>NC_141276.1:592500-2087500 GCF_054856545.1 Hippocampus guttulatus | reverse complement strand
AATCAGTCGGGCGAAATAAAAGTCTGAGTTACTTGAAATGATCAGTGGGCTGTTGTCTGGCTTGCGCCAAGTGGGTGTTTTTGTGAAATGAAAAACGTTGTGGTTTCAGATGTGTTTGTGGCCCCGAGGCGAGCCAACTCCTTCATCACGCCACAGAGACACGCCGTGTACAACCTTCCCCGAGGAAACGGTTACAGCAGTTACTTTATGAGGTAAAATGCACATCCATGCAGAAAACGTCCGCTTCTGCATCTTCAAAAGCGAACGCTTACACGACACGGAATAAAATCAATGGCCACAATTTGAGAAATGCCAAAACGGACCCGTCCGTCTCTCTCCTCTCCAAACTCAGCCGGCGGGTCAAGTCTCCAGCAGAGAGACGTGCCGAGACTTGCGAGGATTACTCTCCCTGCCGCTTCTTCGCCTATCGCCATGGCTACCAGGTGGCCTACCGGAGATACTTTGGGACCGCCACTCCACAGAGGAGACCATCTGCAGCTCGTCGATATTAAACATCCGTGTTATATGCTTGCAACGGACACACTTCACCAACGGGGACGTATTATGGCAGTCTATGACTTAAGTTATAACGGTGGCCTCTTCTGGCTGTGATTATTTTTTTCCAAAAATTATCAACCTACATGACAACCCCTCATTATTAACATACATATTCATGCTCCGTCATTTGTATCAGCACGGGATAACTGTTTCATCCAACGATCACATCTTCCAATCATTTATAAGCTACGTATGTTTTGTTTTCTCCCTATATGTTAACCATTTGTCCCTCTCACCACACTTTGTTATGATCCACCCGCAGCTCTGCTGTCGGTGTGAAAATAAAAATTGTTTTATTTTGGGTTTGTCTTCCTGCTCTTGTTGCCTTTTCATTGGGAGTGTTTGCAAAGCACGGCAGATGTTCAAATCTTCTTTATGGAGGCTGTTTGCAATCATCGGGGGATTCCACGCGCCTTATAAAAAGCGAGAGCTTTACTACCGCAGGCTGTTGCTCGAACGCACTGCCACACGGCCAATTTTTAAAGCCTAAAAAGCTTTAATGATTTCGTATTCTGTGCTCCCGCATCCCCACAAATGACCCAATCAACATGTCCCAAAATGGAACTGAGAGTCCGTTGAAGTCATTCACCAAAATACGGCCGAGGCCCAACATTGACCCAGACGGTGAAATTACATCCTCTCAGCGATTCCAGCTCGAGAAATCCAGAATCTAAACCAAATAGCGGAGCAAAGGAACAAGATACGAATAAGCAGTTTGAGGATTATACAGTAAATAGTCATGGTAATAATATTAGAAAATAGTAATACTGTATACGTCACGTTGCAGCTCAGTATCGACATGAAAAAAAATTGACTTCTTGCTACAGGCATCTCTTATCATTTCTTATTGTTTGGCCAAGTCATGTGAGTGATAATAAGTTACAAAATGAAACAATTGTGCAAGAAATTGGGTTTTATACATGCCCGATTCCCCTTATGTACAGTATGGCACGTGACGGGGGAGAGTCCGCCTGATATCGCCAGGCTGCTCTCGGGCATCACCACACTGACACGTTGTCATACTCGACATTGAAATTCGACACAAACCCAGCAGCAAAGTTTCATTCTAACTCTGCAACAATCTCACATTAATAACAATCAATCAAAAGAAGCAGGAATAAGATAATGTTTTTTACAAAAACTAATATCAGTAGGTGAGCCAGTTTGATTTCACATCAGCTTGAATTTAGATCAGCTTTTGAAAGGCTTTTGAGAGTTAATGTGAGAGTTAATCTTTTTTCTACTTGGGAGTTTTTTATGTGTTTGTGTGTGTGTGTGTGTTTGTGTGATACATGATTCCCTAACCAATCATATCGAGAGAGCCACGTCTATAAATCTGAGTTGGTATATACATTTGCAGAGAGAAGAACAACAGAGCCGCTGCAATCTCCAAGCCCCGTCGTTGCCTGACACTCAAGATGAAGACTTTGGCCATCCTGCTTTTTGCCTCTCTGGCTGTTGCCTGTCTGTCTTCAGGTAAGAAATTCAAACAAATATTGCCTTGCTGTTCAATTATGCAGCTGAGGAACGTCTTATGATTGATATTATTGAAACATTTTTGTTTAAAAACAAAATCTGCACTGATTAAAGGCCAAGCATATCACTATCATTATCCTTTCTGGGTTTTTAATTTTTTTTTATTTCTTGCTCCCTACTTGGTTTCTTATTTATTTTTGACTTGCCTGACTTTTGTTCTCATCTTATATTTTGCAGACTCAATGGATTCCAACGGTGACGACCGAGATGATGACCGCGATGACCACCGCCGCAGCTACAACGACGACCGCCGCAACAACGGCCGTTACAACAACGACCGCCACGACAATGGCGACCGCTCCAACGGCGGCCGCTCCAACGGCGACCGCTACAACGGCGAGCGCTACGACGACCGCTCCAATGGCGACCGCTCCAACGACAACGGCGACCGCTACAACAACAATGGCGACCGCTACAACAATCAGCGCCATCCGGGTAAGGTCACGAGTTCACATTTTAGCACCTCAGCTACTTAATGACATATTTGTGTCTACGAATCTAACATTGTGCTCACTGTGTTTTCTCTGCAAATGACAACAGATAACATTTTGTTTTATGACCCCATCAAATGAAAATAATGACACTGTTCTCCTTTAATTAATGTATGCTACTATGATTCGGTTTGTTTGATCGGTCGGGTCGGATGTCTTGGTCATTTTTTACCAAGTAGACAAAGAAGTAAAGTTATGTTTCAATGTGCTTGGTGTGCCGCAGTGTTTGTGGATAGGTCACAGGCCGCTGCAGTGGTGCCGCCCAGGAGAGCAACTGTGGAGCTGTCCTTGACCCAGGTGGAGAGGTACGGTACTTGCGAGCCATCGACCAACATTGGTGGTGGAGAAAAGTCACACATAATCACCTCCGGTAGCTTTTATGAATGTCTTTGGTCAGTAGTATGTGGACTAGCATATATCTTCCATATCTTCAATCAGTTTGAGAGAAGTCTGCGAGTCCAACGTGGCTTGCGACCACATGATGGACACCGATGGAGTCGTCGCTGCTTACAACACCTACTACGGACCCGTTCCTTTTTAGACGCCAAATCACATCAGTTGACTCCTTGTCATGGCAGAAATAGCTTGATGTTGCATTTTATTATCACCTGCCTCTTTCAAGTTAACCCCCTTTTCTATCTAACACGAGAAAACAATTCCAAAAGTGTTTTGACCAAAAAAAATGTGAGAGCAGTGCTGGAGGAGTAGCACCGATATATGAATTTATTTTTCAATTCTGTACAGAGCGGCCCATTTGTCTCTGATTCGATCACCTCTTTCAGCCTGTAGAGTAGTGTGATGAATAAGTAAAAATAATGAAAATCAATGTGTCTGTTGTCATTATTCCTCATGTGATAAAGTTTACATATTACAGAAATATACGTATGTTGATGCCAATGTAACTTCATATTATTTTTATCAAATATTACCCCCCTCCCATTCCACACCCCCAAAAAATGGACGACGTGCTGTAATTTACTGTCTTACAGCACAGTTTAAAGTGATTTACATTCATTGATATAGCCTAACCTTCAGGTGGACTACGTAGTTTGATATTCCTGTGTAAAGTCTTACCGTAACACTTACCGTATACAGTATCATGCTATATAGTCATCCTTCAATCTCAGACTGGGCGGGATCACACCCTGGACTGGTCAGCAGACAATCGCAAGGCCCATATAGACAAACAATGATTCACACTCACGTTCACTCCGGTGAGCAGTTTAGAGTCTTTGATGAACCTTCCATACATGGTTTTGGCATGGAGGTGCAGGCTGGCGTAAGTGCAGGAGAACATGCAAACTCCACACATGAGGGCCTAACCACAAGGACACAATGTGGTCCCATTGTATATAACTGTATTGCTTGCTGTATATAATTTTGCTTTCATTTGCTTATGGAATAATTTATAGCCACAAGATGTCAACAATGAGATATTTCCATTTCGACATATGTTTGGCTTAGTTTACCAAACCCAACTATCTCATAGTCTACAGAAATCTTCCAATTGCTGGAGTGAGAAGGCTTATTGAAAGCTCAGTTTTCGGACACCCTGAAGACAGCAAAATCCTAATCCAGTCTATAGACAAAGCAATCCAGCAAATTAATTTTTTAAAGTGGGCTGGTGGTGTCGGAACACCTTTGACCATTAGCCTACGCCAGTTTATCACCAACGTGTGCTTGCTTTTTGTTTATTAGTGTCATTGGATATATGTCAGCAGGTTTTCTGCAAACCAAAAATGGTTCGTGGCAATAAAAAATAATATAGTTGTATGTATGTATTTATACAAACAGTACAGAACGGTGACATGTCGCCCTCTGCTGAGTACTTTTTCCACCTCCTCAATCCATGGAGGATTTTGTGGGGGTAAAATTTGTTCTTTTATTCGTTGAAAGAAAATGCACATTTTGGTACAGGCTGTCTGCCAGTGCTAAAATAATAAAACTATTTTGAAAGAAATATGAAATACACTCTATTTGCTTGAGTGGGACACGTCATGGTGAAAGAATAATCTTTTCGACATCATCAAGATCATAACGACAATATAGTTTAATTTACGCCAAAAAAAAAAAGAGTTGGCGTTTATTTTATCTTATTTTTAGTGTATTAATGACGCCATGTTTATTTTCTCAGACCTGGGTCACAATGCTTTGGTTGCCACCGCTGTCTTGACGTCATATGATCGACTTCCGGTCTTGCTCGCGGTTGAGCGTGCTAACATGGCGAGCTAAAATGGTTGTGTTCCATTCAGTCACGAGGGCTCTAAGTTTCTGTTATATGGCTTGAGCAATATATCGCGTTTGAACCTTGATACCCGAAGTCTTCTGTGTAGGGTATTACTGCTTCTACTTGTTTTCTTCTTTATAAGGTAAATTCTGTGCATTCTCTGTTGTTGAAGCTAACGCGGCCCTAGCTAGAAGTACAGGCTAATATTAGCTCTTAGGCTAATCCCTAGCATCGTTTGAGTGCGCTGGCTTGTTTTTAAATTAAAACAGCCTGCATATGCTCTGTTTCGGATTAATATTAGTGCATTGTGCTTTACAGATGGTGCTAAAATGTTCATTCGTCGGTTGATCGCGAAGTTTGTGAAACGGTGCACTTCAATGTATACAATTTGAATGCACTGTCGACTACTATATCTATTAATTTGTTAATGTACCTCCATGGGATTTGTAATCTACTGCTGTTTGAAATATATGTGGTTGAAGTGCATATAGATGGAAGCTAGTTGTTTCATATGTCCCTCGTGACGGATTTCAATGCCTCCCAAGGTAAAAGGAGCACAGCATCACAATGGGGCGACGTTCGACTTCCTCCACCAAAAGTGGGAAATTCATGAACCCCACGGATCAGGCCAGTAAGTACTCGCCAGCAGAATCTATTGGTGTGAATAAACCAGCTGTTTGTTGTGACTAGGTTAGCATAATAATGCACACGTTCCACCCACCTCCCCCTTTTTTCCCCACAAACAGGAAAAGAAGCCAGGAAAAGGGAGTTAAAAAAGGTAATATTATATTTATTGTATTTTTAAATCATTTGGAAGGCAGTTCTCTTACCATATGCCCGTCTTATTATTCATTTTATTTGTAGAATAAAAAGCAGAGAATGATGGTGAGAGCAGCAGTGCTTAAAATGAAGGACCCCAGACAGATCATCAGAGACATGGAGAAATTGGATGAGATGGGTGAGAGACTGAATTTGTACTATTAATATTGCTTAGTTCTTGTCTTATGTGATTCTTTGTGGTCCTTGCACATTCACTGTGGTCTAACTGCAAAACTCATTCGAAACTTAAGGTGTTATTTAATCTCTGCAATAGAGTTCAACCCAGTCCAGCAGCCCTTGCTGAATGAGAAGGTGCTGAGGGACAAGCGGAAGAAGCTACGGGAGACATTTGAACGCATTGTTCGTCTGTATGAGCGGGAGAATCCTGAAACCTACAAGGATCTGCGGAAATTGGAACTAGAATATGAGAGTAAACGGGGACAGCTGGCACTCTATTTTGATTCAGTCAAGGTTTGTATTTTTTTTTTAACCTTTGAATGACATGATGCTTTACCTCAACTAGGTCAAACATGCAGTGAGCGGCATGTTTTGTTTGCAAAGTGTCAATTGAAGGCCATGTTATGTTTTTGTTTACAGCAACACCGTTAATGTTTTATTTCCTTTCAGAATGCAGAATCTGTGGAGGTTGACAGCATTCCTTTACCAGATATGCCACACGCACCATCCAATATCCACATTCAAGACATCCCTCTACCAGGGGCTCAGCCTCCCTCAATCCTGAAGAAGGGCTCCTTTTTTGGGTAGGCTCTAATCTTTAATCTTTGATTTGGTAATTTTGGACATGACCACTGAATTTTTCCAGAAACCACCATTTTCTTGATTAAGAATTAAATACTTGCTTATGGACATCGGCACCCTGAATCAAATGATCAAGATTGTTTAAATGCCACCATTCATTGATGTGTGTCCCACAGTAAAGCACCTTTACCGCCTGGCCTAATGTTGCCAACATTGCCCCCTGTGCCACGTTTACCCCCTGGGAAGAAACCCCCCGGGCCTCCACCTGGGCCCCCACCACCACAAGTTCTGGCACTGTATGGTATTCCTTCACGGCGGCCTTACGGCACTGAATTTGGTAAGACGTAACTCATCACTTTGTCTTCATAAATGGCTTTTTTAAAAACATTTTGGATGATGGATGTTTAGTTTGTTTTACTAACTAGAATGTTCTTTTTAATTGCTATTTTTCTGCTTGAATAGAACCCTCAATTCCTGGCTTAGAGAAGGAGTCAGCAGACTTGGGAAGAAATCAGGACAGCGGCAGTGGGAGCGACAGGGATGATTTGGACGATGATGACAGTGACTCTGAGGAAGACAGTGACGATGAGAGGGATGAAGATGGCGACTCGAGAAAGGGAGACAGACATGAGAAGAGAGCTGAGGATAAAGGTGAAAGGCTGTTGAGAGTTTCCGTTTTTTTAGTTGATTGTAACTGCTTGATTAGATATACAGTAATCCCTCGTTTTTCACAGCTAGTGGGGACGGGAAAAACATGGTGATGGTAGCACTATGATATTCATCTTGTTAGTTGAAATAGGTTTATGGTTTCTTCATTATTATTATTATTTTTTTTTTAAATCAGCCAATGGTCTTTTTCTTGTGAAGAAAACAACTCTTACCTAACTGCAGTATTTTGGGAAAACCCGCGTCTCACTGAGGCTGTGAAGTACCAAGTGGCGAGGGATTACTGTATGCCATTAAATGTAAAGTCTACCAATCACTGTTGTCAGTTCTGCTCAAGTTATCAAAACGAAATTCACTTTGCCTGAAGTAATTAAGTCTTGTAGGATATTTTTTCATTCTTTTTCTGGGTGATTTGCAACGGTTTGTAATAAGTTTGTGCCCTGATACTAAAATGTTATGTTGACTTTCTACTGAAAATTAGGTCGCAGTGTACGCTTTGCAGACATGCCTTCCGATGTATCCCATGATGGAACGAAAAAGAAAAAAAAGTCTGGGAAGAAGACCAAGGCCATCACGCCTTTGCAGGCGATGATGTTAAGGATGGCAGGTTTGTATATTGAACGCGTGCGGACGTTCTTTCCTCAGCCTTAGTTAGCTCGGTAAATAATGTGACCTGGAGATATTCTCTCCCTTCAGGTCAGTCTATTCCTGAAGAGGACGAAGAAGAAGTCGAGGAAGAGTACAGCGATGAATCGGATAGTTCTGACGACGCTGAAGACAAGGAGACAGCGGGGGACCCGTCCCAACTGATTGCCAGTCAGCATCTCCCCCCTCCAAGTGGGCCGCTGGGACAGCCCCCACCTTTGCAGGGTGCACCGATGACTGGGCCTCCACCGATGGGTCCTCCACCAGCTCCACCGATGAGGCCTCCCGGGCCGCCCTCTGGTCCACCTCCTGGCCCTCCACCAGGTCAGTTTAGGACCCCGTTACTTTTCGTCTCTGCTTGTCTGTCCCGGACCCACTGCAGTCAACAGAGCAAACACGAACCAATGTCCCGTCATCACTCTTAATTAGTTGAGCGAACCAAATCTTGAGTCACTCCATCTTTAACCATGTTTCGACAGCTGTGCCTAAGCACAAACATTATCCAGAACTTAAAAAATACACTGCAACTCTTTGCTATTTCGCTTTGCTTGGAATCTTGTCCGAGCTCATTCGCAATCATAATTTTTATTGACATGCATCTTGTTTTCAGGTGCTCCTCCATTCTTAAGGCCATTGGGTATTCCTGGCATGAGGGGTCCGATACCTCGACTTCTACCCCCTGGACCGCCACCGGGTCGTCCACCTGGCCCACCACCTGGTCCCCCCCCTGGTCTTCCTCCAGGCCCCCCACCACGCGGACCACCTCCACGGTTACCGCCTCCAGCACCACCTGGTAAGCTTTTGGGTGCAGACTAAAGTCAGGTGAACTGCCGGCATTCCTTTGTGGAAGGAATTGAAAGAATGTCAAAGTGTTTCGACACGGTATTCTCTACATTTAGGTGCAAAATGTGACCATTCAGCGGCAGTCTGCTTCTGAATGGCGTGATTGTCATTGCAGTTCAAACACTCTGTTAGCAAGTTATGGTCTGTTCTGTGACTGGTGGATTGTTTTCATGACAAAATACGTATTCCTAGTTGGAAATAATTGAGGTCTTTGACTTAGGATATAAACGTCCCAAATTAATATAGAATGCGGTTAATTCAACAAACTCGAAGGGATGGCCAAGAGGTCAGTCATGCGCTTCTGAAGAGCTCATCAATATATGCATATTTTGTGCTTTTGCTTCCAGGTATTCCACCTCCTCCCCCGAGAGCGGGAGGGCCCCCCCGTCCCTTGGCGCCACCTCTTGCCCTCTTTCCACCACCTCTCAGCGCCAACGTGCTTAGTGCACCTCCCAGCCTTGTCCAGCGACAAAAGGGTCCAGGATCCGGCCAGGATGGTTCACAAGGCAGCATGCCTCCTCCATCTATGTCCATGCGCTCTAGTGTCATGCAAATGCCCCCTCCCCCGGGAACTGCCGCAGCCTCTGCCGTCAGCCACCTCCATGCAGCCACCATTGAGAAACGGGCCAACCTCACCTCTGTCGCAGGCGGCCTGGCAGCCGGGGCAGGCTCCGGAGCCACCATCTCTGCCAAACCGCAAATTATCAATCCAAAAGCTGAGGTCACACGGTTTGTGCCCACCGCACTTAGAGTGCGAAGGGACAAAAGTGGTGGAGCGCCGGGTCCAGTGATTGGTCCGTTGGACAAGGGTGCTATGGGTGGAAGGAGGGGAGATGACGGTATGGGAAGTGGCCACGGTCACAGACATCACGCTTCCGCTGCTTCCATGGGCATGTCACACCCAGCTCAGATTGGGGCTATGGCTCAGCCTAGTATGAAGACCAAGGACCAGGTGTATGAAGCCTTTATGAGAGAGATGGAGGGACTCCTCTGATACGCACCACGGTCCAACTGAAGCAATATTGTTCCTTGGTGCAGTAGTAGAGGTCATGTTTTTCAAGGCTATCCTGTATATGTTTCTCTTAGAACCCAAGACTGCTTCATTCTCAGAAATGATCTTAACTGTTTATTTCATTTAATTTGGAATATTACTATGGTGAAACTAAATTAATACATCAAACAAAATGAACACTTGTATGAATACTTGGAAACAATTAGATTTAATTGATTAGTAGCTTTTCCTCCACCACCAAAAAATATACTTTAGTTTTTTTGCCTGAAGCCATTCTGAGTGTGTCTCTTTTTTTGTTGTTTTGCTATTGTTCTGCATTTTACTATCTGGAATAACACGTTTCTTTTGTTTTGGTCTTATAGAGCTCCAACATCTTGGGCATGACTTTTTTTAAATGACACTGGCAAACAAAGATGGCCCAAACTGTTTGATCTGTATCAAAATAAACACTTCACTTCAAGAACTCATGTGTGTATAAGCCAAAACTGACATTTCCAATGTCACTCATTACATTTTGGGCTCCCCTATAAATTTCATAAATCTAACGAGTACACACAGGACAGCAATGAAAGGGAAACTTGTAATACTCTATAATAAAACAAGATTCAAGTGGCGCACAGTTTTTGCGTAACAACCCCAATTCCCATGATTCTTTGCTCTTTCGTCATGGACGTGTTTCCGCATCTGCGCACTGAGGCGCACGAAGGCACGTTGGTTGTTGGGGCAAAAAACATGGCGGACGTTTGTGAGGCAACCTCGAAGCTAAACACAGATGTCGAAGAACGTGAGGCAACCTCGAAGCTAAACACAGATGTCGAAGAACGTGAAGTGTCGAGTGGTGAAGATGAAAACACGAACGACAACTGTGGCGAAAATGAGGAGGCGGTAAAGACCTTCCAAGACTTGGTAGGTTTACCTCAAGCGAATTAAGAGACAGAACACACTGTTTTAGATGACAGGTATCATAGCCGTGTAAATGATAGCTAGAAGTAAACCAATATCTAAATGGTCTTTTGAAATGCTATTGCAAAGTGTGTGCCTTATAAAGTTCAACAGCTATTACCAAATGTACATCTAACTGTCTACACATTTCATTAACTTTCCGTCGATAGGGCGTCACCGATGTACTGTGCGTGGCTTGTGATCTGCTGGGATGGAAGAGTCCAACAAAGATTCAGATCGAAGCTATTCCAGTGGCACTGCAAGGTAAGACATCTCAAATAATCGTAATCGATTTTTTTTTCTCAAACAACTCGGCTTAACTCAACTGTATTTATAGACCACTTCATGTATTTATGTTTATCAATGAGTCATTATAGTTAATGCCATGAAAGACTTGTGGGTATTGTGTTGATATCTGCATATATATTTTTAATTGTCCTTTTCTTGGTGTGAAGGCAAGGATGTCATTGGCTTGGCTGAGACTGGTTCAGGAAAGACGGGCGCTTTTGCTCTGCCCATCCTCCAGTCACTGCTGGCCTCACCCCAGAGGCTTCATACCCTCGTCCTCACTCCCACCCGAGAATTGGCCTTTCAGATCTCTGAGCAGTTTGAGGCCCTCGGTTCAAGCATTGGCGTCAAGTGCGGTGGGTGTCCTGTAAAAGGAGCAAGGCGCACAACAGCATAGACAATGAATCTGTCTTAAAACCATGTTCTCGTTGCAGCTGTCGTAGTTGGAGGCATTGACATGATGTCTCAGTCTTTGGTTTTGGCCAAGAAACCCCACATTGTCATTGGTAAGAACTTTGATTCTTTCAATGGTGAAGATTGCACGACTATCTCTGTCCTATGTGTTGTGTTGTGTTATTTTTGTTATTTTGACTTCAAAATGGCGCCGCGTGAGTGGCTGCCTTTCCAGCAGCTCCTATATTTTGTTGTTCTACTTCTTCCTTTCATAACTTTGCTGCTGTGAATCGGGAATTTCTCCATTGCGATACTAATAAAGGTTTTCTTATCTTATTTCGGTCCATGTTTTATGTCAAAATGAAAAGAATGAAGCCATCTAGCACGGAACATGAGAGAGACTCACTTCATTTGCTTTTGTGGGTGATAAAAAAATGGGGCGGGCTCTGGGCCCCTAGACTTTGAGTTTGATATTTGTGTTGTAGAATTATTAATTTTTTTACATTTGCGTCATGTCAAATACACATGTTTTTGCAGCCACGCCTGGTCGACTGATGGATCACTTGGAAAACACAAAGGGCTTCAACTTGCGAGCGTTGAAGTTCCTTGTCATGGATGAAGCGGACCGAATCCTCAACATGGACTTTGAGACGGAGGTGGGTCATTAAACTTCTCCCCTCAGCAGAATTTGTTGTTGCTCAACAGCTCCGCAAATACAGCTTTCGTTCAGATTTCCATTTAAGTATTTCATCTAGAGGCCCACGATGACGTGACGATGACATTCTTTCCACCAGGTGGATAAAATCTTGAAAGTGATCCCCAGGGATCGTCGCACCTTCCTTTTCTCTGCAACCATGACCAAGAAGGTATTTACACGTCTGTGGTCATTTGAAATGTTCTGTAAAGCCCTTTGTAAAAGCTTGCGCTGTTGTGAAAGCGCTACAGACATAAAGATTTCTCGTATTGTTGGCTAGTGTTACGCCGTAACTCACATTGACCATCCTTTTGATTGCCTCCAGGTCCAGAAACTACAGAGGGCCGCATTGAAAGACCCGGTCAAGTGTGCCGTTTCTACCAAATACTCGACAGTCGATAAATTACAGCAGTATTACATCTTCATACCAGCCAAGTACAAGGTGGCACTCTTAGTTTGTATAACATGTGCTGGTTTTCCGGAAATTAAAGATGACTTGTTTAGTTTTTACCAACTGACGTAGCAGTGCTTTGTGTGGGTGTGTGGCAGGACTGTTACCTGGTGTCGATCCTGAACGAGCTGGCAGGCAACTCCTTCATTATTTTCTGCAGCACCTGCAACGGTGCGCAGCGGGTGGCGCTGTTGTTGAGGAACCTTGGCATCACTGCCATCCCTCTTCATGGTCAGATGAGTCAGGTAGACTGTCGGAGCGGCTTTTCCAAACCGTAGTCGACATGCATTTGTCATACAGCAATTAAATTAAAATGTGTAATTTGCTTAAGTACTTGAGGTTTTAGACTACTTAAAAAAACAATTGGCAATGGAGTCTTTTTGTGTATTTGTTCAAAAATACTCAGAAATGGGACTGTTACCAATTCTAACAATGAGTAGTTGGGCATGCGCTTTCAAAAGTGTCGAGAAGGTCAAATTAGGTTTAGCTGTCAAGGTTGTGATGCATTTTAGGTCTATCCTCAAGTTTCGGCCGAAAAGCCTCATGTACCTAACGATTTGTAAGTCGTGTATTTTTACTGAATTCCATTGTGCTTATTGGGTAAAAGTGAAAACACAAACAAATATTGGCTCCAAATATTGGTTATCGGCCTTCTTGACTACTAATAATCGGGATTGGCCCTGAAGAAGAAGGGGAAAAAAATCAGCTATCACTTCTAAACAGTCCATTCAGCATTTCATCCACTACTTCGATTGTGTTCTGCACAAACCAATGCAAAACACGGTCGTGCGTTCTGATGATGTTTGTGTTCTCTTCTCGGTTCCATGGCACCATCTGTTCATGTGCAGTAATTTTAAGACCTCATTCTTTTCAGAATAAACGTCTGGGGTCGCTAAATAAGTTCAAAGCCAAGTCGCGCTCAGTGCTGCTGGCAACCGATGTGGCGTCCCGAGGGCTCGACATTCCGCATGTCGATTGTGTCATCAACTACGACATCCCCACGCACTCCAAGGTAATGTGGCGCCGTCGGTCTGTAGTTCGTGTCATGAGTTTCGGCAGATGTTTGCTGATTCTTGCATGCGTCGACCCATGCAGGACTACATCCACAGAGTCGGGAGGACAGCCAGAGCAGGACGATCGGGAAAGTCAATCACGTTTGTCACCCAGTAAGCACCTCCTGTTAGCCTCACCGGCAGCCCCTCTTCAAGCAGAATCATTTTCCTTTTTCAACTTCCTCCTGCTGCAAATTGCCAATGTGTCTCTAACCTGGAATGCGCTCCAGTGAACTGACCTTTTTGTCCCTTCAGATATGATGTGGAGCTTTTCCAGAGAATTGAAAGCCTGATAGGAAAGAAACTTCCTGCCTTCCCCACACATGAGGAGGAGGTGATGATGTTGGCGGAGAGGGTCAGCGAGGCCCAGCGTTTTGCCAGGCTGGTGAGTCAGCGTTGTTGCGTCATCTCAAAATGCATTTCATTTTAGATTTGGAAGATAATAAAGTCTCCCTTTTCAATAGTCTGACTGATGTGTTGCCCCTGTCGTGAAGCTAAAGAAGGTTAAGATTACAAACGCCTCTGGTGTGATGCAGTGTAGTTAAGCAAAGCAAACGACACATAGCCAACACGACGTACAAAAAATTCCTCTCGGACCCTTTTTTTTTTCCAGATCTGTGTGAATAAAATAATTTAGAATGTGACACTTTGATTGTGTTCCTTCAGGAAATGAAGGAACAAGGTGAGAAAAGGAGAAGGCCCAGAGACCGAACTGGAGATGAAGATGACACGGAGCAAGCAAGCGGCGTGAGGAAGAAGGTGAAAGGAGGCTCGGGAGCAGGACGAGGCGGCGGGAAGAGGAGGGGCGGACCTGCCCGAAGGGGCGGACGCTGAGGCACTCTGACTTAACGAGAGACTGGACATAACCACATCATGAAACATCGTTTTTCATGCCAGAACTGGATTATGATGACACCAGGTTTTCATGGGGGTTGGGGGTGTATATGACTTTCATTACATAGAAAAGTCTTTTTGTCGTTGCATTTTTCCATTTAGAGTAAAATTCTTCCCGTTGAATCTTTGATCAAGAAATGTCTTTCTTTTCAGACCCAAGAGCGAGCTGTTACTCTCAATCATCTTAATCGTGCAGCGCAGGGGATCCTCGGTTTACAACATTTCGACGTTACGAATGGACACGGCACCAGAAGGCACGTTAAGTTAGCGCTGTTTAAATGTTTGAGAAAAAAAATGATACAAATAAGACATCAAAACAAGAAAAGAGTCTCGAGCAGAATAATAGCAATGTGTCAGACTGAACGGCCCAGTTTTGGGATGAGTAAATGTGGGAGTAAATTGAAATGAGATTATTATTTCAGTATATACACTATTTGTCATTTTTGCTTGGTGGTGCACCATAAGAGTTTTCCTACGCAAAATATGTGCCCTAGCTCAAGACAGGTTGGGAAACACCGATGTATTGTAGCGTTCATAAAAGCTCCACTAGATTTCAATCAATCAATCGCATCAAGATCTCAACTTCTGTCTTGACAAGTGTATTTGGACAAAGCGGGAGAATGTACAGCTCGCTGTTTTCCAATCTGGGGAGTGAGAGTTAAAAGTAGTCAGAATAGTACTCAAGCCAAGTAAAGGTACCTGAAAAGTACTGTAGCGAATTATTTGGACTTTGTTAGCTCCCACGACCGGTACTTGTTCAGATTTTACTTAAGTACTGCAGTTGGATCAGTACTCCTTTTACCACAATCTCTCACTCTCTCTCTCTCTCTTTTTAAATCTAAGACTGTTCAATGTCAGTACTTTTACCACTTCTGCAGACTAGCTATTCCTCTCGAAAGTAAAAGTTGTGTCAGTCAGATCGTGAAGCGCCCCTCTGTTGAAGGGGCCCGTTGTGATTTGGGTGTCGGTTGTAGGCGGGGGCTGGGGCGGTCAAGTGAGTAAAGTGCAGGGTCGAGGAGGGGCCCCAGTGTCGAGGCAGCAGCAGCCCTGCCTCTGCGGTGCATACCAGAGCCCCAACACATGCTTGTATCTCCATTGTGTGCGTGGAGCAGAACGTGACACACAGGCTGCGCATCAGTGGCTCAGCGCACTGAGTGGGGAACCGGACTCGAGCTTCTCGGAACGATACCAGGTGAGTTTCGGAGGTCACTGGCCGGATATGGATGATGATGGGCGGAAGGCTGCGTTTTGGGAGCCGGTGTTCTCGGCATGGAGGGTGTGTTCGATGTGCTTTCCCAAACTTAGTTGGACTCTGCTCATTATTCGTGGGACGCGGGTCCGGAAGGCTGATTTGAATGCTTGTTTTTTTGTTGTCTCTCCCCCCCCCCCCCCCCCCCCGACTCTTGTTAATGAGATGAACTCGAATTAGACGACACAGTTTGCGCTATAATTAGCCTTTTAAGCTAGCGGCAGGAGTGCACTTTGGGTGAAACTAAACAAACAGGTAGCACCGTTATCACCCAATTAAGATGATTCCCTGTAAAGCTAAATGTTTTACACCTTCACGCAGTACCATTATTATCCATTTGGTTACCTTATAATGACCTTTCTAATGTTTATGTTGATTTGTTTGCATGCGTATACAAGTTTTCTGTCGCATGCTTACGGCGTGCCAATGCGCACTCATCTTTCATACATACCCCGTATGTCTAAAGATGACCACCAAGTGGTGCGAGTTAAAATCGATTTTTCAAATTGCGATGGTTTGGTCGATGGGGATTTCTATATCTGCCGTTCACTTTACGCACTTACGCACAATGCGCAAGATCGTGACACTGCGGCTCATGCGCACTCTCCATTGAAGTCTATCGTTGACAACTTTGAATTATTCTCCCAAATGTCATCATGTTCTGGATGAATATGCGTTTCCCGCTTCGTATTCCGGAAAACTATTTATCTGATACAACCGGACAGACAATTAAGTACACAGTACGCTGGTACAAACTAAAGACAATGTAGTCATCGAATTCAGGAGATGTATCAAACCGTTGCTTTTACACCGTTGTTAAGTTTGTTGCAGTTATTGTTTTATTATTGTGATTGTAGTCTAGTACGCAGAGTAGTAGTTGAGAGGTTCTGGTTCAAATCTGGACCCAAGTCCTCCCATATGGCATTTGCATGTTTTTTTCCCAGTACTTGGGCGAGTTTTTACAGGTTAAAATGTCAAAAACACGCGTGTTAGTTTCACTGAAGAGAAAGTGAGTGGGGCACTTTGTCTCTTTGTATCTGGCCTGTAATTGACAGTCAACCAGTCCAGCGCGTACCCCACTGCTTGCTCAATGTTAGTTGCGATCGGCTCCATATGACCCTGAACTGCATCAGCAAAAAAAATTAATGGCAACATTAATAGTCACTTAATTGTCTCGTGACTCACTTACCTGACTTCAGCGCACTTTGTGACCATGTGAAAGGTTATCTGTCGCTGTATATGCCCTGTGATTGACTAGTGGCCAGTTCGGGTGATGTTTTGCTGTTAACTACGTTCATAGTTACTTCTTCCTACTCCCTTGAACATAATAACTGTGTTGAATGAAGATTGATTTCTTTCTTTTTACTTTTTTTATCTACCTTATTTTCTGTCAAAGTATTACTGTATATATGTTTTATGTTCAATAAACAAACAAACAAAACAAATAGTTCAACTTGTCTCTTCCAGGTGCCCACATTGCTCTCGTCAAGCCAACCCAAAATGTCCCATCGAAGCGGTCAAGAGGACCCAGAACGATACCTGTTTGTGGATCGCGCCGTGGTTTACAACCCGGCCACGCAGGCTGACTGGACAGCCAAGAAGCTGGTTTGGGTCCCGTCAGAGCGCCATGGCTTTGAGGGGGCCAGTATCCGCGAGGAGCGCGGCGAGGAGGTGGTGGTGGAGCTGGCTGAGAATGGCAAAAAGGTGGTGATTAACAAGGATGACATCCAGAAGATGAACCCTCCCAAGTTCAGCAAGGTGGAGGACATGGCCGAGCTCACCTGCCTGAATGAGGCGTCTGTGCTGCACAACCTGAAGGACCGCTACTACTCTGGACTCATCTATGTGAGTGACCTCGTTCTCTCTCAAGGCTTTTTGCATAACTCTATTTTTCACCGGGTGATGATTGACCCGAAAACTCACCTCATATTCTGTGTTTCTTGCACACCACGGTTAACCTTTAGTCGATTATGCAATAGCGGCGATCTAATATTTATCAGTCTCTTTTTGGGACAGGATGGGGCGTTGAACTTCCCGACCAGACGTGTTGCACATGGATCGTAAGTCTGTGTTGGGGTGAAAAAACATTGCTCTCCGCTTCTGGAATGCTTCTCTTTGTGGCCCATGGGTGGAATACAGACTATATTGAAGTACTTTATACTGTACTGTATCTTCTAAAGTCACTATCAATTGAACTGTTTTTTTTGATGTTCCAGATTTCTCTAATTGTGACCCATTTTATGGTTTTCATAAATAGAATGTGGGTTGGTTGTCACCTAAGGGGAATATCATTCGGGGACTTCGAGGAGTGTTGAAAAATCTCAGCCAATGCACAATTCGGTCACCGTTTATTTCACCAGAAATGGAACGCCAGCTCCGAATGAAGAGAAAGCGTCACATTTCATTGTGTCCAAGACGCGTTGTTCGTCAAACATGCTGTATTCATCGACGGTACACTACCACACACTTAGGCCATCGCTCATGGCTGAGTCGCTGTTCTATGGGAACGGCACCGATGCAGAATGTCGGTACGAAGCAGAACTTGCTATTGTCCCCCTTTGGAGAGTGAATACCAGAGGCGGAAAAGAACCTCTGTGTAAGGGAATGCTGGGGATTTGCTGCCTTGCTCATCATCGCTCACTATCTTGTTTTAATGGTCGTAGTGGTCATCATGCCTGGTTGGTGTACCTGTGTCGATAGTTTGCGTCTTTTCTTCTAATCCTTTCTCAAGTTTTGTGCCTTTTGTCATTGTCAAACGTTTCAGAAAAGACGCCCTGGGATTTCTTGCACTTTTTTAGCATTGTGGATTTGCATTCTTCCTCTGGCACTGGTGTGCAAAGCTTCGCATTCTCAGTCATTTATACTTTGAATCCCAGTCCTGTAGTGGAAGGTGGCTCCGTCTGTGCTTTTCATGGCTCATGTTCCGCTTGGGATCTTGTTAATTCGTATTTTGGCTGAGACAAATTGTCAACATGTGTTCTCACTAAGTGGGATTCTTTTTTTTTTTTTTGACAGGAAGAAAGTTTCCTGGCTGAGTTGTTTGACTTACCTCCTCAGAGTGCAACGATCCATTGCAGACATGCTGTAAGGCCCCCCTAACCCTTCCTCATGCTGAGGATTTACAATTTAGGTGATGGCTTCCATATCCGAGTCATCGCGCAGACATTTGACGTGCGCCATCATTGAGGCGCCGGTCATTGTCGTAGCATCTCGACCGAGTGACGGCACACTTTTGATTGGGAGGATTTATTTCAACGCGGTGGTGCGTCACAGGCTAATCAGAGCTCCGCGGTGGGCTTGACCGCGCTAGCTTGGAAACAAGCGGGCCTTTATATCGCAAGATAAGCCTCAGCTGTCAGAAAGCATCGGCATTCTTCCATGGCTAACGGATTGTCCGTCCGTCTGCCGATGTGCCTTCCTTCTGCCGTCCACCTAAGTTCTTTTATTTCCAACTGAAACATGTGCATTTGTGAAAAAATACACATTTAGCTATCAGTCAGACCGCCCGCTCTTGAATCCGAGCTTCCCAATCAGGAAGTCGGTGCCATTTTATTCCGCGCATTAAAAACTCCTCATCGTTACGTGAAAGGCACTGTTGTGTCTTGCGCGTCGGACGTGTACAGATGAGAGCGCCGCGAAGCGAGCAGTCAAGGTCTTCTGTCCGCCCCACAGAAGACTGGTGGCATGAAGGCTCCGGTGTCTGTTGTAACGCGACAGAGTGCCGTCTACTCGACAATGTGGAGCGGCGTGTCCACGTCCTGTCCATGGATGGCACGTGGGCTCGGCTGTCGTGTCCGCTGTTGCTCAGCTGTTACCAGGCCGCAGGATCCCCTTCGCTGAATCAGATTTCACAGTGGAAATATCACCTTCCCTTTCCTGCATGATGTTGAGTTCTTTGTATAGTCTGCTGCTGCCAGTGACCGACCGTGAACGTTTGCCAATAGTAGCGAGCTTCGGTGGGATTTCTATCATTTTTGATCACTCACGTAAACAACACGGCAGCTATATATTACATGCAAGAAGGCTTGACGTGTTTTCAAAATATATGAAGGAACTCGGCGCTTGCCCCCCCTACCCCATGAGTCACTGTCTGTCACGGCGGCAAATATATATGACCTCTGGAAAACGTTCAAGGAAATTTCCCCGTCTCAGAATGCTATTTCTATTCGATGTACCGTATGTGAACGTAAATAGAGCGAGTGACGCACCACGTCGTTATCAAACGTGATTTGGGGTGTTAAGGTACACCGCCTCTGTCATTCCTCAAGATCAAAAGCTTTGTCTGGGCTTCTTGCTGTGTGTTACGTGCGGAAAGGCCGCACCGTGTTACACCTCGACTGAACTGGACCTTTAGGAAAAGCCATCGGGCTCATGTAATTGTTTCTTCCAGCCTCTCTGTGCTTCGTCAACTTCTTTCGCAAGCGTTTTTCGTTTTCGTCTGCATCATCGGAACAGAACATCCACTTGTTGTTGTTTTTTGTGTGCGTGGGTGGGGGTGGGGGGGGGGGTTCAGAGGCGCCGCACTGAGCGATTACCTAACGATTTCAGCATGCGATCTAGTTCCTGGATGCCTGCTCCAGAAGTCTTGTCACAGTAGACTCTAATTATGATACACACATCAGCGTGTGGCACAGCGTGACAGCTCGGTGGGCAATGAACGGCCGGATGCACTCTCCTCTTGCCAATGAATGGCAGGGTGTCGAAATGTAGTAAAATGGGTCTTCAAATTAGGCTGCCTATCACCAAAAGAAATCTTTCCAGAAACTGTTCAGTTACATTGGAACGGCTTTCACGGAGTTATTTTGTCCTTTAGGTTCCAGATGGGGACAGAACAAATAACAAAGGTTCAATTGCCTTCAGTTTGAGTGATGCTAAATATGAAATGTTATTTTTAAAAAAAAATGCCACGAGTTAGAACAAAAAGATGTTGACTGGCATCTGTCGGCTCTTATAACAGAACCACTCGTGAGTTTTTTTTTTTTTTTTTTTTTTTTTCCCCCAGCATGTTTCACAGTCCATGTTCTCTTTGCAGACCTATTCGGGCCTGTTCTGTGTGGTCATCAACCCCTACAAGAACTTGCCCATCTACTCGGAGAACATCATTGAGATGTACCGAGGCAAGAAGAGGCACGAGATGCCACCTCACATCTACGCCATCTCCGAGTCGGCTTACCGCTGCATGCTTCAAGGTACGACTTTTGTACGTCGTCGCCGACAGATATGTGTGTTCGGACCTTCTTGCTCCGTCAACGTTAGCGAGACTTTTCGAATTGGACGTTGCTGCTGTGCGTTACTCTACCGGCAATTTGATTTGAGTTGCTTTGCTCAGAACGGGTGAACGCTCATTCTAAGAAGCGGATAAAAAGTCGTGTTTTTTATTATTATTTTTTTTAGCCAAGGGTGACTTCAGAAATGTGGTCACCCCTGTGAAAGAATTTAGTTCCCTTGCTGGCGGCGTCGGGTTGACTGCATACTCCAGGAGATTATTGTGTGGAGAAAGTGTTTAAAGTGTGTGAAAGGTCACAAGGTCAGAGAGGATATGACATTATTGATTATATCTGAGAAGTGAAACGTATCGAGGGATCATCAACTGGATGTGTTTTTTTTTTCACCGCGTCCCATTGGCGTCGGGTCATTGATCATTTACTCTCGAATATTTCAGATGGCGTAAATGAATCACCTAAATATCAATGTACATCAATGTACACCTAATAATTCAACATCAAAAATATTAGGGAAGTATGTGGTCATGCGATTACAAAAAAACCCCAACAAAACCTCATGTACGGGGAATGCTCTGATACTGTCCGTCTGTACTCATATTTGTAAAAATGCTCCAAAAGTTCGACTACATATTGAAACCTCTCTCAGTCCATGAACATGATGCAAGATGTTTACGCCGGTGCGGAACCACTCCTGCGCCACCATTTTACTTTGACCCGATTTTTTCCCTGCAGGAGGTTTCATTCTTTTGAGCCCCGCGGCGGGAGGGGCACGGTGGCCCGTGGAATGAGGTTATCACTGTCCCTTCGATGAATACCCCGCCGTGCTAAATTCTACACTCTGAGTCACGGTCAAGTTGTCTCGAGAGCAGTCCATTACCCACTACAAGTCTCCTTTGGCGAGAAGTGCATCGCCATGGATACTGTAGGTGTGTGCATGTTGCGCGTGAGCGACCAAAATAACCATCCCCAGGAAACTCGGATAGATGTGGCACTTTCTGTGTGACGGTGTTTTAGCAAGGCGTGAAAAAGGGGCTTTTGTGTTCCGCTGACTCCAGCAAGCCCTCCGTCTCGTTCTTGGGCCTTTTTTCTCCCCCCTCATCCAAATCACATTCCTGTGACTTTACCTCCTTTTCTGACTGACCAGCTGGTGTCTCTTTATCGCCCTTCTGTCCTCCACACTCCAGAATGGTTTCATTCCTCGTTTATTCGTTTTCCGACAACAAAATCCTTTGGCTCGGAAGAGAGGAATTTCCCACATCCTTGAAGGCATTTTGGTTCTCCCTCGTTTGACATGAAAAATACGACCGCAGATCTGCCGCAACTGTTCTAGTCACTCTGTCCTCTTGAGTCTGTATTTTCTAGCCTTTTTAGAAGAAAAAAAAATAGCAGGCGTAGTCCGGAATGTCGGCTCTGTCCCTTTTAGGATATGGCAAATGTTGCCGTGGTTAGGCCCCTTCGTTGGCGACAATGTCGCATGGTGAGGTCAACGCTGGCGCTCTGCCATTCCCGTACAGATCTGGTGGGACGGCATCGGTGTAGTTTGGGAGGAAGGAGGTCACCCCCCCCCCCCCCACACCACCACTTCTGTTACCATTGCATGCATTTTGGCACCCTCATTAAATTGTCATTGAAAAGATTTATGAATGCTCATGACTAAATTATTTCATCGAGAAAGAGGAATGAGCAGAAATGTTGAGGAATGTCAATACTCACTCCCTTCGGTGGAAAAACCCCATTAGCGGTAGTTTCGGAAGGAAGATTAAACAATTTGGTCGAGAAGGAGGGTGCTGGAAGGTGACTGGAAACGCACAGCACAAGAGACCAGGAGTTATGCAAAAGCAAGAGAGGGGGTAGAGTTATGGGGGGGTAGATGGGAAATTCAGAGGGGGCAGCCAGCATTGTGCCGCACAATGGAGCCTTTGTGCAGTCCGAAGGGGGGGGGGGGGGGGGGGCTGGGACCTGCGTGCTGTGTGGCTGCGGATGCAGACGGGTACTCCTGAAATCTCCCCCTGGGAAACGGGGCCTTTCTCTGGGGCAACGAGGGCAAGCAGAGCCAGTGGAAGGGGGACACATTTCGTTTGAGTGACAAAAACAGGTGTGCTGCGTCGGACCGAGTGTGTGTTTAAGGAAGGGGTATCCTCATCTTCAAAAGGTCTGTCCGTGCGCTGAGCATTTTCAGGAGATGACTTTCAGACAAATGTGAGGCCTGTTGAAACGGTCTGTTGCTCGTATGTGCAACTTGGCCGACGCGTCTTTTCAGAGCAGACAGCTGTGGAAGTCATACAGCATGCGTTCATAGTTTTGCTGTGTTTTTTTTTTTTTTTATAGCTCCGTCCTTAGTTGCAGATACATTACTCGGCACATGCCTCAGTGTTGCCCCTACCATTCGGCTTTTGCAACGAGATTTCCGAAAAGAGATTTCATTTTCTATAGCGTGAATACAGCGTGCATATCATCCACTCATCAGGGTCACGTTTGGTGATCGAGACTTCTGAAGTTGACCGAAGAGACCTTCAAAAGGGTCTTTAAAAGTCTTTTGGCTTCATTAAACCCGTACACACCCTGTTGATATTCCAGGGTTGTGTTTCCGCATCCATTTCACTCAACGTTTTAGTTTGAGACCAACGGATCGGTCTTAACGGCGTTAAGCGTAATACACGCCCTTTTGTGATTGGGCCCCCCCCCCCCCCCCCGCGTGTGTGTCCGCATTCCTGTGGCGCTGCGCAGTGCAGCACTCTGATATTCCAGGTGCCAGCATAAACACACATGCAACAGGGTATGCAGACGTTCGTAGTGGCGAAAGGGGTTCAAGCGAGCACAAGCGTAGGCAGGAAGAACACAATCAACGGTCCAGACTGAAGTGTGACATCATGACGTCTGTTTCCACTCTTGCCCGCCCGCTCGACAGATGTTATCCACCCAAAAGGCTCGCGACAAGAAAGCGCAGCCGCGGCTTTCTCCTCTCTCATTATGAGACGTACTAAACCCTTCAATGACGCGCTCGTGCCATCTCGCCGAGGCTTCGCGAGTCATCGTGAAAGAAAGCCGTGACATTTCAAAGACTGGATTCCTCGGCCCAATGATGTCTTGCGCACCATATGAGCACCTCGCCATGAGAAACATGTGCGGCCTGGACTTCGTCCACCACATTAAGAGCATTTCAGTAACATGCTTGGTGGAAAATTTGAAAAGGGAGAAAAAAAAAAAAAAACCTTGGCAGAAATCTCTGCGCTGTGGATAGAATAAGAAAACTAAATATGTCCATCCACTGACCACATTCTGTTCTTCCTTCATGTTTGATGACAATTTGTGATTCTAAATATAGACTCGCGAAGAAAATATTCGCCAAAAGTACTGCTAATGTGCCATCTTTTTGACACGTTGCAAATCTTTATTTTTGTGTTTTTTACTTTCACGGTGTGCCACGTAATAAACTTAGAATTCTTCTTTGTAACTCAAACCTCCGGCGCATCTGTTTTCGGTGCGTCCGCATGGGCACCGTTACCTACCTGTCTTCATCAGGGTTGACCTTTTTGACTTATTAACTTGAAACCTCAAAGCATTTTATTGCGCTTAAGGCCTTTTCTCATGGGCTATTGTTAAAGTGTTTTTTTTTTTTCCCTTGCGCTTTAAATTAGGTGTCTACTCACTACATAATCCCGTCTGCTACCGGCTCCCTCAATGCTACATCCCTTTGGTGAATTTTGACACATAATGATAAGGGTGTGCCTCCAGTATGTAATTGGACAGCCGAGGTGCGAATGACAACGGCTTCCTCGCGTTCCTCCCTGTCGGTGTGTGTGGAGAAGCCTCCACAAACAGCACGGGGGGGTGGGGAGGGGGTCGTCGTCGTCTCTACCTCACTGTGCTACTTTCTGCGAGGGCGTGGGCGATCACTAACTCCTGATGACAAACTATTTTGGTCTGTGATCTCAGCTGCCAACTGCCGTCACTCGTCCCAACGCAGAAACAACCTGAGGATTTCATCCGCAAGTCTATCAGCGGCTGACCAGGTTTTCTTCTTTTTTTTTTTTTCTTTCTCTCCCCCCCCACCCCCGCCAGAGTTGTTTTCTCTCTGGTCCGTCACCTCTTGAAAGAGCGCCACATTCCTCCCGTGTTGGAAATTTCACGCTCATGTCTTCCCTTTTGTTCACGAGTTCATCAAGTGGAATGATGCCGCTCAACGGCCGGCATTGTTATGCCGAAACACTTTCATGTGTCCGATTGGCACAGAAAAAAAAAAAGCTTCTTTACGAGGGGCAACGGGTTGTTGATGACACACCATCGCTAGCTAAAAGCCATAAAACCGAACTAATTGGTCGACATTTTGTCTCCTGCACACCTGCTTCTCATTTCCCCGAAACTTCACAACCTGCCGAAAACGCCGCCCGCCCGCTCTGCACCCCGCAGGCCCCCCGGTGCTGATGGCGCCTGCTGAATTCCAGCGCGCACGCATAGATCGGTCCACACAAACGGCCAGTCAGCTGGCTCTGTCGGTGGTTGTCGGCCTTGCTCCTCGTCGGCTCGCGCATGCCTTTGAATGCCAAGCTGGCAGCTGGTTCAACAGCGTGCAAATGACTAATGCTTAGTCATTCGGCGCTTACCAAAAGCCACCGTCGGTGTACTGAAACCCGCATAGTTTGACCTCAAAAGCGTATTATCCTTAAGCAAGAGGTCCGCAACGATGCCAATTAGTTATGAGCATTGACCGCAACCATTTGATGATGTCATTTGGCGCTTCTCTGCTTTTAGCAGCTATAATAAACAAAAATGATTGTGGTTGCTTAAATGTAAATTGCATTCTTCAAAAACGGATTCAGAGCATGATCATTTTGTCATTTTCAAAAAAAAAAAAAAGGACATCATTGCGTTAAACTGCGGATCCCGATTTAAACTCTCCTCCAAAGGTTTGCCACAAAATCGATTCAGAGATTGTTGATTAAAAGACAAAGGAATCGGCCTCAAGGTGGAAATCTCTTTTGTAGAAGAGCCCAAAGGATCCCTTCATCTTGTTTTGTTTTAACAAGGGAGAGAAGAGTGCCGCCGGGTGTGCGGCCGCGGCTAAATGTCACCAAATCTAATCGAGATGAGGAGTTCGGCTGCTCGGGATTTCTGATGCGCGTGAAGTGGTTACCACGGTGATAGACCCGGCGCTGCATTCAACTGCATTTTACGACTTCTTTTATCAAGCAAATTGTGAGCTTGCGCAGTAGCGTGGAAGAAATGTTTTACACCCATCTTGTTGGCAAGGACAACAAAAGGGGGGGTTTCCAACCATAACCATACGATGTCCGACACTTTTTTTGTTTTGTTGTTTACATATTTTTGTTGAAGCCGTGCTGCAGATGCAATTTTTTTTTTTTAGGCAAGTTTGATAAATGGAAATCAATTGGACTTTGGTTGAGGTGGAAGGAGAGTGGGAATGCTCTGGAATGTGAAGAATTAAGGTTGCTTAATCCCCTTTGGGAATAAATTATTAGCAGCAGAAGGAAGCCTGCTTTCATGTTGGCTATGTATGAATCTTTTCCACCCAAGATGCAATCTATCCACGCGTAACCCGCATTAATTCTCCAGACTCCGCGGTCCCTCCAAGCAATGTGAACTCAAGTGCAACTCCACGACGCCTTTCATGATCGGTTTAATGCGGCTTTCGAGTGTTGAGCATCAAGCTTGGTATTGGGCTACTCTCCCTTCCGACACGACTGAAATATGTTTCCACAGTCTTCACTTAACACCTTGAATGATAAATGACTACGCTGTCTCGTTTCCATAATTTCCACTCCGTCCGTCTTTGCATCACTTCCTTTACATCGAAGCGAGTGGCTGTGACATGTTACAGTGCAGCAACAGCTTCTGATGAGGTGATGAATTTTCTTTTTCTTTTTTTGGGGTGCTCGGTGAGGTTTTGGTCATCTGGCTTGGCGTCATATGTGCAGACGTTCTATTGGGGGAGAAGTGAGGTGGGGGGGAGAGGGGAAACGAGAGCAGACAGAGAAGGAAAGCCCAAGGGAAAGAGAGATTTATGAAAGGGGAAGTTATGAGCTTCTGGAAGGAAAGAAAATGTTTCTTTGACCCATGCTTTGCCGCTATAGCATCCTGGGGAAATATGAGCTAACCAAGAGCTGCCGAGTGGGTCAAAGTGGGCCAGGTTGACTTTGTAGGCATTAAAATACACAAAGAGCTACATGAAACTATACTCTAAGAAATCTAAAACGTATCTTATTTAGCAGCAGCGTCTTAGAAGGTGTAAGATGACGAGCGCGGTGGCTTTGCCGGCATTTCGTTGAAAGTACGCAGAGGTGCTTCTGAATTTAATCTGACGGGAAACGAAAAAGCTTCTCACTTCCTGCCGCAAGAATTCCAGCAAACACTGAAGGAAGCGGGAGGAGAAAAGAAGCCCACTCGACTCTTTGGAGAGAAATTAAACTCAACTGGCACCTTTGTGATGGCCGCAGTCCATCAAACCCGTGTTGCCTGAGCCTTTTCCGTGAACCAAAGTTCAACTTTACAACTTTGTTGAAGACCAAATTGTTCTAATTGGACAGTCCAAAGATGAGGTCAGCTCGTCCACGATTCCGACTCTGACATCAGTCTGCCTAGCGAGCCCAATAATGAAGGTTTGAAGTGTTGCGTAGCAAACCTCACTCGGGTTACAAGTTTATTTTGGAATCAAGAGGAGACTGGCTGCATTTTGGTGCCTATTATATGCTGGGGGAGATAAATCTCTGAGACGCCCCCCCCCCCCCCATCACCCTTCTAAGAAAAGCAACTGCTTCACATGTAATCATTTACCCCCCCCCCCCACCCCCACCCTCCCAAAGAAATCTTCCTTGCAAGGTTTTAAGCTGATGTAAAGTCGACTATTGGATCTCAGACAAACTAGTCTATTCATTTTAAGAATTAGCAGACTATTAAAACATGCGGCAAAGCTCAGTGCGCACAACTTTGGTCCACCGCAAACATCTCGAAGGTCGTGGCTTTGTTGATGCAATGTACTCTTTGGTGGGGCGCAGGAGCAGACCGACTGAAGCGCAAACATTTTGCCTGCAGTTCTTGACAGCTGTCGTTGTTTTACATGAGAATCTGGTTCAGTTTGGGGGGGGGGGGCTGGAAAAAGGCGGGAAGTGGGTTTGGTGAGCACTCAATTGTGGGCTGTGGCTGTGGATGTGATGGAAGCACTTCCTTTAACAGAGGGGGGTCGCATTAGATTCGGTTATATAAGATAAATGCTCGCTGCAGTGTTGAGTCCTCAAGACTTTGTTCGAACCTTTAACAGCCCGCCAGTGGACCGAACATGTTGGCACGAAGAACCAAATGACATCGAGTACAACGTGTGCCGATTGTTGCGCAGATGCAGCGGCGTGATTCAGAGTTCAACTGTGACTCATTCAAAGTACGGCAACAGATTTAGACGACGGCGTTGTCGCCGCGTGCTTTCGGCAGGAAGCTTTAGCCACCGCCCACCCCAGTCACTCAAATGAATCCCGTCATGAAAAGTGAAAGGCCAAAGACCTCCACTTGCTTCTCTGTGCGTCACCGAATGCTAGTTATGCTGCAAGACCCGGACAAGTTTGACTCCAACCGTCTCCTTTGCTCCCACGTCAGTCACTCTTTTGTCTGTTTGCGTTTTGCATCCAATAACTTGTTGCAAAAAATGTGCAAAATAGAGAGAGATGGTGACCCCTTTTCTTTTCTTTACCCAACAGATCGTGAGGACCAGTCAATCCTTTGCACGTGAGTATTGTGACGACTCTTACAAAAGCTCTTCAGACACACACACACACACACACACACACACACATATCGCGGAACTTTACATCAGTGGTGGGCGATTCATTTTGCAAATAGGCAAAATGAGAAACCAGAACGCAGGCCGAGGGCCAAGCTGACATGCTAACCTCGACTTTGAGTTTGTATTTTGAAAAAAAGCATCTTGTCATGTCACTGTCCAAGAAGTAGTTTATCGGTCATCCTCGTAGCGGGCGCAAACATAAGCACGCCTCTCTAATTAGCAGTGTGGCTGTGTAAAAAGCGCACACAAAGGCCGTCCAGAAATGCTCTTGCGGCTCTTTTGCAGGACTGCTGCAGAAAAGTGGCTGTTGCGCTGAAAAAAAAAAAGAGACTTCTGTGGAAATTGGATTGGAAGTTTCTCACAATCCTGCTGAAAATCTGTCCTACATTTTGCTGTTTTACGATGTCAAAATGACTGCTGTGGGAAAGGGTCATTAAAACAACAAAACTAGTGGTGGTGTTGGCGGGGGAGGGGGGGGCTTTTCGATCTGTAATTTTGGCATTTTGCACAATGAGTATTCAGTCATTCATCATTTTGCTGGAAATGCTTTTCGGAGTTGCGCACCGATTGCGCTGCCATTGGCAAGTCACCAGTTCACGGTGTACCATATTGGTCACATTTCCACGCGATACGATCCCTTTCTTCGAGGCTGCTCTCAGAATAGATGACGAATAAGGAAGTTAATAATCACGGTCGTATACAGGAGTCAAAAGGAAAACTTGTCAAATCTTCCAGACGGCAGTAAATCCAAATTTCAGCTTCCCAGCCACCGAGATGCTTGATTTACAGCCCAGATGGTTGTTTGATACAAAATCAAAAAACACGCCGTAAAAAAAAAAAAAAAAAAAAAAAAAAAGCTCCACATGCTCCCTTGTGTCTATTTGCTGCGTTTTCGAAACATGACAACGGGGAGGTTGTTGAATTTCTCACTTTGGAAGTATGGCTGTCCGCCAACATTTACAATGTGAAACGCGGGTCAGGTTGCTGCAGCCAAATGGGATGCGCTGACCTACGTTGCCATGTTTGCATCCTGCCTTTGCGCGCTCGCCACTCGCATCTCAGCGTCTCGAATGCAGAGAAGCTAATGAGCAGCTTGACAAAAGCCACCGGTATGTTGCCGCACGTCCAACTGCTGGACTGCCTTCCGCCTTGGCCACGGTTTTCCGGGCTGTGGGAAGTTGGGATGGTCCTCTCTCACCACGGCTATCATTAGAAACTCGCCTGAAAGCAGAGCCTGGAAACTTTGGAGAACGGCCCAAAAAAAAAAACGTGAAAACCATCTCGGCAGATGGGGGATGAAATTGAAACCAACAAGACATGCCTGCAGGCGTTCGCCCGCCCGTCCCTTTGTGTCTTCATCTTTCATTGATCTTTTCGAGGTTCAAGTTTTGCGTCCGTTCCTTCCGAAATGGACGTGTTTACACCCTACACCCACAATTTCAACCCTTTTTTGTGTGTGTTTTTCCAGAGGTGAATCGGGGGCCGGGAAGACGGAGAACACCAAGAAAGTGATCCAGTACCTGGCCCACGTTGCCTCCTCACACAAAGGACGCAAAGACCACAACATTCCAGTAAGAGCCCCACTCTGACTTGAGCGTTAGCCGAGCTTTCTTCCGCCGTCATCCATCCTCTCGCTTTAACCTCAAAATGGAAACGCTCATGCTGACTCGATTATTACACGCGGATTTTGCCGACCGGGAGTCCCACGCTAATCAACAGCTAACTTCATAGGTTTGCGTGTAGCTTGTTCCTGCTTCGTGCCATGCAATGGCAGTGTTCATTGGAGGGAGGGTGGGGGTGGGGGGGCGGGGGCTCGGCTTGTGTCTGACATAACACTTGCATTTGTTTATCCATAACAAACAGCCAGAATCTCCCAAAGCATTCAAGCTTCAGGCAAGTGCATCTCCCGCTCTATCGATACGCGTTATCATTTGTGCGTGCGTGTGTGCGTGTTTGCATGCCCTCGTCTTCAGATATCCGCCGCTTCCAAAATGACTTTGCATGATTAATTGAAGCTTCCTTCTTCATGAGGTTATTTGTTTGCGCTGGCTTCGCTTCCCCTCGGGATTATTTGCAACGCTCTAAATCTGCCGTGAAATCGACAGGCGGATGAAGTTAAAGGGCCAGAATGGAGTTTTAGTAGAAACACATGTCCAATGTGCTGAAATAAATCTCACATGTCACAATCGAGCTCAATTCCTGTTTGGCATTTCTGTGGATTTGATGTCTGTATCATTTCGAGCCACCGCTCACAATGAGCATCTCGTGACATTGCAAGAACTGTTGCAGTGTCCTGAAATCTGACAATTATCAACAGGGTGTTCTCCCCTTTGTTTTTTTTCTGGGGGGAGGGCGGTATGAGGTCGCCAACCTTTTTGAAACTGTGAACTACTTATTAGATTAATGCAAAGGGCTACCAGTTTCAGAAGGGGGGGGGGGGTGAAAAGATGCACATATCTTGACTAACTATTAGAAATCGAGTGTCGATGCATGCTTTTAGCACAGAATAACAAACGGAGCATTTATCTCAAAGTCGACGATAGTCACGTTATCGCTGCATGGCCAACAAACCAAAAATGGGAATCGGATGGCGGAATGCACAACTGAAATCTCCCCGCATGCCATACGACGTGTAATGCCGTCTTAATATAACCGTTGGCCCATTTACAGCTAACCCAAAAGAAATACTAACTACATCTGTCTGTTGCTAATATAAAACGGCACGAGGCTCCCTCGTCTGCCGCTTTCCAGGCCAACAAACAAGGCAAACGATGCTTTTAAGATGCTGTGAGCGAGTAATTGTAAACCTTGGGCCCCAGTCCCCCGCCTGCCATCAATCTGACCTCCATCATAGCGCTCTCCTTCTGCAGCACATTATGGCCGCCTCTGAGCAAAAGCCAGAGGAATGTAGACACAGCGATTGAGAGAGCGAGAGAGCATGGTAGGGGAAGAAAATATGAGGTAGTGGAGAAACGCAGCAAATCACTTGGGAATGTCTGTCTACTCTCAAGTTGTACATGTGCCGATTTTTGAGTTAGTGTATGCCATCGTCGGCTTCAAAAGACACTGAGTAATCGCTGCGTGAACGACTCTTATTTGCTCGGCTTCCACGTGGACTGTTTTCACCATGTTTTCAAGTCCGGTTGTTACTATGCTATACGGCACTCCAAAGTCTCCTCGAGTTGTTGTCCTCATGCGTGTCGCCGGCGAGTCGTAGCCCGTCGCAGCTGATTTTGGGGCGAGAAGTGGGCTACGCCCTGGACTGCTCTCCAGTCGATCGCTGGGCACATATTGGCAAAAAAAAAAACAGTTTCAACTTTAGGGTCACCTGTGGTGCGTGAAGGACCCGGACAAAAACGACCGCTCCACCGTAGACAAGATTCAAACGTGCAAGGCACTCATGCTAACGTTGCCAAAGTGCCTCTATTCAAAAGTACTTGTTTCTTATTTCAATCCACTGAAAGGATCCCACAGGTGCTCTGAAGACACACCAGGTTTTGGCCCTCTTATCTTGTTGGCCTCTCTTGCCAAAAATCACATCGTGCTGATTAAAGCAAAAGAAAGTCGTGCCAGAAGCCGCTCTGTTCCACTCGCCATGTTTTGCAATATCGGCAAAATACACTTTGTCGCGTTTCATTTCTTTGGCGTCGTAATAACGTGTCCTTGCACTCGCTCCCCAAGTACTCCGGAGTTGTCTGAACTTTTCCTGCCGAGACTTTTTGTAGCCTCGTTGACCTTCCCAACCACATAAGAAGCTCAAAGGGGCTCTTGGATCTAATGTCTCTTATGTGTTTCGTTGATTGTAACGAGGTTTTTATCACAATTGAGAGCGTTACCTTAACATGTTTTGGATGTTGCACGTGTTTCATGTAAATCCACACCTTTAACCCTCCGACAGTATTTTTAACCTGATGCTCGTACCTCGATGTTGACAAATCCGTTGAATTGTGTTTTGCGGACAGCACTTAACATTTTCTTTTTCTGGTTTGGTGAAGGCCTTGCAGTGGTTGGCCAGCCAGGCGACCGCTGACCTGTTTTTCTCTCTCCGCAGGGAGAGTTGGAACGCCAGCTCCTACAGGCTAACCCTATCCTGGAATCGTTTGGTAATGCCAAGACGGTGAAAAATGACAACTCCTCCCGTTTTGTGAGTTCACCCTTATGCGGGGGCCATCTTTGTTTTGACTGTTGAATTTATGTGCAGGAGCAAATGATGCGCTACATTATCAAGGTTATGATCATGCTGCACCCAAAGCCTACATGCACACATGTCGGAAACTCACCGGTCTGCGATTGAGATTTATTATTATTTTTCCTGGCTTTTCCCAAAACGCCATCGAATTTTGTTTTCTCCACCGCATTTGTGATTTGCAGCCACCGACACAAACTACCAGTCGCGGGGTGGATGTTGAAGACGCAGGATGCGGCGCATATTCTTTTTAACCTGATGATTGATCTTCCTTTACCACAGGGCAAGTTCATCCGAATCAATTTTGATGTCGCGGGCTACATTGTTGGGGCCAATATCGAAACCTGTATCCTTGTTACTGGAAGAGTGATTGAAGATGAATGCCGGTCGGAATCCAGTTTGTCCTTCCCTGACAATAATAGATGTGGGGCCCGGCCTTGAAAGCGTCTGGTCGCAGGATTATATCACACAAATGATTGGCTCCAAGGTTTTTGTCCCGAAAGAACTCCCATTCTTCAGTTGCAAGGCAGAATTTGTTGTCTCGCCATCTAATGGTTGCTATAGCACTCTTGTCATCCCACCGTCACTCCTGAACAACCGCTGTCAGACCTTCTGGAGAAGTCGCGGGCAATCAGACAGGCCAAAGATGAAAGAACTTTCCATATTTTCTACCACTTGCTGGCAGGCGCCGGAGAGCATCTCAAAAGTGAGTTTATTCCTTCGCCAGCATCGCAGTCAGAGCGATTTATTTACCGTTCCAGCAACCATAAGCGACTTTAGAAAGCTGCTTTGAATTACTGGTGCCTTTTCATTTTGGATGTCCTTTTTTTTTTTTTTGGATACTTTGATTATTCCCCCCTGTCCTCGAGAAATGTCTCTCCGAGCACACTTCGGAAACAAAGTGCAGTACCGTCCTGTTTGATTCATACGAAAAATTCTTAATACGTCAATTTTGGGAAAATGTCGTTTTTGCCAAAAATGAATTGTGGATGAAATGTATCCATCGCATCCGTTTAATAAATCCCCGAGTATGGATTTATGACTTCATGTGATTGATTCCATGCTCTCAAAAGTCATCTTTCTCTCCCATGACAGCGGACCTGCTCCTCGAAGGCTTTAACAACTACCGATTCCTGTCAAATGGTAACCTTCCCATCCCTGGCCAGCAAGACAAAGACAATTTCCAGGAGACTCTGGAGGCCATGCACATCATGAGCTTCTCACACGATGAGATTGTCTGTGAGTGGGAGTTGTCGACGCATTGCTGTACTCCACCGGGCTTCTCTCCACATTTGCCGACAACGATTTAGCTTCTGTTCCTTCCTCCACTTGAACGAAGATCAATGAACGTTTGTCTTATTCTTGTCAGGCATGTTGAAGGTGGTCTCAGCGGTGCTGCAATTTGGCAACATCGTCTTCAAGAAAGAGAGGAATACCGATCAGGCCTCTATGCCTGAGAACACCGGTGAGCTTTCAACAAACGCACACACACACACACTCACGTACTTAATGAGCCGCCAATCTTGAAAATGGGATGACGACGTACTCTCAGCTTTCACCACAACAGATGTTCAAAACCTTCTTGCTGAGTTCCAGCAAAAGCTCACTCCGACAACAAGTTCGATTGTCTTCCTGGCATTTGACGGTGTGACGTTGCGATCGGTCTTTCAAGTGTCGCCGGGCCGCATGTTGGAGTGTCGGCGCGATCCAATATTCCTGCAGAAGTCAGACACATGAATAGACTTTTCTCTTTCCTCCGTCCTTCTAATATCGTCATCAATTCATTTCATTTGTAGGTATGCAAATGTTATATTGTACAATATGTTGAAGCTTGTTTTGTTTGTTTTTGTTTTTTTTGCTCTTCCAGCGGCACAGAAGCTCTGCCATCTGCTTGGAATGAATGTGATGGAGTTCACAAGAGCTATCCTCACTCCGAGGATAAAAGTAGGCCGAGACTACGTCCAGAAAGCACAGACCAAGGAACAGGCACGTTGCTCATTAACTCTACTCATAAGAAACGTGTTGCCGAATGATACGAAGACATATACCGGTAGCTACACGTTAAGAGAGAATCAGTTCTGGAAATTGTCCCGGCTCATTTGTAAATTTTGCGCAGGCCGACTTTGCTGTGGAAGCTCTGGCCAAAGCTACGTACGAGCGACTGTTTCGCTGGCTGGTCCACCGCATCAACAAGGCCCTCGACAGGACTAAACGTCAGGGGGCGTCTTTCATCGGCATCCTGGATATCGCCGGCTTTGAAATCTTCGAGGTGGAAATGAATCTCCCGCTCGCGCGGCCATCTTGCGCTCCCGACATCCCGACTAACTCGCGCCTCCTTTTAAGCTGAACTCATTCGAGCAGCTGTGCATCAACTACACCAACGAGAAGCTGCAGCAGCTCTTCAACCACACCATGTTCATCCTGGAGCAGGAAGAGTACCAGAGGGAGGGCATCGAGTGGAGCTTCATCGACTTTGGCCTCGACCTGCAGCCTTGCATCGAACTCATCGAGAGGCCGGTTTGTGCTCCTCGCCCGTACGCTCGAAATGTCGACGCCGCTCGGTCCCGTTTGTTTGTTTTAAACAAGCTGCGTCCCCTCAGAATAACCCGCCCGGTATTCTGGCTCTGCTGGATGAAGAGTGCTGGTTTCCCAAAGCCACAGACAAGACCTTTGTGGACAAAGTGCTCCAGGAGCAAGGCACCCACACTAAATTCCAAAAACCACGTCAGCTCAAGGACAAAGCCGACTTCTGCATCATCCACTACGCGGGCAGGGTATGTCATTCTGTCTAACTGGAGCGCAGCTGAGTGAGAGTTACATGCGTGGAATGTTATTCTAATCTTAAAAATAGATGTCACGTTTATTCCAGTCCCCTTATGTCGGGCTAATGTTTTAAGACCTTGATGAGTTACATCATTGCCTTTGTACAATAGCCCAGTTGTTGTACTGCCGCCTCTGCAGGATTCTCACATCTGGTTCACATTGATGTGAGGCCGACGGCTTCGTGCGGTTTTCACCTTTGCGCGGTCATGTGTGAAGAGAAAACGCGTAGCTTACGCTCCCGCGTTTTCCCCCCTGCGGAAGCTCGTCAGTCGGAGCCGATGATTTCGGAGCCTCTTGAGCCTTCTAGTTGGACTTAAATGCCGCGTTCCGCCTTCTCGCATTTGTCCGCATGAACGCGGCGATGAGCGAAGCTCGCCACGCCAAACAGAAGAGGCTTCATGGAGTATTCGCTCCGGGAGGCGGCATTTCATTTCAACTTGTTCAAATAAATCCTCCGAGACAGAGTAGCACTGAAGAGAAAATATGTGCAAACAGCGTGAGTTTGCTTTTCCGGGATTCTGATGAATCCCAGATGGGGAGCGGGCATTCCTCATCTCGGGTTCCTCACCGTGTCGGTGACTCGGTATGTCGTGCTGTGATCCCGCACTCTCTTTAGCGAGTCGGGCATCACCGTGTTACAGGCTAGTCCAATTAACATAGCGCGGCCGACATGCTCCCCGATGGACGCGGTGACCCGTCAGTCCAATGAAAAGAGTGGACAGGAACAAATTTGGTCATCCCCATTGACGCTGCGTGTGATTTAGGCGCAAGCGCCCCGTTGTAAGTTGAAGTCGGAACACATACTGTCGTAATGCCGCAAGTCGAAGGGGTTTTGTAGTTATGGTCCAAATAACACGGGAGTGCTGCGTCCTCAGGTGGACTACAAAGCTGACGAATGGCTCATGAAGAACATGGATCCCCTGAACGACAACGTGGCCACGCTGCTGCATCAGTCCACCGACAAGTTTGTGGCGGAACTCTGGAAAGATGGTGAGAGGTGGCCACTGCAGCGCTTTGGCTTGGTTCTTGGAGATGAAATCATCATACTCTTTTCCTTTTTGATATCACTGGGTGTTATTTTGTCATCCCTCCATCACGACTGGTGTCTTCCTCGTTAACGTTTTCAAGTCTTAGATTTGCTTTTGTGAACATTTCCAAATCACTTTTTTTTCCTTCTTTCTACCCACAATCTTGCTGCTGCAGACTGTAAATTTCCCCAGTGTGGGACAAATAAAGGATATCTTAATCTTAAAAATGAGTGAGAAATATTGAAGATTGTAACTGACTATTTTTCAGGTCATTTTTTAAAAAACTTTGACCATAGTAAAAAAAAAAAAAAAGAGAGAAAAAATCAGTAGATGTTTCCAAGGGGAAAAGTAGACACAGTACGCGTTTTTTTTGTATTTTGACAGCTTTGAGGTCAAACCGGGCGGCGTGTTGTGGTCTCGGTGGTTTTCGCCGCCGCTGCCACACTGGCAAAGAATTGCACACGCGACGACTTCATCTTCATTTTACAATATCCTGCATTTATCATTTGGCCGCTTAAATGTGTTGAAACGGCTTGACTAAAGTGCCCGGTTGTCTCGATGCATCGCTAACAATGTCATCAACGTTTGTCCCCACCAGTGGACCGCATCGTCGGCCTGGACCAAGTCGCCGGCATGAACGAGACGGCATTCGGTGCCGCGTACAAAACGAAGAAGGGCATGTTCCGCACAGTGGGCCAGCTGTACAAGGAGCAGCTGTCCAAGCTGATGGCCACATTGAGGAACACGAACCCCAATTTTGTCCGCTGCATCATTCCCAACCATGAGAAACGAGTGAGTCGCAAGAACGGTCGCACTATTTGCCATTTCCGACAGTACATTTTACAGACAAACAACATGCATCTGGTATGATATCGTGAACTGTACAAAGAAAAAGAAAATCTCAAAAATAGCCATGCAGAGTTTCAACTGACACTGCCAGATCGGTATAAAATGACAGTCGAGGTTTATTTCCTGGTTGTGGTTTGTCTGCCTCCTCCAGGCTGGTAAACTGGATCCTCACCTGGTTCTGGACCAGCTAAGATGTAACGGTGTCCTGGAAGGCATCCGTATCTGCAGACAAGGCTTCCCCAACCGGATTGTCTTCCAAGAGTTCAGACAGAGGTGCTTTACTTTCCGTCTCTCGGCTTGCGTTCCATTGTATAGATAGCTCGGCATCGTCCATAAAAACCCACTTTGAATAAAATGGTCCATCAATCCTGATGGCTCATACGCACTTTTCAGCCGTCTCGCCCTCTCGCCCTACCATTCACTTCTTTGCCCAGGTATGAGATTCTCACTCCGAACGCCATCCCCAAAGGCTTTATGGATGGCAAGCAGGCCTGTGAGAGAATGGTCAGCAAACACACCGTTACAACCTTGTCATTGGCTGTTCAATACGGTCTCAGTGTTGTTTATTTCAACATTTCCCTCTTTGCTAGATCAAATCCCTGGAGCTTGACAACAACCTGTTTCGCATCGGCCAGAGCAAAATTTTCTTCAGGGCGGGCGTGCTGGCCCACCTGGAGGAAGAGAGGGACCTGAAGATCACAGACATCATTATTTACTTCCAGGCTGCTTGTCGCGGCTATCTTGCACGCAAGTAAGGGGACGGCGCCCGCATCGGTCATCCGCATCAAGTTGACGTTTGTGGCAACCACATTCCCTCCGTTTCATTTTTCTTTTTCCCCCTCTCTCATCTTACTTCAGAGCCTTTGCCAAGAAGCAGCAGCAGCTCAGTGCACTCAAGGTTCTCCAAAGAAACTGTGCTGCGTACTTGAAGCTGCGTCACTGGCAGTGGTGGAGACTCTTCACTAAGGTGTGCTTTTCTGTGACCACTAGAGAACAGGACATGTCGGAAATTACACATCACCCCACCCCTCGCTATTACCACTGCGTTCCAAGAACAAATCCCTCCGAGCACGTGACAACTGCTTGTTTCCCTCCGAATACAGGTGAAGCCCTTGCTGCAGGTGACCAGACAGGAGGAGGAGATGCAGGCTAAAGATGAGGAGCTGGTCAAAGTGAAGGAGAAGCATACAAAGGTGGAGGGGCAGCTGATAGAGATGGAACGAAAACACCAACAGGTCAGATGCAGTGATGGAAGTTGATGCTGACAAACAGAAGATTCCTGTCATGCTTAATCAGTTGTTGTTGTTGTTGTTTCGACATAGTTGACGGAGGAGAAAAACATCCTGGCGGAGCAGCTGCAGGCAGAGACCGAGCTGTTTGCGGAGGCTGAGGAGATGAGGGCTCGCCTGGCTACCAAGAAGCAAGAGCTGGAGGAGATCCTTCATGACCTTGAGTCCAGACTGGAGGAAGAAGAGGAGAGGGGCCAGGGCATGGTCAATGAGAAGAAGAAGATGCAATCCCACATCCAGGTGAGCCCCGAGCATATTAATATCATACAAATATGCATTGTGGTTGAGTGGTTAGCACGTGGACCTCACAGTGCAAAGGTACCGGGCTCGATTCCAGCTACGGCCTTCCTATGTGGAGTTTGCATGTTCTCCCCGTGCCTGCGTGGGTTTTCTCCGGGTACTCCGGTTTCCTCCTCCAGGCTGGTAAACTAGATGCTCACACAGGAAGGCCGGAGTCGGAATCGAACCCTGCACCTGTGCACTGTGCAGCGGACGTGATAACCAATCAGCCACCGTGCCGCCCTTGTCAAACCATATTTATAGATTTTAAAACCAATTTCACAAAGCTTCACAAATATTTAATACGTGTGCCGCCTGTGACACAGTTGACCTTTTCCTTTCTGTATTAGTCTTTGAATTTTGTTCCACCTCCAGATACAGTCTGCTTTCCAGTCGTTCTCATTTTTTTGTTGAATTTAGATGCATACAGTATGTTTCAGACTACCTCGGTGAAATGAACGGTGTGGGTGTGCTCGTGCGTCTTTGTGTTGGTAGGACCTGGAAGAACAACTGGATGAGGAGGAGGCTGCTCGGCAGAAGCTGCAGCTTGAGAAAGTGACAGCTGAGGCCAAAATGAAGAAATATGAAGAGGATATTTTGCTGCTCGAGGACCAAAACACCAAGTTTGTCAAGGTGAGACCCAACCAAAGATGTTCAAAGTCCGCTTTTCTTCATGCCAAGTGATTTTCAGTCAGTTCTCCGGAACGTATCCGGGATTAAAACAAAGTGATGAGCACGCACGCAACCTAAGAGTGTATACATGGGCCCTTTTAGGAGAAAAAGTCACTGGAGGATCGTATCAACGAGATGACCATTTTCCTTGCTGAGGAGGAAGAGAAGGCGAAGAACCTGGGAAAGGTCAAGAACAAGCAAGAGATTATGATGGTTGACTTGGAGGGTAAAGGAGATGTGCCTTTCTCATGTGAAAGAAGGCCCCCAACTACCTCTCGGCATGTCTAACATTGTCCAATTTTTAATCCAGAGAGGCTTAAAAAGGAAGAGAAGACCCGTCAGGAGCTGGAGAAGGCTAAGAGGAAGCTGGATGGGGAAACCTCTGACTTTCAGGACCAGATCACCGAGCTCCAGGCCCAGATCGAGGAGTTCAAAACTCAAATTGTCAAGAAGGAGGACGAGCAGCAGTTACTTCAAACAAGGTAGGGGATGAGTCACGCGGGACGAAAGACGGAGGTTCACGAGCCGAATGCCGCATGCGGGGTCTGGGCAAGATTAGCCTTTTAACGCCACGGAGAGCTTCCGGCATGATGAGCGTGACATCAATGTTGCCCTCACCTCATTTCACATTGATGCAACGACCTTTTATGTGCTGCATGTTATTGCACTGACGGCATATGGAAGTATACAGATCGAGTCTCATCACCTGGGTCTGACCCAACAAAGTCTTTATTGTTCTATTCTTACTGTTCTGGAATGTGCCATTGTGTGATTGGTGGCTTTTTGCACTGTATGGATCTCGTATGTCTTCCACAAAAGTGGCCATGGAAGTACGCAACGACTCGAACAAAAGTCCAAGCAGGGTACAAAGCCAACTGCGCAGTTTTGAAGTTGAAGTCAACATGACTCACTCATTCACCACAAATGACTACTGAAGTGCAAGCGGGTGATCGGCGTCAGTCAGAAGTCAGAAAGGATTTTGGAGCAAACGTCTCATCAGAAAAGAATGCCAATATGGCCAATGTACAACAGTAACTCTGTCTCTGCTGCCACCCAGTGGCGAGGTGTCAGAACAGACTTTTAAATGATTCTTTTTTAAAATAATGCTAATTTCACAACGTGACTTTACCATAGCTAGTTTTGTCTCCATCCTATTTGATTGTTATAATTGGCAGCACATCTGCCTGACAGTCCTTCGGGGAGGTTTGCATATTCACGCTGCGCTTGTGTGACCTTCCTCTGACATGAGATAAACATGTATGAAAACTCGCTCGATGTTTGACAGGGGTGAAGATGAGGTCAACCAGAAAAACAACGCTCTGAAACAAGTGCGAGAGCTTCAAGCCCAGCTGTCTGAGCTGCAGGAGGACATGGAGTTGGAGAAACAGGCCAGGAACAAGGCTGAGAAGCTCAAGAGAGATTTGAGTGAGGAACTGGAGGCGTTAAAGACAGAACTGGAGGATACGCTTGATACAACTGCTGCCCAACAGGAGCTCAGGTAACCATTTCTGGATTTGTCCCACTGTTTCGGAAATCAAGAAGCTTGAGACATTCCAGTCCTTTGTAGGACCAAGCGAGAGCAAGAAGTTGCAGAGCTGAAGAAGGCCATTGAAGAGGAGACGAAAAACCACGAGGCTCAGATCCAGGATATGCGACAGAGGCACGCCACTGCTTTAGAAGAGCTCTCCGAGCAGCTTGAACAGGCCAAGAGGGTGAGGTGCCTTCCCCGAATACATCCCGTCCCACCTGGGGGGGGGGGGTCTGAATATTAACGTTGCCTCCAACCTTTCTCCAGTTCAAAGCTAATTTGGAGAAGACCAAGCAGAGCCAGGAGAGCGCCAACAAGGAAATGGCCTGTGAGGTCAAAAGCCTCCAACAGGCGAAGACGGAGTCCGAGCACAAGAGGAAGAAACTGGAGGCTCAGCTGCAGGAGGTCACCGCCAGAAACACCGAAGGCGAGCGCGCCAAGGGCGAGCTGACTGAGCGTGCGCACAAACTGCAGGTGAGACGGCATTTGCAACGCCAAAGCGTGCCTGCCGTCTGTCGCCGGCGTTCTGTGTTTTAGATCAACTCAACCAAGGCTTTCGTATAGGTCTCGAGATTTCAGAATGTGTTCCAAATACTGTCCCGAGCGGTCAACAGAGCATTTCTCCGCGCAGACCGAGCTGGACAATGTGTCCGCCACGCTGGAAGACACGGAGCGAAAAAGCATCAAGTTGACAAAAGACCTCGCTGGACTGGAAAGTCAGCTCCAAGACGCGCAGGTGCTGCACACGGTCTTTGGATGGGACGCGATGGACGTTTGTTGATCGGCGAGTCGGAAAACGGATGACGTGTTCGCGCAGGAGCTGCTCCAAGAGGAGACCCGTCAGAAACTGAACCTCAGCAGCCGCATGCGCCAGTTGGAGGAGGAGAAGAACGGCCTCCAGGAGCAGCAGGAGGAGGATGAGGCCGCCCGCAAAAATGTGGAGAAGCAGTTGCTGAGCTTACAGGCTCAGGTGGGTCGCGTCATCTCCGATATCGCGAGTGTCTTTTGGTTCTCAATTTGAGTCGCGCTTCCTCCTCCCGTTTGCAGCTGTGCGAGAGCAAGAAGAAGCTGGAGGACGACGTGGGAACGATCGACGGCCTGGAGGAGGCGAAGAAGAAGCTGCAGAAGGACTTGGAGATGTCGGGCCAGCGCCTGGAGGAGAAGACCGTCGCTTTTGAGAAGATGGAGAAGACAAAGACTCGTCTGCAGCAGGAGCTGGATGATCTCACCGTCGACTTGGATCACCAGAGGCAGAGCGTGTCCAACCTGGAGAAGAAACAGAAGAAGTTTGACCAGGTGAGAGCCGAACTGGAAAGCGCATTTTGATTCGGCCGGCGTGGGTGCAAATATCGGCAAGTGGGCATTTCCGTGTTCTTCTCCGTAGTTACTGGCTGAGGAGAAGAGCATTTCGGCCCGATACGCTGAAGAGCGCGACCGGGCGGAAGCCGAGGCCAGGGACAAAGAGACCAAAGCTCTGTCCATGACCCGAGCGCTGGACGAAGCTCTGGAGGCCAAAGAGGAGCTGGAGAGGGTCAACAAGCAGCTCCGCGCCGAGATGGAAGATCTGATGAACTCCAAGGACGACGCGGGCAAGAACGTGAGCCTCGTCCGAGCCCGGCGGCAAATCCTCTCGGGGCGCGTGAACGGAAAAGCATCGTTGCGTTTGTCGCTCCCCTCTCGGCCGAAGGTTCACGAGCTGGAGAAGTCCAAGCGCGCGCTGGAGCAGCAGGCGGAGGAGATGAAGACTCAACTTGAGGAGCTGGAGGACGAGCTGCAGGCCACCGAGGACGCCAAGCTGCGCCTGGAGGTCAACATGCAGGCCACGAAAGCGCAGTACGAGCGGGACCTCCAGGGCCGCGACGACCAAAACGACGAGAAGAAGAGAGCGCTCATCAAGCAGGTGCGGCGTCCGGCTCGGCTTTGACGCTCGGTCGTTGGCCGGCGGCCCACCGGATTGCCTCGGCTCCTCCTTTCAGGTCCGGGAGATGGAAGCGGAGCTGGAGGACGAGAGGAAGCAGAAAGCTTCGGCCGTGGCCGCCAAGAAGAAACTGGAAATGGATTTGAAGGACGCGGAGGGTCAGATCGAAGGGGCCGGCAAGGCTCGAGACGAAGCCGTCAAACAACTGCGCAAGTTGCAGGTGCGCCTTGGACGTCCTTCCTTCACATCCGATGAGCTTCGCATGGCGACACCAACGTTTTGTCTTCAGGCCCAAATGAAGGACTACCAGCGGGAACTGGAAGACGCCAGAGCCTCCAGAGATGATATTTTTGCATTGTCGAAGGAAAACGAGAAGAAACTGAAGAGCCTGGAGGCCGAGATTGCGCAGCTGCACGAGGTACCGTCCCGCCTTGAGAATGGAATTTCCCCCTCCATTTTGTCTCCCTCAACCTTTTGTCTCTGTAGGACCTGGCGGCGTCGGAGAGAGGACGACGCCACGCCGAGCAAGAAAGAGACGAGTTGCAAGATGAAATCTCCAACAGCACATCTGGAAAGTACGTTCGTGCTCTACGCCAGGAGCGCCCGACCGGTCCGTCGGGGCTCCGCATCAATAGCCGCGCCGGACTTTCCTCCTCAGCCTCGCTTTCTCTTTCTCCGCTCGTGTCAAAGGACGGCTCTGATGGACGAGAAGAGGAGGCTGGAGGCTCGCGTCGCTCAGCTAGAGGAAGAGCTCGAAGAAGAGCAGGGCAATATGGAACTCCTCAACGACCGCTTCAGAAAGACCACCATGCAGGTGCGGCGTTTGGCAAGCGCTTCCCCGGGAGAAGAGAATCGCACAAATTGTCTCTTTGTCTCGGCAGGTGGACACGCTGACCGCAGAGTTGAGCGCGGAGCGCAGCGCGTCGCAAAAGAGCGACAACGCCCGGCAGCAGTTGGAACGTCAAAACAAGGAGCTGCGGGCCAAGCTGGGCGAGCTGGAAGGTTCCGTCAAGAGTCGCTTCAAGGCTTCCATCGCGGCGCTGGAGGCCAAGATTGCGCAACTGGAGGAACAGCTGGAGCAGGAGGCCAAGTCAGACTCCGCTTGACTCGATTTGCCACGACGGGGAAAAGCTGTCGAGGCCGAAACGTCGACATGTTCCGTTAACCTTCTCCGCAGGGAGCGAGGAGCGGCTAACAAGTTGGTGAGGAGGACTGAGAAGAAGCTGAAAGAGATTTGCATGCAGGTGGAGGACGAACGCCGCCACGCCGATCAGTTTAAAGAACAAGTATGTTTCCCGGAATTCGAACGACACCTCGCACACTCGCAAAAAGTTGCGTTATTTACTTATTTGTATAGTAAGGCGTTTTTAGCCGAAAAAAACGACCATGTATAGTGTCTTTTTTCCCCTTAATGTAACAAAAACCAAACAAAATACTCATTTTACCAAAATAAATACTAAACATGAAAACAAAAATATCCTTTTCATTTGTACAATTCCCCTTTTCACATCCCCTCTGAAATCACTTAAAAAATATATCAGAAGAGGAGTTAAGAACCATTTTAAAGAACAAGTATGTTTCCTGGAATTCGAACGACACCTCACACACTCGCAAAAAGTTGCGTTATTTGCTTTTGGGTGACTTCTTTTTTTTTTTTTTTTTTTTGACACATCTTGCTGATATTTTGTGTGCGAAGGTGGAAAAGGCAAACTCTCGTATGAAGCAGCTGAAGCGTCAGCTGGAGGAGGCAGAAGAGGAGGCCACGAGGGCCAACGCGTCGCGAAGGAAGCTGCAGAGAGAGCTGGATGACGCCACCGAGGCCAGCGAGGGTCTCAGCCGCGAGGTCCACACGCTGAAGAGCCGCCTCCGGTACTCTCGCCACATACACACTGAAATTTGCAATCCTGGCATGGCTGGGGGGGGGGGGGGGGGTTGCGTTTTACTGAAACGGTGCTCCTGTTGCTGCGCTAGGCGCGGCGGCCCCATCAGTTTTTCCTCCAGTCGCTCGGGCCGACGTCAGTTGCCAGTTGAGGGATCGTCTTTGGACCTCCTGTCCGACGACGAGCCGGAGAGCAAGGTCACGGACAACAACGCCAACGAGGCCGCCACCCCCCAGCAGGAATAAAAAAATGGCGACGCGCCTTCAAGGAGGAACTCTGTCAGCTTCCTGCGTCTAAAAGGCCTTTTGCGGTGGCGCGCGTCTTAGCGTGTCGCATCAAGACACCGGCGGTTGGAATCCCAACGTCCTCTTTTGCCAACAAGTGTTGCCTTATTGGTCCCGCAGAGCGTCGTTAAGCCGAAACGGCGTTCATCTCATCGCTAAATCCTAGCAGGTGCATTAAAAGTACACATAAGTTATTTTGGATGAGGAGTCGTCGTCCGGCCCTGCACAACAACGCTTTGCTTGCGTCTAAAAGTAGAGCTTGAACGCAGTCCATCTCCTTCTGATTGCAATTAGCTTGCGCGCAACCTTTTTGTGCCTTGTTCCACTCCCTTCAAATACATTTATGCCAGCGATACTGTTCATATACGCATCATTTTGTGAAGATGTATTTTAATAAAACATCCATGTCACGATAGTTTGGAGCGATGTTGTCGGTGTTGTTTGTCTCTGCCGCTCCACCAGGAATTGAAATGACCGCGACGCTTGAGTTTCTATCGAGCGTACGGACTTCAAGACGCGTCGACATCAGCCGCGTTTATCGTCGAGGTGCCGTGAGTGAGCCGAGGAGATAACGTGTCTGTTAATTGATCGAAAACAACTTCTATAATCCTCCATGATGTGACTCATAGTCATAATCTCTCCGTGCTGACGAGGGACGCGCGTGCGTGCCGGTCGAGTGCCCAGCAGGCAGTCGGACAAGGAGAACTGCTCCGCCAGAAACAAAACAAAACGAGTAAGTGACCGCATCTCTCACTGATGACCTCCATCGTGGGGGGGTCATATTTTGATTGGCTACCGTCTTCATGTTTCCTCTCCATCGTGTGCTCCCTCCTGTGCCTCGAATTCCAAACCATAAACAGCTGCTTTTAGTCGCTCATGTCGGTTCTCCGGTGAGTGGATGTTAATGAATACGCCGGAGGAGGAGATTGATGATTATATGCCTCGCAGAGACAAAACCCAAATTGCATCCGTGCGAGTACAAAAAAAAAATAAAAAATGACGGGCTTCAGCAGGAGGCCGCGAGCAGCTGAGGCCTTCGACCCGGCGTGGCAATATTCAAATGCAAATGAGAGAGCGTGACTCACTCACGGGCGTCCTTTAAAAACTCAAACGCGTGTCTCGCTCTGTCCAAGCGACTCCTGTCCAAGGCCCTTTTGGAGCGGCGGGGGCTGCCGGCCGGCGGGTGTTCAAGTGTGCGATGTCTTCGCTGATCGCTCAGCCCTCCGGCGAAGCGACGCAAGCGTTGCCCTCGGTGTCGCCCGGCATCCAAAGGAGGCACACGCTCCCCGCCAGCGAAGTCAGACCTCTCAACACGCAGGATGCCGTCAGTGTGTTTGAGATTGAACGAGAAGGTAAGACGTCTCCTTCGTCTTTCTATTGATTGGCTTGAAAAAAAAAAAAAAAAAGTCATTCCCCATTTTGGGTGGACTTGGATGTATGACTGCTATCGCTGCCCTTAGAAGAGATTGTGCACTTCTAACTGGGATTTCGATGAGTCAACCAGCTTTTTAGAGCTGCTTGTTCAATATTGCAGATTTCTTTTGTTCAATATTGCAGATTTTATTTTCAAAAGGAATCATGGTAAATTAACCATTCAAAAAAAAAAAAACGTTCCACTTCTAAATCTTCTCTACGCCACTCATAGAAGGACCTAAAAAGCTCCACTTTTTACCCCGGGAAATTACTGCAGCTCATTCCAGTCGCATTTCATTGTATTATCCACGATTTAACCCTCATGTTATCAGTCAAGATCTCATTGTAGATCGAGCTTCTCGGAAGGTTTTCAAACATACGGCCTGCAGACAGAACCGGACTGTCAGGGGGTCCGATCTGGCCTGGTTGGCTATATTAGGACTCAAAAGTTACTAAATATGGTTATTTGCCCCCAAAATGGCTACTTGTTTGCATTCCTTTGTGTATTGTTCTGTCAGGAACTTCCGGAATTCCTGATTCCTTTTGGCTGCCGCTGCTCAACCCGTTTTGTTTTCCCATTTTTTGTTATTGTAAAGTGTCCTTGGGTGTCTTGAAAGGCGCTTATAAATAAAATGTATTATTATTATTATAATCTGTTTACGAATCCCTTTGTAGGTTTGCCCCTACCTACTTGTAAAAAGATATCAAATGATAATAAGGACCAACGCATACAATGACAAGCATCGTAAAGACTTAGAATGAACTCTCGTAAAAATCTCTGTGTGTGTGCGTGTGCGTGTGTGTGTGTGTGTGTGTGTGCGCTACTAGCATTCATCTCTGTGTCAGGCGAGTGTCCACTGCACCTGGATGAGGTGCGTCACTTCCTCACTCTGTGTCCGGAATTTTCCATGGGCTGGTTCGAGGAGGGCCGACTCGTGGCCTTCATCATCGGTTCACTGTGGGACCGCGACCGGCTCGCCACTGTAAGTCCTCTGCGGGGGAGTGTCGAAGAATGGGGGTTGTGTGACAAAAGTTTAGAAATGGTCTTGGCATTTGAACCGAGGCGCGTCGCCTTTTTTTTATCGCCGCCGTCAATGTAAGCGAGTCTGTGTTCCTCAGGAGGCCCTGACGCTCCACAAGCCGCGCGGCTCCAACGCGCACATCCACGTGCTGGCGGTCCATCGCACCTTTCGGCAGCAGGGCAAAGGTCCCATCCTGATGTGGCGCTACCTCCAGTACCTGCGCTGCCTGCCCAACGTGCGGCGGGCCGTGCTCATGTGCGAGGACCTCCTGGTCCCTTTCTACCGCAAGATGGGTTTCAAGGTGCTGGGCCGCTGCGCCGTCACGGTGGGCGCCTTGACCTTCACGGAGATGTGCTACCCGATCAGCGGCCACGCCTACATGAGGCGCAACAGCGAGGCCATCCGCTTCCCCAACGCTCCCTTGACTTTGCCCCCTGCCCGCGCCAACGACCGGCAGATGGACGTGTGACATCATCGCCCGACAACTAAATGAACGCGATACGTCTGTTTCGTTTCTATTGTAACCCTTGTCGATGTTATCCGCATACCGCACGTGATGTGCAATCCGTTTTTTTTAAGGTACCATTTGATTTTACTTAACGAATACAGGAACTATTAAAATATGATTTTAAAAAATATGTTGATGAAGAAGCACAGGAGTGTGTGTGAGGGAAGTTGTGAGTCATGATAAGCCGTGTCGCACGTCTGGAAATAGGCTTGAGCTCCTCAATCGCTGCTCCTTAGCTCGCGTCAACACTGGGGGGGATTTAGCTAGCCGCCCATTAGCTCCTCTTTAAACATTAAATTAACGAAACACATTCTCTGCTATCATGTTGTTTGCGTGCATCTTACTGTGAAAATTCAAATAAAGTGATTTGCCCATGCCAGCAGAGGACCGTCTGTCTGAGCCTCGTTTCAGTGGGTTTCTTTTCATAATTGTAGTCGTAGAGCCCTCGGAGCGCTTTTAAAAGCTCAACAGGCTGCTGATAGGAAAAAGATTCCCCGCCCCTGCTGTAGTTTGACCTTGTAGTCTATGAGTCATCTCTAATCGGTATGCTTAATCCAATCCTCAAAGCGTATGACTCATGAGTGTTAACAAGAATTTGCTTTTAAATCCAGTTAATTCGCATTGAGATGTACTTTCTAAAAGCGTCGAACGGAGCAGTATCAAACTCGACAGATTGCTGAACTGATGTATTGTAATGTATTTTTGTGTGTATGTTTTTTAAAATGTATTTTATTTAAAACGACCATGTATAGTAAGGCGTTTTTTGCCGGAAAAAAACGACCATGTATAGTAAGGCGTTTTTGAGCCGAAAAAAACAGTATAGTAAGGCGTTTTTGGCACGAAAAAAACATAGTATAGTAAGGCGTTTTTGAGCCGAAAAAAACGACATAGTATAGTAAGGCGTTTTTGAGCCGAAAAAAACTGTATATTTGAGCCGAAAAAACCGACATAGTATAGTAAGGCGTTTTTGAGCCGAAAAAAAACGACATAGTGTAGTAAGGCGTTTTTGGCACGAAAATAACGACATAGTATAGTAAGGCGTTTTTGAGCCGAAAAAAACGACATAGTATATAGTAAGGCGTTTTTGAGCCGAAAAAAACGACATAGTATAGTAAGGTGTTTTTGGCACGAAAAAAACGACAGTATGGTAAGGCGTTTTTGAGCCGAAAAAAACGACATAGTATAGTAAGGCGTTTTTTGCCGAAAAAACGACATAGTATAGTAAGGCGTTTTTGAGCCGAAAAAAACGACATAGTATAGTAAGGCGTTTTTGAGCCGAAAAAAACGACATAGTATAGTAAGCCGTTTTTGAGCTGAAAAAAACGACATAGTATAGTAAGGCGTTTTTGAGCCGAAAAAAACGACATAGTATAGCGTTTTTGGCCCGAAAAAAACGACATAGTATAGTAAGGCGTTTTTGGCCCGAACAAAAACGACATAGTATAGTAAGCATTTTTGAGCCGAAAAAAACGACATAGTATAGTAAGGCGTTTTTGAGCCGAAAAAAATGACAGTATAGTAAGGCGTTTTTGGCACGAAAAAAAACGACATAGTATAGTAAGGCGTTTTTGAGCCGAAAAAAACGACATAGTATATAAGGCGTTTTTGGCACGAAAATAACGACAGTATAGTAAGGCGTTTTTGAGCCGAAAAAAACGACATAGTATAGTAAGGCGTTTTTGAGCCGAAAAAACGACATAGTATAGCGTTTTTGGCCCGAAAAAAACGACATAGTATAGTAAGGCGTTTTTGAGCCGAAAAAAACGACATAGTATAGTAAGGCGTTTTTGAGCCGAAAAAAACGACATAGTATAGCGTTTTTGGCCCGAAAAAAACGACAGTATAGTAAGGCGTTTTTGGCCCGAACAAAAACGACATAGTATAGTAAGCATTTTTGAGCCGAAAAAAACGACATAGTATAGTAAGGCGTTTTTGAGCCGAAAAAAATGACAGTATAGTAAGGCGTTTTTGGCACGAAAAAAAACGACATAGTATAGTAAGGCGTTTTTGAGCCGAAAAAAACGACATAGTATAGTAAGGCGTTTTTGGCACGAAAATAACGACAGTATAGTAAGGCGTTTTTGAGCCGAAAAAAACGACATAGTATAGTAAGGCGTTTTTTGCCGAAAAAAACGACATAGTATAGTAAGGGGTTTTTGAGCCGAAAAAAAACGACATAGTATAGTAAGGCGTTTTTGAGCCGAAAAAAACGACAGTATAGTAAGGCGTTTTTGGCACGAAAAAAACGACATAGTATAGTAAGGCGTTTTTGAGCCGAAAAAAACGACATAGTAAGGTGTTTTTGGCACGAAAAAAAATGACATAGTATAGTAAGGCGTTTTTGAGCCGAAAAAAACGACATAGTATAGTAAGGCGTTTTTGGCACGAAAAAAACGACATAGTATAGTAAGGCGTTTTTGAGCCGAAAAAAACGACATAGTATATATAGTACGGCGTTTTTGGCCCGAAAAAAACGACATAGTATAGTAAGGCGTTTTTGAGCCGAAAAAAAACCGACATAGTATAGTAAGGCGTTTTTGAGCCGAAAAAAACGACACAGTATAGTAAGGCGTTTTTGAGCCGAAAAAAACGACACAGTATAGTAAGGCGTTTTTGAGCCGAAAAAAAGGACATAGGATAGTAAGGAGTTTTTGGCACGAAAAAAACGTCATAGTATAGTAAGGCGTTTTAGAGCCGAAAAAAACGACATAGTATAGTAAGCGTTTTTGAGCCGAAAAAAACGAGATAGTATAGTAAGGCGTTTTTGAGCCGAAAAAAACGACATAGTATTTTTTGGCACGAAAAAAACGACATAGTATATAGTAAGGCGTTTTTGGCCCGAACAAAAACGACATAGTATACTAAGTGTTTTTGAGCCGAAAAAAACGACATAGTATAGTAAGGCGTTTTTGAGCCGGAAAAAACAACATAGTATAGTAAGGTGTTTTTGGCACGAAAAAAAACGACATAGTATAGTAAGGCGTTTTTGGCCCGAAAAAAAAGGCATAGTATAGTAAGGGGTTTTTGAGCCGAAAAATTACGACAGTATAGTAAGCCGTTTTTGGCACGAAAAAAACGACATAGTATAGTAAGGCGTTTTTGAGCCGAAAAAAACGACATAGTATAGTAAGGCGTTTTTGAGCCGAAAAAAACGACATAGTATAGTAAGGCGTTTTTGAGCCGAAAAAAAAACGACATAGTATAGTAAGGCGTTTTTGAGCCGAAAAAAACGCCTTACTATATACATGGTCGTTTTTTTCGGCTAAAAACGCCTTAATATACATGGTCGTTTTTTTCGGCTAAAAACGCCTTACTATATACATGGTCGTTTTCTTAAGCTAAAAACGGCTTACTATACATGGTGGGGTTTTTTTCGGCTAAAAACGGCTTACTATACCTGATCATTTTTTCAAAAAAAAAATAACGGCTTCCTATACATCGTCTGATTTTTCAGTTAAAAATCGCCCTACAACAATGGTTGTTTTTTGGGCTAAAATCGCCTTACTACACTTGGTTGTTTTTTGGGGGGGCTAAAAACCCCTTACTATACATGGTTGTTGTTTTTTTCGGTCACAAAAACGTCTTACTATACCCGATCGTCCAGTTGTGCAACACAAGACTGGCGTTTGACGTTCTGTGAACCAAATATTTATTTGCTGTAATGGACATAAAGATGCAAACATCATGAAGGTTGTCATTTATTATGTATATAAAGTATGATTCACATTAATGCAGTAGACATACATATATTTTGAAAATACATAAAGAGTATTGCTTTAAAAAAACAGGCCTGTAAAAACCAATGCATGATGTGTGGATTCTTGGATTTGACTTCAGAATGCTGAATGGAACAACAATCATGACCCTGATTTTTACAGCAAATCCCCAAATCATATTTTGTATTCAAACGAGATCCACAGCGGGGTTATAAATATCAGTGTATTTTTGTCATCTCTTTGTGACTAGTACCATGAACCCTCTCGCACCAGAGGCTGCGTCAAACATTTCACTCCTCTTTAAACTCACAATCTAGATTCTGTTGTTCGAAGAACTAAACCGAAATTTGGAGTATGACGGTGAATCCGTTTCATCACCCGAGGCCGCGGGAAGGAGCAAGAGTCCCGTGCTCTTGTCCACCTGGCACTTATCCAACGCTTGCTTGTACGAGATTTTGTCTTTGCTGATGGGGTCAAGCAAAACCTTTGGGTAGGAGGACTCTTTCCTCAGCTCTTCGGCTGTCTCGCCGTCGATCACGTTGGACGCTTCGGCTTCTTGGAGGGTGATGCGGCCGGCTTTCGTGGGATCCACCAACCCCCCGGTCAAGTATTGCACCTCAATATACCACCGGGCGTTTTCGTAGGGTAGGTAGCCTTTTTGCGCTGCTTTTCCCACCGAGAGACGCTCTTTGGTCAGGGGATCCTCAATGCCGGTGAAGGCCTTCTGAGCATTCAGAAGTTTGTACATGTCAGCGTTGTCGATGAGGCCCTGTTCGGCCGCTTTGTGGACCGACAGTTTGTCCTTCTTGTTGAGATCGATAATTCCGCCGGAGGCCGCCTGCGCTTCCAGCAGCTTCAGGGCCGTGTCGGCGTCGATGAGCTTACGGGTCAAGGCGCTTCTCACCGACATGCGGCTCTCCGTGGTCGTGTCGAAAATGCCGGAGATAGGGTACTGCTCGTCACCCAACGCAAAGACGTTGTCCGCGCTGTCGCTGTTGAGACTGGCGCGGGGGGACATCACGGAACTCGGCGTGGAGTTGAAGGGAGAACTCGGGATGGATTTAATGGGGGATCTGGGGCTTGTAACCGGGGGAACAAAAGGTCTTCGAGATTCCCCCGCCACAAGAAGAGCAAACTCGGAAATGGGCATTTTGCCATCCTTGTAGCGCATCACGTCATACTGGGTCAAGCGGCCGTCTCTCAGGGCGTCTTTGACGGCGTACTGCATGCCGCTCTTCCGATCCCGCAAAATTGTGGAGTCGCCGTCGGGACCGGTGGATGTGATTTCTTCCCAATCGCACTCCAGTTCCGACAGGTGGATGTACTGATTGCGGTCGATGAGCCCTTTGAGGTAGGCGTCGTAAGGAGCCAGGTCTTGGCCGGTATCGGGATCCATGATGGTGATCCTGGTGGAGAGGTTGGTCTCCCTCGTTTGAGTTTCAGCTTGATCTTCGCTCCTGACGGCTTCTTTCAGCTCCATGAGGAGCGCCTCCTTTTGGTGGTGTTTGTGTTTTTCGTTGAGGATCTCACTCTCGAGCCGCTGCACATCGGAGGAGGCCTTGAGACTCCGCTGCTTCGCTATCTGGTTTCTCTCGCTCATCAGCTTGGACTGTTGCTGGAAGGTGACGCTGATGCTCTGTCTTTGAGTCTCGAGCAGTTTGAGCTGTTTGAGGAGGTCTTCCTTCTCCCTCTGCAGGCTGCTCCTGTTGAAAACCAGAGTCGTCTCCTCTTTGGAAATGACAGATATGGACGTCTCCAGGTGGGACATTTTCACTCTAAAGCTTTGAATGTTCTCTTCTTTGTCACGCCTCATATTTCTCTCCTGTGCGACGAGATCCCGCAAACGGTCTCTCTCGGCTTCCACCGCCGGGTCCTTCTCTACTCGCACCACTTCTCTGTAAACAATCTTTTCGGTGGTCTTTTCTTTCTCCAGGATTTCCAACGTCATCTTCAGGGTGCCGATTTGTCTCTGGAGACGAACGAGTTGGTTTGCCTCCCCTTCCATTCCGACGCGTATCTCGTCCATGAGTTTTTCGAGCTTTGGGTCCCGCTCCACTTTCAGCACTTCCTCGATGACGATCTTTTCCTCAACGGGCTTGGGAGAATGCTCGAGCTCGTGAATCTGGGCTTTGATCTGCCGCAGCTCTGACTCGATCTGGATTTTCTTCTGCCGTTCGTCCATTTGAGCGATGGTGTTCTGCTTTTCTTGAATCAGGGCTCTCAGCTGTCTCACTTCGATTTCCAATTTCCGGCGGGCTTTGACCTCGACGTCGAGGGACTTGTTTAACCTCTCGTGCTCCAAAATCTGCTTGGGGTCCCTCTGAAGCCGCACCACCTCCTGCACCACCGTCTTCTCCTCCGGCTTCTGGCGCTCAAGGACAATGTATTGGTTCTGAAGGTCAAAGAGGCATTCCTCCACGCCGCGCCGTTGTTGGGTCTCTTCTCTGACCGTCCTCCGGAGTCTGTTCACCTCTTTTTCCAACAGGGGGTCGTTCTCGTATTTGATCACCTCTTTGCTCACGAGCTTGGTCTCCACTTTGGATTTTTCAGCTTTCAACTCGTCTCTTTCTTTGCGCAGGTGCGTCAGCAGCTCGAGGGTGGTGTCATAGTTGACCTTAAGACGTGACACTTGGTTGTTGAGCCGCTGTAACTCCCTCAAGACCTCGGGACTTTTCTCTTCCTTGATCACCTCCCGGTTGACTTCCTTGTACTCGATTTTGGGCTTCTGGGTCCGCAGCGTCGTCAGCGCGGTCATCACCACGTCGGTTTGTTGCTCGATCGCCGTGCGTTTTCGGCCGCAGTCCTGCAGCCGAGTCCTCAGACTCTGCAGGTGGACTTCGGTCTCGGGGTCGATTTGGAAAATCTCATTGATCACCTCTTTGACCTCAAATTTAGGCCGCAGTTTCTCCACTTCGCCGTATCGCAGCTGAAGCGTGGTGATGTCCTTCAGCAGGATAACGTTCTCGTCTTTCTCCTCTTCCAAAGCCATGCGCAGTTTCTTTGACTCGCTGACCATTTCTGGATCTTGCTGTACTTGCTTCACCATCTTGGTGACAATTTTGGGTTCAATGGTGGGTATGATGCGCTCCAGCGAGTTGATCTTGCTCCGAACGCTGAAAATAGTGTTGTTGATGGTCAGACATTGGGCTTCTTCCGTTGCAATTTCCTTCTTGAACGTGAAAACCGCTTTGATCATCTCGGGATCCTTTTCGAGCTTGACCACGTCCTTCTTCACAAGCCTCTCTTTGAATTTGGGCTTTTGCTGCGCCAGGAGACTCAGCTCCTTTTTCAGACGAACTATCTCCGACTCTTTCTTCTGGATCTCCGCTCGTATCTTCTGCATCTCATTCCGGATCCGGTCCATATCTTGATCGAGCTGCGGGTCTCTCTCATATTCGGTGACCACTTTGTTCACCAGTTTCGGTTCAACGCCAAAGAGCTGCTTTTCCATTTTGAGGATTTTCTCATTGAGCGTGTCGATATCCGAACGGGTTTGCGACATCTTGTATCCTTCATCTTGAATCCTGCTTTTCAGAGACTGTAGTTCTGCTTCCGATTTCGGATCGCGGTAATACTGCACCACCTCCTTCTCCTCCAGCCTCTCCACCCCTCTCCTGCTCTTCAAGGACAAGTATCTCTGCCTGTACGTTTCCAAGTCTTTCTCGGCATGTAAGCGACGAGCCTTTTCCTCATTCAGTTCTTTGCCGATTGTTTCGGCCTCTTCGGCGTCGTTCCTCTGACTCTGGAGTAGCATCTGCTGACTGACGACCACGCTGCCGACTTGGTCTTCGTTCTGTCCGCAGATCAAAGGTCAGAGAGAGAAACGGTGACGTTTGTTTCGGAACTCGGCGGCGCATTACACGTCAGACCCAATCGACCGCATCGTTGCGACTTTACCCTGAGAACGATGTTCTTGGCGGTCCCCATCTGGCTGAGAAGCTGCTCGTTCTCCGCAGACACCTCGGCGAAACGGTTCAGTAAATCCTTTTCCTGCGGGACAAACAGAGCTCAAGCCTCAACGACACGCAGCACGGAAAAAAGTCCGGTCCGTGACGAAATGAACGTCGGATGCCGTCGTACCTTCCTCTGCACCGCCTGAGCCATCGTTGAGCTTTGGCGCTTTTTCAGAACGGGTTCGTCGTCTTCGTCCTCATCGGCGTCGTCGTCATCATCATCATCATCATCTCCATATAAAATGCCGCGGTAGGTGTTTGATTTCGTTTCGTATTCCTGAAAAGAAACATTTGTTCGAGAAGAACCGCGCGTCTCGTGCAAATAGCCAACGACACCGATCCCAACTTACGATGAGGGTGCTTTGCAGTTCTCGGGAGAGGTCCTTGATCCGCCGCACGTCACCCGACTTTCTGTTAATGTCGTCCAGCACTCTCTAAACATCAGACATGATTCCAGAGCGACTGATAAGAGAAGGAAGGTTGGGAAAAGGACATTTGCACTCACCTTCTGGGAGTTGTGCTTGGCCGTTATCTCGGCCACGTTATCGCGAGGTCCGATGCTGTTATTTGGCAAATTGACCAAAAAGAAGTCCAGAGACTGAGCGGCATTCTGGAAGTCTTGGTTTTTGTTGCTGGCTTCCCGGATGAGGGTGGACCTACCGCAGCAGAGCAGCAAAGACACAAATAACGAGCGGCATTTTTCGGATGTCATCGAACCACAAATGCACATACCAAGGGCGTGAACAACTCGCTGCGGAAACTCATATGTCAAATCAGAGTTGGCTCTGGAATGTCCCCCGCCCTCATAGGAAACAATGACTAGTCTAGAGCAGGGGTGTCCAAACTCGGTCTTCAGGGGCCACTGTCCTGACCTGGTTTAGTGATCAGGATGGTTTTTCAGGATTTTTCACGGCTTGCCGAAGAGGCGATCTTTTGAAAGGGGTGCGTTGCAGGAGCGACACTTCGAAAGCAGGCAGGAAAGTGGTCCTCCGGAACCAGAGATGGACATGCCTGGTCCGACTTGAGAGGACTTCGGCGAATTTGCAACTCTCACCTGTCCTGCAGCTGATTGGCGACACTGGTGAAGCGGTTCTTCAGATGTTTCACTTGGCTCTCCTGGCGGCGAATGTCGGGGCAGTATTCGTTGAAATTTTGCTGCAGGGAGCCGCACGCTTGCTTGGTCAGGTCCAAGTCTCTGCCTAACGTGTTCAACTCATCCTTCTTTGAGGAAACCTCCTGCCGAATGTCCTGTTTGATGACATCAACGGACAGTGCCGTCGCTGAAATTCAGTTGACGGCTCATGCGTTTGGCACTTGGGCCTTCAGCGGGGACTAAGGCGACTAAATTCACCAATTAGCGATTGCGTTGCCATTACACAAACCATCAACACAAAACATCAAGCAGCTGTGTTTCAACGGGTCTGTGACACCAAAAAGCTTTGGGGACCACTGATGTCCGTTATCTGGAGCGGTCATCATTAGCATAATCGGTAGAGGTGTGTTTTGATCGTTGAATTTGGCTGTGACCATTTCTTGCCGGGCTGGGACCGGCTGGCCCATGACAGGACTCAGAACGGATGTGAAATCTGATTGCTTTCAATAAAACGATGCTCGCCGGAGTTCATTACATCAGCGAGCTACTCGCAAAAGGCCCCGGGCAGATTTGACGGGCGCGAGAAATCGAAATCGGAAAATATAAAAATACCGCCCGCCGCTATTTTAAATCCCTCCATCGTGTCTTGTTACGCGTTAACTTTTTCCGCACCTGCAGCTGACGGCCGCGACTCGGCAGGGCATTTTTTTGATTGGGAATGACGCCGTCTTTCGCAAGCTGCCGTTCGAAGCCGGAGACCACCCCTTCCACCTTCCGCATCTGCCTCTCCAAGAACATGGAGGCCGAAGCCCTGCGCAAAAGAGAGCAGAGGGACGACCCGTGGCTCAAATGTCTCTCCGTTCAAAAAATGTGCACTCGGAGCGCCGCGGCTTCACGCCGCTCCTCTTACTTTTTGTCATAAAGATCAAGAAGAGTGGAGATGTCATCCATTTTGGCGTCGGCAGCGGCGAGTTTGAGCGGCAAGACGGAGGCATTGGCTCCGAGCGCTTTCTTGGCCACGAGGGCTTCCATTTCTCTCTGGACGGCGGCCTTCTCCGACTCGAGGCTCCTCGCCGTCAGGGACGATTTCTAGAGGGGAAGCGTATCACGTGGCCACGTAAACACACGGCAGCGGTTGGCGGCGAGAAGCCGTTCGTCACGCGTGGGCGCAAAGCAAATGAGATCCACTTGAGAGGATTGCAAATGCTGAAGCCGAACCTTGAGATCCTGCAGCCTGTTTTCCAGATCGAGTGCTGGGTTGCGGTTGTCCACGGGGGCCCTGTGTCGTTTCTGCATGTCCGTTTTGCAAAGATCCAGATTGTGGTTCAGCTCATCGATTTGTCTGGCCAGGAGTGCCGCTTTGGAATCCTCCGGAGCTCTTTGTACGGAAACTAGAGTGCAACGAGGACAGAAAGTAAAAGGCTGTCCCGCGGGGTTTGCAAACTGTTCCTTCTCACCTGCACGCTGAGGGCGATCGACCTCCACGGTGGGCGTCTTCAGCGATGTCATCGTAGCCGATCTCCGGCTCTTCAAATTTAACAGCGTTTTCTCAAACCTGAAGGCAAAAAAAAGACATTTGCCACGTGAATCCCCCAAGCGACGGACGGGCCTTCTCTTCAACGCGTACCTGTTTACTTTCTCCAGAGCCTCGGTGTCAGGTGGCGGCAGCATGAAACACGCCCCCGGGAGCCTTTTGCTTTTCTTGCCGCTATAGTGCAGCTCCCACGTCTCGTGATCGTAGACGGACTTCAGTGTCAGCTCATCACCGCGCCTCACAGCTCCCTGAAGTCGGCGCACACCGGGTTGGGAACGAACCGGGAAACGCTACGTGGCCTTCTCTCAATTTTTTTTTTTTTTTTTTTTTTTTGTCAGTGTAAAATGCGACGACTTCTCACGTTTTCATCATCCCAGTCGCACAGAGCCACGACTTTCATGGGGCTGGTGGGATTGCTTCGACGTAGCTTCAGAGGCGCTATGTTGCGACTGAGCTCTCTGAGGGCCGCCAGCCGCTGCTCGTTCCTCTTGATGGCTGGCTCGTCTCCCTGTGAGGCGGAAAATGACGTGTCGCAAAGACCTCGGAGAACAAGACTTGAAATGCCACTCAAACATCTGCGCACTTCTTCAGGCATGGTCGCGCAGCTGAAGCTGCCGACACTAAAATCTGACACTCGGACAAAAAAAAAAAAGAAAGAAAGCATCTGCTCCGGGTTTGATGGAGTAGAACCCATAATCCGGAGTCAACGTGCTTCTCAAAACAGACCTCTGCAAACGCACGGGGCTGAACAAATACCAAATGTCAACATGGGCCAAGACTTGGAAGAACCTGAATATTCGGACTCCCGACTTGCCCTTCTGTCACCTTCACTCAAGCAGACTTACTCTCAAACAAAACAAGTCGCTGATGGTGTGGTTGTACACTCGTGTGCGGGCAGCATGGGGTCGCTTCCCACTCAGTGACGGTGTGAATGTGAATTGACTTTTTTTTCCTTTCTTTTTATTTGATTTTTTAAGATTGACCTGTAAAAGCTTACTCAATGCAGATTTGACCACGTCTTATCGTTTATAGCTACGACGTTTCCGGAAAGAAGAATTTACAGATATTACTAAATAGATTTTAATATTACATGTTCTGTGTTTGATTTGGAATCATGCGCAAAAAAATAATCTGGAAAGGTTGACCTGCACCTCTGATTTAAAAAAAAAAAAAAAAAAAAAAAAAAAGGGGGGGGGCAGTAAAAATTTGTTGACCAATGTTACCTCAGCGATTCTGCGAGTGCCGACATTGATTGCAATAGAAGCCAAAGCACCTGAAGTTCCAAGAGGGCCTCCGAGTTGCTCTTGCCCTCAAATAACTTTGGGTCCAGATTGGAAGCGAGTCTGTCCAGGGACTCGGACAAGGTCTCGGCATCGAGTTGGAACTGGAACAAAAGAGTCACCGGTGAACGAGGAGCCGTCCAAATGGAAGAAGTCACGCCACGGCGGCTTACTTTCTTGTAGTCTTCAACGTTGTCCAGGTGGATTTCCTGCGCCAGACACAGGTTGAGGAACGACTGCCACCCGCTCTGCACCGCCACTTTGTGCGCCTGTCCGCCGCATTCACAGTCAGTTAGGCCAAGACGGACAAGAAGCCGATCGGTCACGCGGAGGGGAGGCCAACCGTGATTGCCGAGTCGCCGGGATGGTTCATGTCGGACAGACGATCGCCTTCCTCCAGGAGCTGGTTGATCTCCCCCTCGTGTGACAGCAGCCCGTTGCTTTTGAATTTCTGCACGCGCACAAATGGCAAAAACGAAGTCGTCACGGCGCCTGCGCAGCCGGCAGCGGCAGCTAATTGAGTCACTGGTTGTACGTGTTTGCGGCAGGGGCCCCTGAGGCAAGCTGACAAACAAAAGCAAACCTTTTTTTGTGTGTGTGTGTGAATGTCATCGTGGCATTTGTGTCTGCCTAAAAATGTCGGCATTTCAGCCTCGGAGAACGCCACTTGAGAAATATACGGTCGGCGAGTCCATCTGCATTTGCAACATATAGCAAGGTTGTGAGATTTGCTCAGCGAGGTCCTTTTCACTGTGTCCAAAGTCAGGCCCATCAAGGCTGAGCTGATTTTCACTTCCTGATGGTGAAATAGCAAAATGCCCCGATACACCCCCCCCCCCCCCCCCACGTTATCTATTTGCTGTAGCTTCTCGATGAAAACAGGACTGACCTCATACTCCATGCGAACGCTGGGCGGGTCAACCATTCGATCGCTCCAGTCTCTCTGCAGGATCCTGTTCTTCTGCTGAGACAGGTAGTCCAACACTTTTCGGCAGCTTTGCATGTAGTCGTAGAGCGAGGCCAGGTGCTTGCGCCTTTTCCGGGAGGTCTCCTGCAAAGATGTCACGGGACGAGCCCCTCGTACACAAACGCAGAATGGACAAATGGAGAACGATGGGCGGGGGGGGGTCACTCACCAACAGTTGATTGTACTTCTCTTTAAGGCTGGCATATTGTCCCTGTTGCAAACGGATGGCAAAGAAGTCAAAAGAGGCCCGAGAGCACAAAGCATTCACCCACTTTGTTATGCGTTAACCTCGTTTCTTCGGAATTCTACACACAAAACACACCAACATCAGTTAATTTTGCAAGTCGTTTAAAAAAAGTCCATGTCCAACACTGTATATAATTTTCAATGAGCCAGAAAGTGACCTTCCAATGTATCAACGGATTGCGCGCGGTTAGCAGTTTGACCATTCCAGTTAACACACCTGTTATGTAAATCGCAGATTAAGTACTTATCCGTGTTTAATGTTTTGTGCGTGTGTGCGGATGTGGGCGTGTGTGTGTGTCTGCGTGTCTGGGGGTGGGGCAGTGTAATATAATGTCTCCATTTTGCAAAGGGAAATCAATTATTTCTGTTGAGCCCATTCCGTCGGCGTGTCAAATATACGCGTGTGCCAATTTAAAATGTGTCTTAAAAATGCAAAAGTAACAAAATTCAGCTCAACAAAAGAGGCTCAATCCAACTTTGGTACGCGGCGCAATGTTTCCATTGGAGGAGCGACCTAACAGGACGGTTAACTACTGACGACGGCCTCGGTGAGAACACGTGAATAGAAATGATGTCAGGCTACCTGCGACGAGGTTGTGCTGGGCGTCAGCTGCTCGCTGTAGGCCTCGATCTCTTGATGCAGGATGTTGTGAGCCGCGATCTGTTTCTCGATGTCGGAAAGACTCGGACCGTAGCCTTCGGCGTCTAAACGCCTCTGCAACGGGACCATAAACCGAGGGCAAATCTGAGTTTTTTTCCATCACGGGCCGCCGTGGGCTTTGAGGTTCATCGGCAAACCTGTTTCTCATCCAGCGCGGGACCCCAGTCGATCCTCGACTTGGGCGCCAAGTCTTGCACCTGCTCATACAGTTCCCTGTAGGTGGCGCAGTCCTTCACCCAGCGGTCGTGAAGGTTCTTCACACTGCGAATCAGAATCAAGGCGTGTAATTGGCGGAGCCTTTCTGAACTTTTCCTCCCTTAGCCTCAGATCAAAACTTTTACATTGACAAAGTGGCCACAGGACTGAGATTTTTCTCACTCGGTTGGTCGTGTTGGCGTGAAGTTCGCTAAAGCTGCGCTAGCTTGTTACGGCGCCATAATTCCTAACTTTGAGGTGAACCGCAAATAATAAAAAATATTCCTGATTTTAAAATATTACATACAGTATATTGAGAAAAAAAAATGATTGAAGATGCAAATCCGTTGATGCCGAAACCGCAGGGATGTGTCAGTTTCAAAATGGAAGCAAAATAAAATGATAAGAATAGTTTCTTCAGTCGGGACGAGGTGCGCGGGGAGCGGAAGGGAATGTGGAAGCGATGGTTTATCTTGACGTGAAGGTATGCGAGGCGTGTCTGCGAGGCGTGGATGTCAACACGTTCCAGAGAGCCACGAGCCGACTCGGGTCAACTCACTCGCGCTCGATCTCGTTGGCCTGCGGGTGCTGCAGGCGCTTGGTCTTGTCCACGTCCATGAAGAGATCCTTCAGCAGACCTTCGGCCTCCGCCAGGTTGTCTGCGGTTTCCTTCTGGTGGATCAGAGCCTGGTTCTTCCCCTCGCGCTTGGCGTCCTGCAACAGCAGCACTCGACTTTAATCTCTCAACTCACGTTTTCCAAAGCTCGGTGCGATCGAGCCTTTCATACCGCAACCAGCAACTCCTCCGCACTCAGGATGTCCTTCTCGACTCGGTCGGCATTGGTCTGCATGCGAGAGATGACGAGAGCCAGGTCGCTGGCCTGGCTCCTGCGGAGAACACAACGGACCGAGATGATGCTCAAAAATCACACTGACAGGCAGCGCTGGGAGGCAGCTGAGGGCAAATACTTCTCGCCTGTGTATTTGTATTCTCTGCACAGGCATTTGTACTGTACCCAAGATATTTGCTCTCCGACTCGCTCCTATTTTTCAACCTTCCCGAATGACGCCGTGCCAAATGAGTCACTTGTCATTTGGCACGCCGCAACAAAGAAACCCATTTAGCAATGCAACTAAGACCGGCAACCATATTGGGTTTTTAAACATGCCGTTGAAATGGACGCCTCACCATTAAGCAGTCGGTCCACCTAAATTTCCAAAGCCAAGCCAACAACAAAAACGGGGGAAACGAGTTCGCCTTCATTCTTGTCTTCCGCTCGCTTTTTTTCATGATTTACAGGGCAATGCTGTATGTCCTTTGTGTCGAGTTAGTCAATTCTTAGGTAGGGGCGTGATACAGAAAGTTAAGTGCTTAAAAAAAACACACACACGATTTTGAGTCCAGAAAAAATAAAAAACATGGGTTCAGATGTATTTCAACATGTGAAAAATGTTGAAGTAAAGACGGCCATGATGTGAGCAATTATTTTGAAAGAAATTTGCGCCGTGAGCTACAAATTACAGCATATGACAGGATCAGGATAAACCAGTCTGTCTGGTAAGATATTTTGGGGCTGATCGATACTGACGTTGACCTCCTGGCCACTTCTTACGGTGCACCTGCACGAGCTAATGAGGCGCCATAAAAGCCGCTTCTATCAAGTGAATCGTGATTGACGCCGTCACCAAGGCAGCGCTGCTGTTTGTTATGTGTAGGTGCACTGCGCCTTGACTGTCGTTAGATTGCGTGGCGGATGTTCAACACCATCCATAAAGATTCTTTATCAACACGTCGCTCGCAAAGTGGTGACCCGTCGCTGCTCTCGGCGTGTTTGCTCTGTCGTTCGCTCACCTCCGCATGCGATATGAAAAGCAACTATGCGTCCTGACACACCCCGCAGCAGGACACTGGGGGCAATGCGCCATCGCCGCCCCCGTCACTTAAGTCGCCTGCAAGAATGTTGTCGAACGGAAACGTACATGAATGGCGACATTCATGTGCAGCAATGTAGAGAGATACGGAGACGGTCGAAAGCACAAGTGAAGTGTGCACCTGCTTGCTAAGAATAATACTCAGCAGCGTTGAGGAGGGACTCGAGTTTTTCCAAGCGATCAGCTCAATTTGTTTATTTATTTATGACCTTTTGACTAGCAGCCATTTGTTGAAGGGTCAAGCACACAAATACGAAATGAAAACTCTCACAAGGAGCATGGAGAAGACGCTAAGACCGCAACTAACCGCGAGGTTTCCGGCCGGTCAGAGATCATTGGTTCGCTTCCTAGGCCGCACCCCCTCACAGAATACAACAGTGCATTAATTATGCTCCATAATACCTGTTTATTTCTTGACTGGGCTGGAACGGACTAAGGGTATTTCACTTCATTTCAGTGAAGAAAATGGATTTGCTATACAAATAATTGAAGTCACCAGCTTGGTCATGAAATGACTGAAACTTGTAAGTCAAGGTACTACGATTCAGTATTCTACCTTATCACTCGGAGTGTTGCGCAACGCAACCCCGGTCTGCTCTCACTCACTGTAATTCCTCAAGGGAAAATTCAACAATGACTGATCAACAATCAATACAAGAGAACAAAATCACGTGGCGGCTCGGGCCGCCTCTGGTGAGACGCAAGGGCTTGTGGTGGCTTCCCTTCCTGTGGTGCAATGCCTTTTTATTGCTCCTCAATCTCTTTTGTGTGCTGTAAAAGTGCAACAAGTGCCCAAGTTCTCATGCAGCCATTTAAAAATTAGCACGACTGTCGATGAAGATCAATGGACTGTTAATCATCTTGCGTTCCAAGACCTCAGACACTGCCCGGGCCTCACAATTTTACAGGTCACATGGCACCTCCATTTACACAAGCAACACCTCTGGCGTGCACCCACCCTGGAGAAGGGTGACAGGTCACATTGAGAAAATGGAGATGAACAGTGTGTTCTTGCGCAAGAAAAAGGCGCACTGCACAATGACAGCCCAGTGCACTTGTTTCTATGAAGGTGATCAAAAAACACTGCGTGCAACAGCAGAAAGTTCGGACTCTCATATAAAGCATGAAATATATTTTGTCATGTGTTGTTGATTGCTAAGTAAGTACATTGTGATTAGTCACGAAGAAGTCACCCAATTTCAAGGCAAAGCGCTCTTTGATTCATGCTTGTAATAAATATTAGCTATTTGCCTTTCTTTTTTTCCCCTGATTATAAGCAGAGGTGGGCAAATACTTACACCGGTAGCCTATTCCCTTCTGAGCATTTCCATTATCATTAAGATATTCTTTATTTGTCCCGCAATGGGGAAATTACAGAGCAATTAATTATCATGAGTCCTGTAATATTTTTTATTGATAAACTACAATATCTCATGATACCCCACCACTTACAAACAATTGCATGACGACACACACCGACACTCAGAACTAGCATGTGAGATCGTTCATTCATAACGCACAACTGTTTATTCGTGACGCCCGTATATTGTAGTTAGCATGTGCGCATTGAAATGACTTGGAAGAACAGATGAATGCACTGGAAAACGTGACAGGTTAGACCAGTGAGAGCAGAGTGAGACACCTGACACACACGTACACACACGCACACGTACACACTTCCGCACCTACACACTTCCACGCTCAGTGTCCCTACTCACTTGCTGATCTTCACAGGGCCACTTTCCTGATTCTTCGACATGACGGGAAGCTGTTCGGGCCCGCTTGTGTAACCGGAGTACGAGTGTTGTCTCGGTGTGCTCCACCTTCCTTCCTTCCTCGCGCTCCCTCCGACCGCGTCTCCGGCGGCGTCTTTCCTCACTTAAGGCGCGTCTCTCGGCTCCGCCCAGGCTAGCAGGTGTGTCGCCAATAAAAAGCAGTCAGCGGCGAGGGGAGGACCGGGCAGACCTGTTCCACGCTCCCCAAAGTGCCACATAAAGTAATTCACACATAAGAGCATTTTTGCTCTTAACCACAGGTCATAAAATTCTGAGCCGCCCGTCACTGTGAAGAAACAAAAGTCAAGTTGGTTTGCATGTTATGAGTTCTCCGGGCGGACTTAGCATTCGGCAAACAGAAGCAATTGCCTGGGGCAATGGGGTTTCCGGATGCCCCCAAAAGTATAAAATCTCATACAGTCGAACCTCTTCTCAACATACCCGCTTGACAATGTTTTCACCCCTATCACATTCACATTTCAAAGTCCCGATTTCACTCGATTCATTTTCCATTTGCCGAATTTGCTGACAACAAACACCTTTCTAATGTAAAGTTGTCTGTACAAAACAACACGTTACAAAGGTATAGCCGAGTCACAAGTACTGTACTGTATCACTTGTAACGGCAATAAAACATGGCGGGAAAACCTCAGTCTTCGAGTTAATTAATGTCAGTCTAAGTAAGGCATCGGAAGTGGTGTGAACAGGTTTTAAAGTAAGAGCGCTAACCGGAAGTAACAAGTTAGCTGCTCACATCTTACTGCCTTAACATTTGATAAATCTGACTCAGTCAGCGTAAAGTGTCGAATGTTGCATGCCCTTGCTTATTGGTCCTTTTTTTGTCCACTTCAACTATTTATGCTCTCACACTTATTCAAATAAACACAAATTTGTGATCTTGAAAGCAAATACCATTATAATTTTGATTTGTGATCGAAATACAATATGATTATTGTTGTAAGTGTAAAATTGAAACGTGTGTAGAATTATTCTCCTCATCAATAAGGTGTGAACTAAAATAGACCTGTCTGAGCCACGATGAGCCTGCAGGCGACCAACAATCAACCTTTTCCCCGTGACAGATGTTCTTGTCAGTCGCTGTAGCACGGCTGTCGGTCTCAACTGCAGAGTATGCGGTAGAGATGGACAGTGACATGAATGACACGTTTCGTCATGAAATGAGTTTTAAAGTGGCTGAAATGGCAAACCATATTTAAATGTTGATTACTGTTCTTATCAATGACAGCAAAAATGGAGAGATGACATTTTTAGTCTTTAGAATACAAAGATGTGGAAGGTCCCCACCCCCAAAATACTAAACATGTTCCTGACGAGTTCAAGTCAAGATGTGACATATTTCCAAAAAGGTGAGCTTGCATGCATTGCACACAAATGCCGTGGAATGTAGAAGAACGAGTCAATTGTCAGCTGAACATACGGATTACTATCAGCAATTATGACATAACAGCTCACCGGTATTCTGTGGTCTTGGTATTTTTGTGTACTTTGGGCTGAGCGTTACTGAAAGAACTTGTAAACGGAACGTAAAGCTCATCTGTGGATTTGTGCTGCACACGGAAACAAGGCTTTTTTTTTTTAATTTCCATTATCGTATAACTCAAGCAGTTCGTGAATTCATTTTTCAAATGACCCGAAAAAGCCAATTGAAATGAATAGCAAACGGAAAGACACAAGTTGCTGTTGATAAAGTGGACAGCGGCAAGCGCCGTAACGTGACTGGATGCCTCAATAGAAATGGTGCGACTCGAGCATGCTGCTCCGGCTCATGCTTGCTGTAGGTGTGTCGCATGCACGCCCACGCAACGAGCTCTCCTAAAACCACACCCACATTCATACAGTCACGGGGGTGGGCAACAAATAGGAACGAACACAAGAGCAGCAAACTTTACAGCAACGACAGACAGCACGAATAATGAGTGCGTGTGCGGGCTCAACTGATAAATGACGGCCACTCCAATACAGTACCACTGAGCAATCCTTCCATGAACATTGGTGAATACAATCGTCAGAATTACGCCCACAAAAAGGGAAACCTCCACTTAATCCAAATCGCCGCCTTTGTACCGCATTATAAAAGCCTTTGCGAAACTATACAAAATTGAAATCGATTTTTGACAAGGCTGCATAAAATGGCCAAAACAAACGTTCAATCGTTACTTCCGCTTCAAGTGCTTTAATTTTAACACTAAACCACTCCATTTTGGACCGCACTTACCAACTGTAAACGTCTGATGACACCCAGTGGCCAAATATGGCAACAATTATTTCAAACAAAAGAGCACATACAAAGTCCAACGTGTTTTGGTTTTATTGTAAAGATCATGCAGTGCACTTCCATGGTGGGAGGTAACATCACTTTCAAGGATACACATGAAAAGACAGTACTCCTGAAATTACTTAGTACAAAACATAACTAAACATTACAGAGGAATGTAACAAATTAAATAGCGAGAGTGGCAGAGGGGGGAACAAACAAACAAAAATATGTGCAACAACTGTTTGCACCGCAGACCTTAAAATGCTCACTAGGTTAGAGATGTTTGTAACCCTGTTGTGTAAATACAAAACAAAAAAGACACCCAACCTAAATTAGGAAGGTAACTTAAAAATCAACGCCGTAATAAATTACTTTGCATGTTTACTGGGGGAATTGTGGCGCCATTTGGTACGGCGCGAGGGGGAGCGGATGCTGCTGAGGGGGCTGTGGTTGGGGGAAGGGGAACGGGGCTTGAGTCGCACCGCCATTCTGCTGGGCTTGAAAGTTATTCTGAGGTGGGAAGGATGCTGGCTGCTGGTTAAACGACTGTCCATTGCCATTGTAGCCGCCGCTAAAACTGTTAGCGCCACCGGTGTCCCCCCCAAAACCTCCATTCTGAGTATTTGTGCTAAAGCTTTTGTTTGGTCCGCTGTCGTAACCTCTACTGCTATCCCTGTCCCTAAAATTGCCAAAGTCTCGCCTTCCAGATGAATACCGATCCCTGCGGTCAAAATCACCACCTCTGCCTCCCCTTGAACGACCTGCAAAGATAGCAGAGAAGCATTAATGGGACCCCTGGGGCATGTTGAACTCAACCAAATGTACCCTTAAAAAAATTGGCCTTTGGCAAAGGAATAAAGTGGCTGCATTTGACAGCACAGTTTCTGTATCTCACCAATTTGATTTACCTCCTCTGATTTCACCCATTTGGAGGAGCTTAGGGTTGATGGCCTGGTTGGCCTCGCGTAGAACAGAGATGAGGTCGCTGGCCTGCCTCACGTTGTTGGGAGTGAAGAAGGTGTAGGCAGTGCCAGTCTTTTGGCTACGGGCCGTTCTGCCAATGCGGTGGATATAGTCCTCAGAGTTGTTGGGGTAGTCAAAGTTGATGACAAATTTCACGTCCTCAACATCTGTAAGATTGTGGTGCGGTGTGGCAAAAGGGCAGAGGAGGACAGCACACAAAGGCGTGCACCAGCGCCACCACAACAACCAGATCAAACAAAGCACTGTTAGTTGCGTCATGGGTTGGGAATGTAAAAAGGGCTGAAAACACTCATTAAAAAGCCGCATTCAAACATATGGTGAGACTACAGTGGGAAGAGAGAAACAATGCACACTCCAGTCGCTTCTAATTGAGGGGAATTAGGAGGAGAGGGGGGGAAAAAAAACGATACAAAAAAAAAACACAGATGTCCTCCAAGTTGTGACCAAACCATCAAAAAGCAGATCACAAGCCTTACCCTTCATTGGAGCGTGCATTCACTAGTCCGTTCCCATCGCAGCGCACCCCCCAACAATGTCTACACAGTAGGGCTACTATGCTCACTACTGCCTCCTCGTGTCAGTGCTTGACTCAATGTCCATTTGTCAACGTACACTGGTGAGGTTACTAAGTTCATACGGCAGTCTCTAGCCAACAAAGTGGAGATGTGAACTGGTTTGCAGGATGCCTACAAACAGCGCACCCCAGTCGCCAGGGCCAAGTTAATCCCAGTGATCACACAGTCTCTCGTTGGCAGGTCTCGACATGACTTTTCAAACGCAGGCGAGGGAGGAGTGTGAGCTTGGAATTTGTCCAACTAGCATGTCCCACTGTCACCTATAGCGCCAGTAGCCATGTTACTGCAGAGGTGAGATTCCAATCGATCTTACAAGCTGCTCGTCCGACGCAAGTTGAACTGCAACAGCGACGCCACCCATGCTTTACAACAGGCCTACACAACCGAAAGCACCTTAGGAATGACCCGGGACTCGCTTTTGTCCAGACAACGCGACGGGGCTTTCAGCTGGGACAGTTACAGAGCCTGGGTGTGTGACACAGTCCAAACCGTTGCCAGAGAACAGTCGAGCGTGGAGGGGAGGAACTGTGGCCTTCCCCGCTTTTAGTTAGGCCAGCGCGTTGTATGTTGCACTCGGACCTTGACACCTCTGCTTATGTGCACGACTGGGAGACCCGTGCCTCGCCAGTCAGGACATCTCCAAGAATCCTCCTTCCCCCTCTGGACACCTGGGCTTGTCATGCCAAGGCCCTGCCATAAACACTGCTCCTTAGGCCCATGGGAGAGACTCAGAGAGAAGCAGAAGAGTTAAAGAAAGCCAATATACTTTCCTCTAAAAAATTCAAAACACTTCAGTGCTTTACGGGGGATACTGACCTAGACCACGAGATGCAACATCTGTAGCAATCAGAATGGGAGCCTTTCCATATTTAAATTCTGGAACAAACAAGCAGATGTTGGGACGCTCCAGTTTGTAAATGGTCAACTGGTAAATAAGAGCACACTCACCATTAAGAACCCAGTCTCTCTCCTGCTGGCTTTTATCTCCGTGGATTCCCATTGCCGGCCATCTGAACAAATCAAGAGCATTTCATTCACGCGTTGCCAGAGAGTAGTGCTTATTTAATGCTTCCCAACCTACCCGTCTCGCCTCATTCTTCTTGTCAGGTCATCGCATCGCCTCTTTGTCTCTACAAAGATGATAGTCTTGTTCTCCTTCTCGCTCATAATTTCCTCCAGCAAACGAATTAGTCTTTTTTTTTTGGCGGGGGGGGGGGGGGGGGGGGATGATAATTCAATTTTATGCTTGATCGTCTCCAAGAGTTCAGCCTTGCAATGATATGTCACTGTGTCGTGTACTAACTTGTTCTCTTTCTCGCCATCATTGCACACATCAACAATCTGAAGGATGTTGTGGTTTGCACTGAGTTGCAGGGCCCCAACATTGATTTGCACGTAGTCTTTGAGAAAGTCTTCAGCCAGCTGACGTACTTCTTTCGGCCAGGTGGCGCTCCACATCAGCGTCTGACGATCAGGCTGCAATAAAGACAAATACGGCACTGATCAAACCAACACAGGCCAAATGGGATTCTGACATGCAAAGGACAACTTGAAACGTACTCTGATCTGGTCAACAATTTTCCTGATCTGTGGTTCAAATCCCATGTCCAGCATTCTGTCAGCCTCGTCCAATACGAGGTAGGTGCAACGGCGCAGGTTGGTCTTTCCTGCTTCAAGGAAGTCAATGAGCCTGCCTGGAGTTGCGATGCAGATCTCAACACCTTTGGCGGGAAAGGAAACAATTAGGAGAACGGGAGACACACAGCCTTCTGCTCAATTTTAATCAACAGCTCACCTCTCTCAAGGTCACGAATTTGCGGCCCCTTGGGGGCTCCTCCGTAGATACAGGTGGACTTAAGGCGAGAAGCTCTGCCATACTCGGCAGCCACCTGTTGCACCTGCTGGGCCAGCTCACGAGTTGGGGCCAGCACCAAGCACTGACATCAGAAATATTGGATTTACACACAAGTTCGACCAGCAACACAGGTTATACAGGAAAACCACATCGTTTTAATACACGTTTTTGATTAGCACCCACTAATCTGTCAAAAGGGTTCTAAACAAAATCAACACTTACAATAGGTCCATCACCGCGCTCCAGGAAAGGCTGGTGGTTGATGTGAACGATGGCAGGCAACAGATACTGTACAGAAGATGCAAAGCAATGACACGCCTTTCAAGAATTGCTACACCCTCCATTTAATCTCAAATCACGTCAACCTACTGAGAGAGTTTTGCCAGAACCAGTCTGTGCGATGCCAACCATGTCATTGCCACTCAGTGCTAAAGGCCAACCCTGAGCCTGAATGGGAGTTGGGTCTGTCCAGTTTTGCTTGTTGATGACATCCATAACATACGCTGGTTTGAAGGACAAAAACATTGAGACATGTTTTCAAATGCAACAGCTTCAAAAGCCATCAATGTATTCAGCACTTACTTGGAAAGCTTGCTTCGTGGAAATTCACAATTGGATTCGGGCAGCTTCTCCCTTTCACGGTGATCGTTTTGGTCCTTCTATAATTTTCAACTTCTTGCTATAGCGGTGAAGAACGATGAAAAAGAATTCAATACGGTGGCCATATGTGGATTACATAACGCAAACACGTGTAGCGAGCTCACACACGTGTTGCGTAACACAAACTAGCATTATGCCTGAACCCACCAAAGGCCTCCTCGTTACGTCCGGGTGCTCCTGGTAAAAGTTCTTTTCAAACTTAGGAAGCTCGTCCAGATTCCAATGTTTCTTTCGCAGTCGTTCACCAGGGTTGCCGAACTTCGATCCTCCTCCGCCGCCGCCGCCGCCTCGGCCACCACCAAAACGATGCGGGCCGCCGCCGTAACTGAAACACAAGGTCGCTCAAAAATTAGCCACATTAAAGCGATTCGATCGAGGGCATCGACGGTCCACTCGAAGAAAAACGTCTTAACCGAATCACTGAGATAAAAGGTTCTGTTATATACTTTCCTTCCCGTAGGAGAACAATGGAAAGAAGCCGGCATTTTGTATGTGCTTCGACATTGCCACATGGCGAAAGAACAGACTATCAATATCTGCCAATGACGGGCGATCAGTTCAACAAGACCCAAGACTTGCCATGGGCGTGAAATAACTTTCCTGAATGGAGGTCCGTCTTTGGCCTTCACTGGCTAGGACCACGTCTCACAAGCGAACAAAGTAGTAGCTTGCAGCTAACGAAAGCCGCCATATCAGGCACGAGGCCAGACGAGGCCTGGACCCAAAGACGCCAGGCTGTCTTTTAGCTTCCATCGTCGAATACACGTGGCAACGGTTATTCGCGAGGGGAATTTGTCAGTATCAACAAAAATCGTTAGATTTTGTCAAAATTGACAAAGCCCCACAGTATTCAGTATTATTTCCGTGGTTCGGCCCGGTCGGCCATTTTCCACGAGGGGAAAAGCCGCCTTAAAGAAACGAAAATTGTGTACTTACCCTCGATCTCTGTCCCTATCTCGGCCACGATCTCTGTCGGAATATCCTGGCATGTTGACTAGTGTTTTTGTGGAGCGTCGATTCAAAAATAAGATAGACTAGTTTGATCTCCTATTTGCGTTAACCTCGGTGGCGGTGATGAAATGCCGGTAAAAGAAAAAGGAGGTCCGGTTTATATCGCAAGTGGAAGTTCGACTTCCGCCGTATTCATCCGCTCAATTTTTTTGTCCCCTTAACTTCAGCGGCATGAAATAGCAGCAAATAGGAAATTAACTTGTTGACATCTCAACGTTTCTTTGCAATGTGTGTTTATATGAAACTAAATAAAAAGGTGAAAAGACGAAATTTCCTTTTGGCCTTATGTTTCATCGAGTCGCTAACTCCGAAGAACCACTGAAATGGCGGATGAATATGTTCCAAACGAAGTCAAGTAATGCGGTCCCTCCAGAAAAAAACACACACGCACACACAATGACATCACTAGGCCCAACCCAAACGTGACGAACACTTCATTCTATAGTCGGTTTATCGTTTGCTTCAGTTTAAAATTATTAATTCATTATTCTTTGGTAAAATTGCCTTTCTATTCTTACTTAAAGTCTCCACAAACATGTTCAAATGCCACGTTTAAATAAAATAAAGCTAAATCATTTCAACTTTTTTTAAAACCACATGATAAATAAATTATAGATCTATCCATGATCTGTTTTGTTTATTCTCACGAGGGTCGCGTGCGTGCTCTCTTCAAGCAGTAGGCGGGGTACACCATGAACTAATTGCCAGCCATTTGCAGGGCAAACAAACAACCATTCACACTTAATAGTCAGACCTAGGGACAATTTAGAGTGTACCATTAACCTACCATGCATGTTTTTTTTAAATGTGGGAGGAAACGGGAATACTGTAACTGGAGAAAACTAGAGATGTGCAATTAAGAGAAATACAGTATATAGCACAACAACGACGTTACCAAAAAACTGGACACTAAGTGGATGAAAAGATAAGAAGGAAAACCAACTAAAACTTTTCCACACAATCCCATTCATATGTAAATGTTATCACGTTATCAATCTATCCAAAGCTCATGTTAACAGGCAAACCCCCGTGTTGTAAATACTTAGACTAAAATGAAAAAGGGCAAACTACAGAAAGAAAGGAAGAAAGACAATGTTTCTTTGTACAAGGCCTTACGCTGTTAGAGAAAGGCGAGTTTAATTAGAACTAATTACACACAAAAATTAAATACTCTTACAAAATGGTAGTGTTAACAGACATCAAATTGCATCAGTCAGCAAGGAGAGATAATAGTCCTTGTGGATCATGCTAAAAAAAAAACAACAACAACAACAACAAAAAACCAAAAGGCAAGAGCTGCAACTCTTGACCTTTTCTGGTTTGATAAGAACTTCAATTCTTCAGTGAGAGGCAGCAATGAGACGGCATTGGATAAAGTACTGTGGGAAGTGTGATCGATCTGCTTGTGCACTGGACTTCTAAGTGGATGAATATGGCCTTTCGGTCACAATTTGATACCCATAGCAACCTCCCTCTGGTTTTGTGCAACTCACCCCCACCACCCATTAGGACAACATCAGTTTCTAATTAAGTTAAACATAAATTACAGGTTGTTTGATCCACATATATGAACAATATATTTTTACTGTACAAAGCACCATGTGAGGACATTTGTCACTTTGCATACACTTGTTTACATTAAAGAACAACATAACAGTTAATTTCTGTGTGTGTGTGTGTATGCAAATGTGAAGAACAGTCCACGGTCAGAGAGATTGCTAAACAGGCAGCATCTTTTCGAAAACATTCTCAAGAATTTTATGCTGAATGGAAGAAAACAATCTTACAAATGGAACATTATTAACAGAAGAGTGTAACAGGAGGCCATCTCATTCAGCTCATGTCCAACCAAGTGTTTCAACGTGCAACACTTATGCCGAAACAATGAACGTGGATGCTCATTATTTCGAAAATAAGGTACAATGGTCAATTTGCTTCTATGTAGTTGTTAAAAACAACAATACAAGGTCCGCATTATGACCCCTGAGAATGTGGCCAGAGACTTATTCTGTTTTATTATCATTATTATTATTTTTGGTGGCATCAATTGTGTATGTGGGCTTTGTTCGAAAATCAATCAATCAATATACGTACAGGTATATGCGCGCCAAAGTCAGGCAAATGCGGATACTATTTAACACCAGATGGTATTAAAAGACTTTTGAGTCGAAGAACAAAAGCGTGCATTTGAAAACATGCATAAAGCCCTGTTCATGATGAGTGGCAGTTGATTGAAGGTTAAAAAAAAAAAAAACAATTAAACAAAACATGTTACTGAAGTGCCTCCAAAATGATAGCAATATATTTTAAAGGGCCTGCTCGGTTTGACAAAGATTCAACAATGGCTATTTTGGTGTGTATGTGTGTTTATGATTTGTGAGCCTCTAAGATATACCTCCTATTAAAGATTAGAAAGTGATAAATAAACCCAAATACTGAGTGAAAATCAGCTTATTTCTGTTCTTAATTCCTTTTATAATTTAAACAGTAACACGCTGTATTTTTCTGAAACAATGGATGGAAATGGGGAGATGCGATATATCTATACCTACACATAGACATAGATATCTATCAGCAATAAAATAGATCTACTAGAAATGTACTCATTTTCTTCCATTACCCCCGTTACTATATAAAAATAACCCATTGCAAGCACTTGGTTCATGTATACACGGTCAAACAAACTGGTGGTCGATGAGTGACAATGGGAATGCAGTTTGTGCAGCGACTCACTGTGTTGCCTGCCGCCGTCTTTGGAGAGCGATGAAAATCTGTCCGCCAAATTCAGACTCATCGTTGCATCCGCACACGCGGTATCCCTGTTGGCCGGGCACGAACGCTTGCTCCCATGTGATCAGTCCAAGGCACACCCCATGTCGAGAATTAATGTTTGCAAGTGGTGATGATATACATCAATGAAATTACCCTGTACTCGAGCAAATGAAGCACGCGTGTATCTGCGGTTGTTGGTTCAGAGTGCTCCTTGCTACATGGAATAGTCGTCGTTTTAAAACGCTTGAATGAACATAGAAAAAGAGGAAGAGCCGACCAATATCCTGCATGTTCCACAAGTTAGTAAATAGTCTGAGTTATTAGCAGCTGCAGAGATTTTTTTTTCTCCCCCCCATAACAAGAAAGGCCATTGAGCGTTCGATGTTTGTGTGAAAAAAAAAAAAAAAAAGGGGGTGGGATCATGGCCAAACCATGCGACTTCAGCTGTTTGTTGCACCGCGGCTCATCGCAGAGTCACTCCACAGCAAAGCCACACGTCTCCTCGATGGCGGTGAGCAACTTGTCATATAGTTTGTCATAGCTTTCGTACGGAGGAATGTCGATCCGATTGAAACTGTAAAAATAGGAGAAGATGATTAGTTTTAAGAAACTTTAAGAAGTTCAAGGAAATGGAGACGAACGAGTACAGAGTCAAACAACAGACATTTCAAGTCGCGTGAGCATTTATTCCATAGCACCAAGTAAGTTGTTTGTCTTTTTCATGACTTTTCCTGCAGAAGGCAGTCGCAGCACCTCCAAAAATATTTCTCAAACATTTTTCTCACCACGTGTGGGCTTTGGGGAGGTTGTTGGTGTTGGCATCAATCTGGTGTATGGTGAAGAGCCGTGGGCCAGCAGCACCTACATTCAAGGAAAATAAAAGAACACTTCAGTCAAAATCCACAAGCGGGCACTCACTTCTACAGTCCACATTTGCACCATTATTAGAGATATACAGACGTGTTTTGAGCTGTAGTTGTAGTGATGCTGGGCCCAATGTGAAGAGTCGGCTTCTGCGGCAAGCCTTGGTCAATTAACTCATTCAGTACCAGCCAATTCTAGACCAAGTCTGAAAAGACGTTTAAAAACGTCTTTGGGAGTGAATGAGTTAATGCCACATTTTTCATTGTTTACTAATTCATCAATTGATCCGTTTTGATGTGGGACACACGAGCCATGTGTGAAGCTGGCATACATGAGACAAAAAGCTGCATGATTATTGGACAGGAGGCCATGATGTATGAGGTGGGATTGAATAGTTCGGAATGACTTTTCAGAGTCATTCAAGGACAGGAGGCCAACAAAAATGAATTAGTGGGATGCAACGCTCAGGCCAGATGAGCAGAGGCTGCCATCAAGCTGGTCCCATGATGGCGGCAATACGTCCATTTATCACAATCAGTGCAAGGTCACCGATAAAAAAATGCAGCAAGTTAATATTTGCAGGGGAAGTTTTGGTTTTTCATTCTCTTTTGAGTTTTAGCCCTGGAAAAAAAAAAGGTAAACATTATTGGCTGCCCATGAGATAACAAGAGCTCCAAGTGTCCTCCCGATGACTGAGCGCTTTGTCTGACTGCGGCACTATCTGCCAGCAGGGCCCCTCTGTTGCCGATTCAAAGGTGACGCTGTCTTTCAACAAGCACTCCCATCTTCTCCTCATTAGTGTTGCTTTACCTTGGAGGGCCTTGAAGCCTTGCAGTGGAACCCTGGAAGAACCCGTGACGAATTGCAGCAGGCGGGCTCTTCGCTCTTCGTCGAAAGACTCCACGGCTTTCCAGAACCACTTGACAATGTTACTGTCGGGAGTGCAATGTTTAAGCCGTGTGTTGGACTTCCAGTCATTAATGTCGATTTTCCCGAGGCCACATACGATCAGCTGCGGAACGAAGAAAGGAACATGTTCATTTCTGAAGTATAAGCTCACAGGCTACAATATCAGGTACGCATGCGGAACCTGATTGGATCGTACAGCGTAAAATAAAAAGTTGGCTTGAGCAACACATTATTTCAAAGTACAGTTAAGATGCAAATGATCCAACCGAGTGGAGAATGTCACTCCCACTTCAAGTTGACTGTCAAGCTAAACATAAAACAAAGACAACAACCAAATCATTTCGCCTTAGGAACGCCACTGGTAGCTTGATGCTAATACTTCATGGAAAATGCCTCACGGGAGCGAACAAATAGCATTGACAGTCACGGTGTTGTAAATATTTAAGCAGCTAATATTTGAACACCAAACGTGGAACAACATGTGCAGACAGACAATATCACGACACTCAGGTGGATATTCTTTATCCTCCGTGAAAAACGACTAATATCGGAGCTTATATTTGAGAGTCATGCCGACTCTCTTTTCTCGTTTGTGTCTGCATGACTGTACCCACTCCTCCTGAATCAAACTGACATGACAAAGGGAAAGTACCTCGAGCTCTTTCTCATCGAAAGCCTTCAACAGGTGCTGGGGGATGACTTCGTTGAAGCCCTTCTGCAGAGCGAGGAACTGAGCCTCGATGCCCCGCAGAAAGCGCCAGTTGACGTACAGGCGGACATACTCTTTCTTTGTGTCCTGCGTTACGGAGATACTTTTCCCATTGGGCTTGAGCTCATGCTGGATGATCTCTCCGTAGGCATTGTGTTCCACACAGAAGGTGTGGTCCAGCACGCCTGTGATGTCGTTGTCCCTGAGGAGTCATGAGAGGTTAAATGACCATTTCAAGTCAATCCGGGATTTGTAAAAATAAATAAATAAAAGAAATGGGCAAAACATAATCACAGAGAAGAAAGAATCCATTTTCAATATTATATCAAAACTCTGGAAGAAACGGCTTCCTTTTGCCTGCATTGAGACGAGTGATTTTGTGGCAGGTTTTCCGCTGATGCCATTTTAGAGACGCTATCTTGATAACATGCTTTTGAACGACATCGTCTTGCTATTGATGGCTTTTATTTGTGGTCGAAATACAAAGAGGAGTACAGATGAGCACTTAGTTTGAATGAGATACGTTTCCCTCCAAGAGTAATGCAAAAAACTCAAAACATAGACCATAAAAATCCATCCTCTGAGTCCTTCAGCTTTGCTCAACAATAAAAGCTAGGGGGTGCTGTCATGCAGCAACCAGGCCCGATCAAGTCTTTTGGTTCATAATGTCAAACTTGTTTGTTCGTTATTGAACCGATTTTTTTTTTTGAACATCTCAATGAAAAATACGAAAGCCTCAGAGAGATCTTTTTTTTTTTTTTCTCAACAAAAACGTGTCTTGTACATACAGGATCCAGACGAGACTGTTGTGCAGGTCCGGGTCGACGGACTCCATGTCGTCCAGGGTGATGGGTTTACCGAGCAGTTGTTTGTAGAAGGGTAGGGTAAAGCCTCCATCAATGTAGTGGCCATGGAACACTGCCATCCCCATGATACGCCCCACAAAGTGGAAGTACGACAAGTGCTCCTAGACCAAGAGGACATGTGCGACTTGAATAAATGATTTACAAGTGGAACGTGCTCCTGTGTTGCAGTGGCCACCATCTTCTTTATGGCAACAGAAGCAATGACTTTTGAGTGCCGCTTTGCATATGACTCACAGGGTTGACTGCAGAGTCCGGGTTAATCTGCAGCGTGTAGATGTCATCACGGGAGTACTGGAACAGGCCATAGTACGGGTTCAACATCTCATGTGAAAGCAGATAGAGCCACTCCCTGGACAGAGATCAAACAAAGAAAAAAAAAAGTTGACTAAAATACTGCACAGGGAACTCCTGCATATTTGCCGTTCAGGATTCTCAAATTATCCTCTTCGCACAGGAGTATTATTCTTATTTTTTTAACCTCTCTCCCCCTCCTCGCTACCGATTTGCGGTTTTTGTGCTCAATCTGAAACACCAGTAGTATTGCTTTGCCATCTTGGGGCCAAGAAATGATGCTCAAGTGAGTTCAGGTGCTTCATTTAGACAAAAATAATGCTTTTGCCAACATCTTACGGTGGCAATTCTGAACGGTTTTTAGGGGGCGCCAATTACTTTTGAATGTCTCGCTATTCACAGCACGGCTCAGTCTGGATTGCACCTTTTAGAACTTTCCTACCTGGCCACTCCTCCATAATCAAGTCCTTCTTCTCCCCGAAACTTCACCATTAGCCTTTTCCATAAGTCTTTCGGCCTCATCTTCATCACTTGTCGATAGGATTCCTGTAGTGCAGTCATACAACCTTATTAAGAACAGTTTAGAAAACGCTACAATGTCACAAAATTCGAGTGTGGCGGCAACATGAATCAGTCCATCATCAGATATCAACAATTATGCAAACAAATCTGTGGCTTTATCGCTTCAACTTTTCATGTTCCGGAAAACAAGGATATGTAAACATGTGGACTGCACTTCTGCAGCACCAAACTTATACGTAAACGTATGTCACAATGTACAATTCTTAACATTAAATTGTAGACCCTCCTTTAACAACAGTAGTCATGAAAATGCTGCACCACACTAAAACAAAAGAGAAATTCTACAGCCTTTGAGATGGCTGGAAAGTCCTGCACTGTGGCAGTGTGCCGCGTCCCTCGTTTAGACGAATTGGTTCGTTGCCGTCATGCTCCGGCTCAATAAAGTGTTCATCCCATGTGCAGACGGCTCGCGTATTAAGGGCAGGGCTCATTAAAAGTGGATTAGGGGCAGTTATAATAAACACAGTCATAAGGCTATCATAACACAGGCTCTTTCACCGCCACGTTCCACTCTTCCCCTTAGATGGGGCAGACAACATAGAGCCGCTGTGAGGGGGTGGGGGTCAAGGTATCGTCTTATCTAGACCAAAAAGTACACATTGAGAAGGCTCTGACAGTCCACGGGCTAACACTTGCCCATTCAGTCATGAGTTAATGCTTCAGAAGACCCAGAGAAGCTATGCGGCTATGTCTCGCACCACCTTCAGACGTGCGTTGCCCTACCGCCTGTCTCTCTCGCGATGAAATCAGCCAACAAAAATGTCTTTGTTCCGATTAACAGACATGGCTGTTCCAGCACATTCCACTGCATATTTTATGAGGGTCGTGTAGTCTATTGCAGGTGTTGTTGCGCTGATAAAGGCCCTGCAACTGGCAGAAGCAGAAACACTCCTCTGGTGAGCCAATGCATTTGAGAGTGCGCTCTGCTTCAAATTGGAAACAGAAAAGCTTCCACGTGCGTGTGTGTGTGTGTGTGTGTGTAGTTCCACAAACAATGCCCCCTGGCAATTTGACTGTGACACACACACACACACACACACACACACACACACACACACACACACACACACACACAGACAAAAGATAAAATGTTCACATTCACATAGCGTGAGTGAAACTAAAAATAACTCAGAACAGTTAACTAAGAGCAGAACTTGTGTTGTCTGTGTCATATGTACAAGTGGTACTTTCACTTAAGAGGCTCAGTTTTCTCATGTATCAAATCAACTTTGCCTATTTAAATGAATTGAAATCGATTTCACCCCCCCCCAAAAAAGCACTATTTTGTATGAAAATATAATATCAAGAGTAGTACTGTTGTTGAGAAAAAAAATACTCTGAATATTTTACTCTCTTCCAAGTGTAAATTTTACTCTGTTTAGACTAATTGAAGCTCACTCAAATAAGACTCGTAAAATTTGTAATTTGGGGGGACTTGTGAGTCAGCATACATCAGATCCTGAAAATTAGTCAGTTGGTTCTATGAAGCTCATGTAATAATCAAAAGGGTGCATCGGTAACAGCAGTGATGTCATTCCCTCCTCACCTCAAATATTTCCTCGCGGGATACCTCGATGCGACAATGCCCGGCCTGCGGCTGCTGCTGAGAAAGTTCCTGTCGGAGGATCTTCAGCTTCTGGACTAGGTCTCGCTTGTACTTTGGTACGGTGAGACACTCTGCCTCCTCTGGGAGCTGACCCGTGGACACCAGAGCCTGCTGGACCTGATCCTTCAACGGGTTCTGACGACTAATGGGCAAAAGAAATGGAATTTTAAGGAAGATTGAACAGACCAGAAAATAAGTGATAAGTGACAGAGACAGAATCAATCAGGTGATCAATATTCAAAATCAACAACACCTTGATGAGGACAGTCAAACTAAACAACTCGGAATAGCTGAAAAAAAAAATAATTATAACTTTTCAGACTTGTGTATCTTCTTGGTCAGCCAAATAAGTTTTTAGATATTACAATTAAAGTAGGAGACAGAAGGGATTGACACGGATAAATAGCAAAACATATGTCATCATAAATATCAGAGTTATTCAGACTCTTCATACACCTGAAGTATTTCAAATTCATTTCGGGGTAAGTTGGCCAGATGCAACCGTAATTGCGTGCAAAACCAAGAGGTGGGGCTGCTGTCTATTTTGTTACAGGAAAAAAAACGAATTTAACGGAAAATTATTTTGTCAGTTAATCTGAAGAACAGCCAAACTTTTAAGAGAGGACTTACTTTGTGCAAAGGCAGAGGCAAAACAGACAGCAGACTCAGGGTGACTGCAGTTGACAGAGGTTAAATGAGACCGCAATTGCTCTCGAGTATCCTTCTAATGGCCTGCGTTGTCCATAATCACATTGACAACTTAGTTTGTAGTGTCTGCCAAGTGGAATTGAGTTAGGCTTTTCAATCGCTTCCTGTTAGCCCAGAAAGCCACAGGGCCCCAAAGGACTCTCAAGAACTCCACTTGAATCCTTTTATTTCCTGTAGACTAGACCCTCGGTGAGGGATGGGAAGTAGGAAGCGCACTCGCCTGACAGTATCCAAATCGAGCAGACAACTCCAAGGGTGGGAGGGAAGGATGAGAAAAGGCACAAAGCGTCTCCTGAACTTTCACCTATAAAGTATCTCTGCCCTCGACTCTCCTTGTCGCAAACAAAGGACGCAGGTCGCTTTTCTTGGGACATTCGCTGGCTGCGAGACGTCACCAAAATGAACCAAAATTTCCGGTATGTTGATACCGCAAATGTAAGGTGACGTGACAGCTCCTCATGTCGCTACGATCAAAACCGGTATGGAATCAAGATTTCAGTTCCTGAAAAGTGACCCTGACCGGTAGGGTTTGTAACGTCATTGGGGAAATTTATACTGTAGCAAAAATGCGCTTGCTGGATGAATGCTGAGACATAGACTCAATGAAATAAAAAGCGGCCTTAAAAGTGACACATTTGACATACTAAGACAATATGTCAAACATTTTTGTGGTATGACGAAAGAGGGTGGGGGTTGGGGTGGGGCGAAATCCCTGAATTGATAAAAGGCAGATGTCTTGATGGAACTCCGTGACGCTTGATATCTTTTCCAGGTCGCACATATTTCCTAACATCATCCCGATGCTGCTGGATTTTGTAGCAGCCGTAATAAAAGACTTACCGATTTGAGCGGCCAAATATTATCTTAGATCAATGATTTGGCCATTCACTATTATGCTACTCATCTCAAGTGAAATTCAATTTGATCAATTTCACCAGAATAAAAAAAAATATATATAATAAAAACTTCTCTCCAGAATCTTGCTTATGAAAAAGCATCATACATAAGAAAAAAGTGGCGTGCCAAGATAGGTTTTTAAGACTTTAGATTGGACAACAGACACACACAAAAAAAAAAAGTAGAAAATGCCAGCATGTTCTTTGATCCACGCGAAGGGGAAAAGAAGCAACCGGATCTCTCTGCAATGCATTCCGTCCCTGCACAGAGGAGGAATGAGGTCAGGCAGAGGAGGCCCGTCAAGGCACCCGTCCGCCACTCCATCTTCGTGAAGCCAAAGGACTACGGGTAAATCTGGGGCCGTTAAAAGCACAGTAGGTGTTTGAACAGCTGCGCATTCTGAACATGTGTCCGGGCCATGCTTGGACCATGGACCAAAGGCTTGGACCGTGCACAAATACATAAACCCATGCCTAAAGCTCCGCGGAGTGACTCAAACACAGAATTCATTAACAGAGTTGGGAATTACATTCATGTGCTATTTCCTGGATGTAAGATGTAGTCCTTGTCTCCGATTCTCCTGTCAGATGTCTCGCCAACACCAGCTACGTGGCGAATAGTGCGCCGAAATGCCTTGAGGATCCGAAGGATTTAAGCATGTGTGATGTTTGCGTGGAAAGTGGAAAAAGAGGAGAGAACGTGTGGCCGTGTGCAACGGGGGGCTTCCTGGAATGAAAAACAAAATCTTACCTCACATTCTGACTTTCAATGCCTCCTCGTGAGCCATTTGGGCTTGGACTGGAAATACAAAACAAAGACAACTGAGTCCAGGAAATAAAACAGAACCACTTTTTTTTTTTTCAAATTTAACTTTACTTGATTTCACAAGGATATACTGTAAGCGTACAAAAGGTCAAAACTTACTTAAGGACACGATGCAGGTTGGCCGAGAGGCGTGGGTCAGTGAACTGTGTGGTCCGGTTGTTGTGGTCCACAAAGTATACTCTCCCCGTGGCAGTGTTACGTATCTCCCATCCAGGAGGGAGCGGACCCAATTCTTCACAGTTTACATTACTCAGATCTCTGAGATGTGACAGAAAAAAAGCAACAAGTTGGAAGAGTTTGAAAAAAAAAAAAAAAAGATAATGTAGACACTTTAGTATCATTCTGATGATGTTGATTGCTATGCTAATCTAAGATTGACGCGGCTAGCACTTGAACACCAGAATTAAGTGATTGGGGGGACCGAGTCCACTTGTCACAGACGTCTGGCTGGAACTGTGTTAAAGTGGAGCGCATCCAACTTTAAACAGCAAAATAGCAGGCAAATAAAGAAGCGTCGGGACTGTGGAGAGAAAATCTAGTCGTTGAACAGATTCGGATCTGGAAATGAAATCAGCCAGCCAGGTGGCCTATAAAGTTAACAATACATGAATGCAGTGCATAGCTCCTCAGCGGCTTTGTCATGTGACGCGTTGTCGTGATAAAGTCACAAATCCTGGAAGTCACATACCTCGGTACTCTGGGGTCATGCCATGTGCTGACACCTGTCTGAGTGTGAAGGAAGTACACTTGGCCTTGTTGCGTGGTCCTCTGTTCTGTAATAGGATTTAAAAACAAAGGGGACAGGGGTTGTCAATTCAACACAAGACGCAATATAACAACTAGCATCCAGAAGGAGCCAAATTGAAGATTCTTTGGAGGTTTACGGGGTAAGAAATATCAGAGAGGATGGGGTGTATTTTTTGGGGTTTTGATTTGTTTGAGGAAGTGAGCTCATTCATCACCTGCCACAAAGCGGTTCTTAAGGTGGTGCCTCCAGACAGCTTCCTGCTAACTCATTGGATTATCATCCTGTTTTACACATAACCTGGCAACCAACGCACCATAAGTTTCAACTGACAACTCTTGGTGTGTGCTTACATGAGAAGAACGAGACTTTCGGACAGATTTTAAAAGCATTGTGCAAAAAAAATAAATAAATAAATAAAAAAAATAATAATAATTCAAGGATGAAGGACAGAGGGAGGAAGGAAAAGGAGACAAGCCTCGAGAGGCGCGGAGCCTCCTAAATCTCAGACACCGAGCACAAGGCTAAGATATGCTTCTCCAAGTCTGGCTCCAAAACCGCGGCAAAGAAAATTCCCGTGAGGATAAACAAAACTCCCAAAGATGTGTGGAGGACTGCAGCTGGCGTGCGTGTTTACTTTTGACATGAATGTGTTCGATTGTTTGCGTATGTGCAAAAACAGAGAAAGAGGCGGGGAGGGGAGCAAATGGCCGCAGCCAGACTTGAACAGCGAGATCGATTCAATTAGATTGTCTAAAATGGAGCCGGTATTACAGGCTCCTTGTGTGGGGCTTCAGCATCACAGAGGGCTCGTGGATTGAACGAGGAGGGCCCGGACTTGCGGCTTTACTCAGCAGGAAGGAGCGAAGCAATTAGCTAAATCCCATTAAGTTATGACAGGCGTCGTTGTGGGGGTGGAGAAGTGCAAAAGAAGTACCATTTCTATCCCTTCATTTCAAACCGAAGCAGTGAGTAAAAGCAGACGTTTGACACAAAGATAACGGTCGGCAATTCAGGACTACAAAAATCGGAGATGATTATCATTAAGATTAAGATATCCTTTATTTGCCCCACACTGGGGAAATTTACAGTTCATTATGAACTGGACGCTGAAATTCAAAGGAATTGGACAATTTGGGCTCTGAATGACGAATTTGATCGTCGATTGGCTGTCAATTCATTGATTCTTTGCCGCACATCGAGTTGCCACGACACTAACCGTAGCCCTCTGGGAGGTCTGGAGGTGTGTGCAGGTGCGTTCTGCTCATGTAGTTGCGGTGCCTCTGGGAGCGAACGCGCCTCTCCTGGGCACGCTGGTCATCGTCGTTTGGCGGCAATGCTGCTGTCGGCGTGGCTCCGTTTGTGCTAACGGGAGTGTTTTCATCCACGATGCAGCTAAGCGGCCGCCCAGGGCTTGAGTACTCTGATGCAGGTCTGACATAAACAACAGTGTCATGGGGGAGGGGAAAAAAAAAAAAAAAACTACGCTCAAGAAGTCATTTTGGATGAGGGACTCCCTGTTTGAATATTTTGGGCTGAAACATGAAGTCTTTTGTTGAGTTTCTGCTGGCGACGCGGCGGACTCACCTGGTCGGCCTCTCCCACTGTGTGGTGCGCGTGATGTGGTTCAAGTACTGGATTCGTCCAGATGCGGTTCTCCTCTCCTCCCAGCTGGAATCAGAAACGTACACGTGCACAGCAGTGAGCGGATCTAGTGATGTGGCCACGGGCGCCGTATGAATTTCCATATTTCGTATAGCAGAGTGTATTGTTTCGGACTTGCAACACTGTCTACAAAGCTCCCCCTCAGACGACTAGAGACCCCCCCCCCCCCCCCCGAACAGACTCACCCGTCTGGGAGATCGTTGTCAAACAGTCGACTGCAGTCTACCACTGGGCCTCCTGTGCCTATCCGGTCTCTGGACTGCAAGCTCACTGAGGCAACACATGGCAGACAGATGCACAAACTGGAATTACGAGACAACCGATGATAGAGCAAGCCCGGTTACGTTTTTATTCATTCCTTTTTTTTTCCTGGCCTGTTCAAGTGATGACAGTTTGTGTGAGATCTGATCCTCGTTTGTGTGTCCTTGTGAACTTACCCACGATCTGACCTCTGACCGTGTCACTGTCATTCGGACTCAGTTTGTTCAAGTCTAGTCTCTGGTCTGTGGAGGGAACACAGATGAAAAGGAAAAAAAAAAATCAATCGGAGTGACAAACAGGAAATGAGAACAGATTTAGAAAGATCAGATGGGAGAAGACGCGCTTCATCAGTTTCATACAGCTAAATGTAAACAATACTCAATGAAGAAGTGGGACACATTTTTTCTCGTTGGGGAAATTATACTCTTCTGCATCATCTCCCTCTACCTCAGTTACAGGCTCATCTGCTTATCTAGCTCTCCCCATCTGTCTTCAAGCCATTTATTGAGGGTGCACCCCCCCCCCCCCCCAAAAAAAAGAGATGCACTGTTGTCCACAGGCTGTAAAATCTGACCGGGCATCGGTAGAGAGGGGGCTTCAGTTCAAAAGCAAAGGTCAAACAACACGTTGGCAAATGTCAGTACAAAGCCTGCACTATTCCACTCCGTCCTTGTATGCACATGAACTATTTCCCAGTCTGGAAACTCTTTGTATTAAGTTCTTAAAGACTGGAATTAGAGAGAGACACACACACACACCAGGCAGGGAGGAAAGATATACACAACCATCGCCTGCAGACATGAAAATGGCCACTATCTCTTCTATGTTGTCTGGGTGTCATGCAGATCAGCTCAGGATGTCTGTCTAGACTAAACAAGGGACCAAAACAGGCAACGGTCAAACCATTACAAGGCTGGCGGCAGGTCAGCAACCACAGAGAGACAAACACAAAACACACATAAATGCCTTCAGGAATGCGCTCGCTCACCCCGGCGCATTTCATTGAACTACACGGGCAGCCTCATAAACCAGGACGGGTAATACAGAAAGAACCCATTGCGATGATACACAAAAGGAAAAGAACGAGGCAGGACGCTGTACGATGAAACGCAAATGTTGAATGGAAGCCAAGGCGAGCAGATGGGACAAAACCTCCCTTCATTTCGATGCGCGTCCAACCCAGCTCGTCTCAAGTTGTACCGCGATGCATGTCTGCATGAAATGACCGGCTGTCTGGATCAGCAGACAGATATAGAGGGAGGCGAGTCCCCAAAGGCACGCTCTTGTTGTCTCTTTCAGTGTTGCCAGTCGGAGGAGGGAACAGATGGGGGAGGGGGGGCACTGAGGGGTGAAGGCGAGGCCAGGAGAAAGGAAAACGCAGAGGTAAACCACACACAGCTGCGGCACAAGGTTCAGGTTTGCTCCGTCGCGCGAGGGAAAACAAGCCCTTCAAATAAAGTTTTGATACTCCCGTCAAACACCTCCACCAAGCGGTTCTGCGTTCATGTCCCTGTTGTATTGCAGCTTTTTGGGGACACGGTGGCTCAGGTGGCTGAGCGGCTGCCCAACCACGAGAACGATCCCCCTCCGTTCTATCGCTTGAGCATCCTCGACACAGAGTTGCCTTTGGTCCGAGTATCATCTGGATGATTTATTCTTCTTCCATGACAGCATGAGTGGATGACGAGTACGTTCAGTGTGAGTTCTAAACAAATGCAAGCCTTTCAGACCTATAATGGACTTCGATTACGGAGGCATTGCTTAAATCTTAATTTATCCAGTTGGCCTCTTCGAAGCAGCCATTTTTAGTGTAATGACAGGGTGATGCGGTTTGAAGGTCGACCCCACTTACGGCCTCGTCTGGCTTGCGTCTGACCTAATGAGTTCGACATGACACGACTCTACGTGGCATTTAACCTCTGGTTGTTGTTTTAGTTTAGTTGTAATGGCAACTGCGTCCATAACCGCTACAGACTTGTTTTAACACCGCACTCCTGCAGCCCTGATTAGTTAATAATGGAGTAGATTCAGCGGTTAGGGTGCGCGCAGGAATTTGCTGTGCAGTATATTTCGTGTTTTACACATTCGGCTTATGTGGCCGGTGTCTTTGTTGATGTTCCTTGGGAATTTAGACAAAGGACACTTTTCGCAAACGTTTCCACTGAAGTGATTTAATAGCGACAACGTTGCCATTATGCTGGTCTCCTTTACAATTGTATAATGATAAAAGGCGGTACGGTTAACATGTGCTAGCGTGTTGGCATCACAGTGCGGCGATGCAGAGTTCGATTCCGGCTCCGGCTTTTCCTGTGTGGAGTTTGCATGTTCTCCCCTTGCCTGCGTGGGTTTTCTCCGGGTACTCCCACATTCCCAAAACATGCACGGCAGGCTGATTCGACACTCCAAATTGTCCCCGGGAGCGATTGGCTGTTTTTGACCCTTGTGAGGATAAACGGCTCGGATAATGGATGGCTCATGATAACTTACATGATGACAATGTGTTTTGAAAATGTCAACGGTGCACACCAAGGCGGAGTATCGCTTACAGCCTGTGTCTTTAAGGCGGTTGATAGCATTGGACAAAAGGCGGATGCATCCCAGGAAGCCGGCCCCTTGTTTCTTATGAATCTTCTTGTGGTTCCACACGCTGATCGTGATAGAATCCGATTTCCCGATGTATCTGAGGGGAAAATACAAACGCGTGAAATATATTCATGTTACCCTCACACAGACACAACACGAGTCTGTTTTGTCCGAGTTTTGAAGCAAGCACATCAAGCAGCACATCAGAAAGTGTCCACGTCGTAGCTTCCCCTCCTGCCACTTTAAATGTCGTCTCTTTGCTAATACATCAGGTGAAGCTATGAATGTGATGACAACACGACCACATGTTTGGACACATGTACTCTGGCGGACTCGCGCCTTCTAAATAAAACTCTGGAGAACTGACAGAAAGGGATCCCGCTGTAATTATCATAGCAGTTACCAAAAGGGATATGAAACAATGGTCTGTGAGTAAGACGTCTGGACATTTTGAGTCAATGCCAAATGCCTGTCTGGGGTGCGATGTGAGAGTGCGGCTAGGTCAGACAGACATGGCGGGAGGGAAGCGCTGTCGAGTCCGGGACATCTGCAACACCCGCCATGTCCTTTCATTACATAAAGTCTTTTGATAGACACGAGTCGCGTTAATTAAACTTTGAGTACGACTCATGACCGTTAGCATACACAGTCACGCGTCCGAAGACACAATCTTATGTTAGGATAAAAAGAGACCAACAACTAAGGCAGAAAGCATACGTCTTCGACTCTGTACCGCATATGACGGTCTCAGTTGACGAACGGCGCACGATGAACTCGTCTAGTTTGCACCGCGGCCTAATAATACGCTGCCACGTAGCAAAAAAAAAAAAAAAAAAAGGCAACCTCCAAGTTACTGCCGTGCTTGGAGCTTTTCATTCGATTGTTTTACATTTATGGCTTGCAACTGTTTTGAATACAAATATTTACTGCATTAAGGTAAGGTTGGTGACAGATTACAACTTGTTCTGACTTCCCGACTTGATTTACGTCGCCGCCGTGGGGACGGAAACCCGTCGCAAATTTAGCAGCCCTCGTACACGATTAATCAGCTTTTCTGACATTTATACAACAAGACTAATAAATATCCCAGGCTGAACTGTGCCAGTAGGTTTAAAACAGATTGAATTAGGACGGCAGGTGGAGTATAATTTAGGGCCAGATATCTTGTTGCGTTGATCGGTCAACCCCCCCCCCCCAACAAACTCTCCTCCATTAAATTGGGATTAAAGATGAGAGTTCGGAGGGTGTAGATTCAACCTAACTTTGGAGAAAACATTCACAGTAAATCCTCAAGGATTTACGCTAAACCCGAGTCTGTCTCCAGCAAACTCTTAAAATGTAAATACGCGCACGCAACTTTTCCCCCACCGAAAGTCAAATGTGACACGAACAGTTAAAAAAAAAAATTGGCAAGGTGAAAAGAGAGACTGCGGTATCCCGAGCAACCAAACAAAGTTACACGAGCGCTTCCTCTGCAGTCGGCCATGCTAGTCGGTCGGATAAACATTGGAAACTTTCACTCTCGCATTCACTCAGGCGCTCTGTCTGCATTTTTTTTTTTTCCAGGTGACTTTCACAGGACAAGCCATCTTTGGAAAAGGAGATCAGGGTAACTGTAGTGGACATGCAAGTGTTGCAGTCATCGGGAGAAAGTACGAGTCGAGTCTATTTCGGTGTATGACGTCCTGTTCCAAGGGACATTTTTAGAAATGTTTCTTCGCATTGACGGGTTATGTCGTAAGTGTGTCGAGAAAAGCGTGAGCTTTCACGGCCGCTTCTGCTCGAATCTTAACATTCCGAGATGCGCTTACTGAGGGTTAACGGGGGAAACAAACGCGGAAACTTCAATCGTAGTTTCATTTGCGCGGGGAGCATTGAAACACAGTCGGTAAACTCACAGGTCATAGTGCTGATTCCACTTGGGGTCAAGTGTGTTCCTCACAGTATCGGTCGAGTGGCATTGCCCCGAACCGTCCACAACCACCTTCGCAAAAGGATCGGGCAGGCCTACAAAAAGAGAAAAATACCAGCGCGCCGAATTAGCCGACGACTTCATGAGGAAAACATGCATGGAAGCAGCGCCAATACAAAAATCTCGCTCGACAAAGAGAGCCGAGGTCAGCTTGTCAGAGTTGCCGAGGCAAATTTCACAAAGCGTTTGGCTTCGATTGGCGTCGCACATGAGCGTGTGGCTGCTGAGCGCACAAATTCGAGATGCAGACGACTGGATAAGACGCGGCGTGTGCAATGGAAAACGCCGCTGCTAATAATCATCAACCTTTCTGTTTCTGCGGGTATTAAGTTATGTATGGGGGCGGGGGGGTGGGCTTTGCATAAAGTATAGGGATATCTGTATTTCCGTTTGACAAATGAAACGTTTGAGTTACGCTTTCTTGGCCAGGGATAAAAATGTATGCATTTGCGATTCAAGTGCGAACACACACGTCACAGTGCAAAGTGATGACAAATCGGTCAGCCTGATCTACGGGCTCAGTGCTGCTCTCTACCGACTCCCACCAACGCAATGTTTGCTCAGCTCCGGAGCGTTGGAATGGCAGGAATGGGCACCACAGAAACCACCTGAGTGAGCACTAGACCTTTACATGCGCATTTACCATGACAGCCTGACCCAAACACACCAAAACAAAAACACAACGCATGCACAATTTCCCAGGGAAAAGGAGATTTTTTTTTCTTACCCCGCCCCCCCACTACCCTGGCCACTTAGTGCAAAGTGGTCACAAGACACTAGACGCATTGTCACTCTATTTTCGCGTCTATTTCCAAGGAATCGTTTTTAGTAAAGCCTTCACATCTGTGCAAATGATGTGCCGATTGCTAGTACAGGGGATTTTTTTTGGTCAGAATAGTATGACCCATGTTTGCTCATTTCAAAATACCTTTACAGCACATTTCTAAAGAGAAAAAACAAAAACAAAAAGAGGCGTTTGGCTCATACTTACGGAAGAAGTCCTTCTTGACGAGGTTTTTGGCACAGAGGACTGAAAAAAAAAGGAGGGTGTCATATTAATTACTAAAATCAAAGGTATCAAACCACATCGCCAATGGTAGAGTTTGAAGGTCACTTGGCAGCACCGTCAACACTGTTCAAAGTATTGCAATTTAATCGGTACAATCCCAGCGAGTAACTCATCGTATGCTGGAAAGCGTTGAGGGTTGTTCGAAAAATGTCAGCGCTGATCATGGGCAAACTCAAGTTTTGCCGAGAAAGGGAGCCTATCCCGGCTGACTTTGGCAAAGAGGCGGGGGACGTCCTGCAACGGTCACCAGCCAAATGCAGTCAAAAGACAATAAAACGAGTCAAAAATACGCTCAATCACATTCCCAGACTTCAGGAAAACACAAACGCACCAGGCCAGATTGGCATCATGGATAGGAAGCCGCTTTGAACGCAAATGAAGGCAGCACAAGCACGCAAACGCGAACGCGAACGTGTACGTACGCACGAGGAAGCTCTGTCACCACCCGGGCATCTGGATTAACAGCTACGGGCAGTGAGCCAAGCGTCGTTTCTATTAGCGATGAATGGGTCGGGTCGAAAAACTAATGTGGTCAAGAGTAAAGAGCTGATAACCTTTGCGGGCGGCGATTGGGATTCATTTCCCTGCACTAAATATTAGTCACGATGGCAACAAGCAGAAGGCGATTCCAAAGAAGCCTAACAGACAGTATATGATGTCACAGCCCGTACACAGTACCTTGAATCATCTTTTTAAATTCAGTGGAACTAAGGCTGGGAAGAAAAAAAGCAACAAAAAAAAAAAAGCATACTAAGTGCCAACATTTATTTGTACGTTTTACTTGATGAGACCAATAACTCAAATATGTGTTGTATCGAATAGGTCGTCTTATTTTTACCTGCCGAGATCTCGAAAGCATTCGCCAATCTATTTGGAAAGTGCCTCAGCAAGACTCGAACGGGGCTTGTTTGCATTCACGCTTGTCCAAACACACCACACGAACAGAACTGCAGTTTGAAGTTTGTTTGAAGCAAACCGAGCGTGAACCGAGCGTAAATGACTGCACTTCCCCAAGTCCTGGCCCTCCACTCTGAGAAGCGGCGCCCCCCAACGAATCACTATCCACATCAATCAATAAACGGCGCACTTCCACAACAGACGCCTCCGCTCGCTGGCAGAAAACTCTCTTTTTACCATGACACCTGATACCACCCCTTATCTTTTCCAATGGGAAACACAAAAACATTCAGAAGTTAACCTCTTCTATTTGGGGGGGGGGGGCTATGTACGCACAATAATACAAACATATGACATTCAAACTAGCCCGAGCAGCATCATTCCACAAGTCTATTTCCACACCATTGAAGCACGCGGGCAGTCTGGATCCGTGATTTGATTCCAGGTGCGCCTTTTTTTTGGGGAGGAGGGGACTCATGTGCAGGTGGGAGTATTCACACAAAAAGACACGGGCACACCTATAGTGCCAGACTGCAGTCTCGGCCACGCAGTCTGCAGCCGCTGCGTATTTATCTAGCGCTCCATCCCATTCCGCACATACTCAGACAACTATAGATCACTCTGCATTATTTGAGGTCAAGTCCAAACATTTTTTCCCCCTCACCCAGAAAGAGAGGGAAGTGGGCGCGCCGTCTTTTTGATGGATCAAAGAAGAAGAAGAAGAAAAAAAAAAGTAGCAACGCTGCGTATTGTGCATACATCGAGACACAAAAGGTCAAATTCAATAACCGTAGCGACAATGAAAGACAGGCGGAGAAAATATGAACAAAAAAAAAGACGAGTTAAATTAGACGCATAACCTCTTGGCGCTGGGGGGGGCGGGGGGTTGAGCAGAACATGCTCGACAGATGAGGAAGAATTTCTTTCCGCAAACATCCCTGGGAATGTGTTACGTTCCATAGAAAGCCACTCATTTCGGCAACATCTGGTACACATCGATTCCAGTCGGCCTGAACACACAGCCGCGCACGTGCTCAAGCGCACGGAGCCGGAGACTTGTTCGCTGCAAGTCCGTCTATCCAACTAATTATTACCAGGCACGGAGACCGTTGTGTGCATATGTCAACATGCGCCACTTGGATTCTGTGACAGGGGGAGCAAAAGGGGTCTCGCTTAGGTAACAGGTGGCCGATCTCGGTTCAGCTATCCAATGACCGTATCTTGACACCAAGCCGTACATTTTTGAATTTGGATCATAATGGCAAACATCTCATCCGGCTTGCGTCGGCCGGATGGCAAGACGGTAGCCGAGCGACGGAGAGGAATTGAGGCAATCAAAGTGCATCGTGGCAGTCCTCTGCGAGCCGCGGTGCAGGAAGAGGAACGCTAAAATGATGCCTCCATAGGATCCTTAGGAAGGCATAGCGCATAGGGATGAATTACAACCGAGAACAGAAGCTGGCCGACGCAGGAAGACAGTGGCAGCAGGGAGGCCAATTGCAAGTCTGAAACTTCAGAGCCGCTTGAAAAGAAAAAAAAAAAAAAAGTGCAAGGACAGCAATTAGAAATTCCATCCATTAGAAAATAGCCCCCAGACATTTGAGAAAGCACCTCCGCCATCAGACTCAGGAACTTTCAGAGCAACTTTGAAGTTGGTGAGCCCACTAAAGACCAGTTGGGAGCAAGTTAGCAAGAAATTCCTGATTTTTTTTAAAATCCATATTCCTTCAAATTATTTTACTTTGCTCCACCAGTTGGACATGGGGGGGGGCAGGATTTGACTTGATGCAGCAGATGAGCAGAAACTTTTTTTTTTCACAATGTAAGAATGGCAAGAAACTACTGTAAAAAAAAATTGCTGAGTGAAATCGAAGAAAAATGAAAACACAGACACTGAGCCAGCATCCATGCTTCTGCTGTATGATTTACTGGCTCCGCATTTTTTTGCCTGTAGAGAGGAGTGGGGTGGTATTCTAACTGTCCCAGACAGTAGCTAAGTTTGCAAGAATTTGCCAAATTTCAGGCTACATAAAGACACGTGCGAAAACCCTTTTTTTCCAATAACAATATTAATCATCATCAGAACGTTGTTTAGCGGGGTATCAAGAGTGTGATTCAAATGCAAAGTGGCATGAATGCAAATCATAAAAAAAAATATAAAAAAAACGTTGCATGGGAAAGCCTTGAGTGCACTCCCTCATATGTCCCTCGGTAATGGAGCGTGCCATGAGTGATACGTTAAGAGCCAATCCATTAGAAAAATGTGTCTAGTTCAGTTACAGCATCAACATGTGACCAGTCTGGGCACGCAGCGCAAGAAAAACACGGCAGAGACAGAAAATCAGAGGAGACAGCGGGAACATTTGATAAATATGCCTGAGAATGGTGCTGAAAATGTGTTGTGATCCGACAATCGCGGTCACAACATACAAATGGAATGAAAGTCCTTTTTTTTTAATTTTTTAAGTTAGCTGGCTCATGGTAGCCCAATAAAAAAGTGAAACCGTATGAGGCATTTGGCCAACGTGTGACCCGCTTTGGGTTTAACTGTATGTGCGCCTTTTCATCATGTATGTTGGTTGACAAAATTCAGAAAGAAATGTTCTAAAGCGCTGACTATTTTCATCGGACCGTACCCTTCTCTCACACAAAAACACACAGACGCCCACTCCGGAAGAGCATCAAATAACCCTTTCGCGTCTTGGCCCATCTGAAATCCTCTGTCGTCATAGCGACGGCGAGTACTGAAGCAAAACTGAGAGAAGGGTGTCTCTGTGCTGCCTGCGTTTCTCATTCCGGTCGCACTGCAGCTCCGACTAATGACTGGGCTTTAGGGATGCGAAGAGACGGCGAAACGCAGACAGGACGAGATGAACACCGCGGAGAAATTCACAATAGGGCAAGAAAAATAATAAAAACGAACATGGGACTCCTCGGCCTCCTGGAGAAAATTAAACCTGAATAAAGTGAGAGTGTGATTGATAAGTCAGCGCAAAGTTTTTCACTGTGTAATGCATCAACACGAGACGTCAATCAATCACACCGGCTCGAGAAGTGTGCACAGCAGTACGTCGGACGACAATATCATACATCACACCGATATCTTTTTAAAAAAAAAAATTTATGATGAGTTGTGGGCCTTTTAAAAAAAAACGCAGCGTCATCTGACAATCAATGACAACGGATTTGACGATGCCGTTATCAAGCCTCGGTTCAACACAAATGGATTCCTCAGGGTGGTAATTGTCGTGTTGTGCCGGCAGACGTTGGGCTTTTGGCCTGACGTTTGAGTTCCACCTGTGGGGAGAGGATGTGCTGAGACCCCCCCCCCCCCCCTCCCGCCCAACCAGACGAGGGCACAAAGAGCTCCACTGTGCGGGCAAATCAATGTGCTCCGCCAGACGCAAGCCAAACACCTGTGAAGGGAGAGGTCATGTGATGTGGTGGGGGGGGGGGGGGGGGCGTCGCCATGGTAACAATCAGATGGGAGGATGAAAAGTCAGCCGTACGTCTTTCTTTTTGCCATACAAGCGGACAGAAGAACCACATTCACACGCAATAGCATTGAGGCATGGGAAAAAGACAGCAGCGCAGCGGGGAGCCAAAAAAGGGGGGCTCAAAGTGCCTCCAGTCTCTTGCTCTGTGGTTAACCATTACACTGGAGACCGCGAGGGGGAGGAAATAGGGCGTGTTGGAAGCGAGACACACGCTTGGTAATGTTTCACCTTTCCCATCCCTGCCCGAAGTCAAATGTTGAATCGGGGGAAAAAGGAGAGCAGTCGGTCTTTTAGAAATATCAGACAGTCTTCGCTTTGCAAGGAACCATTCGCGTGCGAAACGACGCAAGTCTCTTCAGGACCACAAGATCGGGTTGAGCGCCTTCCGAAGCGCCCTTTCTGACCACCTGGTTCCTCGAGTCCAGTGTGATGTCCCGCCTCCCCAGACACTCGGAGACATCTTTGGATCAACCTACTACTCTCCCACTTGCTACACACACGCTCACTACCTCTGGCATTTTTTTTTTCTCCTTTTGACTCCAATCCTTGGACCGTGCACCTTCACGGCGAGCATTTCTCACCTGTAAACAACACTCAACTCAACTGTACAGGAAGAAGAATGCCGGCCACGTGGGTGAGCCTGTTCTTGATTTGCTGTTTGCTCAGCTCCAAAGCAGCCTTTCATCAATCTCCCACGGCAGGATGTTGACCGTACGGAACCGTGACCCAAAATATACCGTCCCATCCCTCGCTAGGAAAGCCAGAAATAAAACACGTACTGTATGCTTAAGTTAATATCCTATCCCACAGCGTCCCTTGCGCTTTCGTGGTTTGTCTCAGTCTCCTCTCCGCCTTCATGCTCCCCCCCCCCTTTGTTTTTGTTCGTTTGACTGATAGAGTATGTTTTGAAATTTAAAGCAGACTTCCCCCAAAACAAGGTAAACGGAGCCGAGCCGAGCTGTCTGCGCAGTCGAAAAATGTAAATCGCAGAACACGTATTCCAGTCCCCCCCCCCCCCCAAAAAAAATTAATGGACTCTGTGTGAGAATTTGTTTATATTTTGAACATTTCAGGGCAGACTTCAACTGATGTGGAACAAGAGGGCCTTGCTCGGGTTCTCTGTCCTAGTTGATTCCAGTGTTATGAGGTTGAAGGGGGCTTTTGAGTTTTTCCATCCAAATTCATTTGACGTGAAATTCCAGCAAAGGTTGAAAGCACAGACTTATCGGCGGTCCCCCGTTGCTCGATGAAAAATGAAAATGGAGAGGAACTAAAGTTTCGAATAAACGCCACTCGTTAATCCTCAAAAAGCTTCGTCTGTGCACCGTGGATTTGGACGTCAAAGTGCAACATCAAGAGCGACCAGTGCGAAGGCCTCAAAAGGGCTGCCGTCGTCCAGCCCAAGCAGACCGTCCGATCACTTTGCGCACTCTCGGCTGCTCGTGACAAGAGTGGGTTGCTTTTTTCGAGATCTGCCGACATCGCTTACGTTATTCGGTCTGCATTTAAAAAAGGGCTGAGCATAAGGACACCGGGTAGAATTTCAGGAACTTTGCCCAGCTTTCCCACTGGACTGGACATTCAGGCAGTGGGAAAGAACAGAGCTTTATTTTTGCGCATCCTCTTATGGGCAGCATGTTCACATCTGATAAGATCTGGTCCGGCCCCAGCATACGTACAGTAGAGACACCGGACTCATCACGGAACTTTTAAGTGCCAGGAAAATTGGCGAATGCCTCTCGGATCAGCCGTTTCCAAGATTTCGAATTTCAGGAAGGAAAAAAGAGTAACACGCTCTCCCCCCAATGCATCACATTTTGTTCAAAGAGCAGCGCCGGGAGAATCGTTTTTTAAATGAAGGGAAAATATCTTGAGTTTCAAACAATTACTTCGGCATTCAAAGCCGTGCTCCCGCTTTATCTCACGCGCTCCGAGACTGATGTCAGGGAACGGCGGCATGACAGAGGAAAAACGAGGAGTGACTAAGAACGCAGAAGAGATTTGGCGATGAGTATCGAATTCGGCAATGCAAGAAAAAAAAAAAAGGCCATTTTGACCACAGACTCGGCGAAAGGGCAGCCGCTGCACGAAAATCGCAGGAGAGACACCAGACGCCATATGTCTTCTCGTTGCTTCTCATCGGACAAAGGGCAAAAGGCCATGCCTCCGAGAGGCCATAAATCATCATCATCATCATCATTATTATCCATTCGACTCCGCACCTGCTGGGGTGCTGAAAGATCTCTGGAAGCACATCCAGGCACGTGCCTCTCACATAAGACAGACATCCCTTGGCTACAAACGATATTTCAATCTCATGTGAATCGGACTCATTGCGCGTCCGTTGTCTAGTCGTGGAGAATTGCTGGTTGGAAGAGTTGCAAAAAAAAAACAAAAAAACTCATATGGTATTTCCCGGCTGTTTTTTTAATTTTATTTTTAAAAGAAGGTTTCAAATGTCAACAGCAACGCTCATAATAACAAGACGGGTCACGCAGCTCCATCGTGGCTTCATAACTAAACAGTTTCCATTTTCTGTGGTTTATTCGTGGTGGTCGAAGCTGTTACTTGCAGCTGTTTTGACAGTTTGTGGGCCTCACTTCCTATCATGCGGCAGTTCTGTGGAGAGTCTCTTGAAAACAGAGTGGGGCGGGGGGTAAAAGACGCTGCAGTTCTTGTGGAGGAAACGACCGACGAGAGAAAGCTTTATCCTATGTCGAGATTTTGTTTCAGTTCATCGTCCATCATTCAGAATCTACAGAAGGTCCTCGGCTTATACGACAGACAGAGCGCTGTTCCGACCGCGGCGACCTAACGCGAGAGTTGGGTCGCCATGTGCATGGTAGACCCTTACTCAGTAGTAAATTCAAATCAAGTCAATCAATAAAATATTTATAGGGAATATTGCGAAATGTCACGTTCCAATATTTCCATAACTGCAGACAATATAGTTGTCACCTGACACTAGCTTCATGTTAGCTTCCCGCGACAAGTTCCCTTTAGCGAGATAGATTAGACAGATCGACAGATTTTTATCTCTTCTTCTTTTGAATTTGTCATGGTGGTTGGCAAACAAGTTCATGGCGCGTTACCGCCACCAACTGACCTGTGCGTCACTGTTATTATTTTGTTGCTTTGTGGCCCGTAGAAATTTTTTATGATCGGGCGGGACCGGGACATCCCTAAATTTTTGCATAGGAAACAATAGGAATGATTTAAGGGTGAAACTGTTCAAAACCGGCCGTGTGTAGAGTCTTTTTTTTGCATCGCAAAACTTCGAGAGGTTCCCCGCTCTCTTGAAAAGCAATTTTGGAAGCATATTTTTAAAGTTACGTCGACAGCTTTTAGCATCGAGGAAGCCGTTCCGTTTTCGTTTGACATTCGTTTTGGTAAATATGTCTTTCTGAACGAACCCGTTTCACAGGCGCTGCGCGACGGAAACGAGTCGAACAATGTTGGCGTTCGAGCGGTTCAACGGGAACCGGTTTGACTACACGAGGAAACTCGCCACGCGCGCGAGACCAACAACGGCGGGCGGCAATTTCAGCGCGAGAACATTTCACCCATGTCACGTCGCCTTTTCCCTCCGTGATTCAGGGCTTCTGCTGTTGCATAACAGAGGAGTTCACCCCAATTATTTTCAGCTGCGACTAGTGGGAAACCGCGCCACATTGGCAAATTTGAGAGGCATTCTCGCGAGGACATCAATCTCTCCGTCCGCGACAACGTGCCGAACAGGCAGTCAGCGGACGAGTCAAGTCTTCCGCAGTGCCGTCACCGCTGCCGCTATAGCGAGAAGTCAAAAGAGCCGGCAGAGCGGAGCGGGGGCCGCTCGGGGCCTCGGCGAGCTCCTGGCCGGGGCCCAAGCCGAGCGGCTGCGTGGCTCTCCTCGCCTCTCGGCTCCCCCCGGCCCCTCTGACGTAATGGAGCCGGCCGGCCGGGGTGCATCGCACAGAAGCCGAGGAGCACGCCGCGTCCCCCCCGTCCGCAGCCGGCGCCGCGAAGCGGAGGGTTCGGCCAGTGATTTCGCAACTTCATCGAGAAACAAAAAGTTACATCACTCAAGCGTTTTCCCCCTTTTGCTACCGTCGACACTGCCAGCGAATGTGTTAAACCGTCAAGGATCGGGACAGTTATGTCATCGCGGGAGATGAAAGCTTCAGAAATCCTTCAAACGGAAAAATGGATGAGGAAACAAATGGCACAGGAAAGGAACAGCGAGGACCACTTTTTCCTTTGCGCCTTCCCGTCATTGTGCGACGGGAGGTTTTCATCAGCGGCAGTCGGCGTGAATTCCAGGTCGATGTCTCACCGAGATACGCTGCGGCGTGCCGGTTTGTGTCAGGGGGCAACTTTTTCAGCCAGGCGTGAAGCGGATTGCGCGCGGCATCAAGACATGACATCATGCGCGCGCCCTGAATTTACCCGAGCAACAATGACATCATCCCTCGGCAAGGCTTCTCAAAGGGTGATCTGGGTTCCGCTGCTCCCGCGTTCAAGTGTGTGCCGATTGCCGGGACGAGCGCCTTGCCCTTTCTTGGGTTCTTCCTAAATGACTTCAATCGTTCCCTAAAAACCTTTTGGTGCGAATCCCGATTATTTTCCCGCCTATTATTAGTTTTTGTTTTCTGTCATTTACAAGTGAGAAAACGTATGAGTGATCATGACAACCGTTTATTTCGAATGAGACTTGGTAGTAGGCCTGGGTAATCGTTTCATATCAACACATATCACGATAGACGCCTGACCAATATCCATCGAAACTGCCGTCAATGTAATATTGATTAAAAAAAATACTAATCATGAAGCAAAGCCGGGCATTTCGCCTGCTGCAGGCAGAGACTACGGTAAGATGTTCGCTTTGTGCTACAATAACAAACGCAAATTTCCGACTTGGCGATCATAAAGGGGTCTCGGCTGGCAAAAAAACAGCAGAGAAAATCATGCATGGATGAATGTGTTCGGATGTCCTTTAAAAATAAGGCAAGACAAAATAGAATGTCCGATATGTTGGAACTCATTGAACGAGTATTATCTGTAAACTGCGCGAGAGAGAGGCAAAAAAAAACAACAAGGCAGGCGGCAAACGTTTCTTTCACCGAAATTCAGAGAAGCAAAGCACGTTGAACCAGACGGCGACGGTGTCAATCTCCATCTTCATCAAGAGTGGCGAGCAATGAGTCGTGCTGCTCTTTTGGGATTCTTGCACATCTGGGGCAAAAAACCCCCCCCAAAAAACAAACCCTCGACATGTAATCTACCGTTGGCTGTGTGTGCAGGAATGCGCTGGCGTATTTGTTCAACTTGAGCAGAGATGCCATTTGAAACGTGATCGGGTGTGAATATAAACAACTCTCCTCTGATCTGGTCTCCTTTGGCGACTGAAGGGCCTCAAACGTCATGCGCAGACACAGACGGACGTCTCTAGTCAGCTGGTGGCGCTTTTTTTTTTTTTTTTTGCGGCTTCTGGGCCAACAACACACACGCTTTCCAGAAAGTAAGACAGGGAGAGACCTCCACGCAAATCACAGTTCAGCGTATCAATCCCCAATCGGGCAGAGCTGGCACATTCAAGTTTGTCTCCTCCAAATTGAAACCCTCCCCACCTGCATTGGGAACTCGTCACAGTTCATCAAATGACTTTTTCTTTTTGCAATTGCAATTTCATGTGCCATTATTTCTTCGAGGTCCTCTTCCCGTGCAACTTTGCTATGACAAGGCGGATTGGTCAGGCCCCCCCCCCCTCCAGCAGTGTGCGGGTGGGGGAATGATGGGGCCTCGTACCCCCGCTCCCCACCTGCGCGGTGACGTTCGCATAAACGTCGGGGGTCCGGGGTGCACTTCCTCTCCGCCAGCTCGGCCGCTGGCTCCCGACGGCTACATCGGGCCACCTCCGGGCTCCTGCTGGCTGCGTTTGGGGGTGGAGCAAACGCGGGAGGCTTTTGTCCTCGTCCGGGAGCAGCTGAAGCAACAGGAAAGCAAGGCCCCCAGCCGCTCCATTAATTGATGGAACAATGTTAAAAGTTATGGGAGTGTCTCGGCAGGAAGAAGGAAAATGTTTACAAACGGCGCCCAAGTAACCGACAATTACCGGCCCGCTTTTTTTTTTTTTTATTCCGCTCTTCTCGTCTTGGTGCACGATGTCCTTGTTAAAGGCCAATGTGGAAAACGTTTGCACGCCGATGACGACCGGCGGCAGTCAACGCGGCACATGCATCCCGTCTGAACAGCCAAACCGTCCACCCAGATGGCTCCCGCGCAGCTGCGACCGAGAGCGCGCGGCTGTCCCGAGTAGCGAGTGAAAACCACATCAAAGCTATCTCGATCGAAAGGCTCGCGTGCTCGCCACACTGTCGGGAGTTTCATCCTACGGCCGAATCTGCATCAAAAGGGCCGAGCTTTTTCGCAAGGCCGCCCGTCTTCTTGCGTGGCGGGCATCTTAAAGGGCAACCGGCTCGGACGTTCTCGCAACAGTCGAGACTTTTCTGACGAGGGTGGGCGGGAAAGGCAAAGCTTTGGATGTGGTCAGGGGAAGGGAGAAGCTTCGAATCGGAAAGAACGGGAGTGACTCAGGGAGGAGGGGGTGGGAATGCGAGCGGAGAATACGAGGGAATCCCACTGAGATTCGAGCGCCGCGCGCTGATCCACGCCGCACCGAAGAATTCCGATGAGCGAACCAGATGCGTAACAAGACACGCGGTGACTCGCAGCTTTACCGTATTGTCAATTGGCACCGTTAATTTGGCCCAAAGTCCCATTTTTTTCACGGGGGTCCTAAATCCCCGGACGAGAGTCTTGGGCTTCGCTTTCGGGTAAAAAGAGGAAAATGCTGACGATTGACCTTCGACTCAGCAGACCACACAGTTGACGCAGCGTTTTCATCGGCGACATTATTTCCGAGCGATCAGCTGCACCGGCAACCTGCCGCCGTGTGCTCATGAGGTTATTCTCGCCACATTTGTTCGGCTGAAGACGCTCGCCTGACATATTTGCCCACGTTAATAGCGGACAAACATCTGAGACGCCCGGTTCAAAACGGACACGTCGGGGTGACGCCTCGGGCACAAACGGCTTCGGGGCCCCCGTTTTGGATGGAGCGAGGGAGGCCGGAAACCAATTCGGGTTTCAGGCAGCTCCAGTGACACGCTTTGGCCCCACGGGTGCACGTGAAGCGCCGCAGAAGTGCGAGCCGGCTTGTATAGACGCAGCTGCGCGGCGCTAAACAAAGACACGCATAATGACAAGTGTGCGGCGAAGGTTTGGGTTTTAGCAGCAGACGGCGTCCTTCCTATTGCGTTTCCTTTCTCCAGAGGCGACACGCTGCTCACCCGTTGGGGACAGCGCGACGCATGAAAGACTCAGTGGTCAAAGGAGAAAAGACTCATTTGAAGAGGCGATGAGTGATGATGGTCACTCAACGTGGCGGGGGCGGGGGGGGTTGCGCAATGTCGCTCGGCGTTAGGAGGAGGACGAGAGCCGGTCAATGAGGTCCAGCGCTCTCCTTTTTCCATAGCCGGCTCACATTCCTGGCATTCCAGGAGACCACTGCAGTCTCCGACCACGGTGACAAACTCATTCACGGTCTAATGGACTCCCTGCATTTGTAAAGTGTTGGCTTGCTTCAAGTCAAGATGAATTCACATTCAATTTCACGTGTCGCCCCAACTTCTTATCAAACTCCAAAAATGGTTTGAATTGGAATATGCGACGTCAAGCTTGCGCTGACGGCGTGTAACCCACGTAAAGGCCACCTATGTTTTCTACATTTGAAATCAAGACTTGCAAGAGGCCGATCTGACGACACCCTGCATTTTTTTTTCCAACGCTGCCATGACATGCATCCAAACTCTGCTTCTTCCACCCTGCAGTGTCAATCCAGCCTTTAAAACAGGTCACGTCATATATCAACGATTTTCTTTTTTTAAATGGAGACAGCTCCAACCTGGAATCGATTATTTTTACATGACCTTCCTCACAGGGAGGTTCTACTGTATCAACAAAACAAGGCGTTGAGTCCAAATGACATATCAGGTTACAAATACTTAGTACCGCTCTCATTATGCATGTGTGATTTATGACAAGCGTAAACAGGTGGGAAAGCTCGCAGTTAACTTGGCAATCCAATGCGCGCAGGTCATTAATCCATCTCATTAAGATCAGCCCTTGTTGTCTCGCCTTACGCCTATCAGAAAACACCATCGCTTCAATATTTCACTTGGCACTTCCACGCGTCTACAAACAGTTCCCGGGGAATGTGATGCAGGTCGGGTCCTGGAAGTAGATCAAAAAAAAGGAGGGCACGCCGTCGGCCCCTTCTCGCAGTCAAAACACCGAGCTCTCATGTAAACCTCGTTTGCTGTTTGTGTTGAAAACCAGACAGCCAAGGGAGAATGTGCAGGAGGAAGCTCAACTACATTATCACCGGGCTTAAAAAAATGCCTCAACATTTTGATATTTGGTGATCAAGAGTGTTGTGCTTAGGAGTTCACGGCATCATACGCAAAAGAGGAGAACAACGGTGCGTCGTCACGCAATTATGGAACGGCACACAAACACGCTGTGAAGCCCACTTTAATGTCATCTAAACTAGTGATTCCTAACTGGTGGCACATGGACAGAGAGTAAAAAAATGTCAGAGCAACATACAGTCCCAGATGACCAAAGGGGTGCAATGAAACAGTTTGCTCAGCGGCATTTGTGGTACAAAAAAGTCACCCTCAATTACAGGACTGCTTAGTGATTTGAGGTATTTTGATCGTTTTATATTTATGGTCTAGGACTGTGTTTGATTCAAATATTTACAGCGCTGATGACTTTACTACTGCGTTGGCATAGGATGGCGATAAACTACGCTACGTTCTGATTACAAATTTGGGTTGCTGTAGAAGTGGAACAAAATTGAGGATCTCCTTTATAGTGAAATATTTAACGCATCCCGGTCATGGGATGCGTTAAATATGGATGTTTATGTCATAACAGTGGACTGAACTCCCGAGACCACCGCGTGACTGAATTGGGCCGCCCATGCAATGATGCTGGCCTAAAAGGGCCACCGGTACACATTTCATCAATAAAATAAGACATTCTTGCATTTTTAATCTCTCATATTTAATATTGAGAATTTTATCCACTTACGTTGATCCTTGTTCTATTTACCCCCGCTGTCCACATTGGATCGCCCCCATTCAACGACCCATTGTGAGCTATGCACTTGTGTGTATTTTGGCCACTGAGTCTACACGCTTCACGATCTTATCCGCCGTTAAGACATCATTTTACATTTCCTTAAGTATTGTTACCTACAGGGACACCACCCTGAAAGGCTTAATGTCAAGACCCTACATTATTTCCTGGCATATACTGGTCTATGTACACACGAATTTGATATGACTCCATGCTGTACAAGTTTCCACTTGGAGAAGAATAGCTAAAGGACAGGAAGTCAAACTGCCTCACACTCAAGCCACGTAATCCATCAACAAATGCATTTGCAGACTGCAAAAAACTAAGGCGATGCAAACAACTTCCAGTAACATTTTTTAACCACTGCTTATGTCACAAATCCCACTGGTGGATTTTAAAACGTGATGATTCCGTCTAATTTGATAAAAAAAGATTAACTATTGATATTACATTGCACTTTCCTAAAAAGAATCAATGCCAAGATAAGTGAAATGTTGTGCTCACATTCATCCTCAATTTCTTAAGATGTTTTGAAATGCACTTCGAACACGTAAGAAATTAAGAATAAGGTCGTTTTGTTCATTTCCAAGACTATTTCTGAATAATTCATTGTCCTTATTATTCCTAATCTTAACTTCTATATACTGTATTCGAGTTGCGACGTTGCAACATTTAGGGAAATGCGGATCCCGAGGGGTAAAATAGAACCAATGGTTGAAATGTCACGTAAACTTGTAAAGACTTATTTCCTGCAAAGTCGGCGGCGGGCTAACTAGCGAGCTAACGCCGGCTAGTCAACTTGAAATGAGCTCGTCTGACAGCACCGCTGTGTGATAGTCGGCTGGCCCGGCTGCACTGGAGAATGCGACAAGTCGATGTGTTAATTCAAAACGTATACCGTGACATATGTACGGCTCACCAAATAACGACTTACTTAATAGAGTGACAACACAATCACAGCCGGCTACTTCTGCCCCTGCTCCGGCAGGACCCGATTTACGGCGGGTTAAGTGGTGACAATCACAATTTCCATCAACAATTATCAACACTTTCAACAAAATGTAGCGACGAACAAAGCGGGTGCGCGAATGTCAGAGGAGCAGGGGGAATTCGCGTAGTTTAAAATGCATTGCAGCTCTCAAAAGGGGCAGCCGTGGTAACGAAGGAAGAGTGAAGCGGCGACGAGCCAACTCCGTGGCCCATGGGGACTGTTCCTCGGATCCAGGAAATACACTAAGCCCTCCTAGCTAGTGTACGACGGAATAGAAGCATTACTTGGGGGGGAGCTTAAAACAACATCGCCACATACCTGTTAATCGCAGCTTCACGGGTCCATTCCGCCGAACTCCTTGGTTAGACATCACCTCTTTGTTCCAGCCTTCACGGCGCGTACAAAGGGAGTCGTTAGGTGGGGGGGAAAGAACAAGATTTAGCAGTCTCTCCGCCAGTTTTAGACGATAATGGAGTCAAGGCATTGTGGCCCGGATGTGCACGGAACTGCCATCGCAAAAAAAAAAAATCTGAAACAAAACTAATTTTTAAAAAAAATCGTGAATGGAACGATGTTTAATGTTTAAAGACGAGTTCTTCTTAAGGCGGCGTTACATCCTGGGAGCCGTCGTCTCTTCTGGCGGGGACTTGAAGTGAGGAGTCCTCCGGCGTGTAGCCCACTTGAGGAGGCTGCCCCTGCCTCTGCCTCTTCCTGGGCTGCGGGGAACTGACCAGTGACAACACCGCTCCAAACATTTCCCCTCACATGTGGCACAACACCTCCAATCTACTGTCTTTTTTCTTTCTCTCTGGAGCGCACACACAACCCCCCTTGAGCGTGTCCTCAAGGTTGGAGATTCTCGATTTACTGTCGCTTTAAGAGCACGCGTAACCCTCACGCCCCCTGCTCTGTTGAGCAAGCGTTACATTTGGGGATGCGTGTTTGGATTTTATCAATTGTCATTACGAACACTGGTGTTTGAACGAGTAAGGGGAAAGATGTGAGGTGCCATTCACGTTTTCTCAGCAACCTTGCTATACTGGCCTCCATAATCAACCCCTGTCGAAGAGGTGTTCTGAAGCATCTAATAAATTCATTGTTGTCGAAATAATGCAGGACCTTTAAGATTGTATGCAACATCGAAGTGCATTTATTCAGTGTGTGTGTGTGTGTGTGAAAGGCGGGGAGTTGCTTTCGCACAATAATTTTATATCAAACTATCATAAATATTGACATCCCTTCCGTTTCACATGAGGGGAGAATACGAAAAGAGGGATCTTCAACCAGTCCTCTTTGCACAATCTCTCCAAATCATCCAGCAACCTGAATCCCCTTCCTCCGACACACTACAGAGGGTTTTATTAGGGTTGAGTTCTGGTGAGAGAAACGGCCATTGAAGAATCTTGCTTCCGTGTATGGTGAATCATTTTTCAGTATGACGGTATGCCTCAGCAATAAAAATGGAATTGATTTTAAGGCTGCCAATAATTATGGAGATGTGGTTGAATCAACTGCATTAGTTTTCGCACCTTAACCTAATGTGCAATGACAAATTTATTTTGTGCACGAGCTGCTGTCGACGGGGGCATATTTTGTTAAATTTGAAAAAAGAGCTCCCAAAGTGCAGGGAGACACTCAATAAGTTATTCATCCAAGTCTTAATAGAAGTTTGGGGGGGGAAAAAAATCCCCCACACAACATCCATCAGCTTTATTTACATGAGTGGTTCATCAAGTGTTTAAAACAGTATGTACACTACATACAACAGGCCACAGAACAGCACATTGACAGGAACAAGGACAAAGCGTAAGCAGTGAAGATGCAGTCAAGTGTTAGAAATTGAAAGTGCTCTGGTTTTCACCGATTTGGAATTCATAACCATCAGCCGTTGCTTCTGGGGCAACGCACTGCAACTCTTCATCCTAGAAATACAAATAAGGCAAAAATGTCACAATACTCAAGAGAAGGAGGAGGACTTTTTTTTTTTTTAAAGGCAATTACCTCTTCAGAGAAATACTTCTCAATTAGGTTGAGAGCCGCTTTATAGACCATCTCATTCTCATGAGACTGTAGAGATTCAATGCGATCCAGCCCACCACATTCTTCAATCATCAGGGCCAACTTGTGCGACTCGTCAATTTTGTCACCAGCCTATAAGGAACGGGAGGGAATAAGTTACAACCTCAGCGATTCCCTTCTAAGGTCAAGCAATGGTAATTTAAAAAAATAACTGAATGTATTGCACCAACCAAAAATATATTCGTGATGGCATCCAAGATGACGAGAACAGTTTTGCTGTCCTTCGACGACAGAAGATTGAGAAGCGGCTCCAACACGTTGCACTGCACCAGGAACACAACTTGCTCCACGGTGCCCCCGCTGGTGAAGTTTGTCACAGCCCATACAGCCTCCTTCTGGGTTTTGTAGTCGCCCTGTCGAAAAGAGCCGGGAAACCCCACGAGAGCATGAAAGGGCACATCCGGGGGCAGATCATTGAAAAGGAGAGAACAGACAAGCCATGGCATACCCTCACAAGGACATTGACCAAATGTGGAATAAGGCCAGCGTTGATGACTTCCTGAATCTGGGTGTCTTTTCCCGCCGTGATGTTGGACAAAGTCCAGGCGGCCTCCTTTTGAATGTTGGCCTTGTTGTGGCATAGTAATGCGGCGAACATGCCCAGGGCCCCGGCGTCGAGCACTGCCTGAGTCTGCTCATCTGTGCCAGTCACGATGTTACCGATGGCACGCAGGGAGGGGGTCTAGAGGGCACACAAATGGGTCACTGTAAAACCCTTTCAGAGTCCTTTTCTAAATGAAGCAGAATTTCTATAATGATGGAGACCAAAACAATGATCGAGTAGACTCCACTTCAGGTGTCAATGTGACCAAATCTGAGAGAATGCACACAGGGCTCCAACGAGCAACTACATTCAGCATGATGTTTAAGTGTGTGTATATATATATATATATATAACCGTCCATGAAAATACGACTTCACCGTCTAAAAATTGGTTGGGGATCGCCGTTTTACATGAAACTCTTCAAGGTGCAGCACGACTTACCACCACAGGCAGTTCTGTACTGCTAAGCAGTTTCACCAGGCGAGGCACCAGGCCCGCCCGCACCACCACGTCGATGCGATCATTAGAACCGTCAGTCAGGTACGAAACCCCCCAACAGGCGTCGGCCAACACCTCTTTGTCGTCGTGGTGAAGGAGGCGTATGAGAGCAGGTAAGAGCTGCTCGATGGCACTTATGGGAGGTGAAGGGTTCTTGTTGCGGCACAGGTTGGACACTGTCCAGGTCACATTTCTCAGGTAACCAGGCTGGGAAAAATAAATGCATTTGATCATACTTCATTTTAAGTTGGGTTGCCCCCTAGTGGCTACAAAAGAAATACTAAGGTCCAACATGAGACTGAAATGATTCATTTCAGTGTATTTATTGTCAGCATTTTGGAAACCCGTTTGGGCCCGATTGAGAATTCAAGGACCCTTAACATGCACATTTGAAAGCAGGTACTTACACTTAATCCAGAGAGGTCAGGCACTGAGAGCAGATTGAGCAGGGCAGCTACAGCTCCATGCTTGATCACCTTGTCCCTCAGAGCCGATCCATCACCTCAACAACGGAATAAGAATATGATCACGCTGAACCACCAATTCAATCGGTGCCTGCTCATCATATTGACAAATAAGGTGTTACTTACCAGCAATGTTTCCAAGAGCCCAGACAGCTTGCTCACTGATGTGCTGGTGGGGGGACGTGACCAACCTAACGAAAGCAGGAACGGCCCCGCCCTGGACCACGGCAGCCGTCTGGTTAGACGTCCCAGAGGCAATGTTGGTCAATGCCCAAGATGCTTCAAACTGGATGGGAGGACAGTCGGACAGTCCCAAGAAGGCCACAAATTTGGGGATCAGACCAACACTGATGATCTGGTCAATGGGGGGGTGCCTCTCCCGGGACAGCAGTTTCCTGCATTCAGAATACACAAAAAGCGATGAGACCAGAGGCAACGGTCTCATCTTCCCAACTTCCATCCATTTTCTTCAGCGTTCGCTCTCATGTGCTGCATCGGGAGAAAATATAACGCAAGCTCCACCGGAGCCACGAGTTTCACCTTGAACATAAGAATTTTAAGGCAGCCAGGTCGGCATGCCAACCACCAAGCTAGACAAATTAAAAACTTAAACTTGCCTTGCTGCCTGAGTCGCCTGCAGCTGTGACTCCACGTTATCACTGTTGACTCCACTGAGAATTTCTGCAACTGTCCATTGGCTAGAGGTCTTCATTGACAAAGATATATAGACATAACATACAGGACAATATTAATGTTTTCCTCAAAACGTCTTAGAAATAGAATTCTCACAGAGCCACCCAAGTATCCAAGACGTCTCATGTATCTTTAAAATTTAAATGCAGTAAGTAAAAATCATTGTGGTTTATGTAGCGCACTTTGTCACGGTTTATTTGGTCTATAAATGCAGTTGACCTCAGTATGATTCACAACAGGTAACCGTCCGTCACTATATGCCAATGGTAGATGGACAAAGACAGTATTTCCATTACATTTTTTAACCATTTAAGTGGAACTGGTTTACTTGATCTGGTTAGAAATCCCCACAATAGACAAAAAATGCCAAGGTGACATGGTAAAAAAAAAAGCCCTTTACATAAAAGACGTCAAAAATTGCGTTGCCTACCCATCTTGAGGTTTCTAAAGAACAAGACTAAGATCGAATGCAGTAATAAAAATTCAACTCCGTTTTTTATCAATCGTACATGACGATCTGCGGTTGTTAAAACGTAGCAATAACGACGTTGGGCCAGTATATTGTTCTGTAGTATACGTTGAAAAAGGGGCGCACGTCCGAAAGAGACAACAATTTCCTTACCTGACCGTTCTGACTTTTCTCTTGAAGTGGAGATGTGGCTTCCTCGGGAAATGCAGCCACGTTCCTTCTTTTGAACATCTGATCATCTTTCCTGGCCTTTCGTAGCTCGACGTTCACCTCCACTCTCCTGCGTCTAAGCTCCTGTGTGCATTTCATACACAAATAAAAAATGTCTCCATTGCGCCATCGTGCAAGCCAAGCACTCAACTTCACTTTAGACACGCTCACTTACATTACCATCCTTGCCTTTGTTCTTGAACTTGTTGAGACGGGCGACGTTCTCGGACATTTTACACAATTTCAATAAAGCTTGGCGGCAGTGAGGACAACGTTGATTTGCGTAAAGGATTTCCTGCCGTACAAGAATTAAGGTTAACTAACTTCGATTTCGCGACGCCTCGTGACACTTTAGCATGACGACAGAATACGTATTAAGCATGAATATTTAACCGATTAAACAATAACTGTTGCAGCAGTGAACATGTTGTAATGCGAAATATCAACCACTGAGGTAAAATACGCTTAAATAAAATCATAATTATTAAAACGTCACGAGAATCGAGAACCATCTTACCTATTGCTTGGGAAATAGTTCAAACTGTGTGGAATATGACGCACAGACCTTTAAATTCCCGAATCAAAGTGTTCTGATTGGACCATTTGAGCACAAGCATTCAGTCGCCTACGGTCATTGGACAGTTTGAAAAGAAACACTCAGCACACCGGAAGTGGTGTCAACTCCGTATTATCGCGAGATTATGAACGTGGCCATCCATTGGCTGTCTTTTACGAATGTGGCCACGTCCATACATTTATGAAAGCCACGATTCATATACATTATGTTAACCGCTTTATCCTCCCGAGGGTCGCGGGATGATTCACATTGATTGTGTTGTATTTGTCATGCAGTGTTGCTAATTAAAATTTTTTAGGAGGAAGCGTTCACAGAATTTATTGATGGTGGTCTGTAGCATATTAGCGCACTCTTTAGGTCACACATCCGGTGCGAGATCCAAGAAGTGGAATGTTTTCTGCTTCCAGGAATTGTATTCCTATCCTTTCAACACTAGGCAGCAGAGGTTGATAAAATGGAATTTACAGATTTAGATTCTTCAATTTGTTATACGTGTTTGAAGGGGAGGGTGGTGGTGGGTGTAGAGAATTGATATATATTTTTGATATGCTGTAATTTTTTTTGTACGACTGGACACTTAGTGCTACGTAGGAAGGTAGTACAGTATATGCCAAATACCTTCCTTTATTCTAAAGTTTTGTGCCCATTTTAAAACTAGCAGTTTCCACGTCTTCTAAAGGTTAGATTAAAAAGTAATTTTGTGTTTATTTACAAATAATGTAACAATCTACACGTGTCTTACTTTTTATTAAAATAAATTTACTAAAATAAAAATGTTACAAGTATATGAACTAATTAATTTTAAGGAAGGAATTAAGAATACTCAGTGTGCTAAATGACACAATACTTGCTTCACCCACCACTGCCTTATCTCCACATTATTGACAATTGTCGTTATTGTCAAAATAGGGACGGGACAACATTTCTGCCTTTTATTAACTTTCATATACATCCATATTTCTTCGGCTGTAATACAAAAAAGAATTAAGTCAAAATCTGACTGTTTTTTTTTTTTACAAACAGACCAGGAAGCTTCAAATACACAGATTCATCATTCTCAAGTCAGTCACTTTTGCAGAGCAAGGTAAGGAGCCTAACAAGCATCTACTGTTGTCCAGTCATTTGGTACTGGACCGTCTTCTCATGCCACCTCAGCCCGAACAATGGAAATAGTACAAAATGGAAGTAGACACAAAATATTTTAGTATGCTCAGTAAAACTCAGCCATTATATTCCATTTCCTACTTCTCAATGAACAAGTTGACCACTTAGATGGCCAGAGGGAATTTAACAAGAACAAAGAAAAAGAGCCAAACAGATGAGACCCCAAAATAAAGTACATGGAAACATGAGAGCTCCTTGAGAGTCTTTTCTCCGAGGTAAAGTTTCTTGTGAAATGCCAACTCGTCCATACAGTTCCGTTTATGAAGACAGGTACAAAAAAAATAAAAAAGGTCCCTTGGAGCTGAAATGGTGAGCCTGACCAACTCTGTGAAAGCAGCAGTGCTTGGTTGCGCGCATAAAAGAGCACATCCCCGACACAGGACGTGTGCCACAGAGGCACAGTCGAGAAAAGCCAAACGTCTTGGCAAGTGCATTTTGTTTTTCGGCGTTTCATCAATGTGCCACGCGCTCTAAGAGGATGATGACTGTAGCTTGTTGTTATGAGACCTACAACGTGGAGAGAGGGCGAAGTTGAGAGGCCTTCACATGTTCTCAGTAATAAAAACGTGGACAACGATCACGTGTGCGCGCGCACACACACACACACAGTGAATGCAAAAAGGCCTCCCTGGAAGATGATCCTACAGCCATGTCGGATGTTATGTACTGGGAATGCCTTTTTCCTTGATGACAATTTTGCTGGCGGCATCATTATTTTTGGAAAGTGGGGGGGGGGGGGGACAGAATGACGATATATATTGCTCACATGTACTCTCCTAAACATTTGTTTAAAAAACATCAATATATATTACAACCGCTGTACATGATAAAAATATTTACATTAACCTTAAACACTGATCAAACCAAAGAGGCAGAGCCAAGTGATACCCTCTCATAAATATCTCTGTAATAAAATATACAGCTTTGTATACTTTAACAGCTGGCAAGTTTGACTCAGGCCCAATCAAATTTAACCAAGATGTACAGTACATCAGGAATAAACACAAATTGTGCTAAAATGTATTCAAAATCCCCCACAAAGATGCAAACTACCGTGACCGCTTGTTGGTTAAGACTAATAACTTAATGCGGATTGGACAAAACGTCTTGTCATCATGGAACTGATGGCGTAAAGTCAACATGGCTGCCACTTTATGGTGATTACTGAACACTCTTGCCATAATTATTAGAGAGACAAGCATCCAGTCCAGGCTCCAGCTAGACTGGCCCATTTAAGAATCTGACAATCTGCAAGACAGAAGAAAATGGGATGGCATAAATCAAAGGCATGCAGCAAAGGTGAAAAAACCCAGACATGGCGGATGTTGTAAACAAGCACATCATGCATATCATGTGTTGACTTTATTGTTAGCCCAGTTAGTTCTTTGCTCGAGCTAAACACAGCGCGGGGCGGGGGGCATCGCCTACTATGAATTCATGCAAGGGAATAGTACAAGCATTTGGGGGTGGGAAAAAACATGACTGAAACTGATGCAATACAGGAGAAGAAACCACCACATAGTGAGACCAAGCTATTACAGCAAGCAAACAACTACGGTGCAGCAAAAACAACATCCGGGGCGCAGCAAAGCTTACCTGCCAGTTTTGAAACATTTGAGCTTCTGTACAAAGAAGCCTTCAAGCACCTCCGCACACTGAAAGAAGGGCGTGTCATTGGGGTTGTAGTAGCGGCAGTTGTCAAATATTTTGGTCACGTCGGCCACAAACTCTGTGACTTTGTGGTAATGGCGCTTTTGTAAACGGCTTTCCATTGTGGAAAAGTCTGCAAGGGAGAATGATTGTATCGGTATCGCTGGACATGGTTAACGGTGGCAAATTGGATGCCAAACGCACGCACGAACGCTTACCCATTGGTTCCTTGATGACGCGGTAATAATCAGGTGCATCATGCGGATCCACCGGTTCAAGGAAAGGCCACGCCATCTTGTGAGACTGTTACAACAGGAATATAGTACAAAGTTGATTTTAAAACCATCCAGCACATGCCCCAAAGTAAATGTGTTTTGAGATTGAAACCACTGACTGTTTAAAATGTCACTACATTCCCTCGATCTACATAAGGATGAGATCGAACTAATGCATTAATATTCCCCTCTCCTATCCAATCCCTTTCATATTAATGATGACTTTGGTCTGAGCACAAAAACAGCAAATAGGTTAGTTTTTCAGCAATTAATGGAGTATATAATTGGGTGGAGAAAAAAGTGAACATGTGAAGGTTCGCCACAATGCGCTGATTTAATTTGGTGATGTAGATGCGAGTGCAACTTTTAAAGGAGACATGTTCTATTATTATTATTGTTATTGTCATTTGAAGTCAACAAATGCTGTCCAGAGTCGCCTGCATACCTGTAAGGAGCGTAAAATCCGTTTCAAGCCCTCGTAGTCTTTGTCAGTAAGTGGCGTGAGGACAGTCATGGCATCTTCCGTCGACTGACACTGTGGGCAAACGTACACGTCGATGTGATTGGCCTCGCTCTGTAGGATGCCCACACAGCGCCCGTGGTACCAGTTCTGGCAGCGGTCACAGCCGATGTAAAACCTGAAAGGGCGTAATTGGGGGAAAAAAAATCAGGACTTGTTCATTGCTAGTCCATGGGCACCATGCGCAAGAGGCCGTACTGTGATTCGTCATATGGCGTCCGACAGATGCAGTAGAGCTCCTCCTTGCTTCCTCCTTCGTGTCCTCGTTTACAATCATTACACACAAAGTCCTCTAACTTTTTGGCTTCCTTCTCGGTGATGCCCACGCATGCGCCATGGAACCAGTTGGAGCACAGGTCACACCCAATGTAGAACCTGAGAGATAAGACAAAACGTGTCTCGGTATATTGCTGCAATGAAATCAAGCGAAGCGCTCAGCTGTTGGCACGGTCCGACGCCCACGTGTACTTACTTGGACTCGTCATAGGGCGTTTTACAGATACAGTACAGTTTATTGTCCTTCTTGTGATCCTTTGAGGTGGACGAGAGCTTCTTCTTCTTCTTGTGTTTGAACGAGAAGGGATCTCTCTCCTTGTCTCTGTCCCTTTCTCTGCCCTTCTCCCCGTCCTGAGGTCGATGATGCTCATGCGCTCTCATCCTCTCCTTTTCTCGATCACGCTCTCTGTCTTTGTACCGATCCCGGTCTTTGTCCCGTTCTCGCTCGCGTTTCTTGTCATGATGCCGCTCCTTGTCCCTGTTGCGGTCCTTGTCTCGCTCCTCTTCACGCTTACGTTTATGTGAGGAGGACGGGGGTCCGCCTGTGCGGTTGCTGTGAGGGGAATGTGTCGAGTGAGAGGGTTGAGGAGAATGGGAGGAGTGGGAGGAGAGGGAAGATGATTTGACTGCCGCTGCCGCAGCCTGGGCGATGGCAGCTCGGGCTTTCTCCTTTTCTTTCTGGAGCCTGGCGATGTCCCGCCTCAGCTCCTCCTGAGGGCAACGAGGGGAAAAAACACGTCATGATACGTTGGGTAAGGGGACATCGCCCGGACAAACAGAGTACAGCAATCTCTCCTTTTTTGTTGCGGGTTCCATTCCGGACCGCTTCACAATAGACTTAATCCACAAAGTAGTGACCGCATTTATTTTTTTTAATATCTTTTTACATCAAACCAATAGAAGATGCAATTGAAGTGAGGGTATTATTTTCTCCTGGCTTGCGCTTATTGCGCTGCAGTTCGTGTGGGAAAAATAATCACTGCAAAATCCCAATATGTATGCATGATAGAAAAATTCTATGATTAGCAATTGCCGTCGGTGTCCTTTTACTTTCAATCCATAAAGTGTGCTTTGGATCGAGTTAAATGCTTGCCAACCTGCACTTGCAACTGAAGGTCCTTGTCCAGCAGAGCCCTCTTTTTTAGAATCTCTGCCTTCAGGTGTTCTTTATGCTTGTACAACAACGCCGTCAACTTGGTGGCATTCTGCTTGGAGCGTTTCTGCTCAACCACCTCGTCCTTCTTTCTCTTCTTAGCTGCCTGCTTCTCGTCCTTCTCAATCTTATCGAGAATATACTTCATCACCTGGTTGCACACAATCAGTCTGGAGAAAGTAGACACAAGCAAATTATTTTGGTACGCTTGACGGGGCAGCATCCCAGCGGTTGTACAGCAAAAGGCACAAAGTCTCCAAACCTCTGGTTTTCCTCCCGCTCAGCAGCGGCTTGGGTTTTCCTCTGTTTGAGCTGTTCCGCTGAAACGCTCTGCTTCGCTCCCACCTGGCAGCAAGCAGAAACGTGATTTCAGTGCTGAAATGTGCGGCAACAGACCAAGGTCGTTGTTTGATAGTCCCACCTGTTTATGAACAGCATCTCCCGGGCTCACGGACAACTGATTATGATCCTTATGCTCCTTTTTATTCTCTTGTTGTTTCTTCTTCTTTGGTGGCGGATGCTGATGTTGCTGAGCGTGTTGCTGCTGCTGCGGTTGCGGTTGTTGCTGGTCTCTGGGTTGCTGCATCCTCTGAAGTTGGTCCTGCAGGTTTGTTGGGGCCTGTATCGTCACCACGTTCTGGATTTGGTGAGCCTGCTGGATCTGGATAGGCAGTTGCAGTTTGATCTGCTGGGGAACCGCCCCGCCTTGCTGCTGCGCCTGCGCTTGGATCTGAGCCTGGATCTGGGCCGCAACGTGAGGTGGAAGAGCTGACAACAGTTGGACTGGTTGTTGAAGGCCCGGAACGGTGATGAGCTGATGTCGAATCGAAGGCTGGACGTGAAGTTGAGGCTGAGCTTGAATGTGGGTTTGGTTCGGGGTTTGGAACTGGACTTGAACCTGCGCTTGCACTTGGGGTTGAGTCTGTACTGGAACCTGGGTGGGCGACTGTGCTTTGAATTGAGTTTGGGTTGGAATTTGACTTGTCATCGGTGAGAGACTTTGAACTTGAGGTTGCTGTGACGCATGAGGCAGAGGGTGAATCTGGTTCTGTTGCTGGAAATGAACCTGAACCTGGGGATGCAACTGGGGTTGTAGTGGCGCCTGAGGCTGCTGCTGAGTCTGCGGTTGGGTGTGCACTTGTGTTTGGAGGGCACTTTGCGCCTGTGACTGGAACTGGTGTTGGTGTTGAACTTGAACCTGGGGCAAGGTTGGCTTTGGAGATTGAAACTGCACCTGGGGTTGAATTTGAGGAAGGTGTTGTACTTGGGGTTGGGACGCCGGCTGAGTTTGGGGCTGAAACTGAACTCTGATCTGAGGGTGGATTTGCGCTTGCGTCTGGAGGTGAGGCGGCGACTGGATGTGTTGTATTTTTTGGACTTGGCCGCAAGGCTGGACCTGAATTTGTGCACAGATTTGGTTTTGAGGGCAGGACTGCAGTGGACTGAATGTTTGGGGCTGTCTAACTGTTGTCACTACAGAGGAAACAGGTAAGGCCTTCATTTGAAGCTGCACAGCCGAGAGAGGAATTTGAGACACCTGCTGAACAGACACGACTGCGGGGTGTTGGACTTGAGTTTGCAAGGAGAGAGACGCCTGAGGCAGTGAGGAAACGGGTATGGAACGTGACGCCAGGGTACAGGCAGGAACTGCGGTGAGGGCAGGGGGACTGGGAATGGTTGCCTGTTGAACAGAATGGACTGGAAGCTGGCCTTCGCATGAAGCCGGTTTCCATACCTGGGGCTGAGCAGCCCTCTGCTCTATTAGCGCTACAACGGGGACAGGAAAAGAGATGAACACATTAATGTACAAAATATTCACAAAGTCACTTGATTTCATCAGAAAATGCTGACTGTGGTGCCATACCGTTCTCGGCGTCTTACCTGGCACCGAGGGTGTTGTACACGTGGCCGTGACTGGCGTGACCACAGCGTGTCCCGCAGCAGCATGAAGAGGGCGAGGCGCTAGAGTTTGAATTTGGGTTAGTGCTTTAGCGGGGGACAGGACGCCAATTTCATTGGATACCACGGCGATGACTGGACCAGAGGCGGCAGGGAGGGCGCAGGTTGGAACTTGGGGTTGGACAGGTGAGGGGAGAGATGCAGAAATGCACTGCATTTGGGTAGCGTTTGCATACTGGACAGCAGAATTGCCCGAGAGAGGGACAAAAGCAGGGGCGGCGACTGTAACGTGCATCTGGACCGGAGCTGAGGAAGCGGTCGAAGTTTGTGCCGAGATCTGGGATTGGGTTGTAACTTGTCCTGCGACAGCCACGGTCATTACTGCTGGATTCTGGTCTAATAGTTGGGGTGGAATCATAGTTTGCCCTGCATTATGTTGTGGGGCAGGCACAGATTTTGCCACTTCAGTTTGTACTGGGGCAGAGGATGAAACTAGTGTTTGTGGCAACGCTTGGGCTGCTATGGGAGATAATTGGGAAGATGGTGCTGAAATGCGGGCTTCTACTGGAACCTGCGGAGTAACGTCAGCCGTTGTAGGAATCGAGGCTGTCACTTGGGGATGTAGAGGGACGGAGGTTGGGGTAGAAACCAAATCTGATCTCGGTTGCGAAGAAAGAGGTGAAATTGGTTGCGTTGGAGCAGGAATAGGGGCTGCCATTTGGGTCTGGGCCAAGGCTGAAGGCGTAGTCTGGACGTTGGACCTAGGTAGAGCAGGAGTTGATATTTGGGTTGGCGGACTCGGTAATGCAGCGGGCTTTGCGGGAACAGCTGCGGTGAGCGTTGACGTTGAAACCGATGAAGACACCGGCATGGGAGTGAAGAGGAAGCGATGGACTTGGCCGTTGGGCATCGCCGCCTGCATCAGCTGCTGACCAGGGGAAGGGATGACGGTGACGCCCTGTGGGACAATTTGCAGCTGGCCCTCCGTCTGGCCTTGACCCTGGATCACCACTGTCAGACCAGGATTCCCTCCCTGAAGTGGTGCATGGAATTTCAATTGAGCAATCAAATAAAAAGTCAAACGTGACACACAAAACCCGTTAACTCCCTCGGCATGCGGGCATCCTCCGAATCTTTAAGACGTTGGACGAGGTTTACAAAATCTTGGGGAAACCAAAGTAGAGTGCAGTGGAACCTCTGTGTTAAAAAATTGAATTCGTTCTAAGACTGTTTTCAAACATTTAGAAACGGAAACAACGTTATGTTGACCTTTTTATGGATTTAGTTACAAATAAAGAAAGAAATACAAGAACCCTATTTCTCCTGATGAACCGTTCATAGCTAAACAGTACACCGTGGCGAGCCACTGGCAACAGGACGGCTGCTCCTACAAGAGACGGTAGTTTTTGCCAAAACCAAGCTGTCGAAGCTTAAAGTTCCTAATTAGCGTTGAGGACTAATTTAGAGGAAAAATACAAAGAGAACGCTCTGCAAAATATGTGACAAACGGAGCCAACCATTTTTTTAACCGTGCAAAAGAAAGTGGAACAAATCAAGTGTTCCATATGGATACCGTGACTGTGAGTAAAGTGCACAAAAAAATCTTGTTTGGTTCATGAGCAGGGACCTTCCTGAACAAAGGTTCCACGGTAGGACTTTCAGAGTTTTAAACGGGTCCCTCACCTGAGCACTCTGTGTTAACTGCATGAGCTGCGCCATAGTGAGTTTGACTTGACCCTGCTGTGGTCGACTGGGTTGGGAGGGAGTCGCGGGAGCCTGCCCAGGTGCTGTGCTGGTCGCGCAAGGTGACGGCGCAGGACCTGCGGCTCTCTGACCTTCAATTGTCTGGACGGGACTAGAACCAGATACAGCTCCAGATGCAACTTGGCCTTGGCCCATCTGGACCTGTTGGGAATGGCCTAGACAAACAAATAAAAACAGATTTTATTTTTCCGGCATGAGCGCTTCGGCGGCTAAGTTTAGTTAAAAACGCAAATACCAAATTGAAAGAATACCTTGTGGAGTCAATTTAGGACTTGCTCCAGGTTGTGTTTGGTTCCCTGCTCTCATCATCTGAAGCAAAAACAAGAGTAACTATGGACCATGTTGCTTGCTTGAGGTAAGATTAAACAAGCTTCGAGTCAGAGAGACAAAATACCTGCTGTTGGATCGATGAAGCCGAGTTGCTCGCTCTGAGATTGATATTGCCAGTTGTCGGATGGAGTGTACTGTATGTCCTCAGGTTTGCAGGTGGGCCGGACGGAAATATGCTGCTGCATTTCTGCTCATCTGTCGCGAGAAACACCGAAATAAATATCCACCCATCCATTTTCCGATCCGCTTATCCTCACGAGGGTCGGGGGGGGGGGGGGGGGGGGGTGCTGGAGCAGTGAGTGTGACCTGCCCATGAATAGCGTGCTAGTTCTGATTGGTGAGCTCAGGGGGGGGAATGGCAGCACTTAAAAAAAAAAAACACAGCTCTGATGAAATGGTATTGTCTGAGATTCTCTGTTCTCTGGGAACTGTTGTTTTATTTTAGAGGGATTGGTCGCATACAAAACGCTTACCTGTATTACTACTGGTCTGACCCTGCTTGACCCAGGTGGCAAAAGACTGGTGGAAGTTCTTGTCTTGCTGCAAGGAGACTGGTGAGCCCAATTTGGAGGTCAAGACCATCTTGGTTCCTGATGTGACCTGACTTGTTCTCTGGCCCGCGGACACGGGGGTACTAACACAATTTGAAGTGCTGGATGATGAGGTTGTCGTGGTGGTGATGGTTGTGGCAGCTGTGGATATGGCTTGTTGCTCAAAGCGTTTCTAAAATGAGACGTTCAAGTGAATCTTTACTTTTTTTTATTTGACTACCAATCTGATCGAGGTCTCCTGAAATAATTGAAAAGATGATAACTGCTGACTTGTGCTGTCTTCTCACCTGCTGGGCAGCCATTCTGGTCTGCTTCAGCTGATTCTCCAAATGCGTCTTGACATCCTCCGCACTCTTCAGGGTGCTGACTGTTTTAGGGGAATCAGTTCCTTGTAGTTTCTCCTTCTCCATTCTGTTATCATAAGGGAAAAGTGTCATGGAGATATAGTTATAAAACGCTTTTCCACTAAAGGTACTTGCGTGCCCTGTTACGGTTCTGCCTGATTCAAACAACAGCAGTTGAGATATGTCCTCCGGAAAAAGCGATAGCTCCAAAAGCATTTGTTTTTTTGAACAGTTTTAGGTCGAGCTCACTTTTCTGCAAAGGCTCTGATCTCCCACAGCTCCAGATCCTCTTCAGGAATCCACGTCTCCACAGCAATAGGTCCGGTTGGCTTGGCTGACTCCTGTTTCTTGGGTCTCAAGGCACTAGATCGTAGGCCTTTCCTTTGTGGAGTCGGAGTTTCTATTGACGCAAAAGGAAAATAGCTCAGTTTGAGGGTTATTCAAACGGCAACAAATCCCGCTCTTTCCTATGTCTTGCGCACGCCGAGCGACACGGCTGAAAGCGACTCAACTGGACAATCGCGAACATATTCGTTAGCGATGCACGCCACAACACAGACAGTTTGTGGTTCTAAAAATAAATCTTTTCTTTCGCCGCGTCGCTCGGTGGCCATGGACTCTCCAACCTGTAGTAGGTCATCTAAAATGTTACCTTTTGGAGTGTCTCTGCTTCCGAGCGGACAGATAATCTTCCTGATACAATATTCTGAGTAGATGCCATAAGGCCCCACGTCTCTGCGTTTTATGATCTCTGTTGTGGTGATATCTGTGTCTGTGGTTTCTGGGGGCGGAGAGGCATAAAATACAGTACACGTTAGCACAGTATCCACCCATCCATATTGTATGGCACTGGTGGGCTGGAGCTTGTCCCAGCTGGCTTTGCGAGAGGCTGAACTTGTCGCCGATCAATCGCAGGGCACATGTAGACTAATAACCATTCACTCTCATATTCAGACTCATTGGCAATTTAGAACCCGCAATAAACCGAAGAAGCGTGTTTCCTGAGCACCTAGAGCAAACCCACACAAGCACAGGGAGAACACGATCACTTGGCACAAGAGAACCCGGCGCTTCTGAATTGTGAGGCAGACGTTCAGACCACGACACGACCGCGTAGCAGATGCTAACACAAAACAAACGAGCCGTTCTCAAACAAAGATGCGGCAAAAAGGGAGGAAATCAATCCAGACAATCCCCACCTTTGCGCGTTAGGCCTACAGCAACAGAGGGCTTGACAGCCATGTCATCCCATCTTAGGCAGGCCCAGAGCAACCTGAGCATCAGGCTGACTCCCGCCAGCGATCTCATTGTCTGAAGACGGTACCTAGGCAGGGAACAAATAGGAGAATCTGCATATTCAAGCGATTGTAAAAATACACTTCTATTTATAGCCGTAGAGAATAAGCGCGATGAGATCAAGATCTCGCAAAGAGGAAGAAAAAGACGCCGCCGTGATGCCAACCTCCACGTGATTCCAAACGTAGGCCGAGGAGACGGGTAGGGCCATATATCCAAGGCTGGCTTGGCATTGTAGTTGAAGATGGGAACCTCTTTGAAGCCTCCTCTCCTCGCGAGCCTCTTCAGGTCATCATTGGGCAGGACAAAAATGCTCTTTTTGCTGCTTTTGGTGACAAATTTGCGATAGGACGGCAGGGCTGTGCCTGACCGAGCCTTCTTACATTTGGTGAACTTGAGGAGACTGACTCTCTCGCTGGTGCTGTACTCTTTGCATATCGTCATGGAGCTGCTCGTGGTTGAAGAGGTGGAACCCACCTTTGGACAAGTAACATCTGCACCGGCAGGCTTGGAACTTGGAGAGACTGCCGACACTGGCTTATTGGCGGAGGTCGGAGTGGAAGAGACCGTGTTATTTGCCGCAGAGGTTTGGGCGTTTTGAGACTCTAGGACATTTTGAGGAGGTGTCTTTATATCTTCTCTACGACTGCCGTTGTCGCTACTATGAAGGCAAGCGGCGGTTGAAGTTTGAAAATGAGCGGGCACTGCCCCGTCTGAACCTTTGAGCGCATCCTTGTTGCTACTTACGACATTTTGCGGCTCTGCTGTATCGGCCACATGATTTTCTAATTTGGGGATCTTTGGAGGAGGTGAATGACCGTCATAGGAGGCAACATTTTGGGAGAGACTTCCATTCATTAGCGGTTTGACAGGTTCTTTGTTACCACCGTGGACTTGATTGCTGATGTTTGAATGTGAAGGAACAGCGAGCCCAGTTTCTCCGTTCAGCTGCTCTGCATTGGTCTTGCTTTGGTCAGCCTCCACGATCTCCCCATCAGTCCGCCTACTGCCTCGCTCCATTTCCTCGTAGCTACGTTTCTTTGTGTTCTCTTCAACCTCTTGTCTCAGAGGTTTCTCCTGGCTTTCTATCGCTTCGGATTTGAAATTGTTTTTACCATTGAGCCCAGTGCCTCCTGTGGATCCTCCGTTCACTTCGTTGTATGCCGCAGCACCTCCACCATTCCCATGCGCGGGACCGATTTCTGTCTGCAGGCCGTGACTGTCCAATTTGATATCCGAGTTGACTTGGAGCTCATTGCGTTCCTGATCGAAGTCCAGCTGTTTTACGACAGGGTCTTTCACCTTCTTGTCACCTTTATTTTCTTCAACTTTAACACACGGATTCACAGCTGGCGGCTGTTTAGCTTCAGTTTTGATTACAGAAGTGGACCGCGCGGAAGCCATTTTTGACAGCAAGGCTGCCTGTCTGAACCGCTCCAGTCTCTGCTTCTCCTCCAAAGTGAACTGTTTGACACGCCGCTCCAAGAGTCCATCCAATTTGGAAGGCTTTACCTTCTGCTTATAAGCTGTTCGCAAATGAAATCCTTCGCTGACATTGACAACGTCATATAAAGGCTTCAGTGCAGAGGTCTCGTCCTGAGGTGGGTCGTCTTTCTGGATCGGCTCCGTTTTTACAGGCTGCTCAGCAGGCAATGACGGGTCTTTGTTTTCAACATTTTCTAGAATGCAGAGGAAAGTCAGATGATGTGATCTCCGAAGAGTAACAACATTTACAAATGGCACAGTGGATCCTGTCAAGTTGTAAAGCCTTTATTTGATCCTAGGCATGAAATAAGTCTAATGGGTTGAAACTGAAATGCATTTTGCCTCCGTTACCTCCGTCTTCATTTGATGGTGCTGTATTCAGACTGGGTTCAACCTCCATTTTGTTGTCTTCTACCTTTTCTTGCTCCTCGTCTTTGGGCTTGGCTTCCTCTTTTGCTGCCTGCTCTTGTTCAGATGAGGCACTTGGAGCCGACACACTCGTGGAAACCTGCTGCTTTTCCTCCGCCGTACTTTGACTCGTCTGCATTTCATCCTCTGCCTTTTTCTGTTTGTTGGTGCCAGCATCATTTTCCTGCCTAATTTTGGCTGTCAGGAAGACAGGATTTGATATGCAATTTTAGGTGCTGGCATCTCACAAACATATTTTGGAGGGGAAGAACCCCCCCCCCCCAACCCCCCAAAACTTCATCTTTATTTCTTACCTTTCAGTTCTTTTCGGTAGTTTGCATTCGTGTTTCCTGGTAATTTAGGAACAAAACGCGGTACGCGAGTCTTACTGAGCCAGCTCCAGCCACCATACCCCGTCACTCTGTACTCTTCACCCTTCTGCTTCCACACCTAGTCAAAACACCACAGTGAAATACTAGAATGAAGCGTGCATTCAACGGTACGCAAATGTCACGCTCAATTTTGTTTTTGTTTTACCTGGTGTTTGATGTTAACGCTGTACTTCACCCATGTGGCCTGCTGCAGCGACTCCTCATCCTCCAGCTTTTTCTCCCGTTTCTTGACCTTCTCTTTCTCTTCACGCTCCATGGAGGTCATGCGGTGTAGCCTGAGACAGGAGAACTTCCTGTTCAAAATCTTATCAAGTCGAAATCGCAGATGACGTGGTACGATTTGACCGTTATACAGTCGTTATACACGCGGGTCACCTTGTGTGTCCAAGGGAATCTTTCCATACGGGCAGCATGACAACTGGCTTGATGGCACACTCCAGGATGGCCAAGGCGAGTGCAAATTCCCTCGCTTTGCTACACATTTGCACTGCTTTGTTCCAGTTAGTTCTAGAAGAAAAAAAAAAAGAGTAACACAATGTGTTCATGATGCCCGAACACATTTCTTGTCAAACAAGAATCATATACAGGCAGCCAGAAGGCTTGAACTTGAAGGCTGCATTGTAGGTAATACGTGGGGTGTGCGAGGGGGGGCGGGGTTAGTTAGAGCTTTATGGTCGTCAGTTTAAAAAAAACAACTAGATGACAAAGTGAACGTACAAAGAGAATCTGGTTGACCTGGTCAAAGTTCTAACCTGTGCGATGCCCAGTTCAGGTGCATAAATGGTGGTGGGATGTTGCTCTCCAGCTGGATGATGTTGAAACGCAGGGTGGTGATAGTCAGGCTCCGGGATCCGTAGATGGAGCCGTTCCATTTGAACTCCGACGCAGCCGTCAAGCTGAACTTGTGGGAGAGGTGCCGCCTTTTGTCGTTGTCTTCCCGATGCTGATGCTTGTTGAGCGCCAGGACGTTGGTGCTGTACTGGTTATGGTACACCCGATATTTACCCTCCTGACCCAGTTTGAACAAGTTGTTCAAGTTCAACGCAAAGTCACTTTTGGAAAAGCTGGAATGTGAAGTCTCTAAATCTGGGGATGACTGAAACACAGGAAGAGGAGCTCTTGTTGGTGAAATAATGTCACTAAAAGATTTCAGTCCATTTGATGTAATCGTTTGCAGAAATATTTTTTGTGTTTGTCTTAACCTAAGGACAAAACGCAGAGGTACACGGAAAAAAAAAAACAACCATTGTCCTTTTTCAAGTGGACACTTGCATCACCTCTTTGCTTTTTCTCAAAATTTGGTTCATAGATTCCAGCGCCGATCCAGTTGCTCTGTTGCGCCTCACATTTTCATGACACTCCTCTGTCAATCACAGGGCAGATGACATTAATTCAGTGTAATAACAAACCACAAAACCACCTTTGACTTTGTAGAAATTGTGGCATAAATGAAAATAAGTGCGTTTTGAAACAATTACAACCACTGACCTGTCCCATCTTGACTGGTGAAAGATGACCGAGAGGACCTTTCAAACAGGTCTGGCTGCTCTGGTTTCCCGGGGCTCCTGCTGTCCGAGACCTTCGGCCCTGCTTCAGGATGCTCGTCGGGGGTTTGTGCTTGCATGGATTCACTGCTCCGCTTAGCTTCATTTTAGAAAATAAAGTACAAGTGTGCAAACCGTGGGTTAAGTCAAGCATTACTGGCGCTGTGACCGGTATGACGGAAGAACTTCTTTTGCAAAAGAAAAGACTGCTGCACATAATGACAAGATTTGACGGCAGGGTAATCACTGATGGGGTGACGAGTTGGTTAAAAGAATGGTTGAATGGGCTGACCAGTAAATGAAAAGGCTCAGGTATGGACAGCCAACAGTGTACAATATACTTCATGGGATCATGCGCAGTGAGGGTCGCTAAGGTGATGAACTGGGAAAGGCTTAGTTGACAGGCGACGTCTTTGATTAGCCGGGTTAGCTGTAGATGGTATGGCTGCGGTGAGCGGGCAACTGCATTTGCACAAAGGGGCGGACGAAACGCTCGGAATGGCGAAAGAGGCGGCGGACAGCCACACGCGGCAACCGAGTACCTGTCCTTTCCTGCTTTGCCGCTGGCGGGGATTCCCCATCCTCCTTGGCGTCGATGTTTGAATCAGGAAATGCAGTGGAGTCCCGGGGGGCTGAGCTGGACTTAGAATCAGACACGCAGCTCTCTTGGGCGGCAGTCGGAACGACAGCTGCTGTGGCAGGTCAAAGAATACACGGATGGGTCTTTATATCAATGAGTTCGTACCACGGGTTGCACATGAGTCAGTAGCGGCATGGGAAACAAAGACGTCCCCATCCGAGGACGTGATCGGAAATCGAGGCCAATCACATGTTATCAACTGATCCGGTGAAAAAGATCGCTTTTATTCATTTTCGGAACATTTAAAGATCAAAAAGCTACCAAATCATCAACATTTGCAAATATCCTTCCAAATACAACATAATAGCTTCGTTTTATCTGACACAATGTGACAGTTCAGTTTATTTATTTATTCATTTATTTTTATTTCGTAGCGGTGTAGTCAAGAGACATTGCCTAAGTATCGGCAGACACCGTACTTTAAATCAAAGACTGGGATTCGGACTCGGGTGATTAAAAAAAAAAAAAAGCATGATCAGGACATCCCTGCAAAAGTCCCGTGCATAGAGTTATTCAGTTCTCGTTTACCTGGCATAGCCGCGGTCTCCTTGGGCTCGATGTCTTTGTGCTGCTCTCCATCACCGAGCTGCGACGGAACTTTGGCAGAATCCCCCACTGTCGGCACACAACCTTTTTCTGCTTGTGTATTCACTTCCTCTGCTTGCCGGTTTGCTGTCCGCGCGTCCCGTCTGAACTTTAAACGTTCTGTGACCATCTCTGTCATAAGACAGACCGACAAATGGGCGTTAGATTGTAAAATTTGCACAAATGTCATGTCTATTTCAGCATCGCACACATGGATGGTTACACTTCAAATCAAATCGGTACCGTTGACAGCAGTGAGGTAGGCTTTATTGTTTCCGCGAGCCTTATCGGTAAGGTCCTCTGTGATGTCCATGTGAGTTTGAACTTCCTCCTTTATCTCCTCCAGACTGGCCCAAAGGTCCATCTCCCAGTAGTCCTTATCCAGACACTCAAGCAGCTCTTGAAACTGGGATCTGCTGCTGTAGTACCAGATCTTTTTCTTCTGATGTTCACCGTCCTCTTCACTGGCAAGGAAGTGACAACAAGAAGATGACACAGGGTGGCATATGGAAATGAAAACCAACATAGGCGAGTGTTGAATTAATAATTCAATTCATTGGCGACAAGACTGTGTGTAAATCTATCGAGGGCTTGAAGCTCATCTGTAAAGTATTATTCATAAATGGCATCACATTCAAAATTGCAAGTTTCAAAGCGTGGGGCGGGGAAAAAAGTGGCTTATCGTCGGGAAAATACAGTCGTCAAGGGATGGAAATTTCAACACAATGTTTATTTTTAAATCAGATTCATCCAATCGTTGAATAGAATAATTGACAGATTAATCAAATATGAAAATAATTGCTAGTAAGGAGCTCTAAAATTGGAAAATGTGTAGCTAATCTATGTGAATGGTATCGGAATCTATATCGGCTAATCTCACTCATAATTGGTAGCAAAATCAGCAGTATGAAACCCTGATCGGAACACCCCTTGTCATTTTATAGCGTATAACATAAGAGTGCCATTTTTGTCATTACTAACACGTTACCACAAAACGTGTTTTTGAGCGGCTGGAATGAATCATTGGCACTTCATCTCGGTGGCGAAATATGATTTGAGATCAGTGTTTTCAGTTACGTGCATGGTCAAGGAACAAATGAAGGCACCGGTGTAGCATTAAATACCTGTAACCAGCAAGTGTCAAATATTTTGACTTCCAGTGTATTTTGGTACAGAGTGGTATTGACTTACATAATAATCCTTCTGCTGAGAAACCAGTATTTCCTCTGGTGGCGGTCATATCCAAGAGGCTCCTGGCGTATGTAGGGCCTGTTCTTCTGCGCTTCCGTCACACAGTCGGTCACGCCGGGTACTTGATGTGCCACACAGATCTCGCACTGCCACTCGTCTTCCGGAACCTCCTTTAGTGGTGGGTTCACACACTCCAAGTGGTAAACTGCACAGCAGGTCTCGCAGCAGAGCAGGTCACCGAGGCGGTGACATACGCGACAGTGGTCGTCATACTGCATGACGCCATCAGACATCAGCTCTTCACGGGCAATGTTGGTGGTAAGAAACTGGTTCACCAGGAACTGAAGCACCTTGATTTTACTTTCAACGGGACCAAAAGGATAATCATCCAGTTCCTGATCGGGCAGCACGTAGTGGTACTCTGTGTCACTCTCACAATAAGCACGTAGCACCTCGGGCCACGTCATGCCGTCGATGAAGTACAGAGTGGAATTGACGCTGTCCTTGAGGTCAGCGGGCCCAAAGCTAGTGTTGGACGTTTCCTCTTCATGCAGGATGGCCTTCAGCAGAGAAATGTGAGTCTCTGCAATTAAAGTGCATTGTTCCTGGCCGATGAGCGCTGCGCAAAAGTCCTCAAAGCGGAAGGGGGACAGCCGCAGCACCGTGCTGAAGTTCCGAAGCACCTCATAGATGGAGGTTGCATTTAGCAGGTCTTCGCTAGGCACCAGGAGATCCTCGGAAGATGCGGGTAGATCAAGAGGGGGGATGTTTTTCTCTTCCAAAATGGGGGTGCGGGGTCGGGCCTTTTTCCTCCCTGTAGGACACACAGAGGTATCAGCAAACGATGCTCTTTTCATAAACACACAGACATTTAAAGTCACGTTCAACATTACAAAGCTGTATATAGACCATACGTCGATACGTCTTTGTCTTATCGACTGTTCCGTTCAAACACAATTTCTGATAAATATGAATTCATTCGTATTTGGAAAGGGTTTTGGCAATATCCAGGAAGGTGTTATGGTTGGTGGCACTTGAGTGCATCTGTCGTTTTATTTGAAGCAAAATCAATTTTGTTTTTGGTCGGGGAAGGAGCAAAATTAGGCCCTGAATAATATGCAACACCATGTTGTTTTTTTCCTCATTACAAGCACTGTGTCAGTTAGTAATACTTAAACTATTATGCGTGCAAGAGTTTTTGTATGTTTTGCCAAATTATCAAAACTGATATCGTATACAACTGACAATAAAAACCCATTTTAGGTGTTGTACATCAGTTCATTTCAGAGTGAAGTTTGTATTTACTCTGACCCAAGTACAATGATGGAATTGGCATCCCTATTTTTTTTTAAATTAGCTGTTTTGAAGAAGAAAATAAACATATTTTACCTAAGTACAACGTGTGAGTACTTTCGCCGCCTGTGGTTGACAGAAACTTGTTTGTATGGGCTAATTTTGCTTGCTAACATTAGCATTCAAAGCTACCACTTAGCTGAGGGCAAAACAATACCCGAGCCCGGATCCACACGTTTATTACAATTAGGTCACAAAAGGTCCGTGATTTGACGTGAACGTGCAATGTTTAGCTCCCGTGATCTAACTTTACAATCCACCTGCCTGCGATAATGAAGCGCAGACTGCGGCCTGTGTTGCTTACACTGTGCATTCTCCATTTTGAACAACAACCACACTGCTTTTGGCGTACCAAACTATGTGCAGCCCTTGTTGGGCTACGGAGTGTGGGAGGGTGATTACGAGCCACGTCGCCCCTGTTAGCGCAAAATGAAAACGTTTATTGTAGAATTACCCGGCGTGCTGGCGTGTGTGCTCTGACTCCGAAAGCTACTCTCCGTACAGTAGCTGGCATCCTCTTCCACCTCCTCCTCCTCCTGCCGCTGCTGCTCGTCCAGCACATCATCGAGGCAGTCCGAGTCCTCCTTGAGGGCCTCGTCCTCGTCGGACTGAGGGTCCTCCTCGACCGGCTCTTCTTCCTCGGATCTCAAACTGACAGCGTCGTCGTCCTCATCGCTCTCGTGGTCGTCGTACACGACCGTTTTGGAGACAGGGGTCCTCCTGCCTCCGCGAGCCCCTCTTCTTCCTCGGCCACCTCTGCCTCGTCCCCTGCCTCGCGTCGAGATGACAGATGCCGCTTTCTTTTTCTTGGTCGGCTTGGCTACTTCCCGAACGGGACTCTCCGCGTCCTCCTCGCCGCTGTCTCGGAAACGGGGCTTGATATTCCTCCTCGGCCGCAAGCCCCGTGTAGTAGCCGGAGCTGGCGAGTGCTCCTCGGTTGCTAGCGGTTTGGGCGGCCTGCCCCTTTTCCCTCTCATGATAGGCGAAAGCTATTCGTTTATATTCCCAGTGATTGCGTTCGCAGGAAGCGAGCGAAAAGCGGTGCCCCCACAGTATCGGAGTGGTCGCGGTTGGTGCCGAGCATGCAAGCCCGCAAGCCCGCAACCCCCGTGTGTTTCCTCGGGTGTGAAAGCTCAAAATGTTAGCCCGGCGTCGCGTTCGGGTTCGCCGAGAGCCGCCATTTTTCTTTTCTGCCTCTCTGTCTGTGGCTCAACAAACACTACAGGCCCCTACCACTCGGGTCACGTGGTACAGCCGCTCGCTCGCAAGTGGTTACAATAACCCAGAAAAAAGGGTTTTCTTATTTATCGACAGAAGTAATATTGACATTAATATTTCATGTCACCTTAAGTCCTTTTTTTCCTTAACCGCAGAATATCCACCAAAGATCGGATTGCTGTCTTATATTTTGTTGCATTGTTTTGTCTTGCATTTCGCTTATGCTGAACTGAATATTTTATTATATTGTTAAAATATATCTGACATCTGAATGACCATATTATGAACATTGCTGTTTTAGCACAACAAAATGTGTTGGACAAAATTACCGAAACGCATAATTCAATAAATAAATTAATTATCGGTTCGTAATAATGAAAGTGATTTTTTTTAACCAATGCAGATTTACCCAGTTAGAAGGTAAAACTGATCTGTTGACACATTTATTACAGGAAAATCAAATGTTGATAAAACATTGTCCAGTCATGTATTGTACTGTACTTATGGAATGACTGTACTTCACACACACAATATATTACCAGCAGGTGGCAGTACAATAACGTAAAACTCGAGAAAGAAAATGAAGCACTGGTATGATAACAGCAGAGTTTTTGCACACACATTTTCAAAAATGTCTTTTTGTCTGCAAGGACAGTTGTCATTTTACACATCATATTAGCATGACCATTCATTCTCAGTCGTTTTATTTGACTACAATAATAGGATTTTTGCTACAACACAGCACATTTAAAGGGACCCAAGGAGGTTTAACAATAACCTGTAGGGCTAATTAAAATGCTGCGAATGCCATAGTCGCCTGGACTGACATCAAACTGCAGTTTTATGGAAAATTGCAGGAGGTCAGAGAGGCTGCAAATATCAAAGAGGAGAGTGACATTTGAATTTTGTACAAGTGAATTACCCAACAGGCGGCATGTTTTATTAACCTGTTCGCCAGTGGGAAGAAAATGGAAATTGCTAACCTTTGCATGGTAGCTAAATCTTGTAAACGCGAGTGTTGGTGGCATAACCTGATTGTTTCCCCAGGCTCTTCATTTAATGTGTTACATGGGGAGGCAGGTTTAAACTTCAGCTCAGTGCTGACTCCAATATGATTAACAGCACTAACCACGGCTGAAAAATAGGAGCTAAACTGAGGGAACAGTCAAGACCCGCAACAGCAAATAGCACAGTCTTCACACTTTAAAACCGCACACCTCTGGTACACAAATGGAAACGTATTCATAGAAAACTAAAAAAACTCAAGTCGACCATCTCTCTTGAGCTACAATACCCATCCATAACAATCAAAAGTGAAGAAAATTTGTCATTTCATGAGATTTTCTGCCCCCCCCCAAAAAAAAAGAATTGCAATAAACCTGAACTCACCCGATTTGTTTGCATTCGTGGGCCACATGAAGTGATGCGGGGGCCGAGTAAGGCCCCTGCGCCTTGAGTTTAAAATCCCATTGTTGAGACTGAAAGAGAAAGGTTAAACATATGATGTGGCTCGTGCAAACGGGTCATTGAGTTCAAACGCAGATGATAATCTTCTCAACTGTAATGTCCCATCTCTTGCAAATCCTTCAATCATCTTAAAATGCTGGCATGACATGCCGCTGGACACAACATATGGTCAACAGCCTGAAGACCACACGCGTGCAGTACGTTTAACTTGCACCTTCTTGACAAATGGGTCATCATCCGAGAGGGAAATAAAACAGCCTTTCTTTCCATTGGTATGAAATGTGTCAAGCTATTGTGCACGGAGGAATACTTTATCAAATACAAATTTATATACCGGTACATATATATTAGTTTTTTTTAACGCATACTCTTTTAGAACAAGAATGACTGTATTCTGTGAGAACACCAGAACCCCCTTCTATTGAAAGTGAAGTACTGATGAGGCAACATCAGTAGTTGTCAGTGAATGCGTCACGGGTGCGTTGAATTGAATGGGAGCACTGAAGCGGGCTGATATCTTTCAGGAGCACAAAAGAGCCAAGATGAGATAAGTAAAAAGGGGACTACTGATGTAACGAGTACATTTAAAAGACTCAAATGACGGTTGAGAAGAATGAAGTTGCAGGAAAACCACACAAAACAACAACAAAGAAATAGTTTGTACAGTGGTGTGTGAGGTCTGTCCCAGATTAAAAACATAGGGTGTCATCGATGCTTTGTTCAACAGACACTTAGCATGAGGCTGTCACACTGACCCATTCAGCTGGCAGTCAAAAGTGCCTGTGGGCACGGGCGGCGGGGGAGGGGCGCCGCTCTCGGGACCAGTGCTTCATTTTAGCATATAGGAGAGCAGAGCCTGAAAAAACTTGGCCCATTGTGGACCGGAAGAATGATGTAAAATGGCACCGGACCCTAACATTAAGGCTTGGCAGTGACCTTATATGAAGCGCAGTCAGTTCAAATTCAAATTCATCCTTTTAAATTCTGAAACACAAAATTTTGCACTGGCCTGATGTTTACTGAGACCAAGGCAACCGAGAGAACCGCTACGAAATGACGAGAATAGACTGTTGGGAATAAAGTCAGACCATTTCATGGAACCGATATTAGAAGCAAGGTTGTATCGAGGTGCTTCTGATACTGCTTAGGCCAACAGAGGCCTTGCTGTCCCTTTATAACCCACCCAGTGGTTCTAAATAATACACAACACCCCCTTTTATTTTTTAATAATTGCATTTTATTAATTGAAAAACAATAAACAAAACAAAAAAGCAAAAAAAAAAAAAAAAAAAAAAAAAAAATAGGAGCAGAACCAGAACAGTAGCATTAGGTAAGACAAGGCGAGAGACACTTAAATAAGAGTTCCATGGAGGTGGGGACTAAGGTGAAGGCGAGTCGATGTGGGAGCGGGTGGAAGGACAGGTTAGATTATGTACACTTGTTTCTCACTGCAGGACTGGAAGGCCCCATAAAAAGGGAGGGGGTCGGAGACGCTAAAACACCAGAGAGAAAGGCACTATCCAGAGAGAGCGAGAAAAAAAAAAAAACAGAAAACACAAGGACAAACACTGGACAGAACGGAGATCGAAATCTTTGACCAAAAAAAAAACAAAACCAAGTGCTCGACACCATTTGACAAAAATCAACAACATTTAAGCTGATCTGTCATGTGAACAACAAAAAATTGACAATTTTGGGAAGTGTTCATGTGTGCCAGTTGCCGACTGTTTTTTTTTACATGCGATTATCCAATCTTGGCCCCCCATGCTATGCGCACATATGATGAGGAGAGTTTTTAGAAACGTATGTACGTTAACTAGCTGGACTGAACTTGGGACCAATGAACGTGCATAACATGACAGCGTGTTTTCCCTTGCGCGGCCGCGTAGTTCACTTCTTCGGGCCTGCTTCCCTCATGCTAAGATCTGTGGACTCAGTCAGGTACATTCAAATGGTTGCAACAAACGCAATGTCTTGGGGGGGGGGGGGGGTGGCCGACGTCACACATGGCTTGCATTCGCGGCTGCGTACCCTTGCCGCTCAACGACAGGAGCTTTCCAGCTCCATTGGTTTCTTCTCCCGGTGCCAAGTGGACTTCCCTTGCGCGTGGAACGTCGCGTTATCCGAGACCTCTCAGATAGAAACTTGAAGGACAATTCAGCACATTCTACAGCTACCAGGTCTTATCCCGACAAACCATTGAACATAAGTTACAAATTTGTGATGAGAGGTAATACAGACAAACACATACAAATATATAATATATATATATTCTTAAAAAATGGATTCTCTCTATAGTTGATTTATTTATACAGCCAGTGGCTGATGTACAATGCTCACGAGCCAATCATCGTAGACATGGAAACTTGCTGTATATGGCATCAGTTTGCTTATTTTTTTTTCTTCAGTTTTTTTAAAAACAATTTCTTTCTTTTTTTTTGTTGTACATTTTCCGGTGTTTTTCCTTTAAAACGGATGTGGCCGATAAAAGAACATGCGGCAAAAGCAAAACACAAGGCGGCAGAATGTTAAGAAGTTAAGGAGTAGACAGAAGCGGCTCGTGGGAGTCGAATCATTTGGTTCTCTCTTTTGCAATCCTCACCGAGGCGCTCGCGGTCTCGGTGCAAGTCAAGGTGGATTTTGCTCAGCTGCCACCCACCACAAAACGCCGCCTATGACGGCGCTCCTGTCGGATATCTCTCTCTCTCTCTCTCTCACTTTTCACTTGTTTGCATTCTTCCTCTCTGCTCCTGCTATTGTGGGGTTGGTGAAGAGGAGGGGGAGGAGTAGGGGGGTTGTTTGGGGATCAGATGAGGGTGGAGGGACTGATGACATCTAGAATGATGACTATGATGATGATGATGGTGGTGATGGTGGTGGTGGTGGTGCGATGGCCGTTTACATGGCGGGACTGTTTCACATGTTCCGATTGACCGGCGTGACGTAGTTGCGCGGGAACATGCCCGTTTGGCCGTGGCAACCGCCTTTCCACCAGTTGGGGTCAGAGTTGTCCAGCACTTGGATGAAGTCGCCGCGTCGGAAACCCAACTCGCCTTCCTCCTGGGGGTCGAAGTCAAAGAGCGCCTGCACGTATGTGGGATGCTGTCCCATGGGAGCGAGGAAACACAAGCGGGCGGGTGTTAGCCAAGGTGCACCGGCATCACAGCAAGGGAGAAAAAAAAAAAACGGGAACAGTAACACTGGGGACTGATGTAACTCTTAATTACAGTACACCAATGAGACTAAGGCAGGATATTACACTGCACACTTAGAATCACATTTCCAAATTTCAACTGGGATGTGTGCCACGGCAGCGTGAAGAAAAAAAAGGAACGGAAACAAAATGAAATAAAATTGACATCTATGCTAATTTCTTGTTTGTTGCTACATGTTAGCATTACGCTAGTGTAATCTTGTTGAATGCAAATATTTTGTTGCTTCATTATATCACGTTTGTCTTTAATGTTCACGAACAACAAGATAGCACAAATCCAAATAGCTCCACAGGAAGTTACCGTGCTCGTCGTTACCTGGTGGACCTGCTCGATGTCCCGCAAAAAGATTTGCTGGTTACGGGAGACGGAGGTGGAGCGATGGTAGTCCACCAGCTCGTTGAGGGAGTTAAACTTCACCACCCACAGGAAATACTTGCCGGCGCCGTCACGGAGAACCTTGAAGTGCTGCACATCGTTCCCAAACCTGCAAAGGGGCACGGCCAGAAAAGCATTTAGGCGTGACAATGAAATTGCAAATTAATTCGAGTGGAGAAACAAGACGCATCTTTCGGGAAGGTCAAACTGGAAACGCAGAAGAGGAAGTAAGGTCGTTTACGAAGCAAATACTGGAAAAAAAGATAATGGGTGAACGCGGCTGGGACTTCACGAGAATAAGGAAGCGGCCGCGTTGATGACTCAGACCGCCGGAGCTCGAAAATGTGTGAAGCTGGTCGATTGTTCTGAGAGTGAGCGATGACGGACGTCGAACGTCGAACCCCGGTTTGTGCGGCGCTACTCACTTGACTGAGAGGGAGAAGTCGCCTGGCGCACTCTCACTCTCTCGAATGAGGAAGGCGCCGTCGTGCCTTTGTTTGTTGAGCATCTCCTCCGCTTTGGCCCGAGGGATCTTCCCAAAGAACCATCTGGAGGAGAAAACAACCACTTGGGGTGACTATTTGGACCCCAAGAAATACAAGCATCTTGACCGATATCGTGTGCCGATACGCGCGGCGTGTCTCCGCAAATACAACCGTGTACGAGTCGATCAGTAGTATTGCTAAGCAACAGAGGAGAACCCCGCGATGTACATTTTGTACCCAAGCAAGGTCGCGGCGGCAGTTAACTTCCCACGGTTCGTCGGAACGAAGGCCTTTTCGCCATTTTGTCCTTATAAAGGTGTTCGGTGCCATCAAAATCGGCCAATGGAAAATGAACGAGGTGTAATAGGGGCTTTGAAACCCGACCGATATCGGGGCGGAAATGTAAACGAGGTACGTTGAAATGTTTCTGTCATTAACTTGTTTCAACGGAACAAGTGACCACGCAAGTACATGTATGCAGACTTGGTCTGGGGGGGGGGGGGGGGTGGTATCAATGCATCCTGAACAATTGACCCAGTGGGCAAAAAGGTTTCATTGCACAACAATGCTGAAGTCAATATCTCATTAAGGACAAAAGCCTGCAGCCTCTGACATGGAAAGCAGTCGAGCTTTCAAGCGAGTACGACTGACGTCACTTTGTTTTGCTTTTGGTGAGGTGACGTTTGACGCATGACTATTTGCTGTAGTCTGTTGGCAATTTCATTAATAACTTATCGCGGAAGGCCCAACAATGGCCCGATGACGGCGAGTCAACACATGAAAAATAGACTCAGTCGAGTTATCCAGAGTATGTTTGGTTTTGTGGTTGTGCAGTAATGTGTGTCCATTTTCTGAACCGCTTGCCCTCATTGGGGTCATAGGCCGGGTTGGGGGGGGGGTGGGGGGGGGGGGGGGAAGAGGCATGGCTATGAGAATCCAAGCATGCAGAAAAAAAGTTGTCAACATGACAAGAGCAGTGCCCAAGTACTTACGGGTGGGCCTTCATTTCGATGTAATTCTTGGGAATGAAGCCATCTTTCCCATTTAGCTCCGCCTTGTACCAGTTCTGATCACACTCTTCATTTAATACCTGTCGATGACATAACAAAAACAGGCGTGGTTCATGTCACACATGATCACGTTAACAACGGAAAGCATACGACATCACGCGGGTCCCCTGAATGGCAATTTCACCTTTGATGCGGACACACGACATGAAAACGGCAGAGTACCATTACAAATATGATACGGTCAGCAAATGAGCCAACTGCCGAACAATTTACGGTGAACAAGTACCGTACAGTAGGGAACACGTGAAGGGTGCCGTAGAAAGACGAATTGAGATGAACATGACCAACGGGAAGGAACGATTACCGGTTGAAGCTACTTCTACCAGCGGCCCGGTGGAGAACATGACTCGTTCTGATGCTGTGTTGAGATAGCGATTGTTTTGCTCTCACATTCTCAAGCGTCGAATGAAGACCACTCTTGAAATAGAATGAGCGGAAACAAATGCAGATCAAGTCAGCGATGGGAGTTACCTCAGCCACAACCTCAAGTGATATTTCTGGATTGCATCATTGGTTGCGTGTGCGTGCGGCTGGTGGGTTTTTACTGTATAATCCTCTCGCTCCGTTCAAAAATAGAACGCAGACCTTTTACTTATGGGGGTAAGAATGTCGGTACCATTGTTGCAGTTCACATTCACTTTTGTATAAAACGTCTTTTTGCTCTCAGAAGTAGCCACGAGTGCCGTCGTTTCATTTCACTTCGATGGCATGTTGAGCACAAACTCTCACCTGCTTCTTGCAGCCTAACCAATTCAAAAAAACAAAAACCGCAGAAGCAGTCATTGTGATGCAGATGAGCATGAATGCGTGGCAAAAGCCAGGCAGTCAGTCACACGATTGAGACGTTGAGCGGCTTGATGGTATTAATCTCAACCCTTGGAAGCAGTCAGGCAGAATCCTGCGTTGACGAATGACTCTGTTTCACTCATTAGAATTTCACAAGCTCACAGGCTTGACTTCCTTTGATCGCATCGCAGCCACATAATTCAAAGAGGAAGAGATGCTTTTTTTGGGGGGGGGGGCAGCGATATCTCTTGCTGTTAAAAATCAGACGTCCTCGGCCTCTCCCCCCTTTTCCGGATCGCTTTGCCTCTCCCTGAAAACTTGAATTGTTTCCCCCACCCGGCCAAGACAGCTGTCCCGTTGGCCCTGGCGGATTGTAGGTGGCCCGGGTCTTTTTTGTTGCAGCGAGCTCGCAGAATGCCAGCTGTCATTTGCTTTTCTCAGCTGCTAACCCTCGTGTACCTAACCGAGCGCTTGAGGCAGAGGACTTCAAATACAAGCTGGTGGAAGCCTTTCAGCGGTACAAGCGGCTGCGGGGTCTGTTTTCGAGGAGCCAGAAACAGTGGCACCGCCGCAAAGAGACGCCATCGTCCGCTCGCAAGCACCAATCAACCCTGCGCAAATGTCCTGTCAAGTGACATGCTACTCAACAGAACAATTTTGAGTCACTTCTTCACTGCACAGATCGGAGGACGGTGACATGTCGAAAGCAGCGCATTCAACAAAACAGGACAAAAGGGGTCACGTGCGCTTCCTGAAGACACGCCGGTGCTTGTCTTGTCAATTTGCCAGTGAAGTCATCTTACCGCAGAACACGAGACCACCTCTGCAAAAAAGATGACACCCTACGGACGGCGCAGCGTAATCTGTGACTGAGACATCAAAGTGCACAGATGCTTATCCGATTTGAATAATCCACATTGAGGCGGCCCCGAAAAACACAACGGACTGGATATTGGTGACAGAGCAGTGTTTACCAAAATGAGCGGCGACACGGCACATTATTTCCCCTCCATTTGGGTTAGAGGCCTGGTTATAATCAAACCAAAGCCACTGGAATCGGTCGGCTTTTTCATCTGCCGTCTCCAGGAACCAAATATCTGCTCGGCAGGCAGTTTTCAGACCATAGCGAAATGGCACAACTACAGCCATATGTCTACGGATGAGTCGTCTCTGCTCCAAGGCGCGCCATTGGAAGATTTGGATCCTTCTCTTTTTGCTGACTATTTGTTTTGGTCTTTTTAATCCGATTGGGCCACAACAGATCGAAATTGCTATTTGACAGAGTCGGGTCCATACCAGGGATTATCTTCTCCACAGCTGCCACAGCTGCCACTGCAGACCTCCTTTCGCACGTTTGATTATTAGAGCGCTTGAATCGACACAGCCACGAATGAACAGACGTGGCCGTCCTGAACGCGACTTCTCGTCCTGTGTACTTTGTTCAGCACGTCAGCTCCGTTCCTGTAGAATTGCCAGTCAGGGATACAATTGCTTCACTTCATTGTAATTGTGTCATCCCACTTGTCGATAACAATTGGGAAACAACAATGGAGGATCATACAACTTATTTTTTGCAGTCGAGAAATGCACCAAATTGTTTTTAATCAAACCTGTTTGCCATTTGATAGAGATTCTGCATCGAGAAGTAGTAAGTCTCTGATGAGGGCCATCTCACTGTTGAGCCTTAACATAGCTACCATATTTTTCAACTGTTAAGTCGCATCGGTCTAAAAAAAAAAAAAGCATCATGAAAACTCAAGAGCGTTGTTCAAACGTACACCAAAAGAGGAGCGCTGAATCCTAGTACGCCACGAAGAACAGACGGAAACAGTTCTTGATCGAGCTGCTGATTGGCTTCCAAACACAGGCTGTATTTGGGAAGTAATGGGAGAGCAGCGCACTCTGCTTCTCCAACCCACACACGCGCGCACACACCTGAGAGTGCTGTCAGGGAATCAGAGTGAATTTCCAAACGCGGCCTGTGTTGATGGCAATAACCGAGTTGCGGTTGGACGAAACGGCAGGTTTTAACTATGCAAAGTTCTTCTTTTTAGTTTAAAATGGTTTACCTGAACGAGTCTCCCGCGTGTCATCGTGACCAAAAGTAGAATAGTGGTTGGTTATTGTGCCCTTTGATGCTTGTTGTGGTGTGAGAAAGCTGCACGCTAAAATTAGAATGTCACACATTGGTTGCCCTGACTACTGCTTCTTCTTCTGCTGCTGCTACCATTTCTTCTACTTCCGTTTGGCAGTTGACACTTGGTTGGTGCATTCGAGCCATAAAGAAGGTGGCCAGCGACGGTAATGCATGACTACCGCCAGTTCTTCTCCTCCTTTTTTAGAGGTTGGCAGCATTTGCCAAGAGAGTCGGGGAGCTGGAATTTGAATACACACAAGTCGCACTTGCGTAGCGGTCGCAGGACTACAAAATAAAATTGCAATTTATATATGGAAATTGTTGAGCCATAACAAAGCGCAAATGAGGGAGTTGGAGACAACAAGATGACAAATGCACTTGTGCAGTCCACATGGGATGGAAATAATTCAAGAGCAGGGATTTAGTGCGAGATAATCCGGCCATGAGACACAGCTCGGTCGCTGGAGAAAGACAAATTCAGATTCAGAATTCGTTTTGGCCTCAGAGCGACCCCTTCTACTAAATCGCATAAGACACCGATTGGCAATTTAGACCACAGGAAACGGACGGTTCTAAAAGGGCCGTGCACAAAACGGTAAACCAACACAAAATTAAGGAACGTAACAAGAGCAGAATAATTCCAACATACAGATTTTTCCACTTCTAACGCGGCCTGACGGCTATTTCAAAGGCTCATGATGTAATCATCATGGAAACGGGGGGTGTTAGTCAGACAACACCGAACCGTGCCCCAAAGACCGGTCATCATATGACACATCAACACACAGTCAGTACTCTTCAGTAGACGCGTGTTGTGTAGTCTCTACTGCTGTGGGCTGATGTCTACTTCACCTTATCTGAAGAAAAAAAAAATAAATAATAATAAAGGCGCCTCAGTCGACCTCGTTGGATCCATCACCAAAGGATTAACTCTGCCTCGGGGTGCGCAGTATGTGGTAGATGGTAAAAATGTGGCCTACTTTACAGATTTAGACTCTCCCGACCAATGGGATAATGCTCGGTGACTCAGTGGCGCTCAAAGGACAGCGCGCGCGCGTGTGTATGGAGGTTCCCCTACAGGTGGACGCACAGGGCCGCCGCCCCGTTGGCCCCGCCCTTTTGGTGTTCTCGTTGAATCGGCCTCAATGGGGAAAATGATTTCAAGCATGTCTAATCACAGAGCTGGAGGAGGCGCTTTTGATTGTTTTTTTTTAAACCGTTCTGTCCATCCATTTGAAGGCCCACAAGCAGCCAAGAAATCCACAGCAAACCAGAGCCGATTTGCGTCCCCCCAACGTAGTTAAGTCAAAGCGTGGATTTGGATTTGGATGGAAACGCACACAGTGTACGCTTCGGACATTTCGCTCTCAAAAGGCAGCGCTGACAAACCACTTTTCATCGAGCGGGATCAATAGGCAAAGTGGGGCCCATTAATCAGGGATGGGCGGAGAGGCTTTGTGGAAAGTAAGGCGGCAACAGGCTTAAAAGCTTCTTTCGAGGATCCCGTTGAAGCGGTCTGACACAGAAAGGACAGTGAGGCAGAAGAGAAGAACCTTTCATAGTGAAAACGGCAAAGCGAGGAGAATAAAACGGCCGAGGTTTGGCAACTTGTGTTTCTCAGCACGACGCCGTGGTAGCTGCAGACAAGGCTTGCCGGAGTCGACTGTGGAGATGCAGGAAGTTGCAGGGGGGGGGTTTTGGACGACACAAACAGGATGTGAAAAAAGCTACGCTGTGGTATTAATATAAACGCGCGCAGATACAATAAACTTGCACTACTGTTGGGACAAACTACACAGTCTCTCGAAACCTCATTTGTCCTCAGAGTTTTGGGATGGGGGGAAAAAAAACTGCCAGTTGCAAATGACTCCAAGAAAGAAAATAAATTGGCCAAGAAAGGTTAACATTTTTAGAAAAGGAGTGAGAATAGGCCGAATGACTGCTGATGTCATATTTGCTCGTTTCTGATTGATTAGAGAGCCAGAAAGAAAGCACGAAAAGCCAAAAAAAAAAAAAAAAGAAGAAAAAAAGAAAAGGACAGAAAAAGAAAAAAAGAGACGCAGACAGAAAGAGAGAAAAAGGGGAAAAATAGAAAGCACAAAAGAAAGAAAGTGTGGGAAGCTCGAGATCTATGCTTTGTTTAAAAAAAAAAGCAGCTTTTGAAAGCGATACTCGAGATAACTAAAGAACGACTTGCGTAAAGAGATCCTGATTTGATAATTCAGCCGGGTAACTTCCCTCTCAACACTCAAGATGCTTTGTGTGAAATAAACAACATGGCCCTTTCCAAATGGATTCCAAACAAGCTCAGATACGATTTTACGATGAACGTTCTCGTCCTCACTTCTTATTTTATTTAATGCCACCAATGATGGATGAACTAGGTCCTTTCGCTACACTTTTAACTTTTTTTTTCCCCCTGTAATTCTGGTTCATACCACAAATGTTGTGGACTTGGTGAAAGGAGCGCTCATCATCACCAACTCCGAAGAGATGCGATGCGATCGTTAACTTATTGCACTTGCCGGGCGTAGAGAAGTCGGCGGGTAGTCAGCAAACGCGGCGAGCACAATGAGTTTCAATTAGAAGTATTGACATAGAGCGCCGAGATCTGTTGACAGGAGCTTATTCCGTCAGCGCGATGGGCTGTTAATCTTTATTTATTCAGAGAGGAAATGAGCACAGTGCTTGGGGCAGTGGCCAGACCTTCGCAGTAAGACGTCCCCCGCTTTGCCTCCACATCGGCGGCCGTGAACATGAAGAACAGCAGATAGGCAACATCCAGCAAAAAATAAAAATAAAAAAAATGGCGCAGGACTCCATACGGCAACCTAACCACGATCTAAGTCACTTTTCTATGTGGTGGTCTTCCCATAACAGTTCACCCGCACAAAGACGAGGCTGTGATATACCGAGGTGATGCTTTGCTTCGTGACTCACGAGAGGCCAAACGACAGAACTAAATGTTGCCGAATGACTCAAGGCTGCAAATTAGAAGGGAGCCCGGTCGGGGCGGCCAGCTGTTGTGAAACACAGCGATGCAGTGATTGCTCGCTGGAGGCGAGTTGCGGAACCTGATTACTAAATATCCCGGCGACAGTGGACAATGTGGGGCTTTCTTACATCTTAACCCGTGGCCACAGAAACCTCCCTCAGATGCACGAATCTCCGTTGGGGCGCGCGGCTCCGAGGACACGTGCGGTGTACGTACAAGTCTGCGATTATCACCTTGAGTTCAATGAATTCGATATCGATCCAAAGAACCGTGGCCATGGCCGAATGCGTCAGAATCGGCCTACGGCTAGCCTTGACCGCATAAACGTTGGCGCCGCTGAGAACCAATTCGCGCTTTGTCCGCCGAAAGCCAGATTTCAGCCTCGCGGAGCACATGCGGCGTTTCGGTCCGTCTGATCGCATCTGTATCTGGGCAAGTGGTGTTGGTTGTTGCGCACACAAGTAGCTTGGGCAATATGGTGGACAAAAAATAGAAGATCAATTAAAAACAACTACATGTATTAAAGATAAAACAAACTATGAAGAGGAACAATACCATTGAAATTGAATTCTGATTGTCCTTTTTTTTTTTGGGGGGGGGGGGGTGCAATTTCAATTGCTATTGATCAGGTGTCAATTGCAACTGGCCTGTAAGGATGACGTCGTGATAATAAGTTTAGTCACTCGGGTCGCCCGATAAAATGCTACTAAATAATACAGCTTTCCTTTGAAAGAGAAAGTCCTGAAAATGTAGTTACACACTAAGCAGTTACAAGTTACATAACATGGTTCCATTTTCTTCCCGCCGTGCATCTGTCTCGGCCAGACACAGCTGTAAAGGATGGCCGCAGTTAGAAGGGGAGGAAACAAGAGGAAGAGGGGAAACGGGCTCAAGAAGATGAAAGAGCGAGAGAAAGGAGGATTCAATCCGACAGAGGGGAAGAACGCTGGGCCTGCTTCTCAAAGCAAATTAGTCCAATGGGGAAAGCATCCAACAAATGATTCAGATGAATCGCCGATGGCGCCGGGGGCAGTATGATGGCAGTCTATTTTAGACTCAACTTCTCTCTAGAAATAACTTGAAAAGAAAATAAAAAAAAATCGCAAGTTCGAGCAGCAATATGAATTTGGAGAAAGACGACTTGTAAGAGGAAAAAAAAAAATCTGTCCGCGGTTCACATTTTAACGGCTGTTACATGAAAGATTTAAAATGCAAATTTAAATAAACATTCTTTTTCCATTCTTTGGGTGGCAGTTGAATCGTTGAGTGTACGCTGGACTCAAACAGAACATTTTAAGGAAAACATACAATTCACCGGCGACTTGCATGACAGACAGATTTTTTTCGATGCGACAATGAACTTTATTCCTGCTTCAATGTTGAGCACACAATTTTACCGTGGGATCACTATTATTCTTTTATTTCTGGGGCAACCGACACAAAAAGCAAAAGGAGAAAAAAAAAGAGCAAAACAGAAAGTGTTACGCTCATAAACCACACTCGATCTTGTGGCAGTTTACCAGTTGCGAATGATGGATTAAATATAGATTTTGTTTGAAGATTTGGACCTTCCGCTGTCGCATTGATTTCTGCGCATTCAGTAAAAACATAGCTATGCACTCTACTGCGGAAATAGTGGACGCCAAGTACACTAATAATTGCAGAGCCGCGGGGACCAAGCCAGGCCACGAGTAGTGAAAAGCCACAATCAGGCTTATTATAGTTCTGGAATTTGAATTCTAGTTAGTCTTTATTTTGCTTTGAGTCTTGAATTTGTCATTTAGTGTTGATTCATTGTCAGGGCGGCATTGTTCCTTTTTAATTACATAATGATAATTATTTTTAAACACTTAATTTTAGTTTTCGTTTTTTTAAAAAGTATGTAAGCGAGCGTGCTGCGTGACCACATATTCATATGCAAACGAGTTCATCACCTCAGAACACATGCATTTAAGGAATAAAACAAACCGAGGACCCGCTGTGATGTCTTGTTTTTGGCACTCAAACAGTGCTTACATAAAGCCACGCAGACAAAGTATTCCTTCCAATGAAAAGCAAATGATTTCCACATACCTTAAGGACCTCTCCGCGCTTAAAGCTAAGCTCATCTTCAGCAGTCGCTTTGAAATCGTATTTGGCAATGGCCTCCATGGCGTGCGTGCGAGATAACGTCTTGGCTCAAGTTGGGATTCAGGGACTGAATCAAAAAATAAAAACAGCGCTTATCCCAGCTCCAGATGCTTTGCTCCCGAGTCTCTCCTCCCGTCTGTGACCCGTTGCTCTACGGCTTTGACCTTACATAAAGGTCGCAGCTAGGTTCCTGCAAAAAAGGGGAGAGAAAAAGCCGACTAAAACAGACGGGCCTGGCAAAAATGCACGTTTGTGCAAAACGTTCTTCAAAAGAAGCAGGGATGTGTCATCCTCATGCAAACAGACACCGTGACAATTGACGGCAACTGCTTTTGCATTATAAAATGAGTAAAATGGCGTTTGTGAGGACATTCACTCAATCCCTTGCCTGTCGTTGAGTCCTAAGCACCTGTGCAGACTGGAGATTATCCAGAGCAGTCAGTGATACATTCGTGCAACCTACACTTGCTAAACGGATAAAGCAGCGTTATCTCATTAGGTTGTTTTCGATATGCATCAATCTAATGCAGCCGGACGATCCCTAAGGTCATTAAACCTGACTTGCACGTTGCACGCCAACAGTGAACATTGTCACTTATATGTGTATGTATTATATAAAGTGTGTGTGTGTATATATATATATATATATATATATTACACACACACACATATATACTGTATATATAACACACATATATATACATATACATAAAACATAAACACACTGTATAAGCGTTCTAAACGTGAGTCAGAGACGTTACAACAGAGGATGTGAGACACTTCTAGAAAAGTCGTTAAGAGTGCGCAAGGCAAGCACATAAATATGACTCCAATCCGCGGAAACAGTTTCATCTATTAAGTGATTGTCAGAAAAGTTAGGAACAAATCATTGTTATCCGTCTATAAAAAGAAGGAGCCGGCGTTCAAATGGCACGATCGTGCTTTCAATGCCACTAATCTTGATAGGTTTTCCCCAGTAGTGTCGGCTGGGATGTAAATGTACACAAACGGCATATTTGGGGTGGTATCGTGCTTCCAAGCATTCCCACAGACCTCTGCCTTTAGCCCCCAAAAGACTGCGCCCAGTCAACTGGGAGGCTAAAAGGTTAGCATGCCGGCTAACGGTCGGATAACAATAACTCAAGTGATTCTCCAACTCACACTAATCTATCACAACCAGCTAAAGCAGAGGTGACATTAGTCAATAAGTGAAAGCGTGTTTAAGTCAAGCGACGCGTTGCTACATGACGGGGAAACTTGCCGCTTGCTTCGCGTTGGCAATTTTGACAAGGGAGAAAACAGATTTTTTTTTTCAGAGCGCAAGCTGTTGTTGCTAGCATAGTGGCACAGTTAGCCCCTCTAGCCTCACTTAACTTGACTAGCCTGCGTCGCGAAAAGGGAACAGCCGTACACAACTTTGACGCGTAAAGACTGGGAGGGGAAACTCACCACTCGATATATTCCGTGTCGATGTTACCACCGTAACAATGGAATCCAGATCGCGTTGTTATCCGCTCCTCGTTCTCGGTTTTGGTGGTGGAAAAACAAAAAAAATCCCCCAATGTGTGTCATGTATCGCTTCCAGCCCGTCCTCGGAGCCTGACTCGAGCGTTAGCTTAAGCTTGGCGACGTATATTTCCGCTTCCTTTCACTGAGCAGGGATGGTCACCTCGGTAGACATACAAACCGTAGATCGCCGACTTGAGCGCCGTGTCGTACGCCATATTATACAATACAATACATCATTAGTGCTTTCATCTCACAACAGCTGCAGATGTAACAAAGTGCTTTACAGAATATCTAACCAAATAAAAAGAATACAACAGAACACATAACATAAAACATCGCCAATAATACTCAATTCAGCTGTATTTATAGAGCAATTTAAAACAACCACTGCTGTATACAAAATGCTGTACACGCAGCAAAAACAATGCATACAACAATAAACAGCAAATTAATACCGAAGACAGTAAAAAGCACGAAAACAATACTAATACTTTAAGTCCGCAATACTGTAGTTGCGTACTGTGAATCTTTACAGTGAAGTTTACAGACATTTACAAAGCATTACAAATGGATTTTCAGTACAAATGATATGGAGCTCAAGAAAAAAGTGAACTGGATGCTAGTGTAATCAAACAAAAATATGAAAATTGGGAGAAAACATTCAAAGATGGATACAAAATAACTAGCAGTCCAACGTTGAGAGAATTTGAGCGGAAGGTAAAGATGCGGTAGATCTAACACATCCAATATGGCGGACCCCCTAACGTATCGGAGCAACGGGCAATATGATCCCACAAATGTCTACGTATGATGTTTATTTTATGTCACACAGTGCTTGTAGGAACTGAAACTCCGCCCGCCCCGACTGTTCCCCTTTTCTCCCCCCATCATAACTGTCACCACCAAAACGGCCTCCTTAATCCGTGTGATTATTCATCTACATCGCGGGGGAGGGGACATTTTTTTGCGCTCAGGGGCCACATTGGTGTTTTAAAACTCTATTTTTTTAACTTCAATTTATTTTGAACAAAGACAAAAACTCTGATAGTCATTTTGATTTTGCACTTAAAACATTTATTACAAAATGAATGCTTAATTTTGAATTTAAATTCTCTATTGCAGAGTGACTCTTCTACCTTTTGTTAGAATTAAATAAGTATTTATTTAGAATGATCTGAAAATGGTTTTATAGAAATTTCATGTATCAAAAGCACTAGTGGTATTGGTTACTTGGCACCAGTGAGTTGCAATTGTTGAGGACTTGTCCTGGTATCCGTTTGAAAAAAAGTGGTACTGCACAGCTCTAATGTATTTTGACTGGCACTGCTATCAACGTATCGCTTCCCGTTCCCTCTCCATCATGTGTCTATCAGGTATCTTCAAAGGATGGGTAGTTTTATTTTCTTTAGCTTCATTTACTACTCAGGAGCTAACTTATTATTACTCGTAGAGTGTATGGACTTTTGGATATGTAAGAAGTATAGAAAGCAAATGGACGTTAATGGCCATTTATTCCATCCTAGTAATGCACGCGGGCGTACATGCAATGCGCGGTTGCAACTGGGCGTATCCACAGAATAAAGTCAGATAATTCTGTCAAACACGGAATTCCCGTGGAATGCAGTTTGACCGCACGCATGACTCACGTTGGTGTCATCCTCATGGTTTTAGATGGATGATGCTTAACACAGCTACTCCACACTTTGTTTTATTATTTGTGATTACTGACACCAATTTAAAGGAAGCCATCCATCTTGATTCAAACAAAAACACAGACAAGGAAAAAAAAAACACACACATTTGACTTTTCAATTCACTTCTCTTCATTTTAATATTAAATGTTACCAAAGTATCTTAAATACACCCAAGTTTGATCTCTGCAAAATACTTTTGGATAAGATACACGCATACAATGAAATTACACGGACGTATGAGCTCATGGACGGTGAGCTATTTTTAGAACAGGCTGGTTGGCTGACTGATGCCCGAGTCTTCTTTGAACCTCACCTACAAGTTTTGTGAGGTGTCTTTTTTTGGGGGGGGGGGGGGGGGGGCTGTCATAGACTCACGTTAAGCAAATTATTGGTAACAGTGCTAATGACTACATAAAATTGTCACATCACAAGGACTTAGACGTCCTTGCGATATTTCCTCGTATTGCTTTGTGATCATTTTTCAGCCATCTGGTTTTCAAAGTTGGACCCCGTCCGGAACACAGACGAATTCCTCGTTACTGCTGACACCTGGCGGTGAGATTTCAATTGTCGTCGTAGACTAAAATCTGTCGCAACTTCATGTTTTTGGATGTGACTTTGTTTTTAGTATCGACATCACTTTGCAGTGTCGCACAAGTGGACTGCATCATACTAACAGGTGTTTATAACATTCGAAATAAAATGTTTCGCTCAACAAGGATCCAAAATATTAGGAACAGCTCAGTGCGTGATACAATGGCAAGGCTGGCAAAAACTCCCGAATCGGTTTCAACACAGACGAGACTATTGTTCAATCGATAGATACCGGAATCAGAGTTAGAATCATTTGGGGTCAAGTTAAATGCATTTTAAAAAAGGTTGTCAATAATTTGTACCAAAATGAATTGACGTGTGAGAAAGTTGTGTTTAATGTGAAATCCAGAGAATGTCGATACATGGAGCAGATATAGAAAGTCCAATACAGGGACCTTTGTGGATTGTGTCAGGTTTAACTACGCCTTTTCCCCCCCACATATCAACATGAAACAATTCTGATAGTACACGTCAGTACAAAACCTAGATATTAAAAAAAAAGTTAGTAATAAAATAGACTCTATAAGCATCTTTCATAATTCCTTTTGTTGAATAGCGTTGAGTCGACCGCAGCTGTGTAGCGGGTCTCTCCAAATGGTGTTATTCCAGTGTGCCACTTTTACAATGTGTAAAACACAAAATCCAAAAGGCCAGACAGGATAGTCATGGAAGAAGTGGCAATGGGTAATTCCGATGTTTGAGGAGCACTTAGATGTGCCTTTCTTCCTACATCACAAAAAGCAGGATTACACAGTAACGCGATCGTTGGTGAAAGTTATTCAAGTTTAGCTGTCTTTTTAAATACACATTTTCAATTGGTCCTGGCAATATTTCATGCGCAGGGCTTCAACTTCATTTACCTTAATTGCTGTATATAATTCTAACAATCATAAACACGTGCGTGTGCGCGCGCACACACACATACATCCATGAATTGCTGGGTGCAAAAATAAACTAAATTCTGTTGGTGCGTAAGCTAAACAAGTTGGAGGATTTTTCATCGATAAAGTTGAACTTCTTAACCAAGCTTGAAGTCAGGCAATTTCCCAAATGTGCCGCGGTTCATCGGTGCATCCTCATAGAACATATTTGCACGGAACACCGTTTCAACCAGTACCTGGCTCACTTAGAAACACAATCAAACTTTAAACAGTGTCATTATTACTAAACTTGGATGGACATACAAATGAAGTCATATAAGAAAATAGGCCTTTTATAAAAGTGCAAATACAAAGACGATGATTGAACAGCCAATTTACAGTGCATTTTTTTTTCAGTGTTTAAACGTGTGTGTGTGTGTGTGTAACTGTTCCGTATTTGAATTAAAATGTATTCTTCTTCCCATGAGTGAATTAGCAAACACCTCGGGTTTTAAAATACAATGAACCTCCGCATATTTGCAGTTTAAAGTTCAGAAATTCATCCATTCTCTACCACTTATCTGGGTTCAGGTTGCGGGGGCGACGGCTTTAGCAGGGAACCCCAAGACTTGCCTCTCCCCAGCCACTTCTTGCAGCTCTTCCCGGGGGATCCCAAGGCCAGCCGGGAGACATGGTCTCTCCAGCGTGTCCTCCTGGCTCGTCCCCACGGCCCCCTGCCGGTGGGATATGTCCAGACACCTCACCAAGGAGGTGTCCAGGAGGTATCCTAATCAAATCTGTGGCATCTTCATGTCAAGGAACTACGATGAAGTGAAATGAGGAATCTAATTGACACAAAAGTAGATTTGCCACCATTTTGGTGCCGAGGAACTTTGTTGAAATGCGTCAAAGAGTTTCATTGAGGCGAATAGCGGAGGTCAACCGTATTCCACAGTCACATGTTGTCAGGAGACAAAGTCCAACGGGCAGCAATTCCTACAAATGACAGCAGTAACTCAACTCTGCATAGATTTAGTTTTAAGACACACACAGGTAAAAAAGTAACAGTACTACTGTATCAGCGGAGGAGCGAAGACACTCCTTTCCAGCGACGCTTTCAGGGTGCGACATCTCAGCCAAGAAGTCGGAGGCTCCACAAGTCATTGGGAGATGTCACAGAGGCACTGATGGAAAACAGAGCCCTGAGTTACTTCACAACACGCTCACTTGTCACACGACCATCCACGAAGACGGATAACACAGTTCAAAGTGGCCTAAACACCATCAGAAGCAGAAATGATTGACATAAACGCGGATGCGCCTGTATTCCCAAAAGGGTTATCATCGTCTGGCAATTTTTCATGATGGTTCATTTTGATCTTGTTTTGACTTTAGCTTTTTAAAGTCGGTTAGTTTTAATTATGCCGAGTTTTTTCTTTCTGCCTTTTATTTTTTCGAATAGGCTTCATTGTAATTTTTATTCGTTTTAGTGTTCGTTCTATCGATTACAATATAGCGCAGTTGTCGAATGCAAGACAGGAAATCTTTTTCAGTGTTTACGACAACTCCTAACCTTGATTTACAAACATCCAACGCGCATGGGAATGCTCCACGCTTACCCAGGGAGGTGGTACTGAACTGTGTCCTCTGCAGGGTGGCGAAGCCGGGCTTGTCCGAGAGCAGGACGCGGCGCGAGGCCGCGACGTCGCCGTTCCTCTGCAGCGAGGCGCAGCCGTGAAAGCTCCCATCCAGCTTTGTCTGAATGTTGCCGGAGCTGTGCGCGCGCTTGATGTCGACGCAGTCGGGACACGCGGCGTGCCCGTTGCGCGTCCGGACCTGGCGGCAGAGGAGCGCGTCGGCCCGGCGCTCGTGCTTTGTCACGGCGCTCAGGGTTCCGTTGGACAGGGACAGCTTGGTGAAATGGCCGCTTGCCGGCTTTCCCGAATGCCCGTATCCGTTCGCGCGTCCTTCCCGATCCATCAGAGGCGATCTCGGGATGTCTTTGCGCGTGAAAGCGGGCTTGACAAAGGCCACGAGGCTCTCTTGGCTCCGACCCTCGCGGCCCCTTTGGCCCTCTGCTTGAAACGGATCTCTCGGGGATCTGGTGCTCCCCCCGAAATGGACCTTGTTTTTTCTCAGTGTGGAATCTCTGCTGGGAGGCGCACTGTGGCTGCTGATGTGCGCTCCTAACATGGCCACCCTCTGAAGTTGGATGTCCGAAGTCCTGCCGGGCTCCTGCCTCGCTCTCTTATTCGATGACCCGACCCTCAGGGAGCCATCCTCGCTGCCCTTGACAGAGCCGCTGAGGTGCCTCTCCATAGCGGGCCTGCTCTGTCCCTCGGGGATTTTGGGGGAGTAGCATGATTCCGCGCAGCTCAGGCTACTGCCGCTTGGCGAGCTGCACTCCTGTCCGCCCTCAAAGGCTCCCCGCTGGGCGTGCGCTTGCGGCGGGGTGGCCACCAGAGCTACGATCGGCTCTTTGGTACATCGAGGACGGCGGCCCGACTCCAGATATTCCACCAGCTCCCCGGACTGAGTCTCGACCGAGTGCTTCATGCGATCCTTGGCTCTGAAGGACCATCGCAGCGGCAGGACTTTGCCCAAAGACTCCCTGGCCTTCGTTGGAGATCTCATGCTGACGCTCCTTGCGTGGGTCCCGCGGACGAACGGTTTGGACTCCAATTCACCTGTTGGAATAAAAAGAAACCGTACGCCGGCACGGTGGCCGAGCACATTGTTTGCCAACCTCTTGAACTCAACACAAAAATCATCGATATACGGAGTGTACTGTATTTTATTTGCATACTTGGAGGCTATTGCGAGGTTTTGTTTACACAGGCAATTCCGAGTGTGACAATCACAATACAAGACGGAATGCCGTATACCGCGTACTCACTTGCGTCCGCAGTTTTGCGGCGCTCTTCAAACACCGGCCGAGCGGTCGGATCCGGACGTTGCATGGGCGCCGGCGGCACTGAGCTGGATGCCGCTGACACCGGCGCACCTCTGTCACTAGCCCCGGTCAGCCGCGCCAGCCAGTGGTCCGAAGCGTTTGAGCTGGTGGAACCTGCAAGACCAGGAGAGAAGCTGTCAAGAAGAAGTGATTTATCCATCTTGTCATTTTTTTAGGAGACTATTACACGAGGGGTCACAAACTTTTTCGGAAACTGAGAGCGATACTTTTTGCAAATCGAATTGTGCATGTCCCCTTTTCTCTTAAAAACATCAATAACCTCCATTTCAAAAGACCAACTGCTTTCATACAGTTCTGACCTTTGGATGCAAAAGTCTATCATTTTGAAAGAGAAAAACGACACGGTCCGACTAACCGGTGACCGAAGAACTCGCAGACCACGGCGGGATTGTTTTTCTTCTTTGATAGAAGAGGATATAGGCGCCTCGTGTGCACACGTCTCCCTCCGGAACTGCCTCGGCATTGCTGTCGTCGTAGCCGTACCACTGAGCGTCCACCGAGTTTCGGCAAAAGGCTGCCGGCACGGGAACAAACAAGCTTGAGAGCCGGCAAATGCATCTTGGCAATCGTCGTCACATCGGACCATCGAATATTTTTATTCCGATTTTATTTTGGGACCACTTTTTTTTTTTTGTCGGTCTCGCATTTTTCTTTTCTTAGGTCATTGTCACACGTTGTCAAGAAATAATTCCTGCATTCATGATGAGGACACTTGTTTTGTTGACCGACCTGTGTAATGGCCCCCGTGCATCCCCCCGTGATGGTTGCACACGGCGTAGAGATCGTAGAGGACGTCAGGGGGAGCCAGCTCGGGCCGGCCGGCTTGCTTCCAGCCCTGAGGTGGGCCGTGGTTGCGGTTGACCACGTGCGGCGTCATGTCCAGGTCCACCAGGGGGAAACGCACAAACGTGGTCAGCTTGTTTCTCCGCTCGCCCACTTGCCTGAAGCGCTTCAGGTGGAGGATGAGGATGTCCGGTAGCGTCCACAAGCTCATCTTCACCATCCCCTGCTGCAGCTGCTTGCAGTGCGGACACTTCCAGGCATCGTCGGGGGCGAGCTGCAAGGCGTGAGACAGACCCGTGTCTCGTATTGTCCACTTCCTTCATTCGTTCCAGGAGAATTTGATACGGAACAACCACGACGCCATTCCAATCGATGTGATCAAATGTGTTCGCTTATGAATAAGTTACCGACCTGCTCCTCTTTGGTGTAGAGCTGAAAACACTCATCCAAGGTGCAGCTGTACTGCTGGACATGCTGCTGCTGCTGATTCCTCACGCTGTCCGCATCCTTCACCACCTCCTCCTGAATGTTACCAAACAGGCTACAAGCCAGGATGCAAATAGGCTTTCAGTACAGTGAACTGCGAACTTGAAAAGTTGAGTCGAAGCAGAAGCCTAATTATTCACCAGTCTTTGATTCTGTACTCCCATTCAACGATGAGCTTCACATGCGGCGGTCCTCCCGGGCTGCAGAGTTTCAAAGCTCTAAACAAAAGCACCGATTGTTTTACTGACTTCTTCCCAGTGTAACATCGATCCATTTACGATTGCGTTTGCCCTCATTCGGGCTGCAGGGACTGGTCACCAGCCGATCGTAGGGCGCATATAAATAAATAACCATTCACACTGATGTTCACAACTGGGACCGGTTTTTGATCTTCAATGGGACTAAAATGCACATTTTTGGAACGCGGGAGGAAGATGGAGTACCCGAAGCACTCAGAATCCATCCACTAAAACCCCCAAAACAAAACATGTATTTTATTTTTAAAATTTGTTCAGCAGTGATTGTCTGATATAGCATTCGCTCCACTAGATGTCAGCCTTTCCAGGGAGCAGAAAGATGAAGAACCCGTTACCATTCAAATTGGGAGATGTTTAACCTTCACGACCTGTTGTACTCGTGTGATTGGTCATAAGACAAAAAAAAATTGTTCAGGAAGTTACAAAACGCATATCTGTAAATATGATACGAGTATATAAAACACTTCTGCTTGATGACTGAACAAACCAAACATAAAAGGATGATTCAGTGCATTTCTGTTCTTTCCAAGGAACAAATCAAACTGTTTGCGCAATCACATTGCACCGTACGGATTGAGGTTGATGTGATAAAACACTCAGGCCTAAAATGTAACCTGACAGGTTGCTGAAAAAGTCCTCAACCAAACAAATAAATAACTGTCTTTTTATCTTGCCAGGTAACACCAAATAAAATAAAAAATTCATGCAAATGGGACTATTTTGAGTGATTGCTTCGGGTGTGGCCCACAGCAGAAAACAGAATTCAGCAGGTAGCATAATTAAGCACCCAAGACTACGCAGAAGAAACTTTTTTTTTCACGGAATCATGGGACATGGTTGGGTGCTTTCAGAGGGGGGCGGGGGGAGTAGTCGTCATTTCACACATTCTGTCCTGGTTTAAAATTCACACTCCACACTGACCTGTCGACGGCAGGATGGTAGAGCGGCCGACCGTCCTGCGGGGACAAGTAGCTGTAAAATGACGAGCCTCCGACCACGCGGATGTTGAAGAGCACTCTGTTATTCTGCAAGAAGAACAAATCACGCGATCGCACCGTGTCCAAGACACCGCTTGCATTGCAAAGTTGCCTCTGGTGTCGAAGAGAATACCATCCGCTCGAGGATTAGACCACGGTGGGACCTCAAAGTTCGATTGCCACAAGAGTCCAATCTTCATTTTGAGGTTGAAAAATATGCCACCCCATTGCGGCTTTCCTTTGCATGTTCTCGTGCCTGCGTGGCTTTTCTCCGGGTGTTGGGGTTTCCTCATTAATTAATCATCCGAATCTACCATCAGCGATCTGCGTGAGGAAGATCGCTGGCCCAATCAACGTTGGACCAGCCTCACAGAACAGATTGTGGTCGCCGTTCACGCACGTTTTAATGTCGCTCTTGCGTGTGTTAACGAGGTGACTTGGTTACAAACTCTTTTCAGAAGGGATTTTTCGAACAACGAGCAGAGTACAGCCTGGCGGGACGCTAACATATTGAGAAGCGGCAAAAAAACATCTTTGCAGTCTTGAGTGGGTTGAAAAGGCCCAAAGACGAGGACAAAAACAGGCGAAGCAATAAAAGCCCGATCTTCTACGTCTCCTTCGCCGCGTGCTTTTATTACTGCGAGATTTGCTCAGACGGGAGGTGCTTTTGGGAATGAAGGAGCTTTGCAAAAAATGAAGCAGATTTCCGCTCTTCCCGTATGAAATGTGGCCGCTGCATGCGGGCTGATCTCTAACACAAACACCCACGTAAGCAAAGCCGTCTCTGACGGAACAGCGCATTCCTGAGAGAGACGCTTGGATCAGAACCGAGTGCAGTGCCATGACCAGATCTCGTCCCCCCCCGTCTTTGCCGCTGCCCCAAAATCAGCCGAGTAGCCCTCAACAGGACAAAGGGGCCATATTGTGTGACCAAAGTTAAACGCTTCAATTTAAGATGAACCCTTTCGTGCGCCCTGTAACCTGATAACACCATAAACTGTCACTAAGCCAGATGACAGCATCCCTCGATCCTTTTTCACAATCAACCAACACTCCCCTTCTCCGCCAACCTCTTTCTCATTGCAGAATCGACATAAATCTGGGCACATGAACATACTCCGTGAAACGAAGAAGGAATTTGTATAAAAAGTCCGCGTATGCGAGTGGGAGCTAATATGACAAAATGTGAACATGCTGTGAAAAATATACCACAGCTGTCAGTGTGACTGCGTGAGGGAAAACCTGTGAAGATTCCGATCCGAGCCCCGACGGAAAAGGGCCGCAGAGCGGCGGCCTCGCGCCATCCGAGTTTGTTACGTCACAAGAGAGTCTGTTGGGCAAACTTCAGAAGCGATTGGCTTCAAAGCGCCAAAAAAGTCAACACGTCAGGTTTCAATGTGGGCACGGGGACTGGCTTCATTATCTTGCTTTTTGTCTGACAGCGTTTTGCCTGCGTGAAGGAGCGGCGCTGTCATTTCTCACACGAAATGCTTTTTACCGCTTTAACGCACACGTTCGCTGCTCCACTGAATATTTCAAGCCGAACGGATCTCATCTCTGCCAACAAAACTGCTTCTCACAGCTTGTAGCGAAAAGATCAATAACTTGGGCCGCCTGCGTGTTTTGTAACAGATTACATTGCTATTCGCGCTGTAGTCGGCACCTTGCCAACCTTTTCAAATCCTTTCTGGCACATTCAGTCGCAGGGAAAAGGACAGCGAGAAAAAGGACTGCCTTTGAATTTCAATCGGTACGCGGGCTAAAATTAGAAGCGGAAAAATCCACTTGACAGTGTCATTAATTGACACAAGCTGCTATTGATTTCCTTTCAGCGTAGAGCAAACATCTGCTCTTTCGCGGAGCGGGGTGGCTACCGAAAACCGGATGGCACTTGACGGTGTACTTTGAATGCGCCGGCTCAGCGCCGAGGCGGCGCGGAGAAAACCCGCACGAGCGCATTGAAAACATGCAAACTGCACACACGAATGCCGGAGCCCGGAATTGAACCCCCAACCTCACAACTGTGAGGCGGATGTGCTCGTCACTTGAAATGATTTACTTCAAACTTCCTACACAGGATCCTATTTTTTGTAACGAGTTGTCCCGTACCTGTGCCGGCGCCCCGTTGATCATCAGGTAGTAAAGCTTGCTCAGAACGCTTTGCTGTAGCTGATCCCAGGAAATAGACCGATCCTCCCTCATTAAGAATGGAGGGCCGAACCTAAAACGACGACACGGGACAAAAACCCTCGTGAAGTTGACATGAAACCTCGCGCGCTACCGTGCAAAGAAAAGAAGCGATTTTGACATTGGAGCAGGGTAATAATAATAATAATAATAATAGATTTTATTTATAAGCGCCTTTCAAGACACCCAAGGACACTTTACAATAACAAAAAACACAAAACAATACGGGTTGAGCAGCGGCAGCCAAAACGCGCCAGCGTTCACTCAACCCGAAAGTCAGAAAGAAACAAGGGAGGGACAGGGGGAGAAAAAAAACCCCACGCTCGAACTACCCTCATTTGAGGATAATTTGAGTGAGGCAAAAAACTCCTGCACAAGCATATGACAGTTACAACAGGTCACAAGACATAAACAATGAAGACGGTGAAACAAGGGAATGTATGAGGGAGGGGGTGATGGTGGGGGACTAGCTTCCATGCGTACTACACATTTTGGTGTCGTTAGCAAAGCGCGGTGAAGGACAAAACAGAATTAGCTGATGAGAAGTGGGGGGAAAAAAAAAACATCACTCTAAAAGAACGGAACCCATGACACATTTATGATAACACACATTTAATTGAAGGCGGTCCGCCATTGTCTGCTTGAGATTTATTAGCAGTCCCCGTAGGCGCGGACGGTGAAGAAAGAAAAATAAAAGTGGGGCTCTGCAGTCAAGGGCGGACCGACGATGTCCTTGCGTTATTCCAACAGTGTCTGTTCACTCCCAAAGTCAATGTTCTGTAGGGAAGCCTTTGGATCAATCATTTGCGCTACAATGAAATGGCATGGTGACATTCAAGAGAAGCCATGAATGCTTTTTAGGTTTCACACTCACCACTAGTTTTTATGACCTTTTTGTTTGTTTTTTTACAGTAAATAGTGAGATACGTTTACCGGACAAAATTTAGTGGTACAAAATAAGGCGGATACCTAAAACTCGCCCTCTCCTCACTCACTTCCAATACATCCAAAGTATTTTCGCGACTTCCATCAATCATTGAGCCTCGGCCAAGGTTGGCACTCTCCCGAGTGACAATTGAGCTCTGCATGAACCATCACAACATTGTTCAAACGGAAGCAATGCTGTTTTCCAAAGCTTTTTGCGCACACACACACAGAGCAAGTCATTTCACGTCGGGTGGTCCTGCGCTTTGTTCACAGAGAACCAGTTGGAGACACGTGACCGCAATGTCACCCTCTTGGCAGAGCAAAAGTCTCCCACTGTCATCTGACGAGTCCGACGGGCGGCGGGCGCTTTGATCAATGACAGTAAGTCATTTTTCAAGGAGAAACCGACACGCGTGAGTCAGACTCTCACGGGTGAGACTGGCCTTTCTCACGGCCGCGTTGGCCGGCTGGCTCACCTTTATCGATCCTCCTCGATTGGACGAGACGGGCACGGGGACCCGACGGATCGACGGGCCGGCCAGATGTTGGATTCCTTCACTCATTTATTTTCAAACTCCTCTCGCGGGGAGATAGATGCGAGGCACTTATTTTCCTGAGAGGTGAGATGACCTTGATGTGCTTCTGGCACAGAGTAGCGCTAAATATAAAATGAGCGAGCATCCCACGGAGGAGGGAGAGCAACCGGATGATAATAATACTCACTCAAGTAGATGAGTGCCAAGATTTTAAAGTGCTTCAAATCAAAAACTCTCATTCAGCGACTGACATAATTGAACATGTGATTGTATACGTACACACACACGCGCGTGCACGCACACACACACACGCACACGCACACGCGCACACGCACACGCACGCGCACGCACACACACACACACACACACAGTGTGGAACTCAAGTCCCTGTCCCACATTGAGTCGCCTTTGCAAATCTTCCCAATTGTTTGCCGCCATTTTTGCTGCACTACGGTACGCTGTTGATTTGAGTTTTTGTTGGTGCGTTTTGACGTGCTAGTGCGTTTAGTTCTCTGCTGTTGCGGACGTGTTTTTTTTTTTTTTAAGGTCGCCGTTGTACTTTGCACATGCAAATCAGTCGTCCAAACTGGGAATGATGTGGGCAAGCTAATGGCAGCATTTGGTAAGCTGCTTCTGTCTAAAGTTGAAGCGTACATGTTATTTTTGGGGCATCACTTTCTCCTCATCTTAAATCGCACAAGAGCAAGTGGAGATTATGGGGAAAATGGAAGATGAGGACGCGTGGAACTTGTGTCATCACCTAACAGTTTGCTGGCCTGCTCCTGCCGCGTTGCATACCAACAGCAAAATCTTCAGTGGGACGCCCTGGTTGAGGAATTCTGAAGACAGCGCCCCGGACGCAGGTAATCTTTTAGCCTCGGGACCGGCGGTATATGTCGAAGATGGCGGTAGACTGTGATGGGATCCTAAAGAGACACACGGGGAGAAACATTTGAAGAGCGCTCCACCTGAATGCCACGCAAAAACCGATTTTCCGATTCCTTCTTGGCAAGGCGACCGATTGTGGGACTGATGTCGAAATTGAACACCCTGAGGTGGGAGCGAGGAGGCGGCCTGTGATACGGATGAGACAGCAGCTCTCCGTTTAGGGGACTGATTCATGGAACGGATGGACTGACGGCGGTCTCAACTTCTCCGCGGGAGCGGTTATCTCATGCGGCTTGCGACCCCCCCCCCCCGCTTGTGTTTAGACGAACAAAGGAGGAGTGTGTTTATAACATCCCCGTGAAAATGCGACGGTGCATTTTTGTCACACAGTCGACAGGCTCGGTGCTCGGCACGCAGGTCAGCGCCTACGAGCGTGACTGTGATCAATCGCGCAGCGAATCCTACTCAGACGACAAGCAATGGATTGGCCAAAGTTACCGAGTACCCCCCCCTCCCATTCCTAAACCACAATGTTTTATTAAAGCCTGTTGCTCCCCTGACAAGGCGATTCATCACCGCCAGCGGCGGTGATGGGTGTGATCTTTGCAAAGCAGCAAACAACTGTGTTAGCACGAGCCGCCTCTGACCGCTATAATTGGGGTGTGCCGGGCGCATTAATCTGGACGCTGCGAGAAGGGCAAGACCCATTCAAAACTAATCAAAGTCGACAAATACGCCATCAAAGCTCGAGCGTGAATAGACTGATTGCGATGTCGTGACCTCGGGAATTCAAATTCCGACGAGAACGCGCAGCTTTTAATTTGGTAACGTTGCTCTCATCAAGCTGGCGATAAAACTCACTTCCAATGGCGCGTGACAATTTTCTCAAGAAGTGACCTCTGACAGCTGAGGGAGCGAGGCAGCAAGGAAACAAACCTCATTTTAAAAGCCCTTTTTAAAACATGTTGAGGAACGACTAAAACGCTGAGGTCACCTCCTGTTTCGTCTTGCCGAGAGTTACGCGGGGCCGCCGCCGCCGCCGCCGCCGCCGCCGCCGTCAAGGAGAGCCAGCGCTCATCCTGCATTAAATCAAATCTTTTTATGGCTTGCTGTCAAGCGCCGTACGCTTTCCACACTTCTGCTTCTTGTCTCCTTTCGCTTCTCCCCTGCTGTTTTCCCGCACAATTGTCTTTGTGTGGTATCGCGATTTATGTTTTGACACCACGTCGACAAACGCACACCCCGGCGCCTGTTAAATCGCGGGTCTAATCGGGGGGGGAAAAATGTGCGGGAAATCCAATGTTTGTGACATTGTCGCCGCTCTGCACTCCCGTGCGCTCTTTCAGCCGAGCGCCCACCAGGAAGAAGCAGACTAAACACGGTCAAACTATAATTAGAAATGACTTTTCCTCAAGGATTCGGCTCTCCGCACACGCACGCACACGCGCGCACACACACGCACACACGCACACACGCACACACGCACACACGCACGCACGCACGCACGCACGCACACAAGCACACACGCACACACGCACACACGCACACACACACACACACACACACACACACACACACACACACACACACACACACACACACACACACACACACACACACACACACACACACACACACACACACACACACACACACACGCTGCACTCGCACTGTAAAGTGACGCGACACCGCACTACAGTATGAGGAACTGATACGAGAAGGGGGGCGGGGGGAAATGGAGGTGGTCTATTCCGATTTTTGTGCTTATTCGTGCATTACGACTTGCGATCAAACCGGCAAACAGCGATATTATTATCTTAAAATACACGTAGCCAGTTATAAATGGACCAGATTTTCAACCTGAAAGCTACCTGAAGTCCGCGCAGAGCCGCCTCGAATGTAGAGAGGCGGAGCCTGGAAGGCGTAGATGACGTCATTTTCCGCTATACTGGTTAGGTCGTCTTCGTCAAAGAAGGAACGCTGGAACCCGGTGGCGTAAACTTCAGTCAGGATCACCTATGGAGGGAAAGAGTTTTTTTTTTTAAGCTGGCGGGCCCCGCCTTGTAGCCTCCATATAGAAAATGAGTCTTCATCTCAGAAGCATGAATGAACCCAAAAGTGCTTTGTGCTGTACACTTATTCGACTTCACGTTACTCCAGTCGGAACATCTCAAGAGAACTTTCGCAGTGGTTTTACCTGATCCGGGGAAACGTTGCCCTCGTCAGCCACCATCCTTCTCAAGCGGGCGACGGAGCCGAACAGAGGCACGGCCAGAGCAACTCGCAGGTACCTTTGTGCCTTTGTGCTGAACACCAGAGTCACACACACGGGCCTGCCGGAGAGAGCGACGCACGGTTAGGATGAGTGAGTGAGCCCGCCTCACCTCTCTTTGGGTCACGTTCTGAGTTTGAGCAGACTGAGCGATGGCCAGGAGGGGACAAAAGAAGACTTTCATGAATAAATCAATACATTTTAACATGAATAATGGATCATTAGGAGTCAAGTTTTATGACGGGCAAATAATGGAATCTATTGCATTTTTAAAAGCAGGGAGCCCTCGGCTCTGACCTCTCCAGAGGCAGCCGCCCCTTTTACGCAGATTTTCAAGCTGACAACATAGTGCGCCAGGTACTCCTCACCTCTCTTTGTAAAGTGCACCGGGCATCGATATGCGTTAAAATAGCGACACGGAATGTGTCTTTGCCTGGCCTTCAAATGCCCCCCCCCCAAAGATAAAAAAATCAAGTGTGGTGAGATCTGGTAGGCCGCTCCTTAGGAGACCGATCCAATCCGAGCATCTGAAATTGCTTGATTCTAACCGCCGATGCCCGTGTCAGGATGAGATGGGCGCTCCATCTTGATGAAAGTAAACTCAAAGGTACCATCCTCGTTTAGCAGGGTTGGGAAACGTTCTTCTTGCAACATGTTAAGATACTGTTTGCCAAGATTTTCATTTAAAAAAAAAAAAAAAAGGATTCTTTCACTCTTTATCTTTACCAAAAATGTACCAACACCTTGGGCTTTTTTTTTTCTTTCATCCAAGGGAGATAAACTGGGCACGCTTTGAAATGCGGTTTCAAAACAAACATAGCCATGTAGAATATACAGTATAGAAAAATATTTTTTTGAAATTGCCATGATGCATAAAGATCCTGTATAAAAGTATGTTTATTTAATGGGCAATTTCACTTTTTTTTTTCTCCACCAATCGATACCAACAGTAGGTAGCTCATTTGGACTTCAGGTCAAAACAGTGACGGCACCCCTGCACCAATGCAAGATAGATTAGCAACCAAACTGGATAAACAAAATGATTCATTATGCAAGGATTGCAATAGCGTCGACAGAGGATCCAATGTTTGGGTTGTTCAGCACAGGGCACATTTGTTTGGAGGCAATCTGTGTGTTCTGAGTACATGGCTCAGCCAGTAAGAATATTTGCACACAAAGAAACAAAAAGAACCTTGACAACTGACTTGGTTTGACTCAGTAGACCCTTTTCAGTAAAGCCCAAAGAAATTACTGTTTGAAAATGCTTTCACAGAGAGGATCCACCAGTGAGATTTGTTGAGTTGAATTGTTTTGGGGAATAAATACCGGAACGTTTAGGATGCTCCATTCCACAAAATGACCCCCCCCCCCCCCAATATAAATATACACATAAATGCAGATTGAAAGGCGATTCAAAGCACTGAACGACATTGGCGTCAATCGCCTAAACCGCTGGTTGCGGCGGATTCACGGACAAACTGCTCATATGGTGAAACCCTGCGGTACTCACCTGGTCTGGCGAAGAGGAATCGGCAGTGAGATGCAAAGGAAAGGGTCAAAGGTGTTGCTCTGTTTCAAACAATGGGGGCATGTCAGTGAAGATCTGTGGTAAAAAAAAAAGTGCACACTTATCAGTCTCCGGGACTTGGCTGTACTTGCAAATTAATCTCACTGATTACGTCTGGCAGGAATGGAAAGGCCTTAATTACATCACATGAGAAGAACCCCCCCCCCCAAAAAAAATATATAAGAGATATACGCTCTTATCTGATTGGGAGGGCTGGAGAAGACAAGCTTTCCATCATGTTGCATCACTTTCAACAGTGCCACTACTGCCGTGTAATACCACAGCGGGCTGCTTGCAAGGAAACGTGGAGAACTTCAAAGTTTTTTTTTTTCCCCTCCACATCTGACAAGAAATTGTACAGTGCCGGCAATAGCCGCAGCACGCCCGGCGACCCTTGTGAGGAGAAGCGGATTAGAAAATGGACGGATGGATGACTGCACATCATTGTTACTTATGCTGTCAGCGGAGGTCACAAGAACGTACGACCGAAATCAGCATTCATTTCGTAAATGACGAGAACCAACACCCTTGCGACTACCGCGAGTGACACCTTGCCTGTACAACCTAACACAGGGGTGGGCAAACTTTTTGGCTCGGGGGCCGCATTGACTTTTAAAATTTGACAGAAGGGCCAGGTCAGCACAAGCTATGGTACATTAAAAAAAAAATGCATTTGTTGACAGTCCATATCAAACATCAACAGAACAAAAGCATGAACGTACTGTATTAATATACTTTTTTAAAAGACAACAGTGTTGTTGATGACCTATTTTAGCCTGTGCATTGCTGCAGATGGGTTGTGATCAGACCAGTAGAAGTAGAGCGATACAGAGGTCCGAGGTGGTCGATAAGACACCCCCCCCCCCGTGTTCTGCAACTTCAAGTCAATGCGCCACCTGGCGGTGAAATGCCTGTCATTACAAGTCCAAATAAAATGAATGCAATCATTCACATCGAACCTTAATTGTGGACCAACCTTCGGTGGGCCGGATTAAAAAGACCAACGGGCCGGATCTGGCCCGCGGGCCGCAGTTTGCCCACCTCTGACCTAACACATATGACCGGTAATTTCTTTTCCTTCTTTCTCTTTGTTTTTAATTGCTGTGACACGAGCAAAGCAGCAGCAGAGTTTACCGCTGACGGATGCGATTGCTTCTCTTCAGTGATATTTACGGAGCACTCGGGGAGACGGCAATTAGAACAGAGGCTATATGTGCACTCAAAAGAGGTAGAAAAGGATGATGTCGTTCAAATGTACAATTTCCTTTTACGGTCAAAAATAGTCCAAAACATATTGGATGGATAGATAAGAGCCAGGATGGGAAAAATTGGGACTGAATAAAGCCCTATTGAAGCAAGCCCAGCTGACACTGGATCAGTCCCTCTTGGCAGAGCGGAATGGCTGCCCTACGGATGTCTGAACCTCGCCAGGAAACAGCGAGGGGCCGTTGCGCTCTGCGCATGCAAATCACACTCAAGCCGCTCTCAAACATAAGACGTGCCGTGCCGCGCGCTGCTCCAAAAGACTTGAAAAGTGAAAAGCCAAAAAGGGAGAGGTCATGTTCTGGTGACGGGACTAATGGAGTAAGCGTGTAAAAGGACCAAGGATGTATAAAACACACCTGACTAAAAACCACAGCGGCTAAATTTAGACTATTTTTGTACACGCATTAGCTGCTTGGGATTAATAGCCACCGGGTCTTCACGTTATAACACAGGGGTAGTTGCAAATAAAGAAAGACATAGGAGGCATTGCATCCAAATATGGGCGCCGTCATTCACTGAAGGATGTTACAATACGCCGGCAAATAAAAGAGATCATTTACTGGGCCCGTAAACTCTCAGCGCCACTTGAACCAAGCTGGCCCTCGAGGTCAAACGGGCAATACGACTGAAACCGCATCGCTTCAACCATTGGAAAGAATTAAATGCACATGATTAAACAATGACCAAAAAAAAATGAATGCATCGTGTGAACATACGATTGGAGCTCTGTCTATACACAACAACAACAAAAAAAAAAAACGTCCTCCGCTAATCCTGCATGACTGTTGCAACATATGCTACTTTTACCACAGGACAAGTTTGAATACGCCATTGTGATTGTGATCGCGTGCAGACTTGACTTGCTTCAGCTTGTGTAAAACGCTGTGATGACTTCACAGTGACCAAGCGGGCTTTTGTATCAAGGTCATGCTGTGGTCTATCAATTCTTGGCGTTGCGTTGCGTCAGGCTCCCCACGGAGAAGTGTTCCCCGGGCTCACGGCAGCGCTGAGGCCTCAGGACGTCAGAGGAAACCAGAGTGAGAGGAGTTAAGAAATATTCACCTCATCCGGAGCCTTCAGGGCATTTGTCGCAAAGGCATGCGCTCCCGTTTTCACGCCGTCAAAATGAACCCGACCGGCCCCGTTCGTTGGGTTCACGTCCACGTGAATGCGACTCAACCCCAAGTCCTTTGCATTAGTTTGCATCCTGATGTTATGAAAGTCCAAAGTCAAATATTTCACGCCTTTGAGGAGATTAATTACGAGGACGCGCATTATCGTCAGTCACACCGAGTTGACAATGTGGCGAGGAACTGGCAGCTCAGCACTTGTAAACAAGATTAGAGCAAGTTCACTGGGGGGGGGGGGGGGGGGGGGGGCACCTTTTAAAAAGTACATGAAACATTCTGATGTGCTGTCCGTAATTTTCCTCGAGAGTACATCCTTTGGTTTTACTGTGTTGCATCGCTATCAGCCCCCCCCCCCCCTCCCATGGTGTAAATGAAGGATCCGTGCTTAAGTGGGCTCTCCATAGTGCAACGGAAAGTAGTCCACGGTCAGCATCGTCACAATATTGCTAAAAGGAAACTCCAAATTGTTGACATGTTACAGAATTGCGGGAGAGAGTGGAAGGTGACTTTTTGATCAAGGTTGGTGAGGAATAAAGGGGGTTGTAAAACCTTGACAATTAAGTGTTCCTGTTGACAATCTTGATTAGGGCTGACGATGAATCACTTTTTTTTTTTTTTTTTTTTAAATCGACATCGCAATGTAGTAAATTTCAAATGGCCAGGATTAAAAGAAGCATGACGACTCACTTGTACTGTGCCTGAAAATGTTCCTGGACAAAACTATGTTGCTGCTGGCAACGGGGCGTGTCGGGATGCAGCAGGTTTTCATCTTCGTCGGGATCCTGCAGCAAATAAAGAGCGACATGCCTTCAGTAATCCACAAAAACGTTAGATGCCATCCACCTATAAAAGAAAATAAGGCAATTTGTGGAAAGCACAGAGTGGAACGAACACCCCCGCCCCCGGGAGGGCAACGAGGGAGGAAGAGATAAATGACAGAGGAACATATTTATCAACACCAGCAGGAATTTTCTGCTGTAATCAGAGAAGACTAAGGCATGACACACACACACACACACACACACACACACACACGTTACTGAACTGGAAATTTGCGAACAAATTCCGGTCGTCTTTGGGAAAAGTCTGTCAGCACGGGACCGACTTTCGCACACGGCCAGCAAGTGAGCATTCCAAAGGGTTACTAAACTCCTCTTAGCCAAAGTTTATTTCTGACCCTGAACAGAAACATGCTTTGGAAAAGCAGTTTCTGCCGGCATTGCGCTTGCGGCGGCGGCTGCATTTGGGTCCAGCTTCTTCGAACGCAATAATATCATTTCCATCACACACATCAGCATTGACAGCCAAAAAAAAAAAAAATGTCCATTTTACAAATGGCTCTGTGCAGGAAAGGCTTTTTCTCTGATGGAAAGCCCCATACTTGAGAATGCATGAAGTCATTTGGTATCATGGTTTTATAGACCGAATCTGTGCTTTTTACACCAAAGCAGAATACTGTAGTCCTCTCGGCCTTGTCTGTTTATATCGCCGCTATTTTTAACATTTCCCGGTCCCGCAGAAACTGACCCCGGCTTCTCGGTCGCCGGCTCTCCCTTCATTCACAGGTTTTCAGACGGTACGGCGATTCTTTCAAGCGTGTTCGAGTGAAGCAAGACTGAAACGTGACCTTCTGACTGCAGTGTGCTTCTTCAAGCATGCACGATAAGAGAAGAAAACCTTTATTTGTCTCACAATGGACTAACTCCCATAATGGCACACCGCTTACTTTGTTCTCTTTATGTTTTGTGTGGACCCCCCCCCCCCCTACCCCCCGCCCACCACCTTTTGGTCAGATTCTGACCCAAAATGTCAAGAAGCACACAGATATTGACTGATCCAATGTCCTCTTAGGTTTGCGGTGACATGAGAGAAATCAAAAGGTCACCCATTCTCTATTTGACATACAGTATGTACTCCATGTACTCCGCCCCGGCTATTTCCCCTCCCACGTAACTCCCGTTGGAGTTATCTGTGCGGCGATAACAAAGGAACATTCAGACCAACGTGTGCAGACAGATAACAGTCCGGCTTATCGCTTCTCAGGCACTCACGGCCGGCCGGCGGGCGCTTCCCTGGAAATAGACCGTGAGGTGTCACTTGTGTGTTAACAGCGCCCGTCGAGCGTGACCGCAGAACAGGTTACGTCTGCGCCAACGTAATTGGTGATTAGGCCACACTCATCTAAACGATGACGGACAGATCGGGTCAAACCACAAGGAATGCCGAAGTGCTAAATGGCGAGGGATTACACTACTAGCAAAATAAAAGCAAACAATTTATAACTCATCAAAGGGGCGTGGCTAGCTTTATACGGGCAGAATTGTTGAGACGGTCCTCAGGTGGGATCGAAAAGAGGCTCTGCGGGTGCGCCTCGAACAAACCGCATCTTGGTTCAGAATAGTGAGTTAAATAAGCACCGAAATGTGCAGTTGCACATCCTCATAAAACGTTAAACCAAAGAATTGTCGGATTTTGCTTCATCTATAATCCTCAGTGCTGCAGTGGGCCTCGTGCAAGCGCCTCGAGGTGCTGGGAGGGGAAATAAAATCCTTCACCCTGGCATCTGGCGTGCTGTAATTGATTTGTGGGATTTAGATAAATGACAAAGATATCGCGTAACGGAGTGGCTGAGTTGGGAGTCGGGTTGCTGCCTCAGCTCTGTCATCAGGAGGCCGCAGTTGAGACATTTTCCAGGTGGACGGAATGGGGAGTGGAAGGGAGACGGCCACTTGGTACCGACAGCCGCCATCGATTCAATACTTTAGAGAGTTGTATGCCTGTAAATTAAAGGATGATTTTTCTTTGGCTTTACTCCGACATTATAAAAGGATAAACTGCTCCCTTGCAGCAGAGGAGAGTGGGTTGTTTTTTTTGAGCCGCTTATTCAAGTCCCTGTCAAGTAAATATAAAAATGCCTTGTAAATTTGACACTCCAGAGTCAAATACTGTACGCTACTTGGAATAAAAAAATCTTTTACACCTGCAATAAAAGTTTTATGACGGTGACAGTTTAACTATGAAAATGTTTCGGTTTCTCTCTTTTTTTTTTCAACAGGAAAAACACCTTTGAAAATATGAACCATTCTCTGGTCAAGCGCCATCCCAAAATGGGTCTGGCTCCATCTCTGAGGTTACACTGTATCGTTTTCTCAAGGAAGAACGTAGAAAACTGAATGGCGGATGCGCAGCGGAGCTTTTGTGTTAGTTCCAAAATGTCAGGGGGGGGGGGGGGGGGGGGGGGTAATAACAGTAATGCACAAATGTGCTGGAATCCACCAAGGGGAGATCGATGTTATTAATAGACTATTTGTCAGTCTTGACTCAGTATTGCGTTCCGTCATTAGCCATTTAAACAGGAAGGATGCCGAGTGACGCAGCTCACTCCCACTGCCGTGAAATGTGAAACTCGTGGGCATGAGAGCCTAAAATCTCACAAATTATCAGTGCACTCTGTCCCACCCTGGATCTGGTCAATAATTCACCTCCCAGAGTAGATCCACTTGTAAAAAAAAAACAAACAACAAAAACAGAAAGTGTAGCCCGCGCCCCATCTTAGCGGAGCACCTTATCGTATCCTGATGGCCTTTCATGGGTGGGCTTAGATTGTAAAAGAGGGGGGGGGGGGGGTGCTCGCAAGTGTTCCCAGTAATGGCATTGATGTGAATAATTCAAACTCATGGTGGAAACAGAGATAGATATGTGATGTGGAGGAGAAAGCTCGATCGTGGAGTGATTGAGAATGAGAGCCAGCGGCAACAGAAACCTCCGGGTGATCATCACGGGCGATTACGTGCTTGTTATGTTGCGACTGCGCATGAAGATGCAGCCGACATACTCGCCGCAGTATGTATCGATGGGCTTGAATGAGGCTTGCGCAGCAGATGAATGATTGTCATAGAGCTATCGTAACAGAGGAGAGATAAATGATGGACTGACAGACTTAACAGCAGCCCCCCCCCCATGTGTGTGTGTGTATATATATATTAGTAGACATAAGAGCTTTAAAAAGTGGGAGAGATAGAATTGTTGAGAGAAACGGAAGGGTGCCTATAGTGGTGGAGAAAATTCTCGGAAAGCAGGGGAAGGATGAGACAAACTTTAAAAAGAAATCCGTAATGTGTTTTTTTTTGTTTTTTTTCCCAAGTGGTAAAAACAATATATTTGTGGTGGCTGGAAGACCTTCTCTCCTTGGAGCTGTTATCTGTCCGGGTGGAAATAACTCAACAGAAAAACTAAGCACCATCTTAAATCTGTCGCCAAATTTCTCCGGGCTTTCAATTCCATTTCCTATTCTTAGAAACGCCTTGCGTTCACTTTTCTTGGTGGGCGGGAGCCGTATCTCGACTCGCTCCCTTACTTTCTCTCGGACTCAAATAAACAAAGAAATGTTTGCAACCGCACTCAACTTAATCGACTCAAATGTATTGTCAGGTATCCATTAACCAAAGTTTTTCTGTACATTTTTGTATTTGTGTGGCTTGATTTGCCCTGCAAACGAACAATGGCATTGACAAGATTACAGCGGTTAATCTCAGTTCTAATTTCCTGGTTGGCACCGTGACATCCGTTCCGATGGGCCACGGCGAAGACGGCGGATCTTTCCGGCTTCGTCGTTGGGACGGATGGCGATTCGCTTTGCGCGGCGAGCCGAGCGCTTGGTCGACTTGCCCCGCTTTACCGCGTACGGTGAGAATGACTAATATCCGCAGGGGATTCTCTGTGGGCAAGCATCCACGATGAGGAAATTACAACTCCCCGCTGGCTCTTATTCTGCGTATTGTGCCCTCCTGGTGCTAAACTAAAACAACATCCCAAATATTTCCCAAAGTGATCGCAACGTCGAGTCTTTCCAAGCGATCACTTCAAAACGGCCTTCTCGAGTATTACGGCTCACCCGAGCGCACCAGCAAACGGATGGCGATGATTTCAATCCACAATTTAAGGACAGATGATCCCATTTGTCACGATTTAAAACGGTTCGCGGGCGTCTTAGTAACACGCATGCGAGGCAAAAAGCCTCATTTGAAATTTTCAATCACGGAGACGGCACTTCCATCACCGATCACACTTGAGCATGCGTCTGCACATCCGTGGATGTCGAAGCATGCGGCGGACACAAATCAAGCATGACGACGCGACGCTTGAAAATGGCAGCTCTTTTCTTGACCTCATCGGTTCGGCGCGGACAGATTTTATTGGTGCTCTACAACCGCAGCGCTAGAATGGCTGATATCGAGAGGCTTTCGTTTAAACATGGGCATCCGTACGGTAAGGTAGCTAACAGCAAACACGAGGGCCATATGCATCTGCCTCTCAAATGCATCCCCCTTCCTTGTTTCTATGGAAATATCCGGGCTCTTGAGGAGAAGAGAGCCTCAAACTGCGCAGTGAGCAGAGCAGACCCGCGCCACATCGAAATTGGAATGAGAGCACCAAAGGCGCCGTTTGCTGGTGAATATCAGGCTCTCTCCGCCTTTAGAAGACTCTCGCTGCCACCGGGAGAGCCGCGGAAAGAATCATTTGGAATGAGAAGTTGGTCTCGTAAGCAGATGAGCTTTGCCATTGCCCTCCTTCCTCTGCGGCTGATCGCGAGCGCCGTCGTGACATCCACGACGGTCACGACGGAGACACGCGGCGGCCTCCGTCGTCGCGGTTGCGCCGGCGGCTAATGAGACTTGGCTAAGATGAATAGATTTCATCAAGGATTCAACGACTAACCCGGATTGATTCTTTGCAACCGTCGTCTCGTGTATTTTCACACTCGTTGCCAGATTGATCATTTGTTATTTAAGAAAAAAAAAAACCGGGCTTCGCGTGTCAGACACACCTCCCCGCTTTTCTTGCCAAAACGCTAAATCATACCCGACAGTCCGCCCGTTTGCAGGCAATTTAATTGACGTGTGCTGGAGAAAGCTTCCACTCAGCAAATCTCAATCACATTAATTGATTGGTCTTACCGGCGTCCAATTAGACATGATAAGAGAATGGTTTATGCGCAAGGGAACTTTTTGTTATTCGATAAAATGTCCAGTTAGAGGCGCCGCTCCCAACAAGGCTTTCAAAAAGAGACATGATTCACCCCCCGCCCCCAATCCAAATTTAAAATAGTCCTCACAAATCTTCCTTAAAAAAAGTCTCTGACATTCTTCAAGAAGAATTCATCAAGGATTAACAATTAAGAGAACAAGCGGAAAGCACTTGAAGCACAAATTGAAACCACCAATGTTTGCGTGGGGTTAAATAAAATTCAGTAAAAATTGCTCGCCGGCCCGCTCCGCCGCGGCACCAGCGGGGTTTCATTACCATGACTACCGGAGGCGGCGCGAGGGCACTCTCAGTCTCGGTTCTGGATTCAGTACATTTTGAAAGAAGAACCTCCCCAAGTCCTTGACGATACTTTGAATCGCAAATGGTCATTTTCATATCATCGCAGAAATTCGCGAAAGAGATCCTTTTAAATTGGAGGCTATGCGTTTGTTACGGACAAAAGATGCATCGTCACACAAAAGCTCCAGTTTGTGAAAATGGTGTGCATTCAAAAAAAGAACAACCCCCCCCCCCCCCCCACACACACATTTTCCTGAATTTCTCAGTTCATAACAGGCAGAAGAACCCGCTGACAAAATGCAAGCCTATGCAGGAAGCAGATTATCTATTTGCGGGCAAATGGATGCATGGAAGATCCTCATCCTGTATTCTTGCTTATTTGTGGCGCTGTTGACCAACAGAAGTGCCGTCGCTTAGCCAGGCACGTACATTCATGTGAAAACGGACACATTCTACACGTACTACATCAAAAAAAAAAGTCGAATCTAAGAAGTCATTCCTCTGGCGAGTTCCTGATCTCACGCACTGTCACGACTGCTTACTGCTCTGCCTCCCATTCCACTTTTGCACCGAACTCAGCCCTCCCACCACCCTCCACCCCTCACCTCTCCGCAAACTAGGTCTGCACAACAAGTGTCTCTTTCTTCCTCTAACTTACAAAGAGCCCCAGTCAGAGAGAAAGTAAGCTAGAGAGCGTGAACGCACCGCCCTCGCTCTTGTTTCCAGAGCGATCAACAAACAAATCAAGGGCGGCGAATGCCAGAGTGAAAGCCGTGGCGGCGATTCCACAGCAAACGTGATGAAGTGCGCCGTTTCAACTTTGCTTCCGCGCGTGTGCGCGACCAAGGATCGCGACGTGTCAGCCCGCAATACAAATTCATCTCAGAAATACAGAAATGCGGGAAGGCCGATGGCTCTCTTTCCACTTTGGACTCTGGCTCTCGGTGCCAAGTAGTAAAGGCAACGCACGCTTCGGAAGAATGAGAGCAGGTCAACGGGAGGATGAATCAGCAGCATTAGAAGCGGAGCCGGTTGATTTGCTGGCTGCCGGTGGAAACGTGCGCGGACTGGTGAAAGGGGCTCGCGCCTCCCCAACGGCCTGACGACGACCCCCCCCAAAACCTCATATGACCGCCGGACATCTCGTGCGGGAGAAGACCTTACGGATTTTTAAGCGTCGGCAAATGACGCTTCATACGCTGTTCGGGGAGACGTGAGCTCACGGTCACGTTACCTGAGCGGGCGAGCGTGACCGAGATGCTTACTCAAGGGCTGCCCCCCCCCCCCCATCCCGGCCCCTCACAAAGCTCCTTTTGTGCCAAAGTGATAGCGGATCGGATCGCCTAGCGCGGCCTCGCTGCGCATTCTTCGTAAGGTACAAAGGGCGAGCTTGGAAGCACAAGTTCATACGATGAAGGAGAGACAACGATTCGTCGGGAGACCAACTTGACGGCACAAAGTGACGCTCCCTCCAGTTTCCCTCCCGAGAGGACTATTGGACCACGTGTTTTCTTTCTGACGGAAACGAAATCCATGACAACCTGCACACCGACGGATGGCAAAGTGCCCGGACTAATAAAAGAGACCAGCAGAGATTTTCCGCTTTGAGCGACGGGGCCGACTGTCCCTCGCAAAGGCATATGCGACATTTCGATCACAGCCCCATCTGGACTCTTCTTTCCTTCCGCCTTTGTTTCAATGTTTTGGATTCATGCGCTTATTTCCTGCTTAAGTCGCGAATGTTTTTCTCCAGTTGGGAGGCACGCCCGCGAGGCTGCTACCGCCATATGCGACGTGCCCATCACTCGTTTGCCCGCCTTCGCGTCCCACCTTTCTTTCCGGGCTCGTTACCGGCACCGCGACGCAGATGCGTCACGTTGTAATTTGCTCCGACGGGGCAGCCATGTTGTCAGGCAGGTTCATCAATATGGAACAACAACGGTAGCAGGAATGACTCAAAGACATACATTTACTCAAATAATCAGAACCCTCCTGTCACTTTGATCAAATCTAAAATCTGGAAACTAAAAAGCTGAAACTGAAAGTCGACGTCTGTTCGTTTCCACAGCGGGAAAGTGTATCGTTTCCCTTCGGGAGATTACGAATTATCCACGCACGAGCTCGCGCGCGGGTCGCGCCATCTCTCTTGAATAACGACGTCGTAGCCTTGAGAGGACATCGCGACGTACTGTAGATATCTCCAGACCCCGCGGTGACAAAATAACAGAATAAATCACGTCAGCACCGTGCCCGGGGAAGGAGTTGCGGTAGATAGAATGAGTATGTTTTCCCATCGATCACCAACAGCGAGTTTGCGTAGCTCGCTCGTCTCATAAATGATGCCGATGGTTATCATCACCCTCACACGACTACGCACGATGAGGCGTGTCGATTATCAACAAATCAAAACAGGATTTCAATCATGCATACAAAGTTGGGCCTCGATGGTTCCAAGCATGGTGACATGTAGCCACGGCGGGAGCACAAATCATCACTCTGGTTTTCTCTTTGCAGTAATTCTGCGTGCTTTTGATTGCCAGACATGATCCCGCTATACCGGATCAATAGTGCATCCAAAAGCTGACGGCCCTTCCAAACCTTAAGGCGGGGGCTTCCAAACTTTTTCCTCAATCATGCAATTATGATCTCAGTTCATCATTCGTGGGATGTGTTGACACGTCAGGCAGCAGAAAAGCGGAGCAAAACATTTTAGCTTCCGAGATTGAGCTTAATTGACGATGCATTACAAACCTCTTACCCGTTCGCAAGCTTTGGTTGTATTATTGTTGTTGTGTGAGGCCAGATTGATGTCTTCGTGGACGCGATCCAGCAGCCACAGAAGGAACTCCAGGGCGTCGTGTTGGGAATTACCACGGAACTGCGATCCAAACTTAGACACGATAGCCTGCGGAGAGAAATCACAAAACAACATTCTTGCAGCGCAATCGCCCGATTTTTTTTTTCCCCCCCCAAGTCATTGATCGTGAGCAAAAATACTTTTGATGTATACCAGTGGGGTCATCCACATTCTTGGTTCAGTCTTCACAAATGTGACCATTTGCAATTTTTGCCGTTTCTATTGTTTCAATTGTGTGCTTAAAGACCTTTTTAAAAAGTCTCCTAAACGCGCCATGCTTGAAGTAAAAAAAAAAACAAAAAATTATATGGTATGTTTAATCTGGAACATAAGCACGGCATTTGGTGTTTGGGTGCCAGATGAAGCTATAGCTCCAAACTCAATTAAGCAGGAATGAAAAATGCGAATTATTGGCCGGCAGCCTCGAAAAACACAAACACAGATGAGAGATTATAGAAGAGGGGGCAACAGACGGTAATCTTTGCTTCCTAATCCCATCATATATTGCACATGCGCCTCATCCAGCTCAAATTACACCGCAGCATCATATACTAAATACACTGCAAGGCCTGGCCACATTACTTTCAACATTTTCATTTTCATTCTGGGAAATGAGAACAATATACCGTCATACTCTGTGATTTTGCTTGTTGAAAGTGAATCGGATTCATGCAGGGGTCCTCGATTAAGTTAAAAAGTTCTGGAAAATATCATCAGGGTGAGGTGCGGAACATCATCACGTCAGCTGGAGCATTGTAATTCCGATTTAAATATTTGCTTACCAACTTACTGTCAAAATGAAGTAAAGAGGATACCAGAAGCTACACTTTGGTTTTAGCTTTACTTTAGCGAGACTTTTTTTTTTTTCCAACTTCAATTTTTGTTTGACTTTTGCAACATTATTTTTACGTTGAACGACCAAATTGGACCACATTCGGGGTATTGTATGTTTCAGTATAAGCAACAACAGGTCAACCTTTGGGAGCCAGAACGCCGTTCATGTTGATCCAGCTTGCATGTTTACCTGCACTCCATCGTTTCTCAGGCATGTCATGTTATGGGAACTGATAAACTGTCTGCCGAGTAACTGTTTGACTTTCAGGCTTTGTCCCTGCCCAGGCCCCTCTGCGCAAACACATTTCTTGCCAGGGGGGGGTTCAAGACTCTGAGAATACACAAGAACTGTCCACATCAAAAGCCCAATTGTGCAGCCGCAGCAGGTAGAAGACACTCAAGTTCGACACGCCTGGACACCGCTGAATCGCGAGAAACTAGATAACTACGGCGTTCGCAAACAAATGAATACGTCCTCCCACTTCTATTAGCCCACAAACCAGGTGGTAGTGGAATGTGGCAGAGCTCCAAGCATTCAGCAGGACTTTTCAGGGGGTTTTTTGTTTTTTTTTTCCTCCTGACCGAGACGCGCAGCCAAATGACCCATTTCATTCATTCAACTTTCTTTGAAGAACCTTCTCTTTCCAACAAACGGGGACACATTTACATTTGTATTGTCGCCTTCGTGAACAGCATGAGCAGTACGACACAAAACGGGGGTTCAAGGGCACGTAAAATAACTTTTTGGGAGGGTTTACAAAATCAAAACGACGACGCCGTTAAGACGATTAGGCTATAAATAGCGCCGAGAATGATTTCTTGCGGATGCAACTCCTTTCCAACGGCCCCGGAAGATGTCAGCCTTCCAGAAATAGCGCCGACTCCAAATGTTCTTTCAGGTGTTCCTGAAGCCGTGGGCCATGTTTACCGCTAGCCAATAACAAAGCTCTTCGGTTCTTTTATAATGCCCCCTGGCAAGCCGCTTTGCTATTACTCAACAGGCAATTTCAGACGGGCTTGGCGGCATAATCTCGAGACTTTGTACAGGGGATGTGTGTGTTTGTTTATGCAGGAAAGAACGAATCATGTATACATTTAAAAAAAAAAAAAAACATCTCCTTGAAAGTTGTTTGAATTGATGCGATTGAGAAATGAAAAATGCAGTATGGGGACTTGACGATTTGGGCCGACGATCAAAAAAAATTGTGGGGGGGGGGGGAATAGACCAACTGACAGCATTACGTGGGAGTCAATCAATCGATCAATCAATGACTGTCAACAGTCGGTCTCTGTAACACGCTGCAAAACGGATGGCATTTCGGGCCCATGCCTCTCGGACACGCATTATAGCTTGGCCTTCCTCACTCCGATATATTCAAGTGTGAGGAAAGTCATGGGAATCAATCAAGCCTAACATGTTCCGGGTAAACATACGTGCGTCGAGTTATCATTTCCAACAGAGTCATTAGCATTTCCGAGAATAGATCCATTGTGGCGTTTCTTTGCTCACTCGCCCATATTATCTACTTTTTGCCTCGGCTCACAGGAATCCAGCACAAAGGACTGCAGGCAGATAAAGGACACTTCCCAACACCCCCCCCCCCACGCCCCCCATGTTAAGCATGGCCAGTGAACGGAGGAGCCCGAGGATCTTCTCATAGGATTCTGTCACAGCACCTGATCATCACGAGTCAACCCTTTCCTAAGCTTACCTGCACCTTTTATGTCTTTATTTGCAGATTAGACTATTGTTCGTACAATGCTGAGATGCTATGGAGGGAGGAGGTGGGCGGGGGGGCACTTGAACGGAGCACCAGATGACCCCGGGGGGGCTCCAGTGACACTAAACAGAAGCCTTCTTATCAGCTCGCAGAACAACACCGAGGTCATGCGGTTTGTGTGCTCTGAGCAAGTCGGAATTTATGACAAAAAAGAAGCACGCCGTCGGGAATTGAGGGCCAACGACAGCCGATTTCTGTCCTTCCGGGTACCGTCTATCCTTATGTTGGTCTCTTAAGGGAGCACAAAACACTGACCAAATAAAACTCGTTTTTTGCTGTTGTTGTTGAACACAATATTGTCAAAACAATCCCTTTCACGCAGACCTGCCAAAACCTTTCAAAATCAGTTTTCCACAAGGGGATGAATAAATGAGCATTCTTACATACTGCATTTGTCTGACCACATCATGGGGGTGGGGGGGGTGGGGGGGAGAGATCAATGTGGAATTTGTACTCCAGTACATATGAGAGTTTGTCCTTTTGCTTTCATGATTGTACTTTAGTACAAAGAAGTTGAATTTGTCTTTATGCCAGTTATCTGCACACGTTCTTCAGTACGGGAGTGAGTACTTTTACTCACTGTGTACTTCTCTTTCTCGGTCATGACCAACCATTGCTAACAGCTACAGTATATCACAGGAGTGTGCAGTGAGGTGTCTTCAGATGTACGAGAAGTTGTCCTTAAATTTGAAAAGAATGTCTATTTGTTCATCCATCTATGCCAGCGCCATATAATGACAGGCAGAACAGTTTAGTACATCATAAAATGCATGCCGTACAGTCTTCCACTGTATGACGATTAACAAGCGTGTCCACTTTTCTTGACATTGTTTGATGGCATGCTGCGAGATTTTTCTTGGTTGAGTCTTGGCTCAATAAAGGTTGAAAAATCACTGCAATGTAGTTTCCCAACTTTATTGAGCCAAAAGCACACAACCTACCTCCATCAAACATAAAATGTCACAAAATGTGGATACATAGGTTAACTCAATTCAACTTTATTGATTCAGCGCTTTCACAACAGCCACAGATGGGCCACGGCGCTTTATAGAACACGGTAGCAATACTACAATCACAGCTTCAAATCAAAAATATCCTTCTCCATTCCTTCATGCTCCTTCTTGGAAGTAGTTACAGTTCAAAGAGGAAAGGTTTGAAGTGACCTTTCACCAAGTGGACCCGTAGATGAGGCGACACATTATTTGTGGTCAATAAAGTATTTCCAGAACACTAAAGTGAAATTGGATCATTTTGGGTGGCACGCGCGACAAGCTACCGGTGACGATTGCCACGAAGCATCGCTTTGTACCGCAAGGATGCAGAACGTGTACCGGTACCTTGAAGTCGACAGACAGCTGCGGGGTGTATTCCAAAGTCCACAGAGCCCGAACGAGTGAGGCCAAGTGCTCCGTGACCTCTCCGTTAGCGACGCGAGTCTCCGCGCTCCTGGTCCCGTCGACCGCGGTGTCACTCAGGTCCAACTTGTACCTCTCCAGTCCCAAGTACTCGGCCAGCAGGTCGGTATTGCTCAGGCACTGGACCACGGCGTTCATGAAGCACGTGTTGCCGTGGTTTTTCAAGCCCAGAACGCCCGGCGTTTTGTCCCCGTACTGGTAAAGTAGTTTGTCCCTGCCAAGAGGAGGGTTCTTGGCCAGCCGAGGCACCTGCACATCCTCTTTGGCAATCCCCGAGCTGGCGCCGAGGGTGCAAGGTGTGCCGTTCCCAAAGCCTCCATCGTCGTCCTCCGCGTCCTGCGCGTCCGCAAAGTGGGTGAAAGTGCCCAGAGTTTTGATGATCCTGTTCATAAAACTCCCCACGGACTTGAGTGATTTTTTCCGTAAAAGCCTGACGGATTTCGGCTTCTTCTCTTTCCGCTTGTCCTCCTTCGACGAGGGCATTTCCCGCTTCTCGTCCATGGCGGCGCCTACACTGCTCCCCCTTGGGTCCGGTCTCGCACTCTTCATCATTGTCTCGTCGATAGCGTCGCCCGCGTGCCGCTTCTTCTCCGCCAGCCCCCCCTTCCCACGAAGCACATGGAAGCGCGCCCAAAGGTGACACCATCGCCATCACAGCGGCACCCTGTTCTCCTCGTCCGCCCACCCGGCACGCCACCTTCCACGTCCATCCCGGCGCCGAACTGAACCGAAGGCGTTCTTTTATCACGTGGAGCGCGACAGGAGCTCTCTCAACGGCTTCGCCCCCCCCCTTTTTTCCAGTCTCGTTTCACTTCGCCGGGGAAAGGCTTGTGATTGTGGGACGGCGTGCCTCCTCCTACCCCCCCGCACACGGAGCGCATACACCCACTTGACAATTCATTAGACTCGGAAGTACAGTCCGGCTATAGAATGTCCTCAATGTCAAAGATTCTATCGCGTGTTGGTAATTCAATTGGCTCTCAAACGTTTTACACCAAATATCACTTTAAAAAAAATACTTTACACGATGTGCCACCATCGTGGCCAACATTTCAATACAGTCGTGTAGTAGGCCTAAGTCTTCGTTTAGAAAAATGAGACGGTGACCAAGTTTACATGCAGTCGATAACCCTTTAAAAAGTTGAATATTGTATTGTATTGCCATGTAAATGCGCACCCCACCGAATGTTATCACTTTTCTCACCGAATAAGCACACTTTTAGCACGAGAGGGAAAACACAAAGTAACAAGCGGAAATGACGGCTATTTTTGGGTCCACGCGTCATAGTTTTAAATTGGGTTATTCAAATGTGATCAACTACGGTAACGCCATCCATCGTATGCGTTTACACTCTTAGAAGTAAAGGTGCCGACTAGAACCACATAGCTCCTTCCAAAAAGGTTTCTCAATATTGAAATGGTTCTTACAGGAATCTTTAGTCTTACAGAGAACACTTGAAAAAAAACTTTTCGAGAAAAGAGTTTTTCACAAGAACAAAACTCTGCCCTTCGAGAAGAACCCTTTTGGAAACTTAACTTCTAAGAGTGTAAGGACAATTCATACCAGAGCTTGTAATGGCTCTAACACTCCCCACAGAGACTCTCCAACTTGAGCTATCGTTGGAGTTGGAATCATAAACGTGGCTTTGATCTTTCAACCGATGTGTTGCTTTATTCCTTTGCAGTTTCATCTTTGATGACATCACAACCAGGCTCTGCTTTAACAGTTCACCCTCAGAGCCAGAGAAATTACAATCCATTAAATATGGATTGTAATTTTTTTTTCCAACTCCAACGAAGGATGCATTTTGGAGTAGCAGATCCTTTGGAATGCATTTATCATAGGTTACGGTGTCCCGGATTATAACCGTCATTCCTTTGGCATGAAGTAAATGAGCCACATTTAAGTACTCGGGGCTGTCCGACAAACACTCCTACTAGATTTCCTTGCAGCAGGCAGCAAAAGTTCTCCTCCCCACAGAAAAATGCTATTCATGTGAGAAATACGTCACGTCAAGATGTTATTTCCGTTCAGAGCAGAACGGCAACCGTGTGGGACTACGGCTGAAAACTAGCATTTCCGTTAAGTCCAGCGCATTTACACTGTTTATTCTTGTGTTGATTAATATGCGCCGTCCCAATGAAATAAATAAGCGGGCGAACATCATTTTTTTTTTGTTCCAAACAGAACATATACTTGCACTAAATATACAATACTCACTCTGAAGCAGTTCTCCAGTCTTATCCTCTTTCTTAATACCAAACACGTAACGTACGCAAGTTCTTTGCTGACAGCCCATGGATCTTTTTCCTCACAGCCGCCAATGATATGAGAGCGATGTGATGAAACTGCCAAGTATTTTCATCATTTTCCTACAATAGACTGGCACAGATAACGCATTCAGTCTCCCATCAAGTGCAATAATGACCCTGTGGGCATTTCAAAGCTGTAGCAGATTTAATCACCTCAAAGCACAATGTTCAATGCACATGTTCATTTGAATGCCATTTCAACATTTTCTCTTTTTTTTTGTGGGGGGGGGGTCTAATTCCCTATCAATATTAAATTACAAATTGCTTACTATTGCCTTGCATATGTGGATTTTATTGACGTCGATGTGAGGAGCTTCTTATACAATGTCGAGATACAAAGGCTGGAACGTCATGCAATGAGATCATTGTTCCCCTGATGTGGGCCGAAAGTTGAGTAAGGACATGCTTACAATTGGTGACATAATCTATCTGCGATGACAGACAAAGACGGGTCTTTGCAGAGAGGAATATGTCATCTTCTGAGACAACGATGGCAACAGAGAACATCTGCCGGACTGACTCATAAGCCGTGGAACAGCCACTCTTTCAGCTGAACAAACAATTCATGTTGTTTTGCTCCGACCATCTCATCATATTTAGATTAGTAGAGCCTCTGTCTATAAAGCACCTCCCAGAGACTGTCAGAAGAGGAAATCCACGTGAGTACAGTATATCTCCGTCTTTTACAGCTCTGCTTATTGAATTCTGGTGTTTCGTGCATTTTTTTTTTTTTAAATCACAAAGACTTTAACCTTTGCTGAGAATCTCTTTGGAGAAAAGGAAACAGAAGGAGCAGAGTGGGCGAAATCTGGCTTCTACCAGGTCCGAGATTATGTAGGCCCCATCTGAGCTGGCAATAACTCGCATCTTTTCGGTGTCTTTCATCTGAAAGCAGTTGGCACAGGGTTTATGCTTTCTCACGGATTCATGCACCGAGTGAGCGCTGGGCAAGAGCCCCTGCCCCCCCCCCCCCCCCATGAAAAACACCTGAACAGACAATAGACAAGCATTTCCTCAACTGCACACATCAGACAACTGTCACTACGGTACCTCCAGACTGTGGACACCAGGCCGGACTGTGCTATTTCCATTCTTGCCTTATTTCATCCCCGGCCAGTCCTAAAGCCACCGGACGTCAACTGTTATCAGTTACAGCAGGAAATTAGACGCCCAGCTGGCACAGAAGCAGAAATGTGTTTTATATTCTTGGCACGTGAAATTGCCTGATGGGTTTATCGCCCCACATGACCGCCCAGCCCCCGAAAAATTCTTCTCCACGGTGGTTGCTGGCAACAGCTGTCAGTCATGAAAATATACACTACTTGCTGAATTGTGACCACTATTCTTGGCTGGAAAAAGTTCACGCTGCTCCTATTTGTGCATTAAATACATCGAAACATGCACTTTTAAATGCCAGATGACAACAATTGTTGGTCTGGTCTATCAATAAAGAGGTGTGGAATGTCACATTTATAGAAGTGTAAATTTCCTTTCAGCGAAGCATAAAGTGCTCTGAACAGCACGGTAAGGGCCACTCATTGCCAGAATTTCACTCATGTCATGAAAATGTGCTTGTTGTTTCAAGTGCTTCCATCCAACCATTTTCTATAGCGATTGGCCTCATTAGGATTGCAGGTGAGTTGGAACCTATCCCAGCAGACATTGGGTGACAGGCGGGATTGATCCTGCACTGGTCACCAGCCAATCGCCAGGCAAGAAAATCAACACAAGCACAATGGTTGAGAGCATGCAAATTCCACAAGTGAGATCCAGACATAGAATGTGGCTAATGCTGCCCTTTTAAAATCCAAAATCATGTTAAATACTTAAATGACATATGCATTCCTCTCTTTAAAATAACCTCAGACTAAGCTCTCTTTATTGCGGTGACTTCTAAATCCAAGTATGAACATCTTCTTACATACATAATAGAATGGCTCCCTCTTCTGGTGAAATTTAATTTTAACATTTTATTTATTATTTGATTCTTTTTAGATCAATTAGGCACTCTTGGAAAAGAGAGATTTCATCTCAATTACTTTTTTTACCTGTTTAACTAGCGGAAGAATACTACTTTGCCATTATCTATGTTGTGTCTGGGTGTGTGTGTTGGGGTGGGAGGGTGAGGGTTGGCGTCAGAAAAAAAAAGACTAACCTATACAGCTATTTATCACATTACTGATTATTTTGTAATTATTTGTTAAGGCAGCGGTCCCCAACCTTTTTTGTGTCAAGGAACGGTTGAGACAAGTACATGTTCGCGGACTGACAACCATTTTTTTCATTGCTTTTAAATCGCCAGTTTTAAAACTGGTACTGGCAACAAAGATAATTATAGCCTAATTCTACATTCATTAACAGATTTTTTTTCATTCATTTCAAACAGTGTAATTCTGTCGTACACCAAATGCAGAATAAAATAAAATAACACAGTGAACTACAAAGATATATGTGTGTGTGTCTGACGAAACATGTTTTAAAAGGCTTTTTTGATACTGTCACGGAGGTATTCATTTTACCTTTTAATCGTTGTCATATTCGACACGGTATTTGGGCTCTAAAGCCATAATGTAACCATAGAAACATTTGATGTGACATCGTTAAAGTCCTGCCATGCTTTTAAAAAAAGAAGACAAAAAAAGACCATCTGCTTGTTCCTTTGTGTTGTACATAATGTGTCGTGAATCAGTGGCCCCTGTCACAACAACAAAAGTGGGGCTCATGTTGGAGCAGCGGCACTCTGAACAAAGGTCTTCACCAGGGGTCACTTTAGGATCGGAAGACCACCCAGTTGTGTGCCTGAAGACACAGTCGGAACTATGCCCCCTCAACTTTGCAGGGACGATAAATGACAATGCCGGAGCAATGATTCTGTCTTTAGAAATGGCTCTGTCGATGAAAGAGTCTTTACATTCGCTTTGCAGCTAACATCTGCGTTGGCCTCGTTGAGAAATGATTTATGCAGGACTTAAAAAGCTCAGAACTGCCATTAATAACCCCTTTCAGATCTTGTGTTCGATGGTACGTTCATTTTAACTAGAGAATCCCCCTCGTGGAGCCACCTAAGATTTGTCCTGCAGGGGGCAGTATTTGTTAGAAAATGGCCTCCCTCGGTAACACATCTCTGTGAGTGGAAGCCCCGATTTAAATGTTTGAGGGATTTGTGGCGCTTTCGACGCAGTGGTTTGTCATGGATTGCGAGATATTTTGTTGACCGCTGAGTTTTAACTGGCATACATCATTAAACCGCAAAAGTGACAAACACAAACCCTGCCAAATGGTCGAGTCAGGCCAACATCTTTCAGATTGAGAGTGTAGTTTTTAGTGTCTCTTGGCAGGGAATGTACATAGCTGATTCAGATAATTATATTTAAGATTGTATTTTAAATTTCATTCCGGCCTTTATTTTCAATAAAAATTAGCATAGAGTTCAAACATAACAATTTATGAATCGATTGTGAACATGGATACTGGAAGATAACGCTACCTAACTGAAAAAAAAATCTGAGGTTTATTAAAAGCACATTTTTAAGGCAACCCCCCCCCAGACTCACTGAATTTTTAATTTGCGTCATTCAGGTCTTATTTGCAAAGTTTGAATGAGAACAATCAGACACAGTGTGGGGTCTTTTTGAGCCATAGCAGTTTATCTTTCACGCCTCAATTATCTAAGATTTCCTGTCTGGAAAGCTCCTGTTCAAAACCTTCCGCAGAACCTTCATTGTCTATTAGTTATTGAAATAAAAAAAGAAAAGAAATAAAAATCTAGATGATAAACGGTGGTGCCTCTGGATTTAGGCCTCTTAGTTATCATTGAATGCGGCAGACAGTCCAGCTGCAGCGTAGCCACCTTAAGGCGGAAAAAATCCTTTGGGGGAAAAATAATTGGATGAACTTCTAATCTTCACGCCATCGCACTTGAAAGCAGTCTGAATGATTACACACAGTGGATCACCCGATAAATATGTAGCAAGGGTTTGGTTTAAACAAATATTTCGGTTTTATCAAATAAAAACAAAACAAAAAGAATAAGGACATGTTAAAATTGTCACAGGGGATTATGACGCTCGAGTGCATTCGAACAAGAGTGCAAGGATTTCTTTCACCTTTTGTAATAACTCCACAAAAACGTGACATGATATGGTAGCAGATGTTTTTACAAAAGAATCGTTCACATTCAATAACATTATTTTTGCTCCGACAGCTCTGAAACACAAAAATATTCCAAAACAAATTAATTCAGCACGCCTGCTCCATGTACTCTGAGGATCTGACAATTCTTGGCCAAGAAAAATCACCGTGCTAGAGTAACCTCAAGCGATATGCCTGCATCTGATTTTTTTTTTTTTTCCTGTTTGCAAAGCTCAAGATGGTCATCACATACACAGACGCACGATTCGGAGTATACGGTGGTCTTCAAGTGCCCACTTTGCAGTGAGTGGAGACTTTCTTTGTGTGCACCGATCTCCTGCAGAAACTCCCGTGAGATTTTTAGGCTTCTGCCATGTAGACCACATGCCACTCCTGCACTGAATTTGAAAGGGAAAGCAAGAAGCCGCTTCGAATGGTCAGGAATGAAGTTGGCTGTGTTCACTCCCACAATGGCGCAAACATTTATGTAAAACGTGGGGCTGAAAATCTTTCTAGAGGTATTGGGCACAGCACCCCACCATCTACCTACCAAGGTGCAGGATATCCTTATGTGGCATTTGCGAGAAGTAAGGGTGAGGGCTCGGGACACTTGATACATGTTCCACGTCACCCGTGCAAAGCTGCGCATTCCACACGCACAAGTGGATGTCACCAAGTCTGAAGGTGCTTCAAAACTGATAGCCGCACACAGACACGCGCTGCCAAAAACAAGAAGATGAAGTAACCCCGACGGCGGCTTTTATCTTCCCCGCGTGCACCTCCGCAAGGTAATGTGTTCAACAGCAGGTCAGGCGGTCAGGCGTGGCAAATTGAACGTCTCAAGGGATTCTCAGAAGGAATGGAGAGCTCGATGAGTTCATGTTTTTTGTCAGCCTTGCAATGATCGTGGCATCGTGGGATGGGACTCGGTGTGTAAATTTAAAAAATAACTTATTTACGGTGACATTTTGTAGAGCATTGATCTCAAGTGAAACAGTGCCATACTCAGGTTCTGTCACTTTATGTTAACAATCAGGTTTCTGATCTCATCACAGTGCAGAAAGGGCGCTTGTTGAAGTACTAAATTGGATAAGATTGAACACTGACTCAAATGAACCAAAACAAAAACGGGGCGGCTGTTAGAAAACAGTGGCAGTCACTGTCTTTAAGAGCCAAAGACCAAGTCAGACATCTTGGGGTGCCGATTGATTCGGATCTGACTTTCAGCAGTCATATCAAATCAATCACTCAAACGGCCTTTTACCAGCTGGGGGGAGAAAAAATAAACATATCCGGATTGAAGGGTTGCATGCTCTCGGTTACATGAAAGAATTGAGTTCAAAGCACACAAGGAGAAGCAGCATTTAGCTGTTATGCTGCATGCAAATGGAATAAGCTGCCAACAGAAGCAAAGTCAGTCCCAGGGGTCAATGTTTTTGAATGCAGGTATAAAGCTATGCTCAATTTCCCATAATTTCCAAAATCATGTTCTTGCGCTGCGTATGCCGTTCATCATTTTAGTAGGCTACTTTTATTTCTTTACTTTGCTTTTAAATGTCTTCAACAATTTGGGTTGTAAATACTTTTAAACGTTGTGTTTCTAATTATGTGAAGCGCATTGAGTTACTCGGTGTATGAAATGCACCGTATTAAAAAAATTTTAAAAAACTGCCTCGACTCCATCCTGCTGCTTTATGAAAAACGGGCTTGCGATGCTGTACGGCAGTGCAAAAGGCACCGAGTCGAAACGAATCGGCTCCTCCATCGCACTGGCCAGCCCCACCACAGTGAGGACAGTCTAATTGCAAGCTGCTTTCTCACTAAAGAGAGCTCCTGCTTCCATACGGAACGGCGATGACATGATTGGTGTTTTCCTGCCGCGTCGGTTCTGTAAATCGGGATGGCGACAGCAGGCCGGGGAAGCGGCTCGAGGTTGCCGTTCTCGTTCTGTGCCTCGAATCAGCACGCGACCGACCGCGGCGGCTGCCTGATCAGCGATTGCTCACATCGCACAACAGCAACCTGTCTGGGTACTCCTTTTAAGCTCAATTTGCAGCTTTCCGTTTCAAAGGTACCCGATTCTGTAATTGCATGATCAGTCGTGAGATTCACGTTTTTGGTTTTATGGAGCACATTTGGACACTTTCAACGCGCTCTACTGCTTCAAAGCACACCGAGACGCCCACATCAGTGAAACGCTTTATGCCTCACTCTTGACTATGTGGCAGGATAGAAACGAGGAAGCCAACGGTGAAATTAATTGTCTGAGAGTAATACTTTGAAGTTCTGAAAACAGGGTAAGGAATCACCCAGCATAAAGACGGATGTGTAAGCGCCGAGCTATTTGTTCTGGTGCCTGGGTGGTTCTGGATCCCCGGGGAGAGCCGGCTCAAGGCCCCAGTGCGATCGCACCGGAATGGATGAGGCGGGAGTCCACTCGCAGGCGGAACGAACGGGCCCATGTGTTCACTTGCGCGTCTGAGCGCCAGATGCGAGAAACGAGGGTGTCCGCTACGTTTTTCACAACGCCTCCCACAGAGACGCGAGACGGGAATGTAGTCAGACTTCGCACGCATGCCAGACATACGCCATTCGTGCGCATACAGTACACACATGCACACACGCCATTGGGACTTGGTTTTTAACGGTCGGGAATGCTTTAATTTCCAGCATGTGCATGCACATGTCCACGTTCGACACATCCGACTAGCCTCATAGGGTCCGATGGTTGGCACGCCTTCTCGGGCTTTGCACTCAACAGGCGTCCGCATGATCTATTCCAGCTCCACCGGTAAAAATCGTTAACAGGCTGCAGCGCCTGTGATTTACTGTATTATTGATGCGCTCCTGACCTCTGCGATCTCACGTCTTTATTCACGCCGCTTGATATTTTTCTTTCTTAATCCAAATGATTGTGCACAGCATTATTTGAGAATAACAGTGGCCCCATTCTTCCCTGACGATCAACCCTATTTAGAATCTTTGAAGCATCCTTCAGCAAAAGGTCAGTAGCAAAAGATCTGCGGGGACTTCCAAAGTTGTTTCCCCATGTTTTTCACACAGGTTAGGCCGCAGTCTTTCATCACGTAAAGTACGCTGTTGCCCAAATGGAAGATGACAGCACACATTCTTCAGGAATCCCAAAAATGACTGGGATGAACAAAGAGTTGGGCTCGAGGTTTCTATTCCTGGACGCAGAGGACAAATGAAATGCCAATGATTGGCTGTTCCTGTCTGACACTGAATTTATGAAGGAGTGAAGGGAAAAGATGATGAAATCTCAATGTGAGGAGATTAAGAAAAACACACATTTCCCCCTGCATCTGATTCTTCTATTAATTGTTTAGTCAAGTCAAGTCAACAGTAGTTATAGAGCACTTTCAAACAGCCATCGCTGCATACAAAGTGCTGTACATGGAGCAATTTAACATGCACTTAAATTAGATGTCATGGAAAATTCTGGCATGCAAATTAAGCATCCGTCTATTCTTCAATTGATGTTAAAGGGGATTCGAAAGTTGTTCAAAATGAATGATCTGATGACAGACTTTCTGACACAACGACAAGAACAAACGTATTCAACAACAAACAACAATGACAAGAAGGCATACCTTTTTTTCCCCTTTGATGAGCCACAAAAAGTGATGTGCCAGAGCGGGTCTGATGAATTAAAGAATGCAGGCATCACTATTCATAGGTCTTTTCCACCACCACAAACTTGGTGCTCGCGCTGTGCTTAATTGGTGCTTCACTAGTTCTTACGAAGAAAGTGTTTAGTTTTCCACCGGCAAAGAGCCAAGTAGGAACTACGTCATCTTAAAGCGTCCAAACGTCATTATTACATCAAAGATGACTCGAAGCACCTGCGCCGTTAATAATAATAATAATAATAATAATAATAATAATAATAATAATTCGCAGATAGCATCTGCTCGGTCGCTTAGCATAGCATCGATTATACTTGCATGTTCTGTAGCATATAACAGTCAGGGACATACAATCAGCAAACGCTTCTATTTTTCTTAATCAATGTAGATGATAACGAGGCTGGCTGCAAGTCAGATATCGTATCCTAGCACATCCGCGATCGCTTTTCTGGTGGGACCACAATTGTGTCGGAGTTCACCACTCAACAGTTGGTCCGAAATTTGCGTGTGTCCAGGGAGTCATTCCTCGACATCTGCGATCGTCAAGTTAACCCCGCCCTCCGCCCCCCTGTGATTTTTCCCCCCCATTTTATTATATGTTTCCCTTAAATAATAAAGAATGAAACAATCTTTGTTTTCAGAAAAGTGGAGTAACAACATACATTTTAAAAAATGAAAACAAGAGTCCAAGAAGATGATGTGATGTTTTTCCAGGCACCTCGAAAGGTGTATTTGTGATATCCCTACGGTCATCTTTACATCGATTTGGTTGTGGCCGACACGCTGACTTGATTCATCCTCCTGTGAAGCTGAGTCCAACAGAGACACGATCGATTCTAATGTCGATCGTAAGCCTTTGAACACCTTAACGCTTTGAAGTTTGGTAGGATGAATTGCAAGCGCCTTCTGTGAGACACAATGACCCAACGTGACATTTTGCTGACATTCCCTTGTCACTTCATCTCAAACTCCCAAACCCGAAGACGTTAGCGGTTCAATGAATTGGTAACATACACTTTAGGGATGCCTTCACCAATCCGTAATTGAATCTTGAAATACGAGTTTAAAATTTGCCAAGATTCTCAAGAGTTATAGACGCACTGACAGCGGCGTGAATTTTTTTTTCTCCCTTTTTTCCAAACACTAAATCTCAACATAGGTCAGTGCTTTGTTTTCCTACAACGTCTGTCTCACACTCGACCCAGAACTGCCTGCGAGCTTCTCAGAGCTCCATGGACGAGCAAGGGGAAAGAGGGGGTGGTGGTAGTGGTGGGGGGGGGGGGGGGGGGGGAGGAAAAATGGCAATAGAAAAAGTGATTGTGAAATGTGGGAGCGAGAAGTGTTTGGCACCGTTCTTCTTGTTTGCTCAGTAAACTCCCAAGCCTCTGTGTATGTATGTGTGTGTGTGTGTGTTTTCTGCTCAGGGAAATGCCCACATTGTTGGGCCGGGAGACCGTGGTTACAGGCCAGCCAGCCACGATGCGACAAACAAGATGAAGGTCAGCTAATATAGCAGTTAATTCCGCTTCCTGGTCCCCATGACACCCGGGGCTGGGTTTATTTGAAGATCCCAGACCCTGAAGTCACTCTGGAGTTTGTTTTTTGTCCGTGAGCATTTCAGATATGAATGTATCCCAATGAGGACTGGGTGGAAGAAAGGCGGCGAGGTGGGAGGAGAGCCAAGCATTTAGGAGGAAAATTCCACGGCCTTTTTTTTTTTTTCCTTTTCCCATCTTTTGTCATTGATTCAGAGGGAAAAACATCATCACATGCACTCGCGGATATTTGAACGGCAAGAATATTTCTGGAAACTTGCTAAATTTAAGTCACTGTCGTGCAACAGCAGCGTTTGGAAGTCACGACGCACTCTGCTACAATACTTCAGGTATCTGTGCGTGACCCGCAGTCAATAGTTTTCTCATCACGTTTGAAAGCACACAGGCATACTTTCTACGCCTGACTTTGTCAAAATAGGCTCATTATTTTTGCCGAATCGACTTCAAAGGAAGGTCAGCTGCGGATGGCGTTTGACGTCGATCTCGGGGGACTTGGAAGGCCCCAATTTGAAGATCATTTTTGATGTTGTCGGTCCCAAGAACGATTTGTGGCAAATGTGTTGCGTTTCGTGCCAACCACCGGCTTCAGGCATTCAAGAAATAACTGCCTAATCTGAAAAACACACACTGTATTCTTTTTTTCCTCACTCGGTTGTTCTAATTAGCTAAAGAGGTTTTTTTTCTTTTGTGAGTCTGTTCGCAGCATACCAAAGCAATTGGAACAAGTCATTTTGACGGCCAACAATTCCCCCCCCCCCCCCTAATCAGCACCTATACGATAAAAGTTTAAAAAGAATTGCTTTGGGTCAAATTATCCAAATGTGCATTGTGTGAAATTGGCAGAAAATGTCATTTTAACTGTTTAATTTTTGTACTTACTGCATTTCTTTACTTTGACTGAGCTAAGCCAGTGTGTGGATTAAAAGGATGACTTCAACAGCCATGTTTTGCCTTTTTTTTCTGGGGGGGAAAGTGCCATCATGACCGTCGAACCGGTAACGGGACTGTACGGCGTCAGAAAGGCTCTGGATATTCATGACGTTCTAAACCACGGCATTCATTTGACGACATAAATTCGTTGAACAAGTGCCCAGACTTGCATTATCGACATGATGATTCTATGGGGTGTCTTCAAAGGAGTACCTTTGATTTATATTAGTTTCATTTTACACTGTTTATATAGAATGACAGCTCAGAACGTTACAACGTTGCCTAAAATAACATCTGCGGAGCGCATAAAGTTTATTTACGATGAGCCTTCATGACGAACGCTTTCCAAAGGGAGCGCCGATCAGGCAGCCCGACACGATCCGGCTTCTGCAGTTTCGCCGTCGTTGGCCGTATTTTGTTCAAATGAAAGATTGGTTCAAAGCAATAAACGACCCGGACCCCGAGGAATGTTTACTTTACTTTACAAAAGAAAAAAAAAAGTCAAATAGCATTCCACGTTGTATTGTGCAGGTTGCAACGAGGCGGCGAGATACCAAGAGGCCGCATTCGACGATGAGATCCCGTTCGGGCTGTCTCAACGTGATCGTGTGTGAGGATGGACATGAAAAAGAACCATTTTATGAGCCTTTTGTCTCACCGTGCAATTTAAGTGAGCGCCAGAGAATGCGCATGGGAGCCGGGGAGGGTTAAAATATACTACACGAGATCCAAAAGCCAAGTGGCTTAATCCTGTATGGAAATGCTAATGAGAGGAAAGCTCAGTGTCTGTGTGCACTCTCGTATCCAAGATGGGATGGAGGCCTCTCTAGTGGGGTTTCTCCAGAATGCATAAGAAGAGCTTTTGTGCCCCCAACTAGTAAGCCAGAAATACAGCTTTTGAACCATCTGCATTGACAGACGGACGGAGAAATGGAGAGGTTTGAGGGGAATGAATTGGTGATTGAACGAAGAGGCGGGGGTTGGGAGGACTCGAAAAAGGTGTGACTGTCAAATGCGGAGGGTGAATTGAGTTTGGTGAGTGCGCGTTGCGCCTATATGTATCCGGGCGTCTGCGCGCCCCCGATATCAAGTGCCTCCTCTTTAAGGCCTCCTTACGAGCCCAAAGGTGCCTCACTCTTCAGTTCCCATTAAACCTACTTCGATTGTATCACACGACTGCGAAAGAGGGCTTGGGAAAAACAGCCAGCATGGCACGGATGTCCGCATCAAAACGTAGAATGTCTTTCGGTCGGCTGCGATGTTTGGGAAGGATCCGGAAAGCAGCGGTGGACGTCCGAGCCAGCAAGGTGGCCGTGATGGAGTGTATCCTGTGAGAGACGGGCAACACTCTGAATTGGTCACAGATAAACAACGATCCACAATTATGGACAATTTGGAATCTTCGCTTCATCGACCATACATTTTTTTTTTTGGCCAGCACTTTGTATACATACAGTGCTCGAGAAATGCCGTCGAGTTGAGTTTAGGAAGACATTTTTCCTTTTCACTCACTTGATTGACCCACTTGGGCCAAATTGCTCATATTCTACAATGAGCAATTTCCGCAATGTTTAGCATCTGAGATTTAAAAACAGAAGGTGGATTTCAGGAAAGAAAAGTCTGAAATCCGAGTCGAACGAATGCGCTCGGGGCCTGAAAGTTGAGCGGACGTCGCTTGTGAGAGAAGTCCCTTTTCTTGACGTTCCCCTGATGTGCAGCGTGGCCCTGTGAGCGCAGATTAGACACGGTGGCGCTTAAAGCCGATGATGCAAATCAGACTCTGTGATCCTCTCGGGTGTTCCCCCTTCTTCCTCCCAAACAGCTAATCCACTTAAGTATCTCAGGCCTCTCAACTCTGTGCCCAAACTCATTTGGGCAGGTCTCAATAATTACTTTGCTCCCTCCCAGTGTGATAAAACCTCCGCTAATAGCCATTTCAACATTGTTCGTTCACACCAGAATGCCTTGGAAAATACAGTGAAATGATTTCACATTCTAGAACAATCTGGGAAGGCCACTTGTGCAATTCCGAAACCACATTGTTCCAAAACATGACAAAAAAAGAAAAAAAAGAATCTGCTCCATGCTGGCAGTATATGATGTTGCATATTTCGGTTGTTTAGAGGAGAACATAAAGCATACGATCCTCATTTTTAGTGTTTGGTTTTACCTTGAACTTTTACATGTGGAATACGGAACGATGACATTGCCAGGCATCAGTTATCTGTTACACTACAGTCCCGTAGGGTGAGATTTCACACTATTTACCTTATGTAGAGTGAGGATCATACATTTTCCCCAAATCTTGTTCTTTTCGTAATTTAACTAAAATATGTTTTTATTTATTTACTCTATACAGTCATACCTCGGTTTTCCGACCATAATCCGTTCCAGAAGGCTGTTCAAAAACCGAAACCACGCTCTTTAAAAAAAAAAATCTTTATTGAACACATCTGCTCACAATGGAACGCTCCACGAGGAAGCGTCACTTCCTTGTCTACCCGAGGAAGCGTCACTTCCTTGTGTAAGGAAAGCGAGAGGAGTCAAGTGGTGCATTCAAATGCGCTCAGTTTGGTGGAGAACCGATTATCGCTCGTAGTCCGAGGCATAAAAAACCTCGACATTTTTGGTCGAGAACAGAGACGTTTGAAAATCGAGGTTTGACTGTAGTTGTGAATCTTTGTTTGACAAACCTGTGTGTGCCCTGTTCCGACCATTCAATATGTAGCCCCACCGCTGACTCAAAGAGATCGGGTGCGGCTCCACCGTGACCCTTCCAGGAACGGAACGACTGCCACAAAGTAGCTGATGGAAAAATGAGCCGCGTCTGAAAATGGATTAAAGCATGGTGAGTATTTATTATATTTTAGCCAGCAAAATGTTAGAGCCCAATCAGAAAGTGTTCTATTCAATCAAAATCATTGGATGTATAATGAATAAATGCATTAGGTTGCATAGGATTGCTATTGCAAGGGGAATACAAAAGAAAAATCGGATATCAGCAGAGCTCATCTTTTTTTTTTTACGCAGCTTTATTTCTGATGAATTAATTTTCATTGCTATCAGGCTGTTCAACTGGCAACCACGTCGATACTTTTCATTACAGCCATCTATAAATCAATGCAAAGTAGAAAAAAAACTGAACCCCCCCCCCAAAAAAGCCACAATGTTTCACACCTCATTAAATATATTCCTTTGATAAACATAATACATTAGTATTACAAAACATAACACCACCTTTTCAACGGCCACCGCTAGTCACTGTATAAAATGATGAATTCCGATATGATCTTGAAGGGGGCTCGGGGGTGGCAGAGGTGCGTTAGGAGTACCTTTCTGCAAAACCACTTGGCTTTTATTGTGGCGTGGACATGATGAGCATATTTGAAATGTCAAATATATCAAGTACGATGCATCGGGGTACTGAGGAGCCACCGGTGGGGGTAATTTGTCGATATTAGTGTCTGACATCGTATGACATAATTGAAATTGTCAAGCTGGTGGAAAAATTGTAGATCAACTTGATCTGCGTGACTTCATCACTGCATGTGAAAGTGTCACCACCGCACCAAAGGCGCTCGACGTGAAGATTCATCACAAGGAACTGATAGCCATCAGTCACCCACAGTTATTCTCATTTTATATTAAAGACACTAATGTATTTGAAGTGAAACGCCACATTTGCCATTCAGCAAGCTTTCGTGTTTTCAGCAGGTCACTGTAGTTTTTTTTTTTTGTACATCCATAGAAAGTAACGCATATTTCATTTACTGCATAGTGTGGCGGTGCACGGCCACTGAGCAAATGGGAACAAATAACACCGAGTTAAAGCAATTGTCGAGTGGAATATATATAGCACTACAGATCCGGGGGGGGGGGGGGGGGGGCTTTCTTACTCAGAATAAAAAATGTCACCATCTTGATACGGTAATGTGTATTTAGCGTGACAGCAGAAATAAACAAGTTAGGTATTAATAAAGTTAAATGGTTGGGTTCTCATCCAGAAAAGCCATGCGTACATTCATTAAGAATTCATCAGGGAAAGAAGCATTATTTATCTGTACAAGTGGCACTTTCCAATAGTTAATATCACATAGATGTAACTATACAGATGTATACATATACAGTATATATATATTTTTTGCATGAAATGGCACAAAAGAGGAAATGTTTACCCTTTTGGATGCCACTTGAAAAAATATGAACATATCTCATATGTTCTAAAATAGTCAACTAATCAATAAGTGCAGGGTTGATGTGTCTATTCTACACTGACGTTACGACATCTATCTATTGTCTATTTATGCACACAAAATGACCTTACATTTAACGCAGAGGTCACCATGACAACATCGTGTTACTTTGAGCTGGCCCACGACAGCGTCTGCATTTGAGAAGCTGACCACCTCGACGAACGCGTTCACACTTTTGATTAAGAAATGCTGGACACCTCATTTTTTTTAAAATTCACGGTAAAATCAATTCACGTCGAATTCGGGGCATTTTCTGGAAATCACAGATGACGAGGGTATTTTGACGGATTGTGATCTAACTCATCCTGAACATTCGGTGCAAAGCCTGCAAACAAACAAACAGAAACAGAATGACCATATAATGAGCTCCTTCGCAAAAAAACAAAACAAAACTAAACATTTTTTTCATGAACTTTTGTCCCAACTCAGAGCAGCAGCAGGCAGTCACCCCTCTAGAAATCATTCTTTTAGTTTTGTTTGTCATCCCTTCTTCATTGCATCCCACTGGAGAATGGCCCCAACTTCTCCCTCCCTTTCCCTTTTTCTTTTTTTTTCTCTCTTTAGCACTTTCCCCTCTTGTCGCGCTGCTGGAACTTCCGAAGGCGACGTCCCCACAGGTCCTTCCAAGGGACGAGCAGGCTCCCCTTGTCCGCCACCACCCCGCTCTGCCCGGGGGAGTCGTCATCGTCCGAGCCCATGAGCAAGTACTTCCTCCCGGGTTTGATCTTGGGACATTTGCAGGCGACGTCCTTGGCGCGCACCCACAGCAGCTGGTCTCCGCGCCGTATGCGATGCTCCCCTTGTTTGTAGACCGATATGATGTTGACGGTGAACTTCCACCACTCGCCCGCCTTGTCCCCTTTGAGCACGTGGACCTGCACAGCTGAGAGAGAACAGCGCAAGATGTCTTCAAGGGGATATCACATGGAAAGTGGACTTTTTAAATCACGCGTCCCCCACGCATTTGCCCGGTGAAAGATTTTTGGGGAAGACGCATCCTCTGTTATTTAAATCCAACTTGACTTGATAAACTCACCTATTTGCTGACTCGTACTCGGGCCAAAACTGCATCTAATATAAAAGTATTGCTTTGGGGCCATTTTGTGGCATCTTGGTGTCAAGGAACTATGTTTCAGTGAGGGGAGGAGCTTCTTGCCGCTATTTTGTGACATCTCTGTTTCCCCCACTTGATGCGGGTTCACCAACCGTTTCTTTTTTTTTTGTCTAACGTGTCTACATATCTCCAAGGCATCTATGGAACTCTGATGATTTGTTCATGGTGTTGAACAGATTTTACATTCATATAAATAATGTACAGACATATAAATATTGATCAGGATATACCTGGGAACATCACGTGTTCCCAGGTAGAGCATTTAAGTTTCTTTTAAGGCTTCTGGTCTTTATAAAAACCGATAAATACAAGTGATCAAACCTGGATATGCTTTGAGAAGAGTACTTCTACCTTGAATTCAAGACATTTCAAGATAGCCGGGCGATGGAGCACCACAATTTAGGCATGACTACCATCTGGTGGAGTCCACCTCACACAGCACTTAGCAAAACTGGAAAGAGTTTTCAAAATACAGTTTTTTTTTTTAAAACTTTCACACCAATTCATCGTTAAATTAAAAAAGGAGTAGATTTGAATGGAACTAGTCAAAGATATTTCTTTTCAGTACAAAAAATTTGTGTGAGGGAATCACCGCTCTGAGGTGTGGCCTTTGAATCCCAGCGCGGCTTGGGTGCCTGCGAGGGGTTTTCTCCGGGTCCGCAGTCCCAAAACATGCCCTTGTCCATGGGCGTGAATGTGAAAGGGGCTTCCTGCTTGTCCGCAGGCAGCCTGCGACTGGCCGCTGACCAGTCCTGCGCGTACCTCCCGAAAAAGGATCGCAGAAAGGATATGAGCACCAGTGGGCTCGACGCATTTTGGCAAGAATGGCGACGGCGGAGAAACTGCACATGAGAGAAGAATTAAAGGCCCTTTGGCGGCAGAGCCCTACGGAACATTTGGGGGTTTTTTTTCACATCACTTTGATTGCCGCCAGAGAAACACATCTCCGGAGCTCAGCTGGCCTTGATATGCGTTGCAATCTGGGTTTGATTTGAGCGCGATGTTATTCACATTTATTTCAAATAGTGCAAATGATTCTAATCTCGACAACACAGGCTCAAGATGTCACTCGCGCCAAGCAGCCGCAGGTGCGAAGAATTATCTTATCCCTTGATCCGCAATTCATGTAATGCCGCGATTGCCGTGTTCGTCAACACGTGGCGTCATAGCGGGAATGTCACAATGGGTTTCAGAATACAGCCAACAGCATCTGCTATTATTCAACGATAGACGTTCCCATCGCCATTGAGCGAATGGGATGACATTATCCCGAGCGTGAGCGTTCCACACACCCAGGGAACAATGTTTGGCGAACACAAATCATGTAAAGTCAACAAACGTTGACATGTTTTAGCTTTGGCTTTCCTGCATTTCACAAAAGAAATAAGTTTTCCAAAACGGTTGTCCCTTTTATTGAAACCCAACTGAAAGTTTTCAATAAAAACAACTTGCTTGCTTGGTTACGCTCACTGAAATTGTTGTCCTAAATGCCACTCTTTGGGAATACTTTTTCCATCCCAAATTACCGTTTCAGGCCCCAAAAAAAATACAAGTTGTGTTTTTACAATACATTTGACGTTTACATAGCTTTGCCTTTGGAAAGTCGGCTTAGCTTAATGCTAGCAAACAATGCAAACGCCCCTTGACATGCTAATTGTTAGCAGTGATAGTCGTTTTAAAAGCAACAGACAATCAAAGACCAATGGTGGGGCACCACATGTAGACAGATATTATAACAATAATTTTTCTTTATCCTCGATGTAAAATGACAAACATTTTAGAGGTAGTTCAATCAAAATGAACAAAACGCGTCATGTTATTTATCAATGTTATTCATCTGTGTTTTTATTAAGGACAATAATAGATTTTTCCTTACTAAAACCTTTTTATTTTTTATTTTTTTGGTAGCAGAGGCCGGAATGGATGAACGGCATTTCCATTCATTTTCCACTCGAATTAAGTTATGCATTTCAACAAAGACAGGTGTTTTCTTTCCGTCTCTTTGCATCTGCAGTCGAATATAATCACTTTTTGGGGGAATCCGGTAGCAAGCCTTTTATTCGTTACCGAGAATGAGGTGAAGTGGAGGAGCGGGGCATTTCGCCGCGGACGTGTGTGTGTGTGTGTGTGTGTGTCCACGCACAATATCAGAAGAAAGAAGGTTTGTTGGGCTGAGTCGAGTGAGCTCTCACAGGCCTGCCATTCAAACGCGGCCCTCTCCTCCATTCGGACACATAAAGGGTGCGTTGGGGGGTGTTGGAGGGAGGAGAGCCCACTATTTGTCTTCCCAGCCACAGAATAAGTTCCAGGAGAATCGGAATATGTTCCAACCTCGCGAGCTGTCCGGGTTCTGCTCCCAGAGCGCCATCCAACTAGCCGGCGTGAGAACCCAGCGGAGACATCGCCCTCTTCTCTGCAGCATCCAGGCACAGAGCCTCGCTTCCTCTTAGTATCTTTCACTCGCCCGCTCTCAAGTACATTCTCACTTTGTGTCCAAACGCACACAAAATCCCCACACGTCCGGCCACTTGCTTTTAAACCAAATAGCCGCCGGCGAAAGAGCCTCGCTCGGCAGCGGCGGGGGTCAAAGAGCGTGTGGCAAAATAGCGGCGCTGCGGTGAGACGACCGAGCGGGAGATGGAAAAGAAGAGGTGTTGTGAGAGGAAGCGATAAGTGCGAAGCGGCGCTGCGCTCACACAATGGCTGCCAAAGGAGACGAGCCGGCGGCCAAACCTCCCACGGGGTTCGACGGCTTCGGGGCGGTGTGCTGCAGCTTGACGCCGGGCGCCATCGACAGGCAGGGGCTCGTGACATTCGAGCTCACTTCATTACAGCGGGAGGCCCCCGTCCCGTCCGGTTATCGGCCGAGAGACCCGCCGGGGACCTCCTGCCCCCCGTCTGAGTCGCGGCGGGGGCTTCCACGCCTTTGACCGCCGGCCCGGAGCGGCGGCAAACACACGAGGCTTTGATTCATTCTTCTGCGGGTGGCGCGAGGAGGGAGGAGGGAACGTGTGTGCCGAGGAGGATGTCAGGCCAGAAAATAATCCCTTTGTGTCCGCCGTCTCCGTAGCGACGGCGGGGATGAAAAACAAAAATTGAATCAACAAAACATATTTCTTTCTCTCGGCGGTGGCAATCCGTCACCGGCTGCCTAATTTAACACCTGTTTGCGCCCCAAGGAATGCTCGGTGCCGGCAGAGTGCACAACTGTGTTTAAACAGAGGGCCCCTTCCCGTGACCCCTGGGGGGTTCGCCGCGGTCACGCACACACAGGGGTTGTGCCCCCCCCCCCCTCCAACCCCGGAGAACAGGGAGAGACCAATAAAAGCGAGGTGACAGGCCTGAGAAATGAATTAACGGCAAAAGAAAAGAAATGCAGGCTCAGCAAAGATGTCCGCAAAAGCGGCGGCCGAGGCGTGCTTCGGACGGAATTATCTCCTTCTCGAACAACTTCTGATTTTGAAACTCAGCAGCTCAATCGACTCTGATCAACAACGACTGGAATTGAAGCTACGGGGCAGCAGGCCCGAGCCGTTTTCATGGCAAATCCTTGAAACGATCAAACGTTCTCGGCAAAAACGAGATGGCGCCGGCAAAATGTTGTCCCCCTGCACGTGTGGTCCGGTCATTCCCAATTTTTACCGAGCCAAGGTACGTCAAGTGTTTTACGTTCGAAATTTTTTTTTTCCCCAGAGCCCCCAACAAAAATGTCCCGATTAAGATATTGTAGACAGCAGACTCACAAATTGAATGGATGACTTGATTTTAAAAATAAGTGTGTTACTCTACCGATCTCTTAAAAGTAACTCAGTCAGAAGACAAGTTCTGCTATTAGTTATTTTCATTTTGCTTCAAATATGAAAACTGGTTTTGCCAATCCAATCAATTTGGAGTCTGCGCTCTGTTCCGGACACGATTTAATCGTGAAAGCATTGAACCCGGAGGGAGCCGGAGCAGCCCCCCCCGGGTGAGCCCCGAATCACAGGAGAGGTAGTCACGCTTCCCAAATCTTCCCGCAAGTCGAGGCAACATTTTCCCAGTTCGTGACCGGCGGGGGTTTTGCTTTATGACTGTGACAACCAAGAAATACGGTTTCCATCTCCCTAAATTCCAGACAATAATTCTTTTCAGCAATGATTTTGTCATCCTATCAAATGAAATACTTAGCGAAAGGAACAAAACAATTGTGCGCGACGACCGCACTCTCCACAAAGAACTTATGGTTAAGGATGTTGATTGTCAAAGCTTATTCTATTCGCAACATCTGGTAAAAATCGGCGGAGGCCGACATATCATTTTGGATGCATTCTTGATACGGTCCCAGATTTTTTTCAGATGTCTCCATTTGTTTGTGTCAAGTCCAAATTCTGATAAGTTATGCGGGGAAGCTGCGTCTGCATTTCAATAAAGATTGTTCATTGATTTGACTTTTTTTAATGTGTGGGAAGTCATGCCAAACAAAAGCTAAAGTTCCATTTAAGTATTAGTTATTCTTAGCACATGCATTACTTCGGTAATGTAAGTCAGTCCTAAAAAAAAAAAAAAAATCATTGGTAATATTACACCTGCTCCCATACATTTGAATCCTATTTTCTTCGGACCTTCAAAACCAAAAGCATCTGTCGGAATTTGAAAAACATCGGGGATTTCTCCACTTCAGTCCGTCTGAATTATTTCGCTGCGCTGCGGCTGCTGTTTCCCGACTCGCGTTTTCTTGCTATTGGCCCGTCTTGCACCTTTGGGGATGCATTCTTGTTTCTGCATGGCAGACATGGACCCGAGCGGGATCACGACTTACAGCGAGTACAACGGCACCTTCTTACATCTTCACACAAGTGCGTAGCACCTGCGCAAGTAAATGTTATGGGATTTGATATATAGAAGCACAAGACGCACGTATTCGAGAAGAATGCAACGGCAAAGCATGTAAGGACGATCAATCATTAATAAAATAATGGCTCAGAGCAATTGCATTGATTGTGGAACGTGACTTCTAACCGCGTACTGGTACACAGACACACTCTCTCTTTCTCTCTCTCTCAGTCTCACACACACAGACAGACGCAGACTTCCCTTACGGGGACCGGATTTTGGGTCCCCACACTGCAAGAGGTCAGCATGATGTCAGTGTGTAAACAGACTTTTGTCCTCATAAAGTGATGAACAGCAGAACACCCACCAGATGATTCCATCACAGCAAATGAAGATGTGGGTAAAAGAGAAACGCGCAGCACCGGCTGCGACTGTTTAAGTCATCAGCGGCGGAGTTGCTGCACCAGGGTGCGGATGCTGCGCGCCTCTGATTAATTGAGACATTTAGCGTCCGCAGCGGCACATTTTTGCAGAGTGGGCTCACTCACCGTAGTCTTTCTTGCAGTACTTCTTCATGGTGATCTTCATTTTCCCTTTGGAAGCTTTACAGTGGGATTCACAATCTGGAATGAAGGGAAAGGCACATTTTGATTCATACAATGTACAAAATCACACGGAGAACAGGGATTCTCATCTGGTGTGTCGTTGACAGCTCATGAAAAAGTAGAGGGGAAAACGACAGTTTTGATTGATTGATTTGATTTTTTTCAGATGGTGAGTGTTTTCGAAGGATGTTTAAAAAAAATGGTCTTGCCTTCTTAAAAGCGCGCCACAAAATTTAATGAGCATGGACAAAAAAAGTGAGTTCACTTGAGAGCTCCCGTTCTCAAGTGTGATTGTTTCACAACGCCGCTGGATGTTTATGGTTACGGAATACGCTGTCCTGGGGTTGCCGTTGCGGTGTGCGGACCTCCATTGGCTCCCACTGCGAAATATGAAGAAATCCTCTTCTGATTGCCATCAACACTTTCACTCGCATGCCCTCGGCTCCCATTAAAGCGCACTTGCATATTTGCGGTTTGGCATTGGGAAATCGACCTCTTTGAAGATGGATGTGTTTGTTTGGACCCTATCCACTGTTATTCACAGTAAATATCACCTATTTGAGATTCATTCTTTCGTTCGTTTTCATGACCGCCTATGTTCGCTCGGGTCGCGAGCTTCATCTGGTGACCAGCCAATCGCAGCCTATTTGGAATTTTCTCTAATTATATAAATTTTCTTTTTTTTCTTTGGCAAGTTAACTGTTTACAGTACATATTTATTTAATTGTAGTATTGTGTAACGATGACTGTTGGCCATAAACACAAAAAATAAAAATAAAAAACACTCACAACACCAACAACAACAAAGCATCAAACAACTCGCCTGCTGTGCAAAACTTGGATGGGGGATCGCAGAGGAATGTTTTTGTTTGGGCAAAATTTCCGCCGACACACATGCTGACAAATCTCAACTCTCACCGCCAGCTGTGTTGGATTTGCCAGTCGGCGCGAGAGGGGCATCGACATTGAAAGATGCTGAAAATGTCAGCTGCGACTCATGTAGTTACGCCAATCTAGGACTCCACAGTGCATCAAAACCTTGGAATCAGTTAAAGATTTACGACTGCCGGTAGGTATTGTCATGATGCGTTATGTTTATGGTTTCATCCATGCAATTATGAAGACTTTTGGGGGCGGGAAAAGGCTCGTTTCATCCATCAACGGAGCAACACGCCACAAATGCCCAATTCTACCTGTGCAAAGTCGAGCAAAATCCCAAAAGAAAGAAAAGCCCTCGCATCCGCAGTTAGACGACGTTTTGCGCTCGACTTGCGTCGGGAACGAAAATGGGGCCCGAAGTCTAAATTCGTGTCTGAAGATTCGCCAGTTTATGTGCACTTGGCATTTAGTGGCAGGCTTTAAAGATGACTGCTGCTTTTGTCACCGTGCCAGGTCGGGCTCATAATGAGGGAGCTGGTGGTGAGGGGCTAAAAACTTCAAATTGAAATCATTTGTTCTCTCCACTTTCCACTGACTGACACAAATTGGAAGCAGATCGTGTACTCGTGTTGCTGTAACTCTTACTCTCTCCGAGTAGTGAGACCCGTGCTCCCTTTTCTGGGGGCGGGGGGTGGGAAAGCAGGAAGGAGGGAGCAGTTGAGAGAGGGAGGGGGGTGGGGCCTTTCAGCTCGCCTGAATATGGACAAACTTCATTATTTCTTCCAGCTCTCTGTCCAGTCGCCCCCTTTCTTCTCCATTCTACTCTGTGTGAATGAGGTTGCCCGGGTAATGATGGGGGAAGAAAAAAGCGCCCCTCTCCGCCCTCTTATAAAAGAAAAAGTCATTTGGTTTGTGGGATGAGGATGGAATTCATGTATGTTGAGGAAGCATTTTGGGGTGAAATGCCTGGCTGCTTTCTCAGGTGGTGGGATCAGAAAAAAAACGGAAAAACCGAAATCCCCAAGTAAATGAATTTGACTAGTCCATATCAAGCCCGCCTAATTTCCATGCGAATGGAGGAGAAAAGGCGGTTGGGGCCTCTATCTGCCGCTGGCCTCTGGGGGGCCTTCACCCCCCCACCCCCTTTGATAGGCGACACTGACGTTGCGCCCCCTCAGAGAAATGGCTGCACACTCCGAGCCATTACACCCGCGGCGCTCATTAAGGTCCAATCTCCTGCTGGGAAGACAAACGCCCTCATTGTGCGGCGCTGCGGCAGCGCCACGCTCATCGCTGAGGGACCGCAAGGCTTCTAATTTGGAGGGTGGCGTCGACAAAGAATCCAAGCTTTACACTGTCTCTGCTGCTTTCACTGTCGCCGGGAGTCACAAATGACTCACCCCGCCGTCAGAACCATCGATCGCAACAATCCAGGTCATCACCTACGACCTCGAGAGGAAAAAAAGCTTTCTTTTTAGATTCTTATTTTGTTAGAATGTTTGAACTCAGTGCTGGTATTTACCGGTAAGTTATTTACGATTTGTTTTATGTCAATTATTTAATAAAAGATATCAATCGTCCTGGGCTGCGTCGTGGGTGGAGCCCCCAGAGAGTCTCTAAACCTTCCGGGCCATCCTATATCACAGTCAAACTAATTCAGGCAACACTGTAAACAACTAAGACAACGGGTCCGGGGAGGGTCTGAACCTAATGAGCCATGAAAGGAACACACTGATCACAAAAAAAAAGACACTAAAGCGATGGGTAAATACTGCCGTGGCACATGGCCCCATGTCACCGCATGGCGACTCTTGTCCGAGTAAATCAGGCTGGGCTTTGCTGGCAGCGCGGTCAGCCTTGATTGAAATACAAACTGGTGCAAATGAAGCATGTAATCAGATTAAGGCTGAAAACCCGGGGGGGAGGGGGGTCGCAGCGCAGGCCTGGAATACAGGCAATGACGCCGCAGGGAGCTGTGAAAAAAATATATAATAATAATAAAGTCTCTTTCGAGCCTGGAGTTTGCATCAGCGGTGGACCTTGATGGTCGGAAGCGAGACCACGTTGTTGCAGATGGAGGATGAAATAGAAAAACACAAATGCCGTTTCCCACATCGTGAATGACTGAATTAAGCGCATTAAAAAATTTTTTTTAAAAAACACACACCCACAAACTGTGTGCAGTGTCACAAGGGCTTACATTATCTTGTTTTAAGCCAATAAAGTACATTATTAAGTACTGTTCAGTTGTATTTAACTTTGCCGTACGTTTTCATGTTATCCTTTAGAACTGTTTATTCTCAAACATGTCCGTGTCACGGACCATTTTTATCAAACTTTTACGAGCAAAGCATTTTCATTGAATCATTATTTAACCACGGTCAAGATGACAGTGGCTTAAAATAATAAAAAATTTTATGATTCAAATTATTGCCTGTTTTTTGACGAAACTTGAGCCTACTATGTTACTATAATTTGTTTGTGGTCTGTACGGTGATACTTTGAGGCGGTACTTGGTGTAAAAAGTGTCAGAGCAACTTTATTGAAACACTTATAATTTAAAAAAAAAATTATAAGTGTCGCATTACGGAGGTAGAAAGCATGCCACTACCTGGCAAAAACCAAATAGTCATGACAGCATCCAATTTTTCCCCCTCTTGCACGCCCCCACCCCCTCCAACCCCAGTCCAGATTTTTGCAGAAACATGTAAATGCAGAAGCAGATTGTTTGCCACGTTACTGACCTGATGTCTCATCGTAGCTGCTGTAAGTCGCCGTAGGTGATGCAACTGGAATCTCTGCAGCACAGACAGGAAGCGGGTCATTAATTGTCATTGAAAGAGAATCATCCACACGCGTTTGCTCCATGAGAGCACACTTCCTTTCTCCTGCCTTGGACCACACGTCACATATAGAGGGCTCCGTCCTTTTAGCAATTACCCACAATGCACTACCGGCGGCCATATTGGAGGGCTGTTATAAACAAGCCATACACGAAAGTGCATTGTGGGTAATTGCTAAAAGGACGGAGCCCTCTATCCTGAATCATACACCTTTGAGCCCGAGCTCGATGTCTTCTTAACGACAGCTGATTTGGACACACGCCGTGCCTCGGCATCTGGTGTAAGATGAGTTTTGTGCAAGTGTGGCCATTGTGGTCTGCTGGAGGTGCTGAGAGCCAAAGCGGAGCTGAAAGTGCTGCGGGAGAACCAAGTATGTTCTGTTTTCCTTCTTCACGATAAGACTGTAAAGCGCGCTGGGCACCATTTTCGGTGGCTACAGACACGACTTCTCTATTAATACCAGTCAGATGCTTTTTTTGATCAAATAAGCTACCAGCGATCTCTATCTCAGTGTGACGCTGGTGTCTGTTACCGAAGGCCTGCCATCGGCAGCCAGCAGATGCAGCCAATAGCTATACGGTATCAGCCATCATTTCTTTGGACGCATTTTGGGGATTTACCGTAAAACGGAAGGCTAATGATACAGAAGGCACAAAAGGCCACATTAGGTGAGTGGTAAGGTCCTGTTTATGCGGGTTTAAACAGCCAAATATCCATCCAGAATAATGGAACCGGATATAAAAATAACAAGACGTGACGGGAGTCCTAACAAGCCTGCACAAGCATTTCAAGTCGTCTCCTGAGATCAGACGGAACATTCAAGAAAAAGGAAAGCAGCTTTGATTTGTCAAGTCAAGTCAAGTCAAGTCAACAGTATTTATAGAGCACTTTCAAACAGCCATCGCTGCATACAAAGTGCTGTACATGGAGCAATTTAACATGCACAATAAACAGTAAGACAAATCGGTAATAAAGGCGGTAGAAAGCACCAAACAGTAAAACCAAGAACAAATCTAAGTCATGCTGAGTCGAATGCCAAAGAATACAAGTGAGTTTTGACGAGGGTTTTGAAGATGGGCAGCGAGGAGGCTTGCCGAATGTTTAGTGGGAGGTCATTCCAGAGAGAGGGACCAGCAACAGAAACTGTCAAACTGTTATCAGAATAAAAACGGCTTTTGTTCAGCGGAAAAATATTTGCAACTGGATGAACCGCTGTGGTTTATTCACAATACATTTATTGCTGCAGACCAGACGTCTTCTTGAGGGTGATAAATCCTCAGTGTGAGCGATTAAAAAATAAATCAATAAAAAAAAATCACCATTGCGCCACATTGCGCAGTGGTGAAAGGTTTCGAAAACTGCAGCTATCCATGGTAAACGGTTACACGTGAAAGGAGTTTTCCATGTTACTTCACAATTAAATTAGTGGGGCATTTTGAAGGAAATGTTTGGATGTTTTAATTCTCTTTTTATCATGTTTAGTTTTCAATGTTTTTCATGCAAACTCCACACCAAAGATCTGAGCTAAAATCCAAACCCAAATTTGCTCAGCACGTGCTTCCCTGTGTGGAGTTTGCAAGTTCTCCTCGGGCCTGTGTGGGTTTTCTCCGGGTACTCAGGTTTGCTCCCACATTCCAAAAACATGTACGACGGGCTGATTGAACACTCGAAATCGTCCCTAGGTGCGAATGTGAGCGTGAACGGTTGTTTGTCTCTGTGTGCCCTGCGATGGGCTGGCAACCGGTTCAGGGTGTCCCCCTGCCTACTGGCCGAAGACGGCTGGGGTAGGCTCCAGCACCCCCCGCGACCCTCGTGAGGATAAACAGATCAGAAAATGAATGGATGGATGGATGTATATAAATACACAATTTTCATTTTGTAAAATGTCCACTTCATAATTTACCTCATTCCTGTTTCATGCACCAGTGAGCTCACAAAATCATTTTTAAAAAAAGGACCGAAATAAGGTATGGCAAAGCTAATTCAAAGTGATCAGCGGTTCTCTTTTACTCTGACATGTTAAATGTTTGCGTCTGACTGGTGTTTTAAAAATAATTACATGACATCATTCTCCACTAATTCGTTGACTGTAATGTGGCTTTCTGTACGTCTGACTGTATTGTACAAATACTTTGTTACTGTACTGAAGTCAATCTTTCAGCTACGTACTTGGTTTGAGAAAGTTTTTTTGTTTTTCTTTCCTCAGTTCTGTTGCGGTTTCAGTTTCTGCATATCTGAATTGCTGCTTCACTAGAGTGTGGAGGAAAACTGGTTAGCACGTCCGCCACACAGCACGGTGCAGCGGTGCAGGGTTCGATTCCGGCTGCGGCCTTCCTGTGTGGGGTTCGCGACAGCTGAGATAGGCTCCAGCGCGCACGCGATGCTCGTGAGGGAAAGTGAATTAGAAAACGGACGGATGGATGGCTAGAGTGTGTGAGTACGTTTGCCACGTTTGGGCGATCTCCACGTCAATCATTGAAGCAGCTCCATTGATTGGTCACGAGGCCACGAATACTAAGAAAGCTAGTCCAATTGAAGTTTGAGGTAGAATTGAAAATTCATCTTGTGTCAGTTGGGAGAAAAGCTTACTGATGCAGGGGGCGATGGGAGAGCGACTCTGCTGGTATCCCTTGGCACATCGGTTACAGGTGATTCCCGCAACTCCGTCCTTGCAAGGGCATTGGCCTGTCGTCTGGTTACACGTCTTCCCCGCTGCTCCGACTGGATGGCAGTCACATGCTGGAGGGAGCCAGTCAGATGACATGACAGGAAGCAACATGAGAGATGTGAAGCCAAGTCAAGTTGTGATTTCATAGATTTCTAAAAGCACCCCCCCCTGACTGCGCGTGCGGGTGCGGGTGCGTTGGTTGTCACACACACGCCCTCTACACATCATTAAGCGCTGATCTTCTTGCACGTAGTTTTTCTAAACATACTTTGCGCACGCCGAGCTCCCGCGGGGACTCCGGCGAGTGCGTGATGTTCTGCCATCTAACTGTTTTTTTCTCTCCTGCGCCGAATTTAAAAGGAATAAGAGGAGCTGCTTCAATTGGAGGGGAATCAAGTCGGCTGCGTTTACTCGCACAACGGTGCAGACGCCCATTTCTACCGGTGCACGTCTATGAGAAATACCAAAAAGAAAGAAGACTCCGCCCATGCGCGCAGTTAGACCACACTTGGCGCTTGCTTAACGCGCTGGGCACTGGAAGAGGGCCCAACATGTTCCATACATCGACAGTCATCCAAATACCCACACGTACTGAGAAATCGTTCCCTTTCGAGTTAACTTGATTTTCTTTCAGTCACATCACAGACGGGGAACTGGGCCTTGCACCAGCATAAAACCGCCTCATGACAGAGTTTCTCTCCACCCCTCACAAGGAATACGAAAGACAAAACAACGCGATTCCGATGAGCATTTCACACGCTTGGCACATCCTCCATCTTGTGGGTTAATATCGAAACGTATGCAGGTCGGAGTCTGTCTCGAAGCAGGCCGGGCGCAGACGTTTGTGATCAGACATGCTGCGTGCTCTTCAGATTGAGTTTCCACTGCGCAGCTTTTTGGCAACGACGCGCTCGCGCACACTGGCTGAATAATGTTTCCCGTTCACGGTTGAGTGGGACACACTTCAAAGTCTGCTTAAGCGGTTAGCTGGGAAGACTGCACGTTCAATGTGAGATATTTGCTCCGTGAGTATGCGCGCGCTCTGCCAAACAATTACAGGACCGAGATACAGCGCTTGAAGTACAGGCCGAGCTTTCTTATTAGCGCTCAAAGTGTTGCTCGGTATGAACCGTGAGAGGCATTGACAGTTTGACTTATCAGATGTTTTTGAAGAGCTTACCACCGCAACATTATGAGCAGTACTTCAACTACAAGAAAAAAGTCACATTGTCACGAGAATTAAATCGTATTGTATCGTTTCTTTAAAGAAAGGAGTTAGGGATAATCTTCATTGGTGAGAAGCAACCCTTTGCTGACTTTGATTGAAAAGGGAGAGTCTGCGTCAAACTAGGCCTGATTGCTGGTTGCATGCAGGGCGGGCCCTTGGATTGACCGGCGACCAGTCACGGGTGGTGTCCGCCTACTGCCGTCATTCAAGTGGGAGTGGCTTCAGCTCCGCACAACCCCGAACAGGAGAAGTGATATCAAAAATAGACTCGGGGCAGTGTGACATGGATTCATTTCCTCTCCTCTGTGCTTCAACTTCCAGAAATTTGAGGCAAGCGGGAAAAGAAGAAAAAAAAAATCTCTACTCAAGTGATTCTCCAAAAGCCCCGTTTACTCTTTGCTCGATGAGGGGTGAAGCTGCCCATCGACGAAATGAAGCGTGAACACGTTCCATGCCGCCACCGGAGATTCTGGTGTCCAGATTTCTGCCGGTGAGCGGCCATCCATCAGGCGCATTGCCGCGAGCGCGTTTAAGTAAGACGTCAAGTGAGGCGGGAGTTGCCGATTGGGGGAATAAAAGCAGACTTCCTCGGGGCCGCGTTGGCGCGCCGCTTCTATTTCCTGTCCAACAACAGCAGAGCGGGAGGGTGGGCTGATTTGAACAATAAATACAAGCTCTTTAACGGATGTCGGGTTGGCCCGTTTTGGTCACCCGAGGAGAAAAGGCAGCAATCAGGCTGTTTGGCTTTGATCCCCGAGCACCCGGGCTGGCGACGGGACGAAGGGCACGCCGGCCTCAGCTCGTGCGGGTACTGATCCGGCTGTTTAGAAAGACTTTGCAAACATCAATGGACGTCACTCCATCATCAGGCCGAGCGAGAACCCTCTCCTGCATTAACCCGACGCCAGGTTCAACACTCGGAATCTAACTCCTCTTCCAATGTGTGCAAATGTTTAGACTGGCAGGCTCCAACAATGCTGCGAAGGACCATTTCCAAATGTGGGTGATCTATCAAACCTCAACGCCGCATTACCGCACGCAGTAAACCGACCCCAATGCTGTGTTCAGAAGAACGCTTGGACTTAAGAGATTTCCCCCCCCCCGTCCCCCTGGTCACGGGGCCGTGGGTTTTTCCTTTAATTTCAGTCAAAATATATCAAGATGAGATGATGCAGAACGACAGAACAACAGAAAGGGGACGGGCGAATAAAATGTGTTTGGCGTGATTCCTCTTTTGCAGGAGTCACGTGTCTCAGGAAGTGTCCTGTTGACTGAAGTGGTTGGGTCAGCGCAAGATGCCCCCCCCCCCCCTTTTTTGTCTCTCTTGCCAATAATCCTCTGCCGCTTGGCCCTCGACCGGAGGTATGCGCCCGCACCTGCGTCGGTGTGTTGTGTCGGTTTATGCGCGCGCACGCGCGTGCGAAACAGGCACGACGAGATTAGTGAGCCGGTTCCAGAATCCGCTCACACCTTCTGTTTGTTATGTTTGTCTTGTCAGTCATTCGCAGGGGACCCCCAAATAGCTTTGCGGCGGTGCGGGTCAGTTCACCGGTGCAGAGACAGGTGGCTGCTTTATTCCAAACTTTCCGAAGAATTCCTTTAATACGCCAAGCGTGACAGCGTAGTATTGCCTGCTAACTGTGAACAAAGGGATTATTTGACTGGAATTTTACAGGAATTTTGGAGTGACTCATGTTCCATGACAACTCCGTAAGCCCCCTTTATGACAATGTTGACTTTTCAACACATGATTCAAGGTGTTCTCTTGCATGTACTGTGAAAGTCTGGAGCCAAACAACCACTGAAAACGCACTCTGTATGTCTTAGTCTGCATTTCCCACAAAAACGTTACTTCCAAATTCTTGTTTAAAGACTTAAATTTCTGCTGTTGATCTGTGTGATAACCCTTGGTCAAATTTTGAAGAAAAAAAAAGACCAAAACTTATCACATTTTAAGTGGGAAAGAATGCCAATAAATGAAATGACTGTCTAAAACAGGGGTCGGCAACTTTTTACACTCAAAAGAGCCATTTGGAGGGGTTTTTTCCCCCCTTTCTTCTACCCTCTGGAGATACAAACTTTGCAACCAAGTTTTTACCTTTGCAAGCTCTCCGGTGTGAGATGGACTTGCTCATGTCCCTGTAGAAACCTTCCTTGCAGTAGTGGCAATGGCGGCCCGCCGTGTTGTGACGACAGTTCAGGCAGACGCCTCCGCTCCGGCGGCCCGACAGCTTGTACAGCTCCATGTTGAAGCGGCAGCGGCGAGCGTGCAGGTTGCAGTGGCAGGCTGATGGGCGGGAGACAAGAGAGAGACGAGCAATGAACGCTCAACACTCTGACGAGACGCTTTGACAATTTTGCTGGTGAAGCTCGGGCACGCCGACGTTTCAGCCGCACCCTCAGACGGTCATGAATACAACAGAAGTAAAAAAGAGCTCCCTTCGGTTTTTGGAAAATACGAGTTTGTCACACTGGAGGTCAAAAAGCAACGCGATTCTGTCTGAGCGAGGCCGAAGGATGTTATTGAAACAGATGGCCGGCCTTGGGAATAATGCAGCCTGTGGACTGAACGTCCTGCTTCAGGCTCACTTTGAGTCTGCCACCTGCTTGTGAATTTAACCTTTGAACCCTGGCAGGAAACAGGTCTCTTTAAAGATCAACCGTCAACATACATCAGTGAGGTTTTCGCAATGTTTTTTTTTTTCTTCATGATTTTCACTTTATCGGACAAAATCCGGTGTTTGCTGTTCACATAAGGTAAAGCTCACGTTTCCTCGCATTTCACGAATCTCCACCATCAGCGTCTTCATGTTATTGCCTGGAGATGCTGGCTCTCGATAACGCCGCCACATATGCTCCACAATCATCAGGGCTCTGAATCACATACACACCGAGTCACACCTGCCAAAAGGGACTCAAGCCGGCAGGTGGCTGGGATTCATGCATGCACAAGCCCCCCCTTTAAAAGGGGTGGGGGCGGGGGGGGGGGGGTCCATTACTAATGCACACACAGCACCACAGTCTTACACAGAGGTGTTTGGCAGCTGTCACAAGCTTATCTCCAATGGTTCCCTCCCTGAGGCTGATCGAACACACATTTTTAAGAATTCACACGCACACACGCACACACACGCAAATACATGCTCCCTCCTCCCATTCCCTCTTTGCTTTTTACCGCTTTCTTATCCCAGATGTTATCTCCACTTAAGGGAAGTGTGTGAGAGGGAAATGGAAGTGGGGAAGGGCTGTATTTTTCATGGAGAACAATTGAAATGCGCCCTTCACTACTGAAGAAAGCAAGTATTACAGTTTCATCAAAATGAATACTCGGAGATTGCATGTCAAAGGAGACAGTTACTAGTTCAAAAGCATTGATGTCTACAGTAATTATTTTGGATGGGGAAACAAGGCTGACTTGTTAGTTGTCGCTGTAATTTCTGTTTGTTTATGTTTTTTTTGTTTGAGTTTATTTTTAAATGGGAAGACTGTCACCCATAAATGTTTTTTTTTTTAAATAAATGTATGCGAGTGGCGTCAGGGGATTAATAAATGCTATCTTGACAGCTGTCCCCAGGCCCTTATGAAGAGCACTGTGCTGTCTCACTCACGCAGTCACCACAATAGTTGTCCAACAGTGACAATAGCGTGAACGCCGATAAGACCAATGCCACCTCGGAGCACGTGCCATCTAAAATTAGATGCAGTTGAACCGCGTTTTTTTTGTATGTCCTCGTTTTCTTCGAGTTTTTGCGGAATTTTTCCATCTGTCAAAATGTTGCCCCAGTTTTATTACATTTTTGCTCAAAAACGCGCATGACAGTCCACTTTCTTATGAAGCACCTTTAAGTTACTGTAATGAAAGATTTTTGGCAATAAGAAAATGCTTACAGTATCACTCTTATTTATTACAAATGAGAATTTGATTTTAGCAAGCATCATGAAAGTTGACGTCTTTGATTTGCTTTTGCGGGCCACAGAAAATGTTGTGGTGGGCCAGATCTGGCCCCCGGGCCTTGTGTTTGCACTTGCGCACTATGCATGGTTTGGTTGAACATTTTTGTTGAAATGCACCGTTAATTCCCTTTTGCTAAATGCGATGCTACTCCGTGTGTGTGTTAAAGTTTTAGAAGGCTTATATTTACCGCAACATCAATGCTACTCAATGTTGGTCTTTCATTGAGCATTTCATGTGAACCGTAAGCTAGCAGAATTTGGCTGCTTAGCACGTGGGAGGTCTAAAGTCGTTTCTTGTGTGTTTTATGATGTAGTCTCTCTGCATCACGCAGCTTCACCTGCCGCAGGCGAGTCTGGATTGGAGAGCCCCACAACAAACGGGGCTTCACATTCGACGGCGAGCTCAAGAGTGCAGCTTTCATGTTACGCCTCCGACGATGAATTTAGACGACAGTTCTGCTTTTATTTGGTGGAAAGGGCCCACTTGGAGCGATGCTATTCCATTCTATTTCTGTTCAAGGGTCATCTATCAGGCTTAGTGAAGGAGCCACTTGGGGTGGGTGTGCAGCATGTTGGATGGGAATTACAAATATCGCATTTTGGTGGAGGCACCCCCCCCCCCCACTCCCTCCTCTACTTCATCCAGAGATGTGAGAATGATTATTGGGAGCGGAGAGGGTGGGGGGGTCTTGACATGATGATCTTTGACGTGTGCAGTGTGTTTGTAAGAATGCAATTCTGTTTTTACTGGAACCATTTATTCACCGTGCATAATCCAGTGAAGTCACTCTTATAGAGGGTTTGATCAGATGGTTAAATCAGACGGAGCTCCCAGCCCAAGAAGACTTATGAGCCTTCTGAAGATATATAGTCCTGACAACACTGTACAATTCCGAGACATTGAACACTGACTGATTCATACATTGAAAGGAACCACACAAAGTGTCTTTAGTATCGAGGCTTGATTTGTCCACTGGGTGAAATTGGATCACATGTACTTTACCTTAAAAGGATTTCGCTGAGCGTCACATAGAGATGATAGAATGCTTATATAACAGTAGTCAGGTATATGTGGGTGGGCTTTGAAGTTGGATCTCGTAAGAGTTCGGAGTTCATTTGAATGTAATAGGGAGAAACAAGTAACGCCGCAATTACAAAAGAGCGCAGCCGCTATGATGTCTTTCCGAAAGATCTTACCATTAAAGTTTATTCTATCTCATAGTTTATTGAATCTGGTATGCGAACAAGCAAAACTGGTCCGATGATGTCACATCAGGTCTTTCCGTCGCGACATTTTGAGCACCAGACGGCAGATTTCTAACAAATACAAATTGCGATCACACAGGACTGCAGCCGCTGGGATGTTGTGCGGTAGGACAACAACAAAGGAGCAACAAGCTCTCCAGATGATGAATCATTTTACAAGAGATTGGACCAATTTTGACGATTTTCACTGAGGGCAAAAATGTAAACAGTGAAGTAAAAAAAAAAACTATGCTAGATTTCAATCTTGGCCAGAAACATTGCAGGTTTACGTCATGACTTCTTGGTATCTCGGAAACAAATAAAAGGCTAAAAAAATAAATAAAATGTGCCAATCCAAAGGGTTTAAGATCATGTACCAAAAAGAGATGGCACTACATGAACCTTCACCCAAACTGTTGCGACCAAGTTGGAAGCACAGGAATGTCCATGAGGTATTGGAAAAGTGGGGCTACACACAAAACGCATTTTGAACATCTGATCCACTTCTCAACTGCAATGAAATTCCCCCGTGGCGTTTCCAAACTGTGCTTCAAAAAACATCCTTTGAGATGGTCAACTTCAGGCCACCAACTCAAGCCGCGTAGCTGAATGCTGGCAAACTCAAAGCTTTCCGTCGACCGGTGATGTCACGTCTTTACTGGCAAAAGCGCTGTGATCCCTGCTGGGGATCAATTAGCAGAGCCATCAGGCCCCATGCCTTTTGCGCGCTTGTAAATGGTCCTGTTGCCCAGCGAACGCGGAATGCGCTGCCTCCACGTCAACTGCCAGTGGATATCATTTGGTGACATCTAATGTCCCCGTGCGCCATTAGGCAAAGCCGTTTAAGTTTAGTGGGGCATAGTCACGACCTGCCAAAAGGTGAAACAAACAGCCGGCTTCAATTGAAACCATTCTATAGATTAATCGATACCTGCGGTTTTCTGCAGGGTTTTTTGGGGGGTGGGTGTTTACTCTACAGTACGGCACGGTTTCATTTGACACCATTACAATTGTTACCATTTCTGTCCTTAAATTTGGCTTTCTGGTGTAACAGTTTCATTCGGCTTGCGCTGCTAACCTGAAGAGCACTTTCTTTTAAACATTTATTGATAAAGCGCTCTCACAACAGCTGCAGCTCGAACCCGAGCGCAGTGTTAAGGTGCTTGTGGTCGAGGAGAGCTATTCTCCCAGGACTGAAGCCGCACCAAGCGTCGGTGAGACTTTTCTAGTCCATGTTTCCCACTGAGCGGGGAGGTTATTTTAACACTCCGGCACGTGCCGTACTCCCCCGTGTCGAAGAAAAGGGGGAGAAGGAGGTAGGAAGCCACTGGGCTGTAAATCACGGCGAGATGAAAATCCACATTGTGGTGGCACGCTTGTGATGCTTTTTCTGCTCTTTGCTCCTCGGATCAACTTCAAACCCGCCGGATCCCCGTGTCAAAAATGGTAACCCTATCGGGTGACTTTGGCCTTTTTTTCCGTTTTATATTCAATCGGAGGCCAACGGAGAGTGACAGTGAGCATCGAGGATGGAAAGATTAATCGAGGGGAAGATTAGACGCATACCAAGAAGTGAGTCGGGACTAGAATATGCAGACTTTGTCTGAGCTCACACATTGTATGTGCCGTGCGCTCACCACCTCAAAACAGAGTGGGAGTTGAAATGTGACTTAAAAGAGGATGACAGACGGAACACGGCGGACACATTTTCTCCAGATAGGAAGGAAAAAAGTCGGACTTAATGGTGGCCGATTGTTTTGATGGAAACACTGAGTCGACATCACAGAGGTACTCCGTTCACTTTGGTCCCAAAGTTTGTGCCGGTTGCTAGGTGGCCTCCAGGACGTTGGTACAAGCTGAAGAGGAAAAGGCTTGGTTCTTCCTGAATCACAGCAGCTTCTGGCAACCTTCGCGGTGACCCGTCAACGTTATTAGCGACAAAATAAAAGGCCACCCCAAATGAGGTAGTTTACGGCATGAAGCCCCCCTGCCGCTCATGAAACCGCTGACCCCAACCATTGAGCCACGACGCTCATTTTCCACATACGGCTTCGTTAGGGGAGAATTCCAAAATTGAAACAGTAAGTAAATACCGTATCCTCTGATGATGTCATCAGAATGAGAAAAACAGATGTGTTTACTTATAAGTATCATCTAACAATGAAGACGGGATTTTCATTGTGGAAATTTAAAGAGCCATTCCCGCGTAAACGAAAATCCCAAACGGTCCTGTCGTGTTGCGCATCAGCCATCTTGCATGAACCAACCAGGAAGAGTTCCGCTCATCATTTGCATTCAGAAAGGCTTCAACCCTGGTGAGCGTGACGCCAATTGCTACCGATCGCCATCCTACTCATGTTAAGTAGTCAAAGTTCACCTGGCATCGCAGTCACGTCTTCTCCCGTTCTCAGAATTGATGGGTGACGGACACCGTGTTCATTTTTTTTTCTTCCCCCCAGAAGTAATCATGACACTCCACGACATAAAAACTTCATGAAACACATCCCAGACACTCCATGTATTGTCTCTGTGCTGTGTCTGAGGTCATTCTTTTTCCCAGTGGCGGGCTGAAAGTGGGAACCAGACACCCGGCGTTATCTCCTACCCTCTATCATGAGAAATTGGGCCTCGATGTCTGTGTAAATAAGAGCAAACGCAACCAAAACGTTCTATGAGGTCCTCGTCGGGGTTGACGTCAGCAGTTAAGGTTTTCCTGAAAGAGGAAACCGTCTCAGATAGACACTTTGCGTTGTCTGTTTCTGTGAGACCGAAGCCGGGATGTTGCTTTCTAGGTGAGCCAGCTGCTCGGTAGCCGTGGCGAGCAAGGCAAATATTGTTCAGCATTGGATGCGATCACTGCTGATGGGTTTCTTTTCTTTTCTATGCCTTAGTTTGAAGTGGTTCAAGAAGAAGGGTTCTTTTTTGTGGAACCAAGGGAGAAAGAAAAGAAAAAGCTCACTCGGACAGTTCAAGTTCTTCTGTTTTCCCATTCCATATTTCTTATTCTGTTGCAGAGTCATTGTCACAATACTGATCCTACTCAAGCTCGTGCTGTGCCGCCACTGTCCAAAAAAAAAAAACAAAAAAAAAACCCCGAACACATGCGCATGCTGAAAGCAGGAAAGAAAGCAAAAGGTGCTTGACGACGACTGTTCCTCCCGTGATGCAAAGGTCACTGCTGGCTGCATTTCCACTCACAAAACCGCCGCCGGCCACATTGTTTGACTTTTCCACTACAAGACCCCCGAGCGGCAGTCAAGCTTCGGCACGTTTTAGATGACTGAGACTCGGCAGTCCATCTAACTGGCACTCTGCTGCTGATGGGATTTTCAAGGGTGTGTGACTTTCAAACCCATTGGGAGGCCAAGAAATGTTCCCCAACCTGCTCCGCACCTGTTTTCGATCAACCAGTGCGGGTTTTATGTTCGCTTTCACCTGGAATCGATTTTTTTCCCCCCCACATACATACTCTCGTTTTTCTTTTTCCCCCTTCTTCACTACCACTACAGTACTACTATTCTCACGTAAACTTTATCATTAAAACTAATTTGTTGTTCTGGGTCGGACTATTTACACAGCACATCTGAAAGTTGTAACGTTCAAACCCAAAGGGGAAACAACTATTGTCGTCATTAATGGAGATCCAACCAAACAAAGCACCACAATAGCAACACATGCAGTTGTTTTTATGATTATGTTCTCGTCTTCTCTGTGTTCTAACTAACAGGCTCTGAGTGAATGTTATGTTGTTACATTAAATTTAATAGTCGTGGTTGCCCATGCCCGTGGTGCTGGCACACGGTGACGGGCGAGGGAGAAAAGGAGAAGAAGAAGAAGAAGAAGAAGAAGAAAGGGGTGCGAATGAAGAATCATCTCGAAAGATCTATGACCTCATGTTTTGCTCCAATCATGACATGAGCCAATGGTGAGGAGCTCAAATGAGAGACAGATGGTGAGCGGGCTTGCTGGGGCCAAACCTGTTGACCCAAACAGGAGGCGGGCAGCGCAAGAAGCGTGTCAGTGGTCCCAATGGTCAGTCCCGCGGACAAAGACGGGCAAGCGAGACAACTCGCGTCTTCAAATGAATGTGAAGACAATTGGAGAAAGTCTTTTTGAAAAGGAGACCGGTTCTGTGGGCTCCTCGCTTCATGTCCAAACTGGTGTTTCTTAATTCGGCGAGCCGCTGTCATGCAACAAGCTTGTTGAGGAAAAGAAAGAATGCGCATGTTTTTAAAAGGTGCTCTTGTTGTTTTGACTTTCAAGACTCACGGCGTGACTTGTAATCTGCGACGCTGTTGATTTTAAAAACTCTTGCTTTGGTTTATGGGCAAAGCCGCTCCACATCCATCTCCAGAAGGCTCCACATTGTTAAATTTTTCTCAGCATGCTGCCCCCCCCTTCCCCCAGAACTATTGGAGTAACTGTGTAGCTGCCAACCAGTAATTGACACAATCAACTCCTTCCTAATCTACTTTGTGCGCGACTCTTGCAACTGTAGTATGGACACAAGAGCATTTTGGAATTGCGATTTATTTTTTTTTTTTTGTCCGTTCATCTAGAAGAACATTTAGAATGCTAACATTGGGTTGAGGGTCGCCCTGAGTCCTATTAAGTTCTTTCACATCAATATTACACATGCACCCCATAACAGACCATCCATTGTGCACCAGAAACAAAAGACTTCCTAAAATTGTTCTTAAAAGATGGAATCGTATATTTGGTCCCAATTTCTTGGAGAGGTTGACAATAACGTTTGAATAGGAATTCACGCAATCCGTGATTGATTCACCGGTTTGATGATTTGGCTTTGGATTTTTTGGGCATATGTCCACATGGTGGGATGACAAGAGTGCAACAATATCGTCATCATCTTCATCTTCATTCTCACCTGTTCATCGGCTCTAATTGCAAAGTATTACGACGGCAAGAGTTACACACGTGAATGTTAAAAACGATCGTTTCCAACTCCCGGTATCCATTTGGCAAGCAAGAGTTTCCCACACAGTTGCCTTTGCAGCCCATCAGTCAGGCCAGGCAGTTGGGGGGGTCGCTGGCGTTTCAACGACACTGCGACACCGCACATGGAGAGAATATGAAGCAGCTGCCCGAGACACGACCCGTGTCATCAAATGTCTTTTCTCTCAACGACATGAAATCCACACACAATAATCGTCCTCTGGATGCTTTCTGTCTGTCACTTGCCATCCAAGGGGGAGTTCACAATTTATCAAGCACATTTCATACTGGAGGATTTGAAATATGATTGTGACTCAGTCATTTAGATTGATTCGAAATGGCACCTATAAGTGGGAAAAACTTTTCATAAATCCCACTTCGACCCTCTTTTCTAAGAACACGTTTTTAAAAAATGATCGCAAACATATTGATGAATCACACTGGATGAAGTGCAAGGGCAGGGAGCCAATGTTGTGCCCACTACACGTCCTGTATACTAGTGTTGCACGATACTGGAAAAAGATGCAATGTGTGATATGGGTCTTGAATATCGCAAGATCAATATAAATGCGATATTTAGCATGTGCCCTGAAGAAATAACATTTTTATGATCTCATGAAAGAAATAATTTTTTTTTCTTTTCATCTGGCAAAATGAGCTTCTACTGTTTTCTTATTAGATGATGATGAACATTTAAGCTTGCATCTGACTGGCCAAAGTCATCAAAGCAGACAATTCCATATGAAAGTTTAATTTATCCCACGTCTTTGCAATATCTGATATTTTTTCCATATGCTGTGCACCCCGAATGCATTCTTCACTTGCTTTTACAGCAATGAGAAAGCTCAGGACTGAATAGCTACTGTTCATCCGACCTTAATGAAGCAGTCCCACCCTCAGGTCTCCTTGCCATGCTTTGTGTCAGACCTTCCTGATTATTTCCTCTTTGGAAGATGTCCTCATTCGGATTTTTCGACGTGTGTGCGTGTGTGTTTAACCGATGACAACTGCTCCCGTGCAAAACAAGGAGTGATGGCGAAAGGAGGCCGCCGCCTCCCACACACAGCGAGATGGATGCCACACGTAACAAGCTTTTTGTTTGAGTAAAATACCCTCACATGCCGCCTTTGCAAGGGGCCAAAGGCGCAGGCCAAGGGGAACAACTTGTTCACTTGTCCTGTTTAGTTGAGCAAAGCAACGCATTGTCACAACTTGTTACTTTTCCAGCTTTGCTTGACGGTGCTCGGGGCAGTGAGTTGTTGATACTGCCCCCCCGCCCCAAGGCACCCCCTAGCTCTGCTTGAAAAAATAAACAGTACCGCCATACGTTCACTTGCACTGAACTCTTAAATCAGGATTCAAATGACCTCCCAGTGTGTTCCCTTTCTGAATTGCTCGCAGGCTTTTTAAGGCGGCTCTGTCGGTGCCATAAAATGTCACTAAAAGCGGCCTAATTGTCGGTCCATTCTGGACTGGCACCTTCTTAAGGAAACACAACACGCCCCTGAAGTCTGTCACTGCAGCTGCAATGCTTCCTTCTGGCTGCAGGATTGGGGAACATGCTCAAAGCAGCATAACACGTTTGGAAAGCTAAAGGCGCACTTGTTGTTATTGAAATTACTTCCTACGCATTCTTTTCTCCTCTGGAATTTTCTTGAGGTGCAGTTTACAAAAGGGCATCCTCATCAATCAGTGGGCGGATATTTGGGAAACAACACTGTAGCCAAAGTTATAGAATTACTTTAAGTTAAGCTAAATATTATACTGTTTAACAATGGTGTTAATCAGCTGGTTTTAAGTTGTTTTATTTTATGGCGACTGATTTTTAAATAACAATATAAATCCATCCGTCCGTTTTGTAAAGCGCTTTCTGCGTTATCCACCATTGTTGGTGAGCTGGACGCCAATCCCAACTCGGGGCAAAAGCCACCCTGGTCACCAGCTAATCGCAGGACACACTTAAAAAAACAATCTTTGATCTTTTAAACTCACGTTCACACACATGATCAATTAAGAATCTTTATTTCACCTAAAATGCATGTTTTGCGAATGTGAGAGGAAGCCGCAGTACCCCTCAGAAAATTATTATAATTATTATTACAAAACCCATGCAAGTACAGGGGACAGAATTGAGATTGAACTGCAGAAATGGAAGGAGTGTCCTTAATTAATCGTTAACAAAATAAATGAGGTATGTCATTTTATATATACAGTATATATATTTAAATATACATACACACACACACAAACATTACAAATGAAAAACAGGCTGGATGGTGGTTTTTGAGAAGCTACGGTATAATTAATTCGAAATGTGCGCATGTCAAAAACGGGTTTGGTTTTCCTTTTGGGAAAACTAGACCTTTGATTCCATCCGTCAATGCGCAATTCCCGCGGGTAAAGGGCGAGTTTGACCATAATTAGACAATTGGTGTTATCCCACAGTAGCCGATTCAAGTAATGACAAGAGAAAGCAAATAATAAAGGAGGATTTTGGCCTACCGACACACTCGTTGGCCTCCCTCGCCGTGGCGCGCTGCCAGGGTCGGTCATAGTGGAAAGGTTTGCACCTGTCGCACTCTGGTCCCGCCGTGTTGTGCTTGCACTCGCACACCAGCTGACCTTCTCTGTCCTTGACGCACTTGGACGCGTGGCCGTTGCACTTGCACCGTCCGCCCACCTGCAGGTCGGACACGGCGTAGTAGTACGAGTCTCGGGCCAACTCCGAGTCGTCCTCGTTCTCGTCCCCGAAGGTGTGCAGCCGGCTGAAGATGACCTTAATGTCGGTGGCCGTCACCCAGTCCTGGAGCACCGGCGAGTTGTCGAAGTCGTGCGCCGAGGGTCTCCCGTCCAGGGTGCTGAAGGCGATGAGACCCCCGGTCAGGGGGTGCATGTCCGTGTGCGAGTCGGTGCAGATGGCCTCCTGCTCGTTCTGCTTGGTGATCACCGCCTTGTTCTGCCGGTTGTACATCTTCTTGCACTGGGTCGAGTAGTACTGGAACGGCACCCAGGACTTGCCGTAGTCCATGGACTTGTAGATGGCCATGGATTCTGGCCTGGGGGAGCAAAACTGCAGGCTCACGTAAGTGACCTCGAACTTCTTGCCCAGGGATAAGGTGAGGGTGACGTTCTGGGGATATTGCGCGTAGTTCTCCGACTGCCAGCAGGTGAGGTTGTGCGGGTTGTTCAGGTCCGTCAAGTAAGCGGACGGGTGATACTTCTTGGGGTCCCCCGCGTCGCAGGTGTGGCAGTCTCGCGTCCTGTCGTCCCCCTTCTCGGACACCACGCAGTATCTGGCCGCGGGGGAGCCGCACGTGCTCGACACTCGCACGTCCTTGCCGAAGGCTGAGTTGACAAAGTCGGGGATGCACCTTCGGGGATTCCCGTTCTCGTCGTAGCACGGGTCCGGGGGGGAGGACTGGGCGGCAAACATGCTCAGCCCGTAGCCCCCCAAAACCCTCTCGCCCAGGGCGCAGAATGTCACTAAGGTGAGCCAAAGCTCCAAAATCCTTCGCATTGTAGTCCGTGCGGCGCGGGGACTTGGCCTGGCAGGAGAAAAGAACATCAGCGCACTTGAAAAGATGACAATCGAGTACATTCACGAGTACGAGTAGGAGATATTCTTACCGGGAAAAGAGCCCTAACAAAAGTCAAACCTACTCAGCCGGTTAGCGTGCTGCAAAACTCCTAAAAATATCAATCATAACCTTTTCAGTTACGCGCACACAAACTTGAGCTCCTGTGTTTTCCTCTCTGAAGAAATGAGATGATGCGAAAGGTCCGGCTGGCTGTGAGTCGCTCTGTCTGTGTGTGTCCACAGTCAGTCACACCTCTGGCCACCCTCGGCTCTGTCTGCCCCGTTCCATCTGTGGTGGGATGCAGAAAAAGGGGGGTCCTCTCACTCCTCCAGGGGAGAGGGATCGACAATCGAGCAATCACTGGTGGGCGGCAGCGTCATCTAGTGGTTGAAATCACGTACTACATTCAGTGTGCGTGTTGAGCCCATTCAGCACAACAATTAATTCATTTTTTTAAAAAACTATTCATTTAAATAATATCCCAAAAATGTTCTATCACATCGATGTACAGTTTTTTCAACGTAATCATCGGTCTGGTAATAGCAAATCATTTCGTCACGCTTCCCTGGCACTGTGAAACAATATCGAAACATCCATATGAGCGGCCACGTCCCAAAGGTCACACTTCCTGAGGAGTCTCAGAGCAATCCATTTCCAGTCGTATTCTAATTATAGATGTGGCGTTGTACGGAAATAATGGGCAATATCAGTCTGGAACAAACTCATTCGGGAGAGGCCAATAGAAAATTGGTCGCATTCGATTTGATTGGTTTCATTCTTATTTGAATCATCATTTCTATCACCACTCGGTGGATATGTTGTTATGGGAAAAATAGGTGTCAAGTAGGAAGTCGTACTTGCAGAGTCATTTCCGTGGCAGTTTTGAGATGACACTGGTCGTCAGCTGCTAAATTTCTGAATGAAAATGAAGAAGTTGTGGCCAGTCTTCTGAGCTTGGGCAGACTGTAAGCGAATGGTGTGAGTAGGAAGTGGGAGGCGGCATTGTGTAGACTGGACATTTGTTGTTCTGCATCTGATTCTCTCAAGCATATCTTTTATCCTGAGGGATCAATAATCAGCTCCGAAAAAATTGTAGGTAATGGAAACTTAAATATAATAAGATCATTTTAAAGGTTGTGTTTATACAATAATAGACTGCTTCTTTTCATTTACCCTTTTTTCTTATCCGTGGCTGCTGTGAACGCAACTGGAGACGATGGAACAAAACTCGTGCACGCAGGATCGCCTGCAGCATGTCCTTGAACGCTGCCTCTGTGACCTTGAATTCAACACTCCTGACAAGCAACTTTGGAACGGTAGGAACCAACAGCAAAACATGGATTGGCTCAAAGAAAAACGAGATACAGTTATGAAAGGGGTGTGAATTCATATTGGTGAGCAGAAAACTTGCAATCTTTTACCTTTCCTTTGGGGGGCACAGCGATGCGCAAACAGCATCTCAACATCGCTTGAGTTTTGCTCCAGAGTTTTTGGCTGCAACCAGCAGTGGCATATTCAGATTCGGTCTGAACTAGTCTGCGTGATGTCATGACGTCAGTCACTCTATTTCTCCAGAATATGATTCAAATGTTCATGCATCTATTTTCTCTCACGCTTGTGGTGATTGGGGCTCAACAAGTCTCTTGGGAGCTCTTCAATGCCTTTACTTGTGAAATATGATTGTGACTGCTTTGTTGAGTCTTTGCTATGCGTCAGTCCATGTACAGAGACAAGATTGAAAAGCTGGAGGGAAGTCTTTTCTGTCCATTATCTTACTTCATTTGCTCAGCAGGCGTTCAATCCTGGCGACCAAGCTACACAAACGGAAAACCAAAAAAAAAAACATAAACAGAGAACATGTTTCCCACCCGTCATCAGAGTGAAACCCAAAAAGAGAAATAAGTTGCATGCGTGCTTTCGTCTGTCTGATCAGCCGGTCTGTGCATGAACCGCTGGTGTTTGGAGGAACTGGTCATGAGAGATCCCCACAACTTCCCGTTCCTTCTGCAGACAATTCTCAAGAAAACAAAGGAGGTGAAAATTCACCCGGCAACACCCTTTTCCACCGTGGTCAGCGCAGTCAGAGGGGTGACGGCATTTTTAACTCTCCGTCTTTTGCAGGTGCTTGTGCAATGTCGGTACGAATTGGTGGTGCCGCTTACTCTCCTGTTTTCCTCAACACTTTTAAAAGTGAGTGGTTGCCATTCAAGCGGTCTCTCCGGACTTAACGCACCGTCTAACATCATCATCCGTTCACATTTTCTTGCCCCTCAGACACCTTACCTACACCCAGATTGTAATGTGCTGTTGGAAGCTTACCTGCTTTTCCACCATTTCCTGTCCTGGCCGGATCCTTACTGCACCGCCTGCCAACGCCTGCTGAATATCATCTACAGTGAGCTCAGAGCACCAGGTGAAGCCTAAAACGTGCAAAGGGATTTTTAGCATCGTTTGTTCAATTGAGAACGCACTAAATTGTGATTGTGAGCACCAAGGGTTGCTCGTCTACGCCTGCCCTGCAATTGGCTGGCAACCAGTTCAGGGTGTCGCCCGCCTACACTGACTCTACTTTTGATTTAGGCATATCGTTTCAAAGACTGGTAAAGACGGAGCACGGCATTGCCACCGAGAACCAACACTCTAAAACCATGTAAGCTCAATCAGACACCTGAAGATTGAATATGCATCTGTAGGATAAAGAAATAATTGCTTTCTTTGTGCGTATGGGTGTTGGTGTTGGTCAGGATCGTGCTCTTAGTGAGTCCAGATGAAGACGTCCCGCCCGAGGTCCAATCGGTCTCCAAGCAGCTGAGCGTAAGCCATCAGTCCAAGCGAGACATCACTATCACCCTCATTTTGCACAGCTTCCAAGCTGCTCTGGGCACCAAAATCCACCTGCTTGGACTCCGTGATGCCTTGCAGGTGGCGATGAGCTTCTATTTCTTTTCACATGTCTTGGTTTCTGGGTATTTCTCCCTAAAACAAACGCCCCGACATTCCTCTAGACAAAACAGCCGGTTGAGCTGGAGCAGCTACTGGAGAAGGTAACTTGCTGCATGGAGACAGCAGCCTCCACAGCAGATCTTAGCGCTGCCCGAGAGCGTCTTGTACAGACGCTTGATGGGCTCAGACGAGGCCTTCTTCCCACAAGTGGACACGATTACATGGATACTGGTAAGTCACGTATCGGAGCAGACTTCATACAGCTTTGTGCACAATCACAAATGGACAGGTGCCCAAACCGCTGCAGTCTATTGACCACTAAGGTAGGTGAATCACAGTTTCCATGGCGATGACAGAACCACTGTTCGCCATATTACAAATCAGGGTGCCATCCAAATGACTTATTTTAATTATGTACAGTAGTGTTATATATACAGTATATATATTTTTTTAATAGTCTATAGACACTCCAGGCGGTTGAGAATTAAATGAACACCAGTAGTGGTAATTATCAGCAGTGACCTGCCTGTCAAGACCAACCTCAGACCTCACTGCTCCTCAATCTCAGCATTTTTTTCCTGTGTCGTTAGGGCTCGCTGAGACTTTCCTGCTACCCTTTCCCCAATGTCACACCAGATACTGGGAAAACGACAACTTTGGTGAGAACCTTTTGAACGACTCCACACAAACATGTTAACTGATCTCAAACATCTCGTGAACTCCCATAACCGTGTTCTTCATATTCCAGATTTTCTCAATACTATTCTCATGAACGAATGCTACCTGGATTCCTCTCTGGCATGTCTCACAAGAGATGAGGATGATGTGAAGGAAGAAGTCATGCAGAGCAGCAAAGCGGATCAGGGCTTGGAGAACCATCCTCTCTCCACGCCACCTTCCTCTTCGAGGGACTCGTTGTCCTGTCACTCTCCGTCTTCCAGCTCTTCGGTGTCCACAACATGTGGCTCATTATTTGTGGAAAGTGACTTCACTGAAGTCGGAGGACATAAGGGCACAGCTGAGGGACAAAAGAGTGAGTCAAAGTGTAGAAAGAAGCCCAAGAAAAAATCCAAAAGCCTCCTAGGCATGGAGAACTTCTCCTTGTTTTTCAAGAACCCACGCAGTCTTGGGACACAGCTCAAACAATCTCGATCCAACCAAGATCAACTTCTGCATGCATTTACCGTGTCCTGTCCTTTCACCGGTGAAGAGCCTCTTTCACCCCAGAAGCATCTTTGCATCCGCAGAAGGCCCATCCTGAGCTGCACCGAAACCGACGCAGCGCAGACTCTGGTGCAAGTCCTCGTCTTCGGTCGGGACAGAGAGGCCGGACGACTGGCGAGGGCTTACAGCGACCTGCAGGAGAAAGAGGCAAAATGTCCCAGACTCACCAAGATGTGCCGGTTGCAGTTTTACTTTGTTCCCTCAAAAAGGACATTTACAGGAAATCCCAGAGAAAGATACTCATCAGGACATCCAACTAAAGCTGCCTCTGTGGTGAGATCACTTGTTTACAACTTCATACTCCTTTCCGCTGTGCATTTGTTGTCTGGGTTTTCAGCGTCGATTAATCCCCCCTCACATCTTGTTGGCAGCCTAATGGTGTTTGCCGAGATGACAGCACCACAGATTTAGCCCAGATGTTGGGAATGATGGATCCCTGGTATGATCGGAGTGTCCACAGTCTGCTCAGTCTCTCTTCAGATGTGCTTTGTCAGGTAATCAAATTGAAAAAATAAGCACAGTCTGCTTCATTCATTCACTCGATGATCACCAACATGGCCCCGAAGGGAAACAAATGATGGATCAGCGCCAATTTGTACACTTTCACCGAAAAACAGCAACACCACTTGCTTACTTTCTCACTCCTTGAACAAGGCACGCAGTTATCTTGTCAGCAGACATTTTTCAAATCTTTCAGTTCTTCATTCCTTTGGGTCAGTGTTTGCTCTCGGCTTCACGAACATAAAGATGGCCACCACCAAAACCTGTAGCAGAAGTCAAACAGCGAAGTGGCACCCAAACTTTTTTGTGACCGGTTGAGACAAGTACATACTGTTGGCGGCAACGATTTTTTGTTATTCCTTTTAAATTGCCAGTTTTAAAGCACCGGTACCGACAACCACGACAATAGAGTAATTCAACATTTTATTCACGTCAATTCCTTTCAAACAGTGTTATTGTACTCCACAACAAATGCAGAATAAAATAAATTAACACCGTGAACTAAGAAATGGACCAATTAGGAATAATAAATACGTTTTATAAGGTAAACGGTTACGGTCCTACATACGGCGTTAGCAATAGCATCATTGCTACTTGCATATGGGACTGGTCAAAAGATGGCGCGATTGATTGCTGTTTCCATTCGGTGGTTACTGGCAAGATAATAGCGACGAAACTATCAACGTTTACGAGGGCAGGCTGTTCATACTCGAATTTTTGCGACTTGTTCGAATGATTCAACAGGTTTCTTGTATTACCTTGTTTTTGACGACATACCACACAGAAAAGCTTCTTCGTCCACGTCGCTCCCGAGATACCGCGAGGGCGGGAGCTTCTCTTGTCAAAATCGCTTCATCTTCGGAGGTCATGGCTGCCTATCAGCTGCGCGTATAAAGCTGTACGTTTGGTCAGTTTGTTACTTTTACTTTCTTTTTACTACTTCTTTCGTTTATTGGCGGATTCTGTTTATTTCAACTTTCCACGCAAGCTTTAAAGGAGAACTCCAATTGGCTCGAGTCGGGCATATTTCGCACATCATGTGCGAAATAAGCGTGATTCTCGTCACGTCACGTCTGGTGGAGTCAATTTGCTCACAGGTCGCAGGTCTGCCTCTGAGCGGCCCGGTCCCAAACGGGCCGAGGCCCGGTACCGGTCTGCGGACCGCTGGTTGGGGACCACTAATATAAAGGTAATCAAACCCACCTACTGCCACCACCTGTTATGGGGATTAAAAATGTCTTGTTCAAGTGGACTACGCTCCTAGAAATACCTTATATAACATTTTAAGTCAAATGAGGTGTTTTCTGTATTGCAGCCTGCATGGAAAGAAGAAAGTGTCTCCGAAAATAACGGCCGGGAGGTGGAGCTTCCCTTGATGGCTGACTTGATTCTTTACTACTGTAGGCATGCAGACCAACCTGTCCTGGTGCAGCTCTACCGGGCTGAGGTTTGTACACTGCAAGAATCACTGAGTTCATATCAAAAGCTCACCAAGGTCATCCAATCACAGTACAGTATCTTGCACAGACCAACAATTATCATAATTGTACAAAGTATTTTGGGTGAAATTCTGAACTCTTAATTGATTCAGAGGTTCATCAATGTGGAAAGTGTGTTTTTTTTTCTCATTTAATTTCGTCTGCACAGCTGACCCTGGCTGGCGGAGAGAAGAGAAGTGAAGTATTTATTCATTCTGTAGAACTCGGACACACGGCTGCAACCAGAGCGGTCAAAACTATGGGTGAGTCACACCGAAGCAGACATACACTTGACAAACAGAGCAGACATGCACTTTGTCTAATGTGAATGGCATTGTTCTCACAGGTGCTGCCAGCAAGAGGTTTGGGATCGATGAAGAGAGCGAGGCTGTCCCCTTAACGCTGAGTGTGGCCTATAATAAGGTGCTAAAATGGAGCAAATTATGAAACATTTTAATGGGTTTCATACAAATAGTTGGGTGTCTGGCGTGTCTACCCAAGCGGCAAGTGTGAAATTGCACCGCAAAATTTTCTGTCTGTGCTGTGGCTCATTTGCATTCGACAGGACGGCCTCTTCAAAACAACAACGAGGCTAAAAAGGAACAAGCAAAAACAAAAAAGAGGGTGTAAAGTGTGCAATTGTTGTTCCTTAGGCCACTTTGACAAAATCTTGGCATGGACATGTTACATGACCAATTAGGAATAATAAATACGTTTTATAAGGTAAACGGTTACGGTCTGGTAGAATTCCTCGAAATCGGAGGTGAACGTCAACAGAGTTGAGGTCAGCGGTGGGAAAGCTGGGACCACCTTTGGTGTGTGTCTGGATCAAGACGAGAGGAAGTTTCTGCAAAGCGTCACCAGGTACTACGAAGCACACAAAAAAAAAGCCTTATAGGCTACAATATCGTTGTATTTTTTTTAACCTATGCTACATTATTTGCAAAGATAACATACACACCTGGCAACTGTTTTGAATGATGGAAAAAAAATGGGGCTACTTTGAACTGGACATTGCACTTAGCACGAACAGAATTAAATGTTGAGTCACCATATTTTTCAACCAGTTCAGTTCATTGATTGCAGGTGGCCTGCAGTGGAAGGAGTCAACGGACCCAAGCAGAAATGTTTTGCACATCCGTCAATATTTACAAAGCCTTCAGCAAAGCTGAGCATTTAGGTCTGCTATTTCATCTATTCCTTTTTTTCAACATTTATTTTCTAACTATCTAACATAGTGAAATGCATTCGCATTGTGTCTATCAAGAGTATAGAACCGAAAGCTTATGGCTCTCAGTGACGGAAGTCCCAAAAAAGCACTGCCCCAAGTCTAAAAAGAGCAGCAGCCAGGTAAACATTTTATTGTACATATTGAAAATAACACATTTTATTTTATTTCTGACCCATTCCCTTTACAACTCTCTGGTAGAATTCCTCGAAATCGGAGGTGAACGTCAACAGAGTTGAGGTCAGCGGTGGGAAAGCTGGGACCACCTTTGGTGTGTGTCTGGATCAAGACGAGAGGAAGTTTCTGCAAAGCGTCACCAGGTACTACGAAGCACACAAAAAAAAAGCCTTATAGGCTACAATATCGTTGTATTTTTTTTAACCTATGCTACATTATTTGCAAAGATAAATAAATAAATGAAACATCACAGATTCACTGTTTTCACGCTGAGGCCAAAGCAATAAAAGTAGGATTTTGGTACCATCTTGTGACATCTTGCCGTTCAGGGGCGACGTTGAAATGAGTTGAGTTTCATTTCCAACTTCTTTACATGACCATAAATTATTGTCTGTGTCCTTAGGCTTGAAGTGTCTTTGTGCTGTAAACCGGGAAGCAGTTCAGACTGGAAATACAAACCTTCACCAGGCCAAGTCCAGCCTCTCAACCCATCTTACTGTTCCATGCTTTGCCTTCCCTTCATCTCTTTCTCTGCCTCGCATGCCTGAAAATACCTTGACTGGAATGGACCACCAACAATGGCGACAAAAAGAAAATAGATGAAAACTGATGAATTGGGGGGGGGGGGGGGGGGGGAAGGCAACATTGTTACACAGTTGTGTAACAATGTTGTTATTCTGCAACACATTATGGAGTGGAAGCATGTGGATTTTGTTGTTGTTGTCATTTTTGTTCTTAGAGTCATTCTCAATTGTCAAGACTTTCTTCAACATCGCCTCAAGATACGTGCTCTTTATAATAGTACAGTATTTTTAATCGCTGTACTGTATTTAAAAAGCTGACGAGCTCATTGTTTTTTTTTGTGTGTTATCTATAAGTATTTGTTTTTAAGCTGTTTATGGCATTATGTTTTGCACAGTTTGTCTCGCACACACACAATAAAAAATGTTTTTCAATGAAATGATCTTGGGTATTGCAAATTTACTGATGGTGCACAACTTTACTTCCTTGACAGGTACACAGAATGGACGGATAGGTTGCGTATTCACATATTCCCATGCAAACGCATGCTCAAAAGAGTTTGTGCATGTAAGAGTTATGGTGAGACGTTGTCATTGGCAACCAAATGTTTTTGGATGCCAAACTTTATAGCCCTAAATGAAACGTTTGTACTTAGGCATCCGCGTCTGAAGGGGTCGCTATAGTCTTACGAAAAAGAAATGTCCAGGTGTCCTGTAAACGTTGCCGAACAAGTGCCATCTGGGAACAGGTGGAGGTACTAAGAAGTAGTTGTCTTAATGCTGCACTACGTGATGGAAGAAGATGTACCCGAAGCGATTTAAGACGTCGGGCAGGGAAGAGACAAAAAGGTACATCTTTCATGTTTTATTTTATGATGTGAAGGCAGCGGAGGGTAATATGACGTGGACGCTAACTCCACGTTTCGAACCGGCGCATCCGGCCTGACGGGTGTTAGTGACTGACAAGTTCCTTATTCTTTTCGACAGCACGAAATGAAACTTCGCTTCAGTGATATTTTTTAAACTTGATTTGAAATAAGCGTTTGGGTGATAAGCGTACGCGCGCTCGACGGACATTTCATCAGGTACACGTTGGAGGAGAAACGTCTTCAAATGTCAAACATTCTCTCTATGATCAGTTTTGATTGACACCAACGCTGAGTAATCCATTTTAAATTGACATTTGTGGTTGCATTGGATGATGCTTCGAACTGTGAGGTATATTTTTTTTTGAATCACCCGCCAGCTGGTAGCATTCTTTCACTCTTTAAATAAATGTATTTAGGGTGATATTTGTACATCGCGAAAATGTATACATTCATTAATGAGTGAATCTCAGCGAAACAGAAAAGTTTCATTTATTTCAGTATTTCAATTCCAAACGTGAAGCTCACGTATAGTAGGCCTACTATCGATGCAAAGAATGTCACTTTTGAATTTAATACCGGAAATAAGTATTAAATAGTACATTTTCCACCATATGGATGGGTGAGAAATCCCATCACGATGTTCAAGGGAAGGTTTTGTTTGTTTGTTTTGTTTTTGACTGCTTGTTTTCTCACACATATCTCTGACTGTGTGTCCCTTAGTTGCTCCATGTGAAGCCAATCAAGCACCCAGGAACTCCACCATGAAGAAGACCAAGCAGATCAATGTCAAGCAGACCCTCGCTCTGGCGAGAGCCTTTCACTTGGTGTACTCCTGCGCCAAATCCTGCCTGCTCCCCTTCCTCACGCTGTACTTCAGACAGCTGGGCCTCGCTCCTGAGATGGTGGGCATCATCATGGGCACCAAGCACCTTATTTCACTGGTGTGGCGGCCCCTGGCCAGCTTGCTCGCCAAGATGTATAACAAGAGGCGAGCGGTGATACACGGCTCTGTGGTGTGTTCAGCTGTGGCCGCCCTTGTCGTGGTTCTTTTTCCGCCTGTAGATCTGCAAACACACATCAACTCCTGCAACGGGTCGAGTCTGAGAAGCACTCCGTCGCCCATAGAGTCTCACCAAAAAGTCAGCACAGCTGACTCCTGGTCTACTGTCGCCTTTCCTACTAACAGAACATCTGTTGCAATCGGAAGAACTTCACAGCTTCCTGCGGTAAGAACAAACAATACCAACAGCACGATTGAGTTCCAGCCGACGACTCTCGCCTCGGTGAAGGAGAAGAAGTCGCAACGCAAACGGGACGCTGAGGATCATAAAGAGGAAGGCCAATTGGATTTTCTGTCCAGCCTGAAGGTGATGGACGTTCAACATCAGCTCTTCTTCTTGGTGCTTATCACAGTGTCAGGATGGGAGCTGGTGGCAGCCCCTCTTGAGTGGACGGCGGACGACGGCCTGTACGATTATCTGGACTTTGCCGATGCTTCAGACCGGTGCAGCAGCGCCGGGGTGTGGCCTTTACTCGGAGCCGCATGCGGCGCCGGCGGAGCGGGGCTGCTGGTCAGCCGGTTAAACTGTTTAATCATCGGACGCACCTCCAGGAGCGCCGTGCACTTCTTCTGCTACGCCGGCGTGTCAGCGCTGGCCTTGCCCATTGCGGCCTTCCTCCCTCTATACTTGAACAAACAGCAAGGCCAGGTCAACCGGCTGCTCAAGGCCGTTCAGTTGGTACGAGGCTCCCGGCGCGCGGCGCTATGCGCCGTCACCGCCCTGCTGGTGGGGATGACGCGCTCGGCCGTGGACAACTTCCTCTTGTGGCAGATGCAGGATCACGGCAGCACCGAGCTGCACATGGGCGTGTCCCTCAGCCTCGCGGCTCTCTCACAGGCCGCCTTCCCGCTTGTGGCTGTCCGACTGACTCGATTGCTCAGCTCAGGCAGGGTGCTGGCGCTGGGGGCGGCCACTCTCGGGTCGCAGTGTTTGTATTACTCTTTCCTGTGGGGACCGTGGGCTGTGCTACCCGCTCAGCTTATGAGCTGTTTCAGCTGCGCAGCCTTCTGGTGGGCCGTGAAGGTGCAGAGCGACGACATTGCCACGCCAGGAACAGAGAGGAGTATCAAAAGGCTCTACAACGTCTTGTCTTTAGACTTGGGGAGTGCACTGGGAAGTTTTGCCGGAGGCTTCGTGGTTCGCTGGTGTGGGCTGGAGTGGCTGTTCAGAGGGTTGGCCGCGGCTATGATGCTGTGGTGCATATGTCTGCCTCTGCTCCAGTGCAACGCCCCCCACCACTACAGGATCAACTATTCTCGTCTTTTGGCGGCAGACACCAGTGAGGCCAGCGACTCGGAGTCGGACGAAGAAAGAGACTGGCTGGATAAAGCGATGGAAGACGACAGCAGCAATAACAACAATTATGGAAGGACACTAAGCCGCTAGTCTGTACAGTGTGACCACCGGTAACGAATGCACCAAACACTCAAGTGTGAAGTTTCAACGCAAAATGAACAATGTAGAACAGTGTCATCCAGTTTGGACAAAAGAATTCGGACCAGACCACGTTGCCGAGATCGCGAGCGAGCTCTGCTGCGCTTCGTGAAAATCTGCAAGTAATTGATGCCTCCTCCAAAAAGAGGTTTTCAATTGCCTGTGCAGTTGGGCTCATAAGTTTACACACCCTGACAGAATTTGTAAGACGTGCAATCAGCTTTCCTAAAAGAAAACACAAGTGATCAGGCTAAATACATTTTTGATTAACATTCAACATGGTATTTCAGCCCAATAGCACAACTATGAAACAAAACCCAGAATTAAAATAAGTAACGAGATGGTCACCTTTGACACTAATGCTTTTATTGTTTTGGCCTTAGCACAAAAATCCAAACAGATGAGTTTTTCGGTGAATAAGAGAGGAAAAGTTAGGCCCAAAAAATTGGTTAATTTGGTGAGGATGTGAAAGCCAAAACAACAGGGCTTCACAATAGTTTGTATTACGGCATCACCACAAAAAATATTCTACTACCTTTAGCTGAGTGATCCACCTTGAGTCATTTTTACTCCTTTGCGTTGTCTGTTTTGTGTTTTTTTATGGAGCGGAGGCATCAACTGTTGTTAATGCGTAAATTGACACAAGCCGCTCATTTTTGGACAAACGCCCCCAGCAGGTTTGTAGAAAAGGCGAGGAAGGCTCAATTGTGAATCGGCTCAGTTAAATGCAAATAGCAGACGTGTACATAAGGTGAGGTTGAACGGCTGTGGAGTCGTGTTCCGTCACACCCACTTGCCGCCTCATCCGTTTAACTGCTGGTGAAGTTGAGAGTGAGTTGGCATTTCTTGACATGTGTTATTTTGGAAGGTCTGTACGGTCTTTGTGTTGAACAGTAAAACACTTTGTTCAAAAACAAATCATTTCCCCTTTGCCTCTTGTACTTGTGACGAATGAGCGCGGCTCTTCGAGGATATCAATATACAGTGCAGTGGAAGGTCCCAAAAGGCAACAGATGCCCGACCACAATTGCTCCCCATATGGGTGCCGGGCGGCCCCTCAAGAACCTGATGCGTGAAATCAACTCATCCATATTATGTTGTTTGTAGCGCAACTCAATCGGGAAATTGTGTTGAGAGAGCCACCCCCGTTGGGCTAATGCCGTTGTGGTTAGAGCTCAGTTGATTGATAAAACAGCAGGTGTAACCACCATTCTTTTCCTTTTTTGCAATCTGTGAAATGGCACAGACTTGCCACCGGTGAGCATGTCGTTTTAAATGGCGTTCATGTTCAGGATCAGGCCTTGTCTGCCGGCCTAAATATCAAAGTACTGAAACTGAAAAGTTTACTCGCATCTCTGATCAAAATCATTCGTAAAAAAATGTCGACACGTGTTATCAGCATCTCTGGTGAGTCGATACAGTATTGATGAGTCAGGTAGGTCCTCGTTCAAGGCCCAGGTGCCAAACTCACCTTTGCGTGGGAGTAATCATTGTGACTATTTAGTCATTATCATGTAGAAGTCACACAGAATCTTCATTTGAGGTCAGTACGTTTTTGGAGTTCGCTGATGGTTATTGGGCATATCCCATCGCTGGCCTGTCGTTGTACGCGCGTGCCACTAGGCGGCGTCTCTTAGTGGTGATCGGCATCCAGTGGTCATCTCAGATTCCTCAGCGTTGGAGTGGCTTCAGCATCCACGCGCAGCTCTCCCGCAATTTCCCGCCCGTGAGTGCCTCGTTGCATCTTGTGCTGGTCTGCACTGTTGAAGGGGACTTCTGGTGAGGAACATGGAATAACAGACATCTTCTGAACGAGACGACACTTTGGACCAGGCGCAAATGGATGAAGCAAATGAGAAATCAGGTGATGCATGTGTTATGTGTGTAGTCACAGTGGTTAAAACAAACCGTTTTTTTGTTTTTACACATGATCATTTGGAGTATACGTCACAACTCATGCAGATTCTTACAAGTAATTTCGTGCTATTCAGAAAACTGTTTCATTCCGTGTATGAGTTTCTCCTTCCAAATAACATAAAACATTAGCTTCAAAGGTCGTCCTTTAACTGCATGTTTTCGTTTGTTTGTTTTGTAGACCACATAGAGGTTTTGCTACGTTATGTTCTGCTCATTTTCCTCACAAGACGTGTACAACATACTGTAGGCATTATACATTTGCTACACATTCTTTGCCTGAACGCTCGACAGAACATTGATTCGATATTCGTGACACACACACACACACAAAAAAAGGTTGGGGACCACTGATGAATGAAGTTGCAGCAGCACCACGTGAATGTCTGGGTGAGTTGTAGCCGTGGTATCAACAGTGACTCGATATGTAAGAGTGGAAATGTCCTTTCAGCCAAACACAGTTAATTAAAAGTAAATCTCAGCTCGAGCGGGTGACTCATCGCTCTTGATGAGCAGTAAACGAGTAGGAGGCTGTCGTGGAGGAGGTGGCCGGTTCGAGGCTGGTACAGTCACAACGAAACGATGGCTTCAACTAACACGTGAACCGAAGAGACAACTTTCTCGTACTTGTCTCTTACATTTTCATATTTTGTCACTTGTCAAAATTATTAACCCACACCTACTCTCCCTGCGTCACAATATTAGGGACACCCAGACATTTAATTTGATCCAATACAAAAAAATATGGGAACTAATCCAATCATACTCACTTGAACTGTAAATCCTCCATAAAACTTTAACCATAGTTTTCTACGATGCACGTTACACAGAATCTTGAGGCTATTTAGCTATGGCAGCTTGGCTCTGTTTGCAAATCTCGGTTCAGGCCCTGCTGTGTGGAAATAGCACGTTTGCCCGTGCTGGTTTATGTTTTCTCTGGCTACTGCGGTTTGTTTACATGTGCCTTGCAATTGACTAGCAACCCGCTCTTGCCCAAAGTTGAGATAGCCTGATGAGAACAAGTGCTACAGACAATGGATGGACGGATGGATGGAGTTTAGCCACGATAATGCATGTAGACTGCTATTATTGTTGTTTATGCGGGCTCGCAATTTTCATTCTACAAGCCAACTGACTTAACAGTTTGCAGAAGTCCTGTAATTAGTGGAGCCTGCAGCATAAACGCGTGCGCAGGTGTTTCATTCCAAACATGATTACAGTTCATGTCTGCCTTTAAATGGGACAGCTTGTGGAAAATGGACTTTTTAATGGGTAGTATCCAAATCCATCACATTTCTACTGTGCTGGAGAATCATCAAGCCAAACTTTGTGTTGTGTTAATAAGGCACATCGGATAAATATATTTCCAAACGAATGTACGAAATGTATGTGATAGCCTTTCGTTTATCTTTCATCAGAAGATGTCATCTCCATGGCCGATTCCTCAATCGCACTCGAGGACATCGAAGGGGAGCTGTTCAAAATTGAGCGACTACGAAACGTCCTCGTGCGGCGAGAGTCAGAGTTGAGATACATGTAAGAGATATTATCTTATCTTATTATCAATAAACACAAGTCAAGATGCACGTCCAGCACACCACAATCCGATTCTAATTTTGCTGGGGCCAGTGAAATAAGATCGGCTCACTGTGCATTTGGATTCATTTCATCCGAGGGGGCAAGGGAAATTGCTGTTGGACAACAAAGCAACTATCTGTGGTACCTTTGAAATGATTTTCACCAACGGTTCCTTCTCAAGCTCTTAATTAGACATTGGAAATTGATTTTAAGACATTGCACTCAAGAATGAGAGTGGAGCTGCGTGATTTGTAAGAGGACTGATCCTGCTGTTTGGAAAGTCACGTTTTGTAAGTGAATGTGTTTTCTTCCCCCCCCTCCAGGATGGAAGACTTTCAGTTGTGTAATGAAATCACAAGGCTGAAGAGAGAGCTGCAGAAACTGGTTTCAGTCCCAGGTACTTTCAAACGGCAGCCACCTCCAGTGAGCGCGCCTGTTGTGAAACACACCATTATGTACAGTCGAACCTGGTTACAACGTACCTCGAGGGACATGGGGAATGTTAGAACGCTAGTTTGTTGTAACCATTAAAATGGCCGCCAACTACGATGTATAATATAATATGAACACGTACTACAATATAAACGTGTCCGTTACAAATACGTGCACAGTGTGAAGAAGAAATGATTTTATAAGACGTGAAACAAACACCTGTCGCGTTCCGACTTCATCTTTGAAAAGGTTCGGTCAGCAAATGACGCGTACCTCTTCTCCAGTTCAGGATGTGCCGTGCCCCGAAGCCATCTTTCAAATCTGTTGGCCTCCACCAACTCTGCCATGTTTTTTTTGTTTTTTTTTTGCAATTACCAGACATGTTTTCAGAGCATGTGCTCAGGAAGCACAACCATGTGTTAAGATTTTTACTCATCGGTGATGGCCTCTGAAGAGACTGTGTGCACTGAAGCTCAGCTGGAAAAAACAAAAAAGAGAGCGACTGAAGAATTTTCAAGGCTCTTCTTTTTTCTTTTTTTTTTCCTTCTAAATGCACTGATGAATGTTGATCCCCCCCCCGCCTTCACCCATGAAGTTTGTATGACATGTAGAGCCACGAGAAACGTTGCTGTGGCAACTAAAAAGACGGACCGCAGTGGAGAGTGTTTAAAGTGAGTGCATCAACAATAAATAACGAGATAGCTTGAATGTATTCATAATCGTCCTCGATGAAGACGGCAATGTCACAATATAAATACAGAACAAAACACTTATTGATTGTACCCCCACCCTCCAAAAAGAATCTGTGAAATAGCGGCATCTTAACATCCCACACGGTGAGGTAGGGAGAAAGAGGCCATTTTTCTTCATAGAAAAAGCCTTCCATCTTTGGGAGCAAAACCAAAAGATTGATATTTACTGTATACATTTTCTTTAGTGTATAAACGGATACAAAACTATATTTTCCAAGACAATAACCATTGCTGAGGAATGCAGTGTGTTTTTATGGAGCAAACCATGTTGTCGTTATTTCGAGGGGGGAGGGGGAATATATGTGATGCTCTGAAATGTCACTTTTGACATGAAAATAACTCTGAACGGGGGGGGGGGGGGGGGGGGGCGTGACGGTTGAACAGACCGAGACAAGTCCAAGGAGGATCGGACGAGGGAGGAGGAGCTGCTGCAGCAGATCAGCAAGCTGGTGGAGACCAGAGACTTCCTCGTAGATGATGTGGAATTTGAGCGGCTCAGGTGAGGTTCTTCACACTCGCAGGTTAAGCCTCCAAAGCTTCAGCCCCTCCTTTGTTGGAGGAAAAAAGTTGAGCTCTGTGTCGAAACTATTATCCCGGCCTACTACTGGGGTTTGTTTTCCCAACTTGTTTCTCATCACGCTGTGATAAAACATGCCGTCTGCCTGACCTTCCTCTTACACTAAAACGGTTCAGTCTGACCTGCTGCGTATCAGATAGCAAAAACATGGACTATTTACAAGCGGCAATGAACTAAAAAAAATGTGAGGATGAAATTTGCTTTACACTTTGCCCGCGTTGTCTCCCTCTGCTGCGTTGGTTTTTGCATCAAGGATTGTGGTTACTTTCTGGTCATCGTCGTGCCGATTTCAACATTTTGATGGAGATGAAGAATTCCTTTTTTGGGCAGTCAGACACAAGTAAAGGGTGTCAGTGAAGGGAAACTTCAAGCGCAGAGGGCTTTTGTTTTGATTCGATCAGCAGGGGACCTCTGTTTTGCAACACTTGCTTTTTTTTTTTTTTTATCCTTTGAAGTTTCAGCAGTGTCGATCTCAAAATGTGACGCGATCCGACGACTTCATGGATCAAAAACATTTGTTCTTCCCAGAGAGAGAGAAGAAGACCGAGAAATGGCAGCCTTCTTGCAGCCCAAGCTCCACAACACTCCGGGGACCAAAGGTGAGCTTCTCGTGCCGCTGTCATTCACAAGCATCATATTGAAGACGTTAGCCAAGTTGGTGGAACCGAGCATTGAGCAATACGCCTCCCTTTCAAATCAGGCGCTCTGCAAGACCAGAAGGTGATGTCCAAAGCTACACGCACGCCAGCACCCTTTATCTCGAAAACTGGACTAACGCTACTGAAAGACTGCTGCGGCGTCACGTGCGCCATCATGTAACGCATCTCGCGCATGCCTACGCTCCATTGCACCTTGTATGCATTTTGAAGTGATGAAAATTCTTGGGAGTGAGCATATGTCCTCAAAGTAGAAAGACGTTCGGTGTACATGCTACCCTAATGTTGCATGAAAAGCGTTTGTACTATCCTATTTGTAATGTGATCTCATTAAGTGACCCACAGGAGGGAACCGGAATGAAGTCTTTTCGTAATACGGTGGCTGTTTGGCAGGGCAATTACCGCCACTCATATCATCAAGCTTAAGGCCGTGTGTGATTGCTTACTTTCATTTTTGATTTCCTAACAGTACTGCAGTAACACAGAGCGAGTATCAAAGAGTTTGTGTTGTGCAAAAATAAAGATCGGCGTTTGTTTCAGGTACATTCAAACCTTGTTTCGTGACTTATGTGTCAGAAAGATGAATGTTATGTCAAATATCGCACGAGCATGCAATTGGATCACTGCATTTGAGGATCGTGTTCGCTGTGGCGAGATGTTCTCGCTGCTCAGTTGTTGTCACGTTCTGCGTGATGGTAGTTGTGGGACCCCAAAAAGCAGGGAGGCAGGGAGGAGCAGGGTGCATTGACCAAAATGTATTGAACAAAAAATACACACAGCAGTACAATGGAAAAAAAAAAAACACTTAAGTCGAAGTACTTAAAAAAAATGCCTGAGGAAACAAAACATGACAGGAGCACACGTATGCTCACATACTCACAAAGACTGACAGAAACTCGGGGAACTAATTCCAAGCGAAGTGACGAGACAACGAGAAACACCTGGACAAGACACAAAGGCTTGAGGGAGCTAATTGCTTACACACAAGGAAGACTGATAACGAGAACAGGTGGCAAATGAGGAATCAAAACCAAACGTAACCAGATCGAAACATAACAGCTGTATTCCTTTGCTCCACAACTTGATGCAGACACCCACTCTGCAGTCCTAGATGACTCATACAGTGGGTGGTCTTAAGAAGCATCCCCTCCTGCTCTCCTGGTTCAAGCCAAGTGAACGTCGCGGCATCATCATTTAAACAAAATCCCAATGGAGCATTCTTTTTTTTTTCTTCTTTTTTTAATCCTGGATAATACGCTGACAGGAATAAAAACAGTTCATCTTCGTTCATACGGCTACAAACGGCTATAGCATGAACTGTGTGGGGGCCCCCCCTACCCTCTTCTTCTTGTTATATGACATTACTCCTTGGCAGGCAGAGGAAGGCCGTCACACGTGGATGCGGATGAACAGACCCGTGCACAGGCAACTGTCCCCGCTGTATTTAATCTGAAGACTAATTAGCGGGCTACTGTGTGTGAATATATAGACATGCCAACCCACTCTAATTGGGCGCTAGTGGGAAAGGCGGCTTGTCTTGCTGAGACATAAAAGAGTCCCTGGAAACGTGACATCAAGCATCGCCAATTAAATGCTTTTCCTTAAACAGCATTGACTGTACCTCAGTACTGTCACTAATCCATAGTTTAGTCTTGAAGAAGCCGAAATCACAATCGAGAGTACTACCAATAATGCAAGGCTGCACTTTTATCCAGTGACTTTTATTTGGTCCCAATGGCGGTCTGCATCAAATACTGTACAACAATTTTTGTTTTAGGAATATCTCTAGTCATTAACCGAGCGTCATTTGCGCTATGGTGTGGGACTTGAGACTAGACTTGTGACACTGAGTCACAGGAATGCTCATTGTGGGCAAGGCTGCTTGAGTGACTAGACTGACCTGTTGGGTAACAAAAAAACAAACAAACAAATCTTTTAACCCCTCGTCGTCCATTATTCTATTAAAAATGAAATGACCTCTTCATATATAATACGGCAGGGGATGTATTGCAGAGCCATTCCAGTGATGCCAGTAATCCGTTAGTCTAATAAACAGCCTACCCTAATGTGCTACTACAGCCAGACCAGTAATCGGATGAAAATTATGTATCAAAGTTACTGCGTGCTACCGTATTGTGGCGGTAGTACATCACAACAACAAGCGAGAGGCACTTTAGCTTTGATGAAGACTTACTCCAGAATCGGAGACAATCAGCACTAGCTTGTCCCCGCTCCCGTTGCTACGGTGACATGGCAGCATAAATCTGGTTGGTCGAAAAAATGAAATCCCCATAAACATTTTAGAAGCTGTGCAACCATGACAAACACAACAAACCGAAGAGAATAGACTGTTGGGGAAGAACTCGATTGATTTTGGGGAACCAATATTATAATTTAGGTTGTGAATCTAGTTCAGTGCTTAATTACGATAGTGTCAATACAAACAACTGTACTGTACATCTTCAGTCTCTATGCTACTAGGTGATACAGTATTTCTCTTCTAAAAGGCAAGTCGGCGTATGAGTGTAGCGCACTTTGCCAAGACGTCTGCGTTATGATTCCATGACGCTATCCCTTTAAATTCGTGACGCAGCTCAACTAGTGGCCCACTTTTGTGCTGCTAGAAGGCGGGGTGCAGCAGCGAGCTCGGCCGCCCGGTGCGTACGGCTCGGCCCGGTCCGGTTCTTTGGTGCTCTGCTGGGCCTTCGCTGCCTCCACAATGGAGTTTCTACTGGGGAACCCGTTCAGTACGCCTGTCGGACAGCGGATCGGTGAGCTTGTTTTCCAGCCGCTCGTGCATGGTTTCAATGTAATCACCAAATGACGAGCAAGCCCGGCATCTTCGTTCGTCATTCTTCGCGAACATTCACCCGTATTTGTCTTATAATTTAGTCTCGAATGCACTCACTACGTAGCATACAGTTATGGTGTATAACACGCTATTATTTCAATCATCATTCAGTATTTATTGATACTGACAGAAGAGTAAGAGGTAATGCTTGATTGACGTGTTTGTCAGCCAATAGTTAGACATAGGCGTGGTCCAAAACGTCGCCATGTTGCAAATAGATTGGTTGAAACTTCCTGCTGACCTAAATCGGCGGCAAGTCGTCATGCGTTTGCATTGACTCATGCAAATACAGTACAGTTGTGGAAAAAAGGAATGGCGTAATTTTTTTAAAAGAAATATATTTACATGATTGTGTCTATTGTGTGGCTAGTCTGAAGCTTTTTTCCCAGTAACCTGAAGACCACTGAAAATGTATTTATTATTATCATGTAATACTACACATGATATATTAATAGTTACCCGATACATTTGAAAGTAATATTATTCCACTGTTTGTAGTGTTGAAAAGACTCAGCTATGGTAAACAAGAATGTCAGATTTCAAACTGTTTTTGTTATTTTTAAAATTGAAATATTGTTGCGCATTTTGCTTGCACTGCCGTACCACAGGGCGCTGTTGCAGCTCCTCTGTGAAATTTGTATATGGTCTAAACCAGACATGTCTAGCTCCGGGCCTGGAGGTCCACTGTCCAGGACAGGCAGGACAGCGGCCCTCCACCACCGACTTTGGACACCCCTGGTCGAAACAAAAGTTCAAAGCTCCATGGAGGCTTCCTTAATTTAAAATTATTTGGATTAAATTAATATGCGTTTGTCTCTCCTTTGTATCAAATTAACAAACACAAGCACATCTGTTAAACATGATGCCACTGATAATGTTTAGATTTTTATCCGAGTAAAATTGTATTTAATTTGCGTTTTTCAGTGTCTCTTGTCATAAACTCTGAATTAAATCGCACAGAAACAACGATTTACAATGCACATCTAGCTGTCTGTCGGTTTGTCTGTCGCAGAGATTGCAACCAACTCGAGCCTGCCGTCAGAAGACTGGTCTCTCAACATGGAGATCTGCGATGTGGTTAACAGCTCTGAAGAAGGGTGTGTTTTTGTGTGTGTGTTATAAGAAAGGAGCTCAGGGTTGCATGTATCTGAAAGGTCAATATTCTCTAATTCCAGACCCAAAGATGCAATTAGAGCCATAAAGAAAAGGATTGTGGGGAACAGGAACTTTAAGGAGGTCATGCTGGCACTCACCGTGAGTGTATCTACACACCTCCACCGTGGGCTCTTTTTGTTCTTGTGATGTTTTCTCAGATATGAGATGCATTTTTCTGGCTCCAGGTGCTTGAAACCTGTGTGAAGAACTGTGGATACAGGTTTCACATCCTGGTGACCACAAGGGATTTTATCGAGGGGGTTCTCGTCCGTTCTATCATCCCGAGGAACAACCCTCCTTTGATCGTACACGACAGAGTGCTCGGCATCATACAGGTTGGCCGCTGCTAAACGGAAAAAGAGCTATTTTTAATTCGTATTGACACATTCCACCTCTTGTTATTTTGTGGTTGTCATCGTTTCAAGGCGTGGGCAGACGCATTCCGTAGCTCGCCCGACCTGACGGGTGTGGTTTCAGTGTATGAAGACCTGCGCAGGAAAGGGCTTGAGTTCCCTGTGACGGAACTGGATGGCTACCCACCAGTCCAAGCCCCCAAAAGGGTACAACCACTTTTTCATGACTCGCTCTTAAACGCCGAACGCCACCTTTCATCTTTGGTCAATCTTTCTTTTCTGGTGCTTTCCGTGCCTCGCTGAGCAGACCTCGTCTCGGAACGGGCCTGCTGTTGCTACTGTTCCCGCTGTGCTGCTGTCCTCCAAACCTCCCCTAACCCCACCCCAGACACTTGAGCTAAAACAGACGCTAGATGGAAGTGATGCCTTCACTCCCAACCAGGTGATGGTGTTTGCTGCACTAAGGGGTTATTTTAACACTTTTTTTCCCCAAGATACCTGCTACCTTGACTTACAAGTGCTCCAATTACGAGTTGTTGGCGTTTCAACGAACCTCCATGTACTTTCAGGCAAGGGCATTTATAGTTATTAAGTAAACTATTAGCTCTTATGACTCCAGGTGGGGGCACTAAAAGCAGAGCTGGGAGTTGTGCGGACCAACCTCACCATGATGTCCGATATGATGAGTCAGCTGGATCCTGTCACGGTAAAGCAAGCTGCCGTGGAGCTGCTGCAGGTACACAAATTGCACCCGTTCGGGTGTTATGATCAATCCAAGTACATTATTGCTTTCATTTTATCCTGTGAGAATACATCTCCCGCCCTTTCTCGTTGCCCTTAACTGATCTCGCACTTTACGCATGTGCTACATCTGCACCACCACAACCCCCCACCCACACATTCTCTCTCTCTCTTTGGTTGTGTCATTAGCAGTTGTACACAGTATGTAAGGAAATGCAGGACAGGATAGTGAAGATTGTCCCCAGGCTTAGTGAGGAGAAGTTGATTGAGGAGTTACTCGCAACCAACGACGAGATGAACACCGCCTTCTCGCGCTATCACAGGTAAACTGCCCCCCCCCCCACCCCCACTATACAATCTTGAGGCAACAGCAATAACGAGAAAGATTATTCCTGTTGTTTTTCGTGTAAACAAGTAGAGGATGTCCATCGGGATACTTTGTTTTCGCCTACAAACACATATGGAGGTAGTTTCTTATTGCTCTTCGTTGCTCTTTTCAGGTTTGAAAGACAGTTAACTAATTGTCCAAACACAACACAACAGGTAGACAACCGTTTATGTGTTTTTTGGGGGGCTTTTTTTTTTTTTTTCCATGTTGACACGTCACACGTCTCATTTGCATTTGCAGGGCCACACTTATGTAAACCTCGCGGACCTCAATGTGAGCCAATCAGCGGCTGCGTCAGTCACAAATGGAGGCTTGCTCAGCCAATCGAAAGAGGACACTTTGTCCAGCCAGATGGCAGGGCTCAGTAAGTTCTTGACTGCGACTTGTTTCGTTCGTTTGTTTATTTGTATATTCATTGAGGTTCACCTAAACTCATTGTGGGTAGCAATGATTTTCTGTTTGATGACTAATCAGCATAAACTGATTTACCGTATCTTGCCTTTCTTCACGTTTGAGTCAGTCGCTGTACAGCAATCTCTCGTTTATCACGGGGTTAATTTAGCATTCTACAAATTTGATCAAAACTATCATCTACTTTTCGTTTACCTCGCAAAACGCTTTTGTTGTCCTTTCAACAGACACAAGGGAAGGTGATGATGTTGTGGATGCATTTTTACTGAAAAGGAATAGCTCGGCTCAAAGGGGAAGGTACAGAAAATAACACGCAGAGAAAATTTTTTGAAGGATGTTTTTCTTTTTCTCGGGGTGTTTGAATATATTACGAGCCTAATTTACAGTTCATGTTCACGTTCAAGTGAATTTGGTTTCAGTGAGCATACAGCCATTGGACTGGATGGCCTTGCGCAAGCGCAGGAGAACACCATGCAAAACTCTAAAGCGGTAAGTAAAAAAAAAAAGATTCTGTGTGTAAATTGCTCATGTACGTGTAAGAAGTAGCTCGCTTTCTGACTTGAGAAGCAAACTCAGTAAATCATTGTCATGGTTTTACTTTTATGTTAATATATGTTGTGTTAATACTGCTGGCTGAGCTGTACAAGTAGCGGATACCGGAAACGAGACCCCGAGGAAAAAGTAGATGCTTGTTCCAAAAACAAAAATCTGACATCAACTGAAATATTGATTTCTGTGTAACTAGCGTTGAAAAATCACAACAACGCATTCAAATCGCATCGTGAAATGGGAACTGGCTCATAATTAAACTATGACATGATCTGCAAATTTTGGAACACCCGGTCTTATATGCCAGTGCATTTTTGGTGTGTCTTGCCGTGTTATTATGCTTCTAACAATGTCAGCATTAGTGGCAAGAAATAGATTGAAATCACTTGATCCTACTTTGAAAGAATTCTCTATCTGTGCAACGAAGGATTGCAGCCCAGCCTCCTCCCACAGCTCGTCACCAAAGTTAGACTGGATGATTAAAAGGGGAATGGTGGGTCCATGTACAAAGTTTTTTTTTTTTAATTTCTGGGGTTTGTAGAAGTAGTAGTCGTTGTTGTTGTCATGAGGTTGCAGTTCACTTTTGTTATGGTCAGTGGTTCACGTTTTCAGCCCCATATACCATTCGGTTTGCATGCTAGTCAAAGTGTCAAAGACTTGAATTATGATTTGAATTGCCCTGGGTGTGCAAGGCGCATGGAAAGATTTGCTTTGCTCTGTCCTGATGTTCCATTTCCTTAGAATGTTTCTACTTTGTGTCACGTCGGGATAGCTATTTTGTGTGTGTGTGTTTATGTCTGTTTTGTTTTTTTGTATCGTTTTTCTTTGAGGGGGGTGAGACGCTGTCATTCTTTTGTTTTGATATTTTTTTTCTTCTCTTAAGATTCCCATCAAGCAGTCCAATGTAATGGAGGATATTGAGAAATGGCTGGAGCTGGATGATGAGGTGAGCAGTAGGATGACTAATACCGTACATTTAGATTAAAATGAAACTAGGCCTCTTCAATGCGCACGTATCCGTTGCCACGGAATATTTTTTGCATTTGAATCTTGAATACAGCAACAGGTACAAGCGGTTAGCACAATCGCCTGCTTGTGTAGGTTTCACCCCACCTTCCCAAAGCATGTATGTTCGGGTCATTGAAGACACCGAGGATTGTTTGTGCGGTATCCGTACCGCAAGATGGGATCATTGTAACGTTGCGTTGTATTTAATTACTTTGCACAATCACATTTGGTTTCTTTTTGTGATACAGTACGATGACAACGCGGACTCTGATGGTGTCACAAGCGAAGGTGAGCAAGGATTCAGTTGCCTATTAATCTCATCCCTTTTTGACATTCAGTTATTTTCCTGTAGCAGATTGTGCGTGGCTTTTTTTTTTTTTTTTTTGTCTAATAGTGTTTGTCCTCTTCTAAAGAATTTGACAGGTTCTTGGCGCAAAGAGCCAAAGCAGCTGAGCGACTGCCTTCAGTACGACAGTCTCCCCAGGACGCCAACCACTCCGAATCCTGAGCTGCACTTCCACCTGCCGCACACGCAACTCTCACAAAGTACCTCTGCCATAAGGGACAGATGGAGATGCATTTTGGTTTTATGTATCCAAGGCACATTTGGGCATGGAGGACTGCGGTCCGTAATTACTTCTTGTGTATCCTGCTATGTTACTTTACTGGGGTTTTAACTGGTAACAAGTGAATGAAGGCCAGAGCATTTTGCTTGATGTAACTAAGTGGCGGTAATGCAAACGTTTGCACAATTTCTATGGGAACATTCCTACTATTGAAGGAAACGTGGAATATTGATACTAAAACAACTTTTGCAACATAGATGACTATATTGCTATGAACTCTCATTTGTGGTATCTCATGAGTTACAGATAATGCCTTTGTGTAAGTAGCACAAACACTCTTAACTTATATGTCAGCAATTTCTCATTTGAAGAGTTTGAGGCTTCGCTTCAGGTTAATATTGATATCAGATGTAAAAGAATAGTAACATCGATGTTGTTTGTTTTTTTTAAATTCCATGATATTTCTTTGTCAAGATGTTTTAAGTTTGAATGCAGAGTTCAATTAAATAACCAACCAAACAACCAAGAATTGTTCCTGTTATCACCCACCTTTAAAAATTGTACTATGTTGGAGATACTTCAGTCATCCATCCATCTATTTACTAATCTGCTTCTCCTCACAAGGGTTGTGGCTGTGCTTCGGGCAATAGGCGTTGTGCACCCTGAACCGGTTGCCAACCAATCGCAGGGCACTAAGAGACAAAAAAACGTTTGTGCTCACAATCACACCCAGGGACAATTTGGACCACCCAATCAACCTGCCATGCATGTTTTTGGAATGTGGGAGGAAACCGGAGTACCCCAAGAAAAACGCACGGGGAGTACATGCAAACCTCATACAGGAAGGCTGGAGCCGGAATCGAACACATTTTATTCAGTGACTTCAATGAACCCAACATGCATGTGTTTGGAATGGCAGGAAGCTTCTGGAACATCCAAAGTCGAGATTCCAAACCAGAACCCTCTGCCGTGAGGAAGACTTGTGCACCGGAGTTGAAAATTTGAATGTAAAACTTAAATATGTACCATTTTTAACAAACACTTTGAATGTATTACATTTTGGATTCACGTTTGGGCAGATTTCAAGGTTTCATTTTAAAACCAATCTTGATTTGGATATATCTCGTGGATACACGTCGTGCTCTATCGATAAATTCCTCTTCATCTACTTTCTGGTCGACTATTTATGCTACTTTGTTTTGTAGCTGCAATAGACCTTCACTTGTCATTTCAGTCAAAACCTGCCAGGTCATTTTTACTTTCCAAAGGGTCCTCGGTTCACAATAATTCCGTTCGAATTGGTAAACGATGCAATAATCTATCAATAACCAATGCTAGCGCAGTATTAAAGTCATCATAAAAAGTAACGAAACCCCCGGGGTATAAAACAATACGGAACAACCATGAGTAAAGTGCGGAAGTAACTCGACTGCCTTGGTGCCCCACATCACGACTTTCCTCGTTTCAATACAAGCTCGAATGCGATTGGTCCATTTTGATCACGCGTGCGCACACCCCCCACTGTTCCAGCAGCCAACTTCCGACTACGTTTCACAATCGACAACGCACACATTTACGATCATGTCTCTCGGCAAGGCTAGCTGGACTTTATTGAACCCTCTCCGGGGGGTTCTGCGGCCCTCGGCTTCTGTTTTAAATCGGAGCTACGCGGCTCTTGCTGAAGCCAGAGCGGTGTTAAACGGCGAGCTCGAGTCTATTCGCTTGGCGGGGACTTGGAAAGCCGAGAGGGTGATCACGTCCAAGCAGGGACCGCACATCAACGTGGAGGGAAGCCGTGGCAGTGAGTGTAAACAACATTTGACGCATAAGATTTTTCACAAGGTGCCCAAAGGTCGCGGGCCATATTTTTAACAACAAGAATATAGGTCATGGAAAATAATGGCGAGCGATAGTATACAACTACTACAATATAACAATTTAGGTGGACAAGGGTGGACATACAATGAATGTCAAATTACTGTTCGTCTGTTTTGGACATGCCAGTACAAAAATCTACTACTACTAGTTATTGAAGTAATACTAGTCTGCATCCTGACTGCTGCGCACTTGAACAAGCTCCTTTGACTCACCCCTCCTTGCAAGCCTGCATTTGTGTGATGTTTCCATGAGTGCTGTGCAACAACAGATATACAATAAAACGTGATCTGAATATTCTCCTTGATGCAATATGGTGAGTATGACAAAAAAAGTAATTGAAATCACCTCTTATGCGTCACCTTGTTTGTTATTGTCAGCTTTCATTTGTGTGTCTCTAAGTTGTTTGCATTGTATTTTTTTTTCCAGATGTCACATTATGCAGCTAGGCTCTTAAACTTCTTGACCAAAAGGTAAATAACCTGAATTTTTTTTCTGATTCCCTTTATTCTCTCAGGCATTTTAAACTTCTGTGCCAACAACTATCTTGGACTATCCAGTCATCCGGAAGTGGTGCAAGCAGGGATTGACACGCTGAAATTGTATGGCGCTGGATTGAGCTCAGTCAGATTTATCTGCGGTACTCAGGTACAGTGTGTGTCCAATAAACAGAAAATGCATAAATGCACCAACACGCATGCAGGGGGAAAAAACAACATTGGGCATGCCTATGGTGTCAAACCAAACATGAAATCCAAAACACAACACAAGCATATATGCAACTGGTATAAGGTGGCTGTACTATTTACAATTGTCACTGGTTTTTGACGTATTTTATTTTTTTATTTAGCAGCCTGACAGCATTTAAAGCAAGCAATGAAAAAGTCTATTTTCCCTAATATGTCTGCTTTCCAGGATTTGCACAGAAACCTGGAGCAGAAGTTGGCAGAGTTTCACGAGAGGGAGGACTGCATCCTCTATGCCAGTTGTTTTGATGCCAACGCTGGACTATTTGAGGTGTGTCATGCGGCATCGTCTCCAGCAAAGGGTTTCTGGCTTCGTGGTGTAAAGCATTTGAATGACTCCTGTGCAAGGTTCTGCTGGGCCCGGATGATGCTGTGTTGTCGGATGAACTTAACCACGCCTCCATTATTGATGGCATCCGTCTGTGCCGGGCAAAAAGATTGCGCTACAAACACATGGACCTCGGTGATTTGGAGCGCAAACTCAAGGAGTCTCAGGTGTGTGGGGAATCTTCCTGTTCTCACACCGAAAAGTGAACTGACAAAAAAGACTCTTCCCAGAAGAGTAAAGCAGTTTGAGGTGAATGGTCAGGTGTCCCAGTACTTATGTCCGTTTATCTTAAATTCAAATGCGTGCACTACTGATAAGATTTTAGGGGATTGCGCTTTCGGATAAAATTTCAAAAGGAACCTTTTGACCTTTAAACTTTGGAATGCTCAGTGTTTCAGTTCTGAATGGCAAAATTCACGACAGGTTTTTAATTCGTCAATGGGCCGATACATTTCAAATGTCCACTTGACTCCCTTTCTTGTATCGATCAAATGCTTGTTGTTGCCAAGAAGTGTGTCTCTCCTATCCTTTTGCCATTTCTAAACTATTTTTGTGCTTTGTCATTGAAAATACTCCCTTTGCATTTTGATGAACTGGAGATGCGTCATGCAATACAATTCAGCGACAAACTACAACCATGATAATAAACGCCTATTGTTATTGATACCTCAGGATGAGTGAAATTGAGCATTAAGTATCTTTGGTCCGATGACTCACAAGCATTTCTATTTCTCAGTCCTGTCGTATGCGGCTGGTGGTGACGGATGGGGTCTTCTCAATGGATGGAGATGTGGCTCCATTAACGGGAATCTGTGACCTGGCTGAGCAGTACGGGGCGATGGTGTTCATCGATGAATGCCACGCCACGGGTTTCCTTGGGCCGCGTGGCAGGTGAGTCAAATGTATTATTTTGGAAAAATTATTGTAACGTGTGCGTTTTCGATTGACAAAGGAACCGCAGCGCTTTTTGTTTGTGAATAAATGCCGACGCAGCGGTTAGACACGGCACAGTAGTTGAATTATTGCATAAAGAACCCGAGGGGTCTCGCCCGAGAATTTTGAACATGAGGTTGTCGGAGTGCTTGAAGGTAGCCGGCAAGTCAAGGAAACGGGCCCGGATGCAAATGCTGGCTCGATTGTGAAGCTCACAATTGTTTTATAGCTTAAGTTCATGTCCATTTACAGAGGAACCGATGAGCTGCTGGGAGAAATGGACCGAGTTCATATCGTAAACTCCACTCTGGGAAAAGCACTGGGAGGTGCAGCTGGTACGTTTGGCCCTTTATAAATCTCGAGCCTTGTTGGATTTGACGACCTTTTCAGCTTGCCGTGACCATTTTTGTCCAACAAGTCCATCATTTTTTAGGATTCTAGTGAATTAAGTTTCATGTTTTTCCTCCTACTTGTTTAGCTAACATCACCTCTTGTTATGAGTGCAAAATGTAAATTTTTAACCCTTGAAATTCCATTTTAATTGCACGATATGTAGGGTGGATAACAAAAAAAAAAAAAAAGTCAATTGTATGGATTCCCAGTATCACCTTTTTTCTCATATCGGATACATGTAACCGATTAGGACTAATGCTGATTATTATGCATTGTTAGAAAAACAGAAAAATGTCTTCACATGTCGGTGGCAAAAAATGAGCACCTATTTTCTGTAGGCACCTATATGTTACATTCAAGTATTTCCATCATTTTTCACTTTCTCCACCTGAATTCTTTTAACTTGCCCCAGTCTCGATTATGAAAGCAAAACTTCATTGAAATACAGATTTTTTTACACTTTAAAAGCTTAAAAGACTAAAATCACTTTTTCTTACCAAATGCGTACAACTTGATTCATTTGTAACCGTCATTGCCGCTAATTGGATGGCCGTCATAAGCAGTAGCGATCATTTTTACTTGTCACAATTTTATTAGTAGTATTTTTTTCGGAGCAGTGGCATAACCTCTTGTGTTTGTGGCCAGGAATGGCAGTTCATGACTATTATTTCTACTCACACAATTAAAATGGTTATAGAAAAGGAAGAGAGATGATCAGAATGCCGAAAGTGTTCAACACAAGAACTTGAGTTGAAAATGCAGAAAATATGACCCAATTACATAATGTTTGGTATCACGTCAGGTGGCTACACGGTGGGACCAAAGCCCCTCATTGACCTCCTGAGGCAGCGGTCTCGGCCTTACCTCTTCTCCAACTCCCTTCCTCCACCCGTGGTGGGCTGCGCCATGCGGGCTGTCGAGCTGCTCCTCGCTTCCAGTGAGATTGCGCAGAGCATGTCAGCAAAAACCATGAGGTCGCTATTTTCTTTGATCGTGTTCATTGTGTAGACATATGCAAAGCACCCACTTTGGGAATGAAATATGCTATTTGCTCTACTCCTAAACGGCATACAAATATTTTGATTGTCAACAGATCGCTTTTTTTTAATATTCTGATGCAACTCTCAGATCACAAGTGTGATTGACTGTGTGTAGTTTGATGAAAATACTGTGTGAATCACCCAATTTTAGGAAATACGGATGCGACGTTAGACTGCACGATGCTGTTCCGATATACTGCGTTATGATAATGCTGTTGATTATTCATTTTGTGAAGGATGTTGAATCGCATTCATGTTTTCTCTGATAACAGGTTCCGAAACAAGATGACACAGGCCGGCTTCGCCATCTCGGGTTCCGCTCACCCGATCTGTCCGGTGATGCTGGGCGATGCACGGCTTGCCTCTCTCATGGCAGATGACATGTTGAAGCTCGGTGAGGCATAAATCACGTCTGACCCTGCGTTATTCTTTTCTTCTGCATCAAAACAAAAGTAAATGTTGTCCATTATTTGGCCATCGGTCAATTTGACTCTCCTCAACAGGAGTGTACGTGATTGGATTTTCCTTCCCCGTCGTACCGAAAGGCAAAGCCAGAATCCGTGTTCAGATCTCAGCCGCGCACACAGATGAAGACATTGACCACTGTGTCGACGCCTTCATTCAGACGGGCAGAAAGCATGGAGTTATTTCCTGAAAGAAATAACTACTTGGAGAACCAACCAAACAGGTGCTCCTTCAGATATGGTTGCCTGTTACCTATGGCCTATGCGAATAATGGCGATGATTTCTCTCTGGCAACTTTGTGTCCTGTTCAGGCTGGGGTTAGCTGCCTGAGAGTGAAATAAAGTGAAAGAACGCTTCACGCTTGCCATTGAATCTTTTGACTTTGGGTTTCTTTACTCGGGTGTTTTAATGATGCAAGACTAATTACTTCTAAACTTCTTAAAAAATTGCCAATCTGAGTTTGATGTTTTATCAACAATGTAAAAGTAAAAAAACAAACTGTTGTGGCGTCAAAACGTTCCACTTGAAATCTTTCTGGTTACTTCCCTGTCTAGTTATTTGAAGGCTGTGAAATTGTTTGAGTGGCTTCCCTACACAGCAAGCGTATAGAAGTTGAAATATGAAGACAAAAATCCCTCAGACCATTTGCAGTTATTAGGATTTATATTTAGAAATCACACATGGATTATCGCAGACGGAGAAACTTGGAACTCTGCCTTTACCCATTTAATTTAATGGGTGCTGACGGGGGGGCTGTTGGTCGGGGAGTGTGAAAAGTTGCTGAATTGGGCCACAGAGTGCAAGATTTGCGTCTATGGTCTTCTGCTGCTGTGAGCCTGCTTATTTCTACGAGATAGACTGACGTTGCTATTGTCCAATCGCTGACTCGTTTTTATTGTGAGCGTTGTAATCCACCATTAATGTGGGCGTATTTTGACCTGGGCGGGACTTCCGGTTGCTGGTATAACCTTGTGAGGCCTCCCCATGCGGTTTTGATTCACTGCTGTAGTCGCGTCGATTACTCTGCAGGTAGGAGTTTTACAGTAGTTGACACGAATGAATGAAAGTTATGAAACCTTGGCGCCGCTCTCCCACTTTCGTCACTTTATGAATATTCTGTAAATGAACACGCACCCAAAACTGAATGGATCGACTCTTCTCTGCTTTGTATTGTGCTAGTGATCCCTTTAGCATATTGTAGCCTAGCATTATTGAGGCTCGCCGCCCGAGACGACGCAAAGCGTGGCCTCACCATTTGCCGCTCGGCTTTGTCAGAAGTCACCCTGCAAACTAGCTACAAACATACTCACAGTTCTGTGTGATTTAACAAATTCTCTTGCCACGTCGTCGACCGTTGTATGCAGCACAACGCCGACTGGTGGGCTCGGCAACCGGCGATTTTTAAATTCCGGACCAAGAGAGTTGCGGATGCGTTCCTCAGAATGGTGTTTATATTTTGACCCATAATTCAATCGCCTGTGTTTCAAATCACCCAGAATTTGGATCACCGATTAGGTACACGCGCATATCGCATCTGACTACTTTTCCCTCCTCAATCGGGTCCTCGCTGTTTAGACAAGTTGACGCGCTCCACACTTTGATATTATCAGCATGTGCTTTCTCCAATCTAATATCAGATTATCACCCACAGGTTGACTTGAATGAATTTCTATTCACACGACTCCATGATAGACCTTGCTTAGACCAGTTCTTATGTTCATGTGATTGTTTCAGGTCGACAAGATGTCTGAGAACGATGTCGACAATGAGCTGCTCGACTACGAAGATGACGATGAACCTCAAAGAGCACCCGAGGGTGGAGCCCCCACCGGCAAGAAGGACGTGAAGGGATCCTATGTTTCAATCCACAGTTCCGGCTTCAGGGACTTCTTGCTCAAACCTGAGTTACTTCGTGCCATCATTGACTGTGGCTTTGAACATCCATCTGAAGGTGATGTTGCTTTGAAGTTCCGAGGCCGATAGGCTGTCGGAATTGTGTCGTTTCTTTTCATAGAATGCGAAGATCTAAATGTTTTAGTCTGTCTCATATAGTCCAACATGAATGCATCCCACAAGCCATCCTGGGCATGGACATCCTTTGCCAAGCCAAATCGGGTATGGGCAAGACAGCCGTGTTTGTTTTGGCCACTCTTCAACAGCTTGAACCAGTCGATGGACAGGTTAGTATGTTGGCGGGCTGAGATTTTATTCGGGTCTTATGGACTAGCCTTGTTGTGCACCTTCTTGCCCCGTGGTGTCAGTTGATCAAATCACATCCCTTCTGTGTTCTTCTAGGTAGCAGTGTTAGTCATGTGCCACACACGAGAGCTGGCCTTCCAGATCAGCAAAGAATACGAGCGCTTCTCCAAGTACATGCCCGCGGTCAAATCGGTGGTGTTCTTCGGAGGGCTGCCCATCAAGAATGACGAGGACGTCCTGAAAAAGAACTGCCCCCACATCGTGGTTGGAACGCCGGGCCGCATCCTGGCTCTCGTCCGCAACAAAACGCTCAGCCTGAAGAACGTCAAGCATTTTGTCCTGGATGAGTGTGACAAAATGTTGGAGCACCTTGGTATGTTCCGTTGAAATCTTTGTCGGGATTTACACATGTGTATTAATTTGCCTCGACTGTCCCCGCAGACATGCGGTGTGACGTCCAGGACATCTTCAGAATCACGCCCCACGAGAAACAGGTCATGATGTTTAGTGCCACGCTGAGCAAGGAGATCCGACCGGTCTGTCGCAAATTCATGCAGGACGTAAGGGAACGCGAAATGGCTCGGCCGCGCGGCTTTTTGCACCTCGTGCTGCGCTTGACCACTTCCTATTTGTCGCTTGCGCAGCCCATGGAGGTGTTTGTCGATGATGAGACCAAACTGACGCTGCACGGCCTGCAGCAGTACTACTGCAAGTTGAAGGACAGTGAGAAGAACCGCAAGCTCTTTGACTTGCTCGATGTCTTGGAGTTTAACCAGGTGAGATCAGTATTATTATTCAAACAGCAGCTTCTCCGAGGGAGACTATTTGATTGTTTTGAGTTCAAAACTGAATAGGTTTGTTTACCTCACTTAAGAACTTAACTTTTAGGTGTTTGCGGTGGTCACACTAGGGTTGATGTTGTTATTTACTGGCGAGGCTGGCAAATTGTTGAATACCCTGTCCTACCTCTAGGTGGTGATCTTTGTCAAGAAAATCCAGCGCTGCATCGCCTTGTCGCAGCTTCTGGTGGAGCAGAATTTCCCTGCCATCGCCATCCACAAGGGGATGGCCCAGGAGGAGAGGTGAGGCGACTTTCATAAATTGTTCTCTGTCGACCTCCCAAGTATGTCAATGCTGTGTGATTTAGTGGCACCCGTCAGCTCGACACAAAATGACTTTCAAAGAGGCAAGCGCTCTGGTAATGCCGCCGGCAGCTGGACTGACAATGTTTTGCTCCCCTCCGCAGACTGTCGCGCTATCAGCAATTCAAAGACTTCCAAAGACGCATTTTGGTGGCTACCAACCTCTTTGGCCGAGGGATGGACATCGAGCGAGTCAATATAGTTTTCAACTATGACATGCCAGAAGATTCAGACACTTACTTACACAGGGTAAGAATGCAAAAGCTTTCCTTTTGTCATGGTCGAACGATATTGCCACACGTGCATGAAAAGCATCATCTCAAACCCAAACTCCGGTGCCCAGATCTGGCCGCCTCATCATCATTATCATTCGTCTACTTAGTCTAAAAGTACAAATTGTCCTAACGTTCCGTTCCGCTCCGGTGTGTGTGGACTTGAGCACCAGGGGGCAGTATAAGAAATGCACATGAACAAAGGAGACCGACACAACTGCTCAGGAAACTGCAATAATATTAGTTGTTTTTCAGTGGGGATAAAGAATATACGCCTTTAAATTTGTCTATCTACCTGCATCGCTGCACTCTTTGTGCTAAAAAAAAAAAGCCATCGCTTTAAAGCAGGGGTGTCCTAACCCGGTCCTGGAGGCCTGCTTGCTTTCATATGTCTCCCTTCCACAACATACCCAATTCAAATGATCGGGTTGTTAACAGGCTTCTTTAGAGCTTCTTGATGAGCTGATCATTTGAATCATGTGTGTTGGAGTAGGGAGAAGGGACCCCTCACGACAAAGTTGCAAGTGACCAAAATGATCTCGACCCCATGTAGAACAATGTCAACAGGGTTGACTTTTAGTTCGGCTCGGTGCTTGTTGGACACGCGGCCCCGCCTGCAGTTCTTGGTTTTCCTCAGGTCGCCCGTGCCGGTCGATTTGGCACCAAAGGTCTGGCTATAACCTTTGTGTCGGACGAGAGCGACGCCAAGACTCTGAACGACGTGCAGGACCGTTTTGAGGTCAACGTGGCCGAGCTGCCCGACGAAATCGACATCTCCTCTTACAGTAAGTCCCGGCATTTTCTAATGGCGGCTGAAAGAAGGCTGAGCCCTGCGGTCTGACCCACTGGAATGATTTGTAGACGTAGATGCATTCCGTTCACTTGGACTGTAAATCACCTGTAATTATCCTGCGCGCAACTGCTCGGTGAGCCCCCGGGTCTGGTGTCAAGATCGGCCCACAGATAATCGGTGTTATTTAGTCGTTTTGGCAACTTGGCAAAAACAGTTGGTGCTGCTGCTATGCAACTACACAGCTCATTAGATGGAAATGGCTTTTACGTCTTTCACCTGTTGGAGTTGGCATTTTCAGCTGTTGCCCCTTGGGAGTTTTTACATGCTCAACCCATTTTTTTTTTTTAAATTTCCTCCCCACTTTAGTTGAGCAGTCCAGATGAATGCCCGAGCCTTGCAGACATCGCCTCGCCGCGGATCTCGTCTTCTCCTTGGCCTTCGATGTACTTGGCTTTTTCTTTTAAGGCTCCGCTCGTTGCCTCTCATCAAACTTTATTGTCAGTTTTGAGGACTTAGTGTATGATTGGTTTTATTTGTATTTTTATGAGTTGTTGTTTTTTTCCCTTCATTGAAATTAAACTTTGTATAAAAATTATCATAGACCGATTGACGTTTGTCTTTTGTCGTTTTTAATTTCCTTCAGATGAATCCTGACAGTGTTGTCGGGAAACAGGATCTATTTCTCTGATGTGCCAAACTTGGAGGGGGAGTTTGAAGGGGAAGTGCCACAATGACATTCATTTCTAAGGGGAAAAATTGATATGTTTCGTTGGATTTTATTTATTTTTATTGTTGTTACAGAGTGCATTATACAAATAGTAAAATAATGATATACGGTATTTTATTTTAGGAAATATAGTGTGTGTGTGTGTGTGTGTATATATATACATATACACGCACACACACATCAGAATGAGTGTTGTTAAACAACCTGATCCATGGACTACCTATCAACCCCTGATATCAACTATTAAAATAAGGTACCGGTAATAGCTGACCAATCACTTATATGAGGTCTAATAACATTTCTGAGACCCAATTGCGGGAGTGATGTGTTTGCTAATAAATGCCTTTCAAGTAATTGCGAGCCAGTCTTTCTCCCAACAACATTTGACTGGAGAAATCTTTAATGGAATATACAATTAAAATCATGCTGTTGTCTTACAGATGGAATCTAATGTACACCCATAGAGTTACAATCCTCGACGTTTGCACCGAGATGCATGTAACGCTTCCGAGCCCAGACGTATTCAGTGCTAAAATATACACGGACTATGTCGGCACATCTGGTAAAAAGGTTGGCCCATATACAGCCTGGACATTCTTGCTGGAGTATGTCCCAATAACAAATCTAAAGGTATACTTCCATAGCAACGGCATCTATGCAGCACAGGGAACATGACGTTTGCCTAAGAAAGCTTGTATGGAAAATACAACGTTTCCATCATCCGCTATGGCAAAAAAGGAAGAACTATTTCAATAAAATGCTCCCCCATGGATTCAAACATCCATTTGGTTAAGGTCAAGATGTGGGACTTTTACTCCATCGGGACATCAATCAAAAATGTTTTTTTTTGCAAATGAGCTTGTTGTTGACTGCGCAGAACCAAAGCACTCTTCTGACAGCAGTCCCTTCGTCGACTCCACATTAGAAGCATTTCAAACGTTTTGGGTTCCTGACTCAGCCTCCAAGCATAGCTGCTTGATGACAGGCCCTTTTCGGCAGAGCAGCAGTTTCACCCTCTCGTCACAAATGATAGGTTTACGCACAGCTTTTGGAGGGTTTTTTTTTTTTTTTCATTTTTATTGCAACCCGGCCAGCGAGGATTTAGCCCTTGCTCCTCACCCCAAGCCAGGATTGTAATTTGCGCAGAATCGGGTCGTCGACTCCCTGGCGCCAGATTCCCAGGCTTGTTTTGACGGTGCTTGCTAAATGCCTCCGTTTCTTGAGCAGACAAAGCAGGGCATGAGTCCAGCTGTGTAAACAACCTCTGACATGCGTTTCAAACCTCAACCCATCAGGTTTCACCCTCCCCCCCCCCCACGCCCCACAACCACTCCCCTAACACACGCGCACACACAAACACACACACCCCTCACCGTAACCCTCGTCATCCGTCTACAGTACGACTGATGTCAATCTGTGGAAGCGCTCCTCCCAACGGCTGACAGACCGCAGCTCTTTTGTCGCTCCAAATTTTTGACGCCTTCTCTAATGGCCAGCCGCTTGTGTGTGAAACACGGGAACAAATACCAATGAATAAATACCAAATGAGGTCGCGGGCCACGTGCGCGCCAGAATGACAACGTCATCATCAGACCTCTGGGTCAAGTACTCTCCACCTCCACATTTTTGGCTTGTCAGTACTATATTAGGCCGCTTTCATTCATAACCCGGGTCGCATGAACAACAATAACAAAACAGCAACAGTTATGTATTTGTGTCAGCTATTTACATGGCGTCCCCCGGCAAACAAAAGTCTCAGAGTTCAAAGGGGGGGGGGGGGTTCTTGGAGAAACAAAACTCCCCATCCAGGCCATTTAAAAAAAAACATAATTTAATCGACACTAAAGCAGAGCTGATCTGGTGAAGATCACTCCAAAATTCCTCCCGTCCTCCTCGAAAAAACTCGCAAAAGATGACAGGCAGTAAGCACACGGCTCGCATCTACTCGTGGATACAGTTAGGACAGCTGTTCTACAGGGTGATTGAAAAGTCACTCGCTATTGGATAATACTGACAAATTATTCATAACAATATACTGTATGATTTCATTTTTCTTAATATGATCATTTAATCTGTGAATTTTATTCAGTTGCTCTTGAGTGCACCGTTTTCCCAACCATTATTCAACCGATGTCGATATTAAGAATTTTATTTTGATTCGAAAATAATCTCACGGCAAACGCCATCATATTCAGAAATGTCATAAAAAGTACGATATAGACTGTATGGTATCACATTGGTCTTGGCTCAATTTACTCCCAGATGTCCTTACCCAGTTTGAAATCTCGGAAGACCATTGATTTTTTTTTTCTATGGGATCATTTCAATCATGGTTGGGGAAACGCTGCATTAAAAATAAACACAGGGAACAAGAAAAAAAATCGAATTAAATTTAGAACAAACGTGAAAAAGAATTCCATGAATAAATAATTCGATTCAGTATTTTAAAATAGTGAGTGACTTTTCACCCAATATAATGGGGACTGCAGGCACGTGCACAGACATTTTGGGGGGGCAGGTGCTTAAGCCAACAAAAAGGCACCCATCACCAAAATTATTCACGCAATCAAAAAAAAAAAGAAAAAAGACAGTAGTAGATATATTTAACATATTACTAATTTCTTTTAACACAATCAACACAGTCAATAAACCTATATACAAAGGAGGTGAATGGAAGCTACAGTCGGACATCAAAAGTCTACACACCCTTCTTCAAATGGCGTGTGCGGGGCACACTTCTCACAAGAACTCAAATGACTGAGAGGGTTCCTTTTTTGTTCATCAAATTTTGATTAATGAAACCCAAAAAAAAAGGGAGGGGGTGGGGCTCCAGGCAAAGGTCACTTTTCTCATCCAGGGCAAAAGGGTTGGTGCTGGATCACCATTAGCGGTCTGTCTGTGCACATGCCTGGGAGATTGTTTGGGTTGGTGGTGTCAGGGTTTTTTTGTTTTTAAATAGGAATGTAGGGTCTGAGGAAGCTAGTCAGCCAACTAGTCAATGAACTTGTGTGTGTCTCCGTAGAGCCATAGCTGCGGGGGCATGGCCGCCTCGTTGAGATGGTGACACTCGTCGCTGCACTTGCATGACTGGATGAACATGACAGATCTGGTGAAGCGTTCGCCGTCGGGGCAGGCGAAGGTGACGGCGGCGGTGCGCGTGCGACGAGGCCAGCAGCAGCGGCCGTCTCGGCACACTCCGCAGTAGTTGGGCCTGTGCAGGCGAGTGCTCCTGCAGCCGGCGTAGGACAGACGGTGCGGCTCGGGGGCCTTGTGGGTTCGGGAGCACTTCCTTCCTTTCTGTAGAGGCACGAGGTGAAAGGCAGGAAAGGGGTCAGCAACCAAACATTCAAAAGAAGGTAGTTGAAAGCGTTATTCTTCATGTCAAAGGTGTTGTTTGAGGCGTGGACGGCAACATAGGGACGGAGGATCAACGATCCCTTCGTGTCTTTTTCTAGATGGCTGTCAAGTTCAGCGGCACTAAATGGCCTGTAGGCAGTGTGTGCGAATGGCTGGCCAACCCCTCTGTGTCAGTCCTGTGATGGGCGGGTGACTCTTCCCAAGCCTCAGACTCACAATTCAGTTGGGATGGGCCCCAGAGCGCCCACTCGCCCCATGAACGGGATAGGCGGTCAAGAAAATGGCCGACAGAAAGTATTGTTCCTGAGACAGCTAGATACCGTTGTGTTACCGTTTGCTCGGTTTTCGCAGTGCGAAACAAGTCGTTACTCGAACGCACACACTTGAAAGTGAATGCACGAAAGGCAGGGGGCAGAGAAAACAAGAGGAGGTCAAAATGCACCGCCTGGTTTAAGAGCGCACCAGCGATAAGCGACGACTGACGCCGGCGCATATCTTAACACCCACGACAGCTCTGCAAACACTGCCTGAAACAGGTGCACAGCAATCCATCAGCCTCCTGAGTGGCCCCTGGCATCGGCAGAGCGTTTGCCGGCGGCCGTTGTGTGGGAAATGTGAGGGAGCAACAGAGTGGGTGACTCAAGTGCTCTTCAAATCACACAGCAAAGAGATGCTGAGTGCAACTCCAATTACAAAGCGCCGCAAACAAAGAGGGAAAGGTTTTCAGTGTTGTGAAGTGCTCTAAAATACGCTTGATGTTTTTAGTGGGGCTTTATACTGCATACTGATGGTGTCAAGAGTAAAATCATTCGCGAGGCTAAAGAGGAGCATTGGGCTTTACAGTCGGTAATGCTGTAAGTGACTCAGTAAGATGCTATCATAGTCATTTGCGCAACCGGGAAAGAATATAGAGTATGTCCTTGAGTATTACCTGTCTCCACATGTTGCTCCACCGTTTGTGTTCAAATATCCGTTGCTTGAAGGGTTGTTCAACCGCGACCATTGATGCTAACCGTTAGCAATTGAAGGGCATTTTACATTGTTTGGTAGTATTTAGCTAGCACCCCGTTCCTAAGACAACGCCGTTTGCTTGTTTTGAGTACACAAGGAGGAATTCCGATTCAAATGTGTTCACTGCACTCGTATGAATTATATTTGACATTGAAAAGTGTCCTCTCATCAACTTTTTTTTCTTCTTCAAGTAGCCAACCGCTAATATTTCTGGGATCAAAGGAAGTGACAAATTCCTTCAGTCATCACATCCCACACGGGACGTTGGCCACACAGCAACGGGACCGCGAATAGATGGAACGGAGCAGCTTGTCTCGCTGCGACTCAGCAGCAGCGACTTGTACGCGCGCTATGATATTAATAGTGATCCGATCCCTCGAGGGCAACCCTTTCCTGAACGAACCCAGCGCATCATTTCATAGTGCTTGCCAGAACGGCATTCCAACCTCACTCTCTCTTCCTCACCTTGGCTGGGATGGACATGGAGCTGCAGGGCCGTATGTTGCACAGACGGGTCTCCTTGATCAGCTTACAGCGAGCGTTGTCGTTGGTAACGCGGGAGGAAATGCCCATCCCGCAGCTGCGAGAACACTGGGACCAGGAAGTGGTCTGGACCGCGCACTGATCCCCCAACTGCCTCCACGCTTGAGAGAGGACGAAAGCCAGAGTGAAGGACAAATGCGAAAACGACCAGAGACTTTGCAGGATAATGCGGGAGATCTGTGAACATGAAATGAGGAGTTGACGCAGCAGAGCGGGAGTGAAGTGGAAAAGGAGAGGCAAGATGCAAAGCACACTGGCCTCATTCAGTGAACAGGCAACACTAACACATAGAGAGGGTGATTACAGAGAGGGAAGGCTGGGTGACAGAGGTATGTGCTGTGTGAGACCCGTGTATGTGAGAGGGAGAGACTAAGAGAGAGAGCGAGCGAGCACTTCTGGTGTGCAGGGAGCCAGTGGAAAACAAGCCACATGTAAATGCTGACACACACACACACAGCAAAAGGCTCACAGTGGGGCCAATTGTGCGTCAGAGGGCCAAAATGCCTGAAACGCAAACACGATGCTTTACTGCGCGCAGGAAACAGACGGCGCTCGGCCACACAACTGGTACTTACCCGCCAGGTGCTTGTGGCCGCGCGGCTTGTCCCATTTGCGGCCAACCTCCACTAGCTCGTTTCCCAGCGTGTCCATCTCGTTTTTGGGTTTGTAGTGGTAGAGCTTCTTCTGATAAGGCTTTGCGTACGGCTTTGCGTAAGGGTAAGCCGGGTACGGGATGAAGGGGTACGGCGGGTAAGCCGGAGGCGGAGGTCGGCGGTGCGACGGCGGCACCGCGCTTGTTCCCTTGCGGCAGTCGATGCTGAGGCAGCACTGGCCCGGCACCTTGACCGGGCGTGGGGCCGGACAGGCGGGTGACGCTAGGGGGACGTGGCTGGGGCAGAGGGGCACGCAACCCACTGCCCCGTCGATGCAGGTGCACTGGTGCTTGCAGCCGGCTCGAAAATTCTCACCGTTTTGATAGATGCGCCCGTTGTATTCACAGGAGCGGCCCTCTGCCTTTGCTAGAAGCGAGAAAGATGAGTGGATTAGATTCCGAAAGAGAGCAGGATAAAAAAATAAAAATAAAAAGCACACGAGACTCATTGGCACCATGAATAAGAGTTCACAGAGAGAGGACAGACGCACTACCTCCAAATTTCTGAAGCAAATTCTATTCTTAGCCCCGAAAGAAATTTTGACTCGTTCCCCTTCACTCCCCATACAACACCCCGGATACCCCCCTTTATATAGAAACACCCCCAAATTTAAACACACATGTAAAAATACCACTTTGTGTGTGCTTGTGTGTGTGTTTCATGGCACTGTTTGTGTACACACTGGAACGACTTATATAAAACCCAGACTTGGCCGGTTGTCAGTGTGCAGCGCATGAAGGTGCTCTGTTTTCCAAAGGTGGCTCTGGCTTCAAAACCTCAAGCTGCTATCAAAGACGAACTCCAGCCGTTTGGCTCGGGAGCGAGATTCCCCTCCCTGAAGTTACACATCCCCTTACACAACCCCGAAGCAAGAGCCAAGCTGCGCCCCATCTGAAGCCAAAACCGCTCTCGGCGGTGGCCGTCAAACCACTTCTTAGGTACGCACCCCTGCAGATGCCGTGGGTACGGCCGACGTCGTTGCCGTAGTTGCACTCCAGGCCTTTATGGTGGTCACAGGGCCGTCCTTCGTGGCAGTCCTGGTTCAGCTGCGCGGCGCACACTTTGCAGCAGCCGCATCCATCCGGCACGTAACTGACGCCCGGGGGGCAGGACGGCGGCGCCCCGGCCGCACACTCGCACGCCACCGGACACTCTGCAATCACCTACGTGAAAGGAAGGCACGCGCTCGTTTTCAAAGCGGTTCGCAGGCAATGAGGGAGCGACGTTAGAACCCCCACGGGACAATAGTTAGACTCACGTTACACACATCATAGAAATTCCTCAACGTGCGCGAGGCTAAGCATTGGCTGAATAACCGGCTCTGTCCCGAGGCCCGCGGGGATATCTGTAACCCACCGTGGCCTTCCGCCCGGCTTTCGCTGGCCGAGCGTGGATGAAAGCGATGTTCTCTGACCCCGAGGCCCCCACCGCCTACACCACCTCCCCGCTGCTACATCTTTTGTTTCGCACCTTCTCCATCCATCCATTTTCCGATCCGCTTTATCCTCGCTGGGGTCGCGGGTGAGCTGGAGCCTATCCCAGCTGTCTTCGGGTAGGAGGCGGGGGGGGGGGGGGGCGGACACCCTGAACTGGTTGCCAGCGGTCACAATCACACCTTGGGACAATTTCCAGTGTTCCATTCGCCTGCCGTCCATGTAGTTGCAATGTGGGAGGAAAACTGAGTACCCGGAGAAAACCTACGCAGGCATGAGGAGAACAGGAAAACTCCACACAGCCGGAATCAAACCTTGGACTTCTGCACTGTGAGGCTCATGTGCTCACCAGTCATCCACCATGCCTCTCTCTCTCTCTCTGTCTCTCCCCCCCCCCCCCCAATACATACATACCTGTGTATCTGTGGATGTACTGTATGTACATACGTACTACTCCCTTGAACATAATAACTGTGTTGAATGAAGATTGATTTCTTTCTTTTTACTTTTTTTATCTACCTTATTTTCTGTCAAATTATTACTGTATATGTTTTATGTTCAATAAACAAACAAACAAACAAACGTACATACATCCACATATACCTACATACATCCCATTCAAAGGTGTATGTGTGTGTATGTGACAATCCACTTTCATTAGATGTGAGAATGTGAAACAAAATTGTCTTGCTGCTTTGAGTGACATGTGTCATAGCGGGCAGATTTTTTTTACCCCCCCCCCCCCCCCAAAAAAATGATAGTAAGATTTTTTTTTTCCTAGTAAATAAGCAGTTCCCATTAGCTCCAAACAGAAGATAAATACACAGTGGCCACTTTTCATGCAGCCTCCAGGGTCCGGGCTCAGTTCTCCCAATGATGCTACAATCAGGCGATGCGTAAACGATTATTTTAGCAGCTCAAATTCATTGTATCGGTCCAAAGAAAGCCAGTGAGACAAAATAATAACGCTCACCAAAGTGACAGTCACCGCTTGCATGACAGCAAGTAACAGCAGTATCCCCATGCTGTCAGCTGATTCACATAGAAGCCTACAAGCGGGACTTGTTCCAGAATAAATCCTCTTCCGGTTCAACCACAATAGCGCTCGTCCCCAAAAGATTATATCCGAATGGCTCGACGGTCATGAAACGTCCTCCATCACTTGTTAAATGTTATCGATCAAAGTTTCGGGACTGGTTTTTATATGAGCGCGGTGCTTTTTTTATAGTAGCCGCGCCCACTGCTGCTCTGCTAACCAATTAGCACGCAGGCGCGCTCCCGGAGCGTCCGGGCGAGAGACGAGACTTAAAAAGGGGCGTGGCCATACATGAATGCGGTCATTCATAAAATTCAGATTTACTACATTCCAAAGACGACCCGGCCTTTAGGTGTTTATTTATTTATGATCAAGTGGAAATAATATTTTTGCTCTTTTCACACACACCTACATTTTGACCACATGCTCTTTTTGTCACACGACATGCCATATAGCTTGTGTACATTGGTCAGAAAAATACAAATCTATTGACTCATTATATCCTGTCTTAATCCTTTCCACATCCCCTACTCACAGGTTCCCAGGCTTTCTCTCTCTCTCGCCAATTTTTTTTTTTCTCGTTCATTTGGTCAGTGGTTTCCATGAAAAGGTGAGAACCTGCCTGGATAATCTTGCTGTCATCTTGTCAGGAAGTATGCTTCACCTGAGCCTACAGCTAATTGATGCACACACACTTCCACACACTCCGTCATCTGAACCGGTGTCGTTGTTGATGTTTTCCTTTTGCCGCTTCTCTAAAAGTCGACCGAAGAGATTCTGTACGTTCTGCCCAAAGAAAATACACACGCCTTCTTCATCCTTGCAGTATAAACATGAAACATTTACAGTATAAGAAATATTTATGTGCACACCTGCTGCAAACAAACTCACATCAACTTCTCGTATGTGACTAGCATTCAAAACTGTAGCCAAACATTCTTGAATAGGATTTGTTGATTCATCTACATGGCAGTTAAATAATAAAAGTAAAACTATCCAGTCAGTGTTAATATTCTAACATGTTTGGGCAGTACTCCAGTATCGGCCTAGGAGTAAAATTTCACACCGTTCTCAACTACGGTGGCAAACAGAGCCAAAGCAAAATACTTGTGGAATCACCAAATACGAGTGCCCCAAAGGTTTCATGATTTTAAACTCATGTGTAATATGTGTGAGTCAAAACTCGCAGGTTCAACAGTAGCGTCACGATACAGTTTGTGGTCAGCTTTGGAGGTTTGTTTCCCTGTACAGTACTTGATTTGCAGAGCCAAATGAGATGACTTTGTCTTTTGTTTGTTTGTTTTGGAAATTTTGCGCTGATGATCAGAATCGTCTTCATCCGCCGAGCCTTCAGTCAACCTGACATGCATGTTTTTACGCTTGAAGAAATCCGAGCATTAAGAGATAGCTCACCCAAGCATGGGAAGGGCATAAAAAAACTTATCGCAGGAAGGCCTGAGCGGAAATTCGAACCCAAAACCTCAGAACTGTGAGCCTGTTAGGTGCGAACCACTCGTTCACAGTACTCAGAAAATCTGAAATGATTAGAGGTGAAATATTATTCACCTAAATATTAATGTTCATTTTTAGATCATGTAACTTTATACTGAGCATGTACCTTTACGCGCCGTTAGAAGCACACGCATAAAGAGGCCTATGGAGTGCGAAATTTTGCAACGGCCAAGCCTCCATCCTCTTCCCACACAATCCGTCTCTCTCTCTTAGTGCTGGGAGGTGATGTAACAGGAACGTGTAAACAAGCCCAATGCGTCAAGAGAAAATGCAGGTAGTGAAAGTAAATGAAGCTCACAACGCAAGAGCCCACGCACACACACACACACGCACACACATCAGTGTTTTCCCCATACTCTGTGTAATGTCAGAGCCCTGTTCAAAGAATTTTAACAACAGTTGCTTCCATCGCAAGACGTAATGAACAAACATACAAAATTTCCAAACACGCACACCAGATGTAGTCATTTTCCCTTTTTTCTTTGGGGGGGGGGGGGGTGGGAGGGGGTGGTGACCTTTCGATTCTAATCCGACAGCAGTCTTCACAACTTGTAATGGACAAAGTGACACAAGTTTGCTTTAGGAACTCACGGAGAACTCTTCTCGGCAGAGCCATTAACCAATCAGACGGAGTGACGGTCGCAGTGGAAGGGGAGTTCATGAGAAGTCGTCGGAAAAAGTTGGGCAATGGCAGGGGGGGGACGCGGTGAGCGAACCTTGAAAACAAGCTTCAAAGTTGAGTGTGAGATGATGGGAGGATGTCGACATTGAGGGAGGTGAGCGGTGTGAAGTACATGCCAGAAGCCAAATCAATGTGAGCAGCTAGAACTGCTTAGTCGAGTGAAGTACTGGCGGAAAAGAGGCCAGGTGTGTGTTTTGACGAGCTCTTCTCGGGCTTCCTGTGGCACATTTGATTGATATTATTGCAAGTCACTGCACCATTATGCGCAGTTTGAACACGAACGTTGCACTGAAGTAGGATATAGATGTTACCGAAACAGTTACATTCATCTGAACTGTATTTGATTCTTTCAAGTGCCACACTTTGGCACTGATATATAGAATGTAAGAACTGTACAATACATATTTATATTGCTTTCACATTTTCAACATAGAGGACCTATGAGGAATTCATCCATTTTCTAATCCACTTATCCCCACGAGTTAGCCTACGTGACAACCTCATTGCATTTCCACCGACTGTTTTTCTCTTCAATTTTCATCTTCCCGATCGAGTGACCTCACAGATATGTTGCGTCTTTTCCCGTGGTAAAAGTACCGTGACATCACCTGAAAGAAGCCATGTCGTGTGCACCCTGTTCCAAAACAGAAGAAATGGGAGAGGAAAAACAAGCCCATAGAAAGGATTCACTACCTAAAGTTATTTTTAAACCAAGAGCAGGAACTTTAATGTTGACTTTGCCTAACACTGGAACATATGCGCAACAGTGAAGTCAGGCAAAGGAGACGGGGCGCTGCAGTTGACAGGTGTGTCGTACGCACGTGTCGCCATTTAAGCACTTCTCTCAAGGACTTCACAGTATCATTTTCCTTGACCTTTGAACTTTATCTGTTGCTTGACCAGCGGGGTCAACCTTTGCACACACTCCCGACGGGGTCAGAGGAAAGTGGGTCACCTGTCCCTGCTCGTGAGTGAGCGTGTGTCTTCCTGATGCGAGTCCACCCCACACAGCACCCAAAGTAAGGTCACACTGCCCCTCCTCGATCAACGCCCGTCCCTCCCCTTCTGAGTTTTGCCCTCCCCTCACCTCTGAGGTGTCACAGAGAGCACCCTTGTTCGAGCCCTCTCCGGCTTTCCAGTAGGACCCTCAAAAATCCCAGATATCCCTGCAATTTCTGGTGCAATGTTTATTTGGCAAAAAGGGGGGCCGGTGAAGTGGGCGAGATACCTTGAAAAAGGAGCCTCACACACAAACAGTTTGGGCTGCGTCTGAGGGTAAACATGTGCAGGATGGCTATGTGAGGCCAGCGGTGAGATAGACTGAGGCTTATGTGTTCTGGTCCTGGACACACCGATCCCACCTCGGCCAGCGCATAGAGCAAACCTCTGTTCAGACCCCAACTGCCACAGTCTAATAAACACTCAACCCATCTTGCCCTACCCACACTTCCTCCTCAGACAGCGTCCTCTATTGGAAAAAAATGCCACGACATCATAAGTAGGTGACAAACAACTTTGGGCCTGAGATTACTTTGTATTCAATAACTATAATTATGCAGCGTGATTTAATGCAGCATGCAAGGACCAAAACACATGATACAAATAATCACACAGATACAGGCTTTTTTTGGGGGGGGGGGCGCTATGAATGGAATGAGAATCGTCACATAGTAGCTCGGCTGAACTGATGGTAAATATTGAACAGTTGTCGACTCAAACTGTTCCACTCTGGACTTTTTTTTTTTGTGTGCTCAAAAAGTCAAGTTGATTTCATTTGTTGAGAACTTGGAGCCACTCGACAGCTTTCCCCATCTATGCCATTCTACGGTTGGCCACTAAGCGGCAGTAATGAAAACACCATGTGAATGAGAGACCTAAAAACGTTGACAAACTACACCGGAAGTACGACTCGAGTCCCTGACACCAAGCGCAGTCACCGCGAAGCTGGAAGGTAAAATGTTCAAATACTTCACTCTTATGAGCATGCTTTCGCGTGAATATGACATTTGTAGTGTTTCTGTTAACCAGGGTAGAAGTGTTGTTTTTATTTTTGTTGCTGTATTTCCAGTTGAAGGGGAAACCGGGTAGGCTTTGGGCATGAAGGAGGGCGAAGAGGGCAAAGTCGAACGTAACGTTTCCTAATGGAGGAAGAAATACGTGATAGTTAGACAGTGACTATATAATGCCCCCGGAAAGCAATTTCGAGGATCATGGCGGAGAATTGCTCATGTGATATGGATAACATCCGTAAATCCGAGCGTTCTCTATATCGTTTCTTATTCGCTTGTGCGTGTTGAGGAACATCGAAACATGGCTCCTTAAGCTCGCGCGCCACTTGACAGCTCTCAATTAAGTACACATGAACACATGCGCGAGTGGTTGAAGAAGCAGATGGACAGTTTTAGGAAATGGGTAGACATTGAGAATAGTAATTTAAATATATATGGAAGTACACAAGTGAATGCTTTGGAACACATTAAAAGTAGCATAATTGTATCTTAAAATAGCATCATTGAATCTTCCAGAGGACGTGAGACCAGAACTCTTGCATTCAAATCCAGGCTGTGCATATGGCAGCTTTCGTAAAATTCCATCCGCACTCCTTGCCTTTAATTTAATTTATGGTCGTGTTTTTTTATGTTGTGTGGAATGATATATGTTCTTGCCTTCTTGTAATTTTATAAAGCTGTAAATTGCCTTTGTGCTCTACAAATAAACTTGCCTTGTCATGCAAATTGCTATTAACTGCATGTAGGCAGTTTCTTTTGATGTCCGTGAGCATTAACAATTCTTGCAGTCCAGTTTCTACACTCTCCAACTCTTTGACACGGGTCTTTGTCGTACGTTTCTACGGTATGCTTCTATTATCAATTTACGGTCGTCAACAGTGCATGATCTTGAATCTAGTTTATCTTTGACAATACAGTACACCTAAAGAGTTGGATTGAGGTCTGGCCATCGCAGTAGGCAAAACAAATATATAAAAGAAAAAGCGGTACGTGTATTCACACCTGTCCTTGCATACAAAGAATCACTGAAAGGGCTATGGTGCCTTGATTCTTGGCTGGGCTCTTAATCTACTCTGCTCTGACTCGACTGACTCTGTTGTACTCGATAAGGCCTTTGGATTAATAACATTCACCCTCTGTTGTTCTGTCTTATGTCTCCGGCTTAGATGGCTCATAGGCTGCTAGCGCGCAGGATTTGGACGCTCTCTGCAAAAGAGATCCGCTGCCTCCCAGCATCTTCCGCCGCCTTCGTCTCCACTTCCTATTCCACCTCCCTGCAGCCTTCCTCAGCCCGGGTCTCCTTCCTCTCCCCTTCACACGCTCTGCCTCACAGTCTTCCTCACGCCTCCTGTCGTCAAGTCTCCTTCAACGTGCAGGACAATGAGGATTTTACAGAGAGGGTCATCAACAGTCAACTGCCAGTACTGATTGACTTTCATGCACAGTGAGTATGCACCGTGCCGATTGATTTGAATAAAAGTTTGTTTTCAAAACTGCAATATAACTTTGCTGAACAAAGAAAATAATTTGTTGCACACAAAATTATCCAATCCCACAGTACCTTACATTTATATTCAACCTTGAGGAAGAATTTAACTTGTGCAACAGTAATCGCGGTTTATGTGAAGCAACACACAATGTCACTTCCAATTCACACTTTATGATAAAAATCTTCAGTACTTTGGAGGACAACCTGTTGTTGTAAATGATCAGATGCAGCATAAGAAAAAAAAAACCCGAATCAGCCGTGTTTTTGTGTGCTTCCAGGTGGTGTGGGCCTTGTAAAATCCTTGGACCAAGGTTGGAGAAGGCTGTTGCGAAACAAAAAGGCCGTGTTGCCATGGCAAAAGTCGACATTGACGATCACACAGACCTGGCTATTGAATACGGGGTGAGATTGGCACTTTGTTTTCTCTGGTCCTGTGAATCAAAATTATAAAAACAAACGCACTCCTCAAGTCAAATGTGGCTCGGTGACCCATGGTTTTGTTTGTCGAGCCACACTTTATTATGGGAGTGGGAGTTCTGTCCCGTCGTGTTCTGCAGCAAAATTCTTACATTATTCTCATGCGGTAGATAGACTTTTTTTTTCTCTTGGTGTCGGCAAACGGACAACACAAGTGATACAGAGTGAAGGAATGTAAAAAATGGTTCAGGCTGGAATGGAATAAAAGCATTTCCATTCATTTCATTTGGAAAATGATGTTTTGAGTTACGAACATTGTCACGGAATGAATTCTACCGAGAGCGTCAAAGCACCACTGCTGTACCTGTAGTTGTTTGTGCCTAATTTACTATCTGGCGAATATATCGTCAGATCCATTGAATTGATAGTCTGCTGCATCCACTGCAGTTAAATTTGTGTGCAGAACATCGTCTCGTAAGTACTTTGTCATTCAAATTGCTGTTGATAATTAATTTAAAAAAATTTTTTTTAATTGGTGACTCAAGACAGTGTGATTGTGTTTTCCCTCACAGGTGTCTGCCGTTCCAACAGTTATCGCGATGAGAGGAGGCGATGTCGTGGACCATTTTGTGGGGATCAAAGATGACGATGAACTGGACTCGTTTGTCAGCAAGATCATCGGAAAATAAATCCGCTTTGCCAGGCCTGTCACTTGACCGCCGTCGCAATGCTGCTTTCGATGATTCTGCCCCACCCGCTTCGAGTCTCTTGAGCAGCAAAGTCTCGACGCCAGCCCAAGCTGAGTCCGTGCTCACGCCCACCACGAGGCTCACTAGCTTTTGCCCCGTACCGTCTCGTCTCTTTCTCTTGTTTCTTGTTCTCGTGATGGGTGTGGGCCTCCATTGACTTTGGAAATCAACGCCGTGCGAGTCTCTTAAGCACTTCCTGTCACAGCTCCCTCAACTTTTGTCAGACCTTTCGAGGAGATGTATCGTGTGTAACCGTTTTCTATACAAGGGGAAAATACGCCACCGTACGGCTCTTATATTTCGTACTATGAGAGATGTAGTAGTGAAGTGGATTTAACTTAAGACCTGAGATATGTTACAAAGTCAACTGTAGTTTCTGCGTCTTTCCACGGGAGGGTAGCATTTCTCATGCCCAAACCACACAATTGATCGCTTGACACCAATATGCCTGGTGATGTGATGAAAAAAGTTGTGCGTTTGTGGATGTGCACTTTTGGGTCCTGACTGTGAAACTTGTAACAAGCACCAATTGCAAGGGATTTGATGTCTGTTATTCCTGAAATGAACGCTGTACTTCAGACACGATCGCACGCAGGAATAAAGACATTAAAATAAGTCTCGCATTTGACTTGGTTCTATAGTCAATTCAATGCGCGTGTGAGCTATGGGCTACGGTATTTACCGATTTGTCTGGAAGAACTATTTAGTCAAGTAGGGGCCAAAGGCAAACATCCATGTACTCCTTGACGAAATTATTTTGTGGAATCGGGCAGTTGGATATGTGACATCAGCATCGAGAGTGATGTCTTAAATGCTTGTCGGTCCGCAGCAAAGCTTTCAGCACCAGGAAGGTTCGTGCCAAGTGTCCACAGGCCTCGTATTGGCTCTGTGACAACCTCGGAAGGCAGAATGACTTCATGTCTCTGCTGCTGATGCAAAACAATTGAAGGAAGAGACAATGTGGACGGGGCTTGTGAATGGAATTTCATACCCTTGCGTTTTGAAATGTACGAGAAATTCGGAATATGCCCCACTGGGGTTCATTGTGGCTATGAATGGCACTTTTTAAATAGCAATCAACAATGGATGCTGCAATATGGAGGCCCAGCGGTTGCTTTACACATCAGCGAAAAACATTAACAGCCTGGATTTTGAATGAGCGCTTCGGGTTGAAAAACGAGGTGTCTCGCTCTCCCATTGTTTGTGGTAGTTTGAGCTGTTCGTGACTCACGGTCCCAAAGAAAACTAAGAAAACAAGGACGTGCAAACTGAGTTGGGTTGACTCTTTGTCTCGTCATTGCCCTCATGGCGGGCCAGCCGTCGACGGTATGCTTCTCAAACGCCAATCATTACACTTGTACTTGGATGAGATCACCGCGAGGACGTGTGCATGCAAGATCCATTCAGTAGCACCCGCGGGAGGATTTAATCAGGGGAATTCCACCGGCATTACATGAGTATGTATGATGGAAGCAAATAGGCCAGAAAGCGATGAAGGGGCCAGATATACGCTTGTTGCACGCTTGGATCAAAAGACATTCCTACCATAGCTTTGGGATGTCTACAACAGAATGACAGCATCATCGTTAATGATATACCAACAGTATAAACATGGCCGGCCTCTCTTTTCACCAACTTGGACCCAACACACACACGGCCGGGATGTGTTATCCTCTTAATGTCTGCCTGAGAGAAGAACAGAGAAATGACGACAGGCTCCAAAGGTTGAAGAACAGCGTGTAACTCTACTCCTCTTCCGGCAAACGCAGTCGACCACACCTCCATCCTGACTCCCCTGTCTGCGTGCGCGTGTTACTCAACCCGCTCTTGTGACCATATAAGGCGAAGAAAAAAGTCATGCGAGAGCTGCTGGTCAAACTGCAGACAGGCATAGCTGCAGAATTCTTCTACGACTCCTCCGATTTGTTTGCCTTTCTCAGGAGTTGAACCCGCTGATGCTTGTGGCGTGTTTGATGGAAATACAATCGACAATAACTTGGCCAACTGCCTCTTCTCCTCCGTGTGTGTGATTGTTGGCAAAGTTTTGTGTTTTGTGGAGGGGGGGGGACACAGAGAAGTACCCTGGAACAAAAACTTGACTCGGCCCTTGACTATTTCGTGTTTACAGTAAATTCATTGCTGTATTTATATTTGAAACACAACATTGACCTCTAACTGTTGGGTCTGCACTTAATTCTGACCACTTATTTCTGGTTCGACCATATTTCTTCCCATGCTATAACCCCCCCCCCCCCCACAAAATGCTCATTTTAACATTGGTTCTTTTGTCTAATATCCGCAGATGTTAAACGAGCGAGGAGACATTGCAACAAAAGGGGAAAAGCTGTCCACACTTCCTTCACTTAACATTCCGGACTGAGTTTTGCGAGTCGACATGCGTCTTATCATTCCTTCCTGTGTACAGATGACCGAAGGACAGGAAGACGGTGAAGGAGGAAAAAACGATCGCTGGTGCCTCGTAATTATTTCTTTGACATGTTAACATTGGGGGGGGGGGCTGACAAACAGCTTTTGCAGTCCAATGTAAGCAGTTTGTATGGGATCCGTGTGGTTTTGGCAGATGAGCAAAAGGAATGAATGGTATTGCGCTTGCAAGGGCGGCTCGCCTTCTTGCGTGTGTGTTGAATTTTCTGTCATTGTAGGTCAGGCGTGAGGGCACATCTTGAGGATCTGGGTCAGACAGGTGCTAAAGATGACGGGCGTGGCTCACGTTGACGCTATGTTTGCCACTTTGCACGAGCCCGTGAGTTCCCATGGGCATGCTCTACATTCTGCAAAGTTTTGATGGACAGCTCACTTTGGATTGACGCATGTTTTAACTTATGGCGGATGTGGTTTGCAAGCGTGTTGAACTATCCGAAGCAGTGTCGGGTCTTTAAAACATGAATTCTAATATTTGTTCCATGGCATGATATTTGTTTATTTCCAACGGTCTATTGCCTTCATGTCATGGCGCTTACTGCTTAATGTGGATCTTCAACTTTTTTTGGCCAGTCAAACTTCGGCCTCTGCGCTGCCGTGTCAATCTAATCTGCCTCGGGCCTTCCGAATCGGTCGTGCAGAGCGAAGGTAATCTAAACGATTAGCAATAAGACCGTTTCCTTAACCTGTCAGATTTAAAATTGGTCCTTAGAGGGCCAGCTCGCTGTTCCTTGATGACATCAGCATTTTTCCATCCACCGATTAGTCGGTCAACGCAGCAATTGTTCCAAGCCAACTTTGACAAGCAAAAAGCAATCCGCACACATTCATGCGGTGGATAATGAGCCATCTCGCCTCAGGTGAATATGACATATATTATTTTTTAAATGAATTCTGAACTGCAGCAGATGACAGGGCACAGTTAAATGCCGCGAGCTTGCATTTTTGTATAATATCGGTGGTTTCGATGATTGCGACCTGATGGTGGCCATTTAAAAAAGTGGAATACGTGGAATGAAACCCCCCTTGAAGGCCCGAGTACCACTGAGAATAAAGTAAATATTAGAAACATGTTGCACACTGCATGAGTTGGGCAAAGATATGCCTGGAGACTAGACGTAGCCAAAAGACGCTTGGCCACACCGACGTTTGAATGGCAGCACACACATGCGGTGATTTTACGGAGAGAGTGGCCACATGCGAGCCCTCAAAAGTGTTTATGCTGAATGGGTCCCTTTCTCCCTTGACTGCAGGATATAATAGCTTGACACACCCTGAATGACAGACACGCCCTGCTGCCAGTACAACCGAGGGCAGTCAAAAGCGAGACTGGGTCACAGTGGAAAGGAGGAGGAGGAAGGAGAACGGTGAGGTCAAATGCACGTCTCCATATTTGGTCATCCAATGCCTTCTTCTCCATCCTGTATTACTGGCTGTGCCCAGAAGGATTTCTTATTGTGTTTTGGGCCATTGTGCTGTTGTGCAACAAATTAGCGCTTGTGACAGTCAGCACTATTACGCAAACATTTGTGAGGCGTTTTTAAGGACCTGGGCTCGGGAAGATTATGTTCATCAAGTTTGGTGCAAATAATATGCATGTTGTATTTAATTTTGGGTTCCTTTCACGTTGGGAAATTGTAACTCTATCCAGACTTTAACTCGGCCTTGGAGGAGGTCTCTGCGTCCTTTTAGTTTTATTTTTTTCAAATTGGCTCCCGTGTCAGAGTTGCTTATTCTGTTGAGAAGTGTTTTCTTCCACTCCTCCTCACTTGTCCCTTTCCCCTGCCTGGTCCAGCTCAAGCAATATAACAAGCTAACCTTTGACCCCACCAGCTGACATGTCAAATACTTCCCACCCATCCTAGCAAAGAGCAGAGTGCGATTTATTGATGTTTCCACACAGTCCAGTCATGCTAGATGTTCAGTGTTGTGCTGCTCAACATACATGGGATGCCCCGTATCTCAACAGACACGAAAACACCGATACGTTCCACTCCATGATGACTCGGAGCAAACGTAAATCACACATTATTCAGGAAATTTGATTTTCCAGCATAGGGCAGGAAATGCCAGTCATACCTCAGGCTCCACCTCAAACATAACGTCACTGAATAATATAGCATAAGAGTAGCTGTGTGTTCAAAAATGGCACTTTCTGACCGACGCGGGTCTAAACTTGTCGTTCGTCCCAGGACGTTGCAACATCTTCATCTGGTTCGCATTTGGATTGAACTCTAAAATGGGATAGAAAAAAAATTGTTTATTCAAAAGCAGTTCCCTTTGCACAGTTATTCCGCTTTCATCCAAGTTCTCACATGTCCCTAACTGTAGCTTTAATTATCCCCAACTGATCAGAAGTGTTGATTCATTAATCCTTGTTTCACAATGTGCAAGCACACTCTTTTTTTTTTTTTCCACCGTTAATGTCTCCCTGCTGGTTGTGGCATTTGTACTGGCACTGGGCCAGCAGTTCTACTTGGCCCCGTCTAGGCCCGGGAGAATATCCGAAATAAACAAGTTTACACTGAACTGTTCCAGTCAACGTAAACCGTACAAGCATTGTGCCTTTCATCTTTGTACATTTGTTTTCAGCACTGTCTTGATTTCTTAATACTTTCTTCCATTACGTTCAAATGCTTTTTTTCCCTCCAGTTATTTGTCAAACGCGATTGCTTTTAACATGGATCCACCTGCGCAAGCATGCAAGTCATTGAATTATCGGGTGTTTTGAAAGAGAACAAAGAAACCACAATCAGGTCAGACAGTCTTATGATGTCAGACTGTAATTTCCCTCCCTAACATCAACGGGTTGATTGCCTGCAGCAGTTCTCATGTTGAGTATACCTGACTGGGCATGCATGTTGGCTCACCTGTTTGACTGACACAAACCTGTTTACATGACAGGTGGTCCAAAGCAGGTGGAATAGATGATGTACGGAACATTCATAGGGTTTCTACAGCAGACTGAACTCATGATGACAGGTACTTGTTTTGACTGAAGATTGAGGTCAGACCAGACCCTGTTGACACATATGGGGGGTGGCGGGGAATCTGGACGATGCAGACCCCTCTTGAGAGTGAATGGTACTTATATGGTCATACCAATTCTTACTATGCACATACCTTTCTCATTAAACACGCCTTATCTCGACCCCTTCCTCCTCTCAGCTTTTTCAAGTTCAGCTTTTTAGCTTGGTTGGTTGCCCCGCCCAGCTGCTGTCAACCGGAATGTTGAGAGGACGTGATTGGTCCAGAGTGTAACGCGAGCCAATGAACGACAGCCGTTAACCAAAGGGGAGGATTCAACATGGCCGGTGCCCGCCTCGCCTTGGACCGCACCCCAGTGGGCAACGTACTCAACTAAAGTTGCGCGAGCGAGTAAGCTGCAAGTGGAAGAGGGAGGGCAGAAGGAAGAAGCGTTTGAAGAAAGAAAAAAAAAAGATTGTAAAAAGCAGAGGAAGAGGGAGGAAAGGACCGCTCGTAGTGTAGCTTCAACCCCCGGCGAAGCTGCAGCAGTCGACTGGATAAAAGAAAGTTTGAATCTCGTCGACGCCGACTGAGCTACCATTACGAAGGCGTCCCGCACCTTTTAAACAGGTAATAATTTACAACCTCATCACTTTTCGCTTCATGTTCTAGCTACGGTGCTCCACCATTAGTCATTCACTCGAGCATACGAACCAGGAAGCTTGGAATGCTAGTTCATTACGCCGCTGGCTTAAGAGTGGCACTTGATGGAACAGATTTTGCTTAAGAACGACTGAAGTAAACCCACAAACTCGTGGATGCAAAATGTAATTTAATAATTCAAATATTCACATGCATACATCGTTATAAACGATGTGTAAGAAGCCATTTTTTGCATCCGCGTTGTGGCAGCTGGCGCGAGCTAAAGCCACAAGGGCAGAGGCAGGAAGTGATTCGCTTGAATGAGGCCGGCCGGCTGGCTGGCCGGCCAAGACTTTCAGACCGACTGGAACGGAAATAAAACGGACGGCGTATTTAGACTAAGGGCACATCCCCTCCGTCGGGTATATTATTAAGTGCTCTATTATTTTGCGGTTTGACTTCGGTGAAGCGTGTGGTCAGTAACGTGTCTGTCTGGTGGCTGTGACGTCACAGGATCCACCGGACGACCAGCTCGACTTCACCCCAGCGTGTCACCTGAATGTGGGACCGTGCGCTTTTATTTGTTTGCTCTTACTTTTTTTAAGCACGAATACATTATACTATGGTTTATTTGGCTCGAGGTTAAGATGACTGATTATGCTCATGCAGATGCCCCTCTTGTTGCAAATGCCAAATAGCACGGATAACGTTGTCTGTTTCGTAATTCTATGCAGCGTAGCGCTAATGTCCATGCCCTCATGGACTATTATTATATTGTAGTTTCTTTATTAAAATGCAATCAAGCCCTAATTATTGTCATTGCTTACACCCGTGTCATTTTTATTGGGTCGAAAACGCTGGCGCTTGCCCAAATTGTGTTTTGAGATGAACGTTTTCCGCCTCCAAGTGGAAGGATAAGTAACATTTTCGACTTCAAGAACAATTATTGTTAGTCAATAGTGAAATCCGCCAATAAGTATACGGATGTTTTGGTGAAATGCACGTAATCATTTGTTTTAATATACTGACCTATTTTTCTCATTTTTAAGAACAAATTTAATGAGACGCCACAACAAAATGTATGAAGTTAATGTACTGCTCATGTAGAGTAATCAATGGGCTGCAACTAACAGTATTCGTAATCAATTAGATTTTTTTTTGTAATTGTATTTTTTATTTTATTTTTTTACATTTCCATCCATTTATTAAAAATAGTACATTTAAAATTGACTTTGCTGAAAATGCATAAACAGATTATAATTGAGTCATTGTTCTGGTCTTGGGACATTCTAGATCACTGCCCTACCCAGGCTAATAGCAGTACCTTTGTCGTTTTGAGTACTTACTGATACGAGCACCAAGACCATTAGTATCTTCATACTTAACGTTTGAGTTAACACAATGGCAGCAAATTGTCAGCAAAGCGCAAGTTTTGGGTAACTTCCAAAATGGCTATGGTTCCGCTTCATGTTACGATTGCAGAGTCTGTGACTCTGTCAACCTCGGTGTTCAACATCCACATGTAAGATCACTAGACCAGGTGTAACATTTATGATTATTGGCCTTGGCCATTTTCTGAAGAAAACCCCCCACCCTTATCACTCGGAGCCGACGATGGGGCCTCTCCCAACTTTTATTGTTAGCATGTAACAAAAGAAAATCCCCAAATTAGACCCAATTGTCTGGATGTGTGTCCCCCACTTTATGGGACTTTGTCAGACCCCATATTTACGCACCCGAATGAGCTTTTGGCAAGTTCAACACTTTGGCGGAGTGGAAGTCAAAAGTAGGTGAACGCACGTTTGGGTGTGTTAGGTAGTGACTTCTAAAATGGTCATGCAAATGATCTCCAGTCCAAACCAGTTTGTCTTGTGATTATCGCAGTTGCCTGTGACGGAAGCCTGTCAGTTTGACGTTTTGATGCGCGGGATTTGGCGAGTGATGGTCTATGGGGAAAAGCCATTTGCAGTGGCTGGATTTTTACCCATGTGTATGTTGAACACCCTGGCAATGTCTGACGATATCCTGCCATGTCACATTTTAGAATACTTTGCTCTTTGGCTTTAGTCATTTTGTATCCGGGTGTTTGCTGGCAGTCACAAAATACACTCTGCTACTATTTTGCACAGTGGATTTTCTGCAAGCAAGCACTTTTAATTAAAGCAAGACCCCTGCTGAGAATTTTTGCAGTCCCTCATTTGGGCGTTGGCCGTTATATGTAATGAAGACCCCCGAGGAGGACTTTATTATAATGGGTGGGGCAACATTTAAATGCAGACTTATACCCAAAGATGTTTTTACACTGTCATCATGACTGATTGCGTGAATCTTGGCTGGAGTTCCTTGTTTGTAGCAAGTCAGTGTGACGTTAGCGGAGACACTGTGGCAGTTTCCACGTTGTCTCCCAGTTGACCTGACGTGGCCGATTTGAGTAGGTCATCTTTTGATATATGCATGTGCCATGGACATCTGAAACTCTTGTTGGACTAAATCTAAACGCTCTTGTGATTTATATTTTATAGAGCAGAGAAACCGATTGTGTCAGCAAATGCCTACCTACGGATCATCGGTTGGGCAATTTCGAACTTGCGTTTCCTTGTCTTGGTCTTTTCTCCTCTTCTGTTTCCTTCACTCTTGGCTTTCTTCCTCTATATGTTTGTTTTTTTGCATTGTTTTTGCCTCCAGGCAAGCCCATTCTTTTCCTTTATCCTCTCCCACATAATGCACACCTGAATGGTTCAAAAAGAGACGAACAATACCAGGAAATGTTTGCCATGACTAAATCCATCCTGCTGAGCATCAGCATGAGCGGCAAAGACGAACTCTGGCCACACGCTTCACTTTGTGGAATAAAGATGAGGTAATGTCATATCAGATACGTTTTTATTTTATTTTTTTCTCACACTGTCCCATCACCGGTGAGTCATTTTTAAATCGGGCCTTTGGGTAACTTGCGATGCTTGACGGGCACTGGGTTGGAGACCCCCGGCGATGTCGGACGAAGTTATGCGCCAACTCTGAAAACCTTTTCGAACCCTCCGAACGATGAGAGCTCAGTGGTACGAAAGAAGCACAAATGTCCCCTGGCGCATGTGAGGTTCATCTGTTAGCCTTCTTCGCATACCCGTAGGGAGTAGCCCAGATAAAGGCTGCCGCTGATAAGGCCAAAGTCCAAAACAACAATAAATCAAAAGGGTGGAGGCGGATAAAGCGGTCTGGTTATAAACTCCAGACCAGATGAAGAGTCCTCGCTCTCAAAAAAAGGTGCTTCTAAAGCACCCTTTGCATTCTTTTGTGTGGTATCGATATCGGCCAATCTCATGCATTGGTGATTGGAATCGGCAGCCTAAAGCCCTGAACATTTTTTTTTTTTGCCACTACTAGCAGGTTTTGGCGCTTCCTGTAAAGTGTTGCGCAAGTTTGTTGCGCTGCGCGTAGATAGTCACTGTGCACCTTTTTGTCAGTCTGCTATTTGATACCTACGCTTTCTACAAAGTCGTATGATACTGACAACGCTCTGCCTCCAGTGACTAAAGTATCAAACATTTTGATCCATCTCGGTATGGTGGAAAGCCCCTCAAAATCCCGCTTGTGTAACGTCTACTTGTATTCGCATTATTGTTCGTCACACAATTGTCTGTTGACCTCTCAGTGAAGTACAGGGTGTGGCGGCACCGACGACGTGCGCCAGAAAGTGGTGCGGTAGCAGCGAGTGATTATTTTCTACACCCTGTGAAATGGAAGGAAGAGAAATTGCATCGTCAAGCGCCGCTTGGTGGAAACTCGACTTGATGATGGCATTTGCCAGCTTACCGTGCAAGTGGTCTTGGTTTCAGGGGAATGTGGAAAGTTATGCGGGGAGAGATGTTATGCAGCAAAGTCGTTTTCCAGCAAGGTCTTCGGTTACTTCTCTTCGTGGTTTGGTGTGTTGTGCCCAAGAAAATGCCACCTAGCCCGCAAAATCTCCATACAATGAATTTCCACAAATGGCCAAATCGCTTCGTTTCCATTTCCGCCCCATTTTCTTTCCTCCCCCCCCCCCCCCCCTGGCCCTCACCTTCTCATTTTCAGGGTGTCAACTGGAAACGTGTAGAGCTTTAATGTATAAATGAGAATCACAAATTAGCCCGCAGTGTCGAAATGATCCACGGGATGGTCGGATTTGACGTCGGCTGCTTAGCGGCGCCGACGCTTTTGTCGTGCCGTCGATCCGCGTGCCAATCCGACACAACCGTGCAGCCTTCGGTAGGAGCAGGATGGGAGTTTTCGCAAGTATGACTGTACATGGTCATTCTGTGGTCGAAGCGCCCCCCCCCCCCCCCCCCCCCCCGGGTTATTACAGTAACTCAGGAAATCACCGAGGCGGAAAGGAATGAGTCTGATGGGGATCTATGGCTTCCGTTGACTGACCCGCTTTTTCTCGGCGAACCGTTTGGGACCCGTTTATTTTTCGGGAGCAATTTTCTTCGAATTTGCCGCTCTTATTTTCTCCACTTCCGGCTTTGTTTTAATGGCTCTTGAAAATACTGCCTCATATCTGAATTTGGTTTCTAAAGTTCACTTCCTCCTGCTACATCTGGTTCTTCTTTTGTAGTTTGTCATTCATTTGACTACAGTAACATTAGCCTGCTAATGTTTAATCACGTAAATCAGGTTGGAGACCTTCTCTACTTTCTTTTTCGGTGGTTGGTCTCTGGCTCAGTGAGTCCCTACCAAATGGCCTGTATTCAGTTAATAAGTAACCTTATGAACCACTTCTAATCTCGCGAAATGCGAGTGGGACTGACGGTGCAAACTGACAAGGAATTCGCAAAAGACTAAAAAAAAAAAAAGCAAAAGTTTCCTGCTGCATCCTGTAGGGCGTAACAGCAGGAAGGCAGCCGTCTTCTTTAGCCGACAATTATGTTTGGGTGGCTTTCAGGGACAGTTTTGGCTGCTGTTCTCCCTCAATGTCACTTGGAGGCAAGGTCCAATCTCGGGTGCACTTGTCTGATTAGGGGCGCTTTATCGCTCCCTTTTTTCAATGTAGAGCAGCCCTGGTCAAATTAGCTGTCAGCTATTTTGGTCTTAAGGCGCTCTCTTGAGATGTCGTTTGAAATGTGTCACGGAGTTTTCTGTGTCAAGCATGTGCGGTCGAAATCAACAGAATGACTCTCGGAGACATGCATGGAGATTGTTTTATTTTATTTTTTTTACATTGGTAATGAGTCAAAAGGAACCACCATTTTCGTCGACATTTTATTGGGATGGTCTTGTCGCTTTCTTTTGCGCAATTTTTATCTTTCAGGCTGCAAGCGCCTTCAATGCAGCAGATGTTGAATCAATGTATTTGCTGCAACTTTGTGTAGTGTATTTGAAACGTTCAAACAAAGGCAGACTTTAGATCAACTCCTTTTTTTAAAGTTCATCTTTACCAAACGGCGAAGCAGTATCACAAAAAAAAAAGAAATGTACAAAAACCGCCTAGTTCCAATCGTAGCACAGAGTGCCGAGTACGTTTTTAAGAGTCAAAGTAGATCAACAGGAGGAAGGATGTTCACGTCTGCGTGACCCACGCGGTCTCACCGTGGGTGTGCCTTCGCTAGGCTGCGAGGTAATAATGAGACGGTTGAAGCCACGGCCTGATGCGCGCGTGGCGAAATACGAACGGTCTGAGACGAGGAGGCACAGCAGAAAAAAGTGCAGACATTTGTGGAATTTCTCTCCCTGATTGAAAGGGTGAGTATGGCAGGAATGTGACCCTGAAAAGACTGAATAAACAGCAGAGGGTGCTTGGTGCCGTGGACTGTGGGGCGGGGGGGGGGCTGTTTAGTCTTACAGAGAGACAGGCGTGTGTCCTAACGGCAAGGAAAAAGGGGGTGCAGAAGCAACCGAGAACGACGGCCTCGCCGGTTTTGCCTCTGTAGTTTCACAGGATGCGGGCGTCCAACGATGTGGACTCGGAGGCGGTTTGAGCGATGATGGATTTCAGCCGCGGCCTGGGGAAGTTGATGGGAGGATAGGGGGGGGGGGCGTCGGGGTCATGAGAAGAATGATGCTCTCGCTGCTTTCTTTCTCACGCGGCCGGCTTAATGTGGCGGAACGGGTGCAAGCCCCGTTCAATGTAAACGACCCATTTTGAAACCACGTCCGGGGGGGGGGGGGGGGCTGTCACCTTTTCTGAGCGGGCGATGATGGTTTACTCGATTGGCGTGTTGCTGAAGATGATCATTCACGGTCAGAGCGACATTAACCTCTTCATGAGGGGTGGCTGCAAGGCGACCGACTCGATCAGCAAATATTTTGGAGTGTTCGTCATGCCAGTTATGAAGTTGATCTGTCCGATGCAAAATTCAGTCCGTCATGAAATGACGCGCGACACGAGAAATGTTCTCCCCAATTTTTTTTATTTTATTTGAATAAAATGACGTTTGAAATCAATCTCTACATTGCTGATGTTGAACACGAAAATTTGGCAGCGGTATGTTTCCCATTGAGGCATTTTGCAATGTGAAGTTAGTATTGGCCCCCCAACATCTGGCGCAAAGTCTTGTTTGACGGAATTATCACCATCGTTTGTCGCTCGGGGACCTCCGGTGTTGTATTCCATGTTTTGCATTTGAGCATAATCATGCAAAAGTTGGCTGCAAGGCAGCTCTTCTGGCCAAGCGGGCGGGGTCAGAGAGCACCAACAACTCTGAAAACGCTGTGCCGAGCCGAGAAAGTAAAGTCTGGGGCATTGTTTGGGAAAGCGATTGTCGAAAGACTGTTCGCACTAGTTGACTTTTTTTTTTTTGCTTGCTTCAAGCCACACAGCCTTCTTTTCTCTCTGTACTGGTAATACTCGTCGAGTCACTTTTGAACCGCAGCACTCCCTGTCAACAGGCTGCTATTTATGAACTTTTCGGGGTGAATGAAATGCGGGTTGGGATGTGCATTTCGCTTGCCATTGATAACAAGACTGCGCATACTGCGACTTGCGGGCGGCATTCTGAAGCGTTTCGTGCAACTTTTTATATCATGGGTTGACGATGATCCGTACTCTTCGAGTCATTCAAAGCTTATTTCTCTCCCAATGTAATGAGGGCACCTCAATGATTTCCGTCGATTGTTTTTACCTTTAACCAGTCGGCCGTTGAAACATGAGTGAGAAATGGTTTTATGTTGACCCGGCCCGTCTCCAGCAGGCATTTTCTGTTGTGCTTTCTCTCACTTGTGACTTTTTTTTTTTTTTAAACATTTAAAGATTGCACGTGAAAGAAAAAGGCGAGCAAAGATTCACATTTACCTCGACTTAAATTTTGGCTTGGGTCTTATTCATCTTATGTTGTGTGACGATATCAATGATCATCTACCCCACTTTCTCCCCCCGTCTCTTGATGAAACAGCTACCATGGCAGACCCAAGCAAGTACCTGTACGCCGACCGGAATCTGATCAACAACCCGCTGGCGCAGGCCGACTGGGCCTCCAAGAAGCTCGTATGGGTTCCCTCGGAGCGCCTGGGCTTCGAGGCCGGCTCCCTGAAGGAGGAGCGAGGCGAAGAGTGCGTGATCGAGCTGGCGGACTCCGGTAAGAAGATCAAGGTGAACAAGGATGACATCCAGAAGATGAACCCGCCCAAGTTTAGCAAGGTGGAAGACATGGCCGAGCTCACCTGCCTGAACGAAGCCTCTGTGCTGCACAACCTGAAGGAGAGATACTATTCTGGACTCATATACGTGAGTTTGACGCGCCGAAACGTTTGAATGAATCCATCACATGACGCACTCCTTAATTACATGTATTTTGGGACAATTCTATGCTTAGAACTCTTGTGGTACAGTTTGGGTGCGCCAGCACAAAGTCTAATGAAGGCATGGAATGTTAAAGCACTTCAGAGCCCGGACCTCAACCCCACACAACGCATTTTGGATTAAACAGGAAACGGGGTTTGATATGCGGGCACGGAATGCAAATGACATCGTAATTGATGTTTATTATTTGTGTTTATCTTTATCCCCGTGTCCTGGGCTGTGAATGATTTGCTTTGTCTGGCCGGGTCATTGGCCGCCGTTCCCTCCCTTGCTCCCTCTTGAGGTTCCGCCTCCAGTTGGTTGGAGTGCCTTCGGGCTCACTTGGCTCTCACGGGAGAGCTTGTGCGTCCCGAAGGGAAGGATGCCTGATAAAGAGGACTTGGAATGGCAGCACAGGAATCAGGAAACCCCCCCAAAAAAAAAGAAGAAAAATCAGTCCTGGTCCAACGAGAAAGATTTTCTTCCGCATCCAAGTTTCTCTAAGTTGCATTGTAGTTTTAAAGTGTTGTTTTGCATTTGTTGCTCTTGAATCAGAAACAATCCGCATCTACTTGAGATTTGACTTTTGTAAGCGGTCACGTAGCGGTTGCTAGTTGCCACTGCAATCCAATTCAGTACTTGCCCTTGATTTTTGAACTTGTCGCCGGGTGGGGTTGACGTTACATAATATCGGAGAGGACCGAAGCGGAGTTCATGGGAAAGCCTCTCCGCTCTGTGCTGAAGGCACACGACATGTTTCAGCAAATGAGCCAACTTGTCCCGAACCTTTAAAATAAATGTGTGATAAGAATCAATACTTCACTCCATGCTGATGGATTGCAAAATAAAGATTTGGAGGGGGGGGGGGGGTTCAAAGCTTTTTTTTAACCGTTTTCTTTGCATTCTGCAGACCTACTCTGGGCTCTTCTGTGTCGTCATTAATCCCTACAAAAACCTTCCCATCTACTCTGAGGAGATCGTCGATATGTACAAGGGAAAGAAGAAACATGAAATGCCCCCCCATATCTATGCCATTACTGACATATCTTACAGAAGCATGATGCAGGGTAAGTAACCATCACAAAGAAAGAATCGCTCTTCCCGGTGTTGCATGTCGAAGCGAAAACCAAGCCACGGTGACATTTTATTTTAAGTGACTACATTTGGTAGTAGTTCCCCAAAGAACTGCGAAGCGGAAGCTTCTGCTGTCATGACTCGCTGTTAAGCTACAGCTCGATTCTTGAGACGACGAGAAATGGTTGCACCTCTGCCGTCAGTAGCAGAAAGCAGCGAGTGTATATTTTCTGACGACGTAGCGGGATGGGGGCCGTGGGGATGAGCTTACTTGGTCCTCTAATCATTAAAAAAAAAAAAAAAACTTTACGTTGACAAGCCATTTTTCGAGCAACTTGTCAGACACTCGCTCACATCGTGTTTTACACAAGGCGCTTCGTACTTGGCTTTGTCGCGCACAGCAGCAGCTCTTTCTACTTGCAAGAAGAGGATGTTGATTTCCTGTTTTGTGGCCCGGGTGTTCCCGTTCTACAAACCAGACGCACAGGCGATAACTTATGATACTGCCGAATGAAGCTTTTTCAAAAAAATTTTTTGCAGATCGTGAAGACCAGTCCATTCTCTGCACGTGAGTTACAAATCATTCTTTTTTTTCTGCATTCCTTGACTCTTTATTTGTGCTGTGTATTTCAATTTGACTCTTTTGATTCTCTTTTTTTTTTTTTTTTTTTTTTTTCTCTCTCTCTTTGGCTCTTAGAGGAGAGTCTGGTGCCGGTAAGACTGAGAACACCAAGAAGGTCATCCAGTATCTGGCTCATGTGGCCTCCTCTCACAAGACCAAGAAAGATCAGGTAAGTCGTCCTCGAACAATATTGCTCAACGTGGGCATGGCGTGTGTGTGTTTGTCTTCACGGGTTATGTAACGTGTTGCTCCATCATTTCCAAGAGGGAAAGCGTGTTTGACAAACAACTGTGCCAATTCAGAGACTGAAATAAACGCTTTTGGCGCTTCGACACTCTATACACACCAGATGTTTAACTGTCCTTCGCATTGCTGATGTGTTTTAGTTTTTGCGACTTTGCCGCGTCTCACATGAGAAATACAAACCATCGAGGTCGAGAAAGACATCTGGCTGCATTGGAAAGCCTTCGTTAGCCCGCCAGGCTTTTGATGCGCGCCGCAGAATGTGACCCGGGGGTGGTTTAGGCAAAACCAGAATAGTGTCCATCATTCCGTTTTTTTGAGGTTGTCATATTTCTCTCTTCCCATCAACAGAGCAGCTCGAGCCTGTCACATGTGAGTTAACTCTCTCTCTCTCTCTCTCCCTCTCTCCCTTTTATTCGTTCTTCCTCCCCACCTGCTTCTGTCATCGCCGTCCATCCTCCACGTCCTCTTCCCCATCCTGCGGCTCCCCCCTTACTGGAGCACTTTGCTGTGTGAATTGTTGTTACGGATTGGGGGAAGGGAAGAGGTTACTTATGAAGCTGAACGCAAGTCCGAAAGAAGTTTGTTTTCAGATTACTAGAGGCTGTACGTGTTCCTGTGGAAAAGAAAAATTCAGCCAGACAATTGTAGGATAGGTGGGGAGGAGGGAGCCTGATGAAGGAAATAACTCTGATTTCTGGCCTTCATGCTGGGTAGCTGAGAGCTGAATTTTTGTCTGGCTGAATTTTCCAGGATTTCTGTGGCCTCTTGTCCGGCTATTTCGTTCTCTCTTTGTCCAGGTTCTACTTTCCAGCCGATACATTTAATTACTAAGCAGCGTCTGTCATGTGATGTAAAATGCTTTTGTCTGTAACATAACCCGCAGTTAAAAAAAAATAAAAAAAAAATCCTTTGTTAAATTTACGTAGTACAATAAGAGAGCCTGTGCAGATTGAAATGAGCAAACAGTCATTACTTTAGTTGAAATCTTAGTGTCACTGTTTGGAATCAGTTTCATTTTTTTTGGAGGGGCATTTTAATATGTAACAGAGCATAAGTAATGTTAGCGATTTATTTATTTTTGTGGGGGGGAGGGAGGGAGGGTGGAATATCTCAATGTTTTTATTTCTGGATCTTTCCATTCTGGTGATGGCTGGATGAGGTTCTCAGGGTGTGGCTTCGTTTCTATATGTGTGTAGTGTTGACTTTTCTCACATGCTTTTAGTGCAGACAAAGTTCCTTATGAAACAAGTATCAAAAGAGAATATGTATAAATACAGTATGTACATGATGTATGCTTTTAATTTGGAGCTGTATAATTGCAATACCACTTAAAAGTAGCTTAAGTGATGATCTCTTATGATACCCTCCAATTTCCAGTTTTAATAATGCAAACAGTGACCCTGTACAGGTTGTTCATAACGAGGTAAAATTGTTCTTATTTAATTTTTGTCATGTAATCTACTGTCCTTGCTCTTTTATTTCTCACTAGGGCGAGCTGGAGAAGCAGCTTCTGCAGGCAAACCCTATCCTGGAGGCATTTGGAAATGCCAAGACTGTAAAAAATGACAACTCCTCCAGATTTGTAAGCCCCTAGAAATTGGGTTCGTTTTAAAATGTGACGGATTTTAGTAATTGTCTTGTTTCATCGGTAGGGAAAATTCATCAGGATCAACTTTGACGTCAACGGCTACATTGTTGGTGCAAATATTGAAACGTGTATCCTTATTTCCCTCTCATTCACACTTTTATTTATTTTTATTTTGTATTACCCAAATGTACATGAGGTGATATGTGTTGTCAAAATAAAATATTCAGTTTGGTTTGTGTCCGCACCTGAAACATTGTCCTTAACGGACCGATTGTTAGATTTGCTGGAGAAGTCACGCGCCATCCGTCAGGCCAAGGATGAGCGAACATTCCACATCTTTTACTACCTGCTCACTGGAGCTGGAGACAAATTACGTGGTATGCCCCCCCGCCCCCCTCCCAAACACCCTCGATCACTACAAGATGCGCAATTTGCCAAACGGCAAGTTTCTTGGTCTCCTTATGATCTCCCCGACCCCCTTTTTTTTTTTTTTTTTTTTAGGTGAGCTCCTACTTGAAAATTACAACAACTACCGTTTCCTTTCCAATGGCAATGTGACCATTCCGGGACAACAGGACAAAGACCTTTTTGCAGAGACCATGGATGCTATGAGGATTATGAGTATTCCGGAGGAGGAGCAGATTGGTAAAGCCCGTGGCAAAACCCTTTCGGATCGCCGGTCTCGGCTTATTGGGTTGTTTACGGTATATTTTGTGCGTGGCTATGCAGGTATGCTGAAGGTCGTGGCTTCTGTGCTGCAGTTGGGAAACATGACTTTCAAGAAGGAGCGTCACACTGACCAGGCGTCCATACCTGACAATACAGGTATATCCTACATTTTTATACTCCATTTAGTCACTCTCTGATCATAGATTAGCAATTTTTAGAGGCCTAAAATTGTTTGACGGTGGATTATCGTTTGACTGTATGTTTAATTGTTGTTGTTGGTTTTTTTTCTGCTCTTTTGAATCCTCACTTTGCCTGCCCTATTTTTTTCCAGCCGCTCAGAAGGTCTGCCACCTCATGGGGATGAATGTCACGGACTTCACCAGGGCCATCTTATCACCAAGGATCAAAGTGGGTCGCGACTATGTCCAAAAGGCCCAGACTCAGGAGCAAGCAGAATTTGCGGTGGAGGCCTTGGCTAAAGCCACCTACGAGAGGATGTTCCGCTGGTTGGTTATGAGGATCAACAAAGCCCTGGACAAAACCAAGAGACAAGGAGCCTCTTTTATTGGCATCTTGGATATTGCTGGCTTTGAGATCTTTGAGGTAAGACGAAGCATGCCGGTCAAAATCGTGGCAACAATTTGAGCATTTTTTTCATCATTCTTTTTTTTTTTTCTCTTCCTTCTTTCAGCTGAACTCATTCGAGCAATTGTGTATCAACTACACCAACGAGAAGCTGCAGCAGCTCTTCAACCACACCATGTTCATCCTGGAGCAGGAAGAGTACCAGAGGGAGGGCATCGAGTGGAGCTTCATCGACTTTGGCCTCGACTTGCAGCCTTGCATCGAACTCATCGAGAAACCTGTAAGTCGGTGGGAGGGAGGGATTTTGTGCCCAGCATTTTTTATTATTTTTTTGTTCATATATGAAGCATCACACTTCCCCCCCGCCGCCCCTATCGTGTGCAGGCCAGCCCTCCTGGTATTCTCGCTCTGCTGGACGAGGAGTGCTGGTTTCCCAAAGCTACAGACAAGAGCTTTGTTGAGAAGGTGCTTCAGGAGCAGGGCACCCACCCCAAGTTCTTTAAGCCAAAGAAACTGAAGGATGAAGCCGATTTCTGTATTATCCATTACGCTGGCAAGGTGAGCAGGCAGAGAGGTCGAGTTTTTTTCCTTCTTTAGTCGTCGTCAGTGCTTGCTGTCTATACCTCTTCGTACTCGTTTTTTTTTTTTCCCCCCAGTAGTTTCAAATCGGTCTCCTTTTACATATCAGGTTGACTATAAAGCAGATGAGTGGCTGATGAAGAACATGGACCCTTTGAATGACAATGTTGCCTCACTGCTCAACCAGTCAACAGACAAATTTGTCTCTGAACTCTGGAAGGACGGTAAGTCAAGAAATTAATTTTTTTTTATCCCACCCAACAGACACTTGATACTTTGACACAACTTGGCCGGTCATCTTCCAGATATCGGGCCTCCTGAGACAACGGCCAGACATTTCATCATTTTAAGTAGCCCACAAAAAATTACTAGACAAACTGTTGGTGTAAAAATAAGTTGTGCAATCTAGAGTTTTACCTGCTGTATCTATCAATAACAAAGGGAATCAAAGCTACCAATAGGCATTTATTTATTGATCACAATTATAGTAACTACTAATACAAGTAATGCTGAACAAGGGAAAGTTTGCTCAATATTTGTCCAAAAAAAAAAAAAAAACCCCATCCATCAGCTCATGTTTTTCTGCTTTAACGGCGCCAAAGTGCTGGCTGTCGGCAATGTTTAATTCTGGCTCCTTGTCCGTTTTCATTTCACATTGCTTTCTTTCTCTTTATTGTCTGGTGTGCGTACCTTTGTTTTTCCCCCCCTTTTCTTCAAATCTGTTCCTTCAAAACCCCCTGTTTGGCTCTGTTTTGTACGTTACATTTTACCCAAATGACTTTGCTGGCTCTCAGAGGTAAAGAATTCCCAGAGAGCCTATTTTTATCAGCGCTTTCCTATACTGCACTCAGACTCAGGTGACAAGGCTTCTTTTTTTTTTCCCCCCCCTGTGCCATGTCTTTTCATACCAATCCTTATGTCTGGCACATAATTATTAAGTGCTTTGTTTGCTCCATTTTCTTCCCCTCGGTGCTCAAAACCTGCTCTACCCGAAAGCCTATGTTGAAGTAACATCAATGAAATGTTCAAGCTTTTTCTGTGCTTTCCTGCTTTTCAACTTTCCACTCCATGATTGAACTTTCCCTTTCCCTCTCCCATGTTAATAGTGTTGTATGGGACTCCTGGTGGTGGTCATGGTTACTGCAGAAATGGGTACATGCTGCATGGGTTTGGTGTTTCTATCCTTTGTTGGGTCATCACAAAAATACTGTAAATGTCCACTATAATGAGTTTGTCACTTTTCCAATGCACATAAACATCAACTAAACTCCCACACGTAGTTTTCACACCAAACTACTGTGTGAACAGTTGACATTCACCCACTGCACTGTTTTGCACTCTGTGTTTTTTTTCCTGTGATTGTAATCTTTTTACACTTCACTGGATTGTGCTTCCCCCTCGGTTTCAGTTTGCATCCCATCTATTGTGTGGTGTTGTTGCGAGTTCTCCACCCTCTACTTTCTCTGGGTGGTTGTCTACCGAGAGGAAGTGGATGTTTTTTTTGTCATGCATTTGTTGACATTTGCGCTGGTCAACGTTCACCTTTTTATGAAATTGAGCCCTTTTGAGTCATTACTTGATGTGTTTTGACTTTTGCCCTCTCTTTAGTGGACCGCATAGTCGGACTAGATAAGGTCTCCGGTATGTCAGAGATGCCCGGCGCTTTCAAGACGCGGAAGGGCATGTTCCGCACCGTGGGCCAGCTCTACAAAGAGCAACTGTCCAAACTCATGGCCACTCTGAGGAACACAAATCCAAACTTTGTCCGCTGCATCATCCCAAACCATGAGAAAAAGGTATCGTAGAAACACAAACACGGAAGCCATCATGCATAGTCGATTTGCCGACTACCCTCGTTTCACTTGACCAGGCAGGAAAACTGGATCCTCACCTGGTTCTGGACCAGCTCAGATGTAATGGTGTTCTGGAGGGGATCCGTATCTGCAGACAAGGCTTCCCCAACCGAATTGTCTTCCAGGAGTTCAGACAGAGGTACCCAAATGTTAAGACCACAATTGTCAGTTCTAGTCCGGTGTGTGACACAAGATACCCAATGTTACCGGTTCTCCTCCCAGGTATGAAATCCTCACTCCAAATGCCATTCCCAAAGGCTTCATGGATGGAAAGCAGGCCTGTGTGCTTATGGTAAGAATTCCCCCCCCCCCCCCCCCACACACACACACACACAGTGAACACTCCCTGACAAGACATGAATGTTCTTCTTTTCCTGTCAGATCAAAAGTTTGGAGCTCGATCCGAATCTTTACCGTATTGGCCAAAGTAAAGTTTTCTTCAGAGCTGGAGTTCTTGCTCACCTGGAGGAGGAGAGGGACATGAAAATCACAGACATTATTATTACGTTCCAGGCGTGGTGCAGAGGCGTTTTGGCCCGCAGGTAGGACAAAAGGCGCAAAACGCGCTCGGAGTTTTAACTGTTGGCACCACTACCATTTAATCAAAATGTCTGCCAATTAAGTCTATTTTGCGGAATAAATTTGCAGGGCTTTTGCAAGGCGACAACAGCAGCTGACTGCAATGAAGGTGATCCAGAGAAATTGTGCTGCTTATCTCAAACTCAGAAACTGGCAGTGGTGGAGGCTTTTCACCAAGGTAATATGTCCGATTATTTCGCACTGATATATATATATATATTTTGCTATTCTTTTCATGAATTAAAAAAAAAAATACACGTCAACAACAAAACGCCTCCTCAGGTGAAGCCCTTGCTTCAAGTAAGCAGACAGGAAGAGGAGATGCAGGCAAAGGATGACGAACTGACCAAAGTGAAGGAGAAACAAATCTATACACAACAACAGCTCCAGGATTTGGAGGACCAACATCAGCAGGTGCAACCAAAGAATCCAAAAACATGTTTTGTAATTGGTGAAGAAAAGCATGACCGGCGAAAGATAATGCTGTGATCACTTTTTTTGTGTGTGTGCGTGTAGCTGAGTGCTGAGAAGATGGCCCTGCAGGAACAGCTTCAGGCCGAAACGGAGCTCTGTGCTGAGGCTGAAGAGATGAGAGCTCGCCTGGCAGCCAGGAAGCAGGAACTGGAGGAGATCCTCCATGACCTGGAAGCCCGTGTGGAGGAGGAGGAAGAGCGTGCTTCTCACCTGATGTCTGAAAAAAAGAAGATGCAGCAAAATATTTCGGTGAGCCCCCCCGACTTGACATCCTTTATTCAGAAAGCGTGCAGTGGAGCTGATGTGTCACGCGTGAAGTGCCGTATTCTTATCCGTTTGGAAATAGGACTTGGAGCAACAGCTGGATGAAGAAGAGGGAGCCAGACAGAAGCTGCAACTGGAGAAGGTCACCATGGAGGCCAAAATGAAGAAGTTTGAAGAGGATGTCATGGTCCTCGATGATCAGAATGCCAAACTTAACAAGGTGTGCGTTCGCATTTGTGTGTGTGTATTTGTTTGTTAATTAATCTAATGGGGGGGGGGGGACTTGCTTGTGAATTCAGGAGAAGAAGCTGATGGAGGACAGAATCTCTGAGTTCACAACCAACCTTGCAGAAGAGGAGGAGAAATCAAAGAGCCTCCAGAAACTGAAGACTAAACACGAGGCTATGATCACAGACCTCGAGGGTAGGCTGGCACATCTTAGCTACAGTTAGTGGTTACCGGGAAATATTTCTTCTTGACAAACTCGGTTCTGACTTGGTCTCAGATCGACTCCGCAGGGAGGAGAAGCAGCGGCAGGAGCTGGAAAAGAACAGACGCAAGCTCGAGGGTGACTTCACCGATGTACACGACCAAATTTCGGAGCTGCAGGCCCAGATTGCTGAGCTTCGTGCCCAGTTAGCCAAAAAGGAGGAAGAGCTCCAGGCCGCACTAGCCAGGTGCTTATTGATGACACAGCTCATAGTTTTTAGCACTCGGCCGGTTTATCTTTTTGTGGTGACTCGACTAATAATCATCATCAAATGCTCACACTGTATTTGAGTATGAATTAGAATGTGTTCAGAGTTGAGCATGTCACAATACTGAAGCAATGGTGGATGCCCATCTACATAAACTGTTGCACTTCACATTTTAGGATTGAGGAGGAAGCAGCGCAGAAGAATATGGCTCAGAAGAAGATCCGAGAGATGGATGCTCAGATATCGGAGCTCCAGGATGATTTAGAGATGGAGCGCCAGTCCCGGGCCAAAGCTGAGAAACACCGTCGGGACCTTGGCGAAGAACTTGAGGCTCTCAAGACTGAGCTGGAGGACACGCTGGACTCCACTGCTGCGCAGCAAGAACTCAGGTAGTCATGCAGATCAAGCGAGTTGAGGCCAACTCTGAGCATTCGGTGGCTGTCCTCCAGCCACATTCCTGCACTTCTGAAAAAAGAAGCCTTTTGATTCTGTTTGGGCATTTAGCTTCCTTTTCGGGTTGAAGGACTCCGTGTAAATTGGCTGTGTCCGTTTATTATTGTGGCCCCGGGTCCCTTGACTGGTGCTCGAAAAATTGAATTTATTGTTCTCAGTGCGACATGACTAACGGTTTGTTTTGAAATGTAACTTTGCTCTTCCTGCCCAGGACCAAGCGTGAGACAGAGGTGGCACAGCTGAAAAGGGCTCTGGAAGACGAGGCCAGAGCCCATGAGCAGCAGATGGTTGACATGAGACAGAAGCACGGTCAAGCCTTTGATGAATTAAATGAGCAGCTGGAGCAGGCAAAGCGGGTATCGGAACGATTTCACTTCTCATTTTTGGGGGGGCAAAAGTATATCACACTACCAGGGGTTTGTCGCTGCATTCAATCGACTTGTCTTGCAGAACAAAGTATCAGTGGAGAAGACCAAGCAGGCTCTGGAATCCGAGAAGAACGAGCTGACCATCGAGCTGCAGAGCTTGCTGCAGGGCAAAGGAGATTCCGAGCATCGCAGGAAGAAGGCCGAAGCGCAAGTTCAGGAGTTGCAGCTCAAATTTTCGGAGAGTGAGCGTCAAAGGTTGGAGCTCGCTGAGAAATCCGCAAAAATGCAGGTACACTGGACGGATTCATTTTTTTCCCCCCATTCCCTTGTTTGCGCTGTTGCACATTAAGCTAGTCTTGTCTTTAGTGCTTTCTGTATATTGTACACTTCTTCCGAAATAAACCTACATGTTCCATCAAGTTGAACAATATGCCTGAAACGGTCTCTCCACTCACTTGTTTGTGACCGTCAACAGGCAGAACTGGAAAATGTCAATGGTCTGCTGAGCGATGTGGAATCAAAGTCCATTAAGGCAACCAAAGACCACTCTACACTTGAGTCTCAGTTCCAGGATGTCCAGGTACACTCCCAAGCATGTAACACGTGCTCCTTTGATTTTAAAACCCCTCCGAAATGAGATTTGTAGACGCTTCATTGAGTTCAACACCGATCAGATATGCGAGGATTCCCCAAACCATGTCCACCCTTGATCAAATGTCCGACTGGAGATCATGAATTTTGTCTGTTTCCAACAGGAAGTGCTCCAGGAGGAGACGCGGCAAAAACTGTCAATGGGCACGCGTCTGCGTCAGCTGGAGGATGAGCAGAATAGCTTGAGAGAGCAGCTGGAGGAGGAGGAAGAAGCCAAAAGAAATGTGGAAAAGCAGCTTCAAATGGCCCAAGCTCAGGTACGCAACAACACGGAGTCAAAAAGGCTTCTCCCGACCTGCATCGGTGCACCAATTGTGTCTCAACAGACAGAAATGGCGGCCGTTAACAAATCAAACTTTATTTGGACTGTTTTGGCTGCCTGGTTTTGGGATATTTAATGTCCTACATAGTCAAAATGCAATCTTACCTCCCTTCTCGCCATTAGCTTTCAGAATTCAAGAAGAAGCTTGAGCAGGATTCCACTTGTTTGGAGAGTGCTGAAGAAGGAAAGAAGAGGCTGCAACGAGACCTCGAAGCAACGTGCCAGCGCCTGGAGGAGAAATGCTCGGCCTACGACAAAATGGACAAAACCAAGACGCGCCTCCAGCAGGAGTTGGACGACTTGCTGGTCGATCAGGACCACCTCCGACAAATTGTCTCCAACTTGGAGAAAAAGCAAAAGAAGTTTGACCAGGTGAGCCCATGTTTGTTTTTGTTTTTTTTTTCATGTTGCGAAGATCATCGTGATGGTTGTGCTTGAGAAACGACCGACCTCGTTACCCTGTTCTCTGTCCAGATGCTGGCAGAAGAAAAGAACATATCTGCCCGCTACGCAGAGGAGCGAGATCGGGCTGAAGCCGAGGCCCGTGAGAAAGAGACTCGTGCCTTGTCTTTGACACGTGAGCTGGAATCTCTGCTCGATCTGAAGGATGATCTGGACCGCAACAACAAACTCCTGCGGGCCGAAATGGAGGATCTGGTGTCATCGAAGGATGATGTTGGAAAGAACGTATGTTTTGTTTTCACCGTTGTTGTTGTTGTTTTTCTTCTACTCACCACAAATCGTAATTGTACCGCAGGTTCACGAGTTGGAGAAATCCAAACGAGCGATGGACCAGCAGCTGGAGGAGATGAAGACGCAGCTGGAGGAGCTGGAGGACGAGCTGCAGGCCACCGAGGACGCCAAGTTGCGTCTGGAGGTCAACATGCAGGCCATGAAGGCGCAGTATGAGCGAGACCTGGCAGGACGCGACGAGATGGGTGAAGAAAAGAAGAGGTCTCTGGTCAAGCAGGTATTGCTTGCAAGCTGCCATCAATAAAAGCCACCTTTATTTGCATGTTGACATCTTTGGAAATGTCCTCCCCTCAATGGTATCGTGACCTAATTTTCCTTTTTACTGTTTTCCAGCTTGACTTTTATTTTTCTTTACATTGTGGTATATAGGGGTCAGATAAATGTATCAATACTAAGATTCTAAACAGAATAATTCAGAAATCAGAATTTAAAACCAATGTTTTGTAAAAAAAAAAAACGATTACCGGCGATGTTCCATACATGATAAAAAGTGCATTTCGATTTGAAACGTAGTTACGCGACGCGTGTGCTCGCTTCAGGTCCGCGAGATGGAAATGGAGCTTGAGGATGAGCGGAAGCAGCGTTCAGCCGCTGTGGGTTCACGCAAGAAACTGGAGATGGACCTGAAGGAGCTGGAGGCCGGCATTGACATGGCCAACAAGAACCGGGAGGAAGCGCTCAAACAGCTGAAGAAACTCCAAGTGAGTCCCAGTTGGAATGCCTTAAGATGTCCTTGCACCAGCTGCGTGTTGAAACCACAAAATGTTACCCTCTGTTTCTTTCTACTTCATTTTGTTTGCTCCTTAGGCCCAAATGAAAGAACTCATCAGGGAACTGGATGACACTCGTTTGTCCAGAGAGGATATCCTTGCCCAGAGTAAGGAGACTGAGAAGAAGTTAAAGAGCATGGAAGCAGAGATGCTCCAGATGCAGGAGGTCAGTATTCGCAAGTTGTCCCCCCCCCCCCTTTTTTATTCTTTGTTTTCGACGTTGCATAGCTGGAGCTTAAATACAATCTTGACGTACTGTATGCGTCCTCCGTGCAGGAGGTGGCCGCCGCAGAGCGTGCGAAGAGACAGGCTCAGCTGGAGAGAGACGAGCTGCAGGATGAGATAAATAACCAGGCCGCCAAGAAGTACGACATCTCTGAAATCACGTTCATCTTTACGGATCCACGCAGCCCAAATCTGCTTTTCCGTCAACCTTTCCGCTACTTCTCATTCATAGTGTTCAAGCCGCAGAAGAGCGGAGACGTCTGGAGGCTCGTATCGCTCAGCTGGAGGAAGAGGTGGAGGAGGAGCAGTGCAACACTGAGCTGATGAATGACAGGATGAAGAAAGCAATGCTTCAGGTCTGGATGTCTAGTCCTCCGCTGTCGAAAACACGTGGGAGTTTCGCTCGGAGCAACAGGTTTGTGGCGACAGCCTCACTGACACCCCCCCCCCACCCCCTCCCAACCCACTCTAGACGGAGCAGATGACCGTAGAGCTGGCTGCGGAGCGCAGTGCCTCACAGCGTGTCGAAGGGGCCCGTTCCCAGATGGAGCGTCAGAACAAGGAGCTGAAGCTCAAACTGCAGGAGCTGGAGGGAACCGTCAAGTCCAAATACAAGGCCAATATGACCGCCTTGGAGGCCAAGATTGCTCAGCTGGAAGAGCAGCTCGACCTTGAGACCAGGTGAAAGCCGCAGCAGGAGAGAGGGAGATGTCATGGCGCGACACGTCTCCAGTCTGAACGGCGTTCTTGTTTCACTCAGGGAGCGGCAAAGTGCCTCCAAGCTTGTGAGACGCACAGAGAAGAAACTGAAAGAAGTTGTTCTGCAGGTGGAGGATGAGAGACGCAACACGGAGCAGTACAAAGACCAGGTCCGTTTCTGTCATCTTAGCCTGCATTAGGTTTCAGTAAGAAACTTTTGTATTGCATTGTCAAACATTAAATAGCACCATCGATCGCAACTTTCTATTTATGTATTTATTTATTTTGCACTCATTTGTCTTCTAGTCGGACAAATTGAACTCTCGCATGAAGCAGCTGAAACGTCAGCTGGAGGAGGCCGAAGAAGAGGCTCAGAGGGCCAACGCAAACCGAAGGAAACTGCAGAGGGAGTTGGAGGACGCCACTGAATCGGCAGAGTCAATGAACCGTGAAGTCTCCAGCCTCAAGAGCAAGTTACGGTGAGCTGGCATGCCGCCGGGAGCGAATATTGTTTGGTCCAACACAGGTCGGTTCTCTTTGGATCACGTTCACATTTGACACGCTTTGTCACATTACTGGAGATTCCTACGTGGGCTAAAATGGTATTTTCCTCATCCGTTTTAATGCAGTTTGAAATATGTTGTTTGGTTAAGAGCATCGTCACAAAAATTTCCTTTTCTTTTGAAGTTGATAGTGATGAATTTCTACTGTTTTGGTGAATTGAATAAACTATAAGTAGTTGTGCTAACTTATTTCCTTTTTTTTTTTTGCTCCTTGACAGACGCGGCGACCTCCCTTTCACCATGCGTCGAATTGTGACCCGCACTGGCGTGGAAAGTGATGATGATGCTGAGCCCAAAAGCGAGACCCCCGAGCCCAAACCTGAATAAAACCGCTGCATGATTAGACAACCCCAAATGCACACGAGGCATACTGTTAGTGTACTGATCGGCGGCAAACTCAATTTAACCGTGACAATCTTTGCATTACAGATGCATACAGTTAAAAGTAAACTCGGAGAATCGCCACGCAAACCCATTTTGGGCCATTTTTTTCCCTCCTTTTGACTAATAGTTCTTTTTCTGGGAAAAGTGAATAAAGAACATATTTTTATAAGGAAACATTCAAACTATAAAAGCCCTGATGTAGGATCTATTTTTCTAATTGAAGAATGAGTAAATGGAAAGAAGGAAACTTAAATGAAGACTGATTACTGGAAGGGGACCAAAGTAATATCTCAATCTATAGATTTGTATTTTATGTTCAAGTTTTTTTTTTCTTCTATGACTAAGAATGGAAGTGCTACACGTTTATGGCTCTTGCTTGCGCTTTTGCCTTACGATGAAGGTTTCTATGCTCAAATCTATTGCACCAATGTAACTGTCGACATGTGACTCTGCTTTTGAGTTTAATCATTTGATATATATATACCCACATTTCATGGAAGATGAGACAATTGGAAACTTATTGACCCGGTGAAATGTAGTGAAGGCATTTGATTGTGACTGTGCTAAAATTCTGTAATTTTTGCACTGATATGATGATACACGTGGCCTATCCATTCGAAACCACTGCGTTCGTGTTTCTTAAAAACAAAATCCAAGATGTTTTGAAAACGTTGACGACAACCTGCGCATAGAACTTCAACACACACATTGAGAGCGTAAATGCAGCTGAACTGCTTTACCCAAAGCCCCCTGATGTTTATTAATCTTATGTGTTGTTGCTGTTGTCTTCGTTCTTGTTCAGGGTAAAGTTCAAATTGAGTTGTTTATTTCTAAGGGCACACACTGTATTCTCAGGACAGAGCTTTTTGAGGGAGAAGTGGGTTGGCAAAGTCACAAGGGTTGAACAAGTCATCCCACTGCGATCTAAGGACATATTTGATCATTGTAGCCTGTGTACACTTTACTCAAAATGGCAGAAAAGATTCGGCGTAGACATGAACACTTGTACCACATAAGCACTCTTTTTGCAGACCTAAATCCCTCATACGCTCTGCTCAAGGGTGGCTTTGGCTTGCTCACACGGCCGGGAAGTGAGAAGAATGTGTTATACTCAAATCACCGCTCAGATGAATTACTTGTATGCACTTAAAAACAAATCCAAACTGAAGTGTAACAAAAAATGCATCTCATTTTTGTCATGTTTATCCGCACCTCAAGAATTGAAACAATGTTGTGACTATGTTGGTATTTGGTATTACAAATAAAGAGGCGTTAAAAATGGGAATGTCTTAAGTTTGCTGTACTTCACACCACTTGAGAGCACTTCTCCCTGACCCAACGTTTTGTTTTTACTGCTGCGATACCAGACCATACATTGTATCGCCAGCAGATGTCAGTCAAGTATTTAGTTTTGCCTTGGACGCTAAAATGATACGTAGCAAAATGGTGATGAACTCTTGTTACTTCTTGTCCTTCTAATCTTTACCGTGAAACAAGTTGCTTTGAAATCTGACTTGAACATTAAACCTGATTAGAGGTATATTCATGTTTTGAAAGAGAATGCTATAATTTAGTGTAAATATTGACGCAACATATACACGTTAATAAACAGCTTCAACAAATTCACATCGCACGGCAAGGAATGAAACAAGATCAATGGGATAAGATGGAAACAAACTTTTTAGAACTGATTTAAATGAGTAGGAAAATAATACAGATCAAGATGTAGAGCTTTATTTGTATAAATCTCGGTATTGTTTTAAAAGATACAATGGTACAATGTTGCTAGGAAATGACGATGGGTCATCTCCGTTAGGCCAACCTGGCTCTCCTCATCTGAGACCTTCCTGCTTTTATTACTATTATACTATCCCCAAAAATACATGAAACAAAAAGATCAGGAAATCCAAATGCACACTTTACAACAACAAAACAAAAAAATATAAAGAATTTTAAAAAAGTAGAAAATGGTTATGCCAACTCCACAGGAGCGTCCTGACGCCCAGTGACGTAACAATCTGAGAGCCAATAAAAACGACGTTTTCGTGAAAGGGCGCGGCTGTCTTGTGACATCCAATTGCGTCCACAAGAACCGGCTAGTTACACGGAACACTTTTGCATTCCGAAGGCACTTTGGTGTTCATCAAGAGAGCGTCTAAAGTCATTGCCCAGCCCCCGACGTATCAATTTCAGCCTTTAAGTTTCGTTATTACAGGTACCAAGGTCGGTCTTCGGTTTCATTATCACTGTTGGTGAAACAATTTAGTCCAAAGGCAAAAAGGGAAAGCCAAACGGCGACACAACCAGAGACAACTTGACGAGGAAGGTATGAATTAGACAGCGTGTTTTCTTTGCTTTCGTGATTAGAATATCCATCTTTGCGTGTTATGTAATATGCTGTTTGATTATGTTGCCCTGTTTACTTATTAGGTGGATAATTAGTGTCCATTTTTGCACGTTGTAAATATTTTTCTCTGTTACATTTTAGTTTGGAAATGTGTTGTTTTTCATATGCGTGAAGTGTCTTCTGTCATTGTGCGGTATTCGGGCTATGATGACTGAGTTTCCTATGGGGATAGACGTCAAAATCGATATCAAATCTATCTAACTGTATCCAACCTGAACTGTTACGTCACATTGACCTCAATAATCGAATGACATCCAAGCAGCAGGTCTTTATTCAATCTTAAACGATTTGTGTTAGTTGAACTTTTTGGGTCACTTAGATTGGGATGTTTCAAGCTTGTACCGGTACTGTCCAATCACACAACAGAGGGACATGGAGTAAGTACCCAATTAGTGACTCTTGTTTTGTTAATGAGTAGCTGTGTGTCAAGTCAGCAGCTTACCAACAAAACAGGAAAAAACACATTGTTGGTCTTGTGATTCGTGTATCATTATTTGTGTAGTTTTGAAGCAGCCCTGCACAAACGGAGCCTGATCATGTGCCATTATCATCTGCATGGGTCAACATCGGCTTGCATCATCAGCCAAATTGGTTGAGTGGAGTGATCGCAAACAGCCTGTTCTGGAACATAGCGTTGTTTCTTCTTGCCAGGAAGAGGAGCGTCTGTCGAGTAAAGGCTCAAAAAAAGGGCAGAGATTTTTGTCAACCCGCTCCAGTCCCTACAGAACTATGGAACTGTCGTTGGTAGGTTTTTAAACTTTCACTTCCATCTTTTGTTGTGCACTTGAAATGCTTTTCTTGGATGTAACTAGATTATACCGATTGCTGTGGCCAGTGAGAGTTTTAAAGTTACCAGATGTGAAGAAAGATTACTCATTGTAGCCTAGTGAGGATAAGCAGTTTAGAGAATGGACGCATGAAATCCAAATCTTCAATCACCACTTTCATCTGTGGGTGCATATAAACGCCATCTCTCCTCCAACGTCTTTAGGCTCACCCAGCCATCAAAGCTTTCATGTGCGGCGCTTTCAGCGGAACTTGCTCCACACTACTTTTCCAGCCACTCGACCTGGTCAAAACACGACTGCAAACGTTGCAGAACAACATGCAGCCTGGGTAAGGGGTAACAAGCGCACACATGCCACGGTTGCTTTGTCTAAAAATACTCACTTGACTGGATGGAGGCTAAAATGTCACTTTGACTCGGGGGGGGGGAACCTTAGGATGGCGCTCGCAGCATACGTAGGTCCGTGTTATCGTGCAGTCCAGATTTAATTTGAAGCACTTATCTGAATGTAATTCTTTCAGTTCTGACCGTGTCGGGATGATGAGAGTGTTCCTGAATGTAGTGCGGACAGAGAGGCTGCTGGGACTGTGGAAGGGAGTTTCGCCGGTGAGAATGGCAATGCTCGAGCGCGTGTGTGAATTCTTAAATGCCACTCGCTCAACTCTCTCGTGTTTTGTGTTCGGCCAGTCCTTCATGAGGACCATCCCCGGGGTGGGGCTCTACTTTAGCACTTACTGCTCACTGAAGCAGCACTTTTTCCAGGAGAAGAACCCGGGGGCCTTAGGGGCTGTGCTGCTGGGAGGCGGAGCCAGGACAGTGGCTGGGGTCCTCATGTTGCCTGTGACAGTTATCAAAACGCGATATGAAGTAGGAAAGCTCAGCAGAACGAGAGCATTTCTTCAACAATTCTAAATTGTACGTCAGACTTCAACCGGTTAAGTTTCACTCAAACGGTATTTTGTGTTTTGGCTTCAGTGTGGCAGGTACCGTTATGCGAGCGTCACCGGGGCTTTGCGCAGTGTGTGTCGGACTGAAGGCCCCGCTGCGCTGTACTCTGGCCTGATGGCCACTCTGCTCCGAGACGTTCCTTTCTCTGGAATCTACGTGATGTTCTACAGCCAGATGAAGACCAATTTGCCCAATGGTATGTGAAGAGTGGGGACTTTCCTCGGTGTTCTTTGAAAAGTGTGCAGTGCCTTGTGTGACTTGAACAAGAATTCTATTCTCTCTGACGACAGGGAAAGGCAAACGTGTGGATGCCCGTTTTGCTGACTTATCTCCACTGTTTCTCTTCATTTAAGAGCTCAGCGTGTCTGCGTTCGCCCCCCTGGCTAACTTCAGCTGTGGGGTCCTGGCAGGGGTGTCGGCCTCGCTCATCACTCAGCCTGCCGACGTGGTCAAAACGCTCGTCCAAGTGAACCCCCGCTTGAGCACGGTTGACGCCGTCAGATACATCTACGTGGTAAGCGTACATCACTTGCGTGAACCAGTTTTTAATGTCCATTGTTGTGTCACTACGACAGAGTTGACGTGTTAGCCTTGGAAACATCCAAACTACAGTACACACATGAATATGACGAAACAATGTCAACATTTACTCTGCAACGAGCCACGTTCAGCTGGATCTCAGCCAACCACACAAGAGCGGATTTCCCTTTTTTTCCCCCATAATCCCCCCCCCCCCCAATTTTGTGGACGTATTGTTTGTTTATCAGTGGGGGGGGGGGCTTGGGGGTGAATTTGAAAGGTTTAAAAAATATTCATCATGAATGACACCTTCTTATATTTTATCTTCTCAACAAGGAACATGGACTTGAGGGTTTCTTAAGAGGGGCGTTGCCGCGCTCTCTCAGGAGGACGATGATGGCCGCCATGGCGTGGACCGTTTACGAGCAGATGATGGCATACCTTGGACTGAAATCGTGAATGGAAAAGTCAAGGCGAAGGCGGCGGATGACAAAGAGATAAGGTCAAGTGACAAAAAGAGAAGAGCAAAAGTGCCTCCTGTGCAGTTTGCGCCTCATGTGTCGCAAGGATTTCTTGTCCTCAGTGATGGAATTGCGCATGACGCAAAAGCTGGTCAAAGGTTGACAATGTGTTCTTCAGGTGTTATGGCAGACTGGTCACATTTTAGAAGTTCCGAGTTGTGTTTGTCAGGAGTAGGCCCAGACTGCCGACAGTAAGCCATGCATGATGATATTGGGGATGAAATGGCTTTGACTTCTGTAACACGCACTGATATCGTGTAGCTCTTTTGTTTTCATTTACTGTGACGTTTTATAGTCCTTTATCACAATAATGATTGAATTGAGTGTTCCTTTTATGTATAGATTATTTTAAAGAAGCTACCGCTGTATTTATATTTTTAGAATACAATAAAGCAAATCTTCAACGTTGACAGCGATGTGTGCTTCTTAAACTGCTCTTGGACGCTGTCAATGATTAAACTGAAGGAGACTACCGAAAATCAAGACCTGAAAGGTGACCTCGGATAGGCTGCTGTGCAGATATGGCAGTTATGTCATAGGGTGTGCTGAATTCTGGACCTGAGATCGGTGTGACATGACATATTCTGTCTTAATCTTGGTTTACAAACCAAATGTCACTTGATGAAGCACGCAAAGCGCTCTGGTGCTCAACTATACTTCCCACAGCTGAGATTTTGCAATTAAACCACACATTTAATGATGTGTTTTAAGCATGCTGTCTTAATTCATTAACTATTACAAAATAACTGATAAAGTTTGAGGTACTGTAGACTTTTGAAATAAGAGAGCGATTGAAAACCTCAATGAAAAGCACAACAGTGATGTCCTTAATTAGTCAAGAGAATTCTTGATAGTCACATTCAGCTGTATGGCCTGATCAGCTCTCCTTAATTCAGTGTACTATTTTGCAACCTTTTTTTATAGTAGTATTGATTAAGAAAAACAACAACTGAAGATGAAACAAAATTAGAGGCTATGCAATAAATGCAGAAAAGTGGTGAAGATTGCATGACTGTCTGTGTCCTATGTGTTGTGTTGTGTTATTTTTGTTATTTTGACTTCAAAATGGCGCCGCGAGAGTGGCTGCCTTTCCAGCAGCTCCTATATTTTGTTGTTCTACTTCCTTCTTCCTTTCATAACTTTGTTGCTGTGAATTGGGAATTTCTCCATTGCGAGATTAATAAAGGTTTTCTTATCTTTTCTTAAACACCCACCTTAAGTCTTATTTTCCTTTGCTCTCAGGGGAAAAACAATCTAACCTGATCTTTGCTTTGACACCACCGGGCAAACGACTGTACCGTGATCATTGACACAAATCCTTTTTTCAATGGAATGATTTAATGATCCATCACCCTCATCTGACTGGTTTTGAAACTCAAGAAGGGAACCTGTCTTCGTCTGTATGCTTGCCAGCTTACTTTTAGTTACATTTCTGCGCAGAAGATACAACCATTACAATTATTTGGGTCACTGACACGTTTCAATGGCTTCATTTCTCAACTTTAAACCAAGGACGTTTTGTTCATTCGATGGTCATGTTGACTGGAACTCTTTATCTTAGGCAAATAAATACACTTGCCACACAGGTCAGACTTTGACTGAGAAGTCAGCGTCTCAGCATTGTCTTAATATGGTCTTTCCATCTTGTCATTATATGGGATGACCATCCGACACATGCCACCCCCCGGATCATCGTCTACCACCGCCATCTGTCGATGAGACGTCAGAACTACAGCAAACTCTGTTGAACGGAACCAACCAATCACAAGCTTGGAAAAGTACTATATATTAGACGTCATTTCCTGTCAGCGGCCTCTTTTGCCATCGTGTGGTTAGTCTTCCATACGGCGTTGTTTCGTGGTGAGTTCCTTGGACGGCTATTTAGAATGTTTAACCTTCAAATGTATCCAGAGAACTAAGTAATCGTTTTATTGCTATCCTAATCCCCTACGGTGACGATAAAAACTAGACATTTCACTCTGACGTCGTCTTGAAACGCCTTAGCGAGTTATGCTAACATTTGAAGCTAGCTAACTAACTAGCTTGCGACACGCGCTCTCTCCATGCTCTCAGATCGGCTCGACTCTACACACCGCCGCGAAAAACTTAATAACGTTATTTTAATGACTAACTGTATGCAGATGGTGACGTTGTGTATAAATGTGTCGCGTTAACAATGAACGTCCGCTGTTTAAAAGAGTAGCGACTCAATATTTCAATGTTGATATTACTGTAACCGTACAATATTGGATGTTGCACGATCAGAAAATTAGGCCTTTGTGGCTTTTCTTCCAATATGCTGATTTCTTTTATTCCACAGCTCTCCCACCTCACTCGTAACTCCGGGAAAGTGGTCACGATGTCCGGAAGTCTGGATGTCCTTCAAATGAAGGAGGAAGATGTGCTGAAATTCCTGGCTGCAGGAACCCATCTGGGAGGTACCAACTTGGACTTCCAGATGGAGCAGTATGTCTATAAGAGAAAAAGCGATGGTACGTGTAGATGCATATTGTCTAATTTCTCTTTTTCTGTTCATATTTCGGAATTTATTGTAAATTTGTTTGCTTACATTTAAGGTGTCTACATCATTAACCTGAGAAAGACCTGGGAGAAGCTTCTGCTGGCCGCAAGAGCCATTGTTGCCATTGAAAACCCAGCAGATGTTTGTGTCATCTCCTCCAGGAACACTGGACAGGTAATTTGAGTTCTTGGTGCCCTGTTTTCTCCTACGACACAATTAATATTGTAATGTGAAAATGCACACTATTAAAGCCGGACACCGTTGTCGGTGTTCAGGTGTCGGAAGTGTGCAAAAGTAATTATGGACGGGTTTTCACGTAAACCATTGAGGACTGACGTTCCAGGATTGTGGTTTGATAGCCCTGAGCCACAGTGTACACAAGCTTTCAAAAAACGTGATGAAATTACTCCTATGCTAGAATTGACAACTTTGTTTTCTCTTCAGCGAGCAGTGTTGAAGTTTGCCTCTGCCACTGGTTCCACCACCTTCCATGGCCGTTTCACCCCAGGTACATTCACCAATCAGATCCAGGCAGCTTTCAGGGAGCCCCGCCTCCTGATCGTGACAGATCCTCGTGCTGATCACCAGCCACTGACGGAGGCCTCCTATGTGAACATCCCCTCCATTGCTCTGTGCAACACCGACTCCCCACTTCGATATGTGGACATTGCCATCCCCTGTAACAACAAGGTGAGCCATAGAATCATATAACTTGGCAGCTTAGTTTCATGGAGGAGCTTGTTTTCTAATTTGTCTGTTTTCAGGGTCACCACTCTGTGGGTCTGATGTGGTGGATGTTGGCCCGGGAGGTTCTCCGAATGAGGGGCACCATTTCCAGAGAGCACCCCTGGGAAGTCATGCCTGATCTGTACTTCTACAGAGATCCCGAAGAGGTAAATATTATTCCGCCCCAGAGGGTATCTTGACAGCAGAATTCCAAATACCGACTAATGAGGTGCTTTCAAATGTAGATTGAGAAGGAGGAGCAGGCTGCTGCCGAGAAGGCTGTTGGGAAGGAGGAGTTCCAAGGGGAATGGACTGCCCCTGCAGCAGAGTTTGCCCAGCCTGAGGTTGCTGACTGGTCTGAGGGCGTTGCTGTGCCATCTGTGCCCATTCAGCAGTTCCCAGCAGGTAGGATTTATTCAGTCTCACCCCTCTGTGCTATTCCAGTAAGTACTGAGGGTTATTTTTCTCTCCCCCCCCCCCCCCCCCCCCCCGTTCATGGGCTGTAAATTTCCCCAGTGTGGGACAAATAAAGGATATCTTATCTTATTACACAGGTGCTCCAGCAGCTGTAAAGCCCACTGAAGTATTTTCAGGTGAGTTGAGTTGTCTTGAAATGCATAAAAACGTTTAGCATTTTGGATGGTTTCTTATTTTTTTTTTCTCCCACTTGCAGAGGACTGGAGTAATCAGCCTGCCACTGAGGACTGGTCCACTGCTCCCACTGCCCAGGCCTCTGACTGGGGTGGTGCCACTTCTGATTGGTCTTAAAAACAAACAAAACTGACCATGGTGGGAAATAAAGTGTTTCACACCAGTTTTCTCAGTTGTCTGTTTTTACTTTCTGTGACAGTCACAAGCTCTGAATGTCTTTTAAAATGTTACATAATCAGGCAAATTAACAGAATTCGCTTAGAGAATCCAGGTGAGGGTAGATGTGTAAACTGTTAAATGGACAATAGATACAGCAGCACTATCACAATGAACTCATGGGACCTGAAGGATGCTTGTTACTTGCGACGTGACATTCCTTAGACCCACCACTAGAAATTGAACAGGCGGTGCTGCAGTCCAATTATTGGGCCATTTATTTCAAACGTAAAATGGCAATTATCTGAAGGACAGTCATATCTGATAATCTGCAATCTCTTCGAAGTGGGTAGTAGATTGAAAGTTAGCACAGTGATTACCGGTAAATGTTTTTGTGGAGGGGGGGGGGGGGTTAAACCGATAGCAACTGCTCCAAATGGCTTTCTACTTGAGCAGAATTTCGACGACTGACGCGTGTGGCCAAAGACGTGAATGACTATGACAACAGTCGTCACGTAGAGAGCACGCTTCAGTTGTTATGGGGCATTTAGAGCACTGCTGAATATAATACTCCGGAGTATTTTTTTGTCTTCATTGTGTACAAGTGCTAGAGAAATTCGGAACGGCTGTGCGCAGCATCCCGCCTGTGCAGAACAATCACCACCTCCACATTCGCGCTCGACAGCCGGGTGGGCGTGTCCCAGGGCGGTTCCGACTCTGCGATTGGGCGAACACTGTTTCCTTTCCTCCTCGACTTCCGCTCTCAGCACGCCCAACCACGGAATAATGATAATAATGATCAAGATGGCTACTACAGAAACCTTCTTTCTGTAGCTAAGCACCAGTTTCATGGGATCACGCAAAACTGCACTTTGTAACTCTTAAAGTCCCTCGTAGGTGACGAGGGCTACGCCGGGAACGACACTACATGGATTCATTACGGACTGTGAGGAAATTTTAGTAATTGTGTCGCCTGTAACAGTTCTCCAACGGAAGCTAGCTAACAGAGGAACCAGCTAGCCGAATAGTTGGCCACTCTCTCCGGCGTTAGCCGACCACCCACGGGGGAGCTTGGCTCGATTTCTGGGAACAAATGGCCGAACCGAGGAAGGTTCCCTTCGTCACACTCTCGTCGTTCAACACATCCGCTCCGTCGACCCCGGAGTTGAGCAAGAAACGCCGCCGCGAGGATGAGGCCGTGACTTTGGGCAGAGACGGTGGTGGAAGTGTGGTCGGCTCAGAAGGTGGCGCAGGTCTGTTTGGCACCGTGCAAGGTGATGTCGCCGAGCCCGAGGAGGCGAAACCCACCGTCCGGCTCAACCTCTCTCTCTCCGAGCCGAGTGAACGTGGTTCCGCCGAGTTCAACTACAGCGAGCTGGTGGTCCCGGCGCCTTCACGCTCCTCTCAGGTGAGCCTCAGCGTACAATGACGTGAGCAAGGGGGTCCTCCTCTGGTGGGTGCACTTGACTCGATTAAAAATCCAATATTGTCTTCCAAAAGTAGCAAACGTGACTACATGAAACGGTTTGCCATCAGTTATTTTACAGAATATGCACTGTAAACACGTCATTAGCACCTAAGTTCATTTTCGCAATTTAAGGGCTTCAAATAAAATGGACTTGACATGCCCCAATATTGCTTCTGTCTTTGGATCGATAAACAAATAACACACCTTTCCAACAAGTGACAAATAAAATCAGTTGCAATTACTAGTCACTCTGTAATAACCATGTTACCCCCTTTTGACTTTTACTCGTAGGTACAACTTTCAGCAGCTTCAACTGCCCCAAAAGGACTCGCACCCCCCCTGGACCCCAACGACCCCCTCGCTGATGATGAGAGGGAGAGACGGGAGGTTGAAGAGTTGGCTATGAAATTTGAAAGCAAATATGTGAGTTTTGTCATAGTTCTTGATAGAGCTGGGCGATATGGCCTCAAAATAAAGTTGGGATTCCCCCCCCCCACCCACATTTTGTAATTGCGTACAGAAAAAGGAAATGACAGTGACATCTAAAATAAGCTTTACTTTCCATTTTGTATTCCCTCTTGTGCATTTTTGCATGAACATCCATAAAAATAACACAAATATATATATATATATATTTTCCCTTATGGATAATGTGAATAGAAATGCTTCGTCGTGGAATAATGTCCTTTTTTCCTCAAACGTATGCCAAAACAATCCTTGATAAATTCCAGTGACAAATACTGTAAACTCAAATTAATTGATCAAATCGATTGATCGGCCAGCAAATTCTTGGATAGTGTCGGTAAGCAAACTTGTCTGATCTTGGCGTGTTCTTACTTTTGTGCATTGTTTGCAGGGTGGCGCCTCCAAGAAGAAGAAAAAAGACAGGATGCAGGATCTCATTGATATTGGTTACGGGTATGATGAGAGCGACCCCTTCATTGACAATTCAGAAGCCGTGAGTATTTCACATCATCAGGTTGGGGGGGTGGGGGGGTCCCGCCTGGTCTCAATCCGTTCCTATTATGAATTGGTGCTGCTACCAATTTATATTGGTCAAAATAGGGCCAAGTGCCCATCTCTGGTAATAACTGGAGTAAAAGGAAATGAAATGATTTGAAAATAGTTGTGTGAAAACAGTGTTGTCGTATTACAAATGAACACTATTTCCTTTTGGCGCAGTATGATGAGCTGGTTCCGGCCTCTCTGACCACCAAACACGGCGGCTTTTACATCAACACCGGCACTTTGCAGTTCCGAGCTGCATCTGACTCCGAAGGAGACGATACGGAGAATAATCACGTCAAGGTACCTTCTTTGCATCTCTGCAAATACGCAACTGTCGTCTTTCAACTCACGCGATCGTTCAAACCACCATCCCGTCCACTAGAAGATGAAAGATGGAGAAGAGCGGGTGATTAAGAAGCGGAGGAAGAAGCAAGATGGAGCAGTTTTGGAGGAGAAGAAACCTAGGAAAAATAAAGTACCAAAGCCCGGGTAAGGTGTTCACTTTTAGCTTCTAGAATTTGATCAACCAGTTGCAACTGCCACTCGGCGGCTGACAAAACCATAGCGGCGCTCCGATTGGCTGGACGTATGAGTTGTGATATTCTTGTGTTACTTTTTTCTCCTCCGACAGAGTGTCGTCCTTGAATCGGCCAGAAAAGAAGAAGAGGAAGAAGCTGATGAAAGATTCCCTCCACCTGGCCAACATGTTGCGGCGCTTCACCAGGGAGAAGGAAGAGATGCGAAAGAGGACCGTGGCCGGCGCCGCTCTGCCGCGCCCCCAAGCCAAAGTGCCCGCTGCGAACCCTTCGCTCGTCAACAGCCAACCGAAGGCCGGCGGCGGCGGCGGCGGCAACGACTGCAACGTGACCGACCTGACGTCCGACCCGGCCGTGATGTCGCTGCTCGGCTCGGCCAACAATGACGTGTTGCAGGACATGATGGGCGATCTGGACTTTGGGATGCTGGACTCTCCGCAGTCCTGCAGTCCTACTCAGGGTGAGAACGGCTCCTCGGGCCATAAGGCGGGCGCCGGCCGAATGTCGCAGGGGAATATGATGAGCCCTCCGACGCTGCCCGCCGGTCTCCCGGGCCCCCTCTTAAAGCGCATCGAAGACCTCAGAGCGGTACGACGGCCGCCATCTCACTTGCTACGTTGTCGCCCATTTGGGTTGGCTCGCGGAGAAGGCAAATGGGACACGGCCGGGAGTCGGTCTCATCCTTGTTTCCCGTCACAGGCGTCCCGTCAGTTTGACGAAGAGGGCCGCAAGAAGTTCTTCACCATGGACATGAATAATATCCTACTCGAGTGAGTGGCGCTTAGCTTTTGGTTTTCCTCAAACCATTTGGGGATTTCTCTTTAGTGAACACGTGTGCGCGCTATTATTAGACAAGTACAGAACAGCGAGAGACAATTGGCGCTTCCAGAACAACCAAATGTTCCAGCGACATAAGAAATAGACAAGATGGCGAGAACACCACCATTCACCTGTTTGGCTAAAAGCTGCAACCATGTGCTGCCTTTTATAGTTAATTTATATTAGTTAATTAAATTAATTTAATTTAATCTAAGTTAGTTAGTTAATTTTATAGTTAGTATAGTAAATTTTATAGTTCGCTTTGCAAATCATTCTCGAACAGTGTTTGAACTAAAATAGGCAGCTGCAGCATTTGCTTTTTCTTTTTTCTGTTTTGGCCGCCCGAGCGGTATTTTTTTCGCTTTTGTATTATTGTATTTTCTGTCTTAATAGCCTAACCCTCCATCTTTGTGTGTGCGCCAGTATCGATTTGCAGGTTCAGGAGCAACCGGCGGACGTTCGTTCGGCCGTGTACTCTCACTTGGAGGCCTTTGTTCCGTGTAACAAGGAAGGTCTGCTCAAGCGCCTTAAGAAATTGAGCCTCAACATCCAGGTAGGCGGCGAGATTGCCATCATCAAGTCTTCCTTTAAGTGGATTCGAAAATGCCTTTTATGTAACGCCCCCCCCCCCCCCAAAAAAAAAACTGTTACGAGGTGAAGGCGGCTCGAACTAAGTCTGTTCCCGCTGCCTCGCAAGCGCTTCTGAGGGTGACGAGCGCTTGCAAGCAGGCTCTCGATGAAGTGGTGAATGTTGCCCCCGCATCAAATCAGCTCGCTGACAGCGCGGCGGTCCCCCTTTTGCCCAGGACGACCGTCTCCGTACGCCGCTGCTCAAGCTGAAGCTGGCCGTGTGCAGCGTGATGCCGGAGCAAATTGCTCGATACAACATGGACTGCATCGCCAAGGTGGCAAAGTAAGCGTCCTTCCCAATGGTCGGCTTTTGCCCGCTCATCCTTTGGCGCGCCGTCTGTCGTCGCTCCCCTCGGGTCCCTCATTTGCGTACGTCGCACGGGAAGTCGCAGACGTGCCGCTTACTCGCTCGCCTCTCACGACAGACAGCACTGCGAGGAGGGAGAGAAAAACGCTTCCGAGGACGACGACGAGGAGAAGCCGGGCAAGAGGGTGATGGGGCCTCGCAAGAAGTTTGTCTGGGATGACAAACTCAGGTGCGTGTCTGTGCGACACTGACCAGGCATCAGAGAGGGAAACGTGCAAAAGGCACACGGTTCATCTTCTATCAACACATACACGCGGGCGGCCACGCGCACGCTGCAGACACACACAGAAATATCCGATTTTGTGTTTCGATGTTGTCGACGCGCTACGGCGTGAAGCAGACGAGGGCTGATCGAAGCACACAAAAGATGCATTTGGCGTGCGTTGGATTCGCGAGATGTGTGACGTGCGCGTGTGCGGCTGACTAATTGCAACAAAACAAAGAATCTTCATTTTGTTCTCTGGGTTCCCTGTCACGGTTTCCCCCGGTGAGGGAAAGGTTTTGCGCTACTCTGAACTGCACTCTCAACTGAATCGCGTGCCTTTTTTTTTTTTTCCCCCCCCGCTCAGGTTGTTGCTATGCAACTTGGTACGGGTGAAGCTGAGCTGCTATGAGCTGGAGGGCAAGAACGCTTCTCCCGAAGATTACCTCAAAGCTTTCATGGAGACGGAAGTGAAACCTCTTTGGCCCAAAGGGTGGATGCAGGGCAGGTCTGGTTTTCTTTTTTTTCTTCTCCTCCCCTCTTCCCCTGACTTGCTATTGAACGTTCAGTGGCCAATCCCTTTTTTGTTGTTGTTTTTGGAACTAGGATACTGTTTAAAGAGAGCATCATGGCTCATGGCCATCTCACCGGCTACACGTGAGTAAAGCGACGCTTGGAAACCGTTTGACCGCCAAGTGACCAATCGCACTGATTTTTGACGCCTTCCTTTCAGAGCGAAGAAAAAGATTCCCTCCGCACCAAAGGTCAAGCCAAAGGTGACGCTTGTTTGTATGACAACTCGTTATTGTGTGAATGAGTGCCACGTGATTGAACATCGGATTGCCGCTCAAAGACAAGAATGTGTGGACCCCCCCCCCCCCCCCCCACCACTGATCACTCTCGTCTGGGAAATACAAATGCTGTGTTTTCGTCAAATATAGCTATGACGTTTCAGAAGAAGTTTTCGAATTCTGAAACAATATAAAATAAACAAAAATCACCTAAATATAAAGAAAACAATCATTTTGAAATCGATGTTCACGCCATTTTAAAAATCGGACTTATCGACGGAATCGCCAACTCTAAAAATATCTGATAGTGATCGTACAGATCTGATCAGACCGAACATTGCGGGTTTGTCGTTTATGCGACAACAAGGTGATGAAGTGGAATCTTTGTTTTGTCAGGAGGCAGCGTGGCTTCAGCGGACCCCGCCCTCAGCGGGCGTCGTCGCGTCCCCCGCCGGGCAGGTTGCTAAGCGAGCGTCTCAACCCCCGTCGGAGCCCATCTGCCTGGATTCCCTCGACGGCGACCTGGCGGTTCGTTCCCTGGACTCCATCTCGCAGGCGCTGATGATCCTCGGCAACGCCGCCAAAGGCCTGGCGCACGGCGACGCCCCTCCCTCACCGGATAGACCCAAAGGCGTCGCCAACCCCGCCGCCCCCCACGTCTCGGCCCTCGTCCAACAGCAGCAGAAAAAGAACTCGGCCGGCGCCCCCGGCGCCGGCAACCCTCGCCACGCGTTCTCCTCCCCGTCGCCCTCCGCCCCGCCGTCTCGGCCGCCCCCGGTCACCTTTTCGCCCGCGTCGTCGGTCCGGGCGGACGCCGCGGGCGTCGTGAAGGGCCCGGGGCAGGCGCACAGACACTCGGCGTTAAGCACTCAGAGACCCGTGGGCGTCGCCGTGCCGAAAGTCAACTCCCTCGCATCTGCTTCGGCGCCGAAAGCCCGCCCTCCGCCCACCGCGTCGCCCCTGGCGCCTCCGGGATCAAAGATGGCGGTTTCCGCTCCCGCTTCGGGCCTCCTCAAATGCGGCAATAATAAAGGAGTCAACAGTAGCGACCCCGTCGTCATGACGGCGCCCGCGTCTCGACAAGCGACAGCCCATCCGTCGTCCGTGCACATGAGCCCCAAAAGCTTCCTGGCGACACGCCCGCCCCACGCCCCGCAGAGCAAAGCCTGTGCCGCGCCCGCCGCCCACCCGGGAATTCAAACGACACAACCGTCGGGTTTCATCACCCCGATGCACGCCACTCTCACCAAATCCGGTCACAGCGGCATCACGCCGGTGGTCAAACTCACCCCTCGCACCCTCAACTCGGCCGTCACCGCCTCCCCTCGCACCCCGGGCTCGGCCGTCACCACCCCGTCTCGCGGCCTGGCTTCGGTCGGCCCGGCCCAGGGCGTCGCCCCCCCGTCCCGCAGCCTCGGCTCGGCCGTCGCCGCCTCCTCCCGCGCCCTCAACTCGGTCGCCGGCACCTCGTGTTCGCCCGCCCCCTCCCCGGTCCCCAGGCCCCAGGCGACACCCGCCATGCAGCAGTTCTCTTCCAAAAGCCCCGCGGGTTTCCGCCCGCCCTTCTCAGGTGCCCAGGCCGGGGCGGCCAAGGCGGGTCCGGGTGGCTACGCTCCCCCCGGCAACCAGAAGACTCCAGTCATCAGCAGCGCAGCCAACAGTAGCCATATCAGCACGTCATCCATAAGCAAACATTCAGGAAGTGCCACCCCCCTGACGGCGCCCCCCACCAACACGGGCCAGCGCCAGAGGTCAGGCGGGGTGACGACGTCTCAGGGGGCCAAAGCGGTGACGTCGGTCCCGTTGTCGTCGGCCACTCCTCAGCTGCCTCAGGTTGGTGCTCTCACGACCCCCCCACGCCCCCACATTTAAAATGCAAACTGTTGTTGATTTTCTCCTTTTTTTTTTTTTTGCTCAGGCGTCATCAGCAGGCGGCAGCGGTCTACTGGGCTCCTCCCCGTCTCTTCCTCTCGGCTTCGGGATGCTGGGGAGTCTGGTTCCCGTGTCGCTTCCCTTCCAGTTCCCCCCGCTGCTCAACTTGCCCCCGTTGGGCGCCGGAGGCTCCAGCGCGCCGCCCACTAGCGCTGCGGCTAGTAGCAACGCATCCTTCTCTTCCTTGACTCAGAGTGAGTTAAAAAGTCGACACACCCCTGTTGAAATGCCAACTTTTGGGGATTGGAAAAAAATCGCTTGCTGCCTTGGTCCCTATCCCCGACGAACGGCGGGGTCGGCTTGATTGCAACAGTTGTTAGAAGGAGTATTAGGGTCTCACTGAAACTTAAAAAAAAACATGGGGAAACTTAAAATAGCATAACCACTTGGTTTTATCAAAAAGTTTCTTCAGTACAAGTATCACAACTACTGTGCTATATATGTCGACAAATGCAAAATCACGTGATGTTTACATGGAACTTTGCGTGTCGCACGGCTGTAAAACGGCTCTTCTGGTTAATCTAGTGACCACGATACAAAAATGACCTTCTAGTGACGATGGAGCGCAAAATATGTGAATGATTGCGAACGGAGCCGCTCTTTGTGTTTGCCATGCATCCATTTTGTTTGCTTCAACCTCCCTCCGTCTGTTCTTGTGTGCTGATTTCTGCCGTCACTAATGTTGTGTTGGTCACATTCCCCATCTGCCTTTTTGTTTTCTTTCTTGGTCGTTCTTCTTACCTTTCCGTTTCCTTGTGCCCTCCTTTTCACACCCCCTTCCCCTTCCTCTGTGCCCCCGTCCTGTCTCTCCTCAGATCTATATAAGAGTCTCCAGTCGGGGTCTCAGGTTGCTCTGCCTCCTCATTTGCAGCTCGCTTTCTCAGGTAAAACGTGAGCCTCCCTCACCTCCACCTTTCCACCGTTTCTCCTTTCCTGTCTTTTAATGTGCTCTGCTCATCCTGTCCGCCCCCCCTACCCACCCCCCACCCTTGTATGTATGTTGCCATCGAAGACATTTCCGTAAATGCTGGAGCTTGTGATTAACAAAGATACTTTCTTGTTTCTGTACAGATGTCAGCCAAAGCCAGAGTGGAGACGCCAAGAGGAAGACTCTATGATAGCAGTCGGGGCAGACCACTTTTCAGGAATGAATTTTCAAAGGAAAAACAAAACCATTTGGATCACTTTTACATCCTTGACAGCAAAACAAAACGACAAATACAACTTGTCGATGTTTACAAGACAGACCTATATCACTGTGGACAGGGAGAAGGCACTTGTGTGGGTCTGTCTGTTTGCACGGTGCGCTTGTGTCTGTGTTTGTGTGTGTATGTGTGTGTGTGTGTGTGTGGCCGCCCGTGTGTGTGTGTGTATGTTGATAGAAGATGAACAGTGTGCCTTTTGTATGCTTCCCTCTCTGATGCATGGTCAGTGTCTACATGGTGCTCTTTTTAAACCATAATGAAATTATCGCAGACTTTTGTAAAAAAAAAAAAGCACATCGCTGACTTGCAGCTTTTTCCAACTCCCCAAGCTGAACACTTTTTCTATTGAATTCTTCAATGAGTTCCATTCTGTACAGTACTGAAACCTTTTAATTAAAAGTCCTACTCTTCACATGCTCATGACGATGAGATGCTGTGTGTGTGTGTTTCTCTCGAAGATGGATTGACGCATTTGCAACAACTTCCGTGCTTCGGAACAAAGTAAACATGACACCACAATGAATAGGCAGTGTCGATTTTTATCAAGCCTTCACAGAATCCATGTACAGCAAGGCATTTTGGTCAGAAAAAAAACGACCATGAAAAAGTAAGGCGTTTTTAGCCCATGTTTAGGCGAAAAAGTGTTTTTAACCGAAAAAAACGACCATGTAGAGGAAACCGTTTTTAGATGAAAAAAACGACAATGTTGAGTAAGCCGTTTTTAGCCGAAAAAAACGACCATGTATAGTAAGGCGTTTTTAGCCGAAAAAAACCGACCATGTATAAAGGCGTTTTTTGCCCAAAAAAACGACCATATATAGTAAGGCGTTTTTAGCCGAAAAAAACGACCATGTATAGTAAGGCGTTTTTAGATTAAAAAAATGACAATGTTTAGTAAGCCGTTTTTAGCCGAAAAAAACGACCATGTATAGTAAGCCGTTTTTAGCCGAAAAAAACGACCATGTATAGTAAGGCGTTTTTAGCCGAAAAAAACGACCATGTATATAAGGCGTTTTTAGCTGAAAAAAACGAGCCGAAAAAAAACGACCATGTATAGTAAGGTGTTTTTACCGAAAAAAACGACCATGTATAGTAAGGCGTTTTTAGCCCAAAAAAACGACCATGTATAGTAAGGCGTTTTTAGCCGAAAAAAACGACCATGTATAGTAAGGCGTTTTTAGCCCAAAAAAACGAGCCGAAAAAAGGAACATGTATAGTAAGGCGTTTTTAGCCGAAAAAAGGAACATGTATAGTAAGGCGTTTTTGGCCGAAAAAAACGAGCCGAAAAAAGGAACATGTATAGTAAGGCGTTTTTTGCCGAAAAAAACGACCATGTATAGTAAGGCGTTTTTTGCCGAAAAAAACGACCATGTATAGTAAGCCGTTTTTAGATGAAAAAAACGACAATGTTTAGTAAGCCGTTTTTAGCCGAAAAAAACGACCATGTATAGTAAGCCGTTTTTAGCCGAAAAAAACGACCATGTAAGGCGTTTTTAGCCGAAAAAAACGACCATGTATATAAGGCGTTTTTAGCTGAAAAAAACGAGCCGAAAAAAAACGACCATGTATAGTAAGGTGTTTTTAGCCGAAAAAAACGACCATGAATAGTAAGGCGTTTTTACCGAAAAAAACGACCATGTATAGTAAGGCGTTTTTAGCCCAAAAAAACGACCATGTATAGTAAGGCGTTTTTAGCTGAAAAAAACGACCATGTATAGTAAGGCGTTTTTAGCTGAAAAAAACGACCATGTATAGTAAGGCGTTTTTACCCGAAAAAAACAACCATGTATAGTAAGGCGTTTTTACCGAAAAAAACGACCATGTATAGTAAGGCGTTTTTAGCCCAAAAAAACGACCATGTATAGTAAGGCGTTTTTAGCCCAAAAAAACGACCATGTATAGTAAGGCGTTTTTAGCCCAAAAAAAACGAGCCGAAAAAAGGAACATGTATAGTAAGGCGTTTTTAGCCGAAAAAAACGAGCCGAAAAAAGGAACATGTATAGTAAGGCGTTTTTGGCCGAAAAAAACGAGCCGAAAAAAGGAACATGTATAGTAAGGCGTTTTTTGCCGAAAAAAACGACCATGTATAGTAAGGCGTTTTTTGCCGAAAAAAACGACCATGTATAGTAAGCCGTTTTTAGATGAAAAAAACGACAATGTTTAGTAAGCCGTTTTTAGCCGAAAAAAACGACCATGTATAGTAAGCCGTTTTTTGCCGAAAAAAAACGACCATGTATAGTAAGGCGTTTTTAGCCGAAAAAAAACGACCATGTATAGTAAGCCGTTTTTAGCCGAAAAAAACGACCATGTATAGTAAGGCGTTTTTAGCCGAAAAAAACGACCATGTATAGTAAGGCGTTTTTAGCCAAAACAAAACGAGCCGAAAAAAGGAACATGTATAGTAAGGCGTTTTTGGCCGAAAAAAACGAGCCGAAAAAAGGAACATGTATAATAAGGCGTTTTTAGCCCAAAAAAACGACCATGTATAGTAAGGCGTTTTTAGCCCAAAAAAACGACCATGTATAGTAAGGCGTTTTTAGCCGAAAAAAAACGAGCCGAAAAAAGGAACATGTATAGTAAGGCGTTTTTAGCCGAAAAAAACGAGCCGAAAAAAGGAACATGTATAGTAAGGCGTTTTTGGCCGAAAAAAAACGAGCCGAAAAAAGGAACATGTATAGTAAGGCGTTTTTTGCCGAAAAAAACGACCATGTATAGTAAGCCGTTTTTAGATGAAAAAAACGACAATGTTTAGTAAGCCGTTTTTAGCCGAAAAAAACGACCATGTAAAGTAAGGCGTTTTTAGCCGAAAAAAACGAGCCGAAAAAAGGAACATGTATAGTAAGGCGTTTTTAGCCGAAAAAAACGAGCCGAAAAAAGGAACATGTATAGTAAGGCGTTTTTGGCCGAAAAAAAACGAGCCGAAAAAAGGAACATGTATAGTAAGGCGTTTTTTGCCGAAAAAAACGACCATGTATAGTAAGCCGTTTTTAGATGAAAAAAACGACAATGTTTAGTAAGCCGTTTTTAGCCGAAAAAAACGACCATGTATAGTAAGCCGTTTTTTGCCGAAAAAAAACGACCATGTATAGTAAGGCGTTTTTAGCCGAAAAAAAACGACCATGTATAGTAAGCCGTTTTTAGCCGAAAAAAACGACCATGTATAGTAAGGCGTTTTTAGCCGAAAAAAACGACCATGTATAGTAAGGCGTTTTTAGCCAAAACAAAACGACCATGTATAGTAAGCCGTTTTTAGACCCAAAAAAACGACCATGTATAGTAAGGCGTTTTTAGCCGAAAAAAACGACCATGTATAGTAAGCCGTTTTTAGACCCAAAAAAACGACCATGTATAGTAAGGCGTTTTTAGCCGAAAAAAACGACCATGTATAGTAAGGCGTTTTTAGCCGAAAAAAACGACCATGTATAGTAAGGCGTTTTTAGATGAAAAAAACGACAATGTATAGTAAGCCGTTTTTAGCCCCAAAAAAACGACCATGTGTGGTAAGGCGTTTTTAGCCGAAAAAAACGACCATGTATAGTAAGGCGTTTTTAGCCGAAAAAAACGACCATGTATAGTAAGCCGTTTTTAGCCGAAAAAAACGACCATGTATAGTAAGGCGTTTTTAGCCGAAAAAAACGACCATGTATAGTAAGGCGTTTTTAGCCAAAACAAAACGACCATGTATAGTAAGGCGTTTTTAGCCGAAAAAAACGACCATGTATAGTAAGGCGTTTTTAGCCGAAAAAAACGAGCCGAAAAAAGGAACATGTATAGTAAGGCGTTTTTGGCCGAAAAAAGGAACATGTATAGTAAGGCGTTTTTAGCCCAAAAAAACGACCATGTATAGTAAGGCGTTTTTAGCCCAAAAAAACGACCATGTATAGTAAGGCGTTTTTAGCCGAAAAAAACGAGCCGAAAAAAGGAACATGTATAGTAAGCCGTTTTTAGATGAAAAAAACGACAATGTTTAGTAAGCCGTTTTTAGCCGAAAAAAACGACCATGTATAGTAAGCCGTTTTTTGCCGAAAAAAAACGACCATGTATAGTAAGGCGTTTTTAGCCGAAAAAAAACGACCATGTATAGTAAGCCGTTTTTAGCCGAAAAAAACGACCATGTATAGTAAGGCGTTTTTAGCCGAAAAAAACGACCATGTATAGTAAGGCGTTTTTAGCCAAAACAAAACGACCATGTATAGTAAGGCGTTTTTAGCCGAAAAAAACGACCATGTATAGTAAGGCGTTTTTAGCCGAAAAAAACGAGCCGAAAAAAGGAACATGTATAGTAAGGCGTTTTTGGCCGAAAAAAACGAGCCGAAAAAAGGAACATGTATAGTAAGGCGTTTTTAGCCCAAAAAAACGACCATGTATAGTAAGGCGTTTTTAGCCCAAAAAAACGACCATGTATAGTAAGGCGTTTTTAGCCGAAAAAAAACGAGCCGAAAAAAGGAACATGTATAGTAAGGCGTTTTTAGCCGAAAAAAACGAGCCGAAAAAAGGAACATGTATAGTAAGGCGTTTTTGGCCGAAAAAAAACGAGCCGAAAAAAGGAACATGTATAGTAAGGCGTTTTTTGCCGAAAAAAACGACCATGTATAGTAAGCCGTTTTTAGATGAAAAAAACGACAATGTTTAGTAAGCCGTTTTTAGCCGAAAAAAACGACCATGTAAAGTAAGGCGTTTTTAGCCGAAAAAAACGAGCCGAAAAAAGGAACATGTATAGTAAGGCGTTTTTAGCCGAAAAAAACGAGCCGAAAAAAGGAACATGTATAGTAAGGCGTTTTTGGCCGAAAAAAAACGAGCCGAAAAAAGGAACATGTATAGTAAGGCGTTTTTTGCCGAAAAAAACGACCATGTATAGTAAGCCGTTTTTAGATGAAAAAAACGACAATGTTTAGTAAGCCGTTTTTAGCCGAAAAAAACGACCATGTATAGTAAGCCGTTTTTTGCCGAAAAAAAACGACCATGTATAGTAAGGCGTTTTTAGCCGAAAAAAAACGACCATGTATAGTAAGCCGTTTTTAGCCGAAAAAAACGACCATGTATAGTAAGGCGTTTTTAGCCGAAAAAAACGACCATGTATAGTAAGGCGTTTTTAGCCAAAACAAAACGACCATGTATAGTAAGGCGTTTTTAGCCGAAAAAAACGACCATGTATAGTAAGGCGTTTTTAGCCGAAAAAAACGAGCCGAAAAAAGGAACATGTATAGTAAGGCGTTTTTGGCCGAAAAAAGGAACATGTATAGTAAGGCGTTTTTAGCCCAAAAAAACGACCATGTATAGTAAGGCGTTTTTAGCCCAAAAAAACGACCATGTATAGTAAGGCGTTTTTAGCCGAAAAAAACGAGCCGAAAAAAGGAACATGTATAGTAAGGCGTTTTTAGCCGAAAAAAACGAGCCGAAAAAAGGAACATGTATAGTAAGGCGTTTTTGGCCGAAAAAAAACGAGCCGAAAAAAGGAACATGTATAGTAAGGCGTTTTTTGCCGAAAAAAACGACCATGTATAGTAAGCCGTTTTTAGATGAAAAAAACGACAATGTTTAGTAAGCCGTTTTTAGCCGAAAAAAACGACCATGTATAGTAAGCCGTTTTTTGCCGAAAAAAAACGACCATGTATAGTAAGGCGTTTTTAGCCGAAAAAAAAACGACCATGTATAGTAAGCCGTTTTTAGCCGAAAAAAACGACCATGTATAGTAAGGCGTTTTTAGCCGAAAAAAACGACCATGTATAGTAAGGCGTTTTTAGCCAAAACAAAACGACCATGTATAGTAAGCCGTTTTTAGACCCAAAAAAACGACCATGTATAGTAAGGCGTTTTTAGCCGAAAAAAACGACCATGTATAGTAAGCCGTTTTTAGACCCAAAAAAACGACCATGTATAGTAAGGCGTTTTTAGCCGAAAAAAACGACCATGTATAGTAAGGCGTTTTTAGCCGAAAAAAACGACCATGTATAGTAAGGTGTTTTTAGATGAAAAAAACGACAATGTATAGTAAGCCGTTTTTAGCCCCAAAAAAACGACCATGTGTGGTAAGGCGTTTTTAGCCGAAAAAAACGACCATGTATAGTAAGGCGTTTTTAGCCGAAAAAAACGACCATGTATAGTAAGGCGTTTTTAGCTGAAAAAAACGACCATGTATAGTAAGGGGTTTTTAGCCGAAAAAAAAGAGTAAGCCGTTTTTTGGCGAAAAAAAACGACCATGTATAGTAAGGCGTTTTTAGCCAATAAAAACGACCATGTATAGTAAGGCGTTTTTAGCCGAAAAAAACGACCATGTATAGTAAAGCGTTTTTAGCCGAAAAAAAACGACCATGTATAGTAAGGCGTTTTGAGCCGAAAAAAACGACCATGTATAGTAAGGCGTTTTTAGCCGAAAAAAACGACCATGGCGTTTTTTGCCTTACTATACATGGTCGTTTTTTTCGGCTAAAAACGCCTTACTATACATGGTTTTTTTTTCCGGCCAAAAACGCCTTACTATACATGATTGTTTTTTTTGGCCAAAAACGCCTTACTTTTCATAGTGCGCTTGTGTGTGTGGCCGCCCGTGTGTGTGTATATATATATATGTTGGTAGACGATTAACAGTGTGCCTTTTGTATGTTTCCCTCTCTGATGCATGGTCAGTGTCTACATGGTGCTCTTTTTAAACCATAATGAAATTATCGCTGACTTTTGTAAGAAAATTTGTAAGAAAAAAAGAAGCACATCGCTGAATTGCAGCTTCTTCCAATTCCCCAAGCTGAACACTTTTTCTACCGAATTCTTCAATGAGTTCCATTCTGTACAGAACTGAAACCTTTTAATTAAAAGTCCTACTCTTCGCATGCTCATGACTATTGGATGCTGTGTGTGTGTGTGTTTGTCTCGAAGATGGATTGACGCATTTGCATTTGACCTTGCAACAACCTACGTGCTTTGGAACAAAGTAAACATGACACCACAGTGAATAGGCAGTGTCAATTTTTATCAAGCCTTAACATCATCCAAAAGAACTATACGGGCAATAACGGATGCAAAGCTTTCAAAGCATTGTTGAGGAGAATGTGAACAGTGTCAAATCAAACCGAGAAAAAAAAAAAAGAAGACAAAAAGGCAAACTTCAGGGAAACAAAAATTGGAAGAAAGGCAAAGGTCTTTTTTGCGGGATCCACGTCTACTTGACCAATGGCCTGGTCTTATCGTCATCGCCGCACTGGTGCGCTTTGTACTTTTTCACCTCCGCCATGTACTTTGACCAAGCATCACTCTTGCCGGGCGTCGTCTGTGGGAGAAGACGCGGCACGTCAAACCGGTTCAGGTCACACTCTGATCCTTCTCCTTAGGCGGAGAAAAAAAAATAGTGTGTTTCCGGTAACGTGACCGACTGAGGATTTCTACGTCAAAAATGCCGACCGTAAAGTGTTTTTTTTTCTTTTCAAACAACCCTCTACATTTTTGTGTAGAGAGTTTACGTCGGTGCAAACTATCGCGATATTCACGTTGAGCGCGTGCGTCGTTTGCCCTCTCGTTTGTCAACAGGAGGACGGCGGAGGCGGCGACGTCGAAGGCGGCCGCGGGGGAGAGGCGAGGCGGGCGTTACGGGGATGGGGGGGGGTCGGTGCCGGTCGTTGGCCGGTGTCCTACCCCCCCCCCGCCCCCGCGCGCCCGCCCGCGGTCTGACCCCGCGAGGCTGTCGGCGGCGGCAGGTGCCGGTGTCGGGCGCGGGGTTGGTCGGTGCGCGTCGCGCAGCCTGCCGCTCCCCGTCCCGCCTGTCCCCCCCACCACAGGTCAGGCGCCCGTGGGCATTCCCCGACCGCCCACCCCGCCGACCCGCGCTCGTCGACGCACCGTCCGCCTAGTCTACGCAACTCGAGTCCAGGCCGGGCCGCGGCCAGCGTCGGGGACCTCTCCCCGCCGGTGCCATCGCGATCCGGCCGACCTCGGAACCTAACACCCAGCCACCGGGTACCCGACTCTCTCATCGCATTTGGCGGCGAGCGGGGGGTTCAATGTCTCCTTGTTTTATGGTTATTTTGTTTTAATTTTTGATGGAAACAAACAAAAACAACAACAACAAAAAAAAACTTTGTCCTACCTACCGACTCTATGCTTAAATTTCATGTTACCTGAAACACACTTTCTTTTTTATTTGGCCTTACCTCTGTGTCCTGTTTCTGCTTCTTGGCAACCATGCCGGTCTTAAGGAACACACCGCCTCTGCGCTTCCCCACCTGGGTTAGGGCATAGAAGACTGACAGCGTTACAGGAGGCCTTGCCTTGGCAACGAAGGAGAGTACACCAGAGCGGGTCTACATTGTCTGCTGCCCAACCACCAGCCTCATCTGTGGAGAACATTCCCCAACTTAACCCATCTAAGAGTGTTGATGGTACAATCCTCACAAAAAAGTTAAGATGCTGGGCTTTTGGGTGAAGCTTCACTTGACCTTCTCGAATACCTTTTTAATGCACGTGTCCAACTGTTCAGTAATCGGGAAGAAGCTGAACTGGAAGTATCACATGCATTGAAAAGGTTAAACATGTTCACCTGTTAAGGTTATCATGCATTTTTAGTTCATCCTGAAAGTTCACCCTAACTGCTTGTGAGTTGACCAATACGCTATTTCTATGACAATGGATGTCAGTTTGGATGTGCTATCTGCCAAACCCCTTACAAAGCTGGTGACCGGAGGGGGCTTCGTATGTCCTTGCTCTCCATCTGCCCCCTGCGCCTTTTTCCTCATCTCCTCCTCCATCTTCTTCTTGAACATCTCCATGAAGCTGCCGTCGTTGGCGAACGCGTTGCCCGAAGAAGACGGGACTTCTTGTTGGCCCGCGGACGGGGACGAGGGGCAGCCGCCGTCCGAGTCCCCGCCGCTGCTGCTGCTACCGCCGTCGGCGGGTTGCGATTTCCCCTGTCTGCGCCTTTGTTCCATGTTTAGGGACTGCGGCGGTGTCTCGGTGTTCGGGAGTTGCCGGGGACCTCCAGTTAGACGACGGGCTGCTCCGCTTTATATGGCTTGGTTGTGTGTGGTTTGGCTCGACGGCGTCTCTTAAAAACGAAAACAACGTATCCCTTCCGAAAAAAAGAAGGCAGAAACAGTCGACGTGAGCCACTTAGAGGGGAAAAAACCACAAAAGCAGCAGTTGGTTCGAAAGCTAATGTTGCTAACGCCGTCTGATCGACTCTACTTTCGAATAAAAGAGCACCTATTTCGGCTGGTGACGCTTTACGTTGACAAAATTGAACGTTGGACCCCGCAAGCGTTAAATACCCGCGTCCAGGCTCGTCGAATGTGTAGAGTGGGCCAGTGTTTTGATCTAGGTTTTCACTAAGCTCATCGCTCGCCGTCGGCCATGTTTAGGTTATCAGTGACGACACGTCGTGGGCGTGGTTCCAACTGCCGTACAGGAAGTCGAACTTGCTATTTTACTGCTGTGAGATATAAATAATGTGAGACTAATATAATTGCCAATGTCATTTTTTGACTTTGTCATACATCAATCAAAAATACAAGGTATATATAAGTACCCAAAACACAAATTAAAAATTGAGCATTATCATGTTTGCATGCATGATTTTAAAAAATCGCAGACATTTTTGAACAGGGATGAAAACCAAACCAATCACGAGCCTCACTCATCAAAAATATTAATCACTGTAATCAAGCACAAATCACCAATTGACATATTCGATCATAAACTCCCATTTATTTGTAGTGCAAAAGTAGAAAGGACATAGACTACTAAATGCTCAGCTTGCCTGATCCCTCTTGTGAGACGTACAGTACACCATCATCTGTGTGACCAACTCTAAGAGTCAACCCAATAATTGGGCAACAAATACCTAACAAACTTAGTTATGAACCACAAAAATGTGCACACAAATGTCGGGCTGGAGAGACAACAGCATATGTTGACGGGGATGAAGGACAAGACACAAAGCAGCAGCTTTGACATGAGATGCACTGTATTATTATTACACGCTCAAATGAGCTCATCTGTAGAAAATAAGCAGTGATGATAAACGTATCATCTATCGAAGGCTACAGTGTATATACTCCGTTTTCTTGTGAACAAACTCCAAATGAGCATTCCGTAGTTTTTAGTGTTGCGACATGTCGATCACATTGTGTAATAGTCATGCATTAGGAGGCCTTCAGTGGCCTACATTCACATTTGTGTAGATTCTAAAGTGGTGCGTGCATTTAGGTTTGACCAACAACCCATGACCCTGCTTCAAATGGGAAGGAAAAAAGTCACATGCAAATAAAGCTCATCAATGGAAACAAACAAAGTGGGTCATGCTACTCAACTAACGCCTTAAGAAAAAGGTCACAAAAGGAGGAAGGATTCCATGTTTGTGGTTTGTAAGCACCCCATGCTTCATTTTTAAGCACACAGGAAGGATTAAGTGTCTTATTGAAGGCACTCCACAAACGCACTGCTCAGGGAAAGTGCTTTTGGCCGGTCATACGAGAGTTCTGAGGAAAATGTCATTCAAGTGAAAACAAGACTGAAGATAGGACATCTTCTCTTGCACAGCTTAAGCCCATTGACATAAAAAGGAGCCGGAAGAAAAAAGTTCAATTGGTTGTAGTGTATAAATGGAGGTATCTCAGTGTTGCTTAGCGCCTACCGTAGGACGGGTGGTCCGAGGCCACATTTCTATTCTTCCTCAGTTCCCCGTGTCCTCACTATGCACTACTTGAGTTCAATGGACCTCTGAAGTCATCCTCTCATCTCCCACATCTTAACACTATCGCCATGAAGAGTGGCTTAAAATACATTTTAAAAGGTTTTTAAAAAGCGACTGTACTGTTCTAAAAAAAAAAAAAAAAATCCAATAAAAGTCACCTTAATTAAAAGGCGAGACAGTCTTTTTTTTCCCCTCAAGCACCAAGGTCCCCGTGTTCCAGTTTTTGCTCTTTCCACATGAGATACAAAACAGTCGCATCTCCGGAAATCATGACGGTACCACGTTGAGCCACCAGAGGGCACGTATGAGCGGCAAAGCTGCAAAAGGCACGGAGACAACAAGGAGTGCAGCGGGTGCACCTCTACGGAGGGTTTCCTTCCAAGCTTTATCTTGGTTGGGGCCGGGTGAGGCCTCTCCTGGCATTGGTGGCCATCCTCTGCTGGGCCAGGAAGGACATGGCCTGGTTGGGCGAGCTCAGCCGCTCGCCCGTCACTCTCTGATGCAAGGCCATTCCCTGAAAGGAGGCCAGGCTGGTCGAACATTCAATTTCCCCTCCCGATGTGAAAAACACACACGATGTGAAGACCTCTTACCATGTTGTACCAAGCGCTAATGATGAGTTTCTCTTCCGCGTCATGTCTGGATCGACTCTTCTCAAAATCACGCTGAGCACAGGAACACACACACTTCTTCAGTCAAGTCAAAAATTTCCCTTACAATATGTTCTATGCAGCTCCACGAGTCTAAACATGACATTCAGATGAATACTGAGTGTTTGGATGACGAGTTAAGCAGCACAAATCCACCCGTCCTAAAACTCCGTACCTCCAGGTGATGGATTTTTCTCTCTTTCTCCGTCAGCTGGTTCTTCAAGGCCTGAATGTCAGGAGTCACAGTCACAGGCTGCTGCTTTGGATCCAGGGTCTCGATCACCTATCGGCACACGCACAAAATGAAGGGCAGGTTGGAAAGACCTCAGACGTGAAACTTCAGGTCACGAATTTCAAACTGTTCCGTGACGCCGTCGGCAAGCCCAAAGGAAATTCTTTTGGGCAACTGTCAAGGGACTGCCGAGACAGAGAAGGGGGATGCACAGGGAAAGAGAGCACAACTGGGCTTCCTAATAACAGCATTGTTAGCAAGTTTCAGTTTTTTGGGGGGGGCCTATTTGAGAAAATATATCCTTTCCAAATTTTGTTTGCAAACGATATTGTTCATCAAGCAGGTCGCTCGTTAAATCAAGGATCCAATGAAAAAGTTCCAGACCGTTCTGGCCTTGTCCATGTAGCGCTTGTATCGCTGCTCCATCCGTTTCATGTCCTCGTCCTTCTTTCGCAGGATCTCCTGCAGTTCATCGATCTTCTTTGCCACTGGGAGACACGAGGGTAAAAATGCAAGAAGGGGGGAGTGGGGGGGGGGGGGGTGAGCATTTCCTGTGTCATCTCCAACTGAAGCAATTCAACAAAGAGAGACTCAACTGTTGCTGTCCGCCCGGGGCTCCAGGTCATCAATGACTTCTCTTTTCTTTTGGAGATCCGTGTGAGCTTCGTGGAGCTTCTCCCTGGAATAAAATCTTACGTGAACCTTTTTTTTTTTTTTAAACAATAGAATATCAACAGTGTTGAACACTACTGGGAGGACTTACAAATGTTCTTCCAGCTTCTTCTTCAGCAAGGAGGACTATATAAAGAAAACAAGGAAAACACATTCAACTCCAACACTTTCTCAAATGGGACACACACACACAACAACAACAACACTCCAAATAAAAGCTGTGAAAGTCAAGCTGTCCAAGGGTTGAATCACAGGCCATTTGGACAGAGGGTGGGCCGTACTTACGATAGCCTGATTTTGGCACGGTTGTTCGGTGGGGCAGGCGGGTAGTGACAGGACAAGACAGACAGACAGACAGAAGGGCAGGCGTTAACGGTGAATCAGCAAACACAGCAAACACGGCTTCAATTCCCACACGTGACACACGTCAAAGTAAAACAAAGATTGCAACTCTCATCAGCAATCTTTTTTTTTTTCCTCAGGCCCAATGAAATGGAGTCGCCCTTGTTGTGACAACTTGCCAATCACTTGCAGACTTTGACGACTTGGGGCAGGGCTCACCCCCAGTTGCGGGCCAATTTTTAAAAGCCTTTTTCTTTATAATTGCAGATTGTAATTTATTATGACAAGGTACAGAGTGGGATTCATCCATCAATTTAGGGTGCCAAATATGGTTCATAGAAATAGCAGGGGGCGGGGGGTTCTGTGCATGTTTATAGCTTGTCAATGTGAGGGATTGGCAAGTGGCTGAAGTGGACGGGCTGGGCGGGGGGGGGGGGGGGGGGGGGGGATCGACAAGCACTCACATCCTCCGTCTTGCTGTCCTGCTCTTGAAGAGCTTTCTGGAGCTCCTCCACCTGCGAACGCAGCTCGGATATCTGCTGGTGTTGCAGCCTGCGGGGGACAGAACAATGGCAGGATTGTTGAAGAGCCCGGTCAAGAAGAGAGGGATGAAACATCAAAGTTAAACGGGTGGGAGGAAGACAAGTAGAGCGAAGCGTTGATCCTTGTGCATCTGCGTGCCGCGCGGCGCTGCGCTCGACCGAGCATGCCCGCTGCACTCCTCTCTCCTGTTCCCGAAGATGCTTCCCACACCCTGGGCCTGGTGTTGCCTGGCTACGCACACGCACGCACACACACTCAGTCCACCCACATGTCCACATGCCCGCAGGCATATAAACACATTCGCGCGCACAGACAAGAGACAATCTGGCTTTCTGCTGTCTGTCCTCCAGCGCGGCCCACACAACTCAGCTGAGCACACAGTCCAGAGGGCGAGTTGACATTTAGGCAGATATCACTCCTACCCATCCACCAAACACCCATCCGAATGTCAAGGAACACACAATATGGCGGCACCGAGCGGGTAGGAGTCGATTTCTGCTTGCTACGTAGGTCGTCGACGGCGGGCCGTCGCCGACCTGTTTTGGGTTTCCAGGGCATTCTTGCTGCGCTGAGCCCCCTCGAGCTCAGCGTGCACCTCCGCTACTTTCTGCCTGTAGGTTTCCTCCTGGACGCACAGCATCTTGTTTTCACTCTGCAAGCGCACCATTGTCTCCCTGGAACCAACGTGAAGACAAGAAAGCGAGCGAGAGGTGAATCAAGATGACAGCCTGCGCACATCAACCTTAATACATACTTGAGCTCAGCGGGCATGATTTCTGCGGCCAGGTTTCCCACCGTGGCCACATTGTCGCGCAGGCCTCCTGCGGAGAGATTATTCGGTTGCAGATAAAACCTTTCGCAACGGATTTTGGGGATATTTTCATTCCAACAACTGCCGTCGTGTGGCTGTCCAAACACAAAAGGTGCATGAAAACGAGCCGAGCCCCGACCACGGCACGCACGTTGGGCTCACCTGCATCGCTGAGACACTTCTGCTGGACCTGCGCACACCTCAGCTCATCATTTGTCTCCCGAAGGGTGTCTCTCTGGGTCATCAGGCGCTAAAAACAAAAATGTCTTGACTTTGGGCAACAGAGAATGTTTCTATTCGTGATGCTGGACAAACCCGATTCCAACGAACTTGCGATGTTGTGTTGGACTCAAAACAGAATCCTCTGATTCGCAAATCACGTTCAACCAACCGTTTGTGGGATGTGTTGCAGCCATAAAATTTAGAGTGAGTGATTATTTGATAAGGTTTAACAGGGTGAACATGAAATGTCTTATCTTTGACGTGTACGCAATTAAATACAGGTTTGAACACGATTTGCGAATCATTGCGTTCCGATTTCATTCAAGTTCAACACAACGTACCAAGTTCGTGGGAATGGCGTTTGTGACACAACTTTTCGATGTGAGCGACTGACTTCTTTCTCTTTCTGGAGCGCATCATATTTGTCATGAAGGTTCTTGTACTCAAACTGCCACTTCTCAGCTTTCATGGCCTCGGCCTGGTGCTTGGCGTCAAGCTCGCGAGCCTGCAAGTCAGAGGGCACGGCCGCAACGGCCGCGTGAGCAAGAGACTTGCGACGGAACCGCCCGGCTCCTGAAGCGCGGGCCCGACTGTGTTTAATAGCACTTTGATGTCGAGGCAGAAAGAGTCTGGCTCCGCCTCCTCCAGCGCTTGCCTGTTTCTTGTACGTGTCCGTCTGAGTGCGAAAGACGTTGGCCTTGCGTAGCTCCTCCTCCAACTCGCAGGTGCGCTGCATGTACACGGTGTTGCGCTCCTCCAGGAGGCGCACCTGTCTGCGCAGGTCGCCCAGATCTTCCAGCTTCCTCTTGTAAGTCTCCACCAAGGTTTCCAGCTGGTTCACCCGGTCGGAGGAGTGCCTGAGGGGCGGCGGAGAAGGACGAGACATCCCGAAGGATACGTGCGATCGTTCCGTGATTGGCTCCTGACCGGGAGACGCTCTGACGCAAAAGCGGCATCAATGCATGAAACGTCTTCTATCAACACAGATGTCAGAGTGAGGAGGTGAATGGACGGACGTCTGTGTGTGGGCAGTGTGGGAGTTGTTTCTGTGAGTGGAAGATGATAATGGAGCTTTGCGCGAGTCACATGTATTGCCACGTTCAATTGTGTTTCCACGCGTCATTTCAGACGTCAAAAGGGAGTTGTGGGTGAAAAAGCGCAGCAACTATATAAAAAAAAAAAAAAAATATCGGTGAGAAAAAAAAAAGTGATCATTGGGATGTTTGTTTAAAAACAAACATCGGGAAACGGGGGATGACTTGAAAATGATGCCGAGTGCCATTTGTAAAGAAGACAAACATTTTACATCATCATTTGGAAGGCGGCGCATTAACTTGTGATACTGATTAATCGAGCACGCTGCTTGCAGAGCAAGACAAGCCTCCGTAGCCTGTTCTCCATGAACGGGGGACATCATTGCGGCCGCAAACATCGTCATCGTCATCAAACGCAAGCAAAGAGAAAGTGTGCGCGGAACTCAAATAAAGGTGCGCCGTGTGCACAAGGTAGCTGACTAATTGTGTATGGAAACTCGAGTTAATAACGCCACTCAGGTTTGTTTGTACCGCTGTCGTCGCAATTCTCTTTCGGCGCACCACGGCATCCTGAAGCACGCCGATGATGCCGCGACTCTGCGGGCGAGGGCCTGAAATTCTCCTCTTCTTAACTCATTCACTCCCAAAGACGTTTTTAAACGTCTTTTCAGACTTGGTCTAGAATTGACTGGTACTGAATGAGTTAACCAAGAGTCACATGTCACATGGCGTGAACAGCCACGGAGTGACTAGCGCAGCTTTTGCTTTCATCTTTTAAGTCTACAAAACTTGCACCGTGTGAACATGCACAAAGGGTGAAATGGAATGACGACGGGGGGGGGGGGGGGGATAAGCGGAAACGTAAGCGGCCTTACCGGAGAATATCCATCTCATCTTTGAGGGCTTGCGCTTCTTGCGCCAGGCCGGTCAAATCGTCGTTCCTTTGCTGCACGTTGGCCAGCTCGCGCTCCAGCATGTCCGCGCGCGCGCGCACGTCATCGCGACTGCCCTCCAGTCTGACGCGTGAAAAGATTTTTTTTCGTACATGAGCACCCTGGCCCGCTCGACTTCGATGACATTCAAAGGATTCAAAGACATCAACAAAGCGCGATGTCATGAGAGTCATCTTGTTACAAGTGTCTTGGGACTAGTTACCTGTAGTTCTCATCTTGGAGCTGCTCCATTTGACTCTGCAGCAGCAGCAGCTTCTTGCCGGTGATAGCGGTACCGGAGATGTCCAGCGAGTCGCAGCGGCTCAGCTTCTCTTTCAAGGAACGGGTCTCTGTTTGGAGCGACAACTTTTCCTCCAGAGCCACGGACAGCTGTGGAGAAAAAAAAAACAAAAACCATCAGAGAAACACGGCGAGAAAAAGGCGCCCATTCAGGAATATGCATTTGAAATGGAACTGATCGTTGTTAAGAGTGAAGACAGAAGACGAGCATTCTTGTGGGAACGACCGGAACGGAACGGTGCAAGCACATGATGGAGTCAGAGAAAATAAACTCGCCACTTCTTGTGCATACGCATGCCATGTTCCCATTTTACATGCTTACTCCTCAAGACTTAGTCAGCTGGTATAAAAATGTTCCCAGGCGGATGGAAGCGTCTCAATGGTGAAGTTGTTCACTTTAGCCTTCGGGTCAAGCGACAGATACAAATGTGCAAGGAGCGCATACTGTTCTGAGGTCAGTCGGGGAAAAAATGTGTTTGACTGAGGAAAAAGTACGCGGCGGAGAGTATCTTTTCAAAATGTAGCTGTGAAAAGAGGCGAGGCCGTTTGGAGTTAGACAAGCTAGCTAGCAATGCAATATTCAAAATAGGGGGAGTGGCCACTTACCTGACGGAATCCTCGGAACCTACGCGGCACTTTCAGGACAGATTGCATGCTTTAGTACAGGACCACCGACAGCAAATACATTTTCCAAACAACGAGTGACTAATCGCCGAAGCGTGGGCTACGCAAGTAAACAAAACAGGTGGGCCGAAAGCCGTGGAAATTTGAGTGTGCTGCAGCTCCATCCAAAGCCAACGTGTCACTTTTAGCTTGATGTTATGCAACTGTGTGTGTGTGAGAGAGAAACTCAATACAATACCAAAAAAAAAAAAAAAAAAGAAACTCCCCAAAACAAGCCAGGGTTACATAACATCCAATCAAAAGAAAACAAACTCAGACGCTCTAATCAATAAGGCCCAGAATACATCAACAGGCGCCGGCGTGCCCCGCACCCCCCCCCCCCCCCCCCCAGACCCTCACACAGCGTGCTGCAGATCAATTCTTGATGTTTGCCTGACATCTTAATCTAACCTGATGTTCCAGGTCTCGACAGCGCTGACGAAGGTCCTCTTTTTCACCCGCCTCCTCACTTAGAAAGTAATACTTCCTGGACTGCAAACACGGTATAGACAAAAAAAGTAAAGACACCTCTCACGTGCGCTGCGATTTGGAGGACACTGATGGTTTGTTTCACCTGGTAGTCAAAGTCTCCATAGGTCTCTGGGCTTCCTGCTTCGGATGAGGGCTCTCTTGATAGAAGCTACAGACAAACAACCCGAGTCAACGCAACATGTATTCTGCCCGGAGCCTATTAAATACAACGATAGAGAAATATACAGACGCGGTCAGACTGAGGTTTTGTGAAAGCGCAAAACGCTTTCTGGCATGTAGTTGCGTCTCTGATGATTAAGACGGATTTGTTAATTGTGAATTGACAAAAAGGACTTAAAAAGTATGTCCGATGCAAACCCCGCAGTGGATCTCAAGCAGCCGACTTACCTCCTGAATGGCTGTCATGACGACATGCTGGACAGATTCCTCAAGTGTCATTATCTGCTGGATTTGCTCTGGGTTTCGACAAACAAAGAGAAATTGCATGCAGCCCAAAAAACAGATTAGCGACAAATACCCGACTGAAAAAAAACTAGCGCCGCTTATTTTGCCAAAGACTTGAAGCAGCTTAGCTTGCATGACCTCAGCATTTTGATGCCCTTTACAAAGCGTAAGCTGCAAATTGTTCGCAAATCAACCGCTCGGCTTGCGCTCCGACGACGCCAACAGTGTTGAAAAACAAACAAAAATCACGCCATATGAACCTGAGCTAGTACTGTCCCCGCAGAGACTGCTGCACATCGAGTTTCAAGACTTGCGTTTGTTTTCGAATCCCTGTAAAATGCCGCGTTTACCTTGTTTCTTCTCACAGCTGACGGCGCAGCCCAAGACGAGCTGCACCAGTTTGCCCAACTCGGTGACGTCGCCCATCTCACCGATGAGACTCACGTCGGGCAAATGCTCTCCCGACACCTGGTGACCCAGTATCTGTTGTTGCGGATCAGAAGACATCACAAAGCTTCAAACTGGCCAACAAACTTTGCGTCAACACTTTAGAGAAGGCCCTTTTTATCCCAGCCGTGACCTTGCACCACAGAGCAAACTGGGATGGCAACACTTTTGCCCAAACCGTTGATTGATGAGCAAATAAAATGTTTTATCTTTTTCCTTACGTCGTGGTAATATTCCAGCATGCTCTTGAGAATCTTTTTCAAGTTGCTGACCTACAGGAGAAAAACATGAGCGGGGTTAATCATTTCAACAATCGAAAAGACGTCATGCTCAAGAATTTGTCATTCGTTGCCTTGAGGCGCCAGTTGTCCCCGCTTTCCTCTTTGATCCGAGCCAGCCAGGTTTCATTAAACCAAGAGGGGTCTCTGATCACCAGGGCAGAGGAGAAAACACGTGACATCACAACTCTGGTCTCTTCCGTCAATGCCAGAACAGCACCAGGACTGCTTGATGCAGCGGAACCTCATCGACATTTTCAAGCGTCATGTGTAATTTCATGCAGGTCTTCAGCAAATCTGAGAAGGTTGAGCCTTGAAAGCTGCGAGCATTATTAACCCCACAAGAGTCTTTTGCCTTTTTTTTTTTTTTTTAGCGAGGAGTGCTACGAGTGATTAAGAGGAAACGTGGTCATGAGAAATGCAATTCAAATATTTTCAGTCACAACAAAGAACTAAACATGTCTCATTAGCCCCCAGCGGCCTTTCCTTATAGCTCATAATGTGTGTTTACATTTTGCTAAATGACATAAATATTCTTACATTGTGTTCAGCACATGTGCGATGGCCACTCCACTTGTTAGGTCTTGCTTGCTGTTGCATGATGGCACCTGAAATGTCTGCAACTGAGAACAGAAAAAAAGAAAAAAACGGGGGGTCCTCGGTTTCTGATGGTGTTATTTTTTTACATTGTTTCCCCCCCCCCCATCACTTTCTTCAAAGCATTCGAGTTAATTAGGCACACGCCTGAAACACACCGCTTCTTTGTGTAATACCTTGAGAAAGGTCAAAATAAATCAACCAAGATATATGAGGAATAGAATTTTGCACTTGCACAAGTCTGGTTCATCCTTGGGTGCATTTTCCAGATACCAAAGGTGCCACGCTCAATTATACGCGACTTGATACATTTAGCAGACAGGTATATTTGGATTGAAACGCTACGAGGTAACACTCAAGGATCACAACTTGGCCCGTACTTCTGTTTTCAGAACATGTTACTTCGCCGACGCTGCAGCTGAGGAAGGCAAAGCTACACGGCAAAGTAAACAGGTTGTTGGGCGCGAGTTAGCCGTGCAGGTTAGCGTCGCTCGCTAGCTTACGCACGCTCCACTTCACCTGTCTACGCGATGGCTACTTCGATCATCTCGTTTTTTGGTGATATTTTTTTTCACAAACAACGTTCCTTTGGCTCCAAAGTTTAATTAGCCACTGTCGTCCCGTCCACCTGTTAGCGATTAGCAATGCGACGCGGCTAAAGTCGAACTTACCCATGTTAGAAGTGAATCACACAGCTCGGCTTTGTCCAGGCTCATACTGCTTTTTTTTGTGTGTTTTGTTTTGTTACCCGTGAAAGGTTCGACTGTTGTGTGTGAGCGAAAGGTGCGTCTAACACTTGCAGCCAAAGTTACTTTGGGACTCCGAACACTTTCCACGTCATTCAGGCTGCCATGGCCTCCTTTCGCTCGTGCCTGCCGTCTCCCCCCCTCCGCTCGTCTGTCTCACCTCCAGCCAGCCGAGCGAGCTTCCGTATTTAGAGCGTTTCTATGGAAACGGATTCGGTTACGGGTCAGCTTGGCTGAAATGAATGGGCTCAATGTGACAAGAACAATGACAACAACGCACTTCACGCAAAGTTTCGGAACTATTTTGATTTAAAAAAAAGAATAATTTAAATACACACACACACATATATATATATATATATACAATATATATATATATATATATATACAGTATATATATACGTAGTTGTTTCATGTTGAGAGGGAAGAAATTTCATCGATGCTGGATGTTACACATTCGTACAGCACATTTGACAATAAAGTTGTATTCAATTCAATATATATCTATATCTGTGGTGTGTATGTGTTCCACTTTATACATACATACACCCACACACAGACACACACGTACAACCACACACTAAATTGATCGCACAGCAACAGTGTTTCGAAGGCGTATTGTATTTTACGAGTTCCCAAAAGCACCACTGGATGGCTCTAGTTGACCAATGGCCTTATAATAAAGTTTAGTGCACAAGAGGCTGCTTCATACCTATCATTAAAAAAAATAGTGAGAAGTGTCTTGGCAAGTAGCTCCAGCGATAAATATAAGCTTTAATAAATCAGAAATAAGTAGTTCTTTGACTAACAGTCGGAATTGTGTTTCATTTCAAAAAAAATGAAATAGGAAACTAACCTGTGAATATTTTTCAGTTTTTTTTCTTCTTCATCAATAAATAAATAAATAAATAAATAGAACATGATAGGGATTTTCATGAAGACTGGAGTGACATGTAAATGTAAAGTTGTGATTATGCAGGGACAATTGTCACCAGGTTCTGGTCAGGGGCCTGTGTGTCTTTCCCCTGCCTTTGAATATGAACTAACATGCCGTCACACACGTACACACACTCCCTCTTCCTTGGTATTGTAAATGCCTCCTTCTGGTCTCATGTCTGTTTCCTTATTTGTCATCAAACAGGGATTAATCACACAGAGAAATGATTCCCACGATTTCCACTTTGTAGACAATCCTGAATTCTCTCTCTTTTTTTTAATCATCAAACCTTCTCCTTCAAGACTGCCTTTACCAGGTTTGTCTCAATCAACTTCCCGATTTTTTGACTTGTTGCTGAACCCGAGTAATGTTCATTTTACCCTTGACTGCCTATGCAAAATCACACACAAAAAAGTGTGTAGGCGGTTGCCCAGTAGGTGCAAGGTTTTGGGGGGTTGCAATACTTTCATCGGCCTGTGTGGTAGTTGTAAAAGTGGTCATCATGAGTGCTTAAGGGTTGATTGCCTCACTTCTCTATCCCTTGCCTTGCCTGCCCCTCCCCATTCCCCAATTTGAAAGTCCATGTCAGTTAAATGGACAGTCTTCATTTTCTGGTTAAAAGCTCGATTAGTTTTAGCTCACTTCTATATTTACTAATATTATAAACACCACAGACCTTAAGGATAAAAATGACTCATTACTAGAATGTCGGACACGGGAAACGTAACGTGCGCATGAAAGAGAGTGTGTTGACAACCCGCCGCCATTGAGGTGAGCACAGTGGTTGTGGTCTCGGATTTGAATTCAGACTGATTCGTCTTGCACTACTCAGGGTCATTTAAGGTAACGAACTTAAGGAATACAACAGAGGACACCAAATTGATCGCACAGCAAGACTGCGCCAATCGCACTTAATTCAAACCTTCGGCCGTTTTATAAAAGCCACCTACGGGAGCCACTACACTTCCATCGGCCTCATCCGGCAGGCATTTTTGTATGTGCATTACAGAAAACAAGGAGTTGGGTCAGGCCACTCAGGACCCGAGTGAGATGGCTGGGAGGAAGCCAGTTTCTTGACTTGGGGGGGCTTTGGAAGAGAAGTTAGTCAGCCCCCAAAGGAGAGGTCAGATTGACTAACACATGAGTGGCACGAGGTGCGGTGGGGGCTCTGGCAAGGCAAAGCTCCGGCGAAGGCTGACTATTTTTGGCCGGCCCCTCTTCCTCCACGTTAATTCCTCTTTTCACCCGTTCTCTCTTTCCTTATTCCCCAGATGTTTCCTTCCTGAAAGTCAAAAGGCTTTACTTCTCCTCTTTTCCAACCCCACGCTGACGCACTTGCATCTCTGGGGGTGGGGGGGGCGGGGCGGGGGGTGAAGGGTGGAGGTGGGAGGGTCAGAAGCTAAGATTGAGTAATGATTTACTTTTTTAGGCTTGCGGGTTACCGGTCTGGAAAAACAAGGCACGCTTCCTTTTTTTTTTGTGCGTAAAGAATAGAACATCCTAAAATCATAACATTTGTATTTATTATTTATTTATATGGTTTGACAAATAAATAAAGAGTTGACATTTTATGTTGCATCAGTTCTTTGGTAAAGCTGTCTTTCACTTCCTCTTCCTTGTCGTATGCCCGTAAAATGTGGGGGTTTTTTCTTTCGACTTATGAAACAAGGACAAATTTTAACATTTCTTTTAAAGGGTTAAAATAATTGTTAAAGTAGCAAAAATGTAAGTCAGTGACAGCGTGAATGTGGATGTGAATGGTTGTTTGTCTCTATGTGTGCCCTGCGAATGACTTTCAACCAGTTCAGGGTGTCGTCTGTCTTCTGCCTGAAGGCAACTGGGGGAGGCTCCAGCAACTCCCCGCGACCCACTTCAGGATAAGCGGTGCTGAGAATGGACGGATGGAATTCATATTTAAACTTTTTGTTTTTCAGCAAAAGTATAGAAGATCCCTGTAGCCAAAGAAATGAAATTCCCCAACAAAGCCTCAAAGTAAATTTCAATTTTGGATTCCGAATGGAGTAATTATTTGATAAGGCCGCCTCTTCAATCAGTTTTAACACTCCCCGGCTCCCCTCTCTGCTTTTAATTCGAACCGCCTTTAGCCCTGGAGAACCCACGGGGTCAAATTTGGCCCCTATAAATTCTGCTACTCAAATGCTGCCCTTAAATCCCAAAAGGTCAGATTTGGCCCTAATCCTAAATTAGGATTAAAGCATTGAATATTTGAAAAAACATATATTTGGTGTTCAGTGAACATATTGCAGCCATTTAATGTATAATTCATCATTTTCCAAAGAAGAAAAAGGTTCTTGGGTTCTCCAGGGTTAAAAGACAAACGCTAAAGATCTTATGGTTGAAAAAAAAAAAATAAACCATACAAAAGAAAAGAAAAAAACGCTACCCCACATGCGAATAAATGAAGTGCAGACAAAAGCAACACTGCGCCTTTAAATGAAACAATGCCGAGGACGTGTGGCTGTGCCCAGACATTTGGAACTGGAATGTGTTGGAATGCTGGCAGCGGTTGACTTCGCCTGCAGCTTTTCTCAGGTGTTACAAAGGAGAGGAAAACAACAGAACCACAAAGACAGAGATAAACGGAAAATCACACCGAGAGTCTAATGACAAACCGCAATTGTAGACATGACCTCACTCACAGGTACACGCTGTCAGGAAGGAGAGATTTATATATCGACCCGCCTTATCAACTGGCCCATCCCTCCCTGGCAAACCGCACATTTACAAGTACGGTATGTCTGTCCAGGTAGTTAATAATACTCTCGCCTCAGGAAGTTGGCACGCAGGGTTCATCTTGTAACAGCGTGTCGGGACAAACTGGAAGCACAGAAATGTTGTCTGGCTTTCAAATTCAAGCCATCGATTTTTTTTCTTTTTTTTTCCCATTCCCAACCAACCTATTGAATTGGTGCGATTCGTAACGGTTTGTCTGTCCACATGATGCCCGGTGACGGTTTCTACCAACAATGAAGAGCACTCTGACAAGAGTGAGGCTTTAGACAGCCATTATGGTGAAACCACCCGTAACGGTCAAAACACAAACACAAAGTTGGCAAAAAGACAAGATTAAACGCCACTGGTCGGATGAAACAATGTCATATTTTGTGAAACGGTCCCTCTAAAATTCCCCCTCGTGTGATGCTGGGATCGGGGGGGGGGGGGGGGGCTGCTGTGCAACAACAAAATCCAATTGCACATCCACTACAATAGGTGGCAGTGGCGCTCTCATTTATTAATGTACTGTATATATACTGTATTTTTTTCAGGCAAATTAATACATTTCAAATCTTTTGCTGTGACAGACCAACAAAACATTTCTCTTTTGTTTTCTTTCATATCACAATGGTAGAGGTGTATTTATAAGAATTTTACCGACAAATTATACCATCTACAGTCTTCCTTCCGTTTTTCTGTACGTGGCCCTCAGTGGAAAAAGTTTGGAGCTCCCCGAGACATTATATGTGGACAGACTTGACCATTTCCATTCTGTGTCTGGAGGCTCAGTGCCATTATTAAGCAGCAAAAAGAAAGAAAAAAAAATTGCAGCTGAAGCGCGCAGGCTTCTGCCCGTCAGTTTTTTTTCAAAGTGTCCTGACGCAGACTTCTGAAACTCAGTTGCTCCTCTTGTAGCGTCATCTATGTCTGAATGAACTCTGGTTACTTCCGTTGAGTGCCATCATTATTGTGTGAATGTGGGCACCTTGTAAAAAGTGCTTTGAGTACCTGGAAAAAAGTCACTTAAACGCAGCAGTTTGACAATGTTACGTAATGTGCTAGATTGACCCCCCCCCCTCCCGCCCCCACTGACTCATTTACATTTTAATATGACTCAACACAAGCAGGTGTCAAAGCCATGTCTCTTGTCATTGAGCCGAATTTTGAAGATGGAGGATGAGAGATTGAACACAGGGACCTTCAACTCGAATGGGCTACGATAGTGCAGCGGAGTTGTTTTCGATTCATCTGCTGCGTGTCCCCGTGTACCTCTCGGTTTCTGTTTCCAAGCCTCTCCCTCTCTCTCTCTCTCTCTCTCTCACACACACAAACAGGCTGCACATGGCCAGCATGAATGAGTCACAGCGGCTTGGTAACAAGCGCCGCTTCTCAGGGACGGTCCCTCCGCGAGCCCATGCGATGAGGGCCAATCACCTTGAGAGTATCAGGTGCGCCCGTCCTCCGTGCAACGTGAGACTCGCCTCTATTGTCTCCCAAGTTTGCAATAGCAACCGGCAAGCTGACCCGAAAGGTGATCCAAATCGATCGGGTGCCGGTCACGGTCTTGACGACCGTACGACAGCGAAGCCGGATCGTCGCTCTTTGCTTGTGCGCTACATCTAAAAATAGCCAGACTGAAACATGAGACACTAAAGGGATGCCACGGTGGATCGGCAAAACAGTTGACTTGCTCTTAACGGTACGCAAAGATGGGCAACCATTGTGACGGCTGAACACGACGCGGCTCTGTCGGGGACTGGACACCAGTCCAAGGCGTAGCCTGCTGCAAAACTCTGCTGGGATGGTATCCAACTCAACCCGTCCACGAGGCTAATGAGGACGGGCGGTACACAACACGGATGGGCGGATTGCTAGCGAAATGGCGTCAGCATAATTGAGCCATTCTCAGTATGACACCGTGATGATGTTCCGCCACACTGCAAATAAAATCCATAACAATAAACACATTCCTTTATGGATACTTCACTAATATTGTCACTATCTTTGCAAAATAAGGCGCTTGTATTTACTGTTAAAAAAAAAAAGTTGTGTGAACTCAACATTTCGAGCCAACAAACTTGCATAAAATGTTCAGTTGGGCAATTGAACAAAGTATTTAAAGTTTCGCTGTTGTGAAAATTGGCTTTCCTGCATTTCACAACAACTAAATAAAAGTTGACACAACAAAGTGTCTCTTAAAACGAACCCCTAACCTCTAGAATTGTGTTATTTTAGCCCCTAAAATGAAACCGCATCGTCTCGATCCCATCGCTTCGTGGGCTAAAAGACAGCAGCGGGTCATGGTGCGGCGGTTGTGAAAACAATAATTACCAAACAGAATTAATAACAGCTAAGCGGCGCGCCGTTTGCGCACGTCGCTCCTCGCACATGTTCAAGAACACGTAAACACGCCTCGCGCGCTCACCATCATCTGCCGCACAACAATAGCGCAGCTCTTCAACACGAGACAGGCCCGCACTCATCCACCCTATTTGCTTTTTTAGACGTGTTTCACACACACACGCCCTTCGCCAGAATTCTTCCTTTTACTGATTTGTTCCATGCAGAAGAGAACTCAGACCGCTAGTCATGCTGCTGCCTGCTGGGGCCACGCTCAGAGTTTGTGCAAATGACATGGCCTCTTAGCCCTGCAAATAAACGACACCGGTCCATTAGTCTGGCTATAGTGGTTGCCGCTTTGAATTTTATTTTGGGAATATGCTGGGGAGGGGGGATGGGGCGGCTGGGTTCTGGACAACCAGAGGGTTGCATGTAGCGACGGCTACTTACAATTATTACCAAAGCAGCCCTTCTTGACCGTTTTGCTGGGCGTGAAACCAGATTCGAAGGAGTTGTTGGCGCATACCGAAAAAAAAAAAAAAAAAGCAGGCAGGCAAGCAAGCAACCACACCTTCAGCCTTGCACAACTTCCCCTATCCTTAGGTCTGCACACTCTTGGCAAACACACCCAAACAATCTTCAGCCTTCAGTCCCTCATCGAGTATTGTGCAGCTGACCTCGCCCCCGATTCAAGTCCTTTCCTAACTGCTTGGATTACACAACCGAGCTTTGAAGCCAGAGAGCACCTTGTCAACAAGTGTGGCCTGAGTGAGGCCTTCACTCAAAGTGACACTCCACCTGACTCAGCGGCACACGGGCTACTGTTTACTGGACCTGTCCGCTGCAATCAACGCGTCTGCGTGGACCCGCGGTGTAATTGCACTGATGCGCTGGGCTCTTCACCTCTGATCCGCTTGGAAAGAGGGGAGACGGCGGGGAGGGGGAGGCTTGCGCTTTGTCCCGCCTTATTCACATCACAGTACAGCAGCTTGGGCACGCGAGGCCACGGATGAGGCGTCCAAGCACAGAGATGTTTCCTCACACAAAAAGAATGCTGCGCGTAGCAAAAAAAAAAAAGAATGAAAATGTTGGAGTATAATCGTATTTGTCGGGGAAAGCCTTGCAGTAGAAAAGTGGACTTCTCTTTTCAGCATTCACATTATCTGGGTCAAAAGAAAGTTAAAGAATCGTCCGTGTACATGTATAGCATAGAAACCATTTGATGAAAAAAAAAATGTTTTACGTAATTTATTTGAACAGTAAACTCGTGTATTTTGGATTACAACTGTGGCATTTTTACAACACTTGCCATCTTAGATATGAATTGTGCCATTTAATCATCTACTAAGAATGCTTGAGATTGAATTGGTGCTTTTCTCCGAACATTCACCATGGCTACATACATTCCCACCCAGTCGTACACCAGGATGAGCGGCAATGGAGGCGAGCGGCGCTGAAAGTGTCCTGACAGAATATAATGTTCGAACCGTTCATTTACGTGCTACGGATGAATATTTAACAGTATTTTACAATGATTTAAAAAAAACAAAAAACAGCAACGATAAAAAAACGGTAAGCTCCCGTTGTCGTGCACTTCTCCTTTCAAGAGATGAAATACAACCGAGTTAGGCTCATTGGAGACGAATTAGGGTCAAAGTTGTAACTTTGATGCCTCCCTTGTAACCTTCGCAAAATCAAAGTGGAAGAGAATCAAGAAGTAGAAGCTAGACGTTCACTTGTTGCACTGTCACCGTCAGCACGACACGCACGAGGGTGTCCAAGGTGAGACTGACGCGTTCAGACGATCATCCGTCACGACGGATCTTCACCTTTCAGGTGAAATCATGTCCTGTCGGCCCGGACGCCGATGATGTGCCGCTGACTGGCCCGCCGTGAGACGCAGTCGCCTGACTCGAAGGGTGTGAAAGCTGCTGACCTCACACGCCATCAATAAGTGCAAAAGTTGAGCTGGCCCGTTACGACTTTGATGGCTCTTTTTGCAGAATCCGAGCGCCGACGGAGAAGACGACTGCGACGGAAAGGCCTTTGAAGCGCTGCGCGTCTATTTGTAGCACGCAAAAAGATCACAAGTCACGATAGCGGCGGCGGTTCGAGAGATAATTACAGGGGAGTGCGTAAAGGTCCATTATGAAAGGTTGAAAGGGAGCTGTCACGTAGGATTACAAGCGCGTTGAAACCAAAAAACTCCCACGAACTTTGCAACGCTCGTTGGGTCATATTGGATTCCTCCCAAAGCTGCCGGGCCTGAAGCGCCGCTCTCCCTTAACCGCGGAGTTGAACTATCTCACCCCGACTTCCAGCTAACAATTGCACCTCTGGCGCTGTTTTCCGGGGGCTAGTTTCTTGTAATCCCGGATTTCGCTGCCTGCACCGATGACATTTTCAGAAGTAAGGAGCACGAAAAGTTCAACAGTTGCAAACACCGACAACACGGATGAAGTGATCGTATCCGACCCGCGGCCGAACTCGATGCGAGTCACACAAATGCGGTCAAGGCGGAGATGACGTGTTATTTACTTTTATTTTGTGACACCGAAAGAAGCCTTGCTATTCCGAGCCGTTTCCTCGCCTTGGTATTTTACCTCGTAAGTACGCGTTAGCATGCGGTCCCGTTCGTCAGGGTCTTCTCTCCGCTGGCCTGAAGACCATCGGAAGCATGCCTCCAACCTTCGGGAAATGCTTGGAATTGATTTCCAAGAGTCTGTTACCATCATCTCATAGCATGTGTCGTGGCCGAGCAGCTGGCACGCGTTCTTTTATCGTCCAATCAGACTTCAGCTTCTCCATGTTGCCGTGTAAATGTAATTTGCGCGAGCCTTTCAGAATTCACAGTGGTGGCATCGACCACACACACACGCGCACACACCAATGTGCACCAAATTTTGTTCAAAGGAGGACAATGTCAGAGATGATTAAAAATTCCATTTCAGGGCACACTTTTCAGGAAAAAAAAAAAAAAAATTGGCTGAGGCCGGGTCAACCAACACCAGTGCTGTGGAAATGGATTTTTGGGCACTTGTATCAGCGGAACAATTACCTTACACGCACAGGCGGGAGCAAAAGAAAGTTGCGTCTGCATCGGCATCTCTGCTCCGTACGATGTACGATCCGTACGAACATTTTTTTTTAAATAATGCAGATTGCGAACTGCTTTATTATCGTGATCATATGATTGAGTCTGAATGTTACTCACTCTCACTTATGGAAAATATCGTCTCTTCTTTCAGACCACATTTAGTTGGACAAGCATTTTTGTACATCGTCGTGACGACGGTGTATTGAAAGTTGAAAACTGAGCGAGACTTTCTTTCTATTTCAGAGAATATCCTTACCGGGGACACACACACACACACACACACTGTATGCCGTCATTTGAAGATAGCTGAACTTTACAAGACATCCTGGGGTAAGAATTGCAGCCGGTTGTCAGAAAGATGTTTGTTCAGACACGAAAAGGGCTCGGACATGTGAGAGTGACGTCTACATCGTGCGGAGGTCGTTTGTTTTCTAGAACTGCAATGCGTCATATACCAAGAGGTGTTTCGAATAACGATGCTTATGTCATAACCTAAAATGCTTCGAACTTATTCGACCGATGACTCCAAAATTGTGTTGGACAACACGGCAAAGCACAACAACAATCATAAAAACAAGATGACTTGAATTTTCCTGTCGTTGATTAATCCGAGCCGAACTTGTATACATTTTTGGGGGAATGCTTTAGAACAAAGGCTCGTCTGTTTCCCGAGCCGGTGAGAAGTATTGGCAACCGCCCCCGCGCAGCGCTGACAAACTTGTCTGCTTCACATAGTTGAAATGCGTTCGGCGGAGCAGCCCCCACGGGGACGGATGAAACAAGCTCACCGACACACCTATTAACCCTGGCTGTGACCCGACAGCATGTCAAGAAGATGAATGTCTGAGCACCGCAAAGGGAGCACAGGAGAGGAGGGGGAGAAAAAAAAAAAAAAAAAAAAGCATGCATTTTGTTTCCCGTAAACGACGAAGGGGAGGGTTGGGGGGGTTTTGGGAAGTTTGGTGACTCATCACTTTTTCTTTTCTGCTGTGGCTCCCCCTTTTTGGCATCGCACTTGAATACCTTCACGGTAGACCGGGCCCATGATGTCTTCAATGGGCGCGCACGAGTCTTGACGGGGGTGTCGCAGTCGAACGTTATTGAGCGATTCAGCCGCGGTCGCAGCTGTCCGCATGGCTGTCACCATCCGCAGCTGCCTTTGCTCACTCACTCGCAGAAATTCTTTTCTTTGAAACCTGAGGCGATAACAAGACAAGCGTTAGACAGCATTTAAAAAAAAAAACAAATGAGCCACATCTCGGTTCTGGTCTTTGCTTTCTTCTTGTGCGTCTGCAGGTGCAAATGATCAGCTCTCATCCAGGGGATGAGATGAGTCATCAACTTCATTTTATATGACAAGAAGCATGCGGACAAAGGCTTGTAAACGCAGTGCTTTAATATCGAATCTTTTATAGCACTTTTACAAAGGACGCATGATGGAAATGCTTGAAAGTCCACTCCCCCCCCCATCATATCGCTTCTGTGTGACCGCTCATTGGCCTAATAAGACCTTTTGTCCCACGATGTGATCACCGGCATCATTTTTGCGGCGCGGGACTTTCCCCCGGCGATTCACACAATAACACCTTGCCACCCTCTGTTGGGAGGCATTTAGTTCCAGGCTCAAAGCCTCTCTCGCTCCCTAATAACAGATTCCTCAAGGAGTGGTGTCAGCAGCTGTAAACAACAGCGCGCGCGGCAAAAGGGGGTCTCGCTCCTCGCCTCCGTTTGACCGCGGCGACCTCACGCGATCGAAGGGCGGCCGTCTTAAAGGCCCCTTGTGCGCACGGAGCTGCGATGCGGCCGCTGCCGGTGACTAAGGGCTGACGAATCAAAACAGTTGTAGTTGGCTTGCCATCTACATGTCATCAAGCGCTCGCTGTACGGCAACAGCGTGGAAGCGGCGCAGACACGGAACCCACCCAACGCTGCCGCGATTTACCAAAAAACAAAATCCGCCACACGTCGGCGCCTCGGCTTGCGGCTTCCTTCAAAGGAGCACCTTGTTAGCTGACTCACCGGCTGAAGTTGTCCATTTCCACGTCCACTTTGAAAGCTTTCCAACCGAAACATCGCGGCAGCAAATCAGAGTCGGGGGAAGGGGTACGAGAGAGGAAGAGGTGCAGATCTGGAAGCAGTTAAAACCTGGCTGATTCACAGGAAAGAAAGAGGGGAATGTGTCACCGGATTGTCAGAAGGAAGCTAATATCCATGTGGGCAAATCCTGAACACTCCTGACCTTAGACATTTTGCAAGGAAGGGAAGATGAAGTCTTTTTTTTTTTCTTGTATAAGACTGCAATTTGCTGTGACGGTAACCTTCACAATTTCTTTGTGAGCTGTTATGGAGAAAAAAAACGGACCCGACAAATCTTCTTCCGATAAATAAAAGACTGACCTTGGACTGACTACATTATGTGTATGATACACAAGAAAGCGGGCAACATACGGAATATGAACGTATGTGCGACAGCATCGTGTGGAGCCCACAGCCACGATGTTCAGTGACTCCGACTCCTGATGGATTGTCCGCTAGTTCCCAGATTCGATGTCCATCTGCCAAAGGGCCACCTTCACACACATACCGAGTCAATGTGAGGACATCGCTCACAAGCTCTCAAGGAAGCATTTCCCACATGGCTGAATTGCATCTCAGCTCCTCACGCGCATTAAGCTCGCCCTCTTACTCAGCCCTCCGCAAAGCCCTCGCTCCCTTTTGTCTCGCCATTTAGCTCTTCCCTTCCCGCGCAGCGTCTGCGGAGGTCTGATAGCATCACCCGGGGGGGTCTGACACCTGTGTGGTCCTGTCGGTCAACATGAGGAGCGCCTACTTGGTCAGAGAACAAACGTCTCGTACAGGCAAAAGTAAAGAGGGGGTTCACCTCGTCTGACGAACATGTCAGCCTTTTAATCCGCTTTGACAGTTTTATCCTCCCGGTCTGTTTTTAGCTTTGCCCGTGAAGACGACATTATTGTCATTACATGACGCCGTAATTGTAACCGACATGAAAACCAAAGACCTGCCTAATGGGTGAATAGCAAATAATTGTGAAGCTGAGGCTGGACGGAAAATCAACGGCACATTGCACAAACATCATCCATAGCCAATTCGACCCTTGTGAGTTTGGTGAAGCACAAAGGAACCCCTTGTGAACTACAAAACAGAAACAGCGGCTATATATTAGATATAGGTTTCTTCAGTGCAACACGGCAATCCTACAAGTGAGCCTTCTGGCCACCCGAAGGCCACTTTATTGTCATTAGTGAGCTGAAGACGCCATCTCCAACCTTGCCCTTACTCGCTGGCAATAAAGACAGACAAACAGGAAGCAGCTGTTGCCAGGGAACCAGCCCCAAGTACGACAGTATGGCATGCACTTGAGTGAGGGAAGAAATGGGAGAAAAATGCGCGGGGAAGTGGATTGTTGTGTTAGTGGAAGCTAATTAGGCTGCGAGGAACAGCCAGCATAGGTTTGTAGGAAAACCACGGATCGCGAATGTGTGCGTGTGCGTCTGTGTGCCTGTACACGCTCATTTGCGCAAGAACTGGCTGCGTGCGAGTCTGGGAATAGGTTGACTGACGCACAGAATGACAGATGAGCTTCGGCGTCCTGGCAACCCTTCCAGATCGCCCTCCTCTCCCGCTCGGTCTTCATTCACTTCCTCACACGCCCCTACGCCTCCTTCGCATCTCTCGTCCCTCTTTCTCCTCTTTGCTGTCCCTCTCCCTCGTACGTCTTCTCTCTTGGCATCAAGCAATTGCACGGCACACACGCGTTCGGTCACGCAGAAGTCGCTGCCTCCGTGGGCCTCTCCATTTTTTTATGTTTCCGGAATGTGAATTGGGGGACACCTAATATAATCTTTAGCTACGGTAATTAAGTTCGAAAATGTATGTTTATCCAAGAATACATTGTGACACAGGAAATTTAAGAAAACAACCACAAAATCAATCATAACCCGCTTTAACTGCTTACAGTGCAAGCAAAAACACAAAAGAACAATGAGCCACTGCGTGGGATCACATCGCCCAGGTTGGTAATTTCAAAAATGTCATGTATTTTTTTTTCCCCATCTATTCTTCACATCATCTTATCAAATTACCTTTGGCAATGGAAGGCTATGAAATATGAAAGACTTCTTCTCCCCCAGGTCCTGAACACAATACTGCTTCCAAGAACACAGTCACACACTTTCTGGATTTTTCCCTCCTTTTTGGCCACTCGCCCATTCCTGCCATTGTAAATTTCCATTATTCTTCCAAAAGGAAGGCGACGATGATCTGATTTCCCTGGTCACTGCCCCACATTTTTCAGAATAGATTTAGAAAGAATGCCGCCTCGATGTGTTGCAAGGTCGTGAGATTTACAAACAACATGCCGTGGTGAGCTTGCATGGGCAAAATGGAGTTGGATCATGAAAAACACAAAGATTCTTGGATGAGAAAGAAAATGGTTGCGTATGAATTTTCTTTCTTTCTAGCTAGCTAGCTAGCTAGCTAGCTATCTGTTCAGTCCGCATAAGAAACCTCACATTTGAAAGTAGCACAGCAGTTTAGATGATCAGAATTGCTGTGATTCGTCCCCCTTTTCCACATGTATCCTCGCAAAATTGGTGGTGTTTCTCGTTGTCTCGTCACTTAGCTTGTATTTCGTTCCCTGAGTTTCTGTCAGTCTTTGTTGGGTCATTGTGAGCTGTGAGTATGTGAGCATACGTGTGCTCCTGTCATGTTTTGTTTCCTGTTATAGTTTGGCTTGATACTTGTGATTTCCAGGCATTTTTTGAGTACTTTGACTTAGTGTTTTTTTCCCATTGTACTCCTGTGTGTATTTTTTGTTCAATACATTTTGGTCAATCCACCCTGCTTCTCCCTGCCTCCCTGCTTTTTGGGGTCCTACAACTACCATCATGCAAATCGTGACAGCCACGAGTCAATTTGTTGCAATGGGGGAAGTGAAAATGAGCAAAAACGTTTTTTGGGTTTTTTTTAAACTACCATCATCTTTTTGCACATGGATGCCTGTGTAAAAAAATGTCACATTATGACCAGAAAAATAATCAATATGGTTTAAAAAAAAGTCCAGGAAGCATTCCACAATTCCATCTTAAAGGTCCTGGTCATAGTGTGTTGCCACTTCCAAATGATGGCACTATATTCACCATCGGGTATTTCACAATCTGAGACAAGCTGTCTCTTGCCTGGCTATTAATGTCCAGAGTCACACTTCGCCTGCGCCACGTGAACATCTGCGCTCAACCAAGAACGGCGGATCTTTATATCAGCCTTTCCTATAAGCTTGACGTGTCTTCCCACAAACAATGACCATACTGGATTTATCATTTGAATTTCCTGATTGATTTGTTCACCTGTCGCCCAAGGTTGTTTTGTTTTCCGTGATGTCATCGTGCCGCAAGTTTACGATGAATCTTGACAAAGTTCAGGGAATTTCAACACCATTTTCCAAAGTGGAGTCATCAAATTTACATCGCACGTCAGTGACCGATCGCTGTTGCTCAAGTGTGTCACAAACCGCAAAGTCAGGAAGCCGTGAACTCTTGTCGTCTTTTTAGAAAGATCAACTTATACGAGCAGTCGGGAGGCGTCTTTTACACATGAACACTTTACACAGTGATGATGAATCTTTTTAACACGCCACCGCACGCCGCATTTCTCACCTCTTTCAAAGATATTAGCAAGAACGGATCATTACAAACTTTTTCCCGGATTATTTCTCTGACCAGGTCTAATTATACTGCCAAAGGAAGTGAAATATTTCTATTTTGAGCTGCGTCTAGATCAGGAGATGTGCACAAGACATGAACGTCATGTTCTTTCTCTCTTCTCGGCAGAAGAGACAGCTGGAGTTTGATATTTTGTGAAAGTGATCGTTACCAGTGGTGGCTTTAGGCCAATTTTACCTTGGGCAACCCGGGTGCGGAAAGGGCATTATTGCAGACACATGCGCTCACGCACACACACGTGTGCACACACACACACAAACTGTGCACATTTGAGGGGGGGGGGGTTTCTTTCTTTTGGTATTTTCGTAAAAGGGTGCAGTTACAAACGGACGTTGGCATCGCTGTTGGCATGAGAACATCCGACTTGCTTCCCGGTCAATGGAAGCGGGCTCTTCTCAGTCCTTTTCAATTCAGAGGTGCACGCAGTCTGTCATATGGCAGAGCAGAAACAGACGATGCTGGAGATCGACACACACACACAGAGTACATTTATAAGGAACTGCAAGATCTCCCCTTGCGGGTAATGCAGCCAGGGTGATCACAGATCCCACTGCCAAGTGACCACTTGGAGACGGCCTACCAACCCCGATCATTCGTGGGAGTGTGTGAAATATGATGACAACCACCGCATATCTCGGTGAAGTGCAGAATATGTCTGCCTGTGCCTGGATCAAACCCACAAAAATCATGTTGCACCACCCGCGCCATTATATAGACCTGCTCCGAGCTGGTCTAAAGTTGAGTCAAATTTTCAATCCCAAGTTGTCAGGTGCGCCAGGGGCATGTGACAGAAAACGCCCTGGCTCCGCTCGGCCAAAATACCAAACACAGTCAACTCGACTTGCCCCGGCGTGAAAATCCAGATGCGCCAGTTTTGCCCACGTGCGCCGTCTATGAAAATAGACCCCGGTGTGTGTTGATTGGACAAACCGACCTGTTCTGCAGCTTGTCAGGCACCTTTTTTCCCACCAGCACCTTATACAAACATTGCCGTCTATTTGTTCAATGTTATTTTCTCCCTACATTTTTGAGGAACGTGCGTTAACCTGTTCAGAAAAACACAACAATCAAGAGATAAAAATCGCAAATTGCTCAAACCAAATTAGACCGCCGTTTTTGTGCAAAAGCATGAATCTAGTCTATACTCATTCGTTTCGTGAGTAGCTCCGAATAAGGGGCTGGAAGAACGTGGAAGTTTTAAAACTCCAGAATAAAGCCTTTTTCTCCCACTTCTGAATGTTGCATTTGTAGCTTTGTACCGACCTGGTGAATATTTTCACTGGTGTTTATGGCCGCCTCTTGGATCCATTTTGAACAAGCGTCGGTTACGCAATGACAGTTTTCATCCTCACCTTTACTGTACGTGCTTGAGTTTGTGTAAAGGGGATTATCCAAGTCAATAGTCTACACACCGCGAATGCATGCTCGAGTAAGCAAACAGTCAGCGGCCATGACGGCACACATACCTGCATTTGTGCGAGCGTATCAGATCATTCTTTGTGTCACTCGCATTGAAAATAGTGTGAATAAACGCCTGGAATTCAAAACTCTTCTGGGGGCATTTGTTGCGAGAAGCGCTCTGTCGTTGAAAGCGGCCGGCGCGTCTTGGCAAGAGATGAGTGCGTGGCCGCATCTTACGGGGAACAATAGCCTCTGCGTGATAAAAGTCTCAAATTCCCAGGTTCGACACATGCTAAATAGCTCAAGTGGGGCAAGTGCGTATCTTGTTCCCAACTTTCAATCCGTCGGAAGATGAAAGAGGAACCCAGCAGAAGAAAAGTGCAGAGCGACTTCAAAAGCTGGAATTTCTTTTAAGATGGTTCTCCAAAGACCACATCAAACACTGGGGGGCGGGAAATGGGGGGGGGGGGTAGTGGTGGTGGTGAATAGGGAGATAGGCCTAGTTGTAGTGTGAATATGCACACATGCACATGGCCGTGTATGTGTGCGTTCATGTTTGCGTAGCGCGGGAGATGCATGTGGGCTATGCCACTCTGACCCCCGAGTACACACAAGAAAAAGGCTGTCAGCTCTCATAAGACTTTAGGGTGTGCCTGTGTGTGTGTGTGTGTGTTTGTTCTCTTATTCTGGGAGGCCTCTTCAGCACCCAAAGAGCTCCTCAGCACCGAAGCTGCCAAGGAGACGATCACAGGGTGGCCCCGCGGCCCACACACACACGCTCACGCACATTCACCCTGCCGCATCAGGGCTCCCATCGCGCCGGCGCGCAGACGCATCACGCTCTTTCTCGGCGTTCGGAAGCAGAGTGGCTATTGATTGTTTTAAACACAGCATTTAGGACCCGACTGCTATTTCGAGTGCTCCGCGTACGCCCACTCATCTTTCTCCCGTGATGCATCGCGAGACATACGGCAACGCACTCCAATAGACACTCGCGTAAAAGCCCTCTGGTTTTATCAGCCGGCAACACGATCACCTTTAACGCAGGGGCCCTTTGGGGAAAAAAAAAACAAAACAAAAAAAACAAACGTGACCTTTCTTCCGTTTTAACCGTCGCTGCTTGTGGAATGTCAGACTTTGTCTTTTAGGTCTCACCCTGATGGAAAAATGAAGAGGACTTCAATGGAAACAATGTCAAGTATTGTATTCTGTTGCGCCTGAACCGCGTGGCTCCCGTTTGCTTTCATAGCGCAGCATTCTTCCGAGTTTCACCATTGCCAACGCCAGACATTGCCATTGTGGTGCGTATCCTTCCTGTTCGCCTTCCCTCTTTGGATGCCTGCCGACCTGCCGCCTGCCTCGCAAGTTGTGTCTGACCGTCTACCAGCGCGGCCCGGCCGTGTTTGTCTTTGTTCCTTCACCCACCAATTTTCGACTGCCTTTGCCTTTCAATGACGCAGGTGAGCCGGAGGCCAGCTGAGAAACTGATTTTGGGAACAGAAGCCGCCAGACAAGCTGGAGGAAATGATGAAAAGTTCAAAAGAGCAGTTGGTGTTCGGACAAAACCTCCAGGGGAAAGCCTACTAGACCACCCGAAAGTGATTTCGGGCTTAATTTCTATGCTGACTACCAAATAAACGTGAGTTGGAATGAGATCGGTTCATTCTGAAAACAACCACATCCCATATTCTGGCGTGTACATTTGTGCAACCACATTATTTGACTTGCTTGTATTTACTTCCTCTCTCAAAAATGATTTCCCCCTTCCCCACACACACACTTCAATTGAGTTGCACGGGCTGAAAATGTTTTGTAAGATTTGATTTTGAACAGGTGTCTGCAGATTTTGTTATATAACATTTCGCCGCTATCTCTCATTAGCTCCTGTGCAAGAAATGCATCGAAAGTTTCATCAAATATCATCACTGGGCATTTTCGAAACATTCGAGATTGTTGGTGCACCTCACGCCGTTACCATTGAATGTACATTTCAATGCATCAGTGTCACTAATCTCGTCGACGTTGCAGTGTGAATCTTTTTACGGTGCTTGCCCTAAAAATGGTGTTCTCCTCACGATAACAGACATAAAACAATATGTGCTGACCTTTGACTTCAATGTCAGTCCCTGATACCAAGTTACGTGTCTTTTTAAGGGAAGTGAAACAGTAACGCGTTTCACGGCAGAAAAGAATCAGCGTCATGCCCATCCTTTGAAACGCTATCCCTGGAAATAACACCATGAACATTTGCTGTGACACGCGACAGTAATTTCACAAGTGCACTCCAGTTACAAAGTCGGAAAGGCTGAACTGGGCAAAGTCTGCAAAGTCGGTGAACTTTTATGAGAATTTTCATTCGCATCTCATGAGCAATGCGAGTTGGGTAGAAGTGAAACGGCAACAGAAATACCTCTCCCAATTCACAGCCTAGGATGTGATGAACATCCTCCCTAGCCCTCACCATCCGAATGTGAAACGTCTGAAAGGAAGGAAGGAACGTGCTGCTTTGAGACGTGCCGCAGTGAGCGCAGCTAAATGGGACGCGTTGGCAAATCAACACTGATGGTGTTCAAGATTCAATACGACTTCCTCCCCGTTGCCGAAGAGCAAGCGGGGCTTTCAGACGTGTTTTATGACTCCACGAGACACTCATCAACCAGTTGAATGAGAGCGCCGACCTATGTAAAAAAAAAAAGTCACGCAATGTAATTAGTCTTGATCCCGCAGCTGATTTGCCCCGGGATGTCACGCTCCCCTGTAATCCCGTTTGATTGATTCGCACATGTGGGCGAGTGGCTGAGGCTTTTGCCTCTCGTGGAGACAAAGTGGGCAGATGTACACGTGGAGCAAAAGGAGCGCTATACCACGAAGAGGGCAGAGGAGGCACCTGCTGGGTACACATGCTTTTGAACAGGCTGCTGGAAGTGGCTGTACTCACGCACGCGTCTCTCTCAAACGCCGCCCCTGCTGTGCTTGCATGCGTATGGTGCCTCTGATTAGAACTCTGGCGAAGGTGGCTTTACTTATCCAGAGAGAGTTCTACCGCAGGTGCATGCTGTAAAGATGGACGCACAGAGGGAGGTCACATAAGAAGAAAAGAAAATGAAGATGAAGAAGATTGTTCCCGCAGCTGTGGCGACAATGGAGCTCCACTATATGATATAATCTATGTCAATTCTGCAAATACACACAAACAGTCCGCAGAGTTCAAACACTGTGGAAATGTAAACATCCCACTGTGGAGTGGAAAAGGTACGCGGACCTTTGGATTTAATAACCGGTTTGAGTTAACCTCAATGAAAGGTTTCCTGGAGTGGCAGAGCAGTGGCTACACAACGGTCAAGAGGTATTTGAAAACTGTTCCGGTTCAGCAATATTCCTAACAAAGTCTGGTGGGAATTGTGGCCTTGACGTCATGCCACAGCATCACAATCGAGTTGAGGTCAGGATTCTGGCCCAGCCGTCCAGGAGGTGTGGTTTCTTCTGTTGAAGCCATTCAGTTGTTGATTTACTTTGAAAAACAAATAAAGAGTCTATGGACTGAGGTGGAGGGAATTATGTACGGACAGTTCAAAACAGGAATCATTTAAAAAACAAAATGTAAAAAAAAAAAATGTCAGGAAAAGCCTACTAAAACATGTGAATTTATTTGCGGTTGATCAGAGGAACTTTGGCGAGTGTATGCTCACTTCCATTTCACAGACGTTTGAATGTGATTGGTTCATTCTGCTCACAGCCATTTCTCCACTTATAGGAGGGTGTGCACACTTGTGCAATCGCATTTTTTCAGTCGCTCATTTTTACTTCCACTTTTCAAAATAGAAATATTTTTAAAAAGTTGGACAGGATTTACATTAACCGTGACATTTAAAGATCTAATTTGATCTCATTAAAAAAAAAAAGATTGAATTGGATCTCATTGTTTAACATCACAAAAACCTGGAATTTGAACAGGGGTGTGTAGAGTTTTTATAAACTGCATGTAACAAAGCGTCAAGCACAAAATCGGCGTACATGCTACAAACTGGACAATTTCTTTTTTAAATTTTAGTCTGGCGTGTTTTACCTAACCATGGCGACTCTCAAGTGTTGTTGTGTTGAACTGCAAGGTGAGAGTATTTATCTTGTAGAGACGACTTATCCTCTCCTGTCTCCGAAGGTATTTTTAAGGTGTGGTTTTGATGAAACAGACTTTGCTGTTGTTCATAATGAAGACGGACGGGGGCGTGACCCCGGTGCTGACATTTGCGAACTGTTCTCTTTTGTTCCCGTAAGTCGAGAGTGTGTGAGTGCGTGTGCAGTCTGTTAAGGTTGATGCGGAGAAGGAGGAAAACGCATTCGCATGCGCGCTTTCACGCCGCTCAGCAGAAAAGACACATCTGCTCGTGGGCCCACAATCAACTGGATAGAACTTTGCTGTCAGTAAGCAAAAAAAAAAAAACTAAACTACTTAGTCAAGCCCTCGCTTAATAACCTCCAAATGACTTTTCCACCTGCAACCATGTGTTCGTGTAATCAGCAGCACCAAAGTGTTTCTGAGTCAGTTCTGGAGCACTCATGAGCTTGGCAGAGGTAACTTGCACCATCAAAGGCGGTCAAACACACACACACGCACCCACGCACACACGCACGCACGCTTTTAAGTGATGCGACAGTCCTCCTGAGGAATACAGTCAGTGCAAAGGCAGAGTTTTGTGTTTTACTGTCAAATTAGGATGCTGATGAAGCAAACTCACTGCAAATAAGCGTTCCCCCCCCCACCCCACCCCCGCCATTCAAAAATGAAATACAGGCCCAAAGTTAATGCTGTGCCCAAGCCAAATGCCGGATGAATGGATAGTAGTCTTACTCAGTGTTGTCTTTTGGTATTACTCACAGCAGAAGTGAAAGTTGACAGACCCATGTTTTGGTGACTGCAGATCTTGTTAAAGAATGCACTGTCAGACTATGAATGCACCTATACACATATACTGTGTGTGTGTGTGTGTGTCTCTCTCTCTCTCTTTTTGATACATGACCTGCCATTGGAGCCCCTAAAGGTAGAAATATGCTCTTTCATTTGTGCGTGTAAACAGTGTGAAGGCATGCAAAGGAACACGTACAGTATTTGCAATGATGCATGTTTGCGTGTCTACAGAGTGAGAGTGCTGGCGGCACACCACCTACACATCCACCTGCTCTGCTTTTTAGAGGGGCCTCTTCAATCACAAGGCTGGGGTCATTATGGATGCGAGCCTCCATAGCCGCCAGGCCACGTTTCGCTATTTCTGTCCTTGCACTTTCCCGCGAAACATGCAAGAAAAAAAAAAAAAAACATTTAACATGCACTACAAAACGTGCGCTCTTGAGACCACGAGTGGCAAATATGTGAAGCTGTAGCGTGAGAATTGTTTTTTCGTCTCTTTTTTGACACGGTGATGAGGAATGACAAAGCGGTGAACGGTTTAACAGGCGCCGTGAAGATGAGTAAGTCCAAACTTTCAGACCGAGACGTGACAGGGGGAGAGATGTTGTTTGTTCTTTAACCACAAGAACACAACACCGCTTTTCATCCACCAACAAATTAGAGCTAAAGTCCCAGTTGTAGTATTTTGTCACTGTGGTCTGATCGCTTACAGTGAGTAGTACGGCACGTGCACAAGTTGTCATGCAGCCAGTAACAAGAAGCCAGAACCTAAAGAGAAAACAGTGGAGCAGAATATTGTACCCGCTCGTTCAGGTAATAACATTTCTTTTTTTTTTTTTTTTTTTTTTGAATGATTTATTTTAAAAATGATTTATTCACAGAATAACATTCCTTCATGACAGCTTTTCTCAGTCGCTTTGGTCCATTTCTCAGATCGGAATTGAAAATGGCAAAAAACGGGATGTGAATTTTCTCAAAGCCGTTTGCGCAGATAGCAAAGTAACGTGGTTCGCCTGCAAAAGTCATTTTCTCGCCTAAAATCCTTAGTTCACCTCCCAAAAGTCAATATTTGTGCCGCCGAGCATGTCAGCGCAAGTCTTTGTGTCATTGTGTCATTGTGTATGGATAAGATTGCTTAGTCACGTCAATCCGACGGTGCGCTCTGCAAGGATGTTCTGATGTGAACTGAGGCAAAAGTTTTGATGACAATGATTCTAAATTGGGAGGTTACGCCGAACTGCAATGCGGAGGATGGATTGCAGGAGAATGGGCGAGATTCACATTTCATTTTTCCGGTTGGCACTGTAATTTTCTGACAAAGCATCTCATTGTGATGCGGAAAGGAAAAGAAAGCACAGAGTAGCGCAAAGGGAGAAAAAGTAGACGTGTGTACATGGGACGACCTCTTTAGCACACGGAAAGAATGACTTTGCAGTGTTCCTACCTCATTTGGACCACAAATGATCATCCGCATCTCAACAATTATCTTCATTTGCCGTGATCTTTTTCAGACAACTGGTTGATCTTTGGTTCATCATCCCCATTTTACAAAAAGTCAAGAACTCTGGTGTGACCAGAAAACCTGTAAACAAGGGCAAAGACTTGACTCATAAGAGACCCTGGCAAGGTCCAGCTACGGGGGTGTCCAAGCGTGTTTTCCTTTGAGGGCTGCATTTTGCCCAAGTTTAGCCAATCAGCTTCCAACTTTGAAGTCTCTATTGTCCTCGCTATCCCCCAGATGCACTCTAGTGTCAAGGCTACTATAAATACTTCCTTGGAGGCACCGTAGTGGTTCAGAAACAAAACACGAGACTCGACCAGAACCAGTACTTCACCAATACACACCACTTTGCTAATCTAGTGTGCTAATTAGTGTACTTCGTAAGCCACAACGATTGCTAATAGAGTTACTGCCTGTGGTTTCTCTGCTTGCCTCCGCCCCACAAAACATGCTTGCTTTGACATTCCAAGCACAGGGCACATAAACAAAAATTGTCAGCTGATGTAAAAAAAAAAAAAACAGTCTGTAAGCAGGAAAGGTTGTGAGATATTTGTGCAAAAGAGCATTTACATATACGCCAGCAATGGAGCAAAAGCGTTTGTGTATATAAGCAGCGGGTGATGTGCTGTGTTTGTTGGCGAGTTGATTTTTACAGGCAATGATTTGCTCCAGGGCGTTCGTGTCTAGGCTTGTTTAAGATGCACAAGGTTCTAAGCATTGGGCATGGCACTTGGCGAGGGATCACGCCGAGGCTCCCCTGGGGCTCAGCTAGAATTGCGGGCACCAACGAAAAAGAATGAGATATTTTTTTTTTTTTATCATGACAGAAACTGCTGAAGCCGCACCTTTTGATCGAAAACAGCAGAAAATCAGATGGATTTGAACACAAGAGCTCCACAATGAACGCGTTTGTTTTCGAGACAGGCTCAGACTTTCTACTTTTTATGGAAATCGTGATGCTACTCTTTGAAAGGTCTTGCCCCCTTTATTCATATCCATCCTGGGGAGGGGAGGTGGATTCCCTAACTTGCTTCACTCATGCGGCCACATTCTCGTGTCTGGCGAATGTTATTTTGGACAACGACCAGCACAGAAACGAGGAAGTACACCAGACAACGAGATGAAACACACCAGAGACAATAAACGACAAGAAAATAATTTGTGACACTGTCAGAAGTGTTTTTAGTATGACGCTTTAGCTGCCAGGACAATAGCTACATTAACATGACTCATCCAAAATAATTAAAAAGAGGATATGGTTGCCTTGTTCACCTGACACCTCATCGGGTGTCCAATTGCATCCAATTACAGAGTTCCTTATCCTACAAAAGTGAGCCTTTCGATGCAGGTTGGACTGAGACTATTAGCAAAACTCATTTTTTTCTACACTATTAGCTGCTGGTGTTTCTCAAGTTGGAATTTGCTTCTCCTGTTCATCTTCAAGTTGTTCTAACCTGGAAAGAAATTAATGTCGAGTGCACCGGCCACAGCACTTGTTGAATTTCAGTGTTGGGCGGAACTTCTGAAGGTGTGACACCTGTTGTTAACCGTTGTTGTCGGTAACTAGATTGTTACCGACAACAACCGTTTGAACTGCCTGATTGACTTTCAGTGTACTTGCCAAAGTTGTGGCCGTTGTTTGAACATCCAAACCAATGAAAGCAATGTCAACAACAACATTATTTGCAAGTTACGAGATGCAACGAACGGGGACTCAGACTTGCTTTTTCATGCCATATTCTCAAAATGATGATGAAACTTCCAAGCGGCCCTCTTAAGAGGGCCCTCGCTCAGCATTCCCGACTTGAATCTATTGATTTCTCTGCACCGTTTTCACATGATTTTCTGTCTCTATGGCAAAAAAATGCCACCGTGTGCGGCGTAAGGTTGTTATCCGAGCCCCGAGCAACTCTGGTGCCATTTTCAGTCGACAGCAAGTGGCAAAATGGCCGCCTCGGGATAGACAAAACCGGGCAGATTTTGCTGTTTGACACGTATTCCACGTACGCAACATGAATCAGAGTGCCGTGTTTAGACCAGTGGGCCTGCATAGAACATGTTCCTTTCAAGAACATTTTGGTGTTGACTTCCCTTTTAATGAAAGCCCAAACCCATTTTTGACCATATGGCACACAATGCAACCACAAGAAACACACAGCGGCTTTGGTTCTGCGACTGAGCCAAGCCGTAGCTGAGAAGAGCAACATCCCAGAGTTCCTCGGCACATGGAGCGGGATCAAACGTGTGCAGATTGGAGGAATCCAAGCCCAATTTCGTTTGCCGGCAAAATACACAGAGGACAAATTTATGAGCAGAGCCAATTTGAAACTCAGAATAGATGTGCATCACGCAGCTGTTTTCTCGTGCCAACCCGAAGCTAAATGCCCTCAAACATTCTTGATGAATCACTTCAACCTGCTCCACAGGTTCTTGATCACCCACGAATGAAAGGACAAGAGGAAGGAATAACTGAAATGCTTTGACATGAAAGAGAGAGAGTCACTTCTTCTGCCTTTGACGCATCTTCTGGATTAATTGGACTTTTCAGGCTCACTATAGTTATTGAGAAGCAAGCAGAGTATCTTGAATGAGCTCAGCACCCAGCGTGCTATTTTGCCTCCCTACATTTCACATAAACGTGGTTCATGGACCTAGAATATCAACGGTTTGTTCCAGCCCTTCATGTTTTTCTGGGAAGATCCCGACATTTAAGTAAATAAATAAATAAAATCCGCTTGAACCAAAATGTGACTGCATATGAATCCGATTCGTCACGGATGCAAATTTTTAACAGCTCATTTGGACACAGTTGTAGCAGCACACTCTCCGACTCGCTCTGCGTCTCTTTTTCATGCCGATATAATTCTATTTCAGCGTCTCTAGTGGACCGCATTCACTGACTGTATGACTATATCATGATTCCGTTCCATTTAGAACCAAACAAAACCTTGCGGCGATGACAGTGCGATGGGAAATATCGGGGGATAATGAGGCCACCGTTAATTTCCATTCCGTGAAATACCGAGGCAGATTGCGAAGCCAAAAATAAGCATATTGTCGCTATCACGTGGTACTTGATGTGCTACGAAAACACGCCAGACTTGAAGTCAGCCGAGCATCTCGAATCGGAGACCTCATGAACTTAAACCTTCAAATTAATGCCACACGAGGAGTGACTGAGGTTTTTGGTGGCTGACCTTTGACAGATTCGACGGCCTGCGGTTTGGTCTTAATACGGCATACGCCGCAGCATCATGTGGCGCGATGATGTCAATGATGATGGATCGCTCTATTATTAGACCGGGCAATAAAGTGACCGGATTCACAAAGGGGACTCACCAACACAGCGCACGCTTCAGAGGCCCCATTATGTCTAAATGTAGGCGTCAGCCTTTCCGTCAAGAGGGCACTTTGCAAACAAACCTCGTCAAGACTGAGCGTGTCTTTCTCTTTCCCCTTGCCCACCCGCTCGCCCCTCCAGAAGCCGCTGCTCTTTTCTGCTGAGTGGGTGTTTGCTGGAGTCGCCAAGGTCAGGAGGGGAGAGACCAAGAAGTGAGGCGTGGAGCTTGGAGCTTTGACCTCTGTCTGGCCTCGGTCGTGCCTGCGCAGCTCTGAGTCACATGGACGGAGTCTTCTTGATGAAGGGAAAGGGCTCAGTGTTGCGAAGACGCGGACGACGGGCGCACTGCCGCCCGCCTCGGACAAAAGACGAGTTGTGCAGAGGTGGCGAGGCGCACAATGGGACAGTTTGAGTGGAGGAGGTGAGGAGAGCTCAATCTCCAGCACAAGCACCTCGTTGTGAAGGCGGAATCCATGAGGGCAAAGAAAGCAACTGCGATTTTGCAAGAATTGGTGCGAAGGAGAATGAGGAAGGTAAAAATGTGCGTGGTCAGAATGACCGAGCGGTCCTGGCTTCAGGTCTTCAAATCGTCGTCCGCTCGTGGTAACCGCCGTTGAAAGTTTCAATCCGGCAGCGGACAGCTGAGGTTTATCGTTACGTTGTAGAGATCTGTCATTTTTATTTCCTTATTATGACGACAAACACCAAGGCCACACAATTGCAGCTTATTAAAACTGTTTGATCAAAAGACAAATTCATTTGAACACAATTGAGTTGCATGGCTCGGTCGAAAAATTCTGACTTGCAGTATGGGAGCCTGCGATCAGCTAGCTAGCTTAGCAAACTGATCTCGAGCAGCCGTTTGCCGTCCGTTCTTTTCGGCGCCGCGGACCACTTTCGGGTAAGAACATACAACGCATTTTGATGGAGCATCGACGGCGTGGCCCAGCAACACGGAGATAACGCTTCCTTCGAGGCGTTCCGCCACCGTCTCGCAGCGAATGTTGTCATTAGCGATCAGCCACAACGGTTATTCATAAGCTACTATGTAACACGCTCCGAAGGTCAAGTTAAAAATAGAAGCGAAACAAGGAACACTGTAGATGGATATCAATGTGTTCCTTTTATTTTGAAGTCGGCATCGTGGCAGCCGAATTGACTTTGAATTGAGGCTGGCCTGACAGTATGCAAAAGCGTCGCGTGAGGCTTGAACTGGAGCGCCGGATTCCACTTTTAGTCCTCATGCGGCGCCCCTGTTCAAAAACACTTTTGCAAAATACATTCTGTCTGTAAATGTACAGGATATCTGCTTTGTGATCCTCATGCCTTCTTTTTTTGGGGAGTCGCACGTAAATGCGGAGCCCGCTGATGAGAAATGAAATCGGTGAGACAAAGGATACGTTTCCCGTTAATCCTTTGAATAAATCAGTCGTTTTCTCCTCCCTCTTTGCGGATTTGAGCATGTGGTGAAGATAACAGTGAAGAATATTCCACCCAAAGTCATGTGCCTTTCGAGGTCACGTACAGTCCAAGTACAGTTTGATAAATCGGAGCGTATAAAGGCTTCTTTCCAACCTCGGGGCTCACACAGGAATAGGCCCAGGTAACATTCAATTGTTTTTGGCAGTCATCCATGTGATCCGCGCTCTTACGACCAAATCTGTTGCCAAGCAGCTCATCTTGCCTTGAACCCTTTTGAATACACCTTCACCCCCCCCCCCCCCCACACACACACACACACCAAACACGCACAAACAAAAAGACATCAACACAAAATCCCGGCGGAGCAACAAACCTCGTCTGCAGACAAAGAAAGCAGAACTCGGAGCGTTTTCTATACTTGTGCGTACAGAGCATCTCTAAATCCAAACAGTCTAAAACCGAGATGTGACTAATCAAGATGTGACTAAGATGTCGGACACATTTTTGTTTTCACAAACGCTGGAACCTGATAAGTGAAGTGTTCCAACGAAACGCCACATGTTAATGTTTAGACTTGAATTTCAAGCACGACTGTGTTGTTTCTGGACATCAACAGTCTTAGTCACAAATCCATAACACACGCTGTATACATCTGCCTCTGTCTTCACCCTTTTTTTTTCCCTCCTCTCTCTCACACGGCTTAGTAGTAGGAGTGTTTTGACTAACATTTAGCATGATGGCAAGATGCCACTGCATGAGTCTTCCCGTAAACACTCACCACTCTGGACCATAAAATGTACTTTGCCAAAATGTCACTGGGACTGCGGTCAACCTCGGCCGCAACGCTGAATAAAACCTCAACCCCAGCGGAGTGGAGCAGCGGCTGAAACGAACAGCTGCGCAGAGAATAGCATTTATAAGGGAGGTGGCAAAGTAGATGCACAACACTGCCAGGAAGTCTGTTGTTTTTCTCTGTTTATCCATATTCCCATGGAGACTGGCAAGAAGGAATAGAATTAAAACAGTCTTGGTGAATAGCAGACAATTTCTTCACATCGCTATTATCAATCATGTAAAAAAAAAAAAAAGGAGGGAAAAAAAGGCAGGCTTCAGCTTTCAAACTTGCTGTGCGATTTTGTTGACCTCTGTTTTCTTGGGAGCACTCCTACCAGGTCTAAACACAATAACGGTCTGTCTGACTGCCAAAACTAGAACAGCAAAGCTTAAACAAACATACAGATGGAGGGGCTGCTTTGACTTGGAAGGTTCAAATCTGAAAGTTGTTCCGGCAACTTTTGGTTTCCATCATCAGGGGTTGCCACAATGAGTCTGCTATCACACGATTTATTTGGCACAATATTTATGTTGAACACCCTTCATGACTCTCTCTCTCTCCTCTCTCTCTCTCTCTATATATATATATATATATACACATACACAAACACACACACACACACACACCAGTGGCGGCCGTGCATTTCAACCTTAGGCCTTCAGTGACGTCACATACATTAACACAATATAGGCTCGTCAGGCAGCACTTAATTTCAGGAGCATTTAAAACCATCAGGTATGCATTCACAATTAAGAGCAGGAAACTAAATTTACAGATATTGTCAAAAATAAAAAGATTTAAAAATACTAAATAAAATGCCACCCAAATTACGCTGTGTGATCATAAACAAGTCTGTCCAATAAATTGCGCAATGTCACAGTTTCATATAAGACACCAACCACACAATAACAAAACAAACTATTCTTTGAAAATAAAATTAACAGATCATTTGCATTTTGAGAATAGGCTATACAACAGCAAATAACTGAAAATGTTCAGCAGCTGAGATTGGACGAATTTTAGTGCACGAAGCTGACTACAATGCGCCATTATAAATTGCAGGTGAGCTGATTTATTTGATAATTTTTTTGTATCTTTGTCATTTTATTTCGTTACCATTAATACTAACGAAATAAAATAACAAGAAGAAATGTAAAATAGAATTCATTTCCTCACCAATGTAGTGCCTGTTCACTGAGCTGCAGATCTACGCGAGTGTCCTCAAACGTTTTTAAACGCACCGTAGCTTGTAAGTGCCCAGACGTGCTCTGATGTTTCCTTGCTCCCTTGGTAAAACTACTTAAATTGGTAAATCCAGTGGAAGGTCCGTCTTGAAAATTGTGTGGAAAGTAGTCCTGCAACCAGATCAACGTCTTCTCCTTCGGCCATTTTGGGTCAAAATGCAGCAACAGCTCCCCCTAGCAGGCGCTCATCCAATCACCGAACGCGCACGTCCAGTCTCGACGTAAACCCCTCAAGATGGCTCTGGTACACAGACTCGTGATCTGATTGGCTATTGCAAGCTGACCGAGTCCGTTCATTTACAGCGCACAGGGGCCTGCTCTGTTTCATCTGAAGGCCCCGAGCAAGTTTAGTTTACCTGGCAACACAAGCTATCTGAAATATGATTGGTCAAAAACTCTACCATATAAATAAGTTATTTATCGAGTGGCTTTCAATGTTATTTAAAATAACATACTCAACTAAGTGGAAATAATATGACGTAAAGAATACAGAGAATAATTTTGTTTACATATTTATGAAAATAAAATAAATTAAATTTATGTTATTCTAAACAAAACAATTAGAAACTACTAGCGCCAGCAAAAACGATTTACAAAGCCACACTGTGAAGCTTTTGGTGGTCATTTTCAATCAAAGGGAAATAAAGAAAGGGGGGCAAGCCTCCATAGCTTTCCTCAAGAAAGAAAGTTAAGTCAACAGTGGGAGGATGCACTTGGAAGAGTCCCTGTGCCCAAAAGACCAGCGGCCGTGGTTTCGTCATTTGAGCTCAGACTCATCGGAGGCCTTTCATCACCCTCAGCTCATGAGACAGCTCACTGGTGTGTCTGGCTATGAACGCCAGTTAAAACCAAATACAGTGGCTACTATATTTCCTCACAAGGATCCTCAAAAGACACATATGACCCGTGAAAACTGGGCGATATATATATATATATATATATATATATATATATATATGCAGAGACACACACAACACACACACCGTTTAACATTTGTTATATACACATCACAGTGTTAACTATTTACTGATGCATTCAAAAATCAGACAATTTCCCAAAAATACATTGATAACAACGCGTTTGGGGTGGCATTCAATCCACATTAACTTCATTACAAAGTTGATCAAAATTACCAAATCATAATCACAATTATGTAATAATGCAGTCATTGCTGTCGTTTTAAACGATTGTATTTCTCTCCCTCAGTAAACATAAATGATATCCGAGGCCTTTTTCCCTCCCTTCAGATCCAGAAAGTCCCTTCCTGAGTAGCACATGGATGGCACAAAAGCAGGAATGCAGTCCAAGAGGGAGTGGGTTCCCGGTTCTCCCGGAGGGGAACTACTACGTCAGTCATGCCCATATTAGGAACGAGGACTTCCTCCACAAAAGGCTGAACCATTTCCACGGATAACTCCCTCTTAAATTACGTGAACATTCAAATAATTCGTGTCAATTGTACAACAAAACAGGTAATCCTGACCTAAAAAACAGCGTCACGCGTGATTTTATTTTATATTCGTGTGTGTTTGTGACAAGAATTAAAACTCGAATTGAATTATGTATCATTCCAACCCCAGTTTGTGTGTCAAATGAGCTGTATTAAACAACTAATCTGTTAGATTAAAGTTATAAATAAGGTAAAGGGTCTGTATTTATGACGAAAGTGCCCTCAGAAACCGACGCCGAGCGCTGTCTTGCCTACAGCCTTATTTACAGTCGTTTCTTCCCGGCATCTGCGTCACTCATGAAGGCGTGGTCTCTGGAGAGACCGGCCAATCAGAACGCAGCAGTACCCTGGCAGCAAGCGTGTGTCCATGCCTATATAAAACCGCTCGACGCAGCCGACCGAACACACCTTCGCACGCAGCAACGCACACGCTTTCTCACAGGAGTCCGCAAGTTTTTTGTAGGGGACTTATCAGGTGCGCGAAGAAATCATCAACCAGACTCAGGGGAGCGCTTTTGCCTTGATTTGTGGGACTTTCACTCATTTTTCCGTTGAAGTGGTAGTTTCTGATGTCGGGGCACTGTTGACAAGACGAATCGATGCTCGTTCGCTGCTGACTCTTGACATTTGTTGAGACTGTTTCAATAAGCAGCCGGTAAGCTTACTTTCCCGACTTTATGTCAACAAAGATGGAACAGCCTTTTTATCATGATGACTCTTTTCTGTCGGCTTACGGCCACTCAGACGCCGCCATGCACGACTACAAGCTGCTAAAGCAGAATATGAATTTGAACTTGACAGAGCCCTATCGCAACCTGAAATCGCACCTGAGGGCCGACACAGACCCGTACCAGGGGGGTCAGCAGGACGTTGGGACCCTGAAGCTCGCATCCCCAGAGCTCGAGAGGCTCATCATCCAAAACAGTAACGGTGTGATCACCACCCCGACCCCGGGGCAGTACTTCTACAATCGGGGCATCACCGATGAGCAGGAGGGCTTCGCCGAGGGCTTCGTCAAAGCCTTGGATGAGCTGCACAAGATGAACCAAATGCCTCATTCGGCGTCCTCCCTCGGCGCCAGCGGAGTTACCACATGCTCGCCGGCGGCTCCCGGCGTGTTCGGCTCAGGACTGCAACCCGAACCGCCCATCTACACGACGCTGAACGCCTACTGCCCGAACACCGGCCTCTCTTCGTCCGCCTCCAGCTACCCCACGGCCACCATCAGCTACTTGCCGCCCCACCAGCAGAACCACCCGCAGACCTCCGCGCACGCCGCTTTCCAGAACCCCCACCCGGGCTCTGGACTTCATCCGCAGCGGCTCGTCGCTCTCAAAGAGGAACCGCAAACCGTGCCGGACCTCCTGAGTAGCGACGGCTCGCCCCCTATGTCTCCTATCGACTTGGAGACCCAGGAGAGGATCAAGGCGGAGCGCAAGAGGCTGAGGAACCGACTGGCGGCGACCAAGTGCCGGCGGCGCAAACTGGAGCGCATCGCTCGCCTGGAGGAGAAGGTGAAAGGTCTGAAGAGCGACAACGCGGGCCTGTCCAACACAGCCTCGGTGCTCCGGGACCAGGTGGCCCAGCTCAAACAGAAGGTTCTGACCCACGTGAGCAGCGGCTGTCAGCTGATGCTCACGAGCAAGATGGAGGCATTTTAAACACAAAGACTACTTTAAAAAAAAAAAAAAGTGACTTTAAGGTGATAACACTGGAGTCATGCTGTGCATATAGCACCGCAACACCGCGAGGCAGCAGGGGGACTTTGTAGACAACTATGTTGTGCAAAAGACTGATTGAAATGGTACTTCCGGATGCTGGACACCCTCAAAGAACCATTCAACACTTCATCAGTGCAGCATTCGAAATGGGCAAACACTGAGAGAAGATGCCCTTATTATAGTTTACTCAACGGCAGAAATCGGTTATCAATATGTCTTTGTATATTTGCCACTGATGGTATTGTCACCAAATGCTGCATATATTCTTTGTGTAAATTATTGTTGTTTGTCCCGGTTGACCCAGGCAAACTAACCTTGTCCAATGTTTACAATGTCCTTCTTTTTTAATGTGTGATGTGTATTTAAGTAAAGAGTCTCAAAAACATGATGGCATCGTGTTGCTGTTCTCTTTTCATGAACACCGTGAGGGAAAAGGTCACTGCATGAGACCCTCAATGTACTGCATTGATGTCCTTGACCTTTAAAGTTGAGAAATATGCCCGTAACTTTTTGCCACAGAAAAAGTCCACAATTACTGTAAAGGGAGCGCAATAAAATGGTTTGTTTGGTGTTCAATGTGGGCAACTTGATGGTTAGCAGCGTTTTGAATGAGTGTATTCTGCGTACCACTAATGAACCCATGAAATTGCATGTATATGGTGCCATTTGAGGACAACGAACATTCAAGTATTGAAACTGTCTCAAAAGTAGGGTTGTCCAAATCCGGTCTTCGTTGTACGCGTTTCCCTTCTCCAACACATCTGATTCAATTAAATGATCGGGATCATTATCAGCCTTTTGCAAAGCTTGCTGATGAGCTGATCATTTGAATCTGGTGTGTTGAAGGAGGAAAACGTGTAAAAGAGGCTGTAAAGTGGATCTCGAGGACCGGACTCATTTCTATCCATTTGAATAGGAGACAGAACCCCAAAGGCTCATGATTCCGTATTCAAGAGGAAAATTTGGGGTTTTGACACCGTTGTTAACCCCATTTGGGGTCAGCGGTATATAATTTAGTGCAGATGGGGGGAAGTGACAGTGACTTTTAGGAATGCCGGGGCTCTTGAAAACGTCTCACCACTTGGCAGGGCATCAGGCACGAGTGGGCGTCGGGATCCTACACGGAGCATCTGCGTGGATTCTTGGAGAAGCGCGCGCAGCCAAGGACGACAAAGAGGGCGTACGCATCAGTGCACAAATATGCGCGGCAAAAAAGAAAAGAAATAAAATATGGGGCTCAAAGGAAGATTAGGTGAAGGGGTGGGGGAAGTCCCGTGGATGACTAATACGCACAGGCAAGCGTCTTGGGATAAATTAGGATGAGAATAACAGAGACCCTCAACGAATTATCTGCTATAGTAATGTTCATGACTGAAACCAAAAAGGTCATGAAAACAGCTTCGGCGACAGTTGGCCAGGAGAAGTCGAGCGCATAAATTGACCCCAGGAAAACCGGAGGGGTATTTCTGCCTCTTTAAACAGTCTATGGAAGAAAAGCAAACGCGGATGGCGGGGTCTGTAATAGTTAAAAATACTGTACACGGCACAACACAAAAAGTTCTTCCTGAAATCATGATTATTATTTTGAAGAGGAAGGTTATGGAACAGATCGAAATATTCCATTTCCATCCATAACATGCCGCTTGTATTTGGTGGCGCGCGCGCGGAACAGACCGCCCACACAACTTCTCTTTTTTCGAGATCATTTTCCCATTTTCGTCACAATAGAAAAACACGCAAAGGAAGTGGGTCTAAACACTCCGACCGAATGTGTCACACTATTAGGCGTAAATAGGTCGCCTCGAGCACATTGATTGCGATCAGAAACATCGCGCTGTCATCTCCCACTCGAAAAAAAAAGCCTCGGGTGTCACCGCCTCAGCGGCGGAGGCTCAATTTACGCACAAGACGAGCTTACGTGATAATAATGCGCAGTGAAAAGGAAAAAAAAAAAGCCCATTAAAGCTTCACTGGCGCTCCGCACGCCTCGGCCCGCAACCCACACCGATCGTGTGTGGGAACATCTGTGATGTGAACAGTGACGTCTGAAAAACCTTTGGGTGGGTTTAGTTTCCTCTCCGCGAGTCCCCCCCCTTCTCCTCCCACAGACACGCAGACCGGGTTGTTGCCATCTGCACGAGCAAACACAACACAGTTCCATGTACAACGGCACATTGTAATCAGAGGGCAGATATTGCGCCTGGTCAGGGTCTATTTGACTGTTCAAATGACAATCTGTAGTGTGTCGCTACAGAAGGCCTACTACACCATTCTATCTTCTGTCGGTTGAGAGTAAGATGAGGCTGTAGTCCTGACGAGTGTGGTTAAACACACCCACACGGTATAGTATTGGCTCTGAACCAGCAGATATTTGAAACGTCTGAAAATTAAAGTCGTATTATTTGCACTGTATTGTCGCCTAGAAAACAAAACAAAACAGGCCGGTCCTCTGCATTTTCATGAAGTGAATGAAACCTTTTTGAAGGGGGTACACTGTCATCTAGTGGAGATATTGTAAAAGTGCAGACCCCATATAAGGGTCGAAGTACAGTACAGTAAAAAAATGGCTTCCGCGTGAAACGGCAGGTTGGACCTAAAATGCACACGTCACATCGCATTTACAGTGAAATTGGCTTTTTTTTTTCTGTAACGATTGCGCTCTGATCTTTGTTAACTTGCAGCCAACTTTTCTCAAAACATGTTTTTGTCATCTTTTTAATTCTGGTCAGCAGTAGTCACTGCATTCTGCCGCCTGAAACGGTTGTTTATAAACCTTCTGAAATGTCCCGATGACAAGTGCCAGCAATTCATTTTGGACTCACCATTGTTATGTCTCGGACAAGCCGAGTTTAGTTTGGATCCTAAAGCGTAGACGAAAACAAGGTCTCCGTAGAAAAAAATATATTTTAATGTACAAATCGCACCGAGAAAGAGGGAACATAAAGCGCTGGTCAACAATAAGGACCAGAGGGCAAATAAAACGAATAACAAGAAGCGCTTGCACAAAAGGCAAGGGAGAAAAATAAAGACCGCGAATACAAACAAAAAACAATCTATCACAAATACACGCAAGAAAGCCAAGTCACAAAACAAAACCAGTACTTACTACACCATGGGTACCGAGAATACAAAGCGAAACACGACGAGGTCTAAAGCCAACTAGTCAATGAGCAGAGAAACAGCAATGCAACAAACAATACTCCGACAACAGGTGCACGGCGGGGGAGTCCTTAAATACTGAGTCTACTAATCACAGATTGGCAGCAGGTGTGCACAGAAGTCCGCTCATGCCACCTGCTGGCCAGACCGAAAACAAACCCGTGACAAAGATAAACACAGTAGAAAGCGGTTGCAGAAGTGTGCACACCTTCAAAGCGCGTGCACGTTTTGATGCGGTGCTGCTGGCCCATTTTTCCTTGCTAAAGAATTACAGTCCGATTAGATCGCGACTGAATCTCTGCGTCCTGTCTCCCTCGAGTCCACTCCGGAATTGTGCCATTTGAATCCGGGTCAGGCCTGAAGCCGGCTGCCCGGGCCTCCAAATTCAGTCAAAGTATCTGTAGGATTCAGATGATAGCAACCTGGATGGCTAATCTGCAGTTTGTTCAAAGAATGTCTTTGTGTGTCCTTGGACTTGCTTAGATGATAACGCTGCATAGTTGCAATCATTCAGCAATCAGGTTTAACACACACGATCAATGTTTTTTTTCTTTAATACATTTTTTTAGTCAACTCCATGGACCTGTTTGATAGCTTCCAACTTTTACACCAGTTTCAGCCACGGGATTTGCTTCAACACCCAAAGAAGTCAATCCTATAAAATAAAACCACAATCGTCGCAGTTCTGCCCCCGTTAATGTAGCTCAAGTTATCACGGCAGACGCCATGTTGTTCTTCCCTGTCAAATGCTTCAATTTATTTGACAGGAGGGTTGTAGCTAAAGGTTTGAGATAAATTGAATGATGAAGCCCATTGCAAATATGAACAATGAATTGCCTTTCAGAAACTTTTCTTTATTGAGAACATATATGAAAATTACACAAACACCAATTTGAGGGAACTTTCACTTCAAAAAAAATAATAATTCGCATCTAACGTTACCTCGAAATTGAGCTACATATAGTAATCAGAATATAATCAAACCACAGGACATTAAGGACCAAGCTAGCAGAATAATATCTCGCGTGTGCGTGTATTTCGAATTTCGGAGCGTATTTGAATTCTGAGCATTAACACTACATCCTGGTACTAAGCATGGAACTGAACTTGATTGTCTACAGGCCACTTCCACTTCCCTCCCCGTCGTCCACGATGACGGAACGTTTGCGCAGGACAGAATTCCCCTTCTTGCCGCTCCTGGTCTGCGGGGCCGGCCTGCTCTGACAGGGAGACATATACGGAGGCAGCCCGCTTTTGGTGGTATCAAGCTCCTCCCGGGCGTCCTGGTGGGCCCGCAGGGCCGAGATCACGTCCTCATCCGAAGCGCTGAGGGTCAGGCAGCCGCACGGGCGAACCCGGCCGTCGGGGCTGCCGTTCGCTCCGGCATCTGCAACCTCCTCGGATGCATCTTCGACGGTCATGAAAGCGTCGCCCCACAGGCTTTCACACAGATCTCTGCCATGTTGATACATCTGAACAAGAAGAAGGGGGCATGCAGATGAAGCTGCATTTTGTTTACAAACCAATAATCATACGTCAATTTGGGATTAAGCGACAGTTTCAAGCACCAGAACTCGAGATCGAGCCCATTTCGGTGGTGGAAAAAGAAAGAACTGCTGCTAACCAGGGCATCGGCCCGGAACTAGAACGAGCACAAGGGCCACCTGGAAGAGGTAAACAAATTCACGAATTCCTCGCCTATTCTCTCCGTTTCCCGATGGCACAATTGCACCTCGACGTCTGCTTCCCGTCGGGGGGGGGGGATTAAGACCGAGGCACACAAGGTGTCCCGAGGGGGAGAATATATTCATCATTTTTGAAGGACAAAGAGACTGTCAGCTTTTTTACTGTGTAACGTGACTGACACACGTGCACACAACACGGCGCCCTTCCCTTGGCTCACATCGTTTGCTGCCAAAGCTTCGTACAAGCAGAAATTCCTCCCGGGGCGCTAGCGTGTCCTTGACATCTTTTGCTTATTCAATTCTGCCCTTCTCCATCCCAAATCTTATACTGCACATTGTTTGTGTACCGAACAAGAAAAAACCCATCGGTGGCAACATGGCAAAAGGTCAGTTCATTGGAATTGTGGAGGTTTTTGTTCTTTTTTTTTTTTTTTTTTAGTATATACAATACGACAATATGTGAAGCACCTGTCCTGATATTCCAACTTGGTCACCGCATGCAAAATGTTCAAGCTCAAAAGTAAACGTAACTGATTCCCGACCGGCATGGAAACACACATGTCCACACGCACTCGCATACCTGCTGATAAGATATCCTTTATTTGTCCCACACTGGGGAAATTTACAGAAATTTACCTGCTGATAGTGAACACAGCTTCCCGTGCAGTTGTGTCCTCTGGGGTCTGTGGCCCAATTACGAGCACACGTCAGGTCTGTTCTGCAGGCATCAAACCTGCAGAAAAAAAAAAAAAAAAAAAAGCATCCAACAATTCGCCACTTCTGATCGCCTCGTACATCCCTGCGCTTCCAGAGGCGCGGCGCGCGTGGTCTGAAAACTGATTTCGGATATCGCGTCATGCGGCTGTTGGCACACGGGTCGTTAATCTCGTTAATGCTTGACGACACGCTCGTCAGTCTCACCAATCCCGACAGAAGCTGCGGCAGAGAGGCGCAGCCTGGATGTAGGAGCGGCGATGCGGGTGAGGCCAGCGGGCGGCATCTGGCGAGCAGCGGTAGAAACATGACACGCGCTTCAGGAAGCCTTCACACCTAAGCGGAGAGCGGGAACGGTCATTGTTCACGTCATGAGACATATTTGGATTCATTTTTGCTCAGTGGCCGACAAGGCCTTGGCCGCTCTGCCTAAACACAATCAGAAACGCTGAAATCTGCCGTATACATTGCAATGGAGAAGAATTGAGTCGTATTTTGGTTGTTTTCTGGACAAAAGCTTACATAGGACTCAGCGGCCCACACTTGTCCCAAGGTTCATTCTGATTGCTGGCAGAGGGAGAATGGGAGATATCCCGGATGTCTTCCTGTGTGCAGCAACTGTCTGTCAATCAGAGGACACGCATCCATCAGTCAGTCGCGGTGCCATTGAAGTCTCACCCGCAGTGCTTCCAATGAGCCGAACGGGCGGGCGGTCACTCACTGTCTGCGTAGAGCGTACACTCCCTCAGGTGAGGTTCCGGGCTGGGCGTGGCCTTGTGCTTGCCATCTTGAAGACACACCCCCTCGGAGCTGATTCCGACTATCAGCGCAGTTGTCCAAGATGCGCATATCAACAGAAGAGTACGCAAAAGGACCCTCATGTCTAGAATCACAAGGAGTTCGGTGAGTTGGAGAGTACCTCATACTCAATGTATTTTATTTTACACATATATGTATACAGCGTGTATATATATATATGTTTTGAAATTTTTGGTTCCGGAACATATACTGCAATGCGCCCTGAAATGCATTTGATTCTCTCCCCAGCATAACATTGAAATAATTGTGTCGTTAATTTCCCTACAAGCTGTTCCCATTGTCGGCCCGGGTAGAGTGTCTGAGACGTCCAGCAGGCTGTGTGCTCCGCATGTGGTGACCTAGTAGCAGGGTGAGCCTAATGAGGTGGGACTCAGACACCGTCATCAGATGGATGACATGCGTAGTCGTGTCATCCGACAAGCTGCTGCTTCCATGTGGAGGCCACGGAACACAAATTAAATAAATCAGCGGCCAGCGTGGCCTCGGGACAGGTCTGACCCACACAGAGACACCGTTCAAAACTAGAAAGACATGAGTTCAATTTGAATACGTCTGAGCGGAAGGATTTCAAATAACTTGGTTGTCGGATACATATAAAATCATTCAGGAAAGTTCTTTTTTATCCCTCCAGTGATATTGTAACGTTTGATCATGACCATAATAATAATAACGATAATAATGCTGATCTATGCCACTACAAATTGGACAGCGGCATCAATTATATCCTTAAAAAATGCCATGTTTTTTTTTCAAATATGCCAAACGACCCCTAATCACACACTTTTCAAGACAAAAATAGAGATAAACTTTTTAGCCCATGTGTTGAAATTTGAAAAGCTCTTTACCGATGAAACATCAGAAACACATTCAACAGGAACAGAATGTACCACCGAAATTGAATTAGCCGCATTTTTTGAAGAGACCTCGCAGTGTTTTTTCCTCTTCTAACATATGAACTGAGTCTCAAAATCATCACGTGATCTTTGGTGTTTCGAGAGCAACAAGTACAGCGTATTTGCTAAAAAAAAAACTAAACAAAAAACACTTAGGTATGTTTACCTGTTTTTTTGTCGGAATATATGTTCCACCGGAATCGATCCCAAGTTGTTGTTCTTTTTTCCCCCCCAACAAACGGTTTGCGGAGAAAGATGCTCTTATCCCTTGCTCTCGTGCCGGCTGGGGCTTTGTGCTGCCAGTTTATGTCTGGTTTATATGAAGGACATTTCACTCCCATCCATTCGGCGACCTCCCCCCACCATCCTGTTTTGCTTTCTCTCTCTCTCTCTCTCTCTCTCCCCCCTCCCCTCCACTTGTGCACAAGTGGCAGAGAAAAGGCTGGACTCCCTCCCTCGTTAATCTCCCAATGAAGACGAACCCCCCCCCCCCCCCCCGTTGACAGTCTTATTTCAGCACCACTTCTTCCGAGCGCTGAGCGAAACAATTCAATGAGATTTCTTGACCAATTGATTTCAAGACCAAACCAAATCCCGCTGTGATCATGAGCAAGTGGTGCTGAGTCACACTGGTCTTCCATTCTTTTTGTCCACTGGCGCACGCAAACACACACACACACACACACACACACACACACACACACACACACACACACACACACACACACACATTGACACTGAGGCCATGGCTTTTTGCACATGCCAAGGTGAGTGGAAGTATATGAGATTTAATACTGGACGCTAAGCTGAGGACTGAGAGCGCAAATCTCTGTTGAACTAAGCAAAGTGACCTCGCCGCCAGGACGCAGCGTGTTCCAAAAGCCTTCCGGCTAGCGCCGGAATTCACGTAAACCTATAAACAGGATGGGTTTATTTTTACCACCTGCGCCCGAATACAGAGCGACATGACTCATGATGCACACGGGCGATCAGCGAAGCCGTAACCTCGCAAACAATGCAATGCGGCCAAAAAGGTGTCATCTCACAAAAGATACTTGCGTATCTTTTGCATTTTGAGAACACGCACAATCGAAACACCACAAATGTGGACGAATGGCAATGTGCGGACATGTTTGTTTGTTTGTTTTGTCCACTGCTTGGGTGTATTCATGCTCGTGGGTTTTAATCTCACCTCCACTTGGAGCCGGTGTGTCATGGTAATCCCCGATGCAGCTCTCTTTCCTCCCTAAAGCTTTTGGCCACAGAAGAGCAGATGGAGAGCATCTTGTGGCCTACATAGGCCGCCTAAAACCAAAGATTGGGAAACGGGAGACATGCCTTGGACCTTGTGGATTAAAGCAACGCAACAGCAGTGGCAAGAAAAAGCGATGAAATGACTACAGAGCCCTCAAATATGAGGCAGAACATTTCCATATATATATTTTTTAGAAATATAGAAAGATTTTGTTTCACAATGATTTGAAATGGAGAGCAAATAATTGACAAGCTATGATTACATATCAAAGACGTGTGTGTTGTTTTGTCATGAGCAAACTTGTGCAAGTGTTTTCTTATTTGTCTCCCCCCCCCCCAAGTGTTGAACTTGGTACTGTCACCCAAAAGATACTTGACTGGAAGCCACTTTCAAATGCAGCTGAGAGACGTTTTAGATCTGCACACCGTTACAGTCTACAATATTTCGTGGCTGTTCATTATTGATTTATTGGGGGGTGTTGGGCTTAATCTTTGGATGTGTGCGGGAGCTCTACCCCGCTTCTCCATAACTTAGCCGACCAATCGGTGCAGGCGAGGGTGACCCCGTTTAGCAAACGAGCTTCAGGTGTGCTGCCACCTGCACAGCTTAACCACCACTAATTTCAAAGAGGGCGGCCCGCCGGTCAAATGCTTCGCGCGTTGGCCTCACAGTGCAGAGGTGCAGGGTTTGAATTTGGCTCCGGACCCGGACCCGGACTTGCTGTGTGGAGTTTGCATGTTCTCTTTAGGTACTCCGGTTTCCTCCCGCATCCCAAAAAGCCTTTTTTTTCCCTCCACGGGATTACTGGATGGCAATTGAGCGAAATTTGTATTCAATGTTTTGCTTTTAACCATGACCACGCTATCATGCTTCAATCCCTTGTCGTAGACGAACATGAAAACGATCAGTCCAATCCCATTAAATCCTAAAGAGATTAGACAACAAAGTGGTCTCGGGGGGGAGAAGTGCTTTCCAGTTTATCACATCGAGTTCAGTGGAAGAGCAGAATCGGAATGGAGGGATCACTCTGGCCCAGCAGACTGTTTCGTAACTGCGCAGGGTCAGCACAACAGAGGACGTTATTTCGGGGGGGGGGAAAGCAGAGCAGAGGAGCGGGTGGACAGACAAACAGTTCACCATCTGGTAATTAGAGGAGAAATAACGATATCCTTTGTGCGAGAGCTATTCAGGGAACGAAGAGAGGGAGGACAAAGCAGGCCGTCGCTGCCGCTTGTGTACCCGGACTGTCGTTCTTAGTTAGCAGAGTTGGATCACGGCCTGTCTTGGAGCCTCCGCCCGGCCCTCAGCTGGCAGACATTGCCACTCGGTGTGAACCAGTGGTTCGCGCGTCGACCTCACAGTGCAGAGGTCGTGGGTTCGATCTTATGGAGTTTGCATGTTCTCCCCGGGCCCGCGTGGGTTTTGTCGGGCTCCTCCGATTTCCTCCTACATTCCATTGACTGAACACTCCAAATTGTCCCTGGGTGTGAGTGTGAGCACGGATGGTTGTTCATCTCGGAACAACTCGGGAGGACGCAGACCTCCAAGGCTGATGTCTATTTTCACGACTCGGAACATACAATGCATCAGCTAACTGTGTTTCACACATGGGGGGGGGGGGGCATCCTTCAAATAGCGTCGCGGCCTCCTCCCAAATTCCCCAAACTTGTATGTTAGGTTAAGTGAAGACTCCAAATTGTTTCTTGTCGTCTGCCTATATGTGCCCTGTAATTGACTGGCCGGGCAACCGGGAGTCAAATGGGATCGGCTTCAGCTCACCCGCGACACTAATGCGCTGTATAGAATCTCCATCCGGCCGTTCTCTGTACCGCTGATCCTGACTCGAGCCTATCATATCTGACTTTGGGCCACTCGGAACTGGCCGCGGCTGACTTGACTTCGACTGGAGGCTGACCTGACCACAGGCACGTACAGTCTGCTCAGTACCTGCCGAGCCACAGTGGAATCCGGTGTAAGTAATGATCCGTCTTTTGGCCTCCTAAGAAATGCATTGCTGCAACAAAATCCAATCTGCTCAATTTAAATGAACAATACAACTATCAATACATGAAAAGTCCTTATGACGAAAAACATGCTTCAACGTCGCACGCCAAATATTAAAACCATTGATTGGAAAGGGACTGGCCGTTGATGAAAGCTAAAATTGTTCAAGTTCTCCTCCCGGTGGTTACTCTGCAGCATTGCATGCAAAGCACCAGCAGTACGATAAGAAATACTGAAAATATTTATTTAAGGTGCTTTAAATGAAGATTTCAGACTGTCCAATTCATTACTTTTTGTTGGAGTAGAATTTGAAAGTTTAGGGACCACGATGGTTGCATTTGGGGTCTGATCACCCTCCTTGGAATGGCTGACGCCACGTGACGTGATTTCAACCGCTTCCAAATTTATGATTCTAAACCTGCAGCATCCGCAAGGCCATATCATCCAATGAACAAGATTACCTATATCGATTTCTATGGAAGCACTTTAAAAAGTCTATTTTTGTGTAACACTTTCAGTTACTTCTCTGTTTGGCACTGCTGTTTTGCTCATTCGCATTTTATAGCAATATTACATTACATGTTCTATATCCTTTGTCAGGCACACAAGAGATTTGTAAGGAACTTTCCTATTGAAGTCGCACCGAACGGACCCCATCACCGTTTCCGAAACGACATTTAGAAGAGGTCAGTGCAGGTGGTATGCACGGAACACAAAGCCACAGCGGTTAGCCACTTCGGTGACGTTGTTGTGTACTTTTGCAGCACTCGGCGTCATTGTAAGAGGCTTCGTTGTGTGTGTTTCAAGGTCTATTCATCTACTGGTTGGTTCTTGCCAAGTCTGCTTTGAGGCTGCATCCAATTACCATTCATACCAAAGACTAAAACACTCGTGCGCACACACACGCACACGCTTAGGCCCCGGGCTTCCAAGCCCTTCTTCGCTCAGAACATTTTGGCCTTTGTTCTCTGTGTCTGTCTCTTTATTGACTGTTTCTCCCCCCGCAGCTTTGGCATAGAAAAAAAAAAAAAAGAATAACACAACAAAAGCTGTGTCATTTTTTTTTGTCTCCTCTCTGCTGTGTATAAATCTCTTCCTTCACAAATCGACTGATGCCATTCAGAGGCGGCAGCAAAATACCTTCATGCTTGAAAGGCCCTGCTTCAAAACACTTGAACTGTAAAAACAAAGCAGCTGTTGTGCTTGTTCCTTTATCAATTGCTCTGCAGTTGCTGCGTTTCTTTTATGCGTTGGTCCTTTATGATGTCATGTAGGCCTAATGTCTTCCAGTCTATAAGCTCAGATCACTCCGTAAGACGCTGTCAGTACCTCAAGCTTTCTTCCGTGTCTTGTGTATCCAGCTCTCCTCTCTGTAGTTACTTAGTATTCATATTTTACTCGCCATCGTGTGTTGTCCTGCTCTCAAACTGAGCGGGGGTGGATGCAAACTCGGAATGATTACTCTGACAGCCTCCCAGTGAAACTGTGATGTCAAATATCGATGACAACAAACACCCTGACAGAATGACGCTGCATTTTTTTTCCTACGGCCTGCAGCGCCACAGTCCTGTTGTAATACGATCACCAACCACAAGGAGGGTTAGGTTGAGGAAATGATAAAAAAAAAAAAAAAAAGAGTACGTCAACAAAGCTGAGCACTTGTCACTCTCCGAACCCGCAAAGGATTACCCGATCATTACGTAAGCGGATATGACAGTGCCATCGTGGCTTCTGTGTTGAGAAGCTGCTTAGCACAAGCAATTCATTCCACAGCAAATATAATGAGGCAGTTGTGAAACTCAATTAACCGCTTCCCTTCGGGCCCAACTTCCACCTGCGCTTGGCCCTCTTACGCCTCTGGTGCCACAGCACTAATGTGTAGCCTGATTTGTCCACTACGCGTCCTCTTGGAGTGTAGCCCAAGCACGGGGTTTGGAGGTTTTGATGGAGCTCAGAGGCAACAAGGTTTTGTGTCGCTGCGAGGCAGCCAGCGCCAATGATGCCGGGAAGGTGAGTTGGGGTTTACACAGCTTGCCGACAGGCCACAAAACAAAGTCCTAATGTCAACACAGAGATGGTCTGGCTCCTTCACTGCTAACCAGATGGCCCCCATCGCTCCATTTAATCCGACACACGACAGCCTGCTTTCTGGATTGTTTTCCTGACTACATCTCTTAGCACATTCTGTCAAATTGAAGGTTCATTTACTCATCGTCAAATCTTTCACTCAGCCCAAGTTAGCTTTTATGGAATCACAGATTTTTTTTTTAATCATTAATTAATTTGTACAGTACAGTGCAAAGGTCTAATGCCAGCACTCCCTCGCTTTGTTGTTTGTAATAACCCCTTTCACAGCAGACAGGTTGTGACAGTAGAATCAATTTGATGTTTTGTGATTATACAGCAAACACACGCCTGGTTGGCACATTGGCATCACTGTGCAAGAGGTGCAGGGTTCGAGTCCGGCTTCGACCTTCGTGTATGGAGTTTGCATGTTTTGCCCGTGCCTGAGTGGGTTTTCTCCGGGTGCTCCAGTTTCCTCCCACAATCCAATCACATGCGTGGCAAGTTAATGGAACACTCGAAATTAGCTGTGAGCGTGGATTGTTGTTCGTCTATGTGTGCCCTGCGATTAGTATCTATCCATCTATCCATCTATCTATCTATCATGTGTCACTATCTATGGTGCTGAATGTTGCTATTTGAGACAGTTTTCGACGCAGGCCGCCGTGCACCCAATGTGAGCCAAAACGGGGGCGTGCGGTGACGCATCATTGTGCGCGTTGCGTGAAGCTCCAATGACGTGAGGAGAGCGCGAGGCGTTCGGGCGGAGGGGGGAGGAGGGGCGACAGGGAATCCCAGCAAAAGAGTCACACAAATATCGCGTTGCTGCTGCTTGCCCAGTCTTACTGGGAGCGAAGATGGAGGACTGAAGAAGAAACTGTGTTTTATCGAAAGGAGAGTTATGTGTGCCGACCGAACGAGGAGCTCCGGGTTGAGAAAGCGACTCTGTGCTCCGGTCCTCCCGTGGGACGTCAAGCAGGCGTTTGGCCCAGTTGGGTTTTCCAAGTGGCAATTCTCGCGTGAAAAGAAGCTCGCGTTTCTCGCGGGCGCTGTTGTGACACAGCAGGACGAGTCAAGATCAGGTTCGAGCTCCTAAATAGGAGTCACAACTCCCTCCAGAACCGAATCCAGACGGACAAACCTCTGGCGGGGTTGTCAAGGATGCCCGGACAACAACTGTCAAGAGTGAGGTTCCGCTTGGCGGCTTGTTTTTATTGACACGAATTAGGAGCAGACACAATGGGGCCGCTCGCTATTTGTGTCACGACGTGCTCCTCCTCGACGTGACACCGGACCCCTCAGCTCAGGACCTTCCTGCTGCTGTTGCAGTGCAGTTCGGCTGGAAGCTGAAGTCCCGTTCGGTCCGAACACAGAACGGAGCGAGCTCGTTCTTTTTATTGCCCTTGCACTTGATGAAGACATGGATGACTCGGGCATAATACGACGCCGGAGGCTGCAGGTGAGCTCACGCTGGACATCGCCTCTCCGTGACGTGATCCTCGATATGTATTGACCCGAAATCGCAGAATCTTTCTGTATTTGTATTTTTTCATAACACAAATGCATATACAATTGCACTGTTGTTTCCGTGTGCCGCACCATTAGCTAAACTTTTATCCCCATCAACATTTTTTTTTTATGGGCGATAATTGTCATTGTTCTACCATGCATTTTCTAAGTGTTATTAAAACAATACATATATAATACATCGTACTATACGGCTGTAACTAATGTCAACTATAATTATAAATAGTATGATAAAATGTGTATCTTTAATAATACAAAATTGATTTCCATCATACAGCACAGCACACTCTAGAAAAAATATAATTGAAGGTCTTGCAGTGGCGTTTCTTAATGTTGACTAATTGACAGAGGTGGGCCTGTCAGTGAATGTTGCCGGTCTGTCATTTGACATTCGCCAGCAGCCGGGCCACCTTCACTCCGTCATCGTTATTTTAACTCAACTCGCTAAATTACAATTTGTCACCGCAGTTTTAGGACCGTCGGCCAGTCTGTCATCTTCAGTCCGTCATCGTTACTTTAACCACGCTTTTGTCATCTCTCGATTACAGTTTGAGTTTTTGTTCTAATGCTTTAGTAAACAAATTATCACAGTCGGCCACCACTATTTTAGGACCGTCGGATCTTTCTTCTTCTTCTTCTTGTTTGGCAGCGTCGCGTTAGCGATAGCCAATCAGCATCGAGAATGTACATACAACGTCACAAGCAAACTGTGTTGAAATAATAACAATGTGGGACAATATCTTTGCGGTCTGTGTGAACAGGAGTTCTACAACGCAGCCATTGACCGACACAAAAAAGGACCGAGCTTGGAGAAAAGGGAGCAAGAAATTTGACTTACCTCGTTGTTTGTAGTTGCTTGTTTATCGCTGTTGAACTGTCAATGGGATTGATCAAGGTATGTTTTTTTTTTTTTCTCCATCATTGCTGCGGTGAGGTTCTCCTGCCCTCGTAGGATCACGCATATGATTAGAAGAGCTTATGTAGGCCAAAGAGTGTGCTTGATGAAATGTTGCAAATGAATTGTACCCCATGCGTGCTGATTCAAACCACTGTGCTTATCCGATTTGAAGCTTCCTGCTTAATCATGGGTCATGCAACCGCCCCCCCCCACCACCCCCACCCCCAATCTCTGCATGATTCAGTCAAGTGTACTGAGCAGAGATGAGCAGCCCGCCGGGCGGTTTGCAGCCTCTTGTGCGCATGCCATGTGTGCTTTTCTGTTGACATGTATTTCCATTTATTCATTCGGTTAGCAGCAAATTAGCATTGCTAGCAAACGCTAGATGATCCTACTTCGAAGCTGGTTAGCGGCAAATTGACCCCTATTCCAAGCGAGAGAGGATAGAGAGAGGAGAAAGGTATCAAGGAAGGATTAGTAGTGAAGTGTGCTGATGGTTTTTTTTGTATCATCATCCCCACGACCGAGCTCCTGGCTGCGCCGTCATGATGTAGAACGAGCTCGAGGGCAATCTAGCATCATACTGTCAGGCTCACAAAAGCCGTTGGTAGGCGACACGATGGTTGTCTGGCATATTTCTGCATGTATAAGAGAAACGTGTGTATGGCTGACTCTTCTGGCGCCCCGTGCGTGCGTGCGTGCAGTGTGAAATGCTGTGTTGAGATATAATTGGCTGCCTTGTCAGTCGTTCCCTTGGGTCTCATCAACCCAACTGTCATGCTGTGTCTTTGTCTTTCACATACACACATTTCTTTGCGCACCATATGGCGACACGTCCCCCTCCCCTGCAATTAGGGGCAGGGGTCGCACATCCGTGATGCATGGCCTCAAAATGCCGAACGTGAATTTAGACCACGTCTCGCTGTGCCGGCACTCTTTTGAGATTTCAGTGTGACTCAACCATTAGGACAGGCCACAGTTGAATTAAATCTGAAACGCAAACTAGAGATGTGCTGTCAGTTTTATTTAACGTATTTCTGAGAAGCGATAGCCTCCAAGTATTACACCGCGGGTGTTGTGTGACTTCTTTCCACAGCAGTCATTTTGACCCATTGCTTAGTAAGCAGATGCAACTCGCAGAGCGCTTACATTCATTGGGGGAGGTTTGCAGTCTATATGTTGAGACATCGGCAACGGTTCTTTGATCTCACCCGTGCCGCAATGTTTATCTTGCACATTTTTGGGGGCCAATCACCCGTTGGCGGATGTGCTAACCTGGTATAGTCAAGGAAATCTCGAAATCCAGTCAGTCCGGTTTTTTTTCACTCAGAAGTTAGTACATTTTTTTGTCTAAATTATGTTTGCATAGTAGTTTATTTAAAATAAAATAAAAAAAGGACATTTTTTGCTCCCGGGTTGTTGAGTGACTTTTCCAATGACACATCAAAAGCGGTGACTCAAATCTTGAGAACCTGCCCTCGGAGTGCGCACAATTTTACTTGTATGAGTGCCAAGGGCTTACTCATAAACGAGGTTATTCATTGTCAAAGTCAACATGCTTTGACAGAAACGCGGCATCTGCAGGTGACGTCTCGAAAAGCCACATGCAAACATCTTGTAAAACCAAATTTGTAGGCGACAACCATGCAGTAACGAAAAGGCATTTGTGAGGCGGCAGTCCTACCGCCGAAGAAAAACACTTCCCACGCTCTATCAAGTGGATCTCATTTGTTTGAAGCAAGCTTGCGTGCGTTCAGGATCGTGGCCTAAAATCGGTCAGTTTTGTACGTGGGTTGGCTTATGAAAGGGGTTGAAACAGAAAAATCTGGTCACTCGACATTATGAGCAAGGACGAGCTTTGATTGGAATTAGCAAATGAGTTGTGGCTTTCTGGCCTGTTTGCAAATTGAAATGGATTTTAGATATATAATTAAGGGTGAGAAAGGAAATCCAAGGTGACAGTAAGGAGGCATTATAACGCGGAAGTGATGGAGAATTAATGTCGTTGAATTTTTAGTCGGCTAATTAAGGCCGTGTTTGCGTGAGGATTTGATTTTAGAGCGCACAGTTGGCACTCTTGGTTTTGACTTCATGGCGTTTGCAGGAACGCCACTTTTTCATCGGCAGCATCCTCAAACGAGCGGAGGCACTCATAGTGTAAGCGTGGAGCAATCATAACGGTGCCCCGTCTGGTAGCAGGTGCTTATTTTTCTTGCCAAAAAGACAGAGAAAGATGCGCCCGCAGAGGCGACCACAGCATTCAATAAATGCGGGCTGACCTTAATTTCCCTTCCAGTTCCTGAAGTGGAAAACCACGGCCTATAGACAGCTGCACCTTGTTTAATGTGCCAACTTGTTATTGCCTCGACGGTCAAGAGTCCCTCAGAGGGACAGTGGGCAGATGCTCACAGGTTTGATTGACACAAAAGCATCGAAATAACCGCGGTCTGATCAATGCTTGAATGTTTTGTTTTTTTTGCTCATTCTACATGGCTTACCGAAGTAAGACCGTCCTGGTGGGACGTGACTACCAAACAATGTACATAGTCCATTCCGTGGCTGCCAGTTAGTCGATACCTGGCGAACGGCACCTTTTCGGCGTCAACCTCCATATGACGGAGGAAGGTGTGAAGCCGCCATTGCACTCATTTCATCTGACGCTAACATGTTGCGCGGTGCTTCTCATCGGAAACCCTCAAGCCAAATTAGAAAGACGCGCGCGGCCAGCCAGGTTATATTCAATTCTGTGGACAGAATTGACCTGCGCAGATATTGTGGATTTTCCCCTACCTGATCTTTTTTTTTTTTTTTATCGTGTTTGTGTTTCTTCCAGAAGGATTTGCCGCTGCCTCGCAAGAGCAGCAGGTAAGTGTTACCTTCACTTCTCCCTCCCTCCTTCCTTTTTGTCCTCGCTGCCTCCATCTTTGCTCTTATCGCCCGAAGAGTGTTTCTTAAAGGAAGCTCAGTGTTGTTGGTGGTTTGGAAGGTTGTGGTGGAGTGATGCTCGGGTGTCTGTCGGCGTCCGGTCGCTGTCCGTGGTGCTGAATGCAAGTGCTCCCTTTTTCGGTCGCTACATCTCACATCTCGCATCTACCTGCATTTTGCGACAGCCTTGATTTGAATGCAGGCTGGGCTCCGTCCCCCGCCCCTTCCCCCCTCGCAGAATATCAACAGCCATCATACATTATAGACAAGCTCCTTGGCTCCTGCATCCATTCACGGGTCAACCCCGCCGAGCCACTTTGAGAATAAATAATACACATTCTTACCAGCTTTGGCCTTCGGCAAAATCTTTACGTCTCTTCAACCTGTTACGCAACAGTCCGCGTGACCTTGGATCTCTGTTCGCTCTCGGCATCATTCATTCATTCATTCCTAGTTTCCATTGCCTGAAGTAAAAGCTTTTAACTCATCTTGAAGTGCACGCAAGTGGAAGCGGACAAAAACAGAAGCGTCATAAATGACACAACCATAGCTTGGGAAAATGACCCATAATCCCTTGCTGCCTCTTCATTTTCCTCTCCTGCCTTGATTTTCTGCAAACACACACACACACACACACACACCAGTGCACTTTTAAATAGAGTTGAAGCTCCCCGGCGCAGTGGGAGACCTGCTGCATTCTGACAGCTGCCGTCGCAATCAGCTGCTCCCACAACGTGTTCCGACACACTAAAAGGACGACGAGGCAAAGACAGGAAGCGGATGGTGCTCTGCTCGGGCAGGTTGCATGCTAACCTGCGTCATTGCTCTGTCAGCCGTGACCTTTTATGAGCACCCTTTTAAAGTGGGGTTAAAAGGCATAATTAAGTGGCCACTTAACACGGTACGACGAGCGTTTTGTGTTACGAGGGGAGCCGCAGCGAGTTGAGTGACGCAGACCAGGAATCTGTTTTGAGATTGTTGAATGACTCTGTCATTTGCAGATTTATTGCAAATTCGGGCACCCACACATTATAAATCATGTCCTGTTTCTTCAATGAGCAATTTGAGAACCTTTTTCCAGTATTTTATCACGATGATATCAACAGGGTGAAAAATCTGAGACGACATTAAAACACTTTTTTTTTTTTTTCCGGCAGTGGCACTATTGGGGAATTGGATGTCATGTTGAGCATTTCGCAATGGCTCGATTTGATTTTATTGTGGGCAGAGAGCAAATGATCCGAATCTGATTATCCGTCCATCGATCCATTTTCGATATGGCGTTATCCTCATTTGGGTGGCGGGTGTGTTGGAGCCTCACCCTGCTGACTTTGCATACACCCTGGACAAGATGCAGCCAATCACAGTGAATACGGTGAGACAAGTCCGCAGTTCAACAACCTTGCACGTGTCCCAAAAAAAAAACCCCATCAAGTTCTCACTGCCTATAAGACATCAAGATATGTGCACACACTCCAAGATGCAAACGAGAGAGAAGTCGAAGGGTGATGAATGCACAGAGGGTGGAAAAATTAAGTGGAAGGTTACGCAAGAGGTAAAGGATGGAAAGGCTGAGATAGAGCGAAGGGCCCTTGGGTGATATCTGTGTCTGCTCTCCCATTAGGGCGTAGCTTGCCGAGCTTGTATGACACGCATGCTAGCTTTTACCATCTCACTCTTCCATCCTTTGTTTGCTCCTGCCACTTTAATTTGGTCTCCCGAGTCCTTCTTTTGATACATTCACGTTCATGCGGGGCCAGAAGCGAATCGGTCCAACAGTAACGTATGTTTCAAACAACAATACAGTCGAACCTGGAGGGACGTGACCAATCGGTACGTGAGAACGGCAGTGCTTTTATCTAGTGACGCACCATTCACTTGACCCGCATCACCGCGTATGTCTGCAACTCAATTAATACAGTAAAGTACAACAATGTAAAACAAAATAATGTCAAAACATTTTGAAGCGCAGCTTTGTTACCGGTGGGTCTGATATGCAGTCAAAGACAAGAACCGGCGCTCTGTGATTCCGCTTCCTCATTTGTGCGGTATAGTCGAGTTCTCTGAAGCTGCACGCCTCCCTTGTAACAAAACCAGCCATTAGACTTCACTCAGCCGCAATGGGCAAACCGCCGGGGGGCCGTTCCCTCAATCAAAGTGGACAATCTCTCTTGTCAAGTGCTGCTTTTTTCCTCGGGAGGATCCCAGAATTCTTTGCAACAAGGTGCCTCTTCTCCCGTTCGGAATCTTCAGGGCCCTCTTCTCATCTTTCCTCCCCCGGCCACGGAACTAGTATCTTTGATCCGTTCCCTCATGCACCTTCTCTGGCTCTCTTTCTCTCCCAACTGGAGAACACGTTTGAGGATGGTTCCTTCCCGACAGCATTAAATGTACGCGTCGTCGATCGATATTGCTACTGTCGGCTGTAGTGTAAGACCTCAGACTGAGCAGAATATTTGAGTGCTTGACAATAATCGGCGAAACTCCCCTCTCGGTCGTTGCTATTTCTCAGCTTTTTGAGGACAGAGGGTGGATCCAAGGAGGAACGGAGGAATAGAGGTCATAGTAAAGGTCATTGTGTGTGACACCTTTCTCCTGGTCATCTTTTCAGGGGCTTGGCCGATGATTTTGATATTCAACACGCGCTATGAGCAGTGAAAGGAAGGCAGAGTTCTGCTTGCAGCTTTTACCCTCATGTCCGTTGTGTGCTGCATCTTCCCCAAAGCGAAGCTCTCTCGATCGGGGTGATGAGTATCACTGCGAGTGCTTTGAGTTGCTGCTCATTTATTTTCCTTCTTTTATATCACATGACCCTCGACTCCTTTTTCGGAGTTGATGGTCCCCGCGTTCCTCCCAGAGAGGCCGCACGTCTTGTTATGTAGCTGTCAGCTCAGGATTTATGAGCGGCTAATCGCCCGACCACGATATCCAGTACTTTCTGTTTGTCGATGGTCACGCATCCTCGTTGCCCGCCTGTGTTCTCCGGTCTCATTTCACCGAGTGCCTCGCTGCCTCGCGCCCTCGCTTGATCTTCAACGACCACCAAAGGAATATGAGCGTGGCTTTGAAATCCGCATCACAAACGGGCAGTTTGTGTTGCTTTATGGACTTGCCTGAGGTAAATTCAGTCGATGCCAGTTCGTGTTCACATGTATACGCTGATGTCCAATCATGTTTACTATTCGTTTATCACAGCGCTGAGAATCCATTAAAAAAAAAAAAGTCCCACGACTTTCCTTTGTTCTCTGTGGCGTTCGGGTCAATCTGTGCGCGCACAAGTTTTGTGAGATTCAGCTTCACTTGAGCATCCCCAGCGTCGGGGAAATTGCTGTTGTCAGTGTTCCGCTAGAATGGCATCCACCCAGTTTCACAAAGTGCCATATGGCACATTTGCGCAGAATTGACACGCACGTTCAGTTCCAGCGACACTGCTCGGCGAGATCCGACTAAATGTCATTCCATTTCGGGTAGATTTTGCAAGGTGTTACCTCATGTTGCTTTGCAGGTGAAAGCTCGCTCCAACTTTTCGGTGCGCTTCATTTGCAAGTACACAAATGATGAAGTGAAGGCCAGTGTAGTCGCTGGATGCAATATTTGAATATGCAAAACATTTCTCCGTGTTGGAGCTTGATCTACGTTGCATCCCCGCATTGCAGCCCATACATGGAAAATTGAGTTTTCATAGCCTTTTTTTTTTTTTTTTGTGCAATATTATAGCGTCGGGATGATTTGCTCAATGATGAATAGCAATGTGTTGGTATCAACTGCGTTCATGTATGGCATTGGTAACACGTGCTATGTCTCCATTTCTCTTTGTATTTGTAGCTGTCGAACAAGCAACAGGAAAAGCCTCATCTTGACCACCACCTCCCCCACTCTGCCTCGCCCACACTCCCCTCTGCCTCTCCCCGGACACCTCGGTAAGCACCGTAGCACTCGCGCGCCACACTTGCGGCTACTTCGGGGATGATTGGGCATTGCTCACCGACAAAATTGCTTGACCGGCGTACCGATTGTTTGACTTTTCCTATTTGTGTCTCGTACCTCATCCTCGTTGTCCCCGCAGGAAGCAGTCCACTGGACAGCCCGAGAAACTTCTCTCCGAGCACCCCCGCGCACTTCTCCTTTGCCTCCTCCAGAAGGTCACTCGACATACTTGAATGTTATCAAATGTCATGCGTACTCGTTTTTGATGTGTGGAGGGACTGAGAATGAGTGGAGAAGGATGGGAGGCAACGGCGATCACCAGTACGCACCCGATGAAAAATCCAGGAAGTGTTGTTGTGTGAGGTCTTTACACATGCTGGGAAGCCTAACAGGCTGACTCATGTGTGACTGGGCCGAGCCGTTACATTCAGCTGGCTCATTGTGCCCCCCCCCCCCCAACCCCCAAGGGAAATAAGAAAAAACAAAACAGAACCTCTCCAAAAAAAGAAACTGCTCAGCAAATGAAGAATGGCGTCAAGTACAAGCGTTCGAAATGGAGCTTGTCTCACATGCGAAATAGGATTTGCATGGATGTACAAAATGGCCTACAAGTGTTTCTGCATTTGTGTTCTCAACAGGGCTGACGGACGACGTTGGTCTTTAGCATCTTTGCCCTCGTCTGGTTATGGCACCAACACTCCCAGCTCAACAGTAAGTAACTCGGATTGAAAAGAGTCCTCCTCCGTTCCAGTGAAGGAGGCGCAATCACTCAGTGAGTGCTTGGAAAGACATCCGTACGGTCTCATCCCGTTCAATTATCAATTACCTTCAAAAAATATATCTTTTTTTGTCAACATGAATACATTATTGGCTGCAAAGTAAGGAAATTGTTGAAGACCTCTCAATCCCTAGATCAGCACCTTCCCCACTAAATGGAATTGCTTCTTCCTATTTAGCTGTACTGTCGCCACCGTTTATTGTGGAAGTTTGCGTCAAAGACTTCGGAGGCCGCTTGCCATCGGACCGCGATTGGAGGAAAGAGGAGGAGGAGAGCGGGGAGTGGTTAGCTCGGAGGGCACGAGCTAATTTGAGACGCGGCCCGCTTTGTTCCACGGGACTTGAACAAGGACAGAAACGCATTCCCCGGCTGCCGAATATGTGCCCAACGTAGGGAAATCCGATGCAGAATATTTTGCCTTCCACAAAGATGGCGATTTTCATTCCCGTGATCAAAGAGGTGTTCATTTCACCTTGTATTGTTGTCGTTTGACAGCGGTGTAGAATTGTGCCGTAATATACGGAGGGACCATAAGTCGTGACACGAGACTATGAGTTCCACGTGACAAAACCAGGAAATCGTTGGGTTGGCAAATGGAGAGGGGCCAAAGTCTCATTGTTCTGCTGCACGTATTCAAAGTCTTGTTTTGTTTGCTGCCACACATCCTCTCGGACTGTTTCTTTTCCCCGATCAACCCAATTCTTGTTTCCCTTCCTCCTCAACATTCAACATTGGCCTCCCCCCCCCCCCCCCCATCACCATGCGCTTCCTGTCCCCCCTCCGCCCTCGGCTCTCCCCTCCCCTTCCTCCCCCGTCGCACTATTCTCCAGTCGTCCAGCTCCTCTCATGAGCGGCTGCACCAGCTGCCGTTCCAGCCCACCATGGATGAGCTCCACTTCTTATCCAAGCACTTTGGCAGCACGGAGAGCATCACGGATGACGATGGCGGACGCTCCTCTCCGCATATGCGCCCGCGCTCCCGCAGTCTCAGGTCAGCGGCGCCGTCATGATATAGCGGAAAACAGACTTGCGCAGGGATTGCCCCTACAAAGTTGAATAAATGTGCCGACAAGCTATTTGAACTGTGGATTCTTTTTTTTTTTTTGAAATTCCACTTGTTACTTCTGTGATAACTCCTTGCAGCCCGGGGCGCTCGTCTTCCTGCTGCGATAACGAGATTGTCATGATGAACCACGTGTACAAGGAGCGCTTTCCAAAGGTGAGACTCCCTTGCCAAAGTGGATAGCAGATGGCAAATGAACCTCTCCTCCACGATTAAGATTTCACTTGAATCCGCAGTGGTCCAGATCACAGGGTTGCATTTATCTGCCAAAAGATGTCACGTTTGCTCGAGCGCAACCACTGCCAAAAATCGTTGTCTCTCGGTTCGCCTTATTAGCTTTTAATGTCTCGGTAGACTCAAGTTGGTATCAAAAGGTAACTCGCTAAAAGCCCCCCCCGCCCGTGAAATAGCCTCTTGTGCAATTGTAGTTCACGTTTTGGGACAAATTGATTCAAATTGACATTGTCTGGAGTAAACGACTCAAATGGAAATCGACCTTCCTACCCTTGAGTCCGAGTTGATTTTGTGTTTGGCTACTGAATAAGCCCGGCTGGGCCTGACGCCATGACCGCGATCAACCTCTGGCCTTTCGTTCCACCAGGCTACTGCACAGATGGAAGGGAGGCTTGCCGAGTTCATCCACGCTTACGCTCCTGAAAATGTTCTCCCGCTAGCCGACGGAGTTCTCAGCTTCATCCACCACCAGATCGCTGAGCTCTCAAGGGACTGCCTGACGAAATCCTGCGAGGGACTCATCACGTCCGTCTACTTTTTCGAGCTGCAGGAAAACCTGGAGAAGCTACTCCACGATGTAGGTGCAAGTCAACAAGAAAATAGGAGGAGTCTGACTCATCCGATTACCAACTCGCGTCATCGTTTGGACCAGAAATGCAAGCAGCCGGTCGAGCGAAATGCATCATTATGCGTCTCTCTTCGAGAGACGCGAGCCCGGTACCCTTCGGCAAGGCACTAAAATCTTTAAACTGCAAACGGGGGCGACACCATTCTGCATTCCCCGCAACCCCATTTTCCCTTGCCTGTGCGTTTCTGTGCAATGGATCTGTGTGAGTGCACAATGCGTGCAACAAAAAATGTCATGAATAATTTCCCCTCTGGAGAGCAACGGTGCTACGATCAATTAATTTCAAAAAACGTTTTCATTCATTTGCAGTCTGAGATGTAAACATTAAGAGGGTGCAATCAATGACAGATGGAGGCCGATGTACTTTTGCTGTGTTACCTTCGGTTCCATTCGGAACGCTCGGACGCATCGCTTTGATCACCCAAGGGAAGCGGACTGATTCTATCGGTCTCCATCTTTCAATTCGTCGCTTTTTTGTCTGTGTTCAAATGGCAGGCCTTTGAACGTTCAGAGAGCTCAGAGGTGGCTTTTGTCACCGAGTTGGTGAAAAAGCTTCTCATCATCATATCCCGACCTGCTCGGCTCTTGGAGTGTCTGGTAAGAAGATTCTCACTCGTACGTTTCTACAAACCCTGATTCCAGTGAGGTTGGGACGTTTCATGAACTTAAAATTTAAAGGCCGTCCGAATCCTAAATGTCCACGAATGACCTTGTCTGTACTGTCGTCATTCTTTTGCAAGATACAACCCTGCAAAGATGAAACGTGGTTTTAAGTGTAACTGAGGTGTCTTCCAGCCATCAGTCCATCCAAGTGATTTTCTTGCGCCGTCGTCATTCGTGGTGTTACGTGGCACTGCCCAGGAATTCAACCCGGAGGAGTTTTACCATCTGCTGGAGGCCGCGGAAGATGTCGCCAAGGAAGGTCACCTGGTGAAAACCGACATCCCTCGTTACATCGTCAGCCAGCTGGGACTCACCAGAGACCCGATTGAAGGTGAGGGGGCAAGGCGGGAACTCGCTTAAGGCAAAAGTATTGGGTCGCCTAAAAATGTCATCCCCGCAAAAATCAATTCACATCAACTTCGATATGTTCCCTTTCATTTCTGATGAAGCCCCCTTCTCCTCAAAGAACATTTTTGAGGTCACTGATGTTGGATGATTGGGCCTGGCTCACAGCATCAGGTATAGTTCCTGCCAAAGACCTCTGGTGGGTTGATGTGAATCTTTGCACACCATCAGGCTGCAAGTAAAAATAGCTTACATTTAAAATAATAATAACAATAATGACTAAGACCATATTTTAGCTGATCAAGGAATAACTAGGTGAGACTTTTTGGTACTCTTTTAGAACAATGTATTCTAAAACTGTTGGCTTTTCGTGACCCAATATTTTTGTCCATCTGTGTGCAAGACAGTATGTTGTCTGATTTGATATGTGTTTTTTTTTTGTCAGAGATGGTAAACCTTGATAGTTATGACAGCGAAGGACCTCTAACACCTGAAACCGATGACTCGGCAGAGGTGAGCTTTATCGATTCACTCTACTTGTGTCGAGTCTACTGACCACATTTAATTTGATGCACTTTTTTTTTCGATGTATTCCTTACGTGAATCATAACCTTTACAGTCAACAGCTAAAACATCGACCATTCCCTCGTAGCCAGCAAACTTAGTCTCCAGTGTTTTGTCCAAACCTGGGTTTCGCGCTTCCTGTTCGGATGCAAACCGACTTTGCTTTGTCTCATTCCCAAGCAACTTCGTGATGAAGGATGATCATGTGTATTTGAATAGCTACGTTGCTAGGCAATTATTGACCCTGTAATCTGTTATCTAAGGGGAAGATTAAAGCAATGAAACCACCAGGTGAAGCAGACTTCCAGACCATCAAGCTCATTAGCCACGGAGCATATGGGTAAGTAGAGCGGCGGCTTCACTCGTGATGATGACCTGCAAAAGGCCAGTAATAGCTAAGAATTGAAAATAACCCTGCATATGAATGCTCGTTTTTGTTTTCGTTTCGGTCAGTGCCGTGTATCTGGTCCGACACCTGGAGACGCGTCAGCGTTTTGCCATGAAGAAAATTAACAAGCAAAACCTGATCCTGAGGAACCAGATCCAACAGGCCTTTGTCGAGAGAGACATCCTCACATTTGCCGAGAACCCCTTTGTGGTCTCCATGTTCTGTTCCTTTGAGACCCGTCGGCACCTGTGCATGGTCATGGAGTATGTCGAAGGTGAGAAAATGTCATTGTTTGTCATTTTCATCGCTCATATTGGTGACCGACTGAACAAGTTTGGAATTCCGCTGCCAGGAGGAGACTGTGCCACTCTGCTGAAGAACATCGGGGCTCTGCCAGTGGAAATGGCTCGGATGTACTTTGCTGAAACCGTCCTTGCGCTCGAATACTTACACAACTACGGCATTGTCCACCGCGACCTCAAGCCGGACAAGTAAGACACTTTCCTAAATTTCAAGCAAGAGTGTCAAGTAACTATTAAAATCACATATTTGAAAATAAGGGTTTACAATCATCACAATTCACGATATCGATCTACTGCTCAGCCTTCTCATAACGTCAATGGGCCACATCAAGCTTACGGACTTCGGCCTGTCTAAAATGGGTCTGATGAGTCTGACGACCAACCTGTATGAAGGACACATCGAAAAGGACACTCGTGAGTTCTTGGATAAGCAGGTGGGAGAGCACACAACAACCAGAGCTGTTCCGCAGATAGAGACCTTAAATGTATGCATATATTCTCTCTGCTGTTGTCAAGTATGCAAAGACACTGCTGATTATTTTTATTTTTTTTTAGTCATTACTATTAGATCTGTCGAGATTAGCGTGTAGACTTAGCTTACTTTCAACCCTCAGTTTTGACCTCTTTCATGACGCTCCTGCAGTGACAGGTTCAATCCCGCTAAAGCTGTCAAACGTGGCTTTGACCGTAGGTGTGTGGAACCCCGGAGTATATTGCACCCGAGGTCATTCTTCGTCAAGGTTACGGAAAGCCAGTGGACTGGTGGGCTATGGGTATCATCTTGTATGAGTTCTTGGTCGGGTGCGTGCCTTTTTTTGGAGACACTCCGGAGGAGCTATTTGGGCAGGTTATAACCGGTGAGTCCGTCAAAGCAGCATTTTAAATGTATGCACGCGCAGTTGCACACCCTTGGATATTTTGCTTATTCCCGTCGTCTGACCTCTTTTGCAATTTTGGGTGACTTGTGGTGTGTCCCCCAACCCCCCCGTAGATGACATTGTCTGGCCTGAAGGAGATGAGGCGCTCCCTCTTGACGCCCAACATCTCATCGCCTCTCTTTTACAGACGAATCCACTTGTTCGACTCGGAACAGGTCAGTAAGTTAGTGTTCCATTCTTGCGCAGGTTTAAACTGCCTTCAAAAAGAAAAAAAGTCGTTGAACTATATGTACATATTTTTTAAACTGTTTGGTTTGTTGCTGCTCGACTGGTTAGCACGTCCACTTATCAGTGCAGAGGTGCGGGGGTTCAATTCCGGCTTCGGCCTTGCTGTGTGGAGTCTGCTGTGTTCTCCCCGTGCCTGTGTGGGTTTTCTCCGGGTACTCCGGTTTGCTCCCACATCCCAGAAACATGCATATGTGCTTTTCTGCTCCCCCCCGCCCCCCCCCCCCCCCCCATATTTTGCCCGGTAGGGGGTGCTTTTGAAGTGAGGCAGCACGCCTTCTTCACAGAGGTGAACTGGAACAGCTTGCTGAGACAAAAGGCCGAGTTCATCCCTCACCTGGAGTCGGAGGAGGACACCAGTTATTTTGACAGTAAGTCTCCTGCTGCGACCTCAGGGCCTGACGCAAAACTACTATGAGTAATATCGTTGCGTTATCTCTCCGCATCAGCACGGTCCGAGCGCTACCATCATGTGCATTCCTATGATGAGGATGATACCAATGATGATGAGCCTGTGGAGTTACATCGCTTTTCTTCGTGCTCGCCCCGCTTTAGTAAGGTCAGACCTGCTTAGAAGCCTTCTCTTACGGTGACCGATGATATGCAACCAGTGTTGAGCTCTGCACGTGCAGCAATTAACGTTATCGTGTGGTTTGTAAATGAAGGTGTACAGCAGTATGGAGCATCTGTCCCAGCTGGAGCATAAAAGCCCAAGTGTAACTTTAAGGGAGCACAAAGTTCCGAGAGAGGATCGAATGGCCAAGAGAGAAAGCCTGGGTAGTTTTGCACTCCGGGACAAGAACTGGAGGACTGGATCACCTGAGATGTGAGTTCCAAATTCTACAAAGAGGGACGAAAAGAAGAGAAGAAGAATAGCCCGATCTTTCCTCGTGATGTATTTAAAAGAATTGCAAAGCTACAATTCTTTACGACTTAAGAATAAGCATATTGACGAAAAGCTTTTAATAAACTTTTTTTTTTTTTTCCTTACAGGAAGCGTTTGTCCTGCTCAGAGTCGTCCTTCACCGAGAGTGACTACAGTCCTCCATCTGGGGCCCGAAGGCGCTTCTCTGCCCTGATGGACACGCACCGCTTGGCTTCAGCCCTTGAGGTCGATTCTGAACAGTCCCTTTCTCGGGGCCAGCTTCCAGTGAAGGTCAGGGGCACCTCTCTGGAAGGGGCCATGGGCGCCATCTCCTCGCAAGGGGATCTGAGGACATTCCTCAAGGAAAGCAATGCATTCGCACCCGCAGGTCAGAAAAGCCCATCACAGTTAAAGTATGGCCCGAAATGTTGCCGCGACACTCTCACGTTTTGTTTAAACAGCCGGCGCTGCCGTTCTGGGGCTTCCGGAGCCCCAAGGGCCTCGAGGGGCCACCACGGACTTGGTGCTGCGGAGAGTTCGGCAACAGCAGCTTTCAGCTGAGGGAGAGAAACGCAACTCTCGACCGGGACATAAAGTGATCAAATCTGCTTCTGCCACAGCTTTGTCCGTCATCATTCCCGCAGGTAAGACGTCGTCATGCACCAAAACGTTTTGGATATATTGCGTCTTACTCAATTCTCCTCCCCTCAGTGGAGCAACACGGTGCCTCCCCCCTAGCGAGCCCAATGTCTCCTCGCTCCCTCTCGTCCAACCCCTCCTCTCGAGACTCCTCACCCAGTCGAGATTACTGTCCCGTCGTAAATGTCCCGCATTCCCCAATCACCATCCACCGCTCTGGGAAGAAGTATGGCTTCACTCTCCGAGCAATACGAGTCTACATCGGAGACAGTGACGTCTACAGCGTACACCATATGGTCTGGGTGAGTAAGCGCAACGTGCCGCCAGTTCCCAATGGGACCAGCCCAGGGTGTAGACAGCCATTATGCATATGCTTTAAAGGGGAAGTCAACCAAAACCTTTTTTCTCTTTTTTTTTTTTTTTACAATAATATGTGCCTCCACTAGTCTAAACGGGGCCTTCACAATTAATATTGCGTTTGCGAAATATGAATTAAGCAGCAGTTGCAAGCCAACTGCAGACGAGTCCTCTTTTCAGGCAAAACTGAAAAGATTCCTTTATGAAGTCAATGTTCTCTTTATATCAGCATGTGGAGGACGGAGGCCCCGCCCAAGAGGCCGGACTGAGTGCCGGTGATCTCATCACTCATGTAAATGGGGAGTCGGTTCACGGTCTGGTCCATACAGAGGTGGTGGAGCTCATCCTGAAGGTGAGACGGAGTCATCTATCTGCACGACTCCAAACTTGCTTGTATATGAACACGAGTGATATTGAATCTTCAGAGTGGAAACAAGGTGACCGTTACGACGACTCCCTTTGAGAACACCTCGATAAAAGTGGGCCCCGCACGCAAAACCAGCTATAAATGCAAAATGGCACGACGCAGCAAGAGACCGGGAGCCAAAGACGGTCAAGAGTGAGTTCAGGAAACATGCACATTCTAAGCATGAAATGATTGACACTTTTTAGCTCGTCCGCAGTCACGTGAGTGCTGTTTTCCATTTGCGGTTATGTGACAGTAAGAAGCGCAGCTCCCTGTTCCGAAAAATCACCAAGCAGTCCAATTTGCTGCACACCAGTCGAAGCCTCTCCTCTTTGAATCGCTCTCTCTCATCTGGAGACAGTCTACCCGCATCTCCCACCCACAGCTTCTGTGCCCGCTCACCCACTCAGAGTTATCGATCCACCACTCTGGAATCTCCGTACATGGGTTAGTGAGGCTAATCATGAGCGCTAGTTTCCATTGCTAATCTTTCTGTTTGGATGCAAACAATTACTGGAGAACAAGGATATTTAAGAGAGTCGTAATGGTAAATACCGGTACGGTACTGCATATGCCAAAGTAAGATGCTGATCATGTCATCTTCACGCTTGTCCTCTAGTCATGAAAAAAAAAAAAAAAGGCTCTTGTCTGGAAAAGCCTTTTAAATACCGATTGTCTCCAGTGATCCCGAAGATCTGCCTCTCTCTCTCCCTAGGCACTTCCTCGCAGAGCAGCTCCCCTGCATCAAGCACCCCAAACTCCCCAGCCACGTCACACCACATGAGGCCCAGCTCTCTCCACGGCTTATCGCCCAAACTTCACCGCCAGTACCGCTCCGCTCGCTGCAAATCTGCCGGCAACATTCCCTTATCACCTTTAGCCCACACCCCCTCCCCCACCACGTCTTCTCCTCCGCCCCTGAGCGGCCACACGGTAGGCAGCTCCAACACAACGCAAATGTTCCCCGTCAAGCTGCACTCCTCGCCGCCCGTCGCCCGTCCTCGTCCCAAGAGTGCCGAGCCACCCAGATCCCCGCTTCTGCAGCGAGTGCAATCGGCGGAGAAGCTCGGGGCGCCCGTTCCGCCTTCCTCCTCCTCATCGTCATCGTCGCCTTCTCCTCTGACGGGAGGCGTGTGCCTACGCAAGCACAGTCTGGAGGTGACACACGGGGACTACAGAAGAGAATCCTTCCACTGTGAACACAGCCTACAGAGTCTGCTTGAAATGGAGGGAGAGAATGGACCCGCCCCGCCTTCTCCCTCATCCTCTTCATCCCCTTCTCCACCTCTCGGAGGGGAAAGCAGTAGTTTGAAGCCTGTTAGAAGGCTGGGCAGGCAGGAATCGCCACTCAGCCGTGACGCAATGGTACCGGTAACGGAGAAAGATACTCAAACCGCGGCCTGTGATCTTATAGGGTCCAGTACTGAGCCCAAAACAACAAAAAGTGAATCCACCGTTGACCCGAACACAGCATTATCCATCTCTGGGGCTCAACAGGGTTCCGCTGTAATCGAGACCATCTCTTCCGTAGTGGTGGCAGCAGCAGGCCCGTCCCCCACCGAGACCAAGCCGAAACAGGGGCTCAAACCTCAAAACGCAAACGCTGTGACTTCTGAGGGTACCGTCTCTCAGAGCAAACCTTGTGAGAAAGTCTCCACTCCAGGGTCAACTAAGTGCCTCCAACCGCAAGAGAGAAAGCCGAAGGATTCTCACGCAGAAACGGTCTCTTCGAGTAAAACTTTAGGGAACGCCGAAGACAAAACCAAATATGTCGCGGGTGCAGACAAAGGTTGCTGTCGCAAAGGATCAACGACAGAGTCATCCAAAGCTCGTAAGGCCACGGAGTCCGTTGAAAAAGAAGGCGGTCGTGGTGATAAAAAAACGGAGATGACCAGGATTAAAGGTCCTGCGCCTCCCCTTCCGGCCCCGGTGCGGGTCCACGGGGTAACAAATGTACCTGTAGCCATCAGCGCCAAAGTGGAAAGAGCATCAAAGAGCTATCGGGGAGCGAAGGAGGATAAGGCGCACCTGGAGGTGTTGGAAGAAAACGCCATCTCCCCTTCTTCTAACGCATCCTCATCTTGTTCCGGCAAGCCGCGCGCCACGTCTCCTGGCGATCGAGGCAGCTTTGTCACGCAACTCACAAGCGTCGCCAAAACGGTACTTGGGCCTATGAAAGGGGGGTTACAAGACTGTTCCAAGGTCAAAGACGCCTATAAGTCAAGCGAGGAAAAGCGAGGCAGTTCGGCGGGAAAAGCGGAGTCTTCGAATGCGGCCGCACGCCGCGGCGCTCAAACGACACCTGCTGGTGGTGCTCTCCAGATGGATAAAGGAAACAATCGTGGCTCAAAGCATCATTCGTGATCAAGAAGCAGAAGAAGCCAAGCCTCCAATGCATTGCCTTTTACTGTAGAAGCATCCAAACATATCATCTAAATTAACACCTTTTTAATCAAACATAAATGCCTGAAGAGAAATAAACTGCAATTGAGACATTGAACATAATGGGAGGAAAAAAAAAAGATGCATCATTCACTGTTCGAAAATGTGTGCGCACTGTTGTGTATTATAGGCCCGTGGATGTCTTTGTCACAATGTGCTGTAGATATATTTTTAAAAAAAAACTTTGCATGTTGTACATGGAAACATAAGAAGTTCAAAAAGCAGATGGAATTTAAAACCAAAAAAAAAAAAAAAAAAAAACCATACTGAAGACCATGAGGTAGTTCACACTGTGAACAACTTTGCATCCATCTGAACGCGCAAATCACATTCCATTTCAATTTGTTTGGATTAGTTTAGTTAGCAGAATGTTTCAAATACAGTCGGTATCATAAAAATAACAGAAACAAATAAGACTAGCCGACTAGAGCCTGGACCAAAATAGCAAACGATACTTGCTTTCAAAGAAGCTGACTGGTGGTCTGATCGGTTAAAGGGCTGAAATTCCAGCGGGATAAAGTATCAGATGAGTCGGCACAGGGACACTATGCAATGTGCTAATAATGCCACTTCAGGTGTCCAGGCTGACCGGTACTCAGTTTACATTGTGTCGTGCATTAGTCCAGGTGAAAAAAAAAAGTCGTTGCAATAAGCCAAGCCAACTTGATTTCCCTTTCAAATTTGTCCCATTTGATGTGTGCAATCGCAGTTGTGTGTGAATTCATTGTATGTTAATCGTGTTATTTAGGACTAAATGGTCATAAACTAGCACTTACGTGTTGATTGAATACGCATACGTTTTTTTCCTACATATGCTGATATATGATACATTTTGTATTTCATAATTTATTGTGGAAGAATGTTGTGGTGTTTGCATTTCTTTTGTTTACAGTTAAACTAAAATACCGGTGTCCGCTCGTTTTACTGTAGGCTACGTGATAACTAATGCATGTCATATGTTCTGGACAGTTTTCATCGGAATATAACACAAAACTGTGTGTTTTAGTGAGTACTGTAATTAAAAGATTTTCCTATGCAAGCGGTAAGGATAAATATTCACCCTGAATGTCCGACAAGCGTTTCGTCCTGAGTATTCCTGCAATTTAAAGAATTGCAGGAAAGTCTTCTACGACGCATGCATTGCCACAATGCCAAGTGGAAACCAAACCTTATTGTGTCTGGTCACAAAAGTCTGAAGAAATTGTGTTGCGATTATAAAAAGAGAACGTGCACGTTTAATTTTCATTATTTAGCATAGTCTGGCACAGATGTAATTTGCCCCCTTTCAAGATAAAGTCCACGATCGCAGTGTTTGTTTCTCCACCCCGGTCTCTTGAAATCAAAACGTCACCTTTAAAACCCCTCTTGTGCGATGTTAACATTACAGTTCATAGTGTCAAGATAGGACTTGAGTGTGTTAATTTTTAAAGAGACGTACTTTCTCCTCCAGGTACATTTTCAATCTGTTCTTGCGTCACGTAAAATGTATTGTTTTTAGTTTATTTATGCTGCCATCTTGTGCATAACTTGACACAAAGGCGGACAATTCTGATATCAGTGAAGATGTTTATTTAAAATGTTATTTTTAAATTTCATGTAGGATTATGACTTTTTATTTCATGCACTGTGCTGTGTGGGAGTTCAGAGTGGAAATCACTTGTTATCGCGTTCAACAAATGTTTGTGTATGTCATGAGTTGCACTTTATTTTTGTCGAATATTGTCAAGCGTTAACAAACTGTTTTTATATTATTGTTCATGAATTCAAATGTATTCATATATCTAAATATATCTGTCTACGTTTCAAAAGTCATTCTTAGTTACATAGGAGTGGAGTTGTTGTAGCCAACGGCATAAGAGGAACTTAATTGTATTCCAAATATTAAAAGAAACAACAACTTTAGACACAATAGTTTGCTTTGCTGGCAACGTGTTGGAAATTGATACAAGTTGAAACGCTTGGAAAACATCCAATTAAAATAGGCATCATTTTGCATTTAGATTTCCGTAAATGTACAGTATACGTGTACGTTGTCTTGTTTCGTGGTCTGTCCATTATACGGCCCCACACTCGATCCATCCTATGGGGCTCTTTTTTTATGTATGACCAAGAGGATGTGTATTTTAAGTTCCTGTGTTGAAAAAAAAACCCAAATAAAAATAAAAGAAATGACAATTCATTTGCTTTCTTTAAGAGATGCCAACTTGGTCTGCCGTAAACAGACGAGGATGAAGTAAGGATGTAAGAAGGGAGACCATTGGCTCAGTATCGGCCAATCAAATTGCAGTTTGTCCGCTCGCAGCATAAACAAGGAAGTAGCAGAAGCTGATGGCTCCATTTGCTGTATACTGTACTATCAAATATACTGTCTCTCAGACCTTCATTGATTGTTTTGGCTCGTTAAAGTTTCCAGAAAGGTAATGTATGAAAGAAGGTAAAAACAACAATGTCATTTACTAGCGATACAGTGCATTTTATTTGCGAGTTTGCGTTACTAACCTGAAGGGAATGTTCGCCGGTACTGTATTTAAAAAAAAAAACATGTTTGAAATAATTAGGTGATATTTTGTAGCTAATCGTACTCGACGCGTGTAGGTCAGGTATTTTTAGTGAACATTTTTTTCCACATAAAAATGTTTTAAAACCGAATAATTAGAACAAAATTAAAACGTTAAAAAACATACAGAGATTCGTGTTTATCTTTTATTTGAGGATGAATATGTTAATAGTTTATTTACAGCGACAATGTGATGATTTTTTTTCTTCTGACATTGACTTTTACTTTTTGTAACTAACATAAACTGTGCCCCGTCATATCCTTGGTGCTGCGTGTGGCAGAAGAATAGCAGACCACCAGCCGCTCTTTTGCAGGCAGTAAATATCTGAAATTCCTCGAGTCACAGGGTGCAGTCACACGGTTTTCCTCTCCAAACTACCAAAGCTAGTTATCAAATTTGATGCGTCAATACACGTCTTCAATTTCGGAGAAGTAACTTCTTCAATGGTCAATGACAATTGTGCTTTGTTTTGTTTGTTCTTCATCCGCATGTAGCTGCTCTGGATCTAAGGACTGCTCCCTCATGGCCAGTGTTGTTCACATCTGAAGGTTATGAACCCTAGTGCCTTTTCAGTTTACTCAGAGAGCCAGTCTCCTGCAGATGAATACATGGACGACTGGCTCTTCCTCCCTTCTTCCTCGGCTGTTTCTCCCCCCCAAGAAGGAGCCTGCAGAGAAGACACAGAGGAAAGAGGCAAACTCAAATCTAAGTTGGTCTCAGCATGGAATAGTGTCAAATATGGTTTGTTATATCTACCAGACTAAATTACCGCTACAAATGTGATTGTTTCTTCGTGATTTGGTCTCTTGAAGTCTTCTTTCTCATTTATTAGGCTGGTCCTTCAAGCAGAAATCAAATTTGAACAAGAGCTCTCCTGTGATGATGTTTGGAAAGTCATATCAGCTCAGCGATCCAGGTGAGGTTTCGTCTGCCAATTCGAGCAGATAATTTAAGCATGATGCCTCATGGCTTTATAAGATAAGATCCAAGTTAATGTCTTATTACCACAACGTCAGGAGAGAAGGAGTGTTTCCACCGCTCCTTTGCAGCTCTCCTGTGGTTGACATACAGACGAGGTTTCCCTCAACTGAAAGGCTGCTCCCTGACCACGGACAGTGGCTGGGGGTGTCTTCTCCGCACAGGGCAGATGTTGTTGGCGCGAGGCCTGCTTTTACACCTGATGCCACAAGGTGACACACCAGCACAAGATTGATATTATGAAGCTTGCATTGAAGAGTTTGCATGCGAGTGGCTTGCAAGGACTTGGCAACATTTTTTCAAAAAAGAAGACAAATTGTGTAGAATTATTAGCAATCTAACAATTCTCAGCATGGCAATACATTTAAAATGTATTTTAACTCATTCACTCCCAAAGACGTTTTTAAACGTCTTTTCAGACTTGGTCCAGAATTGGCTGGTACTGAATGAGTTAATACACAATGCTGAATGTAAAGGATATTATATTTATATGAGGCTTCCGGGAGATAGTAAATTGTGAAATACAGTTTGGGTTTCAAATATCGCTTTTGCCGCAACCTTTTCTGACATGCCTCATGCACTTCTATGCAAGTCCCATGACCAGCTTTTATCTTTTCCAGGCTTGACATGTTCTGTGAGCCATCATATGTTCAAAGATGATATGGATCTCCCAGAGATACGCCCCGACGCCAGAGCCGTGTGTATGCAGAACTCCGGAGGGCTCAGAAAGAGTGCACGAAAGCTGAGTTTGGGTTCCCTCCTGGACAGATGCATGGAATCCACACACAGGAAGGTTGTCTCGTGGTTTGCAGATCACCCCTCGACTCCTTTTGGGATACATCAGCTGGTGGAGTTCGGCAAAGGTTTGGGGAAGAAAGCAGGGGACTGGTATGGCCCCTCAATTGTGGCACATATTCTGCGGTCAGTAATTAGTCATATTGTATATCCTATCCCGAGCTGCCTTACGGTACATCGTGTCATCATTCAAAAAAAATATCTCTTATTTTTTGTTATAGGAAAGCTGCAGAAGCATCAGCTGACCTTCCCAATCTTGCCATCTATGTTGCACAAGATTGCACCAGTTAGTACTTTATTCTATTCTGGAAAATAGTTGATAGCGTTACCCACAGAAATAGTACATTCTTGCACAGCGTTGGGAGATTTTATTGTATTTTTTTTTGTAATGCTCTTGTTTGAATCAGTCTACAAAGATGACGTGAAAGAGTTGTGCGGACGGCGTCTTTCCGGGATCTCTGCTGCATCTCTTCAGCCTTGGAGGGCCGTCATCCTCTTGGTGCCTGTGCGGCTTGGAGGACAGGAACTCAATTCTGCCTATATCACGAGCGTCAAGGTAGTCTGATATACGGTGGCCGTCCGCTGTTTGATTGTTGTAACCGGTAAAAATACAGTCAGTGTAAATACACTGGATTGTTCTCCAATGCGGCAAAACTATAAGTAGCAGTAGTGAGATGGTGACACTGCTAAATGGTGTTGAGATTAGCGATATTTGTTGGTGAGGAGGCAATCTGGCATTGCCATGATAATGACAGAGACACTCTCGTATTTCACGTGCATCCATGCTTGTTCCTTTCTAGCTTTTACTGAAACATTTTGTCCTTTCTATTGTAGAACTCGTCAGGGGTGTTGCGTATTGACTACATGGATGTGTCTACAAACAACAAAATAATTTGCCACTGTTTTTCTCAACAGAAAATCCTCACCTTAGAATACTGCATTGGTATCATCGGGGGCAAACCAAAGCGCTCTCTCTACTTTGTTGGTTTCCAAGGTACAGTAGGTTCGGTTCCACGTGTTCTCTTGGCTTAGCCGTATGAACGTGCTTTCTTGAAGACTTTCTGCTTTGTTGAAGATGACCATCTGTTGTACTTGGACCCTCATTACTGTCAACCCACGGTGGATATAACAAAGGGCAACTTTCCTCTAGAGGTATTCAGAAATACCGCCACTCTTCGTTTTTCTGCTTTTCTTCGGTCACCACCATTAGATTTGCTTTTTGGCAATGAATGGATGGTCATACACAAGATTGGCACTCAATCCAGTGCAAGCCTCCACCAAGGCCAAACGATTAATGAAATTGGAAAAGTGCCGTGGAATTCGGTTTGCTTAATCCATCCATCTACCCGTGTTCTAATCAGCTTCTCCTCACGAGGGTCGCGGGCTTGCTGGAGCCTACCCCAGCCGTCTTCGGGCAGTAGGCGGGGGACACCCTGAACCGGTTGCCAGCCAATCGCGGGGCACAGATAGACAAACAACCATTCGCGCTCACATTCGCACCTAGGGAAGATTTCAAGCCTTTCGTTAACCTGCCATGCATGTTTTTGGAATGCGGAAGAAAACTGGAGTACCCAGAGAAAACCCACGCAGGCACGAGGAGAACACTCAAAAACACGGGAAGGCCGGACCCTGCCTTCTTGCACTGTGAGGCGGACGTGCTAACCAATCCTCAACAATGTCATACTATCTCAAAGTGATCCATGTGAAAAAAAACACACACACACACCTAAGCTAGCATTGGCCTGAGGCTTTTTTGTGCAGTACTGCGGTAAGGGGGGAAAAAAAAAATTCACAGGTTCTTTGTTTTCGTCTCCTCATGTTCCAGTCATTTCACTGTAAATATCCACGGAAAATGCCTTTCTCTCGCATGGATCCCAGCTGCACCATTGGATTCTATGCAAAAGGCCAAAAGGACTTTGAAATGCTGTGCAAGGTTGTCGATGAGGTTGGTGGAAATGTGGAAAATGTACATCCAACTAGATTCATTGCCTGCATTTTGATTAGCACTCATCTTGTACCTTTGTGACTGCCGTCTCACCCAACCCCCCCAGGCTGTCTCCACATCTGCGGAGATGTACCCCGTGTTTGTATTTGCCGAAGGTCATCGTCGAGTGGAGGAGGAGGAACACAAGAGCCCAGCCACTAACATCACTTATATCCAGAGGAAGACCGAGCTGAGGAGGGTCGACACTAGTGACAGCATGGATGAGTTTGTTCTATTGTGAGCGAACATCAGAAATGGGTTGGAGGGGGGGGGGGGGGTATGCTCAAGTAAAACCCCAAACTGAGAGCATCGCGGTGGGTTAACACATCTGCCTTCCAGTTCTGAGGTTTGGGTTCAAATCTCCGTCCGCCCTGTGTGGAGTTCGTACTTTGACTTCCTTGCCTGTTCCAAAAATATCTTAGGTTAATTGAAGACTCTGAAACATCGTACCCAGATACCGTATGCACATTCTGGTTATGAATATGAGTGTGACTGGTTGTTAGGGGACCAGGCCAGAGATGGATAAAAACGGGTGGATTTTTCTGCCTAATATTAATCTGCAATATTAATCAGAACACAGGGTTTAGACTGGAGCGTGCAGAGAACATAGCATTAAGAAAAATTTTGACTGGACTTCCCCTTTAAACTAAGTGGTCATTAGACCATTGACACTACACATTATTTTACCGTTATATTTATTGTTTCACATGGTGAAACTTAATGTTGCTCTCAGGGCAATGTTTTATTTTCCTAATACTGTATTCAACAGCAATAAATGAGTACTGAACTAGCAATAATGAACAACAGCTGGTCGGAAGCGTTACTGCGACAAATATAGCTCTTCGCTGTTGGACAAGCATGTGACTTGCTTTCTTGAATGAAGGAGGAAAAAAGGCTTCTGAACATGTGACATGAGAAAAAAGACAATATTGTCAAAGATGTAGCAGATTACGTGTCTTAGATTGTGGGAACTGACCTCAGGAAAAACAAATACAAGCTCTGTGATCTATGCATATTGGATTACATTTTTATCTGTATACATTTTATTTTACTTTGTGGTGCACTATACTGTACAGTTTTGCACAAGGAGGATTAGAAATAAATTTCCTGAAAATAGTCGTTTCCTTGCTCCCCCCCCCCCCCCCCCCCGTAAAGAAAGTAAAAGTTATTCCGACCGTGCGTTGCTGCCATCACGGGGCCTAAAGGGAGTGAGAGGCGCTGGAAGGGGGCGCTGTTGAGCCGTACAGGCAGTTCCATTTGACTCGGCGGGGAGGGGGGTGAGGGAAAAAAACGTCTGGGTAGGTCGCTCTTTGTTTTCTGGCAGGGAGGAAAACCAAGAGACTTTGTGACCGGCAAGATTTTAAACACCGCTGTTCATCGTTCGCGTAAGTTCGACTCGACGTGGTTGTTAGATTGAGGGAGTGACGGTAGTGAACGACAAGAGCGTTCCAGGATGGATTTGTGTTTGAAGCACGGGTTGTTTGAGAAAAGACAGTCACCGCAGTTAAACCGGCGGTGGCGCGACTGCGAGCAATGAATGAAAATTATATTTGGAAATGTGTTGTGAGCGGAGCAGAGACGAGGGTACGGGACGCGCTTTGGATCAATCATCGAAAGCGGCGAGGGATACGGCAAACTTTGGCCCGCCGCTGCTTTTAAACTAACAGCTCGTCCTCTATTTTTCTGTCTAATTGGCCTGAAAAAGCATGGCCGGCTAGGCTAACTCGGCTAACCCGCTAGCTTGTTAGCTCCCGTCATCAAATAACTTGAGTTGTTTTCTCAATGTTTTGTTTTGTGTTTGCCGCGCATAGTAATGTCTGGGAAGGAATCATCGAAAGCACGGTTGAATGAGACGTTAATTGTTGTATTGTTAGAACGCTTAAAAATAAAAAGAGTGTTGTAGACGAACAATTCTGTGAACCGACACAACGTAACGTTGACAATGAAACAAGCGAGGCCTTGATGACGTGAGCATAGCCAAATATTATGACTATAATTTTGAGATGAATATTGACCGTAACGTTTATAAGTGTTTAAGGATAGACACAGAACTACGAAGTCGTTAAAAGAATGCATTTATCTGTTTCAGGTCTAACTTCTTAACTGTCGCTCAGTTGCGCCGAAGCCGAACTGACACTTGTTCAAAGGGGGTTTTGACCTACTATGTAAGATACGTATCAAATAATAACACCGTTTTCTTAGGTTGCGAGAATGTCTTATTACTTTGGAGTATGAGCTGTGCGAGTTATGTTTTAGAATATTTATTTTTGATGTGCCAATTGCCTCCTGGTGTACAAGTATAGACGTCTGTGAACATTGCGTCTGACTTTTTGGGATACTTTTTGACATAGAAAAAGTTCAGTCCTGTGAAATGTGTCTTTGCATTTCAATCTTGTTTGTTTCGATTAATGGTTATGTAAAGACTTTTTTTTAATCAATCAATAAAAACATTTACTTCTGTTTTTCATGCAGGGTTCCAGTAGATCCCGAAAAAGTATTAAAAGGAATTGTATTTATGAATTTAAGAACAACACCTTTAATTGGAATTAAAACGTCGTAAATGAAGCTTTCAGGAGTCTTAAATGATCACACATGTGAAGTAGAATGCTTTCATGTATTCAGTTATTTCAGGCAGTAGCATTTTAGGAGGAGCCATTATCTTATTTTAGTGTTTCACATACAAAAAGAATTAACAAATAATGCTTGAAAAAGACTGGGATTTTATATTTGTAAATAGTCTCAAATGTCATACTGAAAAGATTCTTTAAAATTATAATTGACCAAATGTCTCTCGTGTTAATGTCACAAATCACACAACCAACAAAACGGTGATCAATTTAATTGTGACTCTTAAGAGCAGATGCATGTTATTTATGGACTCGAGCCACTTTGAAGAACATGGTAAATTGGGCACATTGAGAAGTTGGTTGCAAAACTTGATTTCATTGGGAATAAAAACGAACTGAATCTCATTTGATCCTCTCCTCTTTCATCTATAACTGCTTCAGACAACAAAGTGTATGCAGAAAAGTGGTGAAGATAGCACGACTGTCTGTGTCCTATGTGTTGTGTTGTGTTATTTTGACTTCAAAATGGCACCGCGTGAGTGGCTGCCTTTCCAGCAGCTCCTATATTTTGTTGTTCTACTTCTTCCTTTCATAACTTTGCTGCTGTGAATCGGGAATTTCTCCATTGCGAGACTAATAAAGGTTTTCTTATCTTATTTGCCTTTGCTTTGGTAACCCTGTCATGTCATTATTGAAAGAATACAACTGCATTTTTAATGGGTGCTTAAGACGCACTCTTTTTTTTTTTTTTTTTTTTTTTGACTTTACCATTCTTTACAGGGGTCCTTGTTGCTGCCTCACATTCCCACTCTCCCCTGAGAGATGGCCACTCCTGACCCCCCAATGGGAGGGACACCTCGGCCCGGTCCCTCCCCAGGCCCAGGGCTATCTCCAGGTGGTATGATGGGCCCGAGTCCAGGTCCTTCCCCTGGCTCTGCTCATAGTATGATGGGGCCCAGTCCAGGACCTCCTGGATCTGGACACCCGCACCCTCCACAGGGACCCTCAGGATATCCTCAGGAAAACATGCACCAGATGCACAAAGTACCTAAATTATTTTGCATGATCAATTCCTTTGTTTATTATAAATCTTCAGTCAGTATTTAAAAAATGATGACTTGTAAGGCAGTATCATGCCACTGATCCTTTGCCATTTCGCATTCATCCCAGATTAAAGTTTGTGGATGTTGAATACATTGATATATGGTTGGATTAGTCTAACGTATTCTTTATTGCATTATTTTACTTGCTTGCTTACGGGTTTGTAGTTAATTAATTCCTATGAAATATTGCTATTAAGATACATTGACCACAATATAGTTAGAACAAATGAGTCAGTCTTTTTAGTCCATTGTGTAATAACTGTGTACCTGTAATTCAGCCAATGGATGCCATGCACGAGAAGGGCTTGCCCGACGACCCTCGCTACGGTCAAATGAAGGGCATGGGCATGAGACCAGCAGGGCACAGTGGGATGGGACCTCCTCCGAGCCCCATGGACCAACATTCCCAAGGTATCCATCCAGGTTTCACTCCGCTTATCCTCACAAGGGTTCTGGAGCCTATCCCAGCCGTCTTCGGGTAGTAGGCGGGGGACACCCTGAACCAGTTGCCAGCCAACCATCTGCACTCACACCTAGGGACAATTTGGAGTGTTTGGTAAAAAATGTTCAAAATAAATTCATCCAGTTTACAATTGGCAGAACAGGAGATTAGATGGGAACATTTTTCTTTCAGGTTTGTTCCTGAACACCACATAGTTATAACAGACCAGACAGTCCTCCAGACAATAAAAGCAAAGATGAGTGAGGGAGGGAGACATCAAGAACACATCTAGCCGGTTTTTCCTCTTGTGTTGTAAATTTGGCAGCATGAGAGGACAACTTGCGTGAAGACAACCAGGCAGCCGGCTTCCATTTTCATGCAACCAAAATGGCAGTTACTAAAGGAAGATTGAAAAATGACTAAAAAGTACAACATTCTGACATCATGTGAATTGTAAATGTATGAATATTGGGATTTATGTCTAATACGAAATGGCTCTTCAGAGCGAAATCTTACAAAGTAACGCCATGTAATTTGCAAAACAAAGGAAGTGCATCCGGTTTAGTCAGCTCCACTGCTTTACTTGGTTTTGCTATTTTAACAATCCAGTCGAACTTTTTCTTCTGGATGTCATGTCTTATCACGCAGCTCTCAGTAGCTCTGAGTTGAGCTCTCAAACATATTTAACCCGTGTTTGGAAAAAAAAAAAGCTACTTGAAAGTGAATCTAATCCCTGCGTTCATGCTCCCAAGGTTATCCCTCTCCATTGGGTGGCTCAGAGCATGCACCAAGCCCGGTCCCAGCTAATGGTCCTCCGTCTGGCTCCATGATGCCTGGTGGGCCATCTGGTCCAGGGCCTGGCCCAATGGAGAGTACGGGGGACCCGAATCAGGGAATGGGACAGACAAACCGTGGCGGTCCTCCAGGTCCAGGTGGACCAGGTGGTGCTGTCAGTGGACCAACGGGTACTGCAGGACCTACGCCTTTCAACCAGAACCAGTTACACCAACTCAGGGCTCAGATTATGGCCTACAAGATGCTGGCACGCAGTCAGCCCTTGCCGGACCACTTGCAGATGGCCGTGCAAGGAAAGAGGCCCATGCCAGGGATGCAGCAACAGCCCATCCCCAACATGGCCACTTCTGCTGGCCCTGTAGGCGGGCCAGGGCCAGGACCAGCTCAGGCCAACTACAACAGACCTCATGGTGAGCAGAGGAAAGATGCGAGAAACATTTTAAGATTTATTGGTTGCGATATGCTGCGTACATTAAAGCATTTGTGTTATAAATGAACATTCACATTTTTGACCGGTCTGACACAGGTAATCGGACCTACCTGGAGGTCTCCTGTTATCCTTGTTGAGAATGATGAAATCGAATGTGGAAGTATATAAAGACTTGTGTGCTTTCAGGTATGGTTGGTCCCAATATGCCACCGCCTGGACCTGCAGGAGTTCCCCCAGGCCTGCAAGGCCAGCCTGCAAATGGACCTCCTAAGTCATGGCCCGAAGGTACAGTTTGTCCCCTGGATGGACCTATCTACCTATTTTTTTGTATGATTTAACAACAATTTGCTCATTTCTAATAAGCGGTGCACACATGATTGCTTGACAAATTTGCTAATGTTGGGCATGATGTTTGTGGTAGCTGACTGCCAACTGCATGCACCACAGCCACAAATTCTCACAGTAATGGACTCTATTCACACATTATTTCCGCATTTAGGGTCTGGAGGCATGCTCGTCTAATGAATAACGAAAGCATCAAGCGCTTTAAAATATACTTGCAGTCTGCTGAAATCAAGTTACCATAAATGATGTCATTTTTACCGAATGAGCCGTCTTGCATAGAGTGCATTGTCAAGTATAATTCAACAGCTTGTTGATTAAGGGCCTCAAGTGAAAATGCAACCAGTGCTTTGACCAACGGTTGTAAATGTTTAAGCGTGGGGTGCGTTCATCACACTGACCAATTAAAGCAATCTAGTTACTTCACACATTTGTGTTTGAACCTCATCCTGCATATCCTCTCTGGTCCCCCACCTATAGGACCAATGGTGAATGCTGCCGCTCCGTCCAATCCTCCTCAGAAGTTGATTCCTCCTCAGCCCACGGGCAGACCGTCTCCTGCTCCTCCCTCTGTGCCACCCGCTGCCTCACCAGTAATGCCCCCTCAGACGCAGTCTCCAGGTCAGCCTGCACAGCCCCCTCCCATGATGCTTCACCAGAAACAGAATCGCATAACCCCCATCCAAAAACCCAGAGGGCTGGACCCAGTGGAAATCCTCCAGGAGAGGGAATACAGGTGAAAAGAGTCTGTCTCTGTACAGCTCAGTGTTTCTTTGTGACGAGTTCTCATCACATTCAGAAATTCTGTATTTGCTCTCCTTATACATTCCGAATGGTGTTTATGCTCCTTGTTGTGCAGGCTACAAGCCCGTATTGCTCACCGTATTCAGGAACTGGAGAACCTACCAGGTTCCCTTGCTGGTGACCTACGGACCAAAGCGACAATTGAGCTTAAAGCCCTGAGGCTGCTTAATTTTCAGAGACAGGTATACATGCTGACAAGCTCAATTTGTGAGAACCGACATGACTGAGAGCTAAATCCACGTTCATATTTGTGTTTTTATTGTGCATCGAAATGTTTTGGCTTTTTTCTCTTTCAGCTACGCCAAGAGGTGGTGGTCTGCATGCGTCGCGACACCGCTCTCGAAACTGCTCTTAATGCCAAGGCCTACAAGCGCAGCAAGCGCCAGTCTTTACGTGAGGCCCGTATCACAGAGAAGCTTGAAAAACAACAAAAGATTGAACAAGAACGGAAACGTCGACAAAAACACCAGGTATGCGGTGTGAGGTCACCCTTGCGAGTTAAGGAAAATAGCTTGTTTTTTATTTTTAGTCCGGTGGAGGGTTTTCCTGTTAATGACCGTCTTTAGGTACTATTCATCCACTGATGTCTGCTTTGCACGTGGCTTCTTCTCAAACATTTTTCAGGATTGGCGACAGAATACGCAATTAAAACAAAGTTTGCGGTCTTGTCTACCATTCATAGGAATACCTCAACAGCATCCTGCAGCACGCTAAGGACTTTAAGGAGTACCATCGATCCATCACAGCCAAGATCCAAAAGGCCACCAAAGCGATCGCCACCTATCACGCAAACACTGAGCGTGAGCAAAAGAAGGAGAATGAGCGCATTGAAAAGGAGAGAATGCGGAGGCTGATGGTGAGATGTCCCTCAAAAATCTTTTTCACACAAATACTCTTTTCCAGTGAATGCATTCACCCAGTCCATCGCCGTACGTTTTCCTCTATCAGGCCGAAGATGAGGAGGGGTATCGTAAACTTATTGACCAGAAGAAAGATAAGCGTCTGGCCTACCTATTGCAGCAGACGGATGAATATGTGGCCAACCTCACAGAGCTGGTGCGAGCTCACAAAGCTGCACAAGCTCTCAAGGAAAAGAAAAAGAAGAAGAAAAAGAAGGTGATTGTATATGCAGCGTCATGTAAGACAATATGTTTTTGTTTAAAGTGTTAATCATTGTCTTGTACCTTTTTGAATGGTTTCAGAAGCCAGAGCCTGCAGAGGGCGGCGCCGCTGCTCTTGGACCCGATGGAGAGGTGAGATCGGACATTGAATAGTGAAATCTGTCCTGGAAATAGCAATAAGTAGTAGTTTAAAGCCTCTCGATTTTAAATGTGGCGAGGTTTATGACAACCCCTTTTTGCTGTACGTGCCTCCTTGATTCATGGTTCAACAAACGAGTTCAAGACGATCCGTGTTCACAGGCGCGTCCAAGCACAAAAATATTCCAATAAATCCTGTCCTAAGATCAGTTGAGTTATAAGTTGCAGATTGCATTCGTACAACCGCGCTACTTTTGTCTTTTCCCCCAGCCATTGGATGAGACCAGTCAAATGAGTGACCTCCCAGTGAAGGTCATCCATGTAGACAGTGGGAAAATCCTGACTGGTGTTGATGCGCCTAAGGCTGGTCAGCTGGAAACCTGGCTTGAAATGAACCCTGGGTGAGTGGAATGCCTGGAGGCTCTCTCACCCACAAATTCAGATGCACGATTGTATTCTGCGTAATTGTATGTTGTCAGCAGACGAACGCATTTGTATTCAATGGTAGGCTCCTTGAGCAGAATGGGCAATTCCCTTGAGTAATACGGCTTTTTGTAGGTATGAAGTAGCACCGCGTTCAGACAGCGAAGACAGTGGCACTGAAGAGGACGAGGAAGATGAGGTACGCAACCCAAGTTATTCTTCCTAACCAGAGCAGAAAGGTGCTGCGTTGCTCTCCTTGACCCTATCCAACACTTTTGCGTGAAGGACGACGATGAGAAACCTCATGCTTCCGCAGCTCAGAATGAGGAGAAAAAGAAGATCCCAGACCCAGATAGCGAAGACGTGTCTGAAGTGGATGTTCGGCACATCATCGAGTAAGACGCCATCATTCCCCTTGGAAATGCCTCTTTTACAATAGACGACCGAATCAAATGTCTGTTAGCCTTTCTTAATCCGGGCTGTGACAGGTGCCCGACTCTGGCTAATTAACGAAGGCCGAAACCAAACCAACTGCCATTCCAAAAACTTTTTTTTTTTTTTAATTGCTGTACTTTTCCAGATGCCCCATTGGCCACTGCAGTCTCTGTCCCAAACATCTATACTACCTGTCGACACCATTTTCTTTACATTCAAATATGAAATTTTTTCGGGGGGTGTTTCTACCATGCAACTCGTATTGTTTTTATTTGCCTCAGGCATGCCAAGCAGGACGTGGATGATGAGTACGGAAGTGCATCGTTCAACCGAGGCCTGCAGTCCTACTACGCTGTGGCTCATGCAGTCACTGAGAAAGTGGACAGGCAGTCATCACTGTTGGTCAACGGTCAGCTCAAACAATACCAGGTACATGGTCAAGTGGTGAAAAAACCCCCAAATGAGCTCATTTCTTTCATTGACTGAGTTAAGCCTAATTTACCCGTTCCATCTAGATCAAAGGGCTAGAGTGGCTTGTGTCACTTTACAACAACAACTTAAATGGCATCCTGGCTGATGAGATGGGTCTGGGAAAAACTATCCAGACCATTGCCCTGATTACCTACCTCATGGAATACAAGCGCATTAACGGGCCTTTCCTCATCATCGTGCCACTCTCGTGAGTCTAGAAATTGCCGTCGTTGATCACTGTAACGATATGTATTTACACACGCAGGAAGAATAGTTGGTGGAAGCCAATTAAAAAGAAAAACCAAAAGATCACTGAAATGAATATTGAAGCTACAAAGCTTTTGGGAGGATCTCCTTTGGCAGATGAAACAAAATGCTACTGATATTCTGCACCAGTTCTGAATCCTGGATAATCTTAAGTTTTTGTCAGGCTGGTTTTCTTGTTTCTTTTTGAAGTAACGCCAAGCCATCAAACCATAAAAAAAAGTGTGATTTTCCTCTGTTCAATACATGTTTGGGTTTGTTTATTTCCGTGACTGTTGTGAATTTTTGTTTCGACGAAGTGCGCTCATCTTTGTCGAATCTATTTGAATACACCTCAGAAGGAGTCGGCATCGTTCCTAATCCAAATTTCCATATTGCTTCATAGAACACTGTCAAACTGGGTGTATGAGTTTGATAAGTGGGCGCCATCTGTTGTGAAAGTTTCCTACAAGGTGAGTTTTTCAATGATTATATCAAGCTCCAAATCTGACAACTGAATCACACTCCGTGTGAAAAATGATCTGTTTATCTGGGATAGCAAAAATTGGGAATTACTGTGCAAATTTTTTCCAGGGCTCACCAATTGCTCGCCGCGCATTCGTTCCCATCCTGCGCAGTGGCAAATTCAATGTGCTGCTCACCACATACGAGTACATCATCAAAGATAAGCAGGTGCTAGCAAAGGTACGTGTTCATAGTCGAGTCATCACCACGAGCTTTGAATATTGGCTGTATTAATCACATTCCCGCACTGTCCTCCAAAAGCTTCGTTGGAAGTATATGATTGTGGACGAGGGCCATCGTATGAAGAACCACCACTGTAAGCTGACCCAGGTGTTGAACACGCACTACCTGGCCCCGCGGCGCGTGCTGCTCACAGGCACTCCTCTGCAGAACAAGCTCCCTGAGCTCTGGGCCCTGCTTAACTTCCTCCTGCCCACCATTTTCAAGAGCTGCAGCACTTTTGAACAATGGTTCAACGCCCCGTTCGCTATGACTGGAGAGAAAGTGAGCATTATTCATAGGATTGTCGGAGTTGGCAGAAAATGGAGAAAAGCACTCAAACTGACACGCCATCTGGGCCAGCGGCTGTCTCCAATGGCCTTAACGACGTTTGTCAACAAAGAGGCTTGATAGATCGATATGATCCTTCGATAGCCACCGAACCCACATCTAGTTGTTTTAAATACATCTCATCATCCTCCCTTCCCCGCACCCCCTCTGCCCCTCAAGGTTGACCTCAATGAAGAAGAGACCATTCTCATTATTCGGCGTCTACACAAGGTGCTTCGGCCCTTCTTACTACGCCGGCTCAAAAAGGAGGTCGAGGCCCAGCTGCCAGAGAAGGTTTGCGTCATTCCATTTGTCAGTGGCTCTTGAGTCCATCAGCGTTTTGCCCCCACACAGTGTTTGAAATGATCATAAAAGCATTTCTCGTTGGCTCTCTCTCAGGCACCAAAGTTGAAGTTCCCTGATTTAACTGTGGCCCTTTTGTGTTGTTTGCTAGGTGGAGTATGTGATCAAATGTGACATGTCAGCCCTTCAGAGAGTGTTGTATCGGCACATGCAGGCGAAGGGGGTCTTGCTCACTGATGGATCAGAGAAAGATAAGAAGGTAAAGAAAAGAATGTCATTTTAAATATAATGGTGGGAACATTCATTGCAGAAATTGTTTGGTGGTGGCGGGAAGAGTCAATTGACAGATGTATGTCCCATTGTTTTCCTCCAGGGTAAAGGTGGCACAAAGACTCTGATGAACACGATTATGCAGCTGAGAAAAATTTGCAATCACCCCTACATGTTCCAACACATTGAGGTACGATTTTGCGGGGTTGAAATTGAGTGTGAGATTGGGAATCAATTTAATTCAAAGGATCTAGACGAAATGATGACGTGTTTTTACAGGAGTCTTTCTCTGAGCATCTGGGTTATTCGGGCGGAATCGTGAGTGGGTATGTATAGCATTAGGTGAAGTTTTACCTGCCCGTGTGCCTTTAGAAATAACATTTCATCCACACCGTCTCATTCTTGATGATCATTTTCTTCTTCTGTCTGTGCAGTCCTGACTTGTACCGCTCCTCTGGGAAATTTGAGCTCCTGGATCGTATCCTGCCCAAGCTGAGGGCCACCGACCACAAAGTGCTGCTCTTCTGTCAAATGACCTCACTGATGACCATCATGGAAGACTACTTTGCCTACCGCAACTTCAAGTACCTGCGCCTCGATGGTGGGTCACAACCCATTTCATAGAGCTTTGCTATAGGTCAACAGACTGTGAGGCGGATATGCTGGCCATTTTCCCACTGTGTTGCCCCAACTTGAAACCGAGAATATGACATTTAGTAAGAGCAGTCATCTACGACGTATCAACATTGTTTAATGTCCTCACAGGTACCACAAAGGCGGAGGATCGTGGGATGCTGTTGAAAACTTTCAATGACCCGGCTTCTGAGTACTTTGTGTTTCTGCTCAGCACCCGAGCAGGAGGCTTGGGTCTCAACCTGCAGTCCGCTGACACCGTTGTGATCTTTGACAGTGACTGGAACCCCCATCAGGTAATGTAGCGATCAGGTTTGTTGGCTTGCGAACGATCCTGATCTGTGACTGAAAACAACAGAGTTTTCGAGTTGTTCTTCAACACGTCCAATGCTGGGAAAAAGTACCGACGCCCTTCCTGATTCCTCTTTTGTGCCAGTGTGATAGCGTGGCACTGCTTTGCTGAACGCTGGCTTTCAATTATTGCTGCCAAGGATGGCAGATTTACTTCTTTACATAGGACCAGATAGGATTTTGTGTCCCTTAAGAAACTTGCTGTTTGTGATTTTGAAGTATGTAAATCGATTTGATGTTTGGGAACTTCTCAATGCGCTCGATATGCTTGAAGTGCGCAAAGGCTTTTTCACGACACTGTAGAAACCTGCTGCTGCTTTTCCATTTGTCTTGACAGGACTTGCAAGCTCAGGACAGGGCCCATCGTATTGGTCAGCAGAATGAGGTGCGCGTCCTTCGGCTCTGCACTGTCAACAGCGTGGAGGAGAAGATTCTGGCGGCGGCCAAGTACAAACTGAATGTTGACCAGAAGGTCATCCAGGCGGGCATGTTTGACCAGAAGTCTTCGGGCTGTGAGCGTCGGGCCTTTTTACAGGCCATTCTGGAGCACGAGGAACAGGACGAGGTCGGGGCTCGTGGAGGCTGCCGCACTAGGGGGGCGTGGGTGGGTGCGATCTGAACGTTGCCACGTTGCCCACCCACCCACATCTGCCTGTGCGCTGGTTCCCACAACTTCATTCTCTTCCTTATTTTTTCTTCCTCTTGTTTCTCTCCCACTTTTCTCAGGATTTCGTCTATCCGCACTCTTCCTTTTTCTCTTGTATATTTCTGCTTCTTTATCGAAAATGCGTGTCATAGTCCATGTAACGCTTCTACTTTTTTCCCTCCAATCTTTCTGCTTTCCTTGACAATTTTTGTTTCTCATTTGAAAAAAATAACTGTAGGTATTGCAATAACTTTAATTTGCTCAAAAACTACAACATGCAGTTGTCCACGCTTACTTCATACAACAGACATTTGAGGATTTTTTTTTTCTTGGCTGCTTTGCTGAAGAAAGTGAAAGAGAAGTGGCTCTGAGCTACCCCAATATTCTACCAGGTGCCCCGTCTCACTCTCACTGCCTCATCTCTCTGCAGGAGGAAGACGAAGTGCCTGATGATGAGACAGTCAACCAGATGATTGCCAGAAGTGAAGAGGAGTTTGACCAGTTCATGGTTAATCTCACCCTACTTTCAATCATAAAATAGATTGTCATTGAATAATCCAAGTCCCCTTAACCATCTGCGTTACCGTTGCATTCAGCGCATGGATCTCGACAGACGCCGCGAGGACGCCCGCAACCCCAAGAGAAAACCTCGTCTGATGGAGGAGGACGATCTCCCCGGCTGGATTTTGAAAGATGACGCCGAGGTCGAGAGGCTTACCTGCGAAGAAGAAGAGGAGAAAATGTTTGGCCGAGGTTCCCGCCAACGTAAGGAGGTGGACTATAGCGACTCGCTCACCGAGAAACAGTGGTTGAAGGTATGTCCCAATGGAAACCGGTCTTTCAAACAACAGCTGAGCTTTTGTCGTGGCTCAACTCTCCAGTCTTTTCTTTTCAAAAGGCCATAGAAGAGGGTAATCTGGAAGACATCGAGGAGGAAGTGCGCCATAAAAAGACAACCAGAAAGCGAAAGAGAGACCGCGACCATGACGGCGGGCCCACCACACCGAGCTCCAGCGGCGGCCGGGGCCGTGACAAGGACGACGACGTGAAGAAAGCAAAGAAACGTGGGCGGCCGCCTGCGGAGAAACTCTCTCCTAACCCTCCATCACTCACCAAGAAGATGAAGAAGATAGTTGATGCCGTCATCAAATACAAAGACGGGTGAGCTTGTTTATTTTTGGATTGGCAAACGTAGAATGTTAGGCTACATTGACGCTCTGTTCCCGGCCTCCACCACAGCCCGGTTTGAGGCCACTGTGGATAAAACGCGTTGGTAATACGCTAATGAAATATGGGTTTAATGGTCAGCCTGTGATTGCCGTGGTTGCCCAGCGAGACTGGAAAAACAGTTACGGTGCAGATGAGAAAATGGGAACCCGACAGTATGAAATAGGATGTTGCTGGCAAAGGAAACACTTATTCCCTGGCGTCTTTGTGCCAAGGGGCCTGCCATGCCCGCTGGTAGCAGTGCAAATTTGATCCTTTGTTGTGCATTTTCCTATCCTCTCAGTAGTAATGGACGACAACTGAGTGAGGTCTTCATCCAGCTGCCTTCCCGCAAGGAGCTTCCCGAGTACTATGAGCTCATCCGCAAACCAGTAGATTTTCGGAAGATCAAGGTATGCGCTCGGATGTTTTTCTCTGGTTTTCTCATGCCAATCCACATCTGACTTGCGCCGCTCCGTCGACCAGGAGAGGATCCGCAGCCATAAGTACCGCAGCTTGAATGACCTCGAGAGGGATGTGATGCTGCTGTGTCAGAACGCTCAGACTTTTAACCTCGAGGGATCTCTGGTTGGTGTCACCTTGGTTCTCCTTTTTACAAATACGCTGATGCCTTGGCTCACGGGTGCCCTGCCTTGCAGGCTTTTCAAATTTGCCACCTAAAATTTTGGTTATGAACTTTGGTTCCCGCTCCAGTGAGGTGGGACAAGAGAGAGCAACAGTAGCCCGTGCACTTTGAGCTGTTGATTGAAACGGAAAACAGTCAAAACGCATAATAAGTGATTGCACACTAAACACACAGATAAAGTTGTAAGTCAAGGCACTTCGTGTATATTTTAAATTCACGGGTCCGGGCTAACTTTTCCACTTTTCTTTAAACCATCAGATCTTCGAAGACTCGATTGTGCTTCAATCAGTATTCACCAGCGTGAGACAGAAGATTGAGAAGGAGGAAGACAGTGAAGGAGAGGACAGCGAAGAAGAAGAGGAAGACCTCGACGAAGGTTCTGAGTCTGAATGTAAGTGTCAGAAATTTGTATTTGTACAAAATGGTGTTTCTAAATGTTGGGAGGTCACGTCAAGCTGTGTGTTCCGTCCCAGCCCGTTCTGTGAAGGTCAAGATTAAACTGAGCCGTAAAGAAAAGGGGGACCGTGGTGGGAAAGGACAACGACGGAGGGGCCGTGGCATGCGAGCTAAACCCGTGGTGAGCGACGACGACAGTGAGGACGAACAGGAAGAGGTGAGCGAGGTTCATCTCCAAATGCAACGTACCACTTACGAGAACCAAACGTCGGCCTCTCATTTATGTAGTGCTTCGAAAAATTCAGTAAGGTGTTTTACAATGTGCGGTTGTGGTCGGATGTTTACATTTACATTCTTTTTCCAGGGTGAATTGATGAAGACATTTGTATTGAAGCATTTCTGTTTTTTCATTTTCTTCACCTGGTCAGTAAAACACCCATTTGTGATTGTTTCAGGAGCATTCCGCCAGCGGCAGCGAAGAGGACTGATCCTGAAACACTCCTAAGAGGACCAACGGTCCACTGATCTACTGGATTGGAACTTAGATATTTTTCTTTAGGTACCGCAGGGAGGCAGACGTGCAGTGGGAAAGCCTAGTTTCACCTAGTCAGATTTTTTTTCTTCTTCTTTTAATAAGTGAGACCTGTTGTATCCTCATTAAATTGTGTCATTGATTCAAAAGCAAAAAAAAAGTGAATATGAATTTACCCACTTCCATATTTAAACATCCTTTCTTATGATCAGTAGTGTGTCTTTCTTCTTTTGTCGCTTTTTTGTTGTTGTCGCTCTCAAATGGAAGATTGACAGATCCTGAGGCATAGACTGATTGTGGCCCATATTGAGAGCAGGGTTGTTTTTTTTAGGTCATTAGTTTGTCATCGTTTTGAGAAGTTAGCCAAGAGTCACTGTATTGCCTGAAAAATCCCATTTTGAATGCATGTTGAGCGTCGGTGGAAATGCACCTGGATGTGTCTTTGTTATTATCTTTGTGTAATTTAAGACTGCAAGCGGGATCATGGTAGGGCCCATCCGCAGCCCCTCCCTCTCAGGTATGTAAACAGGGAGGGAGGGAGGGAGGGACGTGACCGTTTTCTCGTGTCGGTGTCACTGGATTCCAAAAAGTACAATAAAGGCTTCTCGTAATAATTATGCAGGTTGCGTTTTTAATCTGACCGCTAGGTGGCCTACTATCATAATTGCTCTTGCTTGGAGGCTCGTTACGTTGATGTCCTGCTGCTGCCGTCCACTATTTGTAGTAACAGCATGGAAATACTCTGCAAATGTTTTTTTTAAAGCTCTTGATGAGGCCTACTTTTTGAACGTCTCAACCCAATTCAACTTTCAGCATCATCAGCCGAAACAAAGTGCTGTTCATAAAACACGAGCAATAAAAAAAGTTTCTATAACTACGGTACATTGCCATTTGGAATCAAGACGGTCTAGAATTTGTTACCGATTTGTTGCTTTACTGTTGTATATGTTAGTTGCTCCATGTACGTATATGCAGCGATGGCTGTTTGAAAGTGCTCTATAAATACAGTTGCGTTGAGTAGACTTCTGTTACATGTGGTTGCATCGTGTACAGGTTGCGTGAAGTTAGTTGTTCACCGAAGAGTATCGAGCATGACGCGAATTAATCTTCAGGGAAGAAGGAGGCAGGTAAAATTGTTGGATGTGTGTCAACAGCCCCGTTTGAAAGTGACTGTGTGACATGCAAGCGAACGGACCGGAAGAACCAGAAAACGTTTCAAGAAGGACAGGAAAAGACGTCGTTTCTCAAAAAGGGTTGTGTTTGACTCATGTCTCTCTGGATCTGCAAAGTTCTGTTTATTGCCTTTGTGAAATATCTGCGATTGTTTTTATTTGTAAAAAATGCCATCGACGAGGCCACCCTCTTCTCCCTTACTGCCGACGTGCCTCCAATTCCACAATCAATTCCGATGGCAAGCAATGCGAGATACAGGTTACATAGATGTAGTTGTAAAATTTGACAATACCACGTTCGTGACCCGCTCAATGTTATAAAGGGGGGAGGGGGTTAACGATGGAATTCTGCGAGTATCCAGTTGTCTTCTGCAGTGAGCACACCACTGCATTCTTTCTTTCGAACAATTTGCATTTCCTCGCTTGGCTCTGATGGCCTGCATTTCTGTTTTCGGGTTTGTCCAGCTCACAGAATCTTTGATTTGACCTCAGCTTCTTGAGGCAAATTAGAATGGGCTTTTATTTATTAAAAACCGCTGCCCTGCACCGATGTCAAGGATGTATTGCACAAGGTTCAAAGTTCAACTTTCAAAGGGGGGGGGGAGCCCCTCCGATATTTCCATGTGCCACGTGCGCACGTGAGCCTTCTGCATAGGGGTTAAAGTTACTTATAGTAAAAAATAACCTCCAAGCAGAGCTCCGCCTCCGGATTGTTGAGTCTGCGGTGGCTCCCAAATCACACCACTTCAAATCCCGCCTTCCTAACCGCGCCCCCCCCCCCCCCCCGGACCCGGTCGGTCCCACCCACTCGGTGGGCCACCTTGAAATGGGTCTCCTGTTGTCAAACATTGCAGAGTGCAAGGCCATCTCTTTCGTCAGCAGCATCACACGTCACCTCCCGTTGCCCTGTTGAAATTCTAGAGGAGAATTAGCGTGAGTCAAAAAGTAGCCTTTGGGTGCATCCTGCAGTGTGCGTGCAAAGCCATGGAACTGCCCTGTGTGCTGTTGCCGTTTCTCATCTACTCCCAAGTTCAAACAAGTAAGTTCAAATTCATTGCGCTTATTAGTTTGTTGTTTTTCTGACAAATTTTCACACCTAAAAAAAAAAATCCCCTCTGTTATGACCTTTAATATTTAAAATGTGTATGATATGGGCCTGTGACATCCAGTGTCTGTGGATTTAAGTTGCCCACTCTTCTGACAGTACCGAGTGTAAGATGATGAGGTGGTGGTGGTGGTGTTGTGTGTATGGGGGATGGGGGGTTGTGCTAAACCCATTTCCCGAGAATGTAGGTCAAATCTTTCCCACTCTTAATGCCATGTGAAGAAGATATCCCCAATCTCTCAAATTCCCTTAATTTATGAATATTATATATACCGGAATGCTTGTCAAGCATCACTCCCCCCCCCCCCCACTGTTTTTTTGCGGTCTACTTTTTCATTTGATGGCATTCAAGATGCAGCAGGTCCTCCAACCAATCAGCTTCTGAGAGCGGGTGAGGACAGTTGACGGTTGTTCATAAAGTGGAATTGGACTCCGCTTGCCTTTTGTCGAACTCTTGAAATCCATCGTGGGATGATTTGGATGCGGTTGAGGAGTTCCGTCTTGCATTAGTTCAACATGTTGCAACTCGAAGACTGGTTGGCTTCTTCCCGCTCCATCTCCAAGCCCGACCCACCCATGCCTTTCTTTTTTTTTTTTTTTTGAAGCCTTCAAATTGTGCATATGAATGGAATTCCTCCAGCTCACCCACCAATACAAAAACAGTTTCAGTTTTGGTCAGACATTGTCAGACCTGTTCCCACCCAGTACGTTGGTTGGGGGAAATCGTGACTTGTAGAACATGTTCAAACTGGCGGCCTATTCAGTCTCATCGAGTTCACTTCCACCTGAAAGCTTGGGCTTCAATTGAAAAGATAATAGATGAAAAAAAAGCTAAATAGGCTAAGTGAGTTAAATCCTTGTGTCATTTATTTTTATCTGCATTTGTTTCCTTGGGCCGGAAAAGTCCTCAGCGTGTGCTAACTGTTTCTCATAAGCGATCAATTACCGGTAAACGCAGTAACATTTGGCAGTGCATTTCTTCTCCCAATATTGGTTCTTTCCCGGTCAATAAGGCCAGCCATGAGTCAATGTTGTCTTTCAGGGTCTGAACTTTAAGCTCAGCGGATAAATAATGTGCAACTGCGGTGTACTCTGTTACTCTCATAAAATGGATCTTTCGGGTGTCTGTACAGTACTTGACTTGAGTGTTTATTTTTCAGTCGATTGTTTACTTTGACTCCCTGCATTTGGAAACAAAACTTTGTACACCTTATTTGCCCCAAATAAGTCTGAGACTTCTTTCCAGCGTGCTGTGATTTTCCATGTAAAAAAAAAAAAATGTAGCGGGAAATCAACTGCGATTGGGATCTTGACTGGTTGACAGATTGACATTTTAAGACACTCTCTGACTGAAACCGGTGTCTCTGTTGGCTTTCAAGCCCTCCACGGCTTCCACTGTCTTTTCATAAATCATCTGTGCGACGCAACTGAACAGTTGGTTTGATTCTTTCGGTTCAGTGGCTCCATTCTAGATGGAGGTTAGTGGGGCAACCCTTGTTTTCATCAGATGACTCGTTTGGCACAGATGACCTTGTGCTCAAGAAAACGATATTCTTTTGTCTTTTTGATCCTCTGAAACTGCTGATAGCGGGTGCGCTGACAACATGTGGAAGCAGCCAGTTCCCATGTGAGAATGGGAGATGCATCACCGTCAGGTGGGTGTGTGACGGCACAGATGACTGCGGAGATGGCACGGATGAGCTTCCTAATTATTGCTGTAAGTATGGAAAAAATTCTTTTGGATTATTTACAAAATCTCACACACAATGTTATTGTTTGTGTGTGTGTGTGTGTGTGTGTGTGTGTGTGTGTGTGTGTGTGTGTGTGTGTGTGTGTGTGTGTGTGTGTGTGTGTGTGTCTTCCAGTGGCCAAAACATGTCGACCAACCGACTTCAGTTGCAGCGACCGTTTGCACCAGTGCATACCAAACACTTGGCGCTGTGATGGCAAAGCGGACTGTGAGAACGGAGCTGATGAAGAACGCTGCCGTAAGGAATCTGCTCAAAGTAGAGACAGATAAATAATCTTCACACGCCGGAGAGTGGAAGCTGCTGGTTCTTGCCCGTTTGCGGTCTCCATTTCTGTGTGTCGTCACCTCTCTGATCTCTTCTTGACATACGGCTTCTTCACTGTGTCTCCTGCCTCTTAGAAGCCAAAAACTGCACGGACACGGAATTCCGCTGCGCAAACGGCCAGTGTGTGTCCAGCTCCTTTGTCTGCGACGAGGAAGCCGACTGCAGCGACGGCAGCGACGAGGCCTCTTGTCCGCCGGTGACGTGCGACGGCGCTTCTTTTCAGTGCAATAACAGCGTTTGCCTTCCACGCGTGTGGGTCTGCGACGGGGATGCCGACTGCGCGGACGGCTCGGACGAGTGGCTCCGGAACTGCGGTACGGCGCCGCCGACCTCTTCTCCAACTCACCGCTGCTCTTCCCTGGAATTCCGCTGCAGCAATGGGAAGTGCATTCACAGGAACTGGAGGTGTGACGGAGAAGCCGACTGCCTGGATCGATCTGATGAAGCCGACTGCGGTATGTGTGACGGTTTGCTTCAAATGCTTTTTTTTTTTTAAATGGCTTCAACGTCAACCCGAGGCTTGTCTGATTGCATCCCCGTAGTCCGTCCCACCTGCCGTCCGGACGAATTTCAATGCGACGATGGCGCTTGCATTCACGGAAGCCGCCAATGCGACGACCGCTATGACTGCAGGGACGTGAGCGACGAACGGGGCTGCGTCAACGGTAGGAAGCGACTCTGCCCTTGCGGCCACTTTGGATTACGCGTTAACTTCCCACTCGCTGATGTTACCATTGTGCGTGCAGCAACCGAGTGTGACGACGCGACTGGATTTAAGTGTGGCAGCGGGGAGTGTATCGGCATGGATAAGGTCTGCGACAAGGAGCGGCACTGCAGGGATTGGTCGGATGAGCCCCTGAGGGAATGCGGCGAGTACTCACATCGTCGTTCGTAACCGGCAGCAATCAGGATGGAGTCGACCTGTGATGTCCTCGGGGGAAAAAAAAAAAATCGATTGTAAAGCTTTTCTGTTTTCAGGCCTCAACGAATGTCTCGTCAACAATGGCGGCTGCTCTCACGTCTGCAACAACCTTAAAATTGGTTTTGAGTGCCTTTGTCCCGTTGGATATCAACTGGCCAACAAGAATCAATGTGAAGGTAATAAAGAAAAGGTGCGATGCCTGCCACCGAAACAAACAACAAAAGTGTCACGCCCTCTTCGTTTTTCATCAGATGTTGATGAGTGTGCCGACCCGGACGCCTGCAGCCAAATCTGCGTCAACCGGATGGGCAGTTACAAATGCGAGTGTGAAGACGGTTACCAAGTTGACCCGTCAACCAAAGCCTGCAAGGCCATCGGTAAAATAATTAGATATAAAAACAAAGAAAAAACATCCCTGGGTGTTCTCTCTCTCTGGATATTGACCGTAGAACCAACGTTTAAACCCGTAGGTACAATTGCCTACCTTTTCTTCACCAATCGCCATGAGGTCAGAAAAATGACCTTGGACAAAAGTGAGTACGTCCAGGTTCTTCCTCGTCTAAAGAACGTTGTGGCTCTGGATATGAACATGGCCACCGAAGAAATCTACTGGTCAGATATCTCCCAAAAGAAGATCTACAGGTGAGCGAGATTTTATTGTTTGTCATTGAAGTTGACCCAGTGGGATAATGAGCCAGGGGCTAGGGGTCACGTTAACCTAAGATGTCCGTTTCTTCTTTCTAATATTCAATACATATGAAGAATATCTTTGACAAACAAAGGTTTGCAATGAAAAAGTGTGAAAAAGCTGTCAGGGGCTTTGTGCCCCCTGGTAGGGTCAAACAGGTCCCAGATGAGGGTCCAGAAAAAGAACCCGATGATGAGGAAAACATTGGAACACGTTTTCCCCTTTGCCGAAACATGAGTCTCAAACGACTTCATATTGTGAGGGTCTTGCTGGACTCTCTTGCTGAAATCCGCTGTCAGGAAGAGTTTCACTTCTCACCTCTGGCAGAACTTGGGCCACGTCCCAGGAAAGATGGGGCACACAGAGGCAGAGTGGGCCATATTCTGTGCCAACCAGAGTCATGACGATTTGGTCGGTGCCTGTTGTTGGTCACAGCCGTAAGGGCTTCGGTCAAACTGAAGAAAGACTCCTAGCAAGCCTTTGTTGGCATGTTGGAGACAGCCGATGAGTATCGGCGGGCCAAGCGGACTTTGGTCCATGAACACGTAGCCCAGCAAACTTGTAGCCCAGCAAACATGCTTCCTGTACAATGCGTTCTGTATGTCCTGTTGACGTACGTGACTGCATCGACTTGATATCGAAGCTTTTATTACAGTGGTTGATACCCTTCTTCCATTTCTCCACAGAAAACGTTTGTTTTTAATTTCTTTACTTTGCTCCCAGAACGCGAATGGATTCAGCGGCGGACTCTGCTCATCACACAGTCATGGTTTCCAATGACGTGGATGCGCCCGAGGGCATTGCCTTTGACTGGATCCATCGCAACCTGTATTGGACCGATAGCATTCGCAGGACCATCTCTGTGGTAACCGCTGACGGTGAACGTCGTAAGACTCTCTTTTCCCAAGGCTTATCCAAACCCAGAGCAATCGCGGTCGACCCCTACAGCAAGTAAGCCTGCGCCTTGACAGACGGTTCTCGTTTCACCGTTGCCACTTGCAATCACGCGTGCGTGTGATTTGTCCGGCCAGCTTTGTTTACTGGACTGACTGGGGCAATCCTGCTAAAATCGAAAAGGCCGGTCTGAACGGAGGTGACCGCTTCGCTCTGGTTACCGACAGCATCGTGTGGCCCAACGGAGTGACGCTCGGTACGGCCGACGCTTGCGCTTTCTCTGCATTTCCTCCTCTCCGTTTGAGTCGTGACCGACTGACCCGTTTGCCCTCAACTTTTCCCAGACCTGTTGAACCGGCGGCTCTACTGGGTGGACTCCAAGTTACACACCCTCTCCAGTATCGACGTGCAGGGTGGGGGGCGGCACACCCTCATTATGGATGAACGCAAGCTCAGCCACCCGTTGGCACTCACCCTCTTTGAGGTGCTCATTCCCCACCGGATGGAAATTGCGTTCAATCCGTACATGCCGTGTCGCGTCTCGTGTTGTCGTAAACATCTTCTGGTCTTTGTGCGCGTCAGGAAAGAGTCTTCTGGACAGACGTCGGTAGCAATGCCATCTTCAGTGCTAATAGATTGACCGGCCAAGACATCGTTCCAGTGGCCGAGCACCTTTCATCTCCGGAAGACGTTATTCTCTACCATAACCTGAAGCAGCCTGCTGGTACGTGATTACTTTTGCCATGACGGGTCGATCCGTTTGTTTTGATCTGTTAGTCGTCAGCGTTGGCTGCTCACGTGAGAGTCTTGGCTTCTGTAAATGTTTGCAAAGGAAAGTGGACGGAAAACTATTTCAACCCGATGGATGTGTCAGATTTCACCATCAAAATTTTGCACAAAGATCAGCTCGACTATGTTGGAAAAAAATAAAAATACCACGTGGGTATTTGTCCTTGAAAACGTTGTCCTCATTATAATCTCAGCGCCCGCCGATTTTGCAGGGATTGACTGGTGTCGGGTGCATGATAGCGGCTGTGAATTCATGTGCCTCGGAGCACCGCAAGTGGGCAGACATCCCCCCAAATACACATGCGTCTGTCCTGATAACATGACGCTCGCAAGTGATATGAGGAGATGTGTAGCAGGTATGTCAAGGACCGAAGCTCTGACCTCAATCCAACCTTGATGATCGTATTCCGCCCAATCATTGACTCTTCCTCTTGTTCGTCAAATTCAATCAGCGGCGTCGACGCCTGCGGCTCCCGTGCCTCCTCGGATTCCGACCGCCAGCCAGCCGGCGCTGGCCACGGCCCCACTGGAGTCCCGCACCTCCATCGCTCCCATCGCAAGCACAAGACGCGTGATCAAGCCAGTGACCGGCACCACGAGACCTCTGGTCAGAACCACCACGCGGGAATTTCGGAGCACTTCACCACAGCCGGCGAAACCAAAAGCCTACCGGACCACCACACACACTCCGGTCACGTCTCCAGGTAAATGCCTCCAAAAGGGATCATCGCATTGGATTGACAGTTGAAGTTGCTGAAAGCAAAGTAAATACATTTGGGCTCAGGATGCAATCGGTCATCAATAGTCTTATGAAAATAGATGCATGATTTTCCGATTGCAGTATGTGCTTTTCGTCTTCAGACGTTCACCACGAATTTGCTTCGCTGCGACCTACGACCTCTTCCAGTAGCCCAACTGTTTTGCACATTGTCCTCCCAGTGGGTGAGTGGATTTGCCCGCAGACACCAATATCCATAAGCGGCTACGTCGTAGCAAACTTCACCCAGGTTATCTTTGTGTAGCGATCGTTTGTATTCTGGCTTTCGCTGGCGTACTGCTATGGAAGAACTACAAGCTGAAGAGCACCAACACAATCCACTTTGACAACCCTGTCTATCAAAAAACCACAGAGGACCAAGTGCACATTTGGAGGAACCATGACTCTGATGGCTATTCCTACCCAAAAGTAAGTCCATTGGGCTGTTTTCGTAACTTATTGACACAGCTTTGTTTTCTGTTTTTGAGACATATTCCCCATGCGGTACTTGTAATTATTTCTCATTGTATTTATTTATTTTTTGTCTTATCAGAAACAGGTGGTGTGCCTTGATGAAGAGGCGGACAACCCAGCCTTCAAAGAAAGCTAGCTTAACCTCACATGGCGTACGGGATGGAATTCAAAGAGGCGTGATCGCAAAACGATATCCACAGCAACAAAATCTCGAGGAAATTCACGTTTGAGTCGATTAATAGCGTTGCAAAGCAACGGAGGGGAATCCCGCTCTGTAGATTTTGTTCATCAGCAAGGTCGCGGCAGCAGTTAGCTTCCCACAGTTCGTCGTAACGAAGGCCTTGTCACTATTTTGTGGGGAAAATCTGGTCTTTATTATGAAGTTTGCCTTCTAAAAGTGTTGCTTGTAAGTGGCCAATGGAAAATGAATGACTTTGAAATGTGAACGTTATGGGGGCTGAAAACATTGTAAACGGGGTGCGTTGAAAAGAGCTTCGGCTGTCCGTCTGATTCAAATGTTTTTAATACAGCATACGCTTCTTTAACAATGCTATTTAAAAAAAAAAAAGTGTTAATGCCGGAATAGTTTTTAATCAAGCCCGTTAACGATTGGAGATGATTTTACAGCCCGTTCATGAATATTATGGCAGGACTAGGCATGTGACGTGTTATCTTACACCTAGCTAGAGATTGAAACGACTCTTTAAGCTCCTAAATCGATGCATATTTTGCACTTTATGATCAAAGTTACCACTTGAAGCGTACCAAAATCTTTCATTTTTAAGTGTACTGTTTCGTGAATCTTCGTGAATCAGAAACAAGATGATTGTTTCATGCTGAATGCGCATTGCAGTCGAAATCTGTGAGAATTTTAGTGCTGATTAATTTGCCTCGAAGAGTTTTAGGATGGTCTTTATCTATGATTACGATACCAGAAATCACCTGAGTATTGATTGAGAGTAAGTCCCTCAATAAATGCTGCACGGCGGTTTGTGCCTTGAATAGTACACCGCTATACCGTTCCTGATGCAACCCTCCCATTTATCCGGGCTTCGGAACGAAACCGTCAAGTGGAATGCGGCATCGTGTTGCTGGCCGGGAAGTGAACTCGTTGCCATCTTTTGATCATTTTATTTGAGAGATTCGCTTTAGTTTCTACACGTGTCTCTGAAGAGGCCCTATGCATTTCTCAGAACGGCTTTGATGATGCAATCGAGCCGAATGCGCTTGTACTGCAACACGTGTATAGTCTCCCTAAGGAGGAGAACGGATTGGAGCACGCTAACCGCTTGTCCGCCGTACTGGAGAGCGTTTGTATAAAATCAGTGACTTGTCACAGCCAACAGAGATGCTGATGTTAGCTATTCTTGGACTCTCAGGTGGAAGGTGGCGAATCTTGAATTGAATTGTGAGATGTACATACATGTAGATTTTTTTTTTCTACATTCACCCACTACCAGTGTCGTTTAAGTGTGTGTAAATAGGGTGTTCATAAATGTAAATATTTGCTCTGTTTTGAGTAGGTACCTGTGCTGCAGCCTTTGTTGTCAACATTTGCTGTATATAAATAAATACCTCTATTTATTACAGATCCTCTCTGGACTCTTGACTTTGTCTATAGCAGGCACAAGATGAAGGTTTCGGTTCTTTGTTACTCACAGCTAACTACAGTCGTGATTTGCTTCACCGTGTAAGTTAAAGATATTAACAAGACGCATTGTTTTGCCAGTTTCATATGATTCGCTCCTTCCGAAGCCGCAACGCTGGTTTTTAGATTCACAACTTGGAGAAGGTACCGCGCAATGAGCACAACTACTACTATTGCTGTATTTAAAATGGTTGTGGTCAAGCAAAACAGAAAATGTCCTCCCCTTCTGAAATGACCCATGCATTATATAGTTAGCAGAGCTTATTTCACAACAAAAAGTAAATATTATAAATGGACATCATAAAGTGGAAACGTCTTTTTAGATATCTATACATTTGACAACAGTGAAAGCTCATTTGGAAGGTGTAGTCTTTGTTGGTTTTCATTGTCTTTGTTTTCTTGGCGCGCCACATTGTTTAAGATGCGCCAGACAGTTTTGAGACAGTGTGTACTTTGGATGTGCAGCAGCATACTGCACAGTTGAACAGCTGGCTGATTGAAAACGTGACGTGCTGTTTTGTGCTCTGTGTTCGGGGAGGGTTCACGGTAGTTCTTGGAAAGGGAGACCCTTTTCCGAGAAAGCAAAAATGTCACGCTCGCTGCAAGTCGAAACTCAAGGAATTTCGGGCTTCTTGAAAATCCACCCACATTGTGAAAGCACGTCGACATGGTTCACGTTCAAAACTGAAGGATGTCCAGGCAGCATGTTTTGACTGCCTGGGAATATTCTCATTCATTCAGGTTATTTCATTCTCAGGAAAAAGAATCACCTCAAGTAGACAAGCATTTATCATTCATCACACTGTCATTTGTTAGTTAGCAAGGTTTGCCACGTGGAATTTGAACAAAAATGATGATGTCGACTGGGGGCGGGGGGGAGTTCCCACATCCGCGGGAGTACCAAGCGGCCCATCTCACGTGCCGTTTCCGGCTACCAGTTTGGGGAGGGGGGTGGGGGGGAGAGCCCTTTCTGTTTCTTCTTGGTTTATCCTCCTCCTCTTCCCTCCGCCTTTTGTACCACTACTGTGGTGGGCGGCCCCCCCCCTTTGTTTTTTGGGGTGGTCCATATGGGTTTATTGTGGGAGTTACTGTCTCTCTGTGTGTACGGAATTGGGCAGGGGAGGAGCCAGAAATATTTTGGTGGGGTGGCCAGGGTGTCACAAACAGGGGCCTTGGCGAGACTTTCTAAATGTAGTCATATTAACTCATTCACTCCCAAAGACGTTTTTAAACGTCTTTTCAGACTGGGTCCAGAATTAGCTGGTATTGGCCGTCGTTTTAAGTGTTAATCGATATTAGCGCTTTCGTGTTGAGTGTTAGTTGTCAAGTTACTGTAAATATGTGCAATTCATTCACCCGCAGACGATTTTATCTGGATTTTATGCAGTAATCAAGCAAGGTTTTTCTTTGGTTTGTTTTTTATTTTAACATTCAGCATTTTCACAATCCTTCAAGAAGTTTCATTTCTTACTTTAGTCACTGGCAAACAGGTGCATTAGGTACATTGGCATTTGCTTTTGATTTTGATTTGGAACACTAATATTGAACAAATGTCCACTTTATGTTTTATGTTTTGAGTACGATTAAATTAAAGTCAAATGACACCTTTGACCTTCACAGATCTGTAGTCGCAAAGACGAGCGCAATTGCAACCATTGCAATGAGAAGGGCAGCACACAGCTCAGTGACTCTCCGCTCTGCTGTTGTCATGTGCAATGTTCAAGGCCGAGCATGAAGCGAAGCAAAGAGCCTGATAACCTAAATGGGGTGTGAGGGTAAGGGCGCCATGGCATTTCTAGAGGCAACAACAACCCCACCATGGCAGCCGGTTACAGGCAAACGTCATCGTGAGCCATAGCACACCTTGACTAAACTCAAAAACAGACTCTCGGTCTGGAGGTAACGTTTGTTTTTCTTGGCAGTGACGGCAGACGTCCGCTGTTTTTCAAACAAATGTTGCATTTGATCCCTTGATGTTATTAATCATTACTTGCCTGCACAAGGTTAAATGTCACCGCCCTATTATTCCGGTAAAACGGGGGGGGGGGGGAAATACTTTCACTTAATGACTGAAATATCCTGTCAAGTACAGTGACCCCTCGCTATGATGTCGTTTAAGGTACATCAGATAGCACAACTGATTCTCCAGATTAGACAGACGTGACAGCACAAACAACTGATACCTCATTAAATCTTGCAACAACATACTGTTATGAGAAGAAGTGCAAAAAAAGAAAAAATCCCACATTCCAAAATAGTGCATGGTAGGTTTATTTTTATTGGGCATTCCAAATTGGCCATTTGTTTGATTGTGAGCTCTAATTGTTGTTTCTCCATGCGTGCCCTGCGATTGTCTGGCCCCCGCCTACTGCCCTCAGACAGCTAGGATAGGCTTCGGCACGCCTGTCACTCTTTGGTGGATAAACGGATGGATAAACTGGATGGATGGATGATTCCATACACTACACACAACACTACTTCAGTATCTGTGCACCCCCTAGTGGACAACTGAGGTACGTGCACCGGAAATCACGTGATACCCCTGTGCACACGCGCGTCAAATGTGATGCTAGGTTAACTAGCTTCTGGTTTATGGACACGTTCGACAGCCAGACAGTACCATGTCTGACGAAGAAGGTTTTAGAATTAACACCGAATTCGCGAAGAAATATGACACTTACAGACAGAAGGAGGAGCTGCAGAGGCGTAAGTGTTCATGTTAGCAAACGGTGGTCAAAACATTCGTGTGCTAACGTGGAAAGAAGCTAACTGGTTTACTATTGTCCGAGGCTGTGCTGTCTTTAGACTTTTATTTTGTGTGTTGGTGTGCAGTAAAAGATCGATATGGAGACCGAGAAGTGGACGATGACTCCGATTCCTCCGAATCCAGTTCGGATGACAGCGAAGTGGTGAGCATCGCTTTCCCCTCGTCGATTTGTCAATAAGAGTTAAGTCAATCGGTGTCATTAATTGTGTTCGGCGCTCTGCAGGAGTTGGATCCAGAGGTTGAAAGGGACTTTTACAGGACGTTGTCACTTTTGAAGAAGAAAGACCCGAAGATCTATCAGAAGGATGCGAAATTCTACTCAGGTGACCAATTTGAGGCTGATTTCCATTTTTTCCTTCCCCTTTTCGTTGCTTTGACAATCTCAGTGACTTAACCCCTGACTAAACCATTTGTTTCTCTCTCTCAGATGCACCCAGCACCGATGTGAAACCGTCAACCTCCAAGTCAAAAGTGAAGCCCATGTACCTGAAGGACTATGAGCGTAAAGTCATACTGGAGAAGGAAGGGTATGTAAGAGCTTTTAAGTGTTTTCGATGTGATCAATGTAGAAGTGTCCTGCAGTTGTTGGAGTTGCAGAAAGTAGTTGCATGAAGTTTCTTCGGTTGTTGTCCGCACTTCTTTAATTGCAATGCATTTGGTTCTTCAGAAAATATGACGACGAGGAGAGTGACAGTGATGAGGAGGAGGCAGCCAAAAGACGAGAAGTGGGTGTTGAACTAAGACTGTTGCCAAGTATTTTGGACGTGTTTTTTAATTGTTCTTTTCCTTTCTCAGAGGGCCTCTTCCCCCAGCTACATTCAAGAGCAGAACCAGTTAAAAGCAAGGTAACCAATACCTTTTGATGTTAAAAAAAAAAAAAAATCAAGTCAAAGGCAGATTTTAAATAAGGCAACCTGATGTCATAACAACTAAAATAAGTTTGACGACGGCTAACATAAACCCAATCGCAACGATTTCTTTCAGTTTCCAAAAGTTCATCCAAGACAGCGATGACGATGATGACGGCGGCGACGACAGCGGGGAAGGAGGAGTGTCCCAGCTGCTAACTAGGAGGATGAAGACACAGGAAGAAAAGGTCAGAACAGAGAATGTCAGCAGCTGGACTGTGAAGCTCCGTCCAGGACATAATACGACAAATGACTCCGCAATTCCCTCAAGCATTCACCGCCACACTTAACTTTCGAATGAATTTTTTAAAATTTACACAATCGGGTATATATAATGTTCATTCTATCATTAACAGAAATACTTCTCGGGCGGTGGTTGTCAAGTTTTGACACCAAGTACCACCTAAAAAAAATTGTCAATAGCTCAATGTGTGTGCCCCATTTGCATGGCGTTAAATAAATAATTGTTCATCTGTTTTTAGGATAAAGAGGAGGCAGACTATGTAGAGTGGCTCAAAGGGCAAGGTGATTTGGACCTACCTGAAGAGGTGAAGGACATGGTGAGTAAATGTCATTGGAGAGAATCGTTGACTACTGTTTATCTTGTTCGGGCTTACGGCAATCTGGTTTCCAGACATACGCGTCCACCAAGGTCATATACGAAGCCACATCTCGTCCGATTCTAGTCAGTTCAGTCTAAGTGGCCACACTAATTATTTTCCACCTCAAACCGTGGATCTAAGTAATGATGGTGCAAGAAACAGAAAACGAATAGGAAAAGGATGTACTCAACTGTATTTGGAGAGCACTTCAAAACAACCACCACTGTGTGCAAAGCGCTATACGCGGATCAAAAATAATGACTGACCAGATGACCAACTGAAGACTCTTAACGGAGGATTGGCTGACTCCAAAGTAAAGTGCATGACAGTCATCCAGCCGAGATGTGACAAAGGCATGAATTAACTGGTTTGATGATGTTGTGACAGAAATACCTACGAGACTACTGGAATGACCCGCAACTGGACGAGAAGGAATGTTTCCTCCGGGACTATGTTCTAAACAAACGCTACAAAGATGATGATGACGACGATGATGATGACGAGAGGTAGCGTGCGTGCGTGTGCGTGTGTCAGCTGGGATCAACTCCAGCTCACTCTGAAAATATACATGAACAATCACACAATGCAACTTTTTCGTTTGGAGGATCCCGACTTACGACGAAGTGGTTCAGGACGATGTGGATGACTCCGAAGAGGAAGGCGAGACGTTCTTGGAGCAACAGCAGAGCTTCGAGCGAAGCTACAACTTCCGTTTCGAGGAGCCCGATGCTCATCAGATCAAGACCTACCCTCGCAACATTGCCACCTCGGTGCGCTCCAAAGACGAGCGCAGAAAACGCAAAAGGGAGGAACTGAAATTAAGGAAGAATATGGTATGTCAAAAGTAGTACCGCAAGGTCGCAGCTGTTGGGCACGCAGCAACACGCCGCTGAGAATGAACGGTGCGCCCTCCTGGTTTTCTGTTCCTTTCATAGGAGAAACAGCAGAAACGGGAGCAGCTGAAGCAACTGAAGAACTTAAAGCGAAACGAGATTGTGGAGAAGCTGAAGACTCTTCAGGCGCTTACCGGCAATGACGATCTGGCTTTTAGTCAGGCTGATCTGGACGGGGACTTTGATCCACAACATCATGACCAGCTCATGCAGGTCGGTGCACAATCACACAAAGGGGAGGCACGTGCTGGATATTTGCAACCGTGGTTTCTCAGCCATGACACCGTTGTACGTCTTCTTGGTTCGTAGATGTAATGGCGTCGATTTTAAATCCATTCAATTAAATTTCAGCCACAGACTAGTCATCACAATTCCAAATGTTGATTCAAAACCTGCTGAGCCCCCCTGTTGTGTCCTATTTGAAAGCATCGGGTCGAAGCCTCACATGTGGGTAACCTCGCGGCCGGCTCGCTTATTTGCAGAAATTCTTCGGGGATAATTACTACGAAGAGCAAGAAGAGGAGAAGCCTCAGTTTGAAGACGACGATCAACTTGAGGGTAAAGTCTCTTCATGAACCATTTGAATAGTAGGTGCAGTCTGATGCAAAATCAAGAGGTCTGTTCATTTCTGTTAGCTAACGTGTTACTCCTTATTAATCATTCAAATGATTTTTTTTTTTTTTTTTAGGAATCTCAAGTATTGCTTGATGGCTTAAGACGTGTCTTCGTATTAACATGTTTTGTTGTCTGCGTGCGAAACAGAGCACTGGAACTGGGACAAATGGACGGGAGAAGGGCGAGAAGAACCGTACGAAGACCAGGCGGGCTATGACGCCCCAGAGCCGCACTGCGATGACCAGGATTTCATTGTAGGTTTGATCCTGAGTGACCAGAAGCCTCATCTCGCTACTCTCGCGTTCATTTGACTTTGTCAAATACGTGAGTGGATTTGCTAGCTTGGAGCAGGGCTCGGGGCCAGAGTGGCCTTCGTCAGAAAACAAATTTACAATCGAATGCCCATGTGTTGAAACAGATGGATGCCGACTATGACCCCAACCGGCGCAGCGTGTCTAAAAAGGAGAGGAAGAAATCGAAGAAGGCGGATATACCTCAAATGGGCAAGAAGAAAAAGAAGTCTCACTTTGCAGAACTGGTCACAAAAACCAAGCCGGTGTTCGATCCTCGTAAGCGTCCGCCTTTCCAGCATGCCACACCTTTAATGCTGCGGTCATCGAAATGAGTACCCGTCCTATTTCAGAGGAGAAGAGCTTTGAGCAGTACCTGGATGAATACTACAAACTGGACTACGAGGACATCATCGACGACCTCCCGTGCAGGTTTCGTTACAGGGAGGTCCTGCCCAATGGCTTTGGTCTCTCCACTGATGAGGTACGCGTACACGTCTGCACTCGACAAAGATACGTTCAAGTGCGCACCTCTCTCTGTCTTTGCAGTGGCCAAGTTGAGGGACTCCGTGTAGAACCTGATTTCAACACCACACACGGTCCCAAAAGACTCATCCAAATACGGATGAGACTAAAGTGCGAGCGGTGTAGTTGCGATTGATTCAACGAGCGAGATCGATGGTCCCGCTTTCGAAGGTGTCGCAATCGGAGTCGACGCCCACTCGTGCTGACATTTTTCCAAATTCGTGCCCTAATGGGAGTCGATTACAATGTGCTGCAGTGATGAGCCTTTGTGGATGACCTGGTATTGCCTCCTCGAGGGGAGCGCTCTGACCGGGGAATGATTAGCAACTGTAATCTTCTCTCTGAGCAGACCGCCGAGCTGCCCCGACGACGCAAATCACAAATGCTTTCACGAGACTTGTTGATGGGCTCTCTAAATTCCACAGATCTTGAGTGCTGATGATAAGGATCTCAATCGATGGTGCTCTCTGAGGAAGACCTGCATGTTCAGGTACTGCGCCTTACAGTGACAAGCCACGAATCTGGTACCCGATTCCTCGGCCGACCTGTCTTAATACCACCTTTGTATGTCCTCTGGAGCAGTTCGCGGTCCGATATTATCCAAAATATGACAAAACATACATTTCAATTAAATACATCGTACTTTGCAGGAGTGTACCGATTGATGATGCGCGGGTCACGGCAGATGTATTTTGCTCTGACCAGCCAGAGCACAGCAACACGAAGGCCTCATTGCTAACGTCGCGTAAGTTAGCGTACATTGGCCGACGCCACTGATGGGCGAAGACGCGGGGCAGATTCGGTTGACGTGGCAGCCCACGGAGGCTGAAATTTGATTCAGCAACAAATCGAACGTAGTGGAAGCAGCGGAGCCAAGTGCAACGCTACAAAATGAAGTGAAAAGACATTTGGCACAAAATTGGTCTAATTTCATGCAGCAAAAATATGAATTGAGACTGTGGGTCAGTGCTTCTGGTAGCGTTGTGGCCTTGCAGGCCACGATGGTTTCACCGCGCAATTGAATTCATAGCTCTTAGTATCTTTCTGCTAATTTTGCCTTCTTTTTCTTTAACCCCAGATCTGACCAGGAGGAGAAAAATGATTTGAGGAACTACACAATAAAATCACGGAATTCTAAGAAGAAAAAAGAAATATTGGTTTCTTTGTTTTCTGAGTGAGTTGAACACGGTGCTTTTTTTTCTACCCTCATATGTGGCTGCTCACATCGCTTACATCACGATCTCCTTTGAATCTCCAGAAAAGATAATGAGGTGGCACATGCAAAACCCACGATGGGAAAGAAGCGACGCGATCGTGTGAAAAACGCCGAAAGGCACAACAGAGAAGCCGAGGACAGCGGCACAGCCTCTCTGATGGACACGTCGGATGAGACCGCCCAACCTCTTCGGCAGTTCGGGTCTGATGTAGAGGAACCAGAGGAGGAGTTTCTCAAGAAAAAGATCAAACGAGAAGAGGAGGAACCCAAGCCAATTCCTGCCAATGAAGAAGAGGTTCAGGTTAAAGATGAAGCTGAGACCAAATTGGCCAAGAAGAAGCCGAAGCAATCGGGGGCACGCGGCAAACCAGGATCGGCCGGAGTGAAAATTGGAGGTCAGGAGTTTAGCAAACAGAGACTGAAGGCGTACGGTTTGAACCCGAAGAGACTGTTCTTCAGACAGCTTGGAAGGCAAAAACGGAAAGATAAAGAGAAGCAGAAACAAAAACAATGCTAACAGGCTAAAAAGGAAACTGCAGCAGTAGCCTACATTTCATGGTGCAAATGTGTCGACATTTACTTTTCCACTTTGACGTCACCTTCATTAATAAAAGAGCAATGCAATGTGGAATATTCTTTCAAATGGGGACACATGAAGGAAATCAGAGCTTGTTCTCCAGTGGTCTGAGTTTAAGAGCAGGGATGGTTCCATTTTTTTTCCTTTTCTCTCCCCGAGCTGAAGGAGTGGGGGCGGGGGGGGGGGGGGCTTGACTGAGAAATTAATTGATCAATATATTAATTAATTGCATTTCATCTTTTCGTATTGGTGTGAAAGCGCTACATAAATAAAGATGTATTACGATAACCTGCATCACGCGCCTGCTCACTCCTGTGCAGGAGGGGGCGGTATCAAAACACCAGGCCGTCCAACTTTGACCGGGACGCAATAAAGAAGAAAAAAACTCGCGGGCGCCTGTTATTTGAATCAAGAAAAAGGAGCAGCACGGTTGGTACTCTGTGGTCATTTTACTTTACAATATTTCTCAAGTTACCATTTTCACAAGTCATACATAAATCCGGGGATGTTGCGTTAGTGTTTTGTATCGTATTTTGTGTCTTTTTTGAACCGTAGTTAAAAGTATTGCCGCAAAGATTATCCACGTCGATGCAGACACGCCTTTCATTGAGTGCTTTTTATTTACTAGCGATGATGTCTGTTTGAAAGTTGTAAATGTGTAGTGACTTGACAAAATGGCTTGCAAACGTTTGAGGTTTCAGTTTATGGACATTTTTTATCAAGCTCAGTTGTGTTCCTTACGCCGTGTCGTCGTCTTAATTAATAGTCATCATAAAAATAAAGTAGCTACAAGCGCCTGCAAAATTTAATTAAGTTCAATAGCAAAAGTAGTTGTGCATGGTTACTTCCCACCACTAATAAGGCTGCTTTCCTTCCCTCTGCCCAGTGTCATCAAAATGTTAATGGATAAATTTCAAGACTTTCAGGAGTCTCTGGATACGCTGCTGGACCTGACCAGCAGTCAACCTGAGCCGCTAACTCGAATGAGAAACGAACAGCAAGCCTTTTTTGATCGAGACATGGCGACAAGAGGGACTGTGACACAGATTTTCAAAGGTATGGATTCATTCAAATTGCAATGACTTTGCTGTGTTTTTACTTCTGGGTCTAACTGCTCTTAGATTCGTACCACACTGCGGACCCCAGCTTCTTTCTCCCGCAACCAAATATCTTCCTTTGTATATCTGACTGGAGTCGGCATGCACCCGTTTTGCTTGTCCACTTCATCCCTCAGACAGTTTTGGGGGCAACTCTTTATGACAATTACTTTTCACTCTCAGATGTGGTTCAGCAAGAGGAAAGTTTGGTCCACCGGTTTACTGACACAAAGGAGAAGCAGCTACAGGAGAAAGAACTGGAGAGCTTGGAGGATCAGCTGAGAAAATTCACGGCCAAGAATCAATTGCTGGACTCAGACTTACAGTATCCTTTAACGTGGCCTGTTTTTACCGCATACAATATTGAAATTTGGAGGCAACCTAGTGTTTTTTTCAGTCAGCACCCCGACCTTAACGCCTACTTCAGATTTCTGCAGAGCGAGTTGGAACGACTGAGGAGCTCGGAAAACGAGCTCACAGCTTTGCAAAATGAGGTAGACGAAGACACCACTGAGATCATCCCATCTGCAATGTGAGTGTCCACTTTTCAGTCATTGCTGTGGCGATGTAGCCCATCCTCACTTCGCTTACTGCATTCATTCTCTCTCAGTAATTGTGTTACATAAGATTTTGTCTCATTGTATTTTTTTTTTTCTTCATGAACAGATATGTTGTAAGGCTGAACCATCTCATAACCAGGATCAAGTGGGAATATGATACAGAGCCTCACATCCTTAAAGCAGGTACTGTTTTCTGGTGAGGGAATTGAAGTGTGGGTCTGTGGGCATTATTTAAATCAAGTTTCTCTGCTTGCAGTGCATTATGGTCCAGATGTGGCAACTCCCATCAGTATCGACAGCAAAGTGAAATCTCAGAGGGAAATTGCTGACCAGTTATGGAACTTTGTAAGCGATGAATGGTAAACGCATGCATTGGTGCAACTCATCAGTGAGCAATGTTTGTCTTTCCCATACAACAATGGCACAAATAGTGAATCTAAAATCTGGTGTCTTGATCTACCACTAGATGTCGCTATGTTTTATAATACCGCTATGCAGTTTATTGGTATCGTAATTCTGTAATTGATCATTGTTTGTACTTGCCTACTTACTGTTGTACAAACTTTATTGTGCAACTAAACCTTTAAAAAAAAAGTGAATAGATTCATTCTTATTTTATTCTCGAGCCAGTAATGCTCTTCCTTGTGATTACTTTCATTGCTCAGCCACTTCAAGAAAAGCATCCAGTGCAACTCCAGTAAAAGCAAACGTTCAATTGTTGTCCAAAATATCAATTTATTATTCTTTTTTTAATCCACCTGAGGGGCAGCCATTTTCATACTTGCTGTCGACTGAAAATGACCTCATAGTTGCTCAGGGCTCATTTTGCAATATCACATGACCACATTCAGAAAATAGGATCATGTAGTTAGTTCTGCGGCGTGTTCTCCCCAAAACTATAAATATTGTACACAATTTTAAATGAGTCACAATTTAAAAAAGTGTATTGTACAGTTACGTTATTGTTCCTCCTCTGTTGTATTCCACTTCAAAATGCTAGTAGGGGGGAGGAGCCACTGTATTTGCGGAATCCTTCTCTTCCCCTCAAATATTTTTCACATTTATATTTTTATTTCCTATAGATATTTTTACTCTTTCTAAATAGGTTTTTAGGATAGCATGAATGTATGTTTTTACAAAAGTGCAATTTTAGACGGTGAAAAAGCTCACTTCCAAAACAAATCTGGACTCATTCTACCAACATGTACAAATATCAATACAAATACTTTATTCAGTGCACACATAGAAATGGACATAACTTAGGACATTTACATTAAAAACAGTTATGATCAACTCAAGGGCGAGCTACATATTTACACAAGATGGAACCACAAAATATGGTTTCTCTTTACACATCCGCAAGCTAAAAAAAAAAAAAAAAAGCTCACATATCTGTTGCTACGATGAAATGCAGTGCAGATTGCTGTTGCGTTGGACATTAATGTCCTTTTGCAAAGGGGGGATGACGATGAGAGTGGGGGCGGTCCATTCAAGTCATGCACCACCGTCAACTTGAACTTTTTTCGCGAACAAAATTCGAAAGGCTCTTCGGCCACAGAATACTGCTGTGCCGTTTGAGGGACCCCCAAAGCTGAAACCCAACCGAGAGACCCGCATGACGTCTTCAGCGTGTCTCACGGCTGCCCAGTCTCTGTCGTCGGCTGTGGCGCGGGGGGGCACGCTACCCTGCGTTTCTCCTGACCAAATTGAGATGGTTTTTGGCTGCAAAGATTGGGTGTGGATGCTCCCAGTTTGCAGCAACGTATCATTATCTGCCACACAAGGCGTGGAGATACGGGTAAATCTCATGCTCTGGCTTTTGGACGGACAGCGTAATTGGCTGTAATTTATGTGAAACATCTGCACAATGTTGAACTCTTCCATTTCAGTTTGTGTTCAAAAGTAAACAGCGGTGAGATGAAATGGCATTCCACCAGACTGTTGCTTAACAACTGGCCCTCGCCAAGGCCGAAGGACCTTTTCTCAAGCGTTACAGTTGCTGACAACGGGATTACGTTACTGGCGGCGGAATCGGGCCGGGGCCACTTTTTGCCTCCCTCTACAAGGGTGTGCTGCCTAAAAGCTTAAGTCGCCATTCATGTGACAAAAGGCGAAAGAAAAGAAAGAACACAAGTCAACTGTTCTTGCAATAAAGAGCTACATGTCATAAATGAACGGGAAACGCCACGTTCTTGTTTGCGGATGCGATGTCATGCTATTAACCGAGCCGATCCAGTTTTTGCCATTAGGCCGGCACGAAGAAGTGCAGCGGAAACGCGTCACCGTAAACCGTACTGTGGTGAGCTGAGCTGAGCTGAGCTGTGCAACCAGCCCTGAAGCGCGACGATCTCCGCCCGGAACGGACCGGCCGTACGGGAGTGCTCCCAAAATTCCCGATGGCGACCGCGCGCACGGCAGACCGTTTGAATTCCGTTCTTGTGAATATGAATTCACCATCACCTCTGGCGGCATGGATGCGCGCCTGCATTCAGTAAGACAACGGCAACAAAAATCAAAGGTATGTTTCACCAAACCCCCTATCACATTCAGCCATGGGTAATGCCAGAAAGGTCGAGTGCAACCCCGTTTCCCGTAAGTCTGGACGTGGTTCGGGGTGATCACGTGCATCCCCCCCCCCCTCCCCCTCAGTCAGTGGTCATGTTTCTCCTCGCCCTCGCTCGCATACAAAGTCGGCGTCAAGTCTTGGACAGTTTGGGCAAGATGGCCTTTATGGTGGAAGGTGTCAAATTGCCGGAAGACACGGTGTTCTCCAGTCCCTCCAGCCTGTGAGAAGCGGCGTCCGTCTTACTGGTGCTGCACTCCAGGAAGGGCACGCCGATCTTCACCTGTCCGTCTTTGGTTAGAAGGCAGCGACTGCAGAGCAGCCGCAGGATGGCCCTCCTCATGTCCTTGCTGGTCAGCGTGTAGATGATGGGATTGAGGAGGGAGTTGAACATGGCGATGCCCAGGAAATAGTCGGCCTTGAAGAGCACGTGACAGCGTCTGGTCGGGCAGAAGAAGTCGAGCAACAGCAGGATGAAGAGGGGCAGCCAGCAGGCGATGAAGACCCCCAGCACGATGGTGACGGTCTTGAGCAGGGCCATGTACTTCTGCGACTTGCGGGACAGGCCTTTCCTCTGCGGGCCCGAGCCGAGGCGCTGCGTGTTGGACTTGACGATGCGGAAGATGCGCACGTAGAGGACCACGATGGACATGAGGATGCCCATGAAGACGGTGACGCAGAAGAGAATGTAACTCTTGGCGTAGAGCGGCAGGACGGTGGAGCACTGGTCCAGCCGACCCATGCAGTTCCAACCCAGGACGGGCAGGACGCCCAGCAGCACGGACAGCACCCAGCTGGCTCCGATCAGAGCGAACATCCGGCCCTGCTTGTCGCCCTGGTACGGCTTCATCCTCACCATGGTGACGTGGCGCTCGATGGCGATGGCCAGGAGGCTGACGACGGACGCCGCCAGCATGATGAACACGCCCCCTTCCCGGAGGAACCACAACACGGGCGTCATGTGCAAGGTCTTGGCGCCGGATGTCATGAGGTTGACCATGTAGGCGAACCCCGCCAGCAGGTCGGAAAGAGTCAGGTTGCCCAGTAGATAGTACATGGGCAGGTGGAACTTTTTGTTCTTCCAAATGGCCACCAGCACCACGGCGTTTTCCAACACGATGAGCAGGCACACCAGCAGAAAGGCGATGGCCTCCGGCTTGAGTCCTTCCTTGTATTTGTTCTCTTTCAGCTTGCCTGTGAAGTTGTAGTGCTCCAGGATGACCGCGTTACTCTGGTACTCCCGAAACATCCGAAGCAGGTTTCCCGTGGACGCGGACGCGGAGATGCCCATCTCGGACGGAGCCGCTACGCCGTAATCGGCGTGGAACGAGTCCGTCGACATGTCGCCGCTCTGTCGCTCTTACTTCAAGGCCCGTTGATCTAAAGTTCTCAATATTAAATCCTCAGATGCGGAGTCAGCGAGTCCTCTGGCGGTACATTGCTTTCCTCTTTGGAAATAATTTAAAAACGGTTGAGGGAAAAGTGTCCGGCCGTGGCATGCGAGTGTTTCCTTTTGATGCTGTCACAAAGGATTTCCTGCGCTTTGGGCTTCGATCACATCTTTCAGTTCCTGGACTGCACACAAGGGGGCGACGCGAGCCAGCCTGCGCGGGTCAAGAAAGGTAAAAGAGCAAATGAGCGTTTGAGAAAGAATGCATTTGAACAATCTCATCCGAAGAACACTAAATAATAATCATGATGGGAAAAGCCACCAGAATGTGAACGTGACAGCTAACCACAGCAATAAATTAACAACTGGCAAAAGCATCCAAGTTGCGGGTGAAAGTGGTCTGAACGTGAATGAGAGTCGATATTACCCCAAACAATAGCATAAAATGAACGGAATATACAAATAAGACATCGTGAATTATAAAGATTATGGTTTTGGACCAGTTTGATCATTATTTAAACTATACCGAATTGCTGAAATCACAGAAATAGAATCCCATCAAGTTGACCAAAACGAATACGTGCATCTTGTATTAAAATACATCAAAGTAATCACGCATGATTCAAAATGGCTCATTTGTTATTTAAACAGCCTGTGTGCGCGCGCGTGCTATCGCGAACAAAACTATAGTACGGCACGACGTAATTCGTAACTTTTACTATTCCGAATAAGAACGGCTGAGTAAAAAAAAAAAAAAACCCAAGATCGAGCGAGTTGACTTTGCATAAATAAGCGCGTGACTCAACAAATGACACATCGCAAAGTCGAATCGAAGTTTGGTCAAAGCAGCTTTTTAAAAAAGTTTTCACGCACCTGTACAAATCGGGGAGGAAAAAGTAGCAGCGGAGGAAGATTGCGACGAGGTCCTCGCACGACAGCGACGCGAGTGGGAATGAGGCGACCCCGGCCAGCAGTCCGCGCTGAATGGGCTGTTCCGCGCTTCGGTCGTCCCTCTCCTTCCCCGCCTTGACCCTTGTACGAGTTGTTTTCTAGTTTGGCCTCAGGCGAAGTGGAAGCCGGGGAAGAATGACGCCATCACATCCCTCTTGACGAAATGTATTTAGTGGAGTCGTACAGTACATTTCACCTTTGTTCATCCAGGTAGGGCAACCGACAACAGTTTGATGTTTGCAATGCTGACAACTAAATGGAATATTTTGTTGTTCTACTTCTTCCTTTCATAACTTTGCTGCTGTGAGTTGGGAATTTCTCCATTGCGAGACTAATAAAGGTTTTCTTATCTTATCTTTTCTTCTATATGTGACGAAAGGGATGAGCCTCGTCTGAGAGCAGGTTGAAGGCTCTGCTACGGCTTCTTCGATGTTGCCATCGCAGCGTGCGTGTCGTAACTCGGGACGGGTCGACTTTGAACCAAGCGACCGCAGTTGGCGTGGCGTGAATGTTTGCAGCCTCATGTCGCTCATCTGCAAGTTTGACCTTTCAGGGCAAATTTTGGGTTCTCTCTTGTGTTCCCTGATTGTTCAGGTATACCAAAATGCTGGCCAACCAATCCATTGTTTCCTGTAATACTTCCCTGCGATTTCATCAAGGTCAGCGATGACCGAAGGTCATCCAATGTCACCGGCGTCGGTGTAAACGGGCCCGCTGAAGGATGAGGGCGTTACGTAAGTGGAGGGCCAGTGTGAGCGAGAGCTGCAGTGTGGCTTCTCAAAACAGGAAGCTGCCTCATTGTGCCTCGAAAAGAGAGGGATATCCTTGTGAGAAAGGCGCATGAGGTCATGGGTGGGATTTGACTCCCGCACGAGTGGAAGGAATGCGTCACCGCAGAAATGACGTGTTGTCATTCAAGTCCGTACAGCGACCCGTTTCCACACCTGCGATTTGTTTTCTCTTCTATTTTTGTGCCTCGTGAAATGTCTTCTCCAACATTTTCGGTGGCGCTTCTTAAAATAACACCTGCTCCTCGTCCGTATAGCCTGTTTAAGGCTGTCCTCACTCCTGTCGTTCTGCCTTTCCTCATCAGCCGGGGGGACCAAGTGATAACCAGCTTGAAATGCTCTTGGTATAGCCTGTTAGCAGGATGGCAGTTGACCCCCCCTGCTGTGTTGCAGTGACAAGCCTCCCCCCCCCCCCCCCCCGCGTGGGGCCTCTGATTAGTTAACACACAAAGACGCGGCAGGGGCACCGGCCGCTTTGGCCATTTTGGTTCCCACAGTTGGGATCTGCTCCGTCACGACTGCTTTGGCCCTCAGGCCACAAACAACCTCGGAGCAAAAAGGACACACCCAGTCCACCCGGGGGCGGGGGTGAGGGGGGGGGGGTGAGCTGGTCTCTGTATTCACATGTTCTTTCCAACACTGCTGGCTGCGGGTGATTTCTTTCCTGTAACGTCAGCGAGCTTGCAGAAAGGAAGCCGGTTAGGCCCACTTACGACATGCATGCTGCAAAATGATTGGGGGGGGGGGTATTTTGGGGGTGTTTTTTTACATTGGTTTTTTTTTGCTTTTGCTCCAAGGTGTTAGTGGGCACCCATATGATGCAAGGTCACACCTGAAAATGAGGTTCACACCTCAACACACACACAGCCTTCACTTTCATGTGATCACAATTGAAAGTGTTCACACTTTATTTGAACTCAATTTGGACTCTTTGAAAAGCGGTCGTGTCACTTGCAGGCTTTTTATTCTGATGCCTTGAATGTTTTGGTCGGTGAGGAAATGCGCTTATTTTGAAATGTACTTTTACACAAGAATAAAGTTGAAAAAAGGTTTTTATTCATTCATAAGGCAGTCAACGCCACAAAAACAACCCTCCGGTCGATCAATGTTCCGTCCATTCTCTCCCGCTTATCCGGGATCGGGTCTCGGGGACGACAGCCTTAGCAGGGAAGCCGAGACTTCCCCCTCCCCAGCCACTTCTTCCAGCTCTTTCCATGGGATCTCAAGGCATTCCCAGGCCAGCTGGGAGACGTCATCTCTCCAGCGTGTCCTGGATCAGCCCCGCGCCCCCTGCCGATGGGACATGCGCGGAACACCTCATCAGGGAGGTGTTCGAATCATCTGCCCGAGCCATCTCATCTGTCTCCTGTCGAAGTGGAGGAAAAGCGGCTCGACTCAGACCATGTCTCGCAATGCATTTTTAGCCCAAAAAAACGACCATATTTCATAAGGCGTTTTGGGCCGAAAAAAACAACCACTTATAGTAAGCCGTTTTTTGCCGAAAAAACGACCATGTATAGTAAGGCGTTTTTCGCCGAAAAAACGACCATGTATAGTACTGCGATTTATCCATTTTGTATTTATATTGCACTTAATTGGATGGTGTTTGTTTGTTTTTTCTTCTTCTTTCTGCCTACATTCTTGCTGCTGGAGGCTGTAAATTTCCCCAGTGTGGGACTAATAAAGGATATCTTATTTTATCTTAGTATGGCGTTTTTAGCCGAAAAAACCCCCGACCATGTATAGTATGGTGTTTTTAGCCCAAAAAAACGACCATGTACAGTAAGGCGTTTTTAGATGAAAAAAACGACCACATATAGTAAGCCGTTTTTTGCCGAAAAAAACGACCATGTACAGTAAGTCATTTTTTGCCGAAAAAAAACGACCATGTATAGTAAGGCGTTTTTAGCCGAAAAAAACGACCATGAATAGGAAGAAGTTTTTTGCCGAAAAAAAACCGACCATGAATAGGAAGGCGTTTTTTGCCGAAAAAAACGACAATGACTAGTAAGCCGTTTTTTGACGAAAGAAACGACCATGATAGTAAGGCGTTTTTTGACGAAAAAAACGACCATGAATAGGAAGGCGTTTTTTGACGAAAAAAACGACCATGTATAGTAAGCCGTTTTTTGGCGAAAAAAAACGACCATGTATAGTAAGGCGTTTTTAGCCGATAAAAACGACCATGTATAGTAAGGCGTTTTTAGCCGAAAAAAACGACCATGTATAGTAAAGCGTTTATAGCCGAAAAAAACCCGACCATGTATAGTATGGCGTTTTTAGCCGAAAAAAACGACCATGTACAGTAATGAGTTTTTAGATGAAAAAAAAGAACACATATAGTAAGCCGTTTTTAGCCGAAAAAAACGACCATGAATAGGAAGAAGTTTTTTGCCGAAAAAAACGACCATGTATAGTAAGGCGTTTTTTGCCGAAAAAAAATGACCATGTATAGTAAGGCGTTTTTAGCCGATAAAAACGACCATGTATAGTAAGGCATTTTTAGCCGAAAAAAAATGACCATGTATAGTAAGGCGTTTTTTTCGGCAAAAAACGCCTTACTATACATGGTCGTTTTTTTCGGCAAAAAACGCCTTACTATACATGGTCGTCTTTTTTTCGGCTAAAAACGCCTTACTATACATGATCGTTTTTTTCGGCAAAAAACACCTTACTATACATGGTCGTTTTTTTCGGCAAAAAACGCCTTACTATACATGGTCGTTTTTTTCGGCAAAAAACGCCTTACTATACATGGTCGTTTTTTTCACCTAAAAACGCCTTACTATACATGGTCGTTTTTTTCGGCAAAAAACGCCTTACTATACATGGTCGTCTTTTTTTCGGCTAAAAACGCCTTACTATACATGATCGTTTTTTTCGGCAAAAAACACCTTACTATACATGGTCGTTTTTTTCGGCTCAAATCGCCTTACTATACATGGTCTTTTTTTCGGCTCAAAACGCCTTACTATACATGGTCGTTTTTTTCGGCAAAAACGCCTTACTATACATGGTCGTTTTTTTCGGCTCAAAACGCCTTACTATACATGGTCGTTTTTTTCGGCAAAAAACGCCTTACTATACATGGTCGTTATTTTCAGCTAAAAACGCCTTACTATACATGGTCGTTTTTTTCGGCAAAAAACGCCTTACTATACATGGTCGTTTTTTTCGGCAAAAAACGCCTTACTATACATGGTCGTTTTTTTCGGCAAAAAACGCCTTACTATACATGGTCGTTTTTTTCGGCAAAAAACGCCTTACTATACATGGTCGTTTTTTTTCGGCAAAAAACGCCTTACTATACATGTTCGTTTTTTTCGTCCAAAAACCCTTACTATACATGTTCGTTTTTTTCGGCAAAAAACGCCTTACTATACATGGTCGTTTTTTTCGGCTAAAAACGCCTTACTATACATGGTCGTTTTTTTCGGCAGAAAACGCCTTACTATACATGGTCGTTTTTTTCGGCAAAAAACGCCTTACTATACATTGTTGTTTTTTTCGGCTCAAAACGCCTTACTATACATGGTCGTTTTTTTCGGCAAGACACGCCTTACTATACATGGTCGTTTTTTTCGGCAAAAAACGCCTTACTATACATGGTCGTTTTTTTCGGCAAAAAACGCCTTACTATACATGGTCGTTTTTTTCGGCTAAAAACGCCTTACTATACATGGTCGTTTCTTTCGGCAAAAAACGGCTTACTATACATGGTCATTTTTCTCGGCAAAACACGCCTTACTATACATGGTCGTTTTTTTCGGCAAAACGCCTTACTATACAGGGTCGTTTTTTTCAGCTAAAAACGCCTTACTATACATGGTCGTTTTTTTCGGCTAAAAATGCCTTACTATACATGGTCGTTTTTTTCGGCTAAAAATGCCTTACTATACATGGTCGTTTTTTTCGTCCAAAAACGCCTTACTATACATGGTCGTTTTTTTCGGCTAAAAACGCCTTACTATACATGATCGTTTTTTTCGGCTCAAAACGCCTTACTATACATGGTCGTCTTTTTTTCGGCTAAAAACGCCTTACTATACATGATCGTTTTTTTCGGCAAAAAACACCTTACTATACATGGTCGTTTTTTTCGGCTCAAAACGCCTTACTATACATGGTCTTTTTTTCGGCTCAAAACGCCTTACTATACATGGTCGTTTTTTTTCGGCAAAAACGCCTTACTATACATGGTCGTTTTTTTCGGCAAAAAACGCCTTCCTATACATGGTCGTTTTTTTCGGCAAAAAACGCCTTACTATACATGGTCGTTTTTTTCTGCAAAAACGGCTTACTATACATTTGTTTTTTTTTAAATCTAAAAACGCCTTACCATACATACCAACACTATACATGGTCGTTTTTTTCGCCTAAAAATGCCGTACTATACATGGTCGTTTTTTTTGGCCAAAAATGCCTTTTATAGCCTTACTTTTGCACACGGCGTTGTTTTTGTAGTGCGAAGCCGCATACGTTCTACGACTCGATCGGCCTGCCTGCTAACGTTCGCCGATACAGTTGATGTCGGCGAAAAGAGTTGACACTTTTAAGCCGGGATCTCCGTTATGGAAAAACAGATCATTGTGTATTTTTTTTTTTTTCTCCCTAGATCAAATAAATTGATGAGTTAATATATAAATAAATGATTCCTCGAGTACACTTTTAAAAAGAGGTAAGAGGAGCTTGTTCCTAAAGTTATTGGGGATTTTTAGGGCAACTTAAAAACACAGGAAGTGGCTTCCTCTTGGGAACATTTTCATGAGAGGCATTTGTGTCTATATGCATACACAAACATCCTTACGTCCAATGTCAACTTTCATAAGTTCTCACCCCACCAAGCTGGCGAGTCACTTGAGCTCAAGCAGCCACCGCGCGAGCCCCTTTTGTCAAATCTAAACATCTGCCGCCAAGCTTGTTCGCACTGATTTCAGCGCATGGGGCATTCATTCATAGGGCACATACGGAGTTCTTCTTGCATAGCGTGCAACAAAATCTACCGTAGAAGCATTCCTAAGTGTGGACACGGAAATTATAGACCTTAAGTGCAGATGGAAACGTATTCAAAAACCACTGGAAATTCTATCATATGCATGCAGTACACGTAGATGTCAGATGCAGATGAAGACTTTCGTCAGTCGTGCCAATTAATACTCTTTGCTGCTGATCAAAACAAACTCGACCACAATGCTGCATTCTGTCTTTGTGTGTGTGTGTTTACACAGAAAATTTGAATGCTGTGGTTTTTCAGGAGCTTTTACTTTGATACATACCATTGGCAGAGCCCCAAAATTTTCCATGGAGTGGCGTTCACTTACAACAGGTGTGGGCAACTCCAGTCCTCGGGGGGCCGCTGTCCTGGAGATTTTAGATGTCGCCGCCCTCCTCCAACACACCCACACATTGAAATAAGATGCACACATAGGCCGATATTGCCCAACACACTCCTAATACAAGCAGGAACTGATCCGGGGGTGTCCAAAGTCGGTCCTTGTGGCCTGTTTTCCATCTCTCCCGGCTGCATCGCACCTGCTTCAGATGATCGGCTCATCAGCCAGCTCGAAAGCAGCATTAGAACGACCCTGATGATTGAATGAAAGGACCGACTTTGGACACCCCTGAACTAATCCATGTCCAGCGCAACGGTGTGTTGAACTTAATTTATGCAATAACGCCTTTTTCTTTGCTTTTGTCATTTTTATTTCATGGACTGATTTCCTAGCTCACAGCCAAACGGAGCGATCCATGGTCACCCCTGGCCAATTTTGCGACTGACGGCTCATCCGTACAAATATTACACAGGAAGCATCACGACAATGACACAACAATCTCGCAGTACTTCACGATTGTAAACATCCATCCATCCACTTTCAAATCTGCTTCTCCTTAGGAGGGTCGCGGGCGTGCCGGAGCCCATCCCGGCTTTCTTCAGCCTGGACCGGTCGCCACATCTAGAGCCAAACAGCCCTTCACGCCCACATCCAAAGTGAGTGGGAAGCCATCACACGTTGCTCGCACACAAGCCCAATGCACGCATCTTTTGCAACCTGTCCTGCTTGGGACTGTAGTCCAACTCAAAGTAGGAAAGTCAATTTGATGAGGCAAACCTTTCCCCCACGTAGGCAAGCCATTATATGCTTGACGATGAAATTGGAGTCAAACATGACCGCAAGTGTTAACTTATGATGTCAGTTTCTTTCCACGCCATTGAACCCTTGCATCATATTTTCCTCTATCGCAGCTTTGTATGGATTCATGTTAGACTTTTTTTTTTTTCAAAAATTTCTGCCGCATTTGAGCATTTCAACGACAACCCTTCACCTATGCCCCCCCCTGCACCCCGTCCCCTCCTACGCCGTCTGATAAGGCCAGAATAGAGCGTTAGTTACAGTTTGTAGGCATGCAGGTGTCACGTCGGGGTCACATTTTTCTCCCAAGCTTAAGCGTCGGATTGACATTTGCACAGTTGTTTTTTGATGAAAGCACATTTTGTTCATACAGCAGCACGTTGGGATGGGCGAAAAGGCAAAAAGAAAAAAAAAAGGGGGGGGGGGTTCTCGCACCGGGCAAAGGGAGGAGATTCGAGCGGGGACAAAGGCTGTGCGGTGGGGGAGGGCAGAGGGTCAGGAGAAGCAGAGAGAGATCGGGGAGATTTCTGCAAAGTCCCTTCTTTTCATGTCGCAGGCATCGTGGCCATGCAGACTTGAAGTCCAAGAAATTCTGCAGCATCCCGGGACTGACTTTTCCCCCCCCCGAGTTTGGTTGTTTTTCAAATCCCACAACCACATTTGCCAAGTTTTGATTCATTACCCTTGACGCAAGAAAGTGATGAAGAACTTCCACCAGCGTGCCAGTTAATGAATAAAAGCCTGGCGGGCTGCAGATGAGTCAAACAACAGCAGCCTCATACAAATTCAGGAAATGTTATCGATATTAACCACTGGCGACGATTAGTGATGGCGGAAATGACGTCAAAGTGGTTTGAGGGTACTTAGCATGGTTGCTGAAAACATATGAGGAAGACTTTTCTGAGAATGACGCCGCTAAACACGGGGAGGCTGATAAGTTCCGAAAACAAAGGCATATTTGGGGAGGCCGTCCTGCTTTGAAGCGATGACGCGACATCGCATACTGGCTTCTACAACGGTGGTCATCAAATATTTTGGCTTGCGTTAGAATTGCTTTAATTTTAAAGTGCGCCTCTCATCCTTCCATTTTTTTTTTTTTTTTTGTGCGGCTCTGAAACGAAAAAGTTATTTTATGACTGAATTACTACGTTTGCTGTTGCGAAGACACCCCCCCCCCCCCCCCCCCGCAAACGATCTACTCTGGAATCGTTTCCAGGGTGCACTTCGGGTTCAAGCAAAAGTGAATAAGAATCCATCACATGGCATAAAGTGCATTCGACTTTTATGACGCCCAAATTCTGCTTTGAACCTCATAAAGATCGAAAAGGTGAGATGAGAATCGTTCCCAGTCAGCTTTGCCACCTCCCACGTGCACGGACATCGATTTGTACTCCCCCTGATGTGATGCATACAGTTGAGACCAAGCGCTAAGAACCAACAGCTGTGTGAAAAGAGTGAGTGAAAGCAAACTTGCATGGATTCACTCCGACTGTAAATCCAACGCTCGATGTCCAGGAGTGAATCTCTTGGGTCTTACACATGCCCGTATGTTATCCCAGCACTAAACTTGGCAGTATTTGACAAAGACTGCGGTGAACTCATTTCCCGTGACCGTTTGCGATGTATTCTGGGATCCCACACAGCTGCATGTGTGCAAATGCCTTTTATTATTTTTTTTCCTTACTACTTTTGACATTGTATGCGGGCGGCGTTTTCGCTGAAAGGAGAGCAATGTGTTAAAAAGAAGAGAAGCTATGCAAATTGTAGACTTCCTCTTTCTCATGGCCCAATGTTCTGTCGAAGCTCTGTTTTTCCAAAGCACATTGTATGCCATTCCACCGGGGGGCTCCCAGAAGCCCCCCCCACCCCACCCTCCAGTGTGAGCGTGAATGCCCCGTGAGTGCGTGGTGGGCCCGCGAAGGGGAAACTGCCCCTGGCAGCCGCTTGGGCTCATTCCCAGCAGCCCGGCAACCGACCCGATCCTGCACTTATGTCAAGCCACAGGCATGGTTATGCGCTCTTGGCTATTTTTGAATGTTTCCCATGTCAACAAAAGGAAGAGAAGAAGAAAGAGAAGACGGGCCCATCAAGAAGCACTTGGACGAAACATCTTGATGCGCGCTTCAGTGGCTTATTTTTACAACAAGATTCAATCTAGTCACCAAAGAAGGAAGATATATGACGTCAGGATTTTTTTTTTCTAATTAATGGGTTGCTTGCCTCTTCCTCTCCGGCTGCGTGGTTTTGGAATCACTAATCATTTTAAGATGTGTTTGCTTGCTCAGATTTCTTCCCCCCCCCCCCCTTACTATGTCATTTCCTGTGACCGAGGCATACAACATCAACACATAAAGTGATGAGAAATGCGTGCGAACGTCTGATCCTCGTAACGATAACCGGCGGAACGGGTCGTTTGTCTTTGGCACTCGCGGTGTCGATAACCCAGATGATCCAGCGAGTCAATTACTCAACGTTTCGTCGGGTTTGTGCTTTTATTGGCCCGCACACGCTCGCGCTCTGGAAGCCATTAGAACCAGCTTAGCTTCACGTGCGCGCACGCCCGGGCGGCCATGTGCGCACTTAATGAGGCCGCGTGCGTGCGTGCGTGCGTGCCCACACAGGCAGACGGTGTTTACGCGTCGGAAAACGCAACGTGCGTGTCACAAGGTGAGAGCCGACTTGTTGAACTTGATTCACAGTGACTAACTGTGATTTGGTTTTAGCAACTGACATCCATCTGCGCCGGATAAGAAGCCATCACGTGACATGGACACGCAAAGCACATCTCACGGTCACTTTCTCCTAAAAATGTACCAAATGAAATCGATTGTTAGGTCGGGAGCGACGAGCGCGCGGCTGCCGCAAGGCCACAAATCAAAGACCGGCGTCAAGTCGCTTTGGTGATGCGTTTCTGAAAACATGCAAGATGTGCGAAGTGGTGAAAATGCGCAAAGAGCACCGAATTGGAGTGTGACTCATTTGTCCGGTCGCGCAGTTGGGCCCACGGCATTCGCCAGCACTGCCCCACGTAGCGAGGTGGTGGCGGTGGACCCCAAAAAGCAGGCAGGAGGCAGGAGCAGGGTGAACTTGACAAATTATATTTAATAAAACAGAGAAAACTGAATCCAAAACAAACAAAGTGCTAACAACCAAAACCAATCCAAAGTAGCAAGACAAAACCATGACTGTGGCAAAAAACTAACAGGAACAGAACCATGACAGAAACAAACATGACAGTTGCAAGCAAACAACGACCCGACAATGAGTGGTCGGGCTGGGAGTCCTTTCAAAGCACCAATTACCTAATGACCAACAGGTGTGCAGCTGCAGGGGGAGTCCTACAGTGCCACCTGTTGGTCACACACCTATACTAAGTACTGAGCGCCCTCATTTCGTGGGGGGGCCTGCGTCGCAACTGTAAGTTAGTTCGTAATTCAACCTTGGCCCATTTCTGTCATTGCAAGGTCCAGTTAGCCATCGAGCAGTGCCTACAACCCCCCCCCCCCCCCCAAAAAAAAATGCACGTTGAGGTTGTCAAGCACAACGCACGGGGTGTGCCGATGTTTCGTCGGACACCTCCAGCTGCTCTCGACAAAAGACAGGAGATGCAAATCTATGAGGAACAGGTGTTGGATCCCAGTTCCGCTTGCCGTCAGCGACCCTGCAACCGAGTGCTTCCAAGCACGATAAGGGGGTGTCCAAACACCGAAGACGGTGGAAGGGGACACGCCGGACACGACTCCCTTGTGGTTTGTGTTGCTTGGACGTGAAGCCATGTGACCTATTTGACCCTAAAACCCGAAACAGGAGTTTGAGTCTCCAGGCCTTGGAGCTTTGGATTCATTTTCCTGCTCCAAGCGAGCCAAAAGCGACCTCATTGGTACACTTTGCAGCACTGAGTAAGCCTACTCGATTCCATATTTGTTGATATTTCTTGAGAAGCGGCGTCCGCCCGGGTGTTTATTTTGATGAGCTGTCAGACGGGAACGGAAAGATGTGTCACTGGAGGGAAAGGTAATTTGTTTGAACATATGGTTGCTGTTGCCATCGTGATTAGCCTGCTGAAATTCTTTGTTTTTTCGCCCGATATTCATTGGAAACGGCACCGCTGTCCTCGTCTTGCATCGATTCCGTCCAATTATCCCCTCATTCCTTCTCCTCTCTTCTTTCTCCCTCTCTATTGAGTCACACGTTTATGCACGCATTTTTTCTCCCCCGCTGGTTTTAGGCAGGGCCCCCTCCCGATAACCAGAGAGATAATTGCAGGTTTCGAACCGAATGAGGTTTTTCGACATCTGATGCGCTGTTTTTTGTTGAAAAGGAAGGCTTTGCTGGAAGACCTGAAGGCAGATGCTTGAACTGAGCCAGAACGAGGAGGCAGCCGAGGTCGTTTTCTCCCTCCTTTTGAATTGCGCCAGCTGTAAAGACGTTCCCGCTTCCAGGGAGCCCCTGCTGCCATGTGTGCGTTGTTAGGATTAAAGTATTGGGCTTGACAAGAGACGGCAGCAAAGAGCGACGTCTGGATGACATATGTCGGGAGTCCATTGAGGCAGCGAATACTGAGGAGGAATCGGGATGAAGTGCCGAGGTCATCGGTCGCCATTCTCCCACAGTCGGCTTTTTGTTCCCCCCGCCCCCCGTGAACTCTTCATCTTTGTCCCGATCCCGAAATATTTCACCCACTCGGGTTTGCTATTTGCTCCCTATATGACGCGCGTCTGAAAAATTCCAGGATTGGTCACAAAATGTACTTTTCCAACCCAAATTACAAGGCGGGAGTTTTCCCCTTCACTGTAACCCCCCCCCCCCCGGCCGGAGTTTCAAATCTCTGCATCCAAAGACGTTTTCTCTCGTACTTTTACGCAGTATCCATCGTGTCAGGTCATCAAGCGTTGAGCAGAATGACGATGAGACCAGACTTGCTAAGGTAACGAGTCACCGATTTTGAGGCTGACCTGGAGACAAAACGCCACAGCCAAAGACGGTCTTTAGTCCGACGTGAAAATCACGCCGACGGCATTCGTTGCGCAAGAAGAGGCGAGACTGGCGACTGGATCGGTCGCATCGCCATGACAACGCCCCTGCTCAGAATGCCCTTCGCATCCAACACTTCCTGGCCAAGAAGAACATCGCTGCGCCGGAGTAGCCTCTCTCTTCACCCGACCTGGCTATGCGTCATTTCTTTCCCAAGCTCAAGTGGGTCATCAAGGGGACCCTTTTTGCCAGTGACAATGAAACTGCGGGAGATGCCAGAAGAATCCCGCCAGGATTGCAATGCGGCGGGGCAGAAAAGGCTGATCAAGTGCCGAAGGCTCGGGGGGGGCCGGGGGGGGGGGCACTTTGAAGGGGAAAACTTGGAGCTTACGAATACACATGTGGGTGTTCATATGTCTACACGTGTGGCAAAACATATCCTCCACATCAGTTGTAATCAAAAGTGCCGCTCGAGCTTACGTGCTTATGCAGAGCAGGCACTTGGCACGCAAAAGCACGCCGTTTTCAGCTCCAGGCAAACAATGGTTGCCACTGAGTCACTCGGCGTTGGCACCGTTGGCGCATTGAACACAGACAATGCCACCCATGTGAGCGTGAATGCCAAATGACAGGAAAATCAGCGGAATGAGAAATGGCAGGGGACGGGGGGGGGGGGGGGCAGCGTGAACCAGGACAACCACCAAAAACAAAGAGGCAACTTGGACTCTTGTTTGTTGTTATTTGTCTGTGCCCAATTTAAAAAAAAAAAAAAAAAAAGATGAATGGTCGATTGGTTTAGGCTACATTAGGCAGAGCGGGAGCTCATCAACAGAAACAATGGTTTGATTTGATCATTTCGACATCATGTGTAGCTAAGTTAGTTTCCGATGGAAAGAAAAATGCTTTTGGGTGGAGCACGTGGTTTTCCTTGCACACCGCAAAACATCACACCTCAGCGTGTACTTCTCGCTTGTTCTGCCCTTTTGCTTGCGACCGTCTTGAAAATATGCCGCTAACTTCATGCATTTTGCATATCAACCTTCTGGAGAACTTTTTTTTTTTTTTTTTGGTAACGTCAAGCCAATATTTGGGGTAATTAAACGTTTTGAATGTCATCAAGCAATAATGACAGTGAGGAGAATGACAACGCAGCCTCTGGGTGCTCAGGTCTCAAATGCGGTCGGGTTTTACTTCGCGCTGTTCAGCTTCAACAATGTCGTCATATACTGTATGCAGTCGCAAAGATCACGCGGGCGCCTGGTCCGAAAAAGCCACCAGAATTACAGACTTGGCTTCATAAACTAAAAATCTGCATTGGCACGGAAGGCAAACTCGGATTGGATTGGTGCGCGGCACGGGACCGAAGATGCGATTGCGAACCGGTTTGCGTAATGACAGGGAGCCACCGTGATGAACGGCTTTCTGAGTGGGTGGCGAAAAGCCGAGCGGATTAAATATCCTTCCGTGTGCCGTCTCCAACTGGTTCAAGTATTGAAAGCTGGCAACAAACAACAGCAAAGCTCACACGATCGTGCAATTCAAAGCTTTGTGTGGAAAATATAAGAAGGAATGAATACGCACGCACGCGCAAGCCGCTTCTGTGCTCTTTGATAAAACGAAAAGTGCCTTTAAACTCTCGTTTATTCTATTCCGCACTTTCTCACAATGAATTAATTTCCTTCATGAAGCGCCAATATGAACATAAATATGTCTCACGACATTTCCTGTTGTCGGAATGCCTTTCGATTTCACCACAGGGCCCGTCATGTTTAGTTTCATCGTGTGAAAGAATTCCACGGGTGAGGCCACTAAACGTACGCCACACGCTTTTCCTGCAACGGGAATTGAAATCACTTTGGCAGACGCTGCTCCCCGCCACTGAATCGGGGCTTCCCTGAGCAGCCACTTTATGAGCTCGACCTGAAGAATCTGAATGAGATTCAAAACAAGAGCAAATGATGCGCAGTTTTGATTGACACACGGCGTAAGAAGCGCCATGACGTTCATCTTGTCAATTTAGGGTTAATCTGACAGCTCCGATGAAGGCTGAAGCGACAGCCGAAACCGTCAACCAGGTAAGCGTTTTTCCTCTTCACCAAAAAACCTTCAACCTAATTCAGTGGAACAATAGATTTGTTATTGTGGTTGTAGTTTGAATATGTGCACTTAACATGAGTGCCAAACTATTCCAACACCTACAGCCACAATGTCAATCAAATGGCAACATTATTGTAAGCGGTTCATCTCATTCGATTTTGCAGACCTACATCAAGGGGGGAGTGGCCGGGAAGTGAATGCACGCATGTTCTCGAATTCCACCCCCCCCCCCCTTTTTCTGCCAAAACGGCTGCACCGATTACAACCGGTGCAATTTTGCACAATGCCCACTGGAATTCTTCTGAGCCAAGATGAAAGACGAGAAGGGGAAGAAAGGAAGTTGTAGCACTTCTTGCGAAGCATTTTCACAGGAAGTTATTATTGACAAGCTTTGCTCCGTCTGTGAAGGCGAGTCACAGACGGAGCTGTTTCTTGACGTTTTTTGATCCCTAAAGGCTCCTCACAAAGGAAGCGGTTTCTCTTTATTAACCCTTTACAAGACATTCACATCAAAGAGAGTCAAGTACAGGATCTCTCTTTGTGTGTGTGTGTGTGTGTGTGTGTGTGTGATCACAGTACAGTCTTATGTTGCATGCTGCATAATAAGAAACATTAAGGATGAAGAAACATTCTTGGTCAAACAGCTCATTTCCTCCGTTCCATATTTCTAAATGATGTCAAATGCTGGCCTTTCTGTGGGAAATTTGTGCCCGACCCCCCGTACTTCCTACCACATCATTTAAAAATTCTAGTTAGGGTTATTGAAAACTATTTCAAAAATACAAATTAAAAAAAAAAAAAACGCTTAAGGGCCACACAAAAAGAAAAGAAAATAACACAGGATGAGATTTGACAAGAAAAAAAGAAATGACAAGAGTAGAGAAAGAGAAAAAAGTAATAGTGTGATGAAAATCTCATCTTTTGACTTGGAGAAAAAATATCATCAGATCATTCCGATGTAATCCGTCTATTCAAGAAAATAAGAATTGTATGATTAGCCAAAGTCAACCATTATGAGCATAAACATATACGTGTGTTAAGATTGTTGAGTATCTTGTCTACAAGATCATAGCTGGCAGGTTTTTACGGTCGAAACAGTTTCACGTGATCGTACATATATTTTTTTGCCCGGCAAAAAGTCTAACAGAGCACACGGCTGCAATTTTCTTTCTTTTGCCACTTCCCGTTGACGGCTCCAGCTAGGAATGGGGGTTTGCGCCGTTGCGGGACCGAACACGGCCGACTTGACTCCCAGCCAATCGAAGCGGCTCCTCTTATTCTCTTTTCAATTCGGCACCGTCGCGGTCTACAAGCCTGAAGCGGAACAGACTGGCTCTAGCCCCCGTGCGGGAGATTGGCGAGCGCAGAGTACCTTAAGAAATGATCTGCATGAGGCTCTCCACTAACAGATGATGTCAAGTTTAATTGCTGCTTTATTCTCAATAAACGAATGTTGAAGCGCAACTTGCAAAGACGCAGCGTTCGGCTATAAAACACGACCAAGACGCTGGCCTCGAAATCCCCTTCATTACACAATGCTCAGTTCCTTGTGTGTTTGTTGATAAGCTCAATCCCCTGACTCACAATTAGTGCTGCATTGTTTCAGCCGCTGATACCGGTGACATGCCCCGCATGTCTAGACAGAGTGATAGAGATATCTAAATGACTACCTGGTTTTCTTTTTTTTTCGTAGTTAAGCAGAGAGTGAGATTTCTGAGCCCATTGTTCCAAAGACAGTCACTGGCCTTGATGCGGACACTGGGAGCAGATAAAACTCCCCCAGGAAGATGTGTGTGTGTGCGCGCATCACTAAAAAGCACTTCAGGAAACACATGGGCCACCGATGAGCCGATTTCCCGCGATTAGGCAGGAAAAAGGGGCAGGTACGTACTGGAAGTGCCGGTCAGCCCTGCAGACGAGGGATGGATTATCCCAAATGATCTTACTGTAGTCGTGATGGCAAATGAGTCACGTAATTTGGGGTAAATGTTAAACATTGTGAAAGTTTTCCGTCCAGCTGGGATAGTAACAACGCTCCAAGTCTCCATTAACATCGCAGTTCTGAGCGTTCAAGAAAGTTGCAACGTATGTAATGCCACTAGTGTCCCCACGTGGATTCTTCAATCAAATAGTGAGCTGCCGTTTTCTTGATGATCTCCGCTCCACACTTTGAAAAATGATCCGAAACAACGTTGGCGACATCCTTCGGAAAAAGGGGGAATGCTCACGCAGACCCCTCCCGTACGCAGGGACCGTTATCGCAACTTGTCATCGAAAACTCATATCCTCACATTGTCCCAAAGGAAAGCCGACCCCCCACCCCACCCCGCGCTCAGAAGACTCGAGGAGCACAGGGCAGAACTGCACTTCAATTTGAAAACCTGCCAGACGCGTGCAGTATATCCCTTAAAGTCTTTGTCAACTTGACTCCGAACGGTAGCACAAACTCGTAATACGGATCAAATGTCCCATGGTTGAGATGCAAGGCCGCTGCAAGTGTACGACATCGACGTTGAGAGTGAGTAGTCTAATTCTGTGAAAGTATACGATGACTTATGTGTGCAAAGAAGTCACCATCCGTTACGAACACGACAAATCTTCAAAGCTGCGATGACAGCGCGTAGCCACGGCGCTATTTAAAAAGCTCTCTTGTGTTTACAGAACTGGGTTGAGCCGAGCACACCGCTATTAGTGATGCCGTCGTTTCCGTGTTCAGCCAGCGTTCTCAAAAGACGTGATACAGACGCACGGAGGGCCGCCAGGCTCTGTGGTTTTCATGTCAGGTGGCATGCATGAACCTTTTATTTTTCTTTGGAAAAAAAAGGTGCCACACTGGGTCTATCTCAGTTCCTCTTTGTTTTTCAGAGGTTTTGTTTCAAATGATCTCTATGATGCGTCCTGATGTCTCTGTGGGTTTGCTCACCCCCCCCCCGCCCCCTCCGTCTGAGAGTGCCAATTAAAACGGCATCTCAGGCAAATGTGTGAGAAAATCCAGTTCAAAACTCCATTTGGCAAATAATAGCGGGAAGATGATGTGCCAAGACATCATCGCTTGGGATCATTGGCTCTCTACTCTTCTTTGCAAAAACGCTGAACGTTCAGATGTCCCGGGGGCTCGCTATCACGTGATGTTTGTGACGTCATGGAGAAGAAGCGTCAAGCGTCGCGGCCTGAGAGATTTGTCATATTGGGCTTGATGAGAAGCTGAGCTCGGCGGTTGGGGGGGGGGGGGGGGGCCTGTGAATCCGGCATCTTCTGCACAGATGCTTCGGGGTTAGTTTAAAAGGGGCACCTCCCTCTGCCGTGGTCGCGCGTAGGAGGGAGGTCACGGACCCACCCTCCCCATTGAGAGCACGAGCTGGCGGGGAAAATAACAGGGTGTGCTGGCCTGAGGGGGACCACCGCGGTGCCACCCTCTAATCACGCCTCGCTTGCCAACAGACCGAGAAAAAGTATGTACTCTACTGTACACGCGCGGACAATCAAACGCACAGACTGTACAGTGAGCACGTCGCGGGCACACGACTGCACGAGATCGCTTTCGTACTAGACTCTGATTGACAGAATTTGAAGGACTTTGCATCTTTTGTCTTGTTTCCATTTTTGTTCAGGTCTGGAGTCATTTAAGTCCAATCGTTTGCGTATTACGCCCGTTTGATATCACCGCCGTCTGTTCTGGTCATCTGTCTGTGCTCAAATCCACTTCCTGGTCGGCGTTAGACTGCCGCAACCTTTTGCTTTTTCTCTTTGATTAGTTGTGTTAGTCAAGCGGTCCGCATAAGTAGCTTACTTTCACTCACGGTCTTCTGTTCCGGTTGAACAATCGCCCTGGCTGCTCCAGGATTTAGTCCGCAAGTCCAATCCAGAGTTGGGACCAGGTCACATCGGTGCCATTTTCAAGCAAGTCCGAAGACATTATTGTCTTGAGCAAGTCAAGTCAAGTCAAATTATTCCATAGATGGTACTTTTTTTTGTTTGTTTGTTTTACAGAAATGTATCCCCTTTTAAAACAATTACGACATTGTAAACTCAACTGTTAGCTCACCGTTTGAAAGCCTGTCTACATTTTTTGGTCCACTGTACTGTGAATAAATGGACGCATGGCTTCAGAGTCAATGCCTGACGCAACACAGACGCACTGATTCCCGCAAAGTTTGTCAGGGGAATTTGAATCCCGTGAATGACAGACTGTGGACTTTTAATTGAGCGGCGAGATTGAAACATCACATACGTGCATGCCACCGACGTGCGGTCTGAGCAAACGGATTGGCTTGACCTCGGTGGGTTACAGTCGTTCACATTTAAAATACATTTGGGGGTTTTTGAACTTGGAGGTTTCCTCTCACATGACTCCTCTCATTAAATCCCAAACTACAAAAGAAGAAAGAAAGTAAGAACTTCTGGCTTTTGTCAAATAAATAAATAAATAAATAAATAATCGTGGTTTTCACAAAAGAAAGAATTCAGAAGAAGCGCGGTCAGATCGCCGCTGCAGCTCGCCAGGGATTTTAGTATCTTGTGATCGCAATTGCTGCCAAGCGCAGAAAGCGGCAGGAAGCTCAATTTCTTTGCGGCTCGGTATAGTCAAACGCGAAGTTGTCAAAACAATGCGAACGCAGCATCGGCGCCGGGATCATGTCAAAAGCCAGTAAAACGTGGGCCCATTTCGAATGCATCGGCACGCCGTTCAATGTCTTCATTGTCCTGCGATCACATGTGCCGGATAACGTTGCAAATCCCCGTACACCAAGGGATTAAAATGTCACACCCCGCACACATCCGCACGGTGCGCACATAAAATGGGCCGCTGCGACAAACGTCCGAACGCATTGGTGGTGAACGGTCGAACACAGCACAAAAAAAAAAAAAAACCTGACTGGCCTCCCGCCATGAGAAAAAATCCCCCCCCCCCTCCACCCCCAAATCAGATTTCCAGGTTTCCAGGTATTATTGATAGAAAAACATCCAACTCAACTTTTTACATGCATTTGCGACTCCCGCGCGGTTGTGGTTCTTCAACGCACTCATGAGTGCCTGGAATGTTATTGTATTTCTGTGCCACTCCAAAAACAACAAATGCTTCACGACTGTCCCATTAACCCGTTTTTCACCGTCGCGGCACGCAGCGTTCGCTCGCATCGGTGAGTGGCGAGGCACCGAGCCGCTCGTGCAAGCTCGTCGCGATGATCCGAAACAGTGACTTCGTTTGAGAACGGCACGGGAAACGTACGCATACCTGTCAACTCATACGGTTTAGCCGTAGTTCATACGGATTTTGTGGTGAATCTTACGTATATGGCCGTATCGCACAAATCATACGCATTCTGAAAATTTCAGGGTTTTTTTCTTCCCCGAACAGGTAGTTCCGTTTGCTTTTGCCCAGAATGGTGCCAGTCTACTCGAATGCTTTCATTTCCGGTAACTTTCCAAAAAAGTAACGCAGGAATACAACTCTGAACACAGTAATGCTACTAAGTAGAATGATGATTAGACATTAACCAGACATTGTATTATGGAGATCTACAATAAATATCATTGAAAATTTCGTGGGGTTTTTTCTGCCGTTATTTTGACATATAAAATGCTTTGGTATGTTATAAGGATTTTTTTGCTCTTTATAAGGATTTTTTTGGTAGTTTATACAGGTTGGCGCTCCGAAAAGTTGACAGGTATGCGTACGCGTCGGACTTGAGCCGTGCTATCGTGCAGGCAGCGCGCAACATGAATGCAAAGTGAGGTTGGCTGATTGAATATTCAAAGTCAACGGTCGCCAATGTTTTGGGGGCGGGGGGGGGGGGGGGGGGGGTTCTGCACCACGAACCGGTTTAATGTAAAGCAATATTTTGACGGGCTGCCATAGAATTGCCTTGAGTGCAATGAGTGGAGGCCTTGCGCTCGTTTCTTGTCAACGAACTGGTCCCATCTCACCCCACGACCCGACGGATGCGGACAAGCGCTGCAGAAAACGAGTGCGTGCTTATGTTATAAAGTGGCTCAAATGATGTTTCTGTCGCTAAATTGTCGAACCGAAATTCCAATGACTTTGTCAGCGTAAGTGCCAGTCAGGAAGAAACACTTGCAAGGATGCGGGAGCTCTGCCCTCATGCGCTTCTATAGCCGCAAACCGTGACGACTTCTTTGGATGGGTGCCATTGAAATGATCTCCATCCAGAGGCGCCCAAGGGGGCTGCTTGTCATTTTATCCGTGCAGTATTTCGACTTGTGAACGAGGTTAACTCGATTTTAATCGAGCGGATCTTGAAGAAAAATAGGAAACTGTTTGCGCAGCAGATGCTTTCGCAGCTGGGAAAGACACCAAAGTTCTTTCCTTTCACTGATGTTTTTCTTGGCTGCGCTCGCTAAGTCAAATAGATAACAATAAGCACCGACATTGTTGCCCCGTACTCGTACTACTCATAGCTGGAATGCCTTTTGGTCCTTTTCATGACTGAGTTCATCATTTTCCCACACGCGCGAATAGCTAAGCATTATTTCGTTAAAGCCTCCTTTCAATAGGCCGCGCTGACTGGCCACGTTTGTTCATTGTGCGAATGACAGTTGAAAATGCCCCTGAGGTATCGACGCTGAGCCAACGTGCCAACGCGTTAGAACCCGTTTAGCTTTTTCGCCGCAGTATCCGACGGAGATGACGTCGAGCGTGAACGACGGCTCGGCTTGTGGCCTCGGGCGGAGCGGTCACGAAAAGAGGCCATACTTTTCATGTCTGGCGGGTTTTTAAAAGTCTAACCGTTTGCACCACTGCGGCGTTGACGGCGCTCGGCAGTTGGAGCAAATGCATAAGTTACGTCTCCCCTGTGGCTGGTCCTGAGAGAGCAGGTGACCACCAGGATGTCCGAAAGCAGGTCAGTAAGACAAAAGGCGAGCTGCCGCGGCTCAGTTGCTTTGCACGGCAGAACGTCACCGCGATGACACGTGAAGCACCCCAATGCACACGCACCCGCTCTTTTTCTTTCTCACTCGAGATGATTTGCGGCTTTTTCAATGCGTGACACGACGACACAGGAAATCCTGTGTAAATGATTGACATGTACTCTATATTTAAGAGTGAGGCATTTTGATTTGCTGGACCCTTTAATACTAAACATATAGGCCACAACGTGTGTGTATAAATATATATATATACTGTATATATAGATATATACATACATACACTGTATATTATATTATATATATGGGGCAGAAAGTGAGTGGGGGCCAGACAAATTCCCGATTGCTTTGTGCATGACATGAATGCAGATTTGTGGCCACTACGGTTTTCGTATTTTACCGCGTTCAAACCGGGCTTGACAACTCTACGCGCTCCTGTCCGTTTGAGTGACACGATGCATGTAATGTGCACCTTCTTCTGTAAAAGCGACTTTGGCAGAGTATATTAGGGTTGTCGTAAATTCACCGCACAGCAGCATTAAAGCTGGTCCCAAACGTCATCTGGCGGTGCCTACAGGGAGGAAACGGCCGCAGTACACCCAAATAAAAAGAGGTCTAGACATCACAGAGAAAAACCAGTGTTGCAGCTTCGAAGAGACAATTCCTCAATTCCTACCGCCATCTAATTCAAGCGACCCGGTTCCCATCTACAGGTTTCCTCGGTTTAATTATGGCTATGAGGACGGCAGTTGGCTCTTGGACAACGGAGCCAGCGCAAAGTTGGAAAAGGAAAGAGCAGGTGGCTTTGCGATGGTATGTTTTTGTGTGGAGGAATGTCGCCGTCAGCGTTGCCCTTGTCCGCAGGGAATCACGTGCGGAATGTGTTCAACGTCACAGCTGAACGTGTTACGAGGATCAGTTGGCCTGCTGCCACCGCGCGTGTGTGTGTGTGTGAAAAGTTCCATTTATCGACTTTCAAAGTCGACATAAAGGGGCCGTTAGCTTGCTTTAAATCGTATGCTGTAACTGTGCAAATGTGTTGCTTTGCTTGAAGAATTAAAAGGAGTCGACTAATTGCCGCGATTAAGCTCAGGATCAACTTTCACCTCCACCAAGGTTGAATCCACCTTTGCGTGGCTTCGATTCGCGTGGGGAAATGATACAAAGCCGACGCAGGAAGGCCAAATTCAAATCCAGGACCTGTGGACCCTAAAACAGAGGCGCTAAGCACTCGTCCAAAGTGGTGCCCGCATGAAAAAACGGTTTTCAGGTCTCAAGAAAAAATAAACGATTTCTGCCTGACTCCCTCTCGTGCTCACAGAGCATATTTCTTTTTGTCACGGAGCTGTGATGGATCACGAGGGAGGCCGCGTCGAGAGAAAACCCGGCTCCGAGAGGAGCAGTCCGACCTCTAAATACACACCAGAGACGGCGGGGGTCACGACCCCGGTGTATTCAGGGACCAGTTGGTCCAAGAGGTGAGGGTCAAACATGTGACCACAACACTTGGCGTCAGATGTCAGGGAATGATTTATTCCTCCTTCTTTTTTTTCATGTCGCGCCAACAGCTCGAGCAAATGTTACACCTGGACAAAAATTGGCGCGTGCGTGTGAGACTATGTTCATTTTTTTATCGTTCAAACGCAGCAAGTACATGACAAAATAAAATCCTCTCCAGCAACCGATGTTTCTTTTAGGGGGATCCAAGGTGGCCTCTCTCCCACTGCCATCTGAGGTTTCTCACATTAAAAACTTTGAAAAGCTTGCCCGACTTCGGCCGCACGTGAATATTCGGTACCTGCTTGAGCAAACGCGCCCGCTCACATCACGGAAACCCGCACCGAATTCAATTCCTCAAAGGACACATCGATCAACTCTTCACGCGGGATTCATTTTGATGAATTGTATCTTTGTTTGTGTGACTCGCTGCATCATGCCGTTCCTGACAAAGATGACGCCGGGAGGAAAAATGAACCATCTGGGGCTACGGTGACCAGAAAACACCAAATGGAAAGTTTTAGTCGTGACCTCATGTGTCCCACATGGGTGGCGATTGCTGTGAAAGGTCGAACATTCTATTATTTATTATTCATTGGCCTTGTTTATGTCCAGGAAATAACATAACCGAGGTCTTGTATCATGAATCATCATCCAGCCGAGTCTAAACTCCCCAATTTGCCGGAAATGTTCATTTGATGATATGTTTACAAATTCTCAAGTGTAGACACGAGAGGGGAAAAAATGGTGGGTTTAGTAACCGTTGGCTCAAAACAATTGAAAGTGCGCGTGTGAAAATGTGTGTGCGTGTGTGTGTGTGTGTGTGAGAGTGAGTGTGTCAACATCAGAAGAAAAAAGAATACATTATCAGGTCTTAGAGCGCCCTCTAACGAATATCCAGAAGACTGTCAGTCAATCTTGAGCATCCACCCGAGACACATCCAACGGCAAGAAAAAAAAAACAACTTGCAATGGAAAACTCCTTTCTTAACAAATATAAAAACGCTCAGTCTGACACATTCAGACGGACGTCATTGTTGCTCTCGTGGTTACACGACAGCATCGTACGGCATGGCGCAGTCCAATGGGATATCATTTGCTGACTGTCACTTTGTATTCATGCATATTGTCAAGTATTGTTACGCTGTTTCCCAACCGTTATGGAGTCAAGGCACACATTATATCCGAAAAAAAACCCATCATGTATATTAGAGAAAAAGATATCACGGCACACCACCAAGTGAAAATGTCACAAAATGGGAAGAAACGAGGCTGTACCTTCTTCCGTTCCTGGAAGAACATTTGTTCTGCCCGTCACTGTATGGTGCAAAGACATATTCATCCATCCATTTTCTAATCCGCTTAATCCTCACGAGGATGGCGGGCGTGCTGGAGCCGATCACAGCCGTCTTCGGGCGGTAGGCGGGGGGCACCCTGAACCGGTCGCCAGCCAATCGCGGGGCACACAGAGACAAGCAAACATCCCCGCTCACTCTCACGCCGAGGGACAAATTTGGAGTGTTCAATCAGCCTGCCATGCATGATTTTGGAATGCGGGAGGAAACCGCAGTACCCGGAGAAAACCCACGCAGGCCCGGGGAGAACATGCAAACTCCAGACAGGGGGGCCGGAGCCAGAATGTGAGGCCCATGTGCTAGTTGACCACCGTGCCGCCCAAAGATATCTTATTCGTCGTAATGAATAATTTTACCGAAACGGCTCAATAGAATAAATTTCAGTTGTTGACACGAGGACACATTCAAGGAGTAAATTTGAAAAGGCCTAAGGTTCGAGGCTTTGAAAGCCACGGGTGTGTTTTGCAAAGTGCAAATATTATGCCGCAGAGAGAAACGGCGCTCTCCGGTCGTGTTTTACGGCTGAGGGGGCTCTCGTTGATGCAAGACACCAAATTTCTTCGAGCATCTTCATCACCATCATCGTCATCCCTGGAATTGAAGCTCAATGAGGTGAAACTTGCCGGGGCACAGTGTTCTGCTTCATCTGTTCAGAATAAAACGTGACTACAAAGATCCTTTCATGTCTGTATGTTCTTCTTAAGACTTCTTGTTTTGTTCGGTGACATAACGGATGGGTTAACTCAAGGCACCGTGACGGCTCCAAAAGAGACGGCAGCCTTTTTTTTTTCCGCCAATAGGTGTCACTATTTTTGTTTGCCAGGAAGCGCGGGGGTTCAAAAGATTGACGGAAGGCGACGTATCGGCCAAAATGAGGAGTTATTAGAGAATTAAATTCAAAGTAAACGCCATCGGTGTGAAGGATTTGCAAAAAAAAAAATAATAATAAAAAATGGGTTCAGAATTCGATCGAGCCCAGCGGGCGCGTGACATTCATTTAACATCAATTTGATGTTGAAGATTGGATTCGGATGTCCCATTGGATGCTGAAAGGACAGAAGATGCCCACTGGGAGAAAATGAGGCATTAGCCCCATTTTTCATATTTTTAACAGTGATGTGATCACACTGGGCTTGATCCAGCATCATCCGGGGAACCGCAAAAGGTTGGAAGGGGGACCGTGTGTGTGTGTGTGTGTGTGTGTGTGTGTGTGAAAAGACGCTCACTAAGCTCTTTGAAGGCCTGCACTTCAACGTCTGACCTAGGATGACGAATGCGCTCTTTTATTTCCCACTGACCAAAATCTCGCGGACGGACTCAAAGTTTTCACCGAGGTAAGAAAAACATTTCAAGTGAAGTGGCCCATAAAGCATCCATCACGTTCTTGCTGTTCGCGATCCCCGCGGTGAAGCCGAGCTCCTTCTCATCCAGTGCGACCTTCGTGCCTGGCCAAATCGTGTTACGCCGGCACGCAACGCTGCAGATGTTGAACATGGTGGGGGTTGTTTAAGAAAAAAATCCATTTCATTGAGCAATGAAGTGAAAACGATCAGGAATAAAATAAGGAAGGCAAAGTGACATTGGCAATTTTGGTGTCACGTTGTTGGGGATGCGCACCGATGCATCGGATTTTTGTTTGGAGGGGGTCCGTTGCTTCTCCTTATTCAAAGTCGAAAACTGCAGTCTCGGGGGCCTGTTTCCAATCTGCAGACATGCGTGATGAATTTTGGAAATCATCTACAGCTTTACTGGTCTCAAATAGCCCACCCAGTCCGGACCCGGTCGATTTTTTTTTATTTTTTTTTGCCCTGGAGTATTAATACGATTAGAGGCAGGAAATGTGAGAATCCCCAACAAAGGGCTTCCAACATTCAATCCAAACAACCAGAGGCCTCCTAACAACAGCCCCAAAAAAGCGTCCTCCTCTCCCGGGTGCTCTTTCATGTCGGAGTTGGTGCAAATCTCCCACTTTTCTCTCAACCCAATCGCTCCGTTTCACTTCAACCCGATAAGATGACTGACAACTCATCGCACGCTGTGGCGTCAAACTTTTTTTTTTTTTTTTTTTTGCGCAAGCCTTCAAATCCCATCGCAGTGAAGATCAAATGGAAGATATTTCTCGTTCACTTCAAACACGGCGTGATATTAAACGACGTGTGTAGCTTTTTGAAATCCAGCTTTTAGGTGATTAAAACCAAGCAAGACGGACAGTTCGCGTACCGATGAGGCGCTACTTGTATACAAATGCAAACGTAAAGCTTTTTAAACAATGTATTTCTTTTTCTGATCATTTCCACGTAACCATTTTTATATTGCCTCGTGAAAACCATGATGATGCAAATGCTGAAAAAAAAATTTGTACTGGAGCCTCATTTATACAACATTATATAATTCACGTGCATGATTTTTTTTTTTAGTCGGTATTTTAATTTAAGTTCGGGGAAGCGAAAATATTAAACAGCATCTTAACACCATATTGGAACCATAAGACACAAATTGTCCCAAGTCGGTTTAGGAAGAACATGATTAAGGCTGGGGTTGTGGGCGGGGGGGTGCGATGCACGAAAACAAAATGTGTTTTTGATGCCACTACGGGATTGGGAAAAAAAAAAAAAAACATTCTTGCTTTGGGCTGTTTTTCTGAATGGACCAGTGACGCGAACATCCACTTGGCGAGGATGGACAACTGATGAGAGCGCTTCTTTTTCACTGGTCCAGGCAATCCTTGTTTTCCCATCGCGCCCTTTTCATTGGTCAGAATCGTCTCTCTCGGGCTGAAGCGTGACATCATCTCCACCGCTCGACCTACGCGCCGGAGAACCAGCAGACCACAGATGATGCCGGACACCTTCAGAGGGCGCACGTATATTTGCGCACCTTTCTTCCCTGCTTTCGGAAGCCAAACGTTTGGAATAATTGAGGTTTGGGAGTTCCCGTGGCTCTTTCGAAGATATCACAGCCGGTGATGGCCGTGCTCTCCTTTTCGGGCGCTCCTTTTTGTGAATGGAGATGAGTCGTGCGTAAAAATTGGACCTCTCGAGTAGGGTTTTTTTTTTCTTCCCCCCCTCCCACCCCCCCCAGGAGCGGTCACTCGGTTGCCATCTGTTTGCGGGTGGACATTTACTATGACATTGGGCTCGGATATCATGGAGGATCTCGTAATCGACGTGGTGGGAGAAGGACTCCGAGATAACGCGGGGGAGCCCCTCGAGCTGGAGCGCGGCGCCGCGGACGCCGCGACACCTCCCGGGGAGGAGCGGGACTCGGACTCGTGCAGCCCTCCGCAAGCGAGCCCCGCTAAAACCAAAGGTCCCGTGTCGGTGAAGCCCCCGTACTCGTACATCGCCCTCATCACCATGGCCATCCTGCAGAGTCCGAAAAAGCGCCTGACTCTCAGCGAGATCTGCGACTTCATCAGCCACCGCTTCGCTTATTACCGCGAGAAGTTCCCCGCTTGGCAGAACTCGATCCGCCACAACTTGTCCCTCAACGACTGCTTCATCAAGATGCCCAGAGAGCCCGGGAACCCCGGCAAGGGCAACTACTGGACCCTGGACCCGAACTCCTCCGACATGTTCGAGAACGGCAGCTTTTTGCGCAGGAGGAAGCGCTTCAAGCGGCAACATTTCCGCTACAAGGAGCAGCAGCAGCAGCACCACCACCACCACCACCGCGCGGAGCCCGGCGCCTTCCCCCACGGACACTACGGGCTGGGGACGGCCGCCCTGCAGCTCCCCGCCCTGGAGCTGTACCCCTACATGCATCAACATCACCACCGTCATCATCACCACGCGGGCATCCCGCCGGTCAGCAGCATCTTACCGGCTCTTTCCAGCTTCTTCTCCCGGAGCGCCGTCACAGCCAAGGCCTTCCTGCAGTCGCAGCCGGGCATGGAAGCCTTCTCGGCGGCGCACTGCACCGCCTACTCCGCCCCGATGACGCCCGCGGCAGCTTTCGCATCCCCGGCGCTTTTCCACCCGGCCGTGTCCTCCTCGCCTCACTTGGTCACCTTACAGCAGGAGTATCACAAGTTGCACAGTCAGCTGGCCGCTAAACGCGTCGGCGACCATGACAATGAATAAACCGCGTCGGCTGCGCTTACGGACTGTTTAAAATTTCTCAGGTAAAAAAAAAAAAAAAAGCCGTTTCCATAATGAAATGTTTTATTTTTTTACGCTTGTACATACATGATACAGTCTTCATTTCTTAAATGGTGATCAATCGAATGTCTAAACGACAGGTTTTCCTGGAAATAAATAAAAAGGAATCCAAACAGCGAATTCAGTTTTATTTATTTATTTATTGTCTTTTTTTGGATCAAATGTGCTCTGGATTTACATATTTATCCCTTCAGACGCAAGGAATCCCCTTTGAACGAATCGGGCCACAGGGATGAAATGATGCATGGGGGGTGGATTTTAACACAGACGTTAAAACTTAATCAACGCATGTGCGATGTGAACACTAAGACAACTAACAAAACTGTTAAAACCGAAACGAAGCTGCTTTGATTAAAAAAGGAATTTCATCCGTAAAGATCGGCACAGCAGAGCACAAAAAGCATCTCAAACGTACGCAAAAGAGTTCAAGGTTTTGCTCTTTTGTGATCATGCTCAATTTTTAATGACGTCAACGGACAGTTACCGTCAAAAACGGCGCTTTGTAAAAAGCAACGATTAGTGCAGTATTCAATGAGGTAAATATTTTTTATAAACGCACGATTGTTGCCTTGATCACTCATTTCATATGAAAACGTAACCAAATCAAATCAAATAGAAATTAGACGTAAAAAACAGCAATAAAGCGATAATTATAAAACTGCTCCATAATTTTATATAACGTATAATGCAATCAAAAACGAAATATCAATCTCGTCATTTGGTTAAACGCAGCACCATTTAACCAAGGACACATACTCAAATGAAAAAGTGCGTTCTATGTAAATAATTGCACATTTTCTTCTCGTGTGTACACGCGGGTATTGTGTACATTCTGATGGGGTCATTTATTATTTTAGTCGAGATAAGTCCCTGCATCGTGCAGAGTTACGCCGAACACGACAGCCAAATAAACAGAGATTCTGGAGCACTGGAATATTTATTTAATGCTCGACAGTTTAGACGGATCGTCGCAGAACCTCGTGGACAGGGCAAATTATTCACACTTGACATCAGACATGTAGAAACAAATTAAGCAGAATTCGGAATACTGTGAGGAGCCGCAACAAATAAGAGAAGATTAATACCTGATGGGGAATTTTGAACAAAAAGAAGAGCGCAGATTCTTCTATTCTCATTTCCTGTTCAATCCCCTCATTTATTTATTGATTTTTGCATTGGACTCGGTAAAGATTCGAAAAATTCCGATTCCGAATTTTACGTGGCGGCGGCCCAAAGGGAGATTTTTTTTTTTCTTTTACGAGGCCCCATATCTCTGCCAGCGCTGCTGTTTTCCACCACTATTTTAAATTGAGGTTAATGCGATCTGTTTTTAATGCTTGTGGGATTTCTTTCTTTACGTCATTTCCAAATATCTAATACTCTATTAGGCCTACGAATGCCTGACAGCCAATGAAGAACTGTGGTTAGTTTGCATCCATTATTGGATTAACATCAACCACTTCTGTCGCCAAAATGTTGCCGATTACAACTTTAAGGCCTCATAAATCCAACGCCAAATATTGTTTCGATGGTCTCAATTAGGATTTTGCTGTATTTCTAGTCAGAACTCCAACTTGTCAAACACGAACCGCGGAAGCAAACGTCGTTCAACACAAACGTCATCATCAGGCGTCGGGACCGCTCAAGTGATCAGCTGATCGGAACACCAGCGAGTCAAAGACGAAATGGCTCTCTTTTTTCCCAGCAACGATGAGATGAAAAGAGAAAGAGGCGACTCGAAACACCGTCGCGATGACTGATGGGCAGCTGGGGAGGGGAATGGGAGACATGTTGTCGGGAGGGAGGGAAGGAGAAAGCCCGACGCACCTGATAAAATAAGCAAGCGCGACACACGAGCCTTGTGCGTGTGTGCGTGCGTGTCAGGAGTGGGGTAAAACATATTTGCATTGAGACGTTGTCTTTCTTTTCTTTTTGGGGGGGGGCATGTCACGGTGTTTTAAATAGTTTTGATCTTAGGTGTGCTGCAATCGTAGCTACGACCATTCCATCCCAAGAGATGCATGAACCCTAATGCCTTTACAGCAGAGAAAACTGCTCATTTTGGATGAACACGGGAAACAAGTGATTCATTTGGCCGTAGTTTGAGATTGTTTACCACTTCAGAGAGAATGATTGTTTAATTTTTTTTTTTGTAGTGGGGGAAAGAAGGCTTTCTGATGGTACTTGTCGCTAGCCGGCTTTTATTAGAGGCTACTCGGTCAGCTAAATATGAAATAAATATTAGAAACAACTCCGAGAGCACTACGGGTTGGCCCTAGTTTTTATTGGGTGGCCAGTTGTCAGCGTAATCTGCTGTCGTGGAAGATATGTCAGAGAATAAGACTGCGTTACAATTAGAATAGAAGAAGAATTTATGGCATGTTCATTTTATGTTATTATCGAGGTCCGTCTCTCGAGGCGTACAACGCAATTAGACATTAAACACCATATATCATATTATTATTATAGGACAGAGAACCAGACGTCAAACTCAAACCAGACGTGGCACCGTAAAGTCATTTTATGTGATCCATGAACGCTGAACACAGTTTTACAAGAAACAGCCATACCAATGTTAATAACCAAAAACGTATGTCATTTGATGTTAAGATTATTATGGTTGCCTCGTGTGTCAACAAAAACAGTGCAGCTCAGCTTTTGGCTTGTGGAGTATGGTCATGGCATGGCTTGTTAGATGGCGTCAAAGCAACAGCAACTGCCTTTGTCATCATAATTCAGACTCATCGGAAGGTTTTTGTTTCACTGGCCTTCAATAACACTTGTGATCAAATCGGATTATTTCCGAATAATAACAACAACAATAATAAGTCAGATGGCGGCACGAGCACACTTCCGCGTGAAGGCTCACATTTCTGATGTGCGGGCCCTTCGCGAAAGAAGAGTGAGTCGACGCAGTCCCATTCACGGCGAGCAGCTGCCGCCTTTGCCAAGCCAAACAGACAAAATAAACTCATTGGCGGAGCATTCGCCGCCGCCGCCAGCGGCTTCCCTCTTCGACGCTTCCACATTTTTCAGCCGAGGGGGAGAGCGTGATGCATTGTGGGATTTCCCCTGCGGTTTTGGGCCCAGCGTAAGAAAAACATTGTGCCTGTATTGTTTCAGAGGGGTTGAAATGTGTCAAGCTGCCGCCACATTGACATTTGGTTTCGCGTTTCGTCAAGTTAGTTGGTCCGATCAGAATTTGGTGAATGCAAAAGGAGTGTTGAGGCTTTGCAGTTACCATCAACAAATCCTTCGCGTTTCCGCGGGGGGCAGATGCAAGCTCAACTTCCACACGACTCCCAGTTGCCAGAGGAAAATCGCTTGAGCCATTCTCTGAGGAGTTATTCAATTAGAATCCCGCCCCACTTCATGACCCCCCCCCCACACACACACACACACACCACACCGCCCCCTTCTCTGCTCTCCTTCTTTCAGCAATGTGCCAAGTCCATTAAAACACACGATTCCACCGGTGCACCCCGACGCAGTCTCGTGCCCGGGAATTGATTGTGCTCGGGGCTGGCGAAGCGGCGTGCGGTGTGTTTTTGGAAAAGGGGACCCCCCTCAAGTGTCAGTGCCACCACATGACAGTGACATATAACAGGAAAGCCACCCAGAAGGAGAATGATCTCACACCTCAGCCACGCGCTCAGAGGGAGTGGGAGCAACTCGAGAGCGGAGGGGGGGGGGGGGGGGAGATCTGAAGCGCGGGCTCGGCGGGGACAATAAAAGCCAATAAAGGAGGCAAGTGTGCGGGGGGAAAAAACGACAAGCAAAGAGTTAAACAAAAAAGCAAGTCAACGGTCTGGTGAAATGCAAAGACGCACTTCATTGGAAAAGAATCATTTGTCCGTGACATCTTGAAATACTTGCTCGGCAGTCTAATTCAATCATTTCCAACTAAACCTCTTAGACATTATATTCCGAGCCTCAACCTGCGGTTTGCGCGTGCGAGCCAATCCCCAAAGGAAATGCGCCGCTCCAGTAAACACAAACTGCATTCAAGGTTGGACCGCGGCGAGATCTTCTTCTTTAGAAATGCTCAAATCTCCTGCGGAAAACTCAAAACGGCGCTGCGGTGACTGTTGACCGCTGTTGTAGCAACGCAAGACTTCAAACCGGCGACTTCTTTGAAATCGAAAGACGTGTCCTGCTAACGTATGGCTATGCTTCATCAAAGCGGTCGGATAATCGACTGCGATTCTTATTCGTTTTTTACTTTCAGACTCCCAAGAAAATGCTAAATCAACTTTGGACTTCTTGAAGGTGAAAAAAAAAAATCCTCGAGCCACTGGCCCGATCGCAACCGAAGGGAGCTTGATTCTTCACCGACTCAAGACGAAGGCGCAAAAATCCACAACCAAGCCGAAAGTGAAGATGGCCGCCGTGAAGGCGCGGCAAAGCCGAGCTGGCCGTCCCACCGGCGCCGCACTTCAGGAAATTTGGGATCATTGCCCCAAACTGCTCGGGTCGTAAAAATCGAAAGGAATAAAGTTTGCGCGGTTACGTTTCGTCCGTCGACAAGCGCTTCCTCATGCCGGCAGGCCCGAAAAGCCTTTCCAGCGACGGCAGGCAAGGAACATTTGCCTCCCGACCTTCACCTGATCAAAGGCAGCGGTAGCGTGATGTCACCCGCACTGCGCCCCCCCCCCCTCCCCTCAACCACTTTGTTCTCTAAATGGGAGCCATTAGCCCCACAAACAAAGAGTTCAGCTCCGTCATTTAATCAAAAGCGGAGCAGGAAGCACAATCAACACGTGTCAGAGAGAGGTCAGAGCAGAACCACGCTGGCACCGCTACGGTGCGTGCGATGGCCGCCCGTGTGCGGCCTAATGGGAGTCGCCAACCCCGCTCGGCGTCTGACGGATCTCAAAAGGAAGACGGAGTGGTCTACCTGCTGCATTAGTCATGGTCATGGAGATCGGGGTGGTGGTGGGGGGGGGGGGGGGGATATTCGAATACTGCCCATTCACAACAAAATTTCCCCGTTCTCTCCCCGTGTGTGCACATTATCTCGCCACCGCGACATTCGGGCCCCCCGCCAACAACGTACGCCGCGGCTTTAAAAGCGGCGCAGCTGAAGGCGCGGCCGAATGGGAAAAACACGGATCGGCTCAATGGCGCTTCCGTCGATGAGGTGGCCTTGCCAAACCTCAGGCTTTGTAAGGAACAAGAAAAAGAGCCTTTTCGCATGAATGTTCGGATTGAAGGACCAACCGCGGCGTGGAGGGAAATCTTGATTGCCACCCCCGGGTTGAAAGAGCGAATGAAATTCCAGATTGTCACCTCATGTCACTTGCGGCTATGCTGTAACCAAGTCGCAAATGCATACTGAGGGGGAGGGCGGGGGGGGGGGGGGGACTGTGAAGCGAGCACGAGTCCCAGCACCCTGCAACAGCAACATAAATCCACAAATTTGAGTGTTTGCGTTTGACAACGCTCGCGCCGCTCCACGTCGATGCGATACGATAGGATTGATGGAAGGCACCGCCCTGCCACCCAAACAGTCGGCCTCTTCAGCCCGTGTCGCCTCTGTTGGTGGTCCCTTGATGGAAGCTATATTTTCCCCTCACTCCCCGCCCCCACTCCCCCCCCCCCTTTTTTTTTTATTGCTAACGCAAAATTGTTCCTAATTCTCTGCTGCTAGAGGGGGGTAATTTGTGGCTTTTGGCCGAGCGACGCAAGCCTCAAATTTGAAAAAGCTGCTGCGTTGAAGGCGTGCTGCGCAACCCAGCCGGAATAACAACGCGCAGAGAGGCCGGAGAGGCGGCGGGAACCAAATTCAATTAGCCAAAAGCACCATAAGGCGTGCACAAAACTTGACCGGCCTCGGAATGAAAAGGATTGACGGCTCACGGTCAGCGGAAGTCAAACGACATCTTCTCGCATCTCATCGGACAATCCGAGCCAAAATATTGCATCGCTTCTCTGCGTTTGGATTGCCTCCTGAATGGAACGTTTGTGAATGAACGACACAAAGCCGGTGAGCGCAAGCAAATCGTACGCAAGTCCAGCGCTTGGAAAAGTAAAGGATCCATTTTTTTTGTCATCACGACTGTACGATTTTCATCCGACACGATTCAGGCTCCCAGTGGCGACTTGTCGATTGTGGGAGCTGCATCGTCTCCGGCTCTCGCACTTCATAGTTGATGTAGCGAGCCGCTTCGAGTCTCTTTCCACAACTCGACACGCATTTCCTCAGTAAAGGCCTCTGTTCAAATAAATCGACAGCCAGATGAGTTGCGCCCATTTAAATAAACACCAAACCCCACCTATGGCCACTACTTGAGAAAATGTGCGTGGGGGGGGGGGGGCACACATGGTAGGTTAACTGAACTAAATTGACTGAAGGTGTGATTGCGAACGTTTGTTTGTGTGCCCTGCGAGCGGCTAGCAGTTTGGGGCGTACGCCGCCTACTGCTCAAAGACGGATGGAAAAGAGGCTCCTGGACGCCCGAGACCCCCGGCAGGAGAAGCGGATTGAATATCGGATGTGTGAATGGATATATTAAGGCCATTCATAAAAAATGTTTTCTGAGGCGAGGATCTCAAAAAAAGCCAAAGAACACCAAAACACACAATTATCGTCCACCTGTCAAATGTAAATTGACCTGTTTATGGTCATCTTGTCGTCATGTTTTTTTTTTTTCCCCTGTCGATTAAATGCGCCAAAACAAACAAAAAATGTGTTGCAGAGCATCTGGAAGTTTAGTCTCTCCGGGCGGAGGAGGTTGCAAGTTGAGTGATTGCTGTCAACCTGAAGACCTCATTCATTTTGATGAACCGAGCTTCTTCCCCTCATACCGCGGCGGTTCTTTTTCGACTCGGGGTGGGGGGGGGGGGGGGGGGGATCAGTCGAAGGTGTTTTGGTGCCACATGTTTCTTCACTCGTACCGCAGCACATCATTACCCGAGTGTTTAAATATTCAAGAACCGTTTTGTTTAGTTTTTTTTTCTTTTAAGCGAAAGAACATCCGCGAGCGAAGAACAGTTCGACATGAACCGCGATCACTCGAGGGAGCCGTAAAGGGCTTCTCCCCGCCCTCGCCCCCGTATGTCAAATGAAGTCAGTAAATAAACATGCTTGTTGTCAGATCTCTGGAACATCTTGAGGGGGGCTTCCAGCCCGCCGTCTTTGAAAAGGAAGGCCGATAAGGACGCGCCGGACGGCTAACGGGCTAACGGCTAAATTGCCGGATTGGACTCGGGAGAGCGGCTTTCGCTGCCGCATGTATTCAAAAAGCAGAGTGAGCAAAGTTTTCTCCAAGACGTCACGGTCACCCCGGTTAGCGAGATTAGCTATCACGCGAAACCCGGCCGGGGCGCTTGATTATTCGATGGGAATTCTTCAAGCGTCGCCTCCGACGGCCACGCGATTCTCCCTGCGGCCCGGCAGTCAATCACAGCGCGAGTGACAGCGGATAGCGGGCAAAGATCGAGGCTGTCAGCGCGCCTGTTTCACTTCACGAGTCGACTGGATTAAAATGCCTCGCTGAAAAAGACCTTCCCTCAACCTTTTGGCCGTAAAGCAACACTACAGGAGAACGGAAAACATGAGTCGCGGCGGCAGGATTGGTACGACTCCAAACTAAAGCAATCGATCAGCGAGAGTCCCGAGGGTCAAAATAGGAGAGAGGCCTTGAGGGAGGGGGGGGGGGGGGGGGGGGGGGCATAGTTCAGAGGAAGACGCAGGTGCGGGGAAGAAACAACACCATCGCATCTCAAGTCAAACAAACGCATCTCCGCCGATGGAGATGGATGGAGGGGTCAGCATTCCAGTCCAGGCTGGAGATCTCGACTGCATCGCCCCGACTCGTCTGCGTCCGCTGTCTGGCTGCTGCTGTCGGGCCAAACATCTGGATGGAGGGAGGAAGCCATGGAGAGGAGCGCGGAGGGTGGTGAAGCGGGGCCAGGGAGGGGGGGGGGGCTGAATTGAGGTTGGAGGGAAGAAGTGAAAGGCGCGTGTTTGTCTTTGGGACTCCTGCAGAGGAAGGGGCTCGGGGTGGAGGCTGGAGCTTTTTAGCTCGTCTCTAACAAGTTCCAGGCAGCCCAAGGTCAGAGGCTGCGGTAAACGGAGCAACATTTGGGCTAATGTTGCAGCCGGCGTTTCAAGCGCCTCGATCACCCGTCCTTGTTCACAGCGCAGAAGCCGACTTAAAAAAAAAAAAAAAAAAAAACCTTGATTTTGTATTCGCCCCCCCCCCCCCCCCGTCTCCTTTGAGCTTTCCAACAGGGAGCCATAAAGCGCCGCTCCGGGGGCACTCTGAGGTGGAGACCTCGGTAAAAAGGCAGCGGCGGTGGCGGCAGCTCCGGTGGGGCTCCCATCAGAGGTGCTCGAGTAATAGAGATGCATTCCCACGCACGGCACCTTGGGAGTACTTGATCCCTGCGAACGCCGTGCGGCCCGGGAGGACACGCTCTGTAAATTTCTCTCCCGTGTGGCGTGTCCTTTGCAACGGCGGCCTCAAGCTTGTAAAAAGGCCAAATAAAAAACACACCAATGACAGGTGCCAAAGTCAGGAATGTGTTGGGGGAGGGTGCGAGGGGGGGGGGGGGGGGGGGTAAGTGCAAGGTGAAATATTATCTTGGTGCTATTCACGTCCTGCATTACAGAGATTAAAATTGAGCATATATTATTCATTTGCGTGTCAATATATTTTTAAGCAACTATTTCATTTTAACTTTTTTTTTTTAATAGTTTAACTTTGGTCCTCAAACTCGATTAAAAGTAGAAATATTTCAACATTTTTGGTTCTCGCCGACACTGCTCTAAAGGGTTTGAGTCACGTTTCCATATGTTGTTTTTTTTTAACGGTACCATTTATGTTTGATATTGGGGTTTGTTTGTTTTTTTTTGTTACCGTTGCTTCTTTGGAGCTGCACTGGATCTTATCCACGCGGATTTATAATAACGGCATTTATCTCTTAGAATACTCATTTTATATTGGATGGATGGAATTATCACGATGAAGTGGTTCTAGATTTACTCTTTTTTCCCCCCCCCCCCAACGTTCCGATTCATTTAAAATGGTTTTCATATTGATTTTGTTTGGTTTTTATGAACTAGCCATGCATTTTCCCAAATACAGCGGTGTTGAAATTGCTTTAATTAGGTCATCTTCAGTCAAGCCGTCACATGGCACCGTTTCTTGCGTTTCGGGTTGTGTGGGTGGACAGTGCTTGAGCGCGAGTGTTTTTACTGCTTTGGGCACAGTGGAGGATTTATTTGGACAGATGTGAACTTTCAGTGCCAGGATGACCTCAGGTCCTACTTGGCTACGTTGCCGCTGATCTCTCCACCCTGGAAAAATAGCTCACTCTTTTACAGAGTGACCTGTGGAGGAAAACACGCACAAACAAGAGGGGGAAAAACAAAACGGCGACTCCGCTTGTAAGTGAATCCCGCTGAAATCTCATCTGTGAACGCCATTGCTGCCTTTTCTCTCCTGTCTTACAGTCACCAGACGAAGCGTAAAGCCGGAGGCGACGTTCCTCGAGGATGCGCCTCGATCGCGGCACTGGCTGACGAAGGGGAGTTTTCTACCCGACGGAGCCGAGCGCGGCGTTTGGAGAGTTGCGCGGGGGTTAGCAGCCAGAGCCATAAAGCCCAAAAAAAAAAAAACGCACGTGTCACCACGATATGAAGGGGAGGTCAACGCCGGAGTGGAACGCAGGAGGGTCGACAAGGATGAAGAGACAGCAATGTTTGGAGAGAAGACAGGGGAGCGCTACGCTAATTTATACCCTGATAATTGGAAACAGCAGAGTCCTGCACCTGAACCGCATTCTCGGCCCCTGTGGCCGGGGCCGCCGCAGCCTGGACAACGTGGGAGGGTGATGAAGGCCAAGAAAGGGGGTGGGGGGGGGGGCGGTTGTGAGAGTTTGGAAGGGATGGAAGTCAGTGTCAATGGCATCCTTGTGGTGTCTGCGATCGACTTGCGTGCATTGTACATTTAGTATGGAGAAACTTTCTAAGGGTGAAATAGTGTTGTGACCGTACACACACACACACACACACGCACACACACTTAAGATGGAGCTGGACCACCCTGCTCCAACAGAGAGCAAGTAAGGGTGGAGGTCTTAATACTTAATGTGTCATGGTCACGATCGACATGCAACGGCGCACCGCGGCCGTCTTAAGCTTCCTCGTTAAATCAACATGACGGTCTCCTCAGAAAAAATAACACGGTGAGTCATCGCATCCGTTAATTATTAGTTCGACTTGTGTGAATCTGCGGAACGGTTTTTCAAATCCCGGGTGCTTGTGAGCCTGTGATATTTCAGTGATGAACGATGATGGATTCGCATGTTGGCTGTGAGCGAGGTCTGGCATCGGGTTGGAAAATGAAGTCATCTTGGAACAAAGAGCGCAAAATAAATGAGGGATGCTGCCTGATGGCTTTCATATCTGCACGATTAAGCTTGCAATGCGACTATCTGGGCTTGATTTCTGTGACACGACTCTGCTGTGATTTCCAGCGAGCACGGCATCTTCACAGCGCACCGCGGAAGCTTCAAAGTTTGACCGCAACCTCTTCCGCGTTGCTGATCGACTCCAATTTGCTGCAATGACAAAATATTTTGGCCAGGCGTTTTTTTTTTTCTCCCTCGTTCGGGTCGCAGGTGACGTGGATCCGATCCAGCCGATGTCGGTTAAGTGGCCAGAATGTATGCAAACAAACGCACCTATTGATAATCTTTACACTGCAAGTAATATGGCATGCATGTTTTTGGAATATCTTGTAAAAATAAGTGAGTGACATTTATAGGAATGATGTTAGCCCGCACAACTAAGTAAGCAAGTTCTTGCTCCAAAAGAATTTTGGGAGTTGTTGTTCCTTATATCTGTAAGTTGGGGGACACCACAAGGGACAACTCATTCTTTCAACTCTTATTTCTTTGTTGTGAACTGCAGGGAAGCCAATTTTCGCAATCGCCATTTTTTTTCATGGTTTAAGAGAGCCCATCCTGGTCTGAATTCCAGCTGCGAAGAGCTTTTGGGCACGATGGCGTCCATAAAGCGCGATGTCAGTGCGCGACCCTCACCATTTAAACCAGGCCCGTTTGGAAATTGTTTTACAACTTGAAATGCGTAGCAAACGGCTTCAATCGCGACGACGGGGGCTTTTAAACGTCGGAGGCTCGGACCGTACATGCGAGTACAAAGTACGCGGCGGAGTTCTCCATCCGAGAGTGGCGTCGGACATATGGGCAGCAGATTGGCGAGTGAATCTGATCGGCAAGTTTCTTGCGAAAAGAGAGGAGGACAAGATTCAGATGTGGCAAGGGGGCTGTTTTGTTTCCTTTTAATGGGCCGGCGGTCGTCGGAGCGCCTTCTTTCCACTTGATCGCTCTTTGTGATTGGCATCTCAATCGTTTGCGTCCACGGAGGAGTGCGTGTGCAAGCCATTTGCGAATTAGAGAACCGACCGCGCGAGGCCCGTGCGCTCTTCCGCCGTAGTGGTTGGATGAGACATTTGTCCCATCATCCCCCGCCCCCCTCATCCCCACCCCCCCCCCCTTTTTTCTCCACCTCATATCTATTGCAGAGGATCAGGCTCCAAGCGCACATGAAAGCCACCGCGATGCGTCGGCTTCTCTCACGATTTGTCTGTAACACACTTGTGCCCCCCCCACTCCCCCCTCTGGTCCTCACGCCTGGGCGCAAACCATGCACAAACTGAAACACATTTGTGTACGAACATGTCACGGGAGGGATTGGACATGCGCTTTGATCACCATTCGTGCGACGTCCGCAAGAGTGCCCAGAAACATCTGCAATTTTTCTTCTTGACATTGACGACTTTGAGCACAGTGGTAATTCCATTTATTTGACAGATAGAATATTTGACCCCCCCCTCTCCCCTCCCAAAAAAGTATGCAATAGCACCAAAACAAAACAAAACAAACAAAAAAACGTTTGATCATTTCCACATTGACTTCATCGTATTCCTCTCGTCGTGTTTCCCTTTCCTACCGGCTGCAAGGCTCCGAGGCTTTCAAAGGGACCGCAAAACAAATCCGAGGCCCATCCCCCGTTCACGAGACCGTCTTTCATTTCCATCGCAGATTGAAGGGTTTGCGTAGGCCGCGGGAGCCACGGGGGATCCCGGCGGCACCCAAGGAAGGGCCTCGCGGTGGGCTTGACCCAAAAGTCAAGCCCACCGCAAGCGCCGCTTCCCTGCAATCTGCTCGTCTGCCGCGGGCGGTCCTTGGAAAAGATTTGCCGGCAAACCTTGTTAGCTCAAGGTCGAGTGCGAGCGGAGCGTGCGCTTCGGGGGTTTGAGGAGATATGACGAATGGCGGGGCCCTCGACCGGCAGCGATGACGCGTTTGGCAGAGAGCGGGCGCTCTTGTTGCCGCGATGAGAGCTGGACGCCTCCCGGTCTTGTTTGGAGGCGCTCAGAGCGAACCGTAAAGTGTCTCCCAATCGGCTCCCGTTTCAAGATGACCCCGTGTGGCGGCACGGCTCAGACGTCGGTCTTTTGCCGGCGCGGGACGAGCGGGATTGCGGCTCGGCGAAAACAATTCCAGGTTGACGTGGGATCTACGCGAGACACGTCTGGGCTGCCTCCAGCGGCGCTCCCCGCGGCTCTCAATTAAGCCCCCTCCGATTTCGTACGACATGGGCAAGAGCCCGCATCGGTTACATGACGGCGCATGAAGCCGAGTGACAGTTGACGTGCGCGGCGCGGGCAAACGCGGCGCCCGCATTCATGTGGTGAGCGCGCGGGGGGTGGGGGGGGCTTAGACTTGATCCGGGAGAGGAGAAACATAGGCGAGGGTCAAATCTGCCTTGAATTAAGTGAGTGTTACAACAGGAATAATACAATCACATCCCCTCAAAGCCCGGTACTACTCCTGAAGGGTAGCATGTGTGCGTGCGCCGAGCTCGGCTGAGGACAAGCCTGCGACTTAACCGCACACTGGTATCCTTTACAGAGAAGAGGACTCTCACGGCTTCAAAAGGCTCCCCCCCCCCCCCCCATCCTCGCACCCACTTACAACCAACAGCACATCGCTTTATGCGGACCACATGATTCCTCAACGGCTCTCCGCTCCGCAAGTACAGTAAGTTGTCTTCTCACACCGCGCACCACCGACACAAACATCATCATCAGACTCCTCAAAGCCTAAAGCCGGATTACGATAAAAAAACCGACAAGCTTTGGACCAGCCGCGGGAAGTCAAGAAGGACAAATACTTTTGACTTCACTTGCAGTCAGTAGAACATTCAGAGATGTCTCACACCGGATGCATCGTATCTCGGGCCTTTGTGATCAAACACCCCGAGGATTCGGAATCCCTCTCGGGCAGACAAACGATGCCGTCCGCACGGACCGAAATGGTGATAAAAGATCGAGACCAGGAGACTGCTTTTCAACGGGACATTCATCAAGCATTTTCAGGGTCATCACGTCTGCCGGCAGACACACAGACCCCTGCAGTGGCGCGCTCCACAACTAAATTTGCAACATTAAACATATGTAAATTATTGGGAGGTGTGGGGGGGGGGGGGGTTCTACTGCATTAAATGATTTACTCGTTCACAATTTACCTCCGAATTCGTCATCATCCCAAAATATTCATCGTAAATGGCGCTCACAAACTGCAAGGATTATTTTGGTACATACAGCAACACAATTTGCAAAGGCCCCTCAAGCATCCAATGAGACATCGCATTTTAGAATTGTATCCAATAATTGCTCTTGACTACTATCTGAACTCACAATCTGAATTTGAAGTTTCAACGCTAGCTTGAAAGCGATTTCAAGCACGACGGCATCATTGTACACGAAAATGCACTTCTTGTATAACTAACCCCCCCCCCCCCCCGCCCCCCCTGTGGTTAGACCGATAAAGAGCTCAAAGGTTGCTGGGCCAGCCAACCTGAAAAACAACGCGTGTCATTCTGTAAAATAAAAATACATATACAGGAAGAGGAGGAATTATACGTTATTGGGAGTTTTTAATAACTTTCAATGAAAGAAATAATAAATAAAGTTTAGCTGGACATGTGCACGCACACACACACACACACACACACACACACGCTCGGAAGGAACATAAAAAGAGCACTAATGGGAAAAAGATGAGAGGGCTCGGAGTGAGCACACCCAGAGAGAGGAGGAGAGCGAGTCGGCTATCGGACACACTTGCAGCTCCAAATGTCCAAATGCTCACTCGCGAGGATGATCAAGCGTTATTACGAAGGAATAATTCTGTAGCTGATGAATTCAATGACTTTGTCGCATACGACACACGTGTGGCGCCGGTCAGTTCTGCTTTCGCTTATTTAGAAAAGCTCGTCGCTGATTGTCTGTAGCACGTTTTGGTTCTAAATGGAGAGAGAAGAAAGAGCTCGAGGATTCAGAGATTTATTTATGGGTTTTTTTTATATTTCATATAGGGTGCCGTCTCGTTTTGAAATGCAATGATAAATACTGTTTTGGGGAATTATTTTTTTTTTTTAATGAGATATACGGTTTGCATTCATCCGATATTGCGTTAAAAAAAATCCGTACAAACTGATTTAATGCTAAGCATCACTTTTCTACCGGGCTCGGTAGATGATCAAGAATCCATAAATGGAAGTGATTTATGAAGACAACGTGAAGACTAATTAAGCACGTCTTGAGATAAGAAAAGCGTGAGTGGCATACAGCTTGCAGTGACGTTTGACTTTTTTGGAGAGATTTCGCCGCGTTGCTGTGCATCGGTTTCGTAGGCCTGCGGCGCGTTACGCCGAGGGGCATTTCTCAAACGATATTTTGGGCTGCTGAGCTTGACCGCTACCATTCTTACCGCAAACGACCCCCCCGCCCCCCCCGCTAAGAAATATATTGTTCCGTTGACACATCTGCGCATTATTACCTTTGTTGACGGAGGCTTTTCAATGAGCTCCTTTGTGTTGAATCTCAAAGGACGGCGCGGGTTTATCTCGTATTATTGCGGCCTCATCGTCATTATGATTATGATTATGATTATGACGACACTTTATCCTTCCAGGGCTAAAGTGAAGTTATGAGATTGTTAAGCAAATGTATTTGCTGTATGAGTAAACTATTTGGAATGTTTTCCTTGGAGCAGGGTATTGTCTACTTTGAGGGAAGCTCGTCTGCAGCGTTTAATCATAGCGTGTTATTTCGGCGTAAATCAGCAGCCGGGAGAGCGGCTTACTGCCGGGCAGGAAAAAGTGTGTCATCTTGTTTGTTTTCCTTTGGCTTGCCGTCTTTGCGAGCCCATAGGGTGCGATGATAACAGAAAAATATTGCGGCCTCCGCCGACTCTCACGTGACGGACTGCCTGCCCCCCAAATCCAACGAGGGACCGCAAGGACCTTACAACAACATTTATGCACCGAGGGAGAGGAGCAAAACTTCCAGCCAGTGTGTTAATGATGGCTCACTGGTGATTCCCTCTCATGTTTGTTCAGATTTTGCTTTTGCTTATTTACACGGACACAAATCAACTCTCCGTGTCCTTTCTTCTCCCCCCCACCCCCCGCCCCCTTTTTCTATGAGGTCTGATCTTTGAGCATCACGCTGACCACCATGTCTGCTCCCCAGAGGTGGCAAAACTAGTCCCACTCTGTACTTAAGTCAAATATATTCACGTGGAAAAAAAGAAAGACCGGTAGACGACCGAGCAAAATCGCCAATTGGAAAATGAATGGCGCGAAACGGGGGGGCTTTGAAATGTGAACGTTACAGGGGCGGAAACCCTGCAAACGGGGGTAACAAACAGCAACATTTGCACTGTGTTACTTCCCACCTGCGCCGCTCCGTGAGAACAAGCGGACTCTTCTTGATATGCGCAACACGTGATCAGACGTGCGTGTCCGTGCCATTATTTATCTTCAAGCATAACCCAAATATTGATAAGTTCGTACATTCATGTCATAATGCTTCCCCGTCTTATATGCCTGCTGCGCGTCCTCTAAGACGGAGTATATTTGGACAGGTGTTCTATTATATACACTCGCTTCGAGGGGCTTTAGTGTGCTATTTCATCGCCGTTTCATGAAGAGAACGGCGGCATATGCCGAGCGATGATCCTGCATACCGTACGCTATTCTGCATGTGTAATCCCTAACGATAAAAAACTGTTTAGCACCAATTTTCCTTTACTTTTTAACTCCCCACCGCCACCATCGCCGCCAGTTTCAGACAACTGTGGCGGTCACATCTGGAAGACAGATGTCGAGTCCCAAAGCTTTGACTCTCTCGCTCCTTCTAACTCACTCTCTCTTCCTCATGTCAGATTTTTTTTTCTTCCTCTTCCCTCCCTCTCTCTTTGGGAAACATGAGAGCAGGGCTAATTCTCCCTCACTCTCCCTCGCTCCCTCCCTCCCACAAGGCCGGACCACCCACATTCGGAAACGCCTAGCTGTTCCCGGGGAAGAGCCTCCGACCGAACGGGAACGAGAGATGTAAGGATGGGCCACGGCTGATGGTTTTAGCAGAGTAGCAATTACATCATTGTAGAAGTCAGAACCTGCTATTGTGTCAGGAGGAACGTCTGGCAGAGACGCTTCCCATTGCATCAGTAGTTCTCGGTGGAAATTATCGAGCATAAATCCCTACGCCGCAGCCATCTTTAGACACCGTTCACCCTCCGCCGATTTCCTACTAACGGTAAACATGCGTCGCAAGACTATACGGGAGACACTCGCACTTTGACTTGACACTATTGGAATGGATCGAGGTCGAGCCAAAAGTGGCATCATCTTGACCTTGAAGCAACGCTCCCTGAAAACAAACATTGACCGATTGGGGGATTCAAATACGTGATTCTTCTTACTATGGTCGGCCAAAGCTTGATGTTGTATGTGCCCCCCACTGGTCTAAACACGGCAATCTGATTCATATTGTGTTCGCGCAATATGAATCGTTTCATCTCAAGGGGAGGGCCCGGGGGGGGGGGGGCTGTTTGCCACTTGCTGATGATTAAAAATGACCTCACAGTTGCTCAGGGCTCAGGTGACAACCAATTAGGCCTCACTTGGTCATGTGGCGTTTGCACACTCGGCACTTGGGGAATGTGGTGGGCTCTCTCGCATCACAATTTCCATTCAAGGTCAGCACAAAACTGCCGAGCAATAAATCAAACATTCAAGTGCACTTGTGTTGGTCAGAAGGAACATTAGATACGGTTTAGCAAGAAAAACTGCATCCACACGTGTTTTGGGTGACACTGCTTGTACTACGCGAAGGCCGGAAGCCAGTCTGTAATGTGGGTCAGGTTACATCATTTCTGTTTCCATAAAAGAAAGAAAGACTATAAAGAGGAAAAAAAGAGAATCAGGAAGAAAGAGATAAAAAGACAGAATGAAAGAATGATAGAGCCATGTCTGGATGCCATCTAATCGGCCGGGCGCGCTCCAGGGACGTCTCGATGTCAGATGGGGAAGCAGGCAGCTCAGTGTGTGGCTTGCCGGGTAGTGGCCCTTTTTTTTTTTTCTATGATGGCTTATTAGGGTGACTTAGCGAGAAAAAAAATAAGGACAGACAGATTTACATCTAGAGGCAAGCGGTCTGGTGTATCACTCAATAACAACTGGTGGCTGCCGATGTGACTTGACGTCACATCTGTTCTTAGCGTGCCGCTATGCATTGAAATTAACTAGGGGGATTATTTGGACAAATCCAGGATGAAACACAAAAATGAGAGCACCAGATATTTTGTCAAACGTTACAATAGTCTTCCCTTTCCTCATCAATATTTTGGAATGCCTCAAAGTGCAAGAACTCATTTTGTAATTTTTTTTCACAAATTAAAAAAAAAAAAAAAAAAAGGAATATAAGTGATGTACTATGGATGTCCTGCATAAAAATCCAAACTCAAGGATGGCATAAAACTGCTGGACAAGAAACCAACATTATACGTGCAAGAACTAATTTTGTAAATTATTTCACAAAAATAAACTAATTCCAAATGTGGATATTATTGAAGTACTATGCATGTCCCTCGGTGTGATTGTGAGCACAAATGGTCGTTGGCCTATGCGTGGCCTGCGATGGGCTGGCAACCAGTTCAGGGTGTCCCCCCCCCCCCCTCCCTACTGCCCAAATCCAGCTGGGAGAGGCTACAGCAACTCCCTGCGTCCCTTGTGAGGATAAAGCGGTTCAAATAATTAATAATAATAATAATGTATTTTAACCCCTCCCCTTGACACTGCTGCCAGTTGCCCATCCCTGGTTTACGTGTTAATACAAATATTAATAGTTGGCAAACAGTCTCATGTAACCCACCCTCCAATTTATCCGCTACCCTAAAGAGGACAAACGTTGTTGAAAATGGAGAAATGAGTAATTCATAGGCTCATACACCTTCACCAGAATCCGACGGTGTTCCGAAGACGTTTTGCTGACCTTATTAAAGCAAATAAGCAAATACAAATACTGCATCAGAAACAGATGACACTCTCAGTATACGACAACATTTATACAATACATTGTTTCTCTAAAGGTTGCAATCCAAAGTCCTTTATTTACGTTGTAAAGATCTTGCGTTTTGAGTTTTATATTAGACTGCGCACGACTCCTACTGTATTTTGGCCAGTGAGCGTTTTCGAGGCATTGGAAAAGAGGATGTCGCCACCACGTGGAGGTTTCTGAGCGGAGCGCATTGTAAATATTAGACTCGTTTTTCAGAAGTCATGGCGATTCATTAGCCTATCAGAAAATGTTTATGGGGAAACAAGCTTTAAAATGGATTTTTAAAATCCTTTTTATCTGCCAGCATGTCTAAAAAAAGATATTCGGTAAATTAACTCAATGCTCAACAAAGTTGATTGAATGCAATTAAATGAAAAGAAAGGCTTTACCGTGCAGAAACAATCGGCAAACATTGCACGGCGGTAGTTTTGTTTCTTTGCATTTCATTTGCTCAATTCATCGTCGCCATTTTCAGGTGTCGTCTGTGCACGCGATGAACTGCTCACCTCTTGTCTGCGCCGCTTCTCGGATGCACCACGACGGGGGGGTGTCTTCCTGCCGCTGCCGAGTGTTGAAGTCGCCGTTTGCCGAAGGAAACCTCGTTGGGGGGGGGGGGGGGTGCGCTCTCAGCCTGGGTCGCCGCACGCTCTTGTACTCGATGCTCGCTGCCAAATGTTTGCTCAAGCACGCCGGTTCAAAATGATCAGCGCAGAGCTTGCACGGCGACCGCACTTCCGTCCCTGTCGATTGACTTTTGCAGCCACTGGTCACGTATCTGTTGAAGCGCGTTTGCGGAGCCACCGAACACACGACCGCACGCCACGGTAGCCACTAAATTGTTTGTCACAGCTCCGGAAATCCCCTCAAGAGAGAGGACGCGACATTCAAATCGCAGACGACACATTCCGAATTGTCTTTAGCGATCAAACTGCCGTCTGCCAACGATATGATCGCATTTGAATCACAGTTATTCATTGTGATGGAGTTCTCGAGGTCTCAAGAAAAAAAAAAAACGTTTCCATTTTTGGTTTCTGAGCTTTAAACTCGAACAGGGCAAACCAAACTGCTTTTATTAATTGCTTTAATCACCGATAAAGAAGCAATGACATGTGCTGTGTTATGAGAAGCTGGTTTCCATACTGCAGCCGGTCATGTGAGCTGGTTAGCTTAGCGGCACACTGAAGAGATTCTAAGGTGCAAAGGAAGGCATAAAAGTCACAGCGTCCACTCGTATGCTCGGGATTATTTTGCTTTCTGCGCTTTTCTCCTGCCCACTTCTGTCGCAACTGAGCCCACGGTGGCACCCACCATGCCTCCAACGGGCCCACCAACAAAGAGCCCGACCAGAGCTCCAAGCAAGGCCTCCCTTCTCACCAGAGTGGGCAGCCACTTTAACCATCCCACCAGTTTCTCCCACAAAACTCGGAGAGAAGAGGCGACGGGAGAGGAAGGTGAGATGCTGGAAGAGGGGAAAACATGATCTAAGTCCAAATTTAGGACTCCGATGCTTCTTTCTGCCTCTTCCAGGACTGCCTCCATGTCGTCATCAGTCACCTCCGAGTGCGCGATTGAAGAAGGGTCAGCGTGTGCTTCTTCTTCCCTCCTCCGTCTCACTATTTCCAGCTGCCTCTTCCTCACTTGTTCACTAACTTCCTGGTACAGAGGGCAGCTAAAGTACTGAGCCTCGCTCTCTTTCACCGCCTGCTCAATTTTCTCGAGCAGCTCCTCAACGGCTTCGCTCTCCTCCGGTTCTCCAGTCCGGGTCTCCAGGGCGTGATATCGACCGGCGCATCTTTCCAGCAGCGTACGGAGGTCCTTGCGCCACGTGACGAGGTAATCCTCCAGGTTCTCGTCCTCCTCGAGCTCATCCATGTTGGTGAAGAGGATGATGGTGTTTCCGCTGACCACGGAGGGGCCTAACAGATTCTCCAGGACGTCGAGTGCTTTGCTTTCGCCATCAGCCGGCTGGTTCACAGGCACGCACAACAAGAAGGCGTGCGGTCCCGGCCTGGACAAAGTAATCAAGGAGGAGATGTGTCTTCTTCTTTCCTCTGGGTTGCAGTCTGAACTGAACCAATCGGGACTGGAGACAACCAGTACCTAAAGATAAAACAAAGTCAAGGAGGACAGGACCAAGGTCGTTGTTGTTTAGATGTGCTTTTTTTTGGGGGGCGGGGGGTGAGAAGTATTGTGGGTACAATGATTGCAGTTGACACTCTCGCAGGGGTGTGAATGTAACGATGTCTTTACTGGTGTGGTTGTTACATGGCCTGTTGGCACGTCCGCTTCACAGTGCAGAGGTGCAGAGTTCGATTCCGGCTCCAGCCTTCCTGTGTGGAGTTTGCATGTGCTCACCGTGCCTGCGTGGGTTTTCTCCGGGTACTCCGGTTGCATTTTAGGAGGTTCTCCTCACTTCTTTGGTATGTTAGAAAAATGTCACGGGTTTTGTTTTTTTTTAGATTTGGTCTCACAACAGGTAAATTTATTCAGAAACTGCATGGTTTGCTATTTTGAATGTGGATTATTTAAAATTGGATAGGCGGGACGTAAAATGTCCTTCAATTCCGAAATGACCCAAAATCTGCGTAGCAGCAACTGTCAGGCTTCTTACAAAGGAGAGACTGTCCAGTCCAACTCAAGTCTGGAAATGTGTCTTGGTCGTACCCGTCTGCCGGCGGCTTCTCTTCTGTATTTCCTGCACTCCTCTTCTTCTTTTCCCTGACGGCAGTCTTGCAGGCCCAGGATGTCGCAAACCGCTGACCGCCCTCCTGTCCCGCTGCGGCCCAGCACGACCAGCCTCAACTCTGCGCAGCAGCGAGATGCACGTTGGGCGTTGCATACATGTGATGAAAAAAAAAAAACACTCCGATTTTATTACGGGCAAAATACATGTAGATGCAGTATATATAGTTTACATATTTTTAAAAAAAAAACACCGATAACTTGCGTGCCGTTTGTTGATTGTGAAAATTCTATCAGCGTCACCAGCGCCCACTGCGTTTTTTTAAGGCATTATCCAAACTTTTCTAGCATCCAATGTCATATTTTTCGTTTGTCGCCGAAGCAATGTAACTGTAAGATATAAGTCGCCCTCGCAAACCGACCTGTTTGAACACCAGAAGCAGACATGACGACCGGTTCGCTGTCGTATTTGGCGAGAAATCGGGTGGAGGGCGTTTCCTCGTTCCTGCACGATGACTCGCCTTCTGACGCTCGACTGGCTTGCAGCGTGGGGGCGCAGCGCCGACTACGGTGGCTGCTGATACGGGGACTCGGTGGTGGGAAGTCGTCAGGGACAAAATACTTCAGGGTTACTGTCCTCAAGTCGATTTTTCAGATTGCTGTACTTTACATGAGCATTTATTTTACTGACCATTTGTTTGTCACTTTTACCCCCCGACTATGAAAACAGATAGATGCACTATTTACTACTTGGTCCAATTGAGCGAGCACTTTTTCAACTTCTGCGGATGAAGTGACAACAATCTTAACTGAGACCTTCAAGACAGAAGAAAAGCAGAGCCCACACAGACATGGTGGAATGTGATCCATATAGAGCATGAGCGATGATGATGAAAAGGGGTTGGAAAAGCAAGATATTCCCCATCAATGGCCTTGGTCCTCAGTCGGAGAAGAGTGGAGTGGAGTGCCCTCGCCGGCCGGGTCGGAGATGAGATCTTCCCTCCAAGTGGAGGAGTTTAAGTATCTTGGGGTTTTGTTCACGGAGGGCAGGACGGAGCGAGAGATCAAATGTAGGTAACAAAACAGCCGGGAGTGGGGATTTTTTTTCTTTACTCTATTAAAGAATGAAACGTTAAATATATTTCCCTAATGTTAAAGATGACTACAAGGTTGCAGATGCTCCTGAACAAACCATAAAAAAATACAGACATGTGCAAAAACATTACTGTACACAAACACGCATTCGGCATCAAGAACATTTCTTACAAAGCCGTACTGTACAACAACAATGAAATCAGACGGTGAAACCATCAACAATAAAATATTTCTTTTAAAAGTCTATCAATGGACACATTACTATAATTCATCAAGTCTAAAAACATACAATTTTAAAACACGTCGAGACTAAAAATGTTTTCAGACTTGCCAAATTATAAGGTAACTGTGAAGTCCAAAGAGGCCCCTGCTCGGGGCCTTGACTTGTCACAGCAAAGTTCTTCCGAGCATGTTTGACGTCCTTCACTCACAGACCAGGCATGATGTAGGCAATGTTGTCCAACGTGTTCGACTGACAAGCAAAAAAAAGACACCCTTGTTAGAAAATGCAACTGCATAACACCCAAATCACCCCCCCACCCCCCGCCCCCCCCCAAAAAAATATTAGTATTCTAATGTTATACCAGCACGTTTCGGGGACATCCATTTAACTGTGGGATTTGAGCAGTGAGACAAGTCAGAGGCCCCAGGGCGCACAAGATGGAATCAAGAAGCACTGACAGGCTCCCAGACACGGCCACCATGCCCTAAAAAAAAAAAAAAAAAAACCCACACACACACACAAGAGTAATAGTCACAGAGGTGCATATTCTCCCCCTGTGCATAAGTGAGAAAGGGTGTGATGCTGTGCACTTTTGCACCTTCAAGAAATGTACACACTGCAGGTGGAGCGACCCAGAAATGAGGACCTTCCCCTCTTTACGCTACTACAAGATGCCCGTTGGTGTGGGAACCCACCTCTGTTTCCTGGAGCCGGTGGCCAATCAGGGATAAGGACTCTCCGAGCAGCTGCAGGTGAGCAGCTGCATCGATGGGATCGACATCGGGCACCCGTGCGGGGGAAAGGGGCACGGTGGCCGGCGCTCGGTTGGGTGACACCACACCGGCTTTGGCTAAGGAAACAACATATGCTCATGAGACTGACAACCCCCCCCCCCCCCAATTTCCAGGGCAGGGTTGAGAGTTAAGTGATACCGTACACGCACCTTTGCTTTTGCTTTCAGTTGAGCTTTTGTGTTTGACTGTGGTAGCTTCGGCCTTGTTCTGTTTGTGCTGCAGATACTGAGCTTTCTGCCTCCAAAACTGCAGCGGGAAGACGTGAAAGCGTGAGGACGCAAAGAGTCAGAACACGACGCTCCATCTTTTCTGCATTACACTTGCGGTCAATATTCCCGGCACCCGGTGGTCTTTGACCAAAACCACTGACAAAGTCAGGCAAATCATTGCCAAGGCAGACGAAACTTTGGTTTTAAGGCATTGCGCAATAATGTTTCGTTCATAGCGACAAACGAAACCCTTCCTGTTCGTCAAAGTCAGCCGGGTGCATCTCTCCCTTTCCCGACAAGCGGCACGGAAAGCATTTTTTTCTCATATGCCGACGACAAATTTGACCCATTCCTTCAGATTGTGGAAATTACATTCCAAAATGCGTCGCGATAATGCTGGCTAGAACGCTATCGGATAAAATCAAGAAAAATGAAAAGAACTACTCGCCAGTTTGTCTTTTTCCGGCATCCTCTTCCAGACCTCTCCCAACTTTTTGCTTAGTTCACCGAAAACTGTCGGGCGGAAACACACCCATTCTTACTTTTAACATACACGTCAGCGGACAGTTTCCAACGAATGGCGTACCGAGTCCTGGCTGCTCAGCGGTTATGTTGACTCTGTACTCCTTGCAAAACACCTGGTATGCCGATGCACTCTTCTTCTTGGGCTGAATGAACACGAGAAGCGAGCAGGTTTCATGTGACTTCTCTTCTCAGGGAGATGCTTTTTCAAGTGAGTAGCACAGGCTGACCTTATCTTTATCCTTGTCGTGCTTCTCCCGATCTTTCTCCTCTTTCTTCTTCTTCTTCTCCGTCGCCCCGTCACTGCCTCGTTGGTGGACCGGCGTGCCCATCGCATACATCGGACCCACGGCGCTATGAGAGACGGTGGGATGGGAGGTGCCGTAGCTCCTCGATGAATCTGAAGAACGACAATCGAGGATAAAAATGCAGCGTTTCGGGTCACGCGGAGTCAACGTCGGGAAACGGACATGGAGGAAAACTGGTTTTACAACACCTCCAAAGCCTTTGCTGTGCTTTTTGTCCTTCCCACTCTTATCCTTGGCCCTGTCTTTCTCTTTATCCTTTTTCTTCTTGCTTTTCTTGCTCTTCTTCTTCTTTTTTGACTGGTGTGTGTAGGAATCATCGATCACTAGTTCGCCGGCCTCCAGCTCGGCTCCCGACGATGAGCTGTCATCTCCCATCCCGCCTCCGTAATGACCTTGACGCAAAGCACGACACGGAATGTTGAGTTACAAATTGAGTAATTTACACGGCATCGATATAGATGCAAACCTTTCGGAAAGTGTGGGGTAAAAAAAAAAATAAAAAAAAAACTGACCTTAGCGGATCTGAGTTAGTTAACTTGATGTCGGGGCTGGCAAATTATGTGTCGGCGACCATAGAGCGGCATCATACGATGGCCACCAAATTAAAAACGGATGCCACCTTTTAGAACGAAGGCGCGATTACCTTCCACTTCCACCTCTTTCCCCACAACCGGAAGAGGATCTCGGCTGTGCTGCAGCTTCTTCTTGGGTGATTTCGACACCTGCGTTCGCTCTCGATCCCGCTCTTTCTTTCCACTCACTTTGGATGAGTGGTGAGTGATTGGGATGGCCTCGTTTTCCTCCTTCTCCGGTGACATAATCACTTTCATTTTCAGCCCATCGGCCTGCCGTAACGTTAAAGGCTCCTCTTTGATGGAGCCGCCGTGGAACAGTGATGACTTTGAGGAAGACGAGGAGTGCTTCTTGGTGGAAGAGGACGACGACGATGACGACGACGACATGGGACGGGAATGGGAAAACGAGTGGCTCCCTTTGCTTCCGCCGCCGCCGCCCTCACGCTTGCGGTCTTTTGAGGAATGTGAGGACAAGGAGGGATAGGGGGGCTTTTTGTGTAAATTAGAACCGGGGTCGGATCCCGTGGCCAGGGGAGAGGTGATGGCTTGCAGAAGACCCATCGCTGTATCTGCCGGGTGGGACGATGAAGGGGAAGAGAGTGTCGGGGAGCGCTCGAGTGATTTGTGCTTCTTTTTGTGGATGGGGTGGCCTTCGTGCTCTGATAAGAAAGTCACAAAAGGTCAACAATATGAAGATATTGTTTTTTTCCCCCCCCCCTCAAATATAGAGCCCACTCTGACAGGTAACATGTCTCAATTAGTTGGTGCTTCTTCAATTGGAACTAACCCCTGTAATAGTAGTCATCACTATATTTCTTCTTCTTTTTGTGCGGGTCACCTCCCAGCATGAAGAGCTCTGAATCCTAATGGGAAATGACACAGAACATAAAAGTTAAAAAGTGTACTGGACCATTCATCAAATAGGTCATAAGCTCTGTAAAGTAGAGCAAAAATTCACCTTTGGGCGTTTTTTGGAAGACTTGCGAACCTGAGCTGCAATCTCCTCCTCCTCTCGTAGAAGATCTTTGTATGACCTTCTCTTCTCCCTTTGGCTCCGACCGGCGACAAGACCTCTCTCTCCCTCCATCCCAATGTCTAAATCAGAAACTGGTATTTCCAAAACATATTCACATCAACACTTGTTTAACACAAGAACTGTAGTTTTTTTTAATCCAGCTTTTGACATCAACACCCTTAGGTTTGCTGCGAGAAATTATCCAATTTCATCCAATGAGTGAATTTGTGACTACGTTGAGATGAGTTCATCACTATTTCAGTTGTCACATTTTTTTAATGAGATTTTTCTGTATATGTCAAAGTGTCATTACCCATTTCTCCTTTGTTCCTGATCTCTTCAAAAGCCATTGCCACTCAGTATATTTCCTCATCGAAGATGTTCCAGGCAGCATCAAGACAGGATGGGGACCTGCCTAAATAGAATTCGAAAAGAAAGTCAGAGGATCATGTTTCAATAAGTAGAGCCCAGTACCAACGACGCAAAGTGTAATATATGTGTTATTATCGACTTCGTTGCATCGCCCGCAACGTTGCAAACATAATGAATTGCATTAATAGATCTTATATTTTGCAGTCCACCAAACACCGGCGTGCATTCTAAAAGAGACGAGTTGGCGTTGTTTTGAAGGATACCACGTTCTCACCAATTAAAGAGTACAAATCGTGAGAACTTGAAGATTTCCCGCCTACTTTTCGTAATGATCCACAAACACACCCCCTCTCCCATTAACTTGACCACCCGGCTTCGTTGGCCTTTCCGGCCCTGAAACGCTCCATGCCGCGAGGGGGCTCGTCTTTCCTGGACGATCGTCTCACGACAGCCCGGTGCTTTCAACACAGCGAGGCCGCTGTCCATTTAACGACGATTAAAATCATGCACACGTGCATTCAAGTGTTCTCGTTGCTTCGCCTTCAACATTGGCCTCGTGTCCGTTTCCGAAACTAGCAGAAGGTCTGAGAAATTCTCTTTGTCAAAATGAATTACCTCAAGTGAGTCTCCAAATTACGCGGGCCAGGTCGCCATCTTTATTCCGGCGAACAACAATACGCCGGAGTGCCGGGGCGGGGCTTGTGTTCTGCAGCCAATCGCCGTTGGTGGAACAGGATGACATCATTGGACGTTCACGAATATACTTGTATTAAAAAAATAAATAAATACTGTACATGTGCATGTGCAGGAATTGATCAAATGAAATACAAAAGTCACTTATAATCACATAGGCGAGTCCATTTATTTGATCAAACAAATACATTTTGGCAGTACTGTACTTTTACACGAGTTAAACGTTAACATGCAATACAAATGGAAAATATCCTGCTGATGAAGAAACCAAAAGAGAAAGAGTAAGAATGGTTACGCATTTAGAAGTATAGACCTTGACTAATAGTAAGACGAAGATACGCAGGCACAGACAGACGCATCATACCCCACCAGATGTGCGTGTTCAATTTGTGCACTGCCGTCCAGCCTGTTGTGTTCCGTGATGCCTTTTAAGGTCGAATAGTTAAGTCCAGTTTGGCTGAAGGCAAATAAATAAAATGCACTTGGAATTACATGGATCCAATAATCAGGGATTTAATGCGGTAAGTCCTATCCCATCAAAACATTTCTGCAATTTACTGTCACCAACCGCAAATGAATAATTGTTACTTTTTGGCACAATAGAGGTAGCTTTGATCAACACCATCTTTATATGAATGTGTCAATTCTCAAGTTTCTTTTTTTCCTTATACCCCAAAACAAGACACGATTGGACGAACACAGTGAAGATGCATAGGAACAATAAAAATGGGGGGAATGTTTTGATCGACTAAGACAGATGGCGAAGAAATGTAGCTGGATAATTTTCAAGGCTTGCCATCAGTCAGACTGTTTCACAAAGACCAATAAATATATTCAGCACATGGACTGCTTTGAGACTGTTCAAACACACAAGAATACATATATTTTTTTGATAGGCGGTACACATTCTTTTCTGAAGTTCATTTGATTCATAATTTTCCGAAGACTCCAGATTCTTGAACCTACTACCTTCTCCCAGATTTTCACAGACTTCGGTCATTAAAAAAAATAAAAATAAAATTACTCAGAGTGTAGTCCCAAGAAAGTGCCCCTGCCTCCATCAAATAATTTGTTACAAAAATCTGCATCGTATCTGTAGGATCTCTGACTGACAATCATGACAGTGGTACTGAACAGCGGTATCAATGAGTGTTCAAGATGGTGGAACTGAGACTTGCTTTGAAAAGGGAGCAGGGAATCCAGTTTCTTTATCCTCTACCTTCCGCCCAAATTCTGTTTCTGAAGGCTGAGTGAAGTAAAGCTGGCTAGTAAATCAGTCACCTCATCCACCTAAAAAAAAGAGACAATGTGGTTAAAAAAAAGAAAAAAAAAACTATATTTGATTGATGGAATTGTATGACACGTTATAAATGCAATGATATGTAATGTTATTAGGATGTACATCTTACTTCCTCTTTGGTTCGCATGTGTTGCAGCTGGGAGGAAATGTGCTCCAGTCTCTCTTTGGCTTCACTTTGGCCCATTAGGTTTAGATATTCCCTCAGCATTTGGATAATCTGAGTGGCGAAAATAACACATGCATAAATCGGCATCGTCATCGTCGCCAGTACATCAATTCAAGTTTGGACAACTCAGATTCTTTATACCAGTTCAAATACCCGAGAGGTAAGCTAATCAAGCACAAAAGAGCTCCCCATCTCATCTTAAATGTTTGCAGGTTGTCCATTTGGGGTCTGACTAAGACATTTACCTGCCTTCTCTGACAAAAAGAAATGTTGGAAAGAACCAAGACTACATGTTCTCTACCTGTGTGACTTCCCCTCTCAGGGTTTCTAAACTGCGGGAATCCCCATCCTGCAGAATGTTAAGTTTGGAGCGTGCAAGATGTAGAGGAGTCCGGCCTGCTCGATCAAGTGCATCCACACGGGATCCTTTGCAGAAAACACCAGTTGGCAACAATTGTCAGTTACCCCATTGATATTCAGTAACACCAGATCAAAACCACCAAATTTAAGTCCATGTCATTACAAAGCTGCAACTCAACGGATACGTGAAGAATTTAAAAATATAGAGATATGACATCATCCTATAATTGTCACCGATGTCTTCAATGAAAAAAGTGGGCAGCATTAATAGAACGAGTCCTACTGTCTCACCTCCTCTTAGCAATGTGGTGATGACAGGCACATGGTTTGTACAGGCCGCTGCAGACAAACAGGTTCAAATGATCATGAAGCAACAGAAAATGGAAGGCTTAAAAATGGACCACAGCATTGTTTTGGATTCGATATTAAAAAAAAAAAAAAAAACAATCGTCCATCCATTCTAGACTGCTTAACCTCATCAGGTTTCTGGATCCGATCTCAGCTGATGCTGAGCGAGAGGTGGGGAACAACTTAGACATGTCGCCGTTTAAAAGGTCCCTATTCTCTCTTACCCAGATGGAGTGGGGTGTTACCCAGACTGTCACGTTGGTTGGGGTCAGCACCGTAGCTCAGCAGTAATTGCACTGCAGACATAAACAGGAACATTTCTTGATTATTTAGAAGTTATGTCCTTTTAATCTAAATAATGAATGGAAAAAAAACATCCTAAATGATTGAAATCTAACAATAGCTTCAAATATTTTGCCAGCAAAATTACATTAGAAGAACAATCCGATCAAGCAGACAAGTTCCTGGTCAGTGCCATCAGTGGTCAAGAAGAGGCCACCGCATTTTCACCATCCGCCTCTGCCAGTGCAAATCTGGAAAATCTACCCAGCGTACGATTTACAATATTGGTATTCAACTTACCGATGCTTTCATTGCCATTGCAGGAAGAAAAATGTAAGGCTGTCCTTCCCTTGTCATCTGCTGCACATGGGTCTGTGTCATCCTGCAGGAGCTTCCGAACTGGAATAACACAACGTTACTGATCAAACCAGCTCGTTCTGTATCACTTTTCATCTTGTTGTTGTTTTTAATGCATCGCGTTCATATTCATTCGTACCTGTTTCGATGTCATTGCTGTTTGCTGCGTCCCTCAGTCTCTTTACGGCTGTGAAGAAAAGATTCAGAGTCCAACGGATTTCAATACTCTGCTTTTTGACAGGTGTATTGACCTCCCGTTGCAGAACGGCAAAGCACAAAGAACCCTTCTAAATTCGATGCACATATGAGAAACCTTTCACACGCACTTTATACACAGCCTCATGGTGCAATTTAGGGGTCCCTCACTGAAAATCTATTCTGCATACGGTATATTTTTATCAGCAACCACTTACATTTTTAGTAACACGTAGTTGCCATTTCATTCGCTGATTAGCTGAGATTAGATTGCATAACTGTTGACTGATTTGATTTAGAACCATGCCCAATGTTGTCCTTTTTTTCCAGGGTTGGCTGTGATTAAACTAATTATAGAGATAACTAGAGATGCCTTAACTATTCATATAAACAGTGTCTTACCATACACATCTTTACCAATCGGGTTCCTTGTGGCTCGGTGACACCTCCTAGTCCTGCTTCCAGTCATCTTCCCCAGCCTGTTGGTTCCGCCATCAGGTCCGGTCTCTGCTCGTCCTGGTTCCCACAATAAGTGCAAGTACCGAAGTTCTCTGTCGTCTCTCTGTCCCCCTCGTCCCAACAACATTTTGCTTTCTCCTATCCCACTTAATCCGAATCCGACATCGGTGGCCCCGTCGTCCATCCTCTCCACAACGCCCCGATGTGCTCCTTCTGTCGCCTCATGTTCGGGACCTGGTTCGACTATGTATTCCCCCTCGGAGCTTGAAGGGTCATTATCTGGTGCAACGACTGAGCCCCACCCGTCCATACTTACTTATTTTCATGACATGTGGAAGCCGTGTTTACACTTGTTAGCACATCGCTGCGTGAGTAAAAATAGTGTCGCCATAAACGTGGATGTCTCATTTACTCCGAGGACAAGTACCATATTACGGTCGTTCAACACATTAAACTAACTCCTCGTCACTAGGTTTCCTTCACTGGAAAAGTATTTCAATAGCAAATGCATTCCCGTCACAACACCAAAATGTCTCCTGTTTCGCGTTTTCCGTTTCACACAAAGTAGTATAAAGCACGCCTATTGGACAGCCACAACTCCACGAGACAAACCCCAACCAATCACCTTCAACCTTGTTCATTCGTTCTCGTCCAATGAGGAGAGGCATATATGGACCCAATCACACCGATACTCCTGCACCGCGTGCGGACGTGCGCTTGCGTCTTGCGTACATTTAAAAGCTGATTGTGGGTCATGTCAATGGTGCGACCGATTTTACTTGTTTTTAACACGTTTATTTACATTTCGATGTGAAATGACATCGTGTAATGTGCTGTTCATACCGCGTTTAAGAAGTAATACCCGCACTCACTCGTGATGCTTTCAAATACATTATATCGACATACCCCGCCCCCTTTTTTATTTATAAATACTTGTAGAGGTAGTGAACATACTTTGTGACGAACACATGAATTTGCAACGGTCAGGAGGTCCTCTCCCCTCGGAGACAATTGTGTCTGTGTCAAACATTTGGAAATGACCAACACAGCACACCACAGATGATAAGAATTCTCACAATGAAGAGTCTAGTACCTCAAACCAGAAATCCAGTGTAGTACCCAGTTGAACTAGAAAGTCACTGACAAAAAAAATTAAAGTTGAAGCTTGGTGAGCTGTTTCCTTGGTTAATACATTGCAGTGTTGATTCCTTGCCAACTCTTAGCATTTCCGTAATCATGGAGTTTTTCCTGGTTTTATGAAGGCCAGCAACCACATGGGATAAAACTAATCCAAGTTATCTGGATTTTTATGAGGTGGAGGTAGTGAAACAGTCATAAGTCAAGTTTTAGGCCTGAAGACATGGAGGCTCCAGCCTGCGCAAGGTAGTTAGGAAATGCAGCACTGGCGCTTGATGTGTCTGCATGCTGCTCACCAGACGCAGGCCGAGTGAAATGAAAATGCATCCCTTCATTTTTCTGGGCAATGCCTTGCTGCTTCAAGTATCCCTGGCGACAGAACAGTGGAGGCATGCGGTGGGTGAGCGATAAGCGGAAACATGATTCTGAAAGATGGAAGAAAACACAACAGTGAGCGACGCAATCTGGACTGCAAGGTTTGACCACAGGATCGTAAATATTGAGCAGCTGATAAGATTGTCGGCCTGGAGCATCTTCAGAGCACATTGGGGTCAAATTAAAGGTTATCGCTAAGTTTCTACCCCAGTTGAGTTCAGACAGGTTCGACTGCTTTACCTGCATAGAAGGCTCTGAGGTCAGTGTTGACGCAGTGTTCCAGAAAGCGTCGCAAAGGCTGGATGTGAGATATGGGGCCATCCCACTCAGTTAGGAAGTCTTCAACCATGTGATGAATAGCTTTAGGCCTGGGTAAAGCCCACCCATGAGGACGGCGTTTCATCTCTTCGTCTTGAGTACAACAGGGGTATTCCAGTCAACTCCCATGCAACATGTTACCTGTTAAATAGCAGAACCAAAAAAAGGACCACCACCCTGATGGCCACCAAGTCTTACTCACCGGTGGGAAGTGTGTCATAGTAGTATAAAACTGGGTGTAGAAAGTTGGATTTCCAAGCTTTGCTCCAGTCCGTGACTGCTCTGCCTGCTCCCAAATAGTCAATCTTCTTTTTCCCATATTGCATCACTAGAATCACCAGTCCATGCTCGGACACCTCATGACCCGAGAGAGAAGAGAACTGAGGCAAGGCCTGCAGTGGGAATTCCTCCACATACTGGCAATTAGACCTTTCGGTCATATTAAAAAGAGAGGAAAAAAAAACAAAACGTGGCATTAACAAATACGGGAAATACAGTGTTGAAACACATCAACAAGTGTTGAAACACGGTGTTGCCTCCTACAGATTTAGGCAGTAAATCTTCCACTATAATGCCTGGGCTATCTCAAACTGCAGAAACTGAAATGACCAGTGGCGGATTCCATTAAACCATAAAATACAACTTACCCTCTCAGCAATATCACATCTCCTAGTATCTCAAACATCTGGTAGGGCCCAGATGCCTCGCCCACCCGCTTCAAAATGGCAGAGAGCAGCTGCGTTGTCGACAATCGTGTAGATGGCCACGGTGTTCCGTGGTAACGTTGCTCGAGCAAATGATGCACGGCTCGCACTGAAACACAACCAGAATGACGTAAACGCTTGTTCAAAACTCACGTTGCCAAGTGTACGACAGTATTAGGCGTCGCCATCATTGCATCGTCGAACAAATTAGCGAAGCGTGAGCGATAAGGCCACAATAGCTTCTGAATGCTAACCTGTGTAGCGAAATCCATGAACGAAACCGCCGGCTGATTTGCGATAGTCTCTGGAGTGAGCAGCTGCTCCCAGTACAAACAAACCAGGAGTGTCCTGACCTTCATACCAGGCTGTGACCCGTGGCAACCTCCCTTTTGCATTTTTACTCTTGGGTGGACAGGCAGAGCTGTGGAGATGTTTGTATTTTGAGACACAGTAAAGTCGCAGAGAACAATGATCAATTTCTCATCAACATAATTTATCCCATCGGGCCCATAACTGAACATTCAAACAAAAATGTCATTTGCTAAAATTGATTGAGGGGATGAACTTTTTTGTCCGCAAAGAAAGCTAATTCACAGTAAAAAAAAAAAAAAAATAGACATAGCAGTGTTAAATATGTTCTGTACAAAAAATGCTAATAATAATAATAATAACAGTATATTACTTGTACCTGTCAAATATGCTGAAGTTGAACCGGAAGCCAAGACATCGGATCACACGATCGTAAGGTTTCCTCATGGAGAAATTGTCAATGTGATACCCAAGCAGATCTTCAGCCGTCACATCGGATTTGTTATTCTCCGACCGGTTTCGCATGTACTTATTTATCGTCACAAACAACTGTCCTTTCTTCTCGTTGACTTTGCTTGATTTCCTCCTGCCATCTTCCTTTTGTTGAACAATCACGATGCGCTCCAGGCTGGCTTCCACCAACCCATCGAGAGACTTCAGCTGATACGTGTCTATGAGTTCATTATTCACAGCTCTGAGAACACAAACAAAAGATCAGGTCATGTTACGAGAGGCATATAGAAAAAGATACATTATCCGAGGTGGCTAGCGTAGCCGAAGCGTGTACTCAAGTAAGAGCACTTTACAATCATAACGCAATTAAAGTAAGAAGCAGTCCTCCAAATAATTACACGAGTAAGAGTAATAAAAAAAAGTAGCCAGTGAGAAAAAAAGAAACGACAGATATTGTTCCCTAATTGTACCTGAGATCTCCAACGTAATGTGTTTGCCAGGCCAGTCGAACGGGACTGCGACTGACCATGTGAACCCGACTCGCATGTCCTAAAATGCTCTGGGCTGTTTCAAAAGCCGAGTTCCCTTTGCCCAGAATCAGCACAGCCTGGTTCTTGTAGTCCTCCGAGTTTGCGGAGATCGATTCGTAGCCCTCGACCAGGTCAGAACCAACAAAGTCCACCTCCTGAGGAACCCACAAACCGGTGGCAACCAGAAGGACGCTGAGACAGAAAGAGCGCAACGTGACCTTATGTTTATTTTGTTTGCAAAGTTTGACCTTCAAGGCCAGTGAAAAGCAAACCCACCTGCACGTGTATTCCTTTGCGTGTTGATCAGTTAGGACATAACGTCTTCCGCCGGATGCCACCACCGCCCCGATCCTTCGAATATCCACACCATACTGGACCCTCAGCCCGAGCTCCATCTCATACATGGACAGGTAGCGTGGGAAGGCATCGGCCGGCGGGTAAAAGTCCCCGCTGACTTGCCGGAACAGGAGCTCTGGTTTATCACTCAACAACGAGTTCCAATCATGGCGAAGATTAAACTCTCGGTTCTGCCGTCCAGTGTGGATCTTATTGATGCTGATGAGCTTTCTGTGCCGGGGATATCTTGACATGAAAATTAGAAAGGCTCAATATGATATGCATTTCAACACACATCAGGAGACAAAGATTTCTCCACCGACTTGTGAAAAAAACTGCCAGGTCCAGAGTTTCTCTCCAAGATGATGTGGTCTCTTTTGGCTTTGGAGAGGAAGTAGCCCATCTGCAGTCCGGCAGGCCCAGCGCCAAGGATGCAATAGTCATGATGGTGAGTGCCATTAACCCGGTGGTCATCTTCGATGCATTTGGTCACACCGGTGACAAGGGAGAAGATCAAACATAGAAGGCAGGAATCCATTACCTGTAGAACAAGAGGTTTAAAAGTGTGAATGACACCATTGAGTCAGGATGTCATAATACCCAAACGTCGTTATAGTATCACGATATGACCCTCGCAAAAAAAAAAAAAAAAAAAAAGCTCATGATATTCAATTGTTTTTTCCTCTGTATTTTTGGGTGGCCAGCGGCCCTCCATCCCACTAGAATGCACTTGTACTACACCTGTACTTTGCAGACGCATAATCACATCTCCGCATTCAGCGTCCCACGTAAGAAGTGCAATCCCTATAAATCGGACCCGGACACAGAGCATTAAGTGGAGCAAATAATTATTTGCTGCTGTAATTGAATGACCTATATGCATCGGTGTGTTATGAATATAAATGTGGTACTGTTGTAGTGAAGTCTGATTGGTGCAAAATAAGGAGGTGAAAGAGGAGGACACATTTCTTCTCTTCTTCTATCTGGCCACCAAATGTAGAAAGTAAGTCATAAAGTATTGGCAAACAACATGGGCTGTGTCAAATGTGGACTTCAGGATGTGCCGAGGGCTACTTAAAAATGGACAGCGGGCCACAAATAATCCCCAGGCCATAGTTTCGTTACTCCTATTGTGACACAAACTACCCTATGAATTCCTTCGTTTATTTTTAACACAACACGAATTGATTCTGACACACCATTAGCAAGTGTAACTTCAGGCTGGTACAAAAGACTGTCAACAATTGCAAGATGCCCATCTCCAAGAGAGTTAGTAGGAACGTTGAGTTTTATTCCTAGCGTGCCCGGGCATGAGGGCCCTTATGAGAAACTATCCAGGAATCCTGAACTGCAGGACGTTTCAGCACAAAGTCAGTATTCGGTGATTATTGCATTGAGCCCAGCGGCAGAGCAAATTGAGAAGGGCGCGGTCTAAAATTGGACAAGGTGCAAGAATACGCATGAGAAACGGGACAGGAATCCCCCGGCTCTCCTTGAACTCTCCAGCCGCTGTTATGTCACTCTCTCGCGGATACAGCGACAGCCATCTCCCGCTGAAGCAGCGGAACCGAATGGTCAAGCGAAAAGGACAGCGAATCCGCATTACCTTCTACAACAGGCGATCCCTTGAACGTGACATCGGCGGTGGGGAGAGAATGAAACCTATGAGAATGTCTACATGATTCCGTATTTTGTTTTTCAACCGTTGGATGAATGCGGGAGAACGAGGTTCGCTCCTGAAAATCGTCAAGCACCGCCCATGTTGTCCACCAGGGGACGTCAGCCCGCCCAAAGAGGCGTGGTTAGGAGAGCCTCAATTCCACAAATTTAAATCCAAAACGGTGCATCTTTCTTTATTAGGCGTTCGTGTAATTTCGTCTCCAAGGATCCCCTGCGCTCCATGAAATAATTGCATTTGTTATATTTCCCCTTCAAAAGGAGTGGACGTGAAATGGGCGGGACCAGCGCTGATCCAGTATCAAGGATTTGGTGTTACGAGGGAGGGACCATGAAACAATTCTAAGCTAATCATCAATTTGTGCGTGGTTGCATTTTATATTCATCACAGAAAATAATGTTATTTTTCGAATAAAAATGAAAGAAAAATAATACATTGCATCATTGTTATTGGACAGCAACTATTTGATGATCACTTCAACAACAACAATCCTGGTGAGCAATTTATAGAACAGAACCACATGGGCTATTCATGTGGTCCTTGAGGACATCATGTCGCTGAAGTCTGCTGTGAAATGTTTCAAACTCTGGTTCCTTGTGCCCCCCTTTTAGCTTTGAGCATGTTGCTCTCCAAAGGTCTCTGCACGGGGCCCGTTTGTTCAGCTGAAATCCAAAACCAAAACTGAGAAATTCTACTGTGTCATGTTTTGTCATTTCTCTCCCCACATCTGCAACGTCAGGTTATGTCGCAAGCGAGCGGAGTCATGCGAGTCATCAGTAACACTTCCCATCTGTCTCAGCACCTTCCGCACATTATGCCTGTGTATAAATGAGACGTGATGGCTCAGTGAGGCCAAAGGGGAACCCAGTAAGCAACGAGTGTCAGAGCCTCTATTCTAAAGTCCCTCGAGCAGCACGGACATTAATAAGGTAAGATGCTGTATATTTATTCATAGAATCGTCGTTGGTTCATATGCTTAGAGCTGTATTCGATTAAACGCGCACTTGCCTGTGTAGATGGAGACCAAGAAAAGTGCGAGGAAATACGACACGTGGGAAGAGGGCAGGTATGACACTCAGAAAAAGAAATTGCAATCACTGTCCTGAACGCATTTAAAATCATTGCATCGGTTTAATGATTGTGCTGTCAACAGTGATTTGTCAGAGCAGATTAAAGAAGCCACAAAGGACAACCATGTGAGAGCTGAAAATACCGAGCTGATGCTGAGTTACCAAAGGGGACAGATCACACTGCCACAGTACAAGGTCGGTTCCACACAAATTCCTCCAGTTAATAATAAATCCGTATTATTTGCCTATGGATCTATGACCAAAAATATTAGTTGAGCGTTACTTGAGCCATAAAAAAAAAAAAGAACTCTGAAAGCACATTGCCAAAGAAAAACGTATCCAAAACTAGATAGCCAGATTATTATTCACATCAACGTGAAATCCAACCATCCGATGCCTCCGTCAGCTCCTGCTGTGTTCCCTCCATGAGATCTACGAGGTGCTGGAAGAGGAACTGGATAAGAATTGTTCCCATCCGGCGGTCGCACCGATCTACTTCCCACAGGAACTTGCTCGCCTGGAATACCTGGAGAGCGACTTGGAGCATTTTTTCGGCCCGGACTGGAGCGGGAAGGTGATTGTGCCCGCTGCCACCCACAGATACACGCAGAGGCTACGAGAGGTGAATGCAAAATGCGACGGCCGGTGGCTCCCGCGACGGATTTGCAATGAGGCAAATTGCCGAACGCCAAGTTCTCTCCTGCAGATCGGTCAAAAGAATCCGGTGCTGCTGGTGGCCCACGCTTACACTCGATATCTCGGGGATCTGTCAGGAGGTCAAGTGCTGGGAAAAATTACCCAGAAATCCCTCCGACTGACAGGAAAGGAGGGTCTTTCCTTTTTCTCATTCCCGGGCGTGACCAGCGCTAATCGCTTCAAGCAGCTATACAGGAGTCGCATGAACGCCATCGAGCTGACCGAGGCGGAGAGGGCGGCTGTGCTGGAGGAGGCGGTTCAGGCCTTTGAGTTCAACACCCAGGTGACGATTTCATCCCAAGAGCCTCGTTGGGGGAGGGGGGGGGGGGGGTCAATGACAAGAAGGACTCTTAGAGGAACTGATGCAGAGTCTGTTGAGGAAATCTGCTGACGTGTTTTGTTTTCCCCGACAGGTTTTTGATGACTTGCAGAAGCTTTTGTGTGTCGCAACCGAACCATCGAAGATCAACCGTGCCACTTTCCCGTTTCCTCCGCTCACGCCTTTCACTGTGGGACTGTGCGTCACGTTGGCTACTATTGGAACGGGAATGTATCTCTTGTAGTCTTACCCAACGCCGCAAGCACCCGGAGCACTTTACTAATAAAACAAATGACAACTGGAACCCTGGCTATTAAAAATGTCCGCACTTGTATTTGATTGAACAGCCTACTGTATGTCCTTTTTTTTTTTTTTTTTAATTCCAGAGTATAAGTATGTATTTGTCGAAACAAACATTAAAAGAGGAAACAGATTTGTTGACAGTACATTCATCTGTTTTTTTTTTCTTCTATGACACTCGTCACAATCCCCCGAGGGGAAACTCCAGACATCACGCGTCACTTCCACAGCCAATGTCAGGTCAAGACGGTCTGAGCTCAACTCTAATCACCAAACTTGGAACACGGACATTTGGAGGCATTTTGCTCGGAAAGATGATCATGCCGGAATCGAACCCTGCACCTCTGCACTGCGGGGCGGACCTGCCAACTTTATACACGTCGGTATCGGTAGCTTTTCCTTTAATGTACGAAAAGGCAAATTACAATCCAACACACAGTTAATCAGTTTGCTTCCGAATAGGCAAAAAAGGCCAACAATAATTTGCTATGATAACATTTTATTTATGATTCTCAGAATTTAAATTCTTTACAGGGCATGCAGATGTGTGGAAACAGGTCTTTTTTGCTCAACAAAAACATCCATGTTGGCGAAACATTTTCATCTTTGACTGCAAAGTCGAACGTTGACACCCACTCAAGAGCACAAATGATGATGAGAGGCAGATGTGCGGAAGCACTTACATCAAATTGCACTTGATGTGACACAATCATCTATTTGACTCTGTAGAGTACTTTTCTCTGCATACGGTGCTGAAGCTCACCCCTCCGCAACATCAGGTGGAGAACTTTGTAGATGGCGTGGTCGGGATATTTCTGCATCGCGGATCACAAAAAAAAAAAGAGTCAAAAAACAACAAAAAACATTTGAAATGCTTCTCACACATTGAAAAAAAAAAAATCAGTTCAGGATAATATTTACAGCTTCGTGACGATTCAAAGCACAAAATAAGATAAATACACTCTCTAGCTGATGATAGTCTTTGTCATTGGGGTGTTTGTGTGTCCCTTTTCCACCTTCCGACTGACCTGTTTGGCAAAGTCTTGGATGATGCTGTGCTCAGACACTTGGGAGCCGATTGCGAAGCGCCTCTTTAATTGCTTCTCGATACGGGAAAGCATCTCCTGGTCCTCTTGAGTGGTGAAACCTTCCACTCCTGCGTGTCAGAATGGAATCATGTTTAAAAAAAAAAACACCAAGGCAAAACTGGTATAACGTATATATGATGTAGTGACTCAAAACACACACCCGAGAGGCTGCCCGAGAGCGCGGCATCCAGCGTCGAAACTTGGAAGAGTCGCAGCGCCTCATCCACTTCTTCTTCTCCGGCGACGGCCTGCAGTTTCATTTTGGCCAACGACTCGGCGATACGCACAACAGCCTCCAGTTGCCTGGAATATAGCCGAGACAAAAAATTACGTTGAAGGCAGCCAAAATTAAGTGGACCGGCTCCACAAACATCTTTTTAAACATACAACATTTGTACGGCACCTTTAATGGCGTCCAATATGAAGTACCTGACAGTGATTGGGATGGAGGCTCTTTTGTCCGTTTCCCTCTCATGCTCTCTTGCGCCGCTCCTCATCAGCACGTATCTGTTTTTCAACTTCTCGGCCGCAGCGGCAGACAGACGAGGGCCGCATTTCCTGGAAGAACAATTTCAGGTGGAAAAGTATTCCTATTTGCGGAAAGTACGTCCGTCATGAAGAAAGAAAGCAAAACCGAGACTTACGCTCTGGCAAAGGCGATGTACTTCTTAAAGGTGGCCAGCGGAATCTCACCCTCGACACCCTCCGTTTGTGTCTGGGCACTCAGATGAACGTTCATAACGTGACGGGCCAGTGTCTGCAAAATATCAAGAGGGCAAAAATGACAGCCCGCAAACTTGAGGGTGCGACCGTCTAGGAAAACACACGAGGCCCATTACCATGTCCCTCTGCTGGTCGTGCAAGTCTTTAATGATGAAGATCATGTCGAATCGGGACAAGATGGTGGGCATGAAGTCAATGTTGTCCTCCCCCTTGGTGTCATCCCAGCGGCCAAACACGGAATTGGCGGCAGCCAGCACTGAGCAGCGGGAGTTCAGAGTGGTGGTGATGCCAGCCTAGCAAGAGTGGTCAAGCGTTAACTTGTGAGAGGTGCGTCATCGGCAGAGTGCCGCAGCCGAAGCGTGCGGGGACCACGACCCGCAGGGTGATCCTAGCCGGAATCCGTCTCCTGCTAAGTATTAGCCCTCAGTCGAATCAAGCTATCACCTTGGCGATGGAGATGGTCTGTTGCTCCATGGCCTCGTGGATGGCAACTCTGTCATCTTCTCGCATCTGCAAAATAAGACAAATTTGGCTTTGTTTTAAAATTGTCAATTAAGATTTTGCTATTGAATCTTACAGATGTTGCGCAACATTTTTTAAAAGTTTTTTTTTTTTTTTTGCCTATATGCACCGAGTAGCTTCAATGGAGCAAGAATTGGGGCGGGGGGGGTATACGGTAGTACTTGCTTTTCATAAAGACGCTATTTGCCCCATTTCATAGTTGAAGCATCTTGCGCCCGAAAATACAGTAAACCCCAACAACCTTACCTTGTCAAACTCATCAATACAGACAACGCCGCCATCAGCCAGAACCATAGCGCCACCCTCCATGATGAAGCCACGCGTAGCCGGGTCCCTCAAAACAGAGGCAGTCAGACCAGCAGCACTGCTCCCTTTTCCTGAGGTGTAAACCTGAGGGTGCACAAAACAAGAGCTGACAATCGCTCGATTTAACGCTGCAATTCACGAGGTACGGAAATTTGGGCTGATGATGATGCAGTACAAATGTGAGTACAGTTATCCCTCGCCTTGTTATGGCTTTTCAATCGCAAATTCACCTATTCATGTTTTTTGCAGCCTATTCTGTCAGTTGTTGAAAAACGCAACGCCACAAGGTGGCGCCAAAACCCTCAATAAAATAAGGTCTTTTTATTTTGAACTGTACAGTTCACCTTTTCAACTATTGCCCGTGACAAATACTGTACAAGCATTTTGGGTGGGGCAGAGTCTCATAATTTTTTCCACTACTGGTGGCGGGGTTAATGTTGAGAGGGAAAAAAAAAAAAAAACGTTACCCCAATGGGCGAGCTTCTCTCCACAAACTTGAGCAACTGAGACTTGGCGGTACCAGGATCTCCAAGCATGAGCAGGTTGATGTCTCCCCTACGAGTGAGACCATCGGGCAGCCTAGAAAAAGGATGTGAACACATATAAGCCAGGGTGAGCGACAAAGCCAAGCGCTCAGCTTGCCTTTTGTCATTTCACCTCTTTCTTGAGCCTCCAAACAACAGACAGGTGATAGCCTTTTTGAGGTCATCACTGCCGTAGATTGAGGGAGCAACGGAGCGAGCCAGCGAGGTGTAAACATCAGGAGAAGCGGCCAGCGTCCGTAGCTCCTCCTCTTCCTGTGGCGACACCGATCCAGTAGCACCACGACCTGCCGGGGACAGAACACTTTAGCATTGTGCTGTGGCCTGTAGCGCAAAAGTGGTCAGGTTCAGATTTGTGTCTCTCTATTTTTTATTTTTTACCTGCCCCTTCTGTGTCAACTTGGATGCCGATCACTCTCAGGTAGGATGCACGAATTCCCACACCGGCACTTTTCTCTCTGCCTTTGGCCTTCACAGCGGCCGTCTTCTTGATAGAGTAGATGCCCATGATGGTCACTCGGTTCCCTGGGACCACACGGTCACACAGATATCTGGGAAAGGAAGGACTGTGAGTTTGCAGCCACACACCAAGTGATTTGCCCCGTGACTTTGACATCATTATATTCAATTAAAATGCTATGCGCTTCAAATGTCTTTTTGCCAGATTGAGGTCGAACATATTAACCTGTCACAGTAGAGCTGAAGGTGCCGAGGCATTTCTCCATGCGGTACGGCATCTGGAGACTCCTGCAGTCGCAGTGTCTGAAAGTCAACACAAACGCAGCGATCCGGGATGATAAAATAGGGGTCCATGGGGCACTTCAGTCTTGCAGTGGTATTTGTGCTGTGGAAAGAGAACGTGGACAATTCGTTTATAAAACCGTCGGCGCGTGCTCATTGTTATTTTCCCCAAGTCATGCTTACTTGCTGCACTTGCGAGGAAGAGCGTAGCCCTGCAGGCCCGGAGGCACGGAGATGTTGTTGATGACGTGACGACAGCTTCGACACTGCAGACACACCTTGGTGGCCTTGGCCTTGACGGGTGTCGCCGAGATGACGATGCCATGTACTTTCACCAGACGAGACACCTGCTCAGACTGCGGAGGAAAGAATTGACGAGTTGAAATGACCACAGAGTCGCGTTAAGAAATCAAACAAGAAGGATTGCTTGCATTTGTTTTACCTTAAGGCTGCGGAGAGAGGCGTGATGTGCATCGCTCTTCAGCATGACTTGAATGTCTTGCACAGTCTCTTCTCCGACCGGACGTGGACGTGTCACCTCATCGGCAACCTCCTTAGCAGCCTCCTCCAACTGTTCGTCGTGGTCATTTTTAACAGATTAAAATTGCTATGTATATCTATCCTATTATAGTCACAAAGCCGAGGTTTGAATACGGCATTTTACCAGTGGCAGATTGTCTGAAGGAAGCTTGTACAGACAATCGGACAGATCCTCGTCAAAGCTGGCAAGGTCCTCCATCTCCACCTCAACGCAGTACTCCCCAAGGGTGTAGTGCCTTTTCAACTCATCTCTAAAATGCAGACAAACAATAAGAGCTCAAAAAAAAAAAAATGACCAACAAAGCAAGCGACAGTAAGGTTTCATTCTGGTGGAGATAATTCAGTAAGGAATTGCAATGAATGGTTCCTTACCCGATTCAATCTCTGGGATGAGCACACACCGTAAATATTTTTCAAGCACTTCAACTCGAAGATATTCCCCATCTTTGGCTTTATTTAAGATATTTTTCCCCTTTTGTGCAAAGTTATCAAAGCAGGCATTGCATGCGACTAACAATAAAAATACGTTTGTGTACTTAAATACATTTCGTAGTTTGTATTATAAATGCAATCTACTGTGAGTTTTTTTCATTTCAGTTTAATTTTATTTTTAATGTAAGTAGCCGGACTTCTAGTTATGTAGAGAGTACTTTCGGCACATCTGCTCATTTGTCTCAACATACATAACCGTTTCCTTTGAAAAGTACTCCTCATGTGGAACGAGCATCGGAGCTTTTTGCAATCCACCCTTTAAACGTGGAATTGAACTAATGCGATTGTTTTTCCTTTGCAGGGAGGACCACCTACCTGTATTTATATGTGAAGCCAGTTCGGTCGGTTCCCACTCTAAACTGTCGGAGAAATTCACGGAATCGTTTCTTGATCTGAATCCGCTTTTGTCCACCTTCATCTGGGCCTTGTTCTCCCGCTCCGAAGCTGTCGCTGTAGTAGATTCCAGGGTCGTCAAAGCCAGACATGACTCAAGCAGCGCGGGTTGCTAATTAAGACAAAAATCGCACGACCGTCAAAGTTCTGCAAACAATGGTTCCGGTCACTCCTTTCGCGGCAAAACTCAACTTCTTCCTGTCTGTTTTCCCGCGAGTCGATCGCACAGGAAGCGGTCTTTCTTGCCTCTCATTGGCTGACAAGAAATTCTACCTGACTTTATTGGTCAGTTTGCTGATACGGACGTGACGTCATTGCGGAGGTGGTGCCTGGAGCAGCACGTGGCGCGAAAAAAAGACAAATCTTCCGGGAAGGTCGTGTGCACGCAGTTTTCAATCCCAAATTGAAACCCATAAATCCATTGTCAAATTTTAGAAGAGATGTATTTTTTTTAATTTTAAACACAGTCATCCAACAACTCAAACTTTAGGCCACTGGTCTCGCGGTTATACAAATGTACCTAATTGAGTGTCCAAATAGAGCACGTACGTATGTACTATATAGCACAGTACATAATGTAACGTACATTCTTTTGAAATCATTTGATGGAAACCATCTCAATGGTTATAATCTGCATATATCTCCCTGTGTGTGTGCGTGCGTGTACGTGTGTAGATCTGTTCAAAACTGTAAAATGACATCATCCGTGAGAGAAAATGTATCGGCAATATTTCTGTTTCCTGTTCAGTGGGAGGCACCGGCAGAGTGTGTGACCGTGTGATATTGAGAGCTCGTGCACCCTGTCGTTCCCATGGCTCGAAATATATTGTGGGTTGTTTATACATCCTGTTTTACCATCACAGTCGTTTATCGTAATGACGATTTATTTATTTTTTAATCAAAAATATCAAGTTCCCAACTCTGCCATCATGACTTGAAATAAACCATCATCACAAGGCAAAGTGGAAGAAAGTTGAAAATGTGCGAGAACTGTAGCGTGTTGGTGTTCGAGAGAGATAAAGAAGCTGCTGGCTGTGGGAAAGTGGCATCACACTTTTTGACACCAGTCCCGCAACTGAAACCACAGAGTGCCACCACCCGCATTTTCATGGTTTTATTTCTTTCTTTCTTACTTTGGTCATTATAGCTTTCAGCTCACAAAAAACAAGAAGCCAGATTAGAATTTGAATCATAATGTTGCATAACGCCGCATGAGAGTTTAAGCGTAGATTAATCGGGTGGCACGGGCGGACGACCGGTTAGCACGTCTGCCTCACAGCGCAGAGTGCAGGGTTCGATTCCGCCTTTGGCCTTCCTGTGTGGAGTTTGCGGAATCTCCCCGCGCCTGCGTGGGGTTTTTTTTCCGGGTATTCCGGTTTCCTCTCCAAAAACATACATGGCAGGTTGATGGAACACTCCAAAAAACATCAACCTGTGAAACAAAGCAACATACTGTCATGGTAGGCATGTTTCTTTCTCTTCCATCCTCTCCATCTTTCTGGTTCTTAGAAAGACAGCTTGCCACAACCATAAGAAGAACACAAGATTTGAACCCCCCCCCCCCACCCCACCCCCAGTGAGGCATGAACCCACCAAACCCACCAGCGCGTCTCACTTCCCTGCACACCTCTCGCCTGCTCCCCCAACCAGCCCCTCGGAGAGACTCACGAGCCCCCCGCCACACCGACCACAGGCCTGCGACGTGCCTCTCTCCATGCACATCAAGGCAGACGAGCGCTTTCTTATCCTGCTCGCAGAAGATGTGTACAAAAAAAGAAAAGAAAAGCCCATAGTGCTTAGAAAGACCGTTTTGGTTTCTTGTAGTTCATGGCCCTCAATGATTCGATATCAGTCTGGGGACAGAAACCGTTCACTTGTCAAGATTGAATGAATTCAGTTTGTTTTATTTTGAGACTTTTGAATGACAGTCTGGTAGTTAAGTAATATATTTGATGTGATACGACTTTGCCAGTCAGCAACCCAATGAGAAAAAAAATGTCCCAGAACGCTTCCAGATTAGCCCGAGTTTTGTATTCATCATGACCAAATTGTATCACGGATGAGAAAACCCCCGCCTTCGCCTGTGCACAGCTTTTTGATCTCATTACTCAATTTGATGGCGGGATGTTCAAGCCACAGTTTGTGCGTCCGCATCATAAGGTGACTCAAGGCCATCCGTTTGATCCTAACGTGAATTCACAAATGGACGCCCCCATATGTGGTACTTGAAAATCAAAATGTGGCAACATTGCTAAGAGTAAGTGAAGGGGAAAATGTTGTTGAAGCGTGCAACCATTTTCGGTTGGTGTTTTGGAACAAGGGTGTCTCTCTCACTCTGTAACTTTTCAAGATGCGTTCAAACTTTGGCGTGTCACCAGCAGATGTGCCTCGGGAGGAGAAAAGAGGACGTTACTGACATTCGTCTGTGCGCTTCAGAGGTAAGGACAGCACTTCGCCACAGAAAAACTTTTTCTGTACTGCAACCTGATATTTAAATTTCTTTGGAATATTCATACATTTCTGATTGTGGCATCATTCCTAAATATCAAGATTTTATTAACATGATATTACCGCGATAGGTGGCATATATTCAGAAAATAACTTTCATATCAAAGCTTTGCCGAGTTAGACGAGTATAAATGATATCGTGTCAGAAATATTTGTCGCGTTACATTTTCTGACATCTCATCAGTAAAAGTTTGTTTTCATTTCGGTCAGAATCACATTGGCAGAGAGCTATTTCTTCTTATTGTCGTCATTTGCAGGGGAGCAAAACTATGAGTGGCATGGAACAATTCTGACTGTTGGCTATTTTTAAGACGGCATTGTCGGAAAAAAAAAAAAAAGCTTTTGAAGAATCTAAAGATTGACGGCAGTTCTACACTACTGCAAATGACGACAACGCAATTTGCACACGTCAAGAATCGAGTTGAGCTCACTTGTTATCAAATGAGCTTTGCCGTTTTGCCGGCTGTCCAAATAGGCTGTCGTCAGTTCACAGCGATTCTGGAAGTCGTCGAGAAGGTTTTCGCAGGTGGCGGGGCTGCGTTGGAAACCTCAAACTTTGGCATCTCAAACGAACGCGCGCCAGCAGGTGTTTTAACGATCGCTTGGAATGAAGACTTGCCTGACTTGTGCAGATTCTGCCATGCCGCGGTCGTTTCTTGTGAGGGGTAGAAGAAATCACCCCGCCGGTGCGCCCAAGGACTTCTTCAGACGGCGGGATCAATCTCACGCTGATCGAGTTCAGCCGGCGGACACTGAAGATGACGTGCGGGCCGATTTCCCGAAGGAGCCTCAGTCTGAGGGTGATCCCCCGTGGGAGGGAACGTCTTTGCAGAGTCAACGCCGTCTTCCAAAGGAGGCCTGCGCATCTGGTAACTCCAAGGATCGGGTTCTATCATGGTAGAGAAAATGGTCGAGACATTCACGAATTGCGTTCAAAGGACAACTTCCCTGTTTCTTCCTCCAGCAAACTCCGGTGAGAGGAATACTCACGGCGTGCAGGAAAGACACCAGACGTCGGACAGAGAGCGACAACTGGAACGGCTGGTCTTCACGCTCCTGTGTCGCGCATCGCGTACGGACCTCGGATCTCCACTCGGCCACTGTCCGCTCTGTGAAAAGGTACTTTGCCTCCCATTCAGTGACAGTGGCAAAAGAAACCCCGAGAAACATCAAGCGCACCAACCGCACGCAGCTAAACGTTCAATTCAAAAGGAACGAGGTCAGGAAGTGCTTTTGAGGAAAGTTGCTGTTGAACCGCATCGCGCCGTATTTCGCCCTCAGCGGCGTCTCTCGTATTTTGGTGATGTTGAAAAATTTGAGCACTTGCAGACGTTTGCAGAAACAAGTCGTTGCGTCTCAATATTTATGTTTCCTCCCTCGTTAAATCATCGTTGATATATCATTCGCATGATCCGTACCTACGCGTGTACGTGACTTTCCGTTATTCGTCATATCAAACTGGTCGCCGGTCACTTAAATCGGTACCGAAGAAGCAGCACTCAAGGTGAAAATGGCCGTTGACCCCCCCTGATCCACGATGACCCGTCTTTATCCTTCAGTCTCTTTCGCGGTCCGACCATCTGCAGGCTCATGTCGGCGGCGGCTTTCCTGTCCCCCCGACGAGGTCCCAAGCCACCGACATGTCCTCGATGACTTTCTCTGCAATTGACAGCTTTGGCAGAACCAAGGTAATGTCCCCCGGATCACCTTGAATGCACGGTCAAGTTACAAGTGACGCGTTCCCTCGCCAAAACAGGCACGGAGCTTTGGCTGCAAGGTATGTGGAAAAATGTTCAAGCGCTCGTCGACGCTGTCCACACATCTGCTCATCCACTCTGACACGAGGCCTTACCCGTGCCAGTACTGTGGCAAAAGGTTCCACCAGAAGTCAGACATGAAGAAACACACGTTCATCCACACGGGTGAGGTGCAGTAGTTGTCGCGTACGAGTGTCGGATATCCAATTGAGTGGGCCCCGCCCTCTTTTTTTTGCGCTCAGGTGAGAAACCACACGTGTGTAAGGTGTGCGGCCGAGGATTCAGCCAAAGCTCCAACCTCATCACTCACACTCGCAAACACGACGGCCACCGACCGTTCAGCTGCCCGCGCTGTCGCCACAACTTCCAACGCAGGGTCGACCTACAGCGCCACCAAGAGGCTCCGTGTGGCTATGGAAGCATATACGCGCAAAACTGACGGCCTCACACCTGTGCCACGCGACAATGTGCATGCTCATTCAAAAGGAAGACTGATTATGGAAGTTTTATCGAGAAAAAAGTAATAATAAATGCATTTGTTCTTTTCATTTCGTTTTGTTTTCAATAAAGCTTATGTACAGTGAACCCTCGTTTAGCGCTGGGGTTGCGTCCCAAAAAAAGAATCCGCGATCAATCCGTGAAGTAGTCAGTGTGACTGCTCGTAATGGTTTAGAAAGACTCGACGAGTCGACCAATGTTCAACAGCCTTTATTGTCCACACGTCCGTCGCTGATGAACACCATTTTGGGGTGAAAAACTATGAAGTGCAACATCCCTAAATACATCTCAACAGCAAAACCCCCCCACACACATTAGTCATTGCCACATACCATTTAGCCTTCTAAACGGGAATTTAGGAGTATTAGAATAAATCGAAGCCCTTGCCGTGGCTTCGCATCAACATTCGCCACTCAATGCAACCCTCAAATGTAACAGCAGGGGGCAGAATAACCTACACACATTAATTAATAGTGTATAACCGTGAATATGGAATTGCGACAGTTGCCACTCAGCTTTATTTTTTACGATAATGACACAATACAATACTGTGCCATAGAATTAAACCAAGCATCAAAACCAGTTTTTGTTGCAAACGTAAATTTGACAAGCTGTACAGAGACGAGGCGTGGAGACTGTTGACATTGATCTTCAGTCCTTCCACAATCAGGACGCAGAACTTAACGCACTGTGTGAAAAAAGAAAATTGCCCAAAAAAAAAAAAATCTGCGAAACAGCGAAGCCACACTTTGGTGACACAGGATGCTCTGAATGGCAGTTCGGTAGCACCTCGACACGAGCCAGTCTGCGACCAGAGACCTTCTCGTGACTATAGCAAAAAGTCACGGATATTCCCTGCTTGAACACAGATATTGGAAAATGGTGGTGGTGTAGGCCATCTTTGATTTGGCCTCCAGTTCATTTTCTGAGGATGCAAATACATAATCCCGCGTGGTTTCACCTCCAGTTTTAAATAGGCAGCAGCTTTAAAAACCTAGTCTGGATTTATACAACTCCGGAATGAGCAGGAGGGATGTTAGTCACGTTGGTCACGCTCTGCCTTGGCAGCAATTTCAGAGTATTTCACATACAAGAGTATTTTGTCTGAGCTCCTCTCAGCCCACCGTGTCTTCCCTTTGTTGGAGGAAACACTGATTCAACAACAACAGCAAAAAAAAACCCCATTCTTCACACTTTGCAGGTGCTCACCAATGGTGACACATTTTCTGTAACCGTTGATGGCAAAGTTTTGACAATCTGTATGGTACTCTGTCCCATTTAGTAAATGGAATTTACACAGATGCATCCATGTGGCGATCGAGTGAAAACTGACCTGAATCATAATAACTGTATGAAGCACGGGTGTCAAAACTCATGGCCCCGGGGGCCAGATCTGGCCGCCGACATTATCGATGTGGCCCGCAAAGTGCAAATCATGTGTGTCGACTTTGTGTTTCTTTGCCATTTTTTTTTTAACACCACCGAGATGAGATATTGTCAGGTTTGTTTCCAATCCCCCCTTTTTAAAATAAACAAACTGCTGGCTTCTGATTTCAAAAGTAGACCACGATACGGCTCAGGTTCGTAAATCCAGTTATCTCACCTTTACGGCGAGCTGGTCGACTCATCTGACGGGGAAGATGGGCCGATGTAGACGTACCACAGCCCCGCCATCAAACTGACACCCAATACAAAGGCTGCCAAGGCAATTCCAATCAGTGGACCCGTCTGCAATGAAGAACCTACAGATATCCTCCGTTAGCTTTAAAATGAAGAATTGCCGGCTCGATATATGCTCAAAGACGCACTCACTTCTTTGTTGTGGTGAGGCAGGAATGGCCGGAGGAGAGACACTCAGTCTTTTGGTTCGTAGGCCCGTGGAGGACTTTGGCGCTTTACGTGCCAGCGAGGTCACAGGCTGAGTGACCACCATGGGCCGGGACAGGTTTCGAATCTCGCACTACAGTTTGGGAGCCAAGAAGAAATCCTTATTCGTCATCCGCAAGCCGAAAAATAGAACGACAGGCAAATTGATGTTTCACTAAATGCGCTTTGATCCACAAATGATTTTGCGTCATATCTGGTTGCGTACCTGCCGTCCGAGTGTCCTCGACGCAAGCGGAGGGATACGTTTACCATGCGGACATTCTTTTCTCTTCTTTGTTGGCTCCCTGGTCGTCTTGTCGGACACGCAGAGGCGAAGGCTGCAGTGGAGAAACTGCATGGAGACGTTGTAAACCGGTCGTAGGATGAAACTAAATCGTAACGGCCTTATCACTGCGTCCTTCCGCGAGGGTTCTTCTCTCCCCTTGCGTTTGCCTTTCTCGTCACTGGAGACGCCGTCGTCCTCATCGCTGATCTCCTCGGAACCTTTTTTATCATCAAGTCTGTCTTCCGGCTCTTCCTCCTGCTCATCAGCATCTTCGCTCTCCCCCTCCACTTTTGCACGCGCAAAGGTAAGTGAGGGGTCCGCGAGACAGTCGTTGCGTATGACAGCCCAGAACGGAGAGCTTTTGGGGTCTGACAGAGGGGAAACAACACATGACTTCACCTCGGCGACGTCGATGAAGGCCCCCTGGGCAGAAATCTGCAGTGGAAAAAAAAATGGATGATGATGTAGAAACATTTGTTACATTTTGGAGAAAAAAAAAGGGAATTTGGAACAGTCACGATGGGGAAAAAGTTTATTCTACCTTCAAAACACAACCTTTCAGGAAAACTTTAGTCTCTACAAAAGGGAAAAGGAAATTCAAACGAGACACCTCGACATAAACACGCTGGTCAGCAGCGATGACGCAGGGTCCAACGCGTCGCTGTTTGTAGCTCTCGGTGACGAAAAGCTTCAGGAGAAGCAAAGGCCCCGATCTGAGTCTGGGTGAGGAAAAGTGCAACGGTCCAGGATCAGGCACGGGATCCCAGGGGGCCTGAGAAGGATTGACAGCATCATCGCCAGGAACGAGTTGAGGCGCGCTGGCCGCGATGTCCGAACAGCTGAACTAGCAAAAGAAGACAGACAGACGCACTTCTTGGACTCGATCAAAATTATATTAAAAAAAAATTACTTATTAAATGATTAAATTATTTATCAAAGTATATAAATTATAATTATATTATTATATATATAAATAAAATTATTTATATATAAAAAAGAAATAAAACTGGTGTCTTCGAGCATTGCATTCTTCTTGCACTTTAGTGATAAATGTAGTCTCAAAAGACGATTGCTCTTGATCTGGTAGGTGCGCGTCCACTTCAGTGCTCCCTATTGCCTAACAAAAATCTCGATATGCGCTTTTCTTACATGGACTCCGAGTGAACTTCTGGAGATCCAGTCAGTCTCATTGTTTGGCAGCGTGGTAGCAGGCTGCTCTTTCCATAACAGCACCTAAACAAGAAATGATGAGAGGAGAGCAATGGGCTGCATGATATGAGCGAACGACGGCTGCCATCGCAACATACTGCCGTCGCGTAGAGACGCCACCAGCAAATATGGAGGAAATGAAAAGTCAACACACCCCTGTTCAAATGGCAGCGTTTTAAACATTTATTTAAAACAATTAAACCAATCGAAATCATTTCAAAACTTTTTTCCACCCTTGATGTTACTAGTCAGAGAGAGCACAAGGTTGCCAAGCTTCGACGAAAAAGGTAGTAAAATTCTGTTAGAACAGCTGAACTTTATTTGGGGTCAATTAGGGGGCCCTGTAAATGGTGGATTGCAATCATTTCCTCATCTGCGTGTTTTGTGGAGCTCACCGTGTTTTTGTACTGCACCCCTTGAGTCTGTCCCAGGAGTTGTCCCTCAGTCCCACAGGAAATGACAGGGAACACTAACAGGAAATGACTCCCATTGGACTGAGCCTGGCACGTTGGGTCCCGCAACGTTACAGCCGAAACAGGCACAGGCAAACTCTGAAAGAATTAGAGGTCACATTTTTTTGCGCTTCAGCACAAAATACAGAAGCCAAGGAGTAAGTCCGTTCGATTCGTCAAACGATGCAAATGACTGCATTTCGCAGACCCCCAGGGGAAGGCTCGCGGGGCCCGCTTTGAGAAGCTTTGCACGAAAGACCTGTAGGAAGCGTTGGTCCACTGCCACGCTGAGGCGTCCGTCTTCACACTGCACTGCGAAACCGTCTCGGCCCCGGCGGGCTCTCCCTCCGCCAGTGAGCCACCCTCTCAGGTGGCGCTCCTCAGCCCACGCAGGCCTCTCGGCAATGGCCTTCATCGCTACAACCGTATCCAAAACACGAGTAAATATGCACATGCGTACAATGCAACATACACCGGTTGCAGAACCATGAATTTGGAGCTGGATAGTCTTCGTCAAACGTTGTCTTCAAATAACCTAAAATGCTTTTGAAATGCCAGAGCTCCCCAAGAAAAGCATGCAAGCGCACACTTGGGGTCAGGCATCTTTCTACCTTTCCACACCCGTGGCCCTTGTGAGGATAAATGGAATGGAAAATGAAAAAAAAATTTAAAAAATGGAGACACGCACGCACGCGGTCCTGACCTGCCTTGGCCCCAACCAGCTGGATGACAAAGCGATTGGCCTGATCGGCTTCGGTGTAAGAGGTCACGTTGCGGTAGCCGTTCTCTTTGGCCCACGCAAGCGGGTCCGGTATGGTGGACAGGTCGGGGATGAGTGTGGTCGTCAGACTCAGTTCAGGCTCAGGAGGGTAGGGAGGGGAAACGCTGTTAGAAGACTGCACAAAAGATACACGCACACACACACACACATGTGCGCAAAATGGTGAGCTGTTAAAAAAGCACCAGCGGGCCTCATAGGATGTCATTCAAAAAAGAAATTCCATTCCATTCGGGGTGGATAAAATTAGCTGAGCACTCATCACAGTTACAAGGCCAAGAAATGGAGAAGAAGCGCAGCATTTTCCATCTTCCCTTGGAATAAAATCAAATGGAGAAATTGCACCCTCACGTGAATCAAGATATGACCCCGGACGTCGTGAGCAACGATGGCCCAGTTGACTGGCACCGAACTGCTCAGAATCAGCACCACCTTTCGCCTCCAAGAATTGGGCGACGGGGCCACCAAGGAGACGATCACCTCCACCTGCAGGGAGCTGGAGCAGACATCTTGAAATGCGCTTGGTGCCGTCACACGGTGCATCCTCCCGTTTTGGGAAACGTAAGGAAGAACTTGACGGCGGCATCCGATGGAGAACACTCACCCGCAGAGTCCCGAGCCTGCGGAATGGAGTTTGATGACGTGAACCTCGGGGTCGTTTCCACTTGCTGCCGAACGGCCGCAGCCCTGCACTTCCTGCGGTTGCAGGTCCGAAGTCATGTAGTTGTTGGAGACGAACATTGACTTCAGCTGGCAGACAGGAGGCCGAGTCAGATCTGCAAAGGGGAGATGGAAAAAAAAAAGATGGATTTTGCTGTATGTGCTGTATTTAAAACCTCTTTTGCGTCATTACAAGATTTCGATGTAACCGTCGTGTCGTACAATTCCCTGTCCAAATACTTTGTGTTACCGCCAGCGCCACCGCTCCTTCTGATGTGCCACCTTGGCCACTGGGGGCAGTATAATTTAGTCATGCGGTCACACATGAAGAAGAAGTTTGACAACGACTGTAAGCGACTCCGTAAGATGCTGCAATACCAGCCGTTAATGCCGAGCAGGTTCAAAAGTACAGCTATTGATGCTAATCATTAGCACGTCCACGGCGGTTTCCAGTGAATGTTGGCATAAGCTAACGGTACTTCTTTCGGCAATTGTACATTTGTGTGCGGCGATTCTCTTTTTTTTGGATGCCCGATTTGACAGTAGAATTCAACGGTTGGTCCGGCAGTGGCTCACCCTCTCCAAGACGGACATAGACTCGGTTTCCATGGGTAACGTGTGTCAAAGAGGACAGGTTACCGTGGTGTTTCAGAGCCCAGCGGTATAGCGCACGCGGGCGGAAAGGGAGCCACTGAAGTGGCCGGACGAGCAAACTTAGAGTTTGGGACTGTACGCTGGAGTTTGAGGACACCTAAAAGAAGGAGCCGTAGACACAATTACGTGAATGTCATAAATGTGGTTGTACACGCTTCCTTATACAAGAAAAAAAAAAAACACAGAGTGCAGGTGTTTGGAACGGAAACGTCTTGAGCTAGGCTGCACTTGCCTTGACGATCACAGGGAGGTCAGGGGGCAGTCTCTCAGCTTCCAGCCTCCAGCTGATTGGTTGCTTGGAGCTGAGGAGTAAGTAAATTTTTCTCGACGCCGACTTGCTCAGACTTAGAGACAACGGCTTCAATAATATTGTGACCTGTGAAGGGAAAGGGCCACAGTTCTATATTGCTGAAGGACATTTTTCAACAGGGAGGCATGCAAGATTGTCTGTGAAATTCAGATTTATAAACCTGCTGTAATGACTAACACATCCCTGTAGATGGCAGTGCTCCATCACTTTTGAGTAGAAGGAAATGGGGGGGGGGGGTTTGGTGTTTTTTTTTTTTTTAAAGGATTTTGGGATAATAATAATAATAACAATACATTTTATTTATAAGCGCCTTTCAAGACACCCAAGGACACTTTACAATAACAAAAAACACAAAACAATACGGGTTGAGCAGCGGCAGCCAAAACGCGCCAGCGTTCACTCAACCCGAAGGTCAGAAAGAAACCACAGGGGAGGGAGAAAAAACCCACGCTCGTACACAAGCTACAGTGGTTACTTATTACTTGGGTCAGCTTGGATGTGGGTCCCTTTGATGCCATTGTGACTATGGAACCAAGGTGCAGTTCTACCTGTGTACGATGCGCGCTAATTACCATGTTGTCACTCGTGCCGCTGGTTCCTCTCCCCACCGCGATGACATGCGTCTCCTTGTTCCCACTCTCTCTGGCGGCACAGCCCGGGCCCGCCTCAAACTTCTCCAGCAGGGCCTCAACTGGGTGGAGCGCCCCCACTGGAGCCACAGAACATTGTTTCTCTTTACCGGACGCTGTGGGGTAACGGGCGGATCCATTAGAGGAGGCCACGAAATGCCGCTTGCATACTTGGGGATGAAAATAAGCCTGTCGAGAGGCAACGCACCTGCCTGTCTCCTCAAGAAGAACAGCAATGCATAAAAAACAGTCCATCTCATTCCTGACAATGAAGGCATCGTGTAACTCATGCGTCAAGTTTTAGATCACGAAAAGACTGCCCTCAAACATTCATCGTGAGGAGTCCAAACATATTCTCGGAATGACCTTCCAAACAGCCTTGCAGTCACTTCATTTGTTTCCACTTCGAACCTATCGGTAGCAAAAAGGACACAGCGGCGAGTTTTGTGATGATTTTTCAATTCCACCCAAGCTACTTTCTAGTAATGACCCAAAAGCTGAACTCACCCGGGACGGAGCCGCTCCAGCTGCCGCCTCGCTCGTTTTTTGCAAAGACTGGCGTCCACAGCTCGAGACGTCCCCACCCAGCCCACTCAGTCGCTCACTCACTTCCTAAACACACAAGCACGCACTCACACGCACCCTCCAAATCCTGCACCGGCGACAACACTCGCCTGTGGGCCGCTTCAATGCAGCTTTGCAGCCGAGGTGCTACTTGTGGGAAATATCTGTGAGGGGAGTACGAGGGGACACTGTGGGCATCTACGGTCGAGGAAGGGGGCGGCGACTCGCACGCGCAGATATTTTGAATGCTTCGCTGACCATGAAATAAGAAATTTAAATCAAAGAAATACATACGTAGCATTTTTGTTGAATTGTTCAATTCATTCTCTATCCATCCTTTGTCAAGTTGCCATCATGCATTGAGGACCTTCCGCCGGTTTCACCAAAATATAGATACTTATCTGATGGTTCCGAGGCGTCAAACTCAAGGCCCAAAGGTCAGATCTGGCCCGCCCTTTCCTTCAATATGGCCGACCGAGGCAAATCTGTGTGCCGTCAATCACTTGACGCCATTTCCGGCGTCTCTCGTTGGCATGCATGACACCTCCTACGTCATCCGCACGTGAGCACGGAGATTTGATCCGGGCTTTTGAGGCACCGTCGGGAGTCGTCCGTCTCGCTCGGCTGACACGGGCTCAGGGGTCTCCGAGGCAGGTTGAGGGGGCTTGGTCTGGTGGCCGAAGTACTCCGACTCTGCTTTTTGTGATCTCCAACCTTCCCTCGAGCGTTTCGCAGCCGAGCGTGAAGCTGTCGGGACGAAAATCAGCGCCTTCCAATCTTCAAATACAGAAGATTGCGAAAGTGGATGAAAGTAATTTAATGAAACTCAAACAACGTTTACAACACATCTTTTACAGCAGGATAAGACAAAGTATTACGAATGCCTCTTTTTTTATTTTTTTTACACACTCAACAAAAAGAAACACAATTCGACTTGACAGTAAACTGACTTTCGTTTCTTTGGCGCCCCCGAGTGTTCATTTTGAAGCTGCGCATGATCGACAGCGATCGCGTACATTCATGACTGGCCGAGCGCGAGTCAGTGTGAGACACAGCCTAGATAAAAACACAAGATGCGAGACCACAACCTGTCGTGAGGATAACCAGCTTCCTTCCGATTGATACTTTTTGGCCCGTTGAGCATTTTGCCGACAACGATGCCGACTCCAGACACTGCACACGGCGGGACCGTGTCAACTCCATCGCTACATCATCTGGATGATCATCTCGATTTCCGCGAAAAGCCCCTCCAGATTGCCCAAAAGGTCAGCGGGTCACAGACACTGCAGATGTGCGAGACACGCGATCACATACTGGCTGCCCCCCCCCCCCCCCTCTGTTCACACACACACACACACTGATGCAAAGCAGTTGTTCATCTCACGAGTTCCTGCAGCTAACCATCCCATCCTCCTCACCTCCTCGAGTCCGAGGCCGGCAGTGGCCGTCCGCTACTCTGTGGACCCTAGCAGAGGTCAGACACGTAGTCAAAATCCTTAAAATAGTCCTGCTCCTTTCGGGAAAGGCTGCGTCGCTCGCGGGGCGGCGTGAGGGTCGGCGCCTCGGCTGTAAACTCCACATCAAAGTTGCTGACGTCCTCTTTTCCCTTGATGGACGGGACAAAAGGCGGCGAGACTTTCCGAAGAAGGAGAGCCTCCCAGTCCACATCCTAAACCGCAACGGCGTCGTCAGAGAACGTCGTTTGAAAAGAACGTTTGCATTTTTACTTCCAACTCACTTTGAAGAAAGGCTGTTTTTTCACATCCTCAGCATCTTTTTCTCCAGAGCCCAGCCTCCTCTCAGGATTCCTTCTCAGGAGCTTGCGGCGCAGACAAAAATTCAACAAACAATATCACACGAAGGCATATCAACATAAATACATCCTTGATTTTCCATAATCGTGCCTATCAGGACCCCAAATTGATGATGACAAGCTGCGGAGTCCAAAGCTTACCCGTCTCATAATGCCAATGGCCTCGTTGGAGAGAAAGCGCGGGTAGCGCACTTCGTCATTCACGATGCTGTCAAAAACCTCCTCTTCATCATCACCTGGGAAGGGGGACTGAAAAAGAACGCGTGCGCATTATTTGACTTTGGAATCGCGTGAGCTCGTTGCCGTCTTCTCTGAACTATAAAGCGGTGCAACCTTTTTCCATTCATTCATTCATTCATCTTCCGAACCCACTTTTCGGCCATGCAAGACCTCGGCTTCCCTCAATTTACAATTAACCGGAATGTTTTTTGCTTTTTATTTGGCGGGGTCCCTAAAAAAAAAAAAAATATCAAGAAATAAAATAAATGGTAGCGGATTCATGCAAGCGTCATTTTGCAGTCTGCGAAAAGGCGTGCAAAAAGCACGTCTGGTGTGGTGGAGGGTGTCGTCAGACGTTTCAAATAACCAGCAAACTCCCCCCCGCCCCCCCGGTCACTTTCGGGGAGTGACAAAGTCGACAACAATGAATCTTCGAGTTTCCTTTCAATGCTGTTGCGTCAGTCCTGGTTGTCATGGAAACAACCACGCACGATGAGAACGGAGTGCTTTCAACAAGATTCTGACCAGAAAAAAAAAAAAAGAAGAATAAAACAACTGGCAATGTCTCTCTGCTGCCAACGTGACCCGTGACCGCGTCATCATTTCTCGAAAGGCGCTTCATTTATTCACACAAACTCCTTTTGACACCTTCGCAGAATAAAATACTTGCCACGAGAGAGTGATTTGAAAAGGCGGCGAGTGTTTGGAGCTGCCTCTCACCTCTCCGACCAACATCTCGTAGACGAGCACCCCGAGGCCCCACCAGTCGACCGCTCGCGTGTACGACGTGTCCGTCAGTACTTCTGGGGCCAAAAACTCAGGCGTCCCGCAAAAGGTGCTGGTCCTGTCCCCATAACCCATGCCTGCGTATGGGGTGGGGGGGGGGGGATTTGGTTAAAAGTAATACCAAGAAAAAAAAAAAAATCAAACGTGTACAGTAAGGGGTGGATGCCGGAAGGATTCACCTTCTTTACACAGACCGAAGTCGGCAATTTTGACATAACCGTCAACATCGAGCAGCAGGTTGTCCAACTTGAGATCTCTGAGAAGGAAAAAAACAAGAAAGAAAAAAATAAAAAGCAGTTCATATCAAGCGAATGCACGTGTCGCTGTCTTTTGGGAAGAACGAGACTCACCGATAAACAATCTTCTGGTCGTGAAGAAACTGCAGACCCAAGACAACGCAAGCGGAGTAGAACCTGTCGGTCAAGGTGGACAAATCCAAGTTAAGACGGTGAGATTTGCGTTTGTTATGCTACATGGCATTCCGGGTCAGCGATTGAACTCACGCGGCGCGCGGCTCTGAAAAGACGTCGGTATGGATGTGCATCATCAGGTCTCCTCCGGCGGTGTACCCCATGACAAAACACACGTGCTCCGGCGTCTGGAAACACGCAAACAGGTTGACCAGGAACGGATGCTGGGAGCCGTTGACGGTTTCAAAGATGCGCTTCTCGCACATCAGGCTGAAGCGAGACAAGCAGGGAGACGGACCGAAGGGACGAAGGTGAGAGTCCAGGCGGGACGGATATTGGACCGCCGGGCGACGTTCTTTACCTTTCCACTTCGTCCCGCGTGACGATGTCTCCTTTCTTCAGGGCTTTGATGGCGTACAGGTCGCCCGTCTGCTTGTATTCCGACAACAACACCTGCAGAGCCCAAGAAAAAAAAAAAAAAAAGCACATTTAGAGCTGAGAAAATATGAATCGTCAGTCGTCGCCAAAATTGGATTGATGGCTTCACGAAAAGCGAAGGGCTGGACTTTTGGTTCTAATGTTCAAGATGTCAAAGGTCACCCAAGTGTCTGTCTGAGGGGAGGCGGTTTCGCATGCCCGTGAAGCAGTCTTCAAAGATATGAAGAGGAAATTAACATTACGAGCAATTGATGACTTGACAACTAATTGATGATACAAATATTCAATGGATATTTTGAAAATCAATCCATCATTTCATCGCAGCCCGAGCTAAAAGCCAGCAAACTACAAGCAGTCATTCGCATTCGGAGGTCAACTGACAAATGGCCACAAAGGGGCAGCACGAACTCAGGCCAATCTGTCATTTGCTTTGGTCTCATATTTCAAATGTGTTGCTATTCAGCACCAGCAAAAAAAAAAAAAAAAAAAGAAAAAGAATCAGACTGATAGTTTTGAAAAGAGCTTAAGGGTGTCCATCATGGAACGAATAATGGCACGGCACGTTAATACCTTGCCAAAGTGCCCCCTGCCCAGCACCGCCATCACCTTGAAATCCTGCAAGCAAACGGGGCCTCTGCTTGCTCTGAGAGAGAGAGAGAGAGAGATTACACACAGATTATATGTCGGGCATGTAACGCAGCGCGTATGATGCATTTTCTGTCATACTCCAAACACATACTTGAATGATCTAAATGGGGCAGAGCAGTTTGCAACATCCACAATTTCAAAATGGTGTGGAAAAGAAATTTTTAGCATGCAGGAATTTGTAAGAAAGACAATTTATGTTGATTCAGTGTTTTTTTTTTTTTTAAAGGGCTGAACCAAGAGACATATTGTGTGCAGGGGGGGGGGGGGGGGGGGTTCTGGTGTCATGCGGTGTCGGCCATCTTGCAAAAGGAAGCGCAAAGGGTTGATGGGGATGTAGACGGGGAGCGCGTGTGTTTTTTGGCACCTGGGCAAGGAGTTCCGAGCCTGTGATCTGGCCGGGCGGTCAGGAACAGGAACATCCGGCACGGAAGGGGGCTCGATGACCGCCGTCTGCTGCGATGGGAGCGCCACGGAGTGAAGCAGGGGAAGAGGACAGGAGACAACGGGAACAAAATACAGATACACGGCGGATGATTTGACAACAGGGGCTTTTCAAAAACCAACAATTGACACGGCGCGGGTTTATTTTCCCATCTTTACCGATACCGATGGACCGGTTTTAGAATGTGAGGCAAATCAAAAGCGCTCTTGTGCGACCCTTGGGAGAAAACAATTTGGACGTCCCTGATCCGACATCTGCAACAAGCACTAGAGGAGGCTGATAAACATGCGAATGCTCATCTCGCCTTTGATGCCAGTCGCATCCACTTGCAGATCGACGTATGCGGGCGGCTGACTGGCTCCTCCCCTCAGCCAAGCTCCTCCCCTCCTTCCTCCACGCTAACTAGTTCTCTCAAAATCAGTAATTAATCCCTTAATGCTCCGAGCTCTGATGAACATGCCATCTGCCGCAAGCCTTTTCCCGCTCCAACTCTCCCTCTGCTCATCTAAATCTGTGACCTGGTTTTTTTTTTTTTTTAGTTACAGTTTGCAGTTGGAAAAATTGACACTAAACTTCAGAGTCTTGCTCAAGGGTATCTTGACAGTAAGAGGGAAGCAGACGGAATAGTAAGGCGAACGGCGTCCAGTTTTGCTGAGTAGCACATTCGGTCGTCCTCTTTCATTCCGAACAACACTCCTCGTGTTTTCTCTCCGACGTGGCCGCTCGCCATTGGATTTCGCCATTCATCTGACCAGTCAAGTGTCGCGGCTTTGGCCTTCCTCGCGTCAAAGCCTCCCCTCCATCCAATTTAGAACCACTCCAACTGTCCACGAATTTGGAATTTTGCCTTTGTTCGTTCTCTTAATTGCTCACAACTTTCCGTTCTCGCCAGCCGGCTCAGTGACGGCTCTTCAGCTTCCGTCGCCAAATGTTTCGGACCCGAGAGAGGAGAACAGCGACAGGATAATGTGAGGACGGGGGGGGGGGGGGGGGGGGGGGCGTTTCCTCTTTGACTCGTACTCACTCACCGCGGTGGAAAAGTCTCCCATCTGGGCTTTGAGGGGAGATTCCGTGTCCAGAGTTAGCTTTTCGACAGAAATTTCTCTGCAAACACAACAGCGCCAAATGGCAGAGTTTTAGCGTTGCGGTGGAAAGGTGAAAAACATTTGAAATAACTACATCTAAAGCGATGAAACGAAAAACAGAAAGTTATGTGGGCATGTGCCACGTGGCAATTAGTCTTATGCCGCATGCGACTCGTGACCTCACAACGCTGTACGGCAAAACCCTCCTGAGGCGAGGACCCGGACTTGGATCTTCAACAAATTGGACTTTCGAGATCAGCCTCAACACTGACACTGAATCGCAAAACAACGCGGGATAGCTTCGAACGAATGTTACCGTCGCGGGAAGATGAGCTTACCCGGAGCTGCGCGAGAGAGCGTCGCCGGCGAAAGCGGCCGCGTACGCCGGCGGGCTGCTTCCGCTCGGGATGGCGTTCCGCAGCAGGCGAACCCACGTGCCGATGTCCACGTTCATCTGGCGGGCGCGCAGGAAGGCTTTACCTGAGACGAAACCACGCCAATTGCAAAAGAGAGACCGGCCGCAGTTTTTTAGGTACGCTTGGCGTTTCAGCCCCGCTCTTCCCAATCGGAAATAAAGCGACAGTGCAAAGTTTGACCCTCTGAAGCGTACCGTGCTGTTTGGAAAAGACATTCTTTTGTCTCTGGAGTCTTCGTCCTCTCTCGATGACCGGATTGAAAAAGGTGACCTGTAAACAAAAAGTTCAAACGCGCTGCACAAAGGAGGAGTCCGAAAGTTGAATCCGAAATTCTGGAGTCAATCTGACACGACCGGAATGTTGTCACGACACCCCAAAAAATGGCTCCGTTTGGACATATACAGTATGTCTGTTAACTCATTCAGTACCAACCGATTCTGGACCAAGTCTGAAAAGACGTTTAAAAACGTCTTTGGGAGTGAATGAGTTAATTGTGCGTGACTACCTCTGCCAGGAGCAGGCCCTGCGGCTCCAGATCAAGCTTGACTCGGTGCCTTTGGTTATCCAAAAACTCTTCCAGCTTCAGGTACTTCAGAGCGCACAGGGAGCGGTAATCTCGCCAGTACACGGCTATCTCCAACTCCCTGGACTAGTCCGACAGAAAAAAACATAAACAACACCGAGTTTATGCATATAACTCCCGGCAACCAAATTGCTCCTCATTAACAACTCTGGAATTGGCGCGGACATCCGCACAAGCAGCATACTGGAAAGATTTTTTTGTTTGTTTTTGGAGCGCCGGGCGCCGCCGCAATCGATTCTCACCCTCTCCAGCTCCACGGTGAAGCTTTGGTCCCACGTCTGATCCCCAAACGTTCTCCAAGCGGTCTGACCCACAACCGTGTTCTCCAGCTTCAGCACGGCACTCACTTCCGCTTTAGTGCGCACACAAACATGAGAGACGTCGTTTTATTCTTCTCAACGAGGGCTGCGATTCATGAAAAGTGATCAATAACCTTGGGCTTGGACTCTCTTTGCGACTCTTGAATTGGCCAGGTCAGAATACAAATTTCGGGGAGGGGTTGGAGATTCATGGAATGAGCTGGGCACATCGAGCAAAAGTCCAAGCAAATTCCAAGTTATTGACATGAAACAAAGTTTCTTCAAGTTGATTTGATCACGGCTGCACTCGATGGGTTTGCCAATTGATTTGCAGCGAGCGGGAGGACGTTGTTTGGCTGCAACCGGGACCAATCCTGTCCAAGGAGTCTCACCTATTTTCTGGTCTGAGGTGCGACGTTGCCGTCATTTTTTTTTTTTCATTTGAAAAGCGCTTTTACACGACTCGTTTTCAACTTCAGTTGCAATTTTTTTTTTCCCACTTCTACAATCGAATAAGATAACGTACTGGAGAGCTCATCGTTCTTGCCGGGGATCTTGAGGCTCATGCTACCGGTGCTGCGGCTGTAGAGGCCGCTCAGTTTGAAGGAGGAGCGTCCATCTCCCGGAGAGTAAGCGGGAAGAAGCGCGGGGGTCCCTCTGCTTCGGCCTGGGACCACCTCTGGCAGCCCTACGCATCCCAGAAGATGAACTTGAAGAGTTCCTGCACAAAGAGGTTTTTTTAAAAAAAAAATCATTTTGCTTTTATTTATTTATTTATTTTTTCCCTCTTGCGTGTAATTAAAGCACACGCAGGCCTGTTTTGCTACCGCTTCCCCCCTCTTTTGCCCCCTCCCGCCCCGCTTGGAGAGCGCCTCGGCGACGATGACGCACCGCAGTGCCTTTTGCAGACCGCACTATTCGAAAGACGCGCAGCCGACCCGATTTGCTCAACAATCTCGTGACAAGCGCTCATCGGGGCCCTCGGTGTCTACCTGTGAGAGGCGACGGTTTACTCAGGGTGCTGTACTGGTTGTGGACATAAGGTGTGCTTTGGCGGCTGCTAAACGCCGAGGAGGAAGCCAAAGCCAGCTCCTCCTTGATCAGACAGGCCTTGGGGTGGTCCTCCGGGAGCTCCAGTAGCCGCTGCTCCAGTGAGCACCTGAGCAGGTCCAGACGCTGCGACGACTCGCTCAGACCACATTGCGCCTGCGGGTCGGGACAGAGCAATCGTTGACGGCGGAACGAGCGGCACCTCGCTTGTGTCGCTTTTGGTAAGCAAAGTCAACGCTGACCTCCGCGATGGCCTTTTTGTCTTGGACCTTGCCGGCGCCGAGCAGTCGCAGCATGTTCTTTGCTCCTTCCGCCATGGCGTGCTCCACACGGTAATGATGCCACAGCTCCTCCACGCGCAACTCCACCCCGCACAGGTCGGCTTTACCTAGCGCGCGTTTGCAAAATCGATGAAATGACTTCATTCGTATCCGTGACTACTCTTCAGTGACGAATGTTGAAACGGGAGAATTGTCTTAAGTGCGGTATAATCCTCGATCCTTGCGGCGCGGAAGGAAGCGTGAGCGCGCGCGCGTATGAAAACGACAACATTGATCGAGCTTGTGAACACGCGGCCCTTGAAGTGGCGTCGCCGTGACTCCGCCTCCCTCCCCATCCTGACTCCCCGTGTCCGGCCGGAGCCAACCTTCTTTGTCTCTAACCTCTGCTAACTAAATGAGGCCGAGCTCTTAGTTGTTGGCCAACACCAAGGGGGGGGGGGGGGGGGGGATGCAGGAACATCAATAAGTCTCGAAGCAGGAGCGAGAGGGCTGTAATGGACAGCGCGCACATCGATGCGCGCGCGCACGCGGCGTCGGTGTGCGAGTGTGTTTGAGCGGGCGCTGTGAGCTTCAGAAGAAAGAATCGATCGGTGACTGCCGGCATCATGAAATATGCAGCGTGACAGGTGGGGACCCGAAATTCGAGTGAGGGTGAAAAAAAAAACAACAACAAACGACGGCCTACATTGGCTGTCCTCCGATTGCTCCGTGGCCTGCATGGCCTTTCGGATCTGCATGCGGATGATGTCAATCTTCGTCTTGCTGTCCTGCAGCATCTGCTGTGCCGTCTGGAGAAGCTTCTTGTCCTGCAAGAAAATTAAAAAAAAATAAAATAAAAAATACAAAGAAGGCGCGAGGCCGAGAAAACGAAGGGCAAATTTGCTGGTGGAAGCACCTTGGTAGCGCCGTTGGCATAAATGGGGATCATGTTTTCTGCCCCCTGTTTGACCTTCAACTCAATGTTTAGCTGACGCTCCAACGCAGCAATGCGCTGCTGGTTGGCAGACGGTCGACCGAGCGAGCCCGGAGACGTAGCGGCGTCTGGAAGAGGAGGGCAGCAGGTTAAGGGCATCTTGGCCAACGTACTGGAGCAGGAGAGCGGGACAAGATGAACGCTTGCGTCCGGTCAGCCAATCAAAATGACAACAAGGGGCGTGGCTTAGTGAGTGACCTCAGAAACTTGGCCGGTTGGTCCGCGCGCGAGTGTCTGGCTGTGCGACAAAGGCCGCCGACGCGCAAAGCAGAAATAAATGCAGCTGCGGAGCTGTCCGCAAATAAGCGACAGCATCGGGAAATTGAAAAACTCAAATCGTGGCATTTGTCGCCGATTGAACGCCCGTTAAGTTACGAAATCAGCAATTGCGGCACATTTTGAGCATTGGGGTTTTTTTTTTCCCCTAGCAGAAAGCGTACCTTGGTTGTCGTTGTGACTCTTGACCACGATGAGCGCATCGAGCTCCTGCAGCTGAGCGCGGAGGCACTCCAGCTTGCGTTTGGAACTGCGCAGCTGCGAGTCCACCTGCTGGGCATTTCTCTTGACGGTGGTGGCTCGCCGGAGGTTCTCGGCTCCCTCTTTGATCTTCAGCTCTTTGCGGATCTCCCTGCGGATCCTCTCCCGGTGCTCATCCAGGCGTTGCTGCACGCCGGAGTCCGAGAGGTCCGAGTTGTGGTCCAAGCCGAGTTGCCGCAGTACCGACAGCCCGCCCGGATCGCTCTGAAATCAGAAAGACTGCCAGTCTTCCTTTGGGTGGAGCGCGATGACCCCCGCGGCGACCCTGACAATCGACCGACCCCGAGAACGCATTTAACGTCTCCAAATGTTTGAACGGGACAGTCTCAGAAGAACACCTCCGAATGATTCAAACATTTTTGTCTCCAAAAACGTACGTGGCAAGTTGCACACAAACGACAATCCAAACGGGACTTTTTGTCGAAATCCGATGGAGCGACCGTGTGTTGCGCAAGTGTGGCAAATGTTGAGGTCAGTGAGTGTCTACCATGCGGCCACCCCCCCCCCCCCCCTCCCCTCCCCTCCCCGGCAGGGACCTCGGCGCTCACAAACCATGAAAGGCAGGAAAGGAGAATTTGCGCTGTGACAAACTCTCGCTCGTCACAATGCGACTTCATCTCGGGAGTTTTCGGACTCAAAATGCCCCGAGAGGAAGGCGACTTCCACAGTAGGGGCCGAAACAAAGGTGAGCGGCAGAACAGCAACAAGAGTAACACAAGTGATTCGGATTTCCAAAATGTGAAAGAGGAAGCAGCAGAAAAGCGAAGGCCACGCTCGACGCTTGGCGGGACGACAAGGCGGCCATGTTGATTTGAGCTGAAGATTCGCCTACCGAATGATCTGCGTCACTCTGCTCGGTGTGTACGAGGTCATCCGCGGGTTGATCCCTCATATGGTCCTCTATTGCATCCTCGCTAGCCATGTTTGGCCTCTGGCTTTACTCACCCCCTCCCACCCCTCCCTCCTCACTCGCTTCCCCACCCAACACTCGCGCGGCGTGCGCCACTAATACCAGCCTCTCAAAATCCAGAATGGATTTACGCTCAAAAGCTTGTCCAACTCCAGAGCGAGTGAACGAGCTGGAGGAGACGAGAGAGAGAGAACAGTGCAGACTTGGTCGCTTCCTGTTCTGCTCATGGAGGAGTCATGCATTTGGTGCACACACACACACACACACACACACACACACACACACACACACACACACACACACACACACACACACACACACACACACACACACACACACACACACACATTTGAGTATATGCAAGCACTGGTGGTTGTGCAAGTGGGAGAGCTCGCAGCCAGCCGGCTTCCTGTTACGACCCAAAGCAGAGAGGCAGCATTGTTTGATCAATTGCGGTCATATTAAACCAATTGTTCCCATCTCTAAAAATATGTACTCCAGTAAAAAAAAAAAAAAGAAGATTCATGAGGTCGATTTTTTTTTTTTTTGAAGTTGTCTTGCTGCTACGTTCGTAAGTGATCTGCACAGAACACGCCATTTACTCACATTCATGAGCAGAGCTGTGTTCAACTTGGAAACCCCACAAAGGGTAAAAAGGGCAAAACCTTTTTGCTGACCTTCGATTCCAAGTCAGTCCAAGGACTTGACATTTCAGCGTTTGTTTGTTTGTTTTTTTTTTTTTTTGCAGGCATCAATAGTTCCCAAAAATAGGTGCACCGTTGACTGGCCACAATTCTGCCGGTGGCCTGCTGACAACTGAGCCAAGCTAAGGAAAAAAACCCAACCTAAAAGACAATATAAGCTTTTTATTTGTGGAGGCACAATTTCTGTGTGCATGTGGCTCATGGATGCATAAGCAAACAAACATAACCCTGGCAAACTGGAATTATGATTTGCTCTCTGGTCCACTAGGAACGAGCTTACACAATGTACCTTGGACCGCGCGGGTTGCCCGCTAACCCCTACAATCCCTCTTATTGCGGAACAAATGAGGTTGCGCAATCTCCTTTTGATTTTTTGTGTTGTTGTGCAACTTGGCTGAATGGGTGCGCTATGCCGCCATGTACCTCACATGCATTCGAGTGAAAAAGTGCATGCGTGTGTTTGAATGATGCGCATGTGCGCATCTGTGTGCGGGCGCGAGTGTGCTCCACTCCACAGCTGGGGAGGATCACAGCAACCCGAATGGCATCTTTGTACAGAAGTCGATCTTCTCCAAAGACTTCAGCAAATGCTTACGTTGGTGCTGCCGGCTTTGTCCATTGTGAACTCGGCCGCGACAAAAAGTTCCTCTGTTTGGGCGGAATAAGCCCGCCAAAAATCCTCTCTGGGAAAAGTTCTGGAGTGCACACGCTTAACCTGGGGGAAGGGGTCGGAGAAATCTAGGTCCAAAAGACACTGCCGTCAAGCTAAATGGAAATCATAGCTCTTTGTTCCCGCTCTAGCACAGATTTTTAAGCAAATATTATTTGAAAGGGTTTTACTGTATCCAGGCAACAACAGAACCATCGCTTCAACCTGACAGAGGCTATCCCTATAAACTGTTTTAAAAGACAGCCAAGAGGGGCTGCGGGTGAGGAGAGGAATCGAAATCGAGCGGTAAATTGCCAGGTAGGTATCGGGAAGGTGGTAACCATAAACACTCACACAGTCAGAATGAATCACAAGGCAGCAGCCTAAAAGGAGTCCAAACAACCACAACGGTGTCGAACTTGCTCCTGTCTGGACTCTCCCTGTGCAGACACTGTATCCTATTCATTGAATGCCATTTATCCGCCTTAAGTTACTCCTCTCAAAGTTTCCTAAGCATTGTTTGGTGGTGGATTAAAACACACGCACAAAATGGCACCCGGCTCCTCCACCGTCTCCAAAAATGACGCATGACAACAATGGCGGAAGTTTAGGTTACATTTGTGCTACGCTGTGACTATTATATAGATATATCCGACCCTTGCCTACAGGTTAGAATAGCTCCTATTTTGCCCCCCCCCCCTCCCCGCATGCCGTTTTGGCCTCTGGGTGCAGACAGGACACCGTCAAGGATTGAGCCTCGAGTCTGCACTCCTCTTGGAGCCGACAGCGCTATTGTAGCACAACAAACAGACTCGATCGCATGACCCCCCGAACAGTAGCGGGAGAACTCATCTCAAATGCATCGGGGGTAACCGCAACCGGGTCAATCATACTCGGTGTCTCTCCGGGCGAGCTTCCGCTTACTCCGGTCACACCAGCGGCCTTTTGCGCACTCTGAAGAGGTCACGGCAAATCTTACAGGCTATAATCGGCCGACCTCAAAGGTCATCTCCAGCCGGACTCTGACCCAGATACTTTTCTATTCGGGCACAGGTCCGTGACGGGAGGGCCAAGTACGGTCAAAAATGGTGACGGAGAGATTGTGTTTTCAGACCATCCTAATGGCATCATCATGTTTGCGGACCTTGGCTTGAAGATGGTCCCTCAAGCGGAGCTAATTTGAACTGAGGTCCCTTTCGTCTAACCAGCTTGGACTCACCTCACAGGTTGTGAGGCGCGTAAACCGCACACACGCACGTGTCAAAATGACTGTTGACTGTGAAGGAGCACCAACACTATTTACAGCCCGTTGAAGTCAGTCTCGCCGTTTGTTACCGAACGGAATTTTTCAAATTCTCTCTTTTTATCTTCTCGCGGCAGAAGGAGAGACGAGGTCGCGAGCGCCGTGCAACTCGTCGCGGCGTATCATAACACAAGGGAGACGATCAGCCGAGTCGGATGAAGGAGCCCTCCGAGGACATTAAAGAAAATGGAAGAAGCCGCCGCCTCCCTCCTGCCGGATGATCGATACAAAAGTCATTTGGCCGCTCCGCTCCGCCCGGGAAAGAGCCGGCAGCGAGCGGCGGGAGCTCTGCTCTCCCGTGCTCTTACGCTCCAAACCCCAAAAGAAATAAACAATTCATGAGGGAGGCTGCAGACTGCAGACGGCAGCTTCCCCAAAGCCAACGTTACATTATCAGCTGGGCGCACCACCACCGGGCTGGATTTACACCCCTCAAGTCATCTGACGGAGGAGGGCCAAAAAGATAAACAGGCTGAGAGAAAAGAGTTGCGCTGCACTTCTGGTCAAGGCCTGTGTGAGAGTTCACGTGTTGCTCAAGGAAGCAAAAACAACGGCCAAGACATGGGGTGACCTCGACGGACCCGACCCACATTTAGATGATACCTCTTTAAAAAAAAAAAAAAAAAAAAAAGGATGAAAATCCGATGTAAATAATCCACAGATTATTTGATTACCAAAAGAATTCTTATCTGCAGCCCGACTGGTTTTACTTGAATGTATTTTGAACTGCAGTTGGCAATCGGTCTGTGATACGATGAGGATCTCCCACTGAATGTGGCCCGATGCCAGAGGGTTCAAGCGACCTCAATCGGCGCATCTCCGTCCGCCATCGCTCACTGATCATCGCCTGACGCTCTGCAGTCACCATGACAGCATCGGGATGAGAGGATGCAAGTGCAAAGAGTCTCGAAAATAATTTAAAAAAAACTTCACACATTACAGCTGCTGAGTAGACAACTGGAACGCACTCCGGTACATAAACTATACCAAAGTGGACAATAGTGAAATTAGGGATGCGTCTTATAATCAATGACTCAATTAACTGATCATAAAGATATAACGTAAAGATATAAATAAAACTCACGCTCACATTCACATCTAGGACACTACTAGGAGGCTTTAATCAACCAAGCGCGTTTTTAAAATGAGAAGAAGCCACAGCGCCCCAACAAGCACACACGGATAAGTTGCAGGAAGGCCACAGCCCAAATTGGAAAGCCGCTCACCCAAACGACCGTACGGGATTGAGAGAATTCCCAAAACAGTCGGAATGTGCCCGAGCGCTGCCCGGATGGGACAGAACCACAGCTGACCTTGATCATTTTGGACCATTTCCTTGTACGCCATCCTGCGTTGGATTGACACCGGGAGAACTGTAACCTGACACACGGGGACGACTGCACGACACCTTCCAATGACTCACAGCAGGCATTGTGGGAGTCCACGGTGTCGTGCCCCTTTCATTCAAAGCATTGAATGGAATTGCACAAAGACTGAGAAGATATAACTTCTTGAAACAATCCAAACGCTTACTTATCCCAATCGATTAGAAGTTTCCCCTTCTCCAATTTCAAGATATTAATTCCAAAGAACGTCAAATGCTAAATAATCAGTTCATGCCCTACGTGCAACAAAGGCGTCAGAAAGTCAAGAACTTACTTGCAGCTCGTTGGCCATCATGTGCTTCCAGGTGACTCCTATTAACCGCCTGCTTCGCTTTCAAGATCAGATCATGGTGCACTTCCCGAGAAAGCGGCCAAACGTCGGGTGCGCCGTGGTCAACGACGGTGACAAAAAACTACTCGGAGAAAGTGTCAACGTGAACCCGGCCGGGAGATGCTTTGAGCGGAGAGGAGAGAGGAGAGAGGAGACAGTCGCCTCCTCGTTGCACCCTGAGCCGCATCGCGCAGTTGCACGGCGTCCTGTGCTGGTGGGAGCGAGGGTCGTTGAGGTGGCTGGCCGCTCATCCTCTGCAGATGGGACACGGAAGGGTCGCCGCCGGAGTCACCGCCGCGCTCCGCTCCACTTCGCGACCATCGCCGGGACCACGTCGCCACAAGTCAGCGAGCTCCTAACAAGACGCGGTTGAACGCTGACGGGAGCTCTGGGGAGGGCGAAACGGGCATCAAGTCACTTAAGGGAGGGAAAGGAAAACAGCACCTCCGGTTTGACCCTTCAAAATATAGCTACTACGGTGCATGCGTGTCGATGCTAAGGAGCAGCCGTTGGAAAAGTCCTCACCTACTTGAGTAGAAGTACTGTACTGTACAAATATAGTGCCAGTGTAAAAAAATATATACTGGTAAAAGCAGAAGTACGATTTCAACCCCTTCTGAAAAGTAAAAAGAAAATTACAGGTTGTAATTTGAGTACAAAACTAAAAAATAAAGATGAATGTTTACAAAAAGATCCTTAAACTCCACAAGTGGTTCTAGTGGTGTGTGAAACCAATGTGTGTTTATGACGCTGATGGCCCTCCTTGTACAGTAATCTGCTATGACACATTGTACACAACCTTAGTAGCTTTAATAATAGGATCACAGTCAATGTTTAGGGTTTACTGTACCTTTAATAATCCATCTCAGTTGGGTAGAAAGACACATTTGATTACATTACCATTATTTTAAAGAAGTGAGAATGGCTGGCGACCAGTCCAGGGTGTAACTTACCTCTCGCCTGAAAGTCATCCAAGACTGACTCAAACCAACGGCAAGGAAATTAAAAATGCCTCATTCCTTGTTGATTAGGCCAAGGGATGTCTTATTTTGAAAGTGTAGCCTATTTCCCCGCGTGATAGCCATAGCTATTAATGAAAGCTTGATGCAGTCCAGCACTCGAGTGTGCTTCATCCGGACCTGTTGACATTGACAAGCGGAAACCACAGCAAGGTGGCGCTAGCAGCCGTATGCTTCATCGTTGAATACATTCATTGGCCATCATATTAGGCGCTACTGCACAATGACTTCGAATGTGGTTGTAGTTGTCAGTGGTGTGGAACAGTTCTGCGCCATGCTAAATGTTTATGTTTCAAATAGGATTTGAGGAAACATACAGCACAATGTACGATGCGGTGCGGTTCCACTTTCGTGTCATTCTGACAGTCTCAATCGAAAATGGGCATGACGAAATGATTTGTGACGGACCATATTGTGCAAGTGTATAGGCAGATGTACCCGATTTAATAGTCATGGGCTGGCATCGGCGTGTAGGGTCGGCTCGAATCTATCGATCCATTTTCTATATTGCTCGTCCTCAGTCTGTCCCAGCTGATTTTGGGCAAGAGGCAAGGCACACCCTGGATTGGTTGCCAAACAATTGCAGTACAGATTGGCAAAAACACCCATTCACGCTCACATCCAAATTCTCGGATGTAAAAAGCACGATTTATATTTAATAAGTTTGGAGTGCATTAGACATATGACAGACATCAGCCCACTTTATTCAAGATAGGAACAAAGGTCTTTCAGTTTTGCACAGAAAGCGAGATGGCAAATGGAACACCGGAAGTTGTGCGTTTTTTAAAAAAAAAAATCGAAATTTCACATAAAACATAATTTTCACTTTCAACAGTGACGTTTCACACGAATACATCAACATCACATAAAGACACTAAACATGTCAAGAAAAAACAGGGAAATTGAGGCACTATAAACCGTATAATTTAAATGAAACATGCATTGCTAATGTTGGTTGTGCTACATCAGGGGTGACCAAAGTCGGTCCTCAAGGGCTGCTATCCTGCCTGTTTTCCAGCTCTCCCAAGAGCAACACACCTGATTGAAATCATCAGGAACGTTCTAATGCTGCTTCAGAGCTGGCTGATGAGCTGATCATCTGCATCAGGTGTGTTGCAGCCGGGAGAGCTGGAAAACAGGCAGGACGGCGGCCCTCCAGACCCGAGCTGGACATGCCTTTGCTACATCGCTCGTCGGAGTTGGAATGTTTTTGATCAAACTTTGGATGAATCAATAAGGATTTATAGCAGCTATCAGCAACATTTATTGATTGTCTTAGAAATCTTATTTTACAGAACATATTTCGTGTTACCCACGTAGAAAATGATTTATAAAACTATCGAGTAGGGCTTATTGTGCATTTAAGACGCCATACATAATGGCAGATATAGAAACTCTTTCCATAATGGCAGATATAGAAAATGCGGCTTCTTTATTGTATAGATACTTGCTGTATAAATTGTGTAGAAAACTACAACCTATATTCTGGACATGCTGCTTTGAAAAGTCATATCAAGTAGGATTCATCAAACTCCTCAATGAGCAGTCCAACATAGAAGAGCATTACATCTATACCGCATCAATTTTGCATTCGGTGAATATCTTGCCCAACCTTCAGATGGCGCTGTTGTTTTTATCATATGTATTATCAGGTTCAGCCTACCTTCCGACCTGTAAATGGTTGATAAATGTCTACACACCCCTGTTTCTGTGATATAAAAAAAAGATGCCTAAGATAAATATTTTTAATACTATTACCTCCGTTAATGTGACCTCTAACCTGTAAAATTAAATAGAAAAAAAACAATAGACACATTAACGGTGGAAAAAGTTTTGAAATGTTTGATATTTAACAAAAGTATGGCATTTGAACAGGGGTGCATGGACTTTTTTTTTTTTTTTACACCAAGTGTATCGTAATGTATTATGACTAACTGATATTACGTATAATAAAATATGTGATCTAGCCTGCACAGTGAAATACATGAACAGCATACATTTAGAAAAAAAAAACAAAAAAACATCTGAGCATAATGTCCTCAATGGCAGTTATGGAGTTTGTGGAAGCATTAGCCACTAATATAGACAACAAAGAATTTACTGTTGGGGTTTTCCTAGATCTAAAAAAAGCTTTTGACACAATAGATCACAGTATATTATTGAAAAAACTAGAAAGATATGGCATTAGAGGTGTAGCTTATAAATGGATAAAAAGTTATTTAGAAAACAGATATCAGTACGTGCAACTCAACAATAAAAAAACGAATCAACTAAAAATCACTCACGGAGTTCCTCAGGGGTCAGTGCTTGGTCCAAAACTATTCATCTTATATATAAATGATATCTGCAAGGTCTCAAAACAATTTAAATGTGTCCTATTTGCTGATGATACAACTTTCTACTGTTCTGGAATAAATCTGAAACAGCTCCTGACAACCGTAGAAAACGAATTAAACAAATTAAAAAACTGGTTCGACAGAAATAAATTGTCACTTAACCTGAAAAAATCGAAGTTAATTGTTTTTGGCACAAGACCAATCAAACACCAAGCTAAAATTATGGTAAACTCAATTGAGATAGAAAGAGCGTATGAAACCAAGTTTCTCGGATTAGTAATAGATTCAAAACTATGTTGGAAGCCACATATCGATAACGTAAAAAGAAAAATAGCCAAAACCGTAGGGATCCTCTACAAAACCAAGGAAGTGCTAAATAAGAGATCTTTGTACACATTATACACTTCATTATTATTACCATATATGACCTACTGTGTGGAAATATGGGGAAATGCCTGCAAAACAAACACACTCCCTATTCTCAACCTACAAAAAAAAGCAATTCGAATTATTAATAGATCAAAATATACGGAACCCACAAATCCACTATTTATCAAATTAAATACGATGAAATTTTATGACCTGGTTGACTTTAAAATCGCCCAATTAATGTACAAAGCACACAATAACCTGCTCTGCCAAAACATTCAGAAGTTTTTCGAAATTCGAGAAAGCAGCTATGATTTAAGAGGTACCAACTTATTCAAAAAACTCAAAACAAGAACAAACATCAAGCAAAGAAGTGTATCTATCAAAGGCGTTAATCTGTGGAATAATCTCGAAACGGACCTGAAAATGAGTAAATCGCTTGCTGAGTTCAAAAACAAATTCAAAAAAATAGTACAAACAACCTACATCAATCAGAGTTAAAATGATAAATTCAAAACATTAAATATAATGATAAATCAGAACTAAGTTGATAAATAGAGAAAGGTATATAAATATCCATTATGAATACAAGAGAAAATTGACACAAGAGTGTCAGGGTGTGGAAGTATATAATCCCGATACAAACCAAAAGTTGTAAAAATATCACGGTTAAGGGTAAAGTATGAGCCTTAATGGAGACTTCTTTCTTCTTACTTTTTTCTTTTCTGATTGATATAAAAATGATTTATTAGATACAATCACATAACGGGGTAGGACTAGATAAGTTTTTTACTTCTTCCTACTCCCTTGAACATAATAACTGTGTTGTATGAAGATTGATTTCTTTCTTTTTTTATCTACCTTATTTTCTGTCAAATTATTACTGTATATATGTTTTATGTTCAATAAACAAACCAAACCAAACCAATCCTTTCGGGATTAAAGATTCCCCCATCCTCACCAGCTGCCTGCCCAAAACGGTGCATTGTCTCATCCCAAATAAAGCCTTCTTCCCTCAGCATGACATCATCGGTAACCTTGGCGACTCCCTGAATGCTGGCCGACCCAGGAAATGAGGCGACGGCTTTGGAATTTGCGAGGGATGACAACAACTGCACCCCGGACGCCCCCGCCCCGTCTCCCAACACCCTCGCAAGGCCCTCGGCCGCCCATTGCAGTCCCCTCCTCTCAACGACAGGACAAGGAGGGCCTTCTTCTCTCCCACACCCGCTTCAGTCCTCCCTGACTGATGGGTGCATGAAATCCCGGTTGTCCGATGAAGTCACAGCTACATTCGGTGACTGCGTTCTGTTGAGTGTGCCCAAAGCCTTTCCAGACTGGAAATAATCCTATTTGATGAATACAATGGTCTGTTTCATAGCACTGTTTTTTCCCCCCACGTACGAGGGTTTGGTGGCCCACAACAAACATCAATAAACACAACGGACACTTACCTGTACGGACACTTCAACTCGCATGCAAATTAAAGTAAAACAGAAGTGCAATTTGTCATAGTTTAAGAGGCATATGCACAACCACACACTCGCAGGAGGAGTGTTGTTCCCGTGCCACATCATTGTAAACACAAAGCGGTGCTTTGAATTGAAGACGAGTTGAGCAAGGAAGCACGCTCTGGTCCTACTTAACAGGCCGTGATATGCGTGGCTGGATAAGGGCAATTAATCACACAGCCCTGCGCAGTCTAAAATAAAAGGGTGCTAAATATAAATCCTTGCGCTCATATGACCGATTACAAGTCCTGATCAAAATCGTCAATGTTCAGGCTGCGTCGACTATTATATAAAAACAAAAACAAAGGTTCAATTGTAACCGGATAAACACATGGGTAGAAGCTAAACATGCCGTGACCCAAACCGCAAATGAAAGTTCACAAACTTGAAAGACATTATTTAAAACACGTCGGGTCTGTCGTCTACTGGTCATGATCGTAATCATTATGATAGCTAATGTTGCCATCGCATTTTATCGGCAGCTCGTCTCGCTGATTTCAGATCAGCGACTCGGAGAGGAAAACATTTCTTGACCGTTATGTACGATTCCGTATGTCATTGCTTAATTCTTATACTGAGTTGACTATTTAGTTGGAGTTTTTTTCCCCCAGATCTAGTTCTGTATATATTTTGGGCAACCACAATAAGCCGACACATGGCAAGTGTGCTGCAGTAAATCGCCCCATGATTAGTTTTGGGTTCGCAAAACCTGCTATTTTCCTTTTTGTGCGCACTGTCACTCTTATTTTGTACAGTCTCTGGCTTATTTTGGGTGTAATTCCACTGTCAACTACTAGATGGTGCTATATTATTTTGTTGAAAGAAGAATGAAACGCCAAAGTATTTTATTTCAGGCCCGCCTAGTTTCTCCTGACTTTGACTTTTTGCAGCTGCAAACGGGGACAACCGTCGGCTCCTTTTATAATTTACATTTTATATTATATTGTTAAATGCTTGTTGGTTTAAGGGAAAAAATATTATTTGTTCACTGTGATTTGAATGGATTGTGATAAGACCGTCTGAAATCTTGCCACCTAACTTCCCAATGAGCATGTTGCAAAAGAGCAAACTTTTCTTTTGTCTTACATGTCCTTGTTTGTTGGGTGACTAGTGCTGGGTCTCCACCTCCACCACAGTCCAGTCTCCAGGTGAGGAGGCCCCCTGGTCATCCGGGGAGTAGCTGCTGACTGATGTGACGGTAGCAGCGGGAGGACTGAACTGCCGCAGCAGGTTGGGCCACTGGCCGCTGTCGAGGCGATTCAAGGTTCCGCCCGTCCCCACGGGTAAGAGGAGGAGAGGTGGACAGCCTCCGTTTCCAGACAACATCAGCGTTTGGTTGATCAGCTGCTGAACAATGTCCACCTTTTGGTTCCACTCCGCTTCGTGCGGAGGCAACGGACACAGCTGTCTCTGGTAGTCTCGCATCCTCCTCCTCCCTTGCGCGTTCCCGTTCTGCTCAACTGCGGCGTCCTCGTCCTCGTCGCTGGTTTCCATGGCTTCGTAGATGGTGCACAAACCCGAAGAGGGCGAGAGCGCGACTCCGGTCGGGCTCCTTCTCAGCTGCTGCTGCTGCTGGATCTGCTTCTGCTGCATGCGGTACTGCTGCTCCAGCTCCAGTTGCCACTGCAGGACCTGCCTGCGCTGGCGGTGCTCTTGCTGCTGCTGTTGGAGCTGCAGCTGAAGAAGTTCCCTCCGCTGCTTCTCCAACTGCTTCTGCTGCTCAAGCCGCAGCCGCTCCTCCTCCAACCACTGCCTCTTCTGCCTCTCCTGTTCCTGGCGATGCTGCATTTCCCGAAGCTTCTCCTGGTGCTGCCGCAGCCTCCGCAATTGCTCCCCGCGCAAAGCGCGCGCATCATCGTTGCCGGTTAAAGGTTGTTCGATTTGGGCAAACTGCGCCGCGACGGTTGGGTCGATGGGCCTCCTGTTGCCTGGAACCAGTGCCAGATAGTGACCATTGGCTACGGGAAGCGCGGCGGAATGGTTCCGGTTGCGGTGGTCTTCCAGGGAGCGCGTATGCAGCCGGTCATCCGCTTCATCTCTCTTCTTGTCTCCTGTGAGACATTCGGTGTCACTTTGTGCATCCGTCAGATGCATGCAGAAATTGAACGGGTGGCACAAGGACAAGGACAAGGAGGTGGTGGGTTCAGGAGAAATCTGACGGGGTGAAGGTGCAACTAACTCAAAGGAACATTTCAACATTCAAGACCGCAGTTGCGCCGGTAACCCGTCCAGCGCAACATATCAAAGAAAAAGTATTTCCGCGTTTTTTGTCGTCTACTTGCTTTGAGCATAATGTTTTATTGCACACGGTGGAAAAAGAAAGCCTCGGGATGAATTTTGTGAATTTAACACCCCGTAAAAAAAAAGAAAAAAACGGTAGCAACCAAGACTGTGGACAGTAAAAAGGTATTCGAGCCCAATAATAATAATAAATTGCATTCATATTTGCAGGGCATTTTGGCGCTTGACATGACTTGACAGGCAGGAGCGACTGCGGCCGCATGATAACGTGGGCAGCCAATGGAAATGCCTGCACTTGTCTCAGTCTTCGTTATCACACGGCGCAGCAGTCATTCCCCGCACACACGATGCAATACAGAAGAGGATAGACAGGGAGTCCCGTCACCGAGATAAAATTGCACTCAAAAAGTCAAAATCAGCCAGCAACGCAAGTGTACTTTTAAAAATATCGAATTGGTGATGAGCATCGGTGAAACTCGTGCTCGAGATCATCAACGACCAATGAAACCAGTCATTTTCGGCATATTTAGAATGACGTGCAGGTCAAACATAGTACCTCAAAAATACCGCAATTTTGAGTGAGTTGATTCTTGTTTAAAAAAATGCCATTGTGTTGCTAAAAGGCACCTCGGTAAAACCCGACGGCTGCAGTTTACCGACTGCCACAGAGGCCAGTGGTAGTCTCCCCGATTTGTTTTCACCACCGGCTTACTAAGACTCATGAGCGGAAGCGAGGCTCGACTAGGACAGGACACGGGTACAGTAGACGGTAGGCACATGCTCCATGTCAGTTTACAAATGGCTCCGGAGTGTCGGGGCGGGAGTGCGCAAGGCACGGGAAAAGGCATGAATGGCGACAGCAACATTCAGAGGCATCCGTGTGGCTCGCGCCAGGGTGGGAAATTTCTTGGTGCGGGCTAACGGCACAAAAGCATGAAGACGACGTGTCTTTGCTGTGAGGATGTGGAGCTTTTTTTTTTTTTTTTTCCCATTCTTTTCTAAACGTGGACAAACCGTGCCAAGCCTATTTCCTGTTTGGCTGGGTTTGGTATTTTTTCTTTCTTTTATTTAGTTTTTTAAATTGCACTAAAGAGCCAAGAGTACCAAATGTTTTTGTTCCATGGGAAAAAAAAAAGATTTTTACTGAGGCCATTAAATCAGTCATGAGAGTGGTTTTCTTGGGAGTTTGGATCTTCCAAAAGCTCAGGGCGGAATGGTTTTGCCAAATAACAAAATCTAGTGTCCAACTGGTGCCCAAAAGAGGAGCTTTTGTGCCCCCACGGACAAAGTACGTTGAACCGGAAGGTGGCAAAATTGGCCATGTTCCCAACCCGTTTCGAAAGCTCCACAGAGCACCTAACGAGTGAGCGCCACCCTGCCAAAGATGAGGTCTGAATGTGACGTTGGCGTTGACAGGTCATGTCAAAAAGGCATGAACATGCTTGGAGGGCACGAGGGTAACCTCTGCATTCTTTCATTTGACAAAATTCCATTTTGCATCACTTCCTGTTTACCGATTATTCCCATGGGAAGGAAGAGGCGGCGCCATGGGAAAATAAACGTGCTGACAAACAAATACTGCAGTGACTGAAACACAAGGGTAGTCGTTTGCTGGAAGACGGAGGAAAAAAAAAAAGAAAAGAAAAAAGAAACAGGAACAATGCCTTGCAATGATGTTTTAATGGAATTTTGAAAGACAACCTAGTGTGAACTATTAATTTATGAAGAGATTGAGAGTAGAATTCCTTGAACGGTATCAGATAGTACACAGTCTTTTTGCTAGGTAAACATGCAATATATCGTTGAAAGAGTTAACCAAGCGTCCACTATGGGTGTGAAGCTGCGAGAGAGATGATGAGCAATTCGGGGTCAAATCACAAACGACAGACTAGTTCGTCTTTTCGGCCACACGACGGACGCGCTAGCTGCGGTTTGTCATCGAGCCACTGAAAATCGAAAGCCAGAAATACTGTCGGCAACTGCATGTTCTACGCTTGAGCAATCTATGCAAACAAAAGAACCGGACACAGTTAAAAACGTCACCTTAATCAACGGCAATCTAAGACTCCCATACCTACCTTGACACATCTGTAGAAGCGTTAATAAACTAGCCTTGATATGGACGGAACAAAAACCAACTTCTTAAAGAGCATGGCGCACGGAACTATCACTACGGTGCTGCTGAACGCTGAGGGTATATACACAAAATCGGGAGGTTCGGGATAGACGGAAACAAACAAACAAAAAAAAAGAACCAAATTTAAAAATAAAAAAAAACATTGACATTTGATAGGTAAAAACAGCAGGATAAATACAGTCCCATTGGTTCCTTCTGTTTTTGTTGTTGTTGTTGTTTTCGTTTAAAAGTTCAGTCACATTGGATCAATCCGTCCGTACCCTTCAACCGAACTTCGAAAGAACATTCGACTAGAAAATGATCTTAGTTCTTGTACATTGGCTAAGTTGAAGCCGTAGACTTAAAAGCGTGGCCATAACAGTGAAGGAGCCTTCATTTAAAAATCGCTACAGTCAACATTTTCATCTTCTTGGTCGTCAATTTCCTAATATCTTGCTCTCCTTTTTGTTTTCTTCTAAGCTATCTAACCCAACTGGAGCGAAGACAAACACTAGGTAAAGGGGGGGAAGGTTGCGGGGAAAAGGTGCATTCCGGGGGGAGTACCTGCGAGGGGCTTATACATTACCTTCCAGATAATCTGTCTTATCACATATGGTGGAGTAGTAGGATGGCTGGTTCTCATCCGTATTTGCAGATTCCACAGGCCCGTGGTGGAGACTTGCCTCCAATGGATCCACCTCCTCGAGGTGCTGTGCGGTCAGCTCACCCCCGAGCATGTAGCGGCGGTCATCCAGACCGGGCTGCTTATCTTCCGGAAAACTCAAGGGCATCAGGTCCACAGGTCGGCCCAGGAGGTCCTCGGCCTGGGCGGCGGCGGCGGCGGGAGGCGGCAAGGTCAGCTCCTTGATGAGTGACGGGTCCTTGGCCTCCTCTGGTAGCTGCTCCTCATTTTCCAGGGAGAAGATGCCGGGGCTCTTTCCGCAGCTCTCGGCCATGGAGTGGGCGTTCGAGTTAGATGTGGTGCAGTCAAAGCCATAGGACGCCACGGAATTTGCCGACTGGGGAGTGGTCCCCCCTTCGTCCTCCTCACCCTCTCCTGCCGGTGTTTCTCTGACCTCCTCATCCTCGTCGAGAGCGGACAAATTGCACGTCGGAGTCGGGCTTTCAAATGCGGCGCTTTCATCCGTGGTCACGGGCGCATCGGCTTCATTAATCTGCATCTCCCCCTCTGTGTCACTGGCCTCGTCGACAGAGGTGGTAGGCGACGATGGGGCAGATGCCGGAGCAGTTGGGGGTCCCGTTCCCAGGACCTCATCGGCCGGCAGTGTCTCCGCCTCTTCCTCTTCTCCGTCGCCTTTCTCCAGGTGAATCCCCAGATCCTGCTCCATGTCAGGCTGGAGTGACGCAGGAACCGGAGTGTGCTGCTTGTCCGAGCGGGATTCCACCCCTGAACTGCTGTCGTAGTCCCGTAGTTCTTCTGGCGTGCTCGTCTCGCTGCCGCTGCGGGCGGCCAGTGCTGTGCCACTCAGACTGCTGGACCGGGAGAGGCCGGCAGGGGCGGGAGCGAGCGTATTTGGACTATCTTCAGGGACGCAGGCGCCCGGCCCGTGGAAGGACCGCTGTCGCTCAGAGTCTTGCCCCGAGAGAGGAGCCAAGAAAGGGGAGCTGCCGGCCAAACCAGTTTGGGCAGGGGACCGCGTGGGGCTTTCAGACTCTCCGGCGCCGTGCTCCGAGATCGGGCTGGGGGAGGAGACGGAGCGCGACGAAGCCGGCTGAGGCTGAGCCCAGGTATCGGAAAAAGGGTTGGTCTGACCCCAGGAAGTGGTGGGAGGGATAACGGATGGCGAATCGGCGCGATTGAGGTTGTCTAAATGCGCCTCCTCGTGAAAGTCGTCTTCTGCGTTCTCACAGCTTTCCGTGACTCCGTCACTGTGCATTTCTACATCTTCATCCTCTTCGTCCTCATCTTGTTCTCGCTGCTGGAACACGTGATGATGTTCCTCCGCTCTCTCCGAACTTAAATCCATGTCATCCACACGTTCGTCCTCTTCATCATCTTCTTCATTGGCTAAGGTTTCCACGTTGGGAGAGCCCATGAAGTTACCGTCACCTTCAGAGCCACGGAGGCTCGAGTCGATCAAGGCGTCCGAGCTCTGAGTACCTTCCAGTATCGCGGTGTGCTGGGTGCTGCTGAAGTCGGAAATGCCCTGCTGTCGGCTGCTGGTGCAACTGCTGACATCCTCGGAGTCCATCCCTGACAGCAAGTCGTCGCAGTGCCAGCCGGTAGAAGCGCCGAAAGCCGAAGGTCTGATCTGGAACTCCTCCGAGGGCTGAGAAGTGCTGGTATCAGTGATCATGGAGGAGAGATGATGGCCCAACCTCCTCTGCTCCTCATCTTCTTCATCCTCATCCTCATCCTCCTCATCTTCATTTATTTCTTCATCCGCCTTTTCCACCGCTACTTCCTTTTCATGAGGCGACGGCGTGTGCCCGGAAGTAAAATCCTCCATGGCCGAGGCACCCAAAAATTGAGGCTGCGCCATCGCATAGAAGGCCTCTGCGGAAGGAGCAGCGGAAGTCATCAGATTCTCTTCCTCATCTTCTTCATCTCTCCTCGTCTCCCATTCCTCGTCCTGGTCATTGCGCTCCCCCGCCGGGAAGCTCATCATACTGTGAGACACCTGGGGATCAATATCACATGGCTCCACCGTCCGGTTCCTGTTCCAAGGATCCGGTCGGATGTGCATGCTCAGCAGATCAGAGGGATCCTGAAATTCTCTGATCTGAGAAACAGGGACCGGTGGCGAACAGGGAGGAGACATGACTGTAGTTCCGAGGGAAGGAACCGAGTCCCTTGCAGACTGATCAAATTTGAAAGGGTCATTTTGTGCCGATTGTTGAAAATCGGAAGCTGGCTCGTGACCGAATGCGGCTCCCTGGTGCGGCTCCTCTGTGGGCTGACGGAATGCTTCATCGGGGACCTCGGGAGACATTTGGCATGCATGAAGCAGAGGTTGTTCTTCCACAGGCTCTGGTGTCAACTCTCGCAGGGGCTCGGGTTCTGATTCAAGAAGGGTTTCAACGTTTGCATCTTGCACTGGTTCTGGTGGGAGATCCCGAAGGACTTCTGGTGTTGGTTCTCGCAAGGGTTCCGGGGTGGCTTCCCGCCTTGTTTGCGGTACGATTTCTGGTTGAATTTCTGCCGTTAGTGCACTTGCTTGTTCTGGTGACGCCTCTGGAGTGGGATCTGAAGTTATTTCTTGCAGAGGTTCGGGACTTGAATCTTGTTCGGGTTCTGGTGTGAGCGCTCGTAGGGGCTGCGGTGTGATCTCGAGCGCATGTTCTGGTGTTGGTTCTCGAACAGCATCCGGTGTAAATTCTCCCATAGGTTCCGGTGACGATTCTCTGAGAGGTTCTGGTGATTGTTCTCGTCGGGGTTCTGGCGTTAGTTCTCGGCCAGGCTGTGGTGTAGGTTCTCGAATGGATTCTGCTGATGGTTGTAGTATAGGCTCCGGTGTAGGTTCTCGTATAAATTCTGGTGTAGGTTGCGCTACGATCTCTGATGTTTGTTCTCTGACAGGCACCGGAGAGGGTTCTCGTATAAATTCTGGCGTGGGTTCTCTGATATATTCTGGTGTTGGCTGTGGTATGGGCTCTGGTGATGGCTCTCTCATGGGTTCTGGTGCGGTTTCTCGTATGGGTTCTGGCGTGGGTTCTTGCCTTGGTTCTGGTATTTTTTCTTGTTGAATTTCCGGTGTTTGTTCGTATGCTTGTTCTGTTGACGGCTCCGGAGTGGGATCTGAAATGATCCCTTGTACCGCAAAGGCTGATGGGATCGTAGGAGGCATTTGCTCTGCAGTTGCGCCTTGAGATTCCACCAAGGCCGCCTCTGCGGGTGATTGGGACTCATTTGACCCTACAATGGTAGCTGCTGCACCAGCTATTGCTGCAGCAGCAGCAACAGCAGCAGCAATTTCCCCTCCAGTTTCAGCAGCTTCTTCTGCTTTGGGTCCACGTTTCACAGGCGTTGGGGTGCTGCTGCCCACAGTCTTCTTGGCGCTAGTATTCTTGGTTGCCACGGTTTTGGAGGCTGGTGTCTTGGCGACATCCTTGGAAGGTGTGGACTTATTCTCTTGTGTTTTGGAACGGTTCGGTGCCTTTGCGTCTGCAACTTTACTTACAGATGGCTTTTTGGCTAGACTGTCCGATTTTGAAGCTGGTTTAGGCGCCTCGGATCTTGTTGATTTCAGAGTTGCAGAGGGTCGGCTGAGTGGAGAGTCTGCAGACTTTTTGGCTGCTGGGGTGGCAGATTTGGTAACATCTAGTGGGGGGAAAAGAACCCACAAATAGTATTACAATAATATAATGAGAATACCACCACATAAAAAGGAACAACAAATAGGGAAGAAAGAAAAAAATCCATCCCTTTTCAACGCTGCCTATCTTGTACCGGGTCATGGGGTGCTGAAGCCTATGTGCTCTGAACTGGTTGCAGGGTACATAAAGAGATGAAGGGATATTTACACTTCAACTCACACCGTCACTGGGTGGGAACCGAACCCACACTGCCTGCACACAAGTCATGTCAAGTGTACCACTACGCCATCAGTGACTGGCAAAAAAGGCATTTAAAGTACACCTTTATGTGATAATATATAAAAATATGACTGGAAATGCACGGCTGTAGAAAATGTCTTCTTTGTCAGATTGCTGGTAAGAATCCAGCAAGTAGGACGGGTATGTAAGACCGCAGAACACTGCAGCAGCCACAGTCACGACAAATTCTGGTTCTCCGAGCCTCAGCGATAGTGATAGTGATGATGCTGAGGCAATCCCCTGAGCCAACGTCATCGCTCACCTGCATCTTCTGATGCGTTCATATGAAACTTGATCAGCAATGTAAACACGAAGAAGAATAACAGGAGCAGTTATTTATATGCAGACACACTAGCAGTTTTGTGGATACTCTATGCCAGGGGTGTCAAACGTACGGCCCGCGGGCCGGAGCCGGCCCGCAAGGGGGTTCAATCGGGCCCGCGGGATAATTTAAAAGTGAAAAAAAAAGCATAAAACACTGAATTAATATTTTTAATAAGGTGCAATTCATTGAGTATCCGCTAGGGGACACGGTTTTGATCAGAGAAGAAGACAACAGCAGCCTCAGTCCGTCACTGAGACAGACCCATGGCAGCAGACGCTATCAATAGCACTCTCACATTTACACATTTAATAGCACTCTCCTTAGTTTGCAAGGTGTCGGCAGGGATTGCATTTCGATTTTATATGCACGTGTAAATGGTTTAAAACTTCCTTTCTTTATAAATCTCGTTTAATCTTCAAGTGCATGACTATATTTTCCAATACCAATTACTTGTTAAAGTTTGTACAATCAGTTGCAATGCATATACGTGAACGATAAAAGTAAATTGTCGAAGGAATTGCAAGGTGCTTCATGAAATGTTTTGTAAAAGATATGTTCATTAAATTTCAACATTTTCCTAATGCTCTTGTGCTTCTTTATACCAAAACAAAGACATATTGTTTTGGTTACTTATAGCAAAGTGCGGTATCATTTTAATGGTCCGGCCCACTTGACATCTCCCGAGGCCGTACGTGGCCCACCATGTGAAATGAGTTTGACACCCCTGCTCTATGCAAAGGAGTCTGCAAAAGGCAATACAGCCACCAAGCGCTGAGGTTCTTGCATCTGGTTTCATCCAAATCCAGCAAAGCGGATGCAGTTTACAGATTGTACTTTTGAGTGCAGCGTACCTTTTTTTGCAGGGGTTATGTTTCGAGATGTTTGAGATGCAGGGGTTTTGACAGCAGAGGGAGTAGATGAGGCCGATTTGGTTGCAACACTGTTGGCACCGGTAGCGGAGGTTTTCAGGGTGGCCGGTTTGGATGTCGCGGCGGGGCTCTTGGTTGTGATGGTGGAGGGCGGTCGAGTTGAGCCTGTGGTAGGACGGGATGCGGTTGTGCCGGTTGTGGGTCTGCAGAAAGAAAAAAAAAGTGAAATATGTAAGTAGCATACAGGTTAGGAACATGGATCCAATGTGTTTCAGTCTGGGGTCAGAAGGGAATCTTTAACGATGCGTCGGTCGTTTCAACGCAAGTGAAACGGGAACGCTGAAGAAACTGTGGAAAAAGGAAAAGTGCAATTCCAGAAAACAACAATTGTAAAACGTGCCACCTCAGAAGCGGTGGTTAGACTATAATTAGTTCGATTAGATTAGCGTTGATTTAGCGGCGACCGTAAAATGACCTCATCCGACACAGATGTGGCATCAGCCCCAATCCTTGTGTAAGCAGTTTAAGGAAATTGATCTTAACCCGAAAACTACTCTCTGCGGGACTTACAGAAGTAAATAAACCTCCTTGTCTCCTTCTCAACTCAGTTCAGTGCATCGAGCTCACTTACGCATTTTGTAAAAGCCCAGACTCTTCTCTCTCAACTACAAGTTCGTGAGGAATCATTAAGTGGGACAGGAAGTGAATGACGATGTACCCCAGAGAGGCATCTACCCTCCCCTCGGTCTCTGAACAGGATATTCATCCCATGTTGAAGTGACACGTGAGGCAGTACGCATCAGCCTGCATGCTTGGCTTGCTTGCTTGGCCCCGAAGCGGACTGTGTGTCAGGTCTGAGCAAAGTAACCTACATCGAGTCGCCCTGACAAGGCGATGGTGCGCCGTCTTCAGGGTACATGCTACACTAACCGCCACTTTCTAAATTAAGACTTGAGTTACCGCTGACAGAACGAGAACAGTGGGGAAAAGGAAGATGGCTGGGGCCACGTTAATCTTTCATAGTGAATGGACTCGAAAATAAATAAATAAAATGGAAAAACTGAAAAAAAAAAAAAAAAAAAAAAGAGCAAGCACTGTGCACTGGAACAAGGTTTTGGAGACACGAAATAAGACCGGAATCAAACGGCAGTCCCGAAACCGGGATGTAGTAGAAGCACAACGTTGTGTTTTGAAATTTACAAGCTGATTTTCCCCCCCCCCAATAAATCGTTGCGACAAGATCACTAAAAAAAACGGATACTCAATGATATAAATTCTTTAAAATGTATTTGAATTTTAAATGAGATGAGTTTGCCGTGCCGTTCGTGTTTTATTTGGGGTGGTTTAAAAAGTTGAAAAGCAGGCCAACATCAGACCCTTGCAAAAAAATCCATCCGGAACTCTAAAAGCCTTGTTTCAGGTCCCCGGGATTCACTTGCAAAAATCGCTGCAGCGTTTTACTCCTCAAATGAAGTCATTGATTGGCAATACAAATCAGCTATTTTGAGGCCTGATTAGGGATTTTTGCAGGCAGAATATTCAAGGCCAGTGCTCATGATGGACTGGCTCCTCAAAGGAAAAGGGATCATCTGAAATGGCACGGCCACTTTCGAGAACGCTGGAGAAGAACCGGTTGACTGAAAGAGAAATAAGAGCAGGCGTGTGGAGGGGGAAATATTCCACTGATGACGTTATCTCTGTGCCTTGTTCCTGCGAATGAAACGGAGCATTGAGCACAGCTGAAAAATCCATGACAGTATTTCAGACCAAAATCTATTTTGCGATTATGTTTCCCCAATGTTTGGCAACTGGAACAATCTCTGAAAACAGAGCTCCATTGATCATTTCATGATTTTAGGCTCCCATTCGTTCTGTGATCACGATTGCTTTCAGCTGAATGACACAGAAGGCCTGACGTCGTTCTGAAAGGAGGTCACTCGGCCTCAGTATGAAATTCAAAACACAGCGAGTAAGAAAAAAAAAAAGAAAAAAAAGCAGCAAACAAAAACAGCTGTTACTTTGCTTCCTTCATTTTCACCACAGTGCATTCGAGCTTGAGTAAATGTTAAACGGGGATCCCAGAAAGGCACCGCAGATGCAAAATCAGATGACTCATGCGGCCAGTTGCTACGGGCACACCGCGAGAAGCAAGCAAGAAGTTTGCTTGAGGAGTAACGAGAACGCTAGCTCTGTTGCTATACAATATACAAATGTACTCAATTATTGCAGCTGAAAGAAAAAAAAAAAAAAAAAAGGCGAGCTGTGGGAGAACACGGCTGCCCGCTGGGGCTGATTCGTTCCACCTTCGGCCACCAGCCAGTTTAAGATTTGAAGAAAGGAACTCCGCATCAAAAGGAGCGACGCGAGCGCGCAGACATTGTCCCCGCGGCGAAGGCAACGGACAAAACCCGCGGCTCCAAACATCATTGCCGTCATATTAAAAACAAATAAATCAATGATCATTTGGAAGCAGAAATATTGAGGCAGGATCTTCACCCTGAAGCTGAAGCATCGCGCAAGATGCAATCATGCGAATGAGGGCGCTTTGGGGATTTTATTGTCAAAATGATCGTGGCCCTCCAAATGAGATCATGACTGTTGTTTTCCCTCGGCTTCCATTTCTCTGCAGGTGTCCTGACGAAACAATGGCAACGGGTGGTTAAACTCGGTCACGCTGGTAAACATTGCGAGCGCGCCGCCGCCGTTGATCGGTTTTGGCGGACAAAGACAAACAACAGGAGTGCTGTTTGGGGCGGGAACCCCCCCCCCCCCGAAGGGCACAAACAAGCCGACATGCAAGCCATGCCGTAGAATAGCATGAACAAAAGATAAAACGAGCACAGGTTGATCGGCATGACTGCATTATTCAACGAGATGTCCTTAAACTTGTTGTTGCGACGCGTTGCCCTCTTGTTGGCCCAACAGCACTTGGTAAGTCGCAAAGCTAAACTAATAATCCCTGCCGGAGCTATTAGGCTTGAGACGATCTCACGCGGTTCGGGTCAAAGAGTTCACGGTCAAATGTAAGTAAGAACTGCAATTGGCTTTCTTGATGAGCAGCGGCGCAAAAAATTGAAAAGGTTTATTTGAGCGAACCGACAGCGGGGGGGAAAAGGTTGCCGTTGTCTCATATTGGTCATGAGAATGAACCGCCACAAACGCTCTTTTCCATTTCCCCCTCCCACCGATTACCACTCTCCCCATTTGCTAATAAGGTCTGCGGTTGGCCCTGGATCAAATCCGGGCAACCAAACGCCGCCTTGCTCAGTCATCGGCCGCACCCCAAAGCAGGACCGCTGATTTACGGCCCCGGCAACTGCGTCGGGGCCAAGTAAGCTGACGACCACACGCATTTACTGTCAGACCATGACATCAGCGGCAATTTGTTAGATGGGCTCAATTGAATTGGCTGCAAACATTTACTACCCCAGAGGGACCATCAATGAGAAAAAAAGACCCCGACTAATGAGAGCACGGGCGGCTGAGTGGATGGCAGCAAAATAAAAGCAGAACTGAAAGTTCGCCTTATGGCCGAAGTACCAACTTGGCCCGGTTGCCTGCCCCTGCATTTCAGCCTTAAATGCAGATCAAGGCAATGCCCTTGTTGTATCCTCGAATGTACTCAGAGGCTCGTATTTTTCTCAGCCACACGTACGGTACATCGGAACTGCCGCTTTCCTCCACCGATGACTTCTTTGGCTCCCTCTGCATCCAATATGCACGAGAACCGGGATACGACGCATTGAGCCAGGCACGTACGCCGCCATTTTTGTTTCGCTTTGCTGTGCGGCATCTGCAGGGAAAGCAGACTCCTGCGCATGTAACACATGTCGCGCCCTCCCTTCCCTGCCGATGAGCATATGCCGGGCAATGACATGCTGCTCCCACCGTGAAGGCCTGAGCTGCACGTATATACAGAAGACACTCAAGAATGCATTTGGTCACAACAGTACATAGATAGATGACCCCTGCGGCGCATCACCCGAGCCCCACTTCCAGCAAGAAAAAGAAACCCAGTGTTTGGCCAACTTTAATCAGGCAGGGGCAAGAGCTCACCCATATATACACCGTCTATGCCGCTTTTATTCGGCCTTTAGCTGACATTCATATCACGTCATACCGACCTGGTCTTGGAAACGGGAGGCTTATCGGTCTTGGGTGCAGTGGTGGACTTTGTGGAAGTTGCGGCGGCAAGCTTCGGAGCTGTAGCGCAGGAAAGTAGCCAAAAAGAAGGGTGCGGGGGGTGGGGGGGGGGAAGAAAATGGGAAGGTGACAACAGAGGAGAGATTATGAGGACGGTGAAGAACAATGTACGGTACAGTACGCGATGTAGGTCAGACACATTTCTTTTCATCTGTCATCAGGATTAAGGGCAAATGCAGCGGTCACTCTTGCATGCCTAATTTGTGTACTGAATCCATCTCATGAGTGCGAATGCGTCGCAATTTCCATTTGCAGCCCGTTCTGCAAAAAAAACGTCAGCCGACATATGTTATTCTACATCTTGACGGCAAAAGGTTTCACGTGTGACATTATTACCAACCTGGGGGCTTTTTCGCAGCAGTGGCCGCGCCGGTTTTAACGCCGTTCACCGTGGCGGATGTTGCCTTCTTAATTGCCGCGGCTCCCACGGCAGACTTTGCACCTTGAGTGGCAGACGATGCCGTTTTTCTTTCAGTTACTTTGGCCGTGTTCCGAGGGGCCGGGACGCCAGCTGTTGGTTTCTTGGGTGCCGCAGAGGTCGGAGTGCTCTTTTTCTCAAGGGCAGGCGCGGTCTTCTTTGTCACGCCGTTGCTCTGGGGCTTGGACAAGCCATTGGATAGGCGGCTCGAGGTCGTGCTGAGCCGCGAGCCGGATGCGGTCTTCGTCACGTTGGTCGTGCTGGGTTTTGTTTTCTGCAAGGTCTTGTTCGCGGTCTTGGCTTTGGGGTCCCCCGAGATTTTGTTACCGGTCTTGGCAGATGAGGATTCCTTGGCCTTTTCCGGCCCCGGCGGAACCACATCTTTGGGCCGCTGGGCCGCTTCCTCCGCCGCTCCGCCGGGTCCCTGACTGGGCTGCTGCCCCGTGACCGGGGATAACTCATTGACTGGATTCGATTCTAAAGTTTCCATTGGCTCCAGTGCTGCAGTAATAACCCCATCTGGTTTCATCTCCTCTTTTAGAGAAGTGGTCTGTCCAGGTCTAATCGGATTGCCCAAGATCTGGACGCAGGTCTCAGTCTGCAGAGACAAAGGGGGGGGGGGGGGGGGGGGTTAGTTTAAAAAAACAGCAAGACCAGACTAGCTTAAAAGAAGAAGACGAAGCTCTCGCGCACTCATAGCTGTAATGCATGCTTCCTCCACGAAGAGTAGCCAATTTCTCGCCAACAATTCACACTTTATGCCAGCCAATAATGCTTGTCCACACAAAACGACGGGGTAAGAAAAGTCTTCGCTGAGCGTAAGTGGGCCAATAAATCGGAGTCGCACGAACAACTGAGGACAAGCGACAGGATGTGAAGCATATGAGGGCAGATAAAGGGCAACCATCTGTGATAAAAGCTGTCATATATTGTCAGCATCAATGTTACGACTGTTTTTCATTTAGTTTCATGAGCCACTATACACTGGGTTGCGCTGAGGGAATGGAAGTCATGAGGTGGGAAGGCGTTTCCAAACGGGACGCGGACTTGGCTTTTGGTCGTGAGGCAACCATGAAGGCAAAGCAGAGGCCAACTCCAGGAGGATGTTTGGCCTGGGGAGCATGGGAACAAAGAGGCGGGTGGGAAAGAGAAACAAAGAGGAGGAAAAAAACTCAACGTGGAAAAAAAAAATAAAAAAAAGAAAGAAAGAGCTCATGACGGGATGGTATTTGTTAGCCTAACTCTAAAATCCAGACATGTTTCGTCATCCTACTTTCCACTGACCTCAACTTGCGTGGCTCAAAGTCACTGTCCTATTTCGGGAAGGCGTCACATCATCATCCCGGTGCCTCAAACTTTTCTCTCTGTCCTTCTTCAGTCGCCCCTTACGCACGTTCCAAACTAAGTACCATGTAATTAGCAAACTAAAGTAGCAAACTTCACTTTTACAATTTTCCCCTCCCCGATATCCCGACCGCCCCCTCCGCCGCCACCACAACAACCCTTCTCACACCATCCATTTTGGCTTTGCACAGATGGCCGGAGCAGCTGAGCAAGGTCAGAAGGGGAAAGAAAAAAAAAACGGAATCCCAACTACAACATGCAAAGTCATCTCCACTTCAATCACAACCTGAGAAGTTGAGAAATGAGAAACGGATGTCTGCGAGAGAAGTTCCTGGTGCCCAACCCTTCATCGCAGGGGCATTTTCAATGCCGTCAAAGCAATAATGGGAAGAATGGGAAGGTTACAAATCAACCGGTGTGAGGAAATGGAACTTAAGAGAAAATAAACAGACTCTCCCCACCAAGATCGCTTGGATCGGAGGTGGAAAACAAATCCAAGCACCAGACGAAGAGCCAGAACAGGAAACAGTTGAAGTAAAACTAAATATTCATGAACAGCAGACTGATTTCGGGGGGGAAAAAAAAATCTGGATTCACACACAGATTGACAAGTCACAACACTTCTGGGAGACAGATGAGCCATCACTGCTTGTGAAAGTCACATCAGTCACTCCAAAACGTGGATGTACCTCTTCCAGCGTCAATGCTGCCTTCTCAGATGAGCAAATCACCCAGGCCATGGACACCAACACCCCACCGGTACCATCATAAACCCCCTTACTGATAAAAAAATCCATAAATGTATAACATTCACAAGTTCATACATGAAATGTCTCGTCTTTGTAGTTGAGACAATTGAATCTAGGTTGAAAATAATTTGCAAGTCATTCTATTCTGCTTTTACTTATGTTTTGCAAAACATTCCAACTTCCATGGAAAGTCGAAGTCGAAGGTTCAGAAGTGAGACAAGATGTGCTCATGATATGCTTCCAAACGAACGACTCATTTCCGACTGTGAAAATCAACTGAGGAAGCTTGGAAACGGGCAAGCAAATCTTGCTCACAGTCTGGTTTGGAATCTCAGCGTGGCCTTCTGGATGAAACTTGATTTCAAAAAAAAAAAGTCTGTCTGCGATTGGAATTTCAAGTCGTGAAACCAGGCACCTCGGCAGCTCCCGTCAACGGTTGCATTATCCTGACCACACAGACGCGCGCGCGCTCACAAATGACCTATACTCACGTGTAATAATATCGGGAGTGACTACTTCCTAAATTGTTTTCTTCCCTGTTTTGGCGAGAGAAAAGCAGAAGAAAGCACGGAGCAGCAAAGAATAAAACGCCGCCTTCTCCTCTCAAGTTGTCTTATTTCTTCAGAATTGCTTTTGCTTCTGCGCGTTGTCATTTTGCCGGGGTGTGCGCGGCCTTGTCATAAATACTCGCACGGGGCCTCCGAATAGCCTCCCACAATAAATTTCTGGCGAGCCTCAACGATGAGCCACAGACACGGAAACCCACCCAAATGCTGAAGAACCAAACCGAAAAATGTCGTTCGAGATTTGAATAGAACTAGAATTATAAGCGTGGGAATGATCATTTCTACACCTTCGGGTAGTGATGTTGGTTTTGTATTTTCAGGCCACCCGATGTTTACTTAAGTCGTCATGATTGCACTTCGTATGCCTCAACCTAAGCTAATCGTGAGCAAGGCAGCGACGCAAGGCGAGATCATCCCTTCCTAATACCTGCGCTGGGTCATCAACAAAACGTGTCTGTGTGTGCGTGTGTGTGTGTAGAGTGCTTCGATAGGCACTGTCAATAACTGGAAGCCATCCAGCTCTGCATAGGGACCGAAGCTTTTCTGGATGTCTAGACAGAAACACACAGTTGTTGAATAATCAGGTCATCAGCATATTTCAACACAGAGGAATCACCTTCGCTCGACAAGCCCGACTTATGTGAGAAAAGGAGGTCATTGCAATTTAACCAAATTGTAAAAGGGTGGCCAAATCTGAATGGAAGCCAAGGTTGACTTTTTGTGAGCGAGAGTTGCATCCATTTTTCTCTCCGACTGCAGCACGTATCCGCCCGCATCTGCACTTAACCTTTGCGGGTCGGAAAGTCGAGAGATGCTTCCTTGAGGTAAAAAAAAGGCGAAAAAAAAAAAACCGCGAGCCCTCTCGTCGCCTCACTTTGTCCAACCGGCCATCCGTGGGCAAGTATGAATTGTGTGAGTAGAAATCCAACCCTGCCTTTCAGAGCGCACAACTGTGTACACACACACACACAAATGCATTCTGTGGGCCGCCTTCTATCCCCGGGGCCTACTCCAAATAGTCATCAAAGAGAGGGATTGTGGGGGAAGGAAGAAGCAACGGTGGGGGTGGCGTCGGCAAGATGGCAGAAAAGATGCAAAAGAAAGTACGTGATGTTGCTGATGCGGCTTTTTGCTCATGTATCGCGGAGATGAAAAGTGTCCGCAACTCTGCTCAAATGCCGGGCGCAATGCGCTCGCCCAAGTCCGGTACCCGGGACGTGGCTCTGCTGACAAGTTTACATTTAAAGGGAGTCAACACCCACCTGGCCACCATTTCACGCGCCTCTGATTAACCCTGAATCAATTTCAGCGATTAGACTTTTTACCGATTTGTATTTTGTGTTTCTCGCACAAGCCTGACGCTTTTGCGCCAACACTGCCTACTATTGAGAACTGTTCATAATTCCTTTCATCAAGTCGAAGGCTGTAGTTCTGTCTGAAGCCAAGCAACTAGAATGCTGCTTCCACCATGTTTTGGGGTCAGCATGATGTTTTGGGGAGTTTCTTTTCCCCCCCCCGTTTTGTTCTTTAGTGACAGGCAGTTTTGTCTTGGTGCCAAACATACTTCCAGTTTCGCATTATGGTCAAAAGGTTCAACTTCGGTGACAGTGGACCAAAAAATAAATAAAATAAACAACAACACCAAACAAAATAAAAATCTCTGCAGACTTGTTGGAGAATGTGTTTGGGGGGGGGGGGGGGGGGGTAATCCGAGGCTGTTGAAATGGTAGCACGTGTACACCAACTCCTATTTAAAATGAGTTTGGCCGTGATTCGGTTAATCCCCGAGCATGGCCACATCCCAGTTATAAGAGAGTGTGCACACTTGTGCAACCACATTCTCTCAGTTGTTTATTTATATTTCCTCTCTCTTAAAAAACATGGCGTGCAGGCCATGAGTCACTTTCATAGCGTGATAAGATTGGTGGGTAAAAGTTTTGAAGTTTAACCGTACCCTATTTTTTTAATACCACAAAAAAAAAAACAAAAAAAAAAAACACCATGTGCTGATTATTTACATCCACTGTTAAAGCTTGATTGAATTATTTCGGACAATGACCCAATGAAAAAGGTTTCATCAATAAGACGGCCAGCGGGAACATGCATGCTGAGGTCTGTTTTTGGGGGGGACATGGTTAATGAGTGTTTGGTGACCTTTGACCCTGTAATTGATGTGTTTTTATCTCGCGCTCAACAAACACAAGATGCTCAGCTGCGGCGTTTCATCTCTGACCTGTTTAAAAGCATTGCCGGTCATGTGACACAACAATGGTCGCGTTTGTAAAGCAAAGCCGGAGCAAACGTCTGGGCAACAAATGCACTATTTGTGTCATTTGTGTTTTACTTCCAGCATGATCGTATTTGGAATTTTAAACGCTCACATTTTATATCCACACTTTCCGAATCATTCAAAATGTGATTCAGAACATTTCCCCCGGCGGCGTGCCCTATCGCAGCGTGTATGAATTTACCGCCGTATTTTCTCGGGTGTTGAAATATTGCGAAATCGACACCACATTTGCACTTTGTTTTCATTTCGATCGGGAAAATCAATATTGCGCGCAATAAAAGCGCAGACGTTTCGAAGCACCCATCACAAATATATCGTTCAAAAATTATTTACCGTATTGTCAAAAAGATCGTCACGGCAAATGTGCTTTTTGAAGCTTTGTTGCCCGTTCCTACTTTCCACAGTGTAATGAATAATAGACTGTTGGCTTGCTTAGAGCAAAAAAACGCAAATGGGCCAATAGCCTGATTCAAGAGGCCTCATGCGTGTGTCTACACTGTCTCTTTATAAGGAAAGTCATTCCTCTTTGAGGGGAGTGCAACAAAGTCGGATTCAGCCCCTCGCAGGGGGGCGGGGTAAGGGGGTGAATGTCAGAATCGAGACGCCCCATCCTGGCATGGGGCCGGAGATTGTCCATTCAATTGCCAGCCAAACACAACCGCAGGCGCAGCCAACTACCTATGCCGGTTAATAAACTCACGAGGTGCACTATGCGTGAAGACTTTTACGACAATCTCCCAAAAAAACAGAGATGACAAAAATCTTTCTGTAGCCGTGGCAGGATCGGAGCAGCGAAATGGAGAGCATGAAAGATACTGAGCTGCCCGCATCAACGGAACACTTATCAGAGCATAAACATTCTCCAAACACCCCCGACTTGAGGTCAGGAAACCGCCTCTGTCCCTCACACAAATTCCAAACAAAGCAGGCTGCTCCGAATCGTCAGTAGGAGGGCTGAGCGAGCAGAGAGCTTCGGGACGGGATGTCTCCCACCCCCCCAGCCCATTACATGACATCGCATGGCAAATTGTACCTAAACTCTACATCAAAAAATTGAAACACACACTGACCTTGCACAGACTGGCGGGTTCAGAAGAAACACGGTTGCAAGTCTACTCCCCTAATTGTCACTGCCAACTGAAGTTATGGACATCAATCACTTTGTAGTACTTTCACAGTCTGGGAAAGTGCGGAGACCTTCGATGAGCTCAAACGCATCGCCGTAAGGACCAACAAGTGGCGCGGCGTCTCCTTGTTGACTTCAAACGTCTGAAAGAGAGCAGCAGGTTGCGTGACAGGCACCTGGTTGACAGATACGGTTGGAGTGATTAGAAAGGCTGGCGCTAATCCTCAGGACTCACTGGACTTTCACTCCAAGATGCCCTTGAATGCTTTCAATAAAGGTGAGATGTCGCGCGGAGGCTAACCGCACGATGTCAAATCGACACATTTGGAAGATGTTCGTACATATATCTAGCAAACGTCGGTCATTATGTTTGGCCGGTATATTTTGAACGGAGTCTCCTGGATAAACAATCCAACCTGTCAAACGCAGTTATTCCCTTGTTGCCGTCGCACTGAGAGAGGTGTGCGCCCCTCAGGGGACGGGCAGATTAACACGCGACAGAGCGCGTTAACCCCGGACAAAGAGAGATGCTGATCTTGTACAGTCGCCCTCAACTATCCTCAAAACAGTGCCGGGGCAAAAGGGGGTAAAGAGTGGCGATGGGGACACGGATGACGTAAGGAGGGACACGTTTGATAGTTGTGAACTCGCCGTGGCCCAGAAATGACACAATGCTGCGGTGGCCGAGAGGTTCGGGCTCAGTCAGACGCTCAACAAAAGAGGCTCGAGACACAGTGCCCGGCGACCAGCCACAAACGAGGCTCCGGCCACGTCGGCCCCCGATTACAGCCTGGCCGGCGCCCGCCGCCTACCGAGACTTTCAGGGACAGTTCAGAGCTTAACGGTGTGGATATTGAATCCCACGAGACAACGCGGGGGGGAGTCTGGCCAGCAGCTCCGTAGACAAAGTGCATTAGTGGGCAGGTGTTCCTCTGATGCTTTTAACCTTTCCCCTTGGAGATAAGGAAAATGGCAGGGACTCTTTTTAAGTCGGCGCACATTGTATCGAGAGAATCCAGCAACAGGCAAACTCGGGCTAATTTGTAACTTGAAGAGCTTGTGGATCATCTCCATAATGGGCTGTCTGCCCACAAACAGGCTCCTCTCTGGGGGTAAATGAGATCAGCCAAGCCCGGGACCAGCTGGTGGCTTGGATCGGTGACAGAAGATAGAACAGAATCTCTCCCACACACACACACACACACACACACACGCGCGCAGACACGGCGGAAGAGGTAAGACCAAAGCATCTGGAGAGGGTGGCAGAAATGCACCCATGAGGCTTCGGCACTCTGCCTTTTTGCACAGCACACGGACGCAGACCGGCCAAGTCTAAGTGGAACAACTGTGTCCATAAGAGGATTAGGACCCGTTTGAAATGGAACAAGACGCGTTCCAGATGGAATCTGATCCTTTGCGGGGAAGACAAACAATGTGAAGGGTCGAGCAGACGCACCGTGCTCACGAGGGGGGACAACTCTCGACGAAAGCGACCGCGTGTTCAGCTTGCAACGATTCATCTCAAAACCGCTCTTGGACCGAGCCACATGCTGTTGGAAGCAGTCAGGTCAAAAACATCTGACATAAACACGACGCGATAGCTGCTCGACCAGACCGGTGACTTGACAACGGAGATAGCAATGTGCGCAAGAGGCAGTGAAACATCATCAACTGACAAACGTCCTGCAACTCTTGTGGCATTATTTTCATTTGTGTATTCATAGCAGCCAACTGTGACAGAAAAAAAGGATTGTTGCCCGTCGTCCACCCACGAAAGGCATTCAGAATGTCCAAACGTAGCAAATTATTGCAGCTGCCGGTTTGGTGTAGACCGTCAGAAACAGTTTGGGAGAATCAGACCTTTCCGCCCATTGAATCATCGTCATGCTGAAGCTCCCGCTTTGTTGCCGTTGTTGTTGCCGTGGCTAAACTCGGAGCTCCGCATAACATTTGACGACGCCGAGGGCAGGGATCACGAGTTCTGGATGAAAAAAGACGGACGACCAGAGGCACAGGCTTGCCCTTGTCACAATTGAGATTTAGAGAACTGTGGGGGGATTTCATTGTGAGTCACACATTCACCCAACACCAGTCCTGAGGCGAAGGGCGGGCTGACTCACAAGTCTATTAATGCGACAAAGAACAAACATCTCCCCTCTTGGTTTGAGGGGCCAGCTGGGAGCAAAACTGCTCATTAAATTCCAAACGCCCCAAAAACACAAGCTTCTATACGAAAATGACAAGATCGTTATTGAGCTAAAAATAATAGTCCGTGTCGTTTTTTTTGGACATTATTCATTTTTTTATTTGCCCTTTATCATCTCCACACATTTGTCAAGTCACCTCACTAACCTCTGTAAAATCTTTCAATGATTTATTTGTTTCTTGTAGGTACTAAGCAGGATTTGCAAAACTGCCTTAAGAGATTTTCATGAAACTTTGGAGAAAAATAGATGGCCCGAGCCAAGGAACCCCCCCCCCCCGCCCTTCTATTTTGAGTGCGATCCAACCCAGATGAATTTGCAGCGACATGAATTTTTATTTCTCCACTTTATGACATTTTTGTTCATTTTTGCGCCAATATTGTTGTCGGCATAGATATCTACAAAGTTGTACCTTTTGCTGCCTACGCAAATGAGGACTGTTCAACTGCGCTGAAGGCCTGCGCCCATTTGAGTGTCACCGGGGGGCTTATTTTCCCCTCCTTACAATGGGTGGCAGCGACATTACAGACTCTTTCAACCCTGTTACAATTCTTCTCAACAGGGTGCACATCTGCTAGTGACAAGGGAAGCAGCGATACTAGCTGGTTAAGCACACACCGGCGATACCGGAGGAGCTATACAATTACTACAATGAAGTCTGAACTACAAGAAGGAAGTCATAAAATATCCTTGGCCAAAAATATGTCATTTTACGAGATACAAATAGAATTTGTTCCGTAACACGGATCAGTTGAATCTCAAATCATGGCAGGAAAATTCACAAATGCCAGGTCTCTAGGACAGACGGTAGTCGCTGGTCAGACTGTTGTTTACAGGTTTGGGTGGGAATATTTATATTACCGGTATTTTGTTTTCAATCCAATTTGATCCTTTTGAACCCATTTATCCCCCAAACCAAATTAAAGAACCTAATAAAAGTAAAGCATGGCTTTTAACGGCATCTTCATTCAATTCCATGTGATTGCATTAGGCCGTGGTCTGTGTGCCCTGCCTTCTCCGTCCTCCATTTCCCTGCCACACCACCGACCAACACTGTGAGTCAGCCGTTCTCTCATCCATGGGGGCGGACAAGCTGATGTCGTTGCCCACCTCGAATTCAAGAGTCATGGAGTGTCTCCAAGCCCTTTGTGGCTGAACCTTGAAAGTGCTTTTATTAGTCAAGCTAAGATGCCTTTTACTTTGATTGATGCCAATACCTCAACATCCCACCAACAGCCATCCACGCCCACTGTGGCCACTGAACGTCTCCATCACCTCAAAGGGAAAATGACAGCATTATGGAATGGTCAGTAATATTTTCTGATGATTGCATGTTGTTAAATGCTTTTGGTAAGTAATTCTGTGGCAACCGGCAGCCATCTCTCCGCCCCATTGTTCAGGGTAGGGGTAATGTGCCTTGTTGCGCTCACTCACCAAGTGAGTGTGTTAAGGAGCAGCTCTCAGCCCCGACAGCCATAACTCCTCGAGCACAATAGCTGATCACTTTTCGGGGTGACATTAATCAGTCCTAATAACGTGCCAGCCTAATAAGTCTTAGCTACCCCCTTCTTGGATACATTTCAGCCATTAACAAGTGTCTCCTAGGTGAATTATTCATGGACCGGACTTCAAGTGCCCTAGAGCGAATGCGCGTAGAAAGTTGATTTTTATTTTTGCCGCAAAAACAACAACAACAACAGGATTGTCATTTCCCTCTCGAAATGACACACGAACATTTCTCCGCACTCACCCAGCACCCCCAGAACAATGGGCATCCGCCACATGGGGAAGGGGGGGATGAGGAAGCGGGGGTGAATGGAAAAACACCGATAAATCTTGATGTGGAATGTAAGAGCACACAACCTAAAAAAAGGCTGATCATTTGACAAAACTAGACCATACATCTGATTTAGCATACTTTCACCGGTGCGGTGGCGGGCTATTCCAGCTTCCACGCTGCCTGCCACCGCCCCACCGACCGGTTTCCATCCATTCCGAATGTAAACTAGCCTATGAATAGCATATAGACACACGTAGGAATACATATTCACCAAGAAAAATACTGACATTTTCATAATGACATGTCACGATTCAGACAAACTGTTGAGTAGCGGGGGTTTTACCGACGGCAAAGACAATAACGCGAGACGCCCGTTCTAGAGCCGAAAGGGCGTTAAAGTAAGCGATGTTTGGTTAAAAACGGCGTCAATGAGCCAAACGAGAAACGAATCTACGCTAGTGTGTTTGCTCAATTTCAATGTCGTGCTTACCGGTCAGTGCGGCGGTGAGCTAGCAAAATCCTCGCCAGCTACGCCCTATGTTAGCCGGTTCGCGCCGACTGGGTCCTCGATCGCGCCGGGTACTCAAAGAGAAAGTGAAGATGAGGCGCAGGCGGGGAAAAGGGAAGACTCGTAGAGCTGAGGCTAAGACTTCGAGTCGAGCTTCTGAATAAGAAACTTCTTGTTCTCAAGCGCCGTTTTTCTCCCAAGTGATGCTTGTGTTCGCTGGGAGGAAGAAAGACACCGAGTGACGCTTCATTAAGCGCGCGCGCACACACACACACACACGCGCGCAGACCGCTGAAGCGATGGATGGACAGGCGAAGGCGAGGAATGCCTTCACATGCTACTTGAACGTCGGAAAACTGACAATACACCAAACGACGAGCGTAAAACGCGGCTTGTTCTAGCCATAGATTAAACATTTCTTTTCTTTACCAGCAGCTGCACCCATTTATTGTTGTCTTACATATACACATTGAAAGGCACCGTGGAATTATGCTCCATGTTCTCAGGATACAGTCTGACGAAAGTGGTTTTTTTTGTTGTTGCTGTTAGTTTATTTTTAGTAACAATTTGCATCGAGTCAATGAAAATGGCACTCGCTTGTTTGATTTCACAATTGAAAACATCTGATGTAATGTAAAGGATTGCAGCAAGATAATGATAACCCACCGAGAAGAGGATATTACGAATATCCCCTGAAGGCATCATTCAACAGACAGCGCGCCACGCCGAAATTGAAAGGCGTGAATAGCGAATAGCAGGGGGACAACTGCTTTTTCTAAACACAGCCAATCACCTCCCTATGTGAGGGATTATTCAAATTGCAGATGATGTCATCTCTTGCAAGTCACCCTATCTCTTGCCAGAGTTTCTCTTAGTTTGTTCCCTCCTTCTAGGCCCCCCAAGATCCCCTTTCTCTCCAAAACCTTTTCTTCCTTTCTTCACGGATGAATGCGCGCACACACTCACACACGCACGCCCGCCCGCATACAGAGACCAGAGACAGACACCCACGCCTTTCACGCTGCATTGCAAGATTGTTATCCGTCTATAAACCTGTTTGTGGCATGTATTATATTTCGAGTCTTCCTTGTCTTTTTTTCCATATAAGGAATGGGAATGATAAAACTAGCCAAATCTTCATATGTAAGTGCAATAAATCCATTTTGTGTGGAAATTGAAGGTAACGTGGCATCCCTGACTCGAAGCGTGGAACACCTGTTGACCCAATCAGCCAAAGCAAACAGAGCGGTATTAGTGGTGGCAAAATCAATAGAAGGAGCACCGGTGTTTTGGTCAACTTGTGTATAATTAGACACTGGCGGGCTTTGTTTCACAGCTGACACGCTTTTGTTTCTGCGCCGCGCTCTTCATCAAAATGGGGCTTTTCATCATAGACCGGGCGGGCATGCCGCCTGTCTGACTGTCTGCTGTGCTGTTGCTCAGCTCCCAGCAGCCGCCTCGCCAGTCGGGATGAGCCAGGCTTTTGTGTCCTGCTCTACTCTGGATGGGCGGCCATGCTTTTGTGTCCAGAATGAGAAGTTTTACTCTGAAGCTGTACCAAACTGACATTTTGAGATGATGAACAGGATGTGCAAGAATACGGTCCGTCATCACGTCACAAAGAAGGCACGCTCAGTTACCAAAGTACAGCAGAAACAGGTGTACCGCCTCATCTACACATCAATTTGCAATTCTATTCTTTTTCAGCGTGATCAACTGCGAAGGTTCCACCGTGTGAACCTAATTTCTGACACTTTGTTGGGCTCTCTGAAAGTCCTTTATAGATGTTCATGCAATGTTTTCTTTTGGTTCTTCAGCTGTCCGTGGACCTCAGACTACTCTCCATCATGTTCGAGGCTAGTGCATCATAACAATTAGAAAGCTTTTGGGCAGCATCTGCTGTTTAACTACGCTTAACTTGCTTTTAACAATGAACGGATCCATTAAAATGACATCCTATGGCTTTTTGGAAAACGGCTGATCATATCGTACACGGGAAGGTGTGCTTATAGAGAGGCAAAGGAAACCGTGAAGAGGGTGGGGATTCCGGGAAGCTCCGAATGCACGGTTGCTTGATGCTGATGCACGTATTGGCATGGCCCACAGAAGCCCAACAAAGAGGGGAAGTTGTTTGTTTTTTTTCCCCTCACAAGCAGTTGCATGCAGCAATCGAGACAGGAAAAGGCCGGGCTGTGTACCCGACTCCATAGCTTCCGTGTTATTTATCTCATTGTTTTGACCTGACCATGGACTGTCCAGCTGCTGAACAACAACACAAAGAGGCTATCTGGCAAACGCATGGGGGCGGGAGACGTTATTTACAAGGATTGTCATATTGCTTCCTGCACTAGAGCACCTGCAGGCTGAAAGAAAACAGCAAAAAGGCGTCATCTCCACTGCCAAAGTCGACCAAACCACAGAAGGAAACAGCTCACAAGTCATTCGACACAGCCTTCACATCGCACACGGACATCTTTTGCCCAAGCTACTCCCGACTCACTCTCTTTTCAAGTGTTCTTATTTGGCAAGGTGATGCCTTTATCGCTATGTGATGAGTATCATGCTCCGAATGGAATGCGTGATAGAAAATGGGCAGATCAGTGTACGCAGCTGCAGCTTCACATCATCAACTCCCCAAAGAGCAAACGGTGCCGGCGCGGCAAATCCTTCAACGTGATGGCGGGCAAAATGTTTCGACAAACGCGTAACATATATGTACATACACAAGAGTCGATACACCTAAACATCTTGTTACGTTCCAATACAAAAGGGCATCAAAAACATTCTGCCACAACAAAAGATAATCCTGCCTTGCAGGTCTTTGTCGAGGCATAGGACTGTAATTGACCACGCGGATGCTTTATATCTAGCGAGCTATCATAATTAAGTACAGTACAATGCATTGCCTCTCTTGAATCTGTCTCGGTTGCCATAGCAGCAGTTAACACGGTGGGAGAGGGAGTCAACAGAGGCCCTGCCCAACTGAGGCTTTCCTCTTGGGGACATTGAGGCTGTCCAGAGCAGGTTGGCCGGTTCCCGTCTACCTGATTGTAAGTGCTTCATCTTTTAAATAATGCATGCGTGCACTGAGGAAGTTGGACAGCCATGCCACTGGGCTGCACTCTAAGGAGTGAGTGCGCGCATACTGTATCGCCTGTAACTCTTTCAATTTCATCCATTGGTGATTGAATCTTCGCTGAGATGCATTTTCTTTGGCTCCAGCACAACCTCAGGGTAGTTGATGATAATGGCATAGGAAAACAGTCACGTAGATGAAGAGCAAATGGTATGTTCGTACAGCGCGCAGACATCTAATGCAAGCATTTGTGTTTTACACGGGCAGGAACCTCTTCTTAATGTCTCATCCCTTTAGTTTCTCGATCTATACATGTCTAATGACTGACTGGCTGGCTGCCTGCTCCAGACCGAGCCAGCATTCTCCCTCCAGTGGTGGCAGACACCGACAAAACACCCGCCCATCCAAAAGGGCCTGGTAGCCATTAAGGAGGGTGGCAGTGTAGCTCAAGCAAAAAAATCTGCCCGACCTCTTCGCTTGGGTACCAAGATCAATATATGAAAATATACTGAAATGCAATTACTTAAAGTGCCTATCGGGCGCCCCCCACTTATTCAAACACGGAACACTCACTGGCCCCATGCCACAAATAATTTCCAGGTTCTCAATTTTCCCGATGAGACATATGAAAACATGCAGTGTGAAGAATACATTTTCATGACATTCGAGACAGACACAATTGCAACCTTGGTCCAACACACAAGTGATCCAATGACTTTTTTTTTTTTTTTTTTTTTTTTAAACAACCACTGACACTAAGTCAGCTGTCGAAAATACCACACGTAGAAACAAGAACTTGACACCGTGAGACTATTCCGTATCCTTTTTTCCAACACCTTTTCAGTGAGGTTAGTTTAATTCCCCGATGCGTGGAAGCCAACATCTTTAAAAAGAATATTCAATAAATATAACAATGCCACAGATGAACTGTACAAAGGCCTTCTTCACAGAGGCTGAGAAACACCTGACTACACGTTTCACCAGTATATTCAAGTACCATTAAATTAAGTTCCACGAGGTGTCAGAAGGCATGCATTACAAACTGTAAACAATGCCACATAACCCAGTGCGCTCCTTCGTTCCTATGAGAGGTATTTTAGCATGTTAAACTGTCAATCAGTCATCCTAAAGTACAAATGAGTGCACATAAAGTTTCACAACTCCAAAGTGGTGTGACTCTAAAGGGAATCAAGAGAGAGGAAAATCATTAAATTCCCTTTTACCTTCTCAGTAGAGAGCGACCGTATTCATTGAACAGTGCCCTTCACGCAGCAAACTGGAATGACATTAGCATTTCATTAAGCCATCTTCAAAAATTGTTCCCTTTTACAACAGCTTAAGATTTGTACATATGCCCTCAAATCAGATAAAATGAGCAATTACCCTTTCTCAAACGGCTACAATGTCATCCTACAGACATTGCAGGACTCCCATACTTTAAAAAAAAATCACATAAACCTACTCTAAAATGTTAGGCTTTGGCAAAATGTCCATTGGAAGGGGGGGGGGGGGGGGAAATCACACAGTTGTCTTTTCCTGCAGGAGATTCACCACCTGCATACAGCACTTTGGAAGCAAATAGTCAGAAATGCTCTGTGCACTGGTGTGCAGTCTTTTTACAGTTCATACATATTGATGAATCAGCGGCTGGCTGCAGGGCTCGTCCTTGCGCGTGCAGCCATCAAAAATTTTCAGCCAAGGGAGAACAAGAACAAAGGGGGGGGGGGAATGGAAGAGAGCATGAAGCAACAGCCTTGACTGTAAATGTTACAGAAGGCATTTAACATACAGTACACGATGGACAGTCTATTCTACGTGCGTGTACATATAAGATTTAGAAGACACCGAAAACAAAATCTTAAAACTAGTGTAAAACGAAAGATAAAATGACAGCTTTAGTTCACGTCATCGGTGATGAAAAGCTAGCTCGCAGGGAATTATTCACGCAGAACAAAAGCCAAATTGGCCCGAGTTTCTGTGTTTGAAAGTGCTACTGTAACAGCGGGATTTGGAGTGCGACATCTGAACATCAGCGGGACAGAGGACAGAGTGGTTCAAGGTCAGTCAGTTCTCTGCACAGGCATCATCATCATCATCATCCTCCCTGCTAGGAATTCTGCAAAAAGGAGTGCGGCTCAAGTCAGGTGGAAACGCGGCCAAGATATGGTGCAGCTCACTGAATCAACAATTGGCCCTGAATCGAACCTAACTTCTCAAGTCTAAATTGAAAAGGGACGTGATTACCACTTCAAATCCGAGATCTCGACACACACATTTCGATTAAAAACCCAAGTCTCCCCTCCCCCTCCTTACCAATCACAGCAGCAGAAAAAGGAGCACGACGGCCCCTCGGGACCGCGGAACTTGCCAGAGCTGGGCGTGTCTGTGCACTCGGCGATGAATGCGTGAAGATCGCTGACCCGTACCTGCTCCTGCGTTTGGGCCTGTTGAAAATAACAAAGGAAATCCTCTTTCGGCTGCCACATTTGATCTTTGATTCGCGTCGCCTAAAACGTTTTGTCTCGGGAATTGACTCGACTGTACCATAATGGTGTCGTAGGCTCCGGTGATGAGCGCGATGAAGAGTGACAACACCATGTAGATGAAGAGGGAGATGAAGGTGTAAAGGTAGACCTGGCTGAAGATCCACACCAGCGTGCCGGTCTGCTCCATCTCAGCGAAGGTCACAAACATGTCATCTCCGTTGATCAGAGAAAAGAGGCACTCTGATACCATGGGCAAGGAGCGAAACTGCTCATGCGGAGGGACGTTCGTAAAAAGGAAACAGCACACGCACTCTTACGCTTAAGTTACGAATATTCTGACATGTGCTTCAAGCCAGAATGTTTCACGGCGTGCGCGCGGGTGTAGCGTACGCTACCTTGGTATGATACGGCCCCAGGACAATCCATCCGCAGAAGCAGTATCCCAAATATATGGCCGCCGCACAGCAACAGAAGCGGATGACATTAGGGAAGGCGGCTCTGAGCGTCACAATCAAGATCTGGGGTGAAAAACAGAAAGGGAGGAAACGATTCCTATTCCTTCAGGGGAGAGAGACGGCAAAAGTGTGGAGAGTGAAGTTTTGGGTGTGAACGTGTCTTACGTTGTATTTCTGAAAGAAGCTGAGATAACGAATGACTCCCACCCACACCAACAGTGTGGACGTTCCCAGCAGGATTGCACACGAATCATATGATGACAAATTCTTCATCAAAATGGAGACATAAGTCATGAATGAGTATTAATCAAGACGACGAAGAAGCGGGTCACAATATCAAATTGTATGTATTACGACCTTGGATTCAATTCCAATCTTGATGAAGCTGCCGATGATGGTAAACATATCGCTGACAATGAGCAGAATATACCAGCCGTTGACGAACTCCAGTCGGTCTCCCCAGTTTACGCCGCGGCCAAGTCTGCTCTGGAAAAACTGTGCGTATTCCTGAGAAGATAATGTTTGTATAGTAGACACGGTGACTTGCGTTAGCGTTCATAAATCTGAGCATTTCAACATTTGGTCAAATTACAACCTTAAACGTTTTCACGTGATAGACCAAAGTGGCTCATAATTATGAAGTGGAAAAAAAAAAAACGATACATGGCTGGTTCACTTTTGTTTTTTTTCCAGGGTAAACGCAGTGCTGTTATTCTACCTCTGAGGTTTGCTTGTTCAGGGATATCACTGAACAAACACCACGCACCAAGAAACCGCATTTGTTTGTCTCACAGACGTATTTGTCAGTTCAAATCTATAAACTCGCCTTCTCAACTCAACTGCTGCCAAAGATGAAAGAAGCTTGATTTCACAACGGCACCAATTTGCCAGTCCAATTTCAAATCGCTGCCCATCTTAAGAGCCACGTTCGAGACTGGTGGCCTAAAATAAAGAGCGAGCCTCGCCTTGACTCAATTAACACAAAACGCAGTTGATGAAGAGAATGAGAAGCCTGCGATGCATCATTTTCTCTCCATTGACGAAGGTGCATCGACTCTTGACAGAAGTCACCGAAAATGATGTGCCTACGTCCTCAACAGTGTCCTTGACCTCTTTGAATGTCTCCAAAATATAATGAGACAAAGAGACGCAAAGGTTTGCGTTTTGGTTTCTTACGTGTTGCAGAAGGACACCTCTGAGGATGGAGCGGCCACACAGAAGCAGAGAAAGCAGACAAACCAGGGCAACCAACACGTCAAAGAACTCTCGGGCGTAGTTCTCCGCTGACAGGTGCCGAGAGAAATAATGTGGGTCAAAGGACTTTTGAGGAGGTTCAAAATGGGCTGGGGGGCCCTTTGCCGCCATTTACTTGCAGGTACTCACCATGTCCGGAAACGTTGGGGTCCTTACATTCCTTTATGGAGGCCTGGTTCTGCAAACTGATCTTCATTTTGCCACTGTGAGCTCGGTTATCCATGAGAATCTAGGAGCGCATTCAAAAACATTCCGATAAATACAGTCCAAAAATAATATCAACGTTACCACAGCCAAACTTCTTGTACTGTATGACATATTGAACACTTGAAACAGAAATAGGACTCCACTGTTTCCTATCCGGGATTTCGTGATCAAATTTTTCATCCGGTTGAGATCATGAATCTCGCTCAAATGCAAAAGTTAGCATGAGCATTTCTTTTGAATCGCGGAGTCTGTGAGAAAGGCACACATTTGCTTCGAAAGAAGACGAATAGCTCACCGTGATAGCAAAGGTGTAGCAGTTTGGTATCTCATTATTGATGATGGTCTGAATGTTGATGGCCTTCAGCTGGAAGTCAATCGTTACATTGATCAGCCTGGAGGTAAATAAACACATCATCATTGAGATGCGAACGCCCGTTACAAGACGTGTTAACCTTTGATTGCGCCAGTTAGAAATCTAACTTGTAAAAATTGAGAGTGAAGTTTTTGTAGTCACTCTTTCCAGGAGCGGAACCGAAGCTCGGCGGATCGAGTCCGATGCAGTCTGGAAAAAGGAAGCAGAAAGCAGACGTAGAGGAACAAAATATCATCACATGCGGAAATACTCCAACCAGTCTCTGTTTGCACATCACGTGACACATAATATCCACTTTTCCACTTCCTTCAAAGCATAGAGTACTGACTGAGCATTTTGAGTGCACTTCACGGGATTTGTCAGGCAATCAAAAGCTCTTTGTCTGCCGGATGAGCAGCAGGATTTAATAGTGCATGAAATATTGACTCAAAGGTGGACTTGCAACACAAAACCAAAAACATTCGTATTATTTTTGGTCATTTCGCCGGACGCTGACAAATGGATGGCGGACCGCCAAAGGCCCCGGGCACACACACACCATATGTTGAAGTATAAACTAAGAACAATGACGGCCATCCTACCAGTGACAACATGAGGATCGATGTCAAAAGTGTCATTGACGGGGACGATGGTGCCCCTCTTGTAGTGCCTCTGGCAGAGTGAGAGTGCACTTCCGTTGAAGCCGACGCCTTGCACGTAGGCATATTTTCCCAGTGAGATCTGAGGCAGAGCTAGATACTAAGGGGCACGGAAATGACAAGTGTCATGCGAGGACCATGTCAACATTGCAAACGCAAATGCTCCATGTTCATTTTAAACCCTTCAGACAGGTCGCTATATACTTGTCTCAATTGTCTAATTAAAGAAAGAAGGATACAATCAGAAGTTCACGTTTTTTGTTTTGGGGCGGGGGGGGGGGTGGCTTTTAGATGGAGGGGCCAAAGCAGTGCAGTGACTAACTTGATACGCTACCTGCTCAATGGCGAAGTCGATGTGGCTGTGCAGCTCTTTCTGCATGTGAACAGCCTGAGGAGTGTCGTCCTGGTAATCTTTCAGGAAGAGATGTTTGAATGCCGCCGTGTTTTCCTCTTTAAATGTCACAACCATCTGGTTGCTCAGCCCAAACAGCACCAACTGAGAGACAGGGAGAGAGCAGTAAAATACTGAACAAAGGGTGAAACTACGGTGCGGAATACGGACAGATACTGCAGTGTTCAATCTGTTCTAATCCAGGGGTGTCCAAACTACGCCCCGCGGGCCATTTGCGGCCCAGCGTCCATTTTTTTCAGCAGCCCCCGACGTGACCCCCCCCAAAAATAATAATAACTACATATGAGAGTAATCATCCGGTGGTCACTTCCGGGGGTTTGAAGGGAGGATTTAAATATATATATATTTTTTTGTAAGTGTAAAGGCTTGCTTTACCTGCACTGTGACAATGATGATTTTGAGCAGTTGTAGGCCCAACTTGAATGGTTTGCGTCCCTTGGCATGATACTTGTCACAAGGGCTCATGAAGAAATATTTGAGCTTCCTCCTCAGGGCTTCTTCCTCTTCCTCTTCCAGTTGCTGGTGGAGATCAGAGCTCATTGGTGTATCCCCAAGAAAGTTCTGAGACCCATAACTGAGACCCATGGATGAGAGGATCCTGTCCTTCTCTGTGACAGAAGGGAAAGAAATGACATCCTTACTATTACCAGGATACTGAGCAATGTTATAGTCCTTAAGAGGTGACATTTCAAACTAAATTTATGAGGGAAGATTTCTGTTGTGCTTTGTTTATAGTTTCACTACTCTGCTGTAATTTAATTGGGATTAATATTCTGGATCCCGTGCCAGGTTTGTGCTAGAATAATGGGTCATTAGTTTGGCGTGTCATGTCAGTCACGCCTCTTGAAAGTTGTCAGTTCAGTTTCTGTCAATGTTCTGGTTTGTTCCTACTTCCTATTGAGTTTCTGCAGTCACTAATCCAAAAGAAACCTTTACTGATTGGGTGCCATGCCAATGTTTTTCCACACATTTTTGGGTGACCATCAAATCATCTAGGTCTCCTCGCGTGGACAAAAACACGTACGTTCCTTCATACTCTCGATGAGTGTTTTGCGAGAGAAACATCTCGATTCATGATCCTATTGCACCCCACGTTACCGAATACATTGAAAAGAAAATGAATGGATTACACCCGTGCAAATAATGAATTGCTCAATAAGCAGCAACAAACATGTGAAATATAGTCCCGTTTCAGAAAGCATCGATATCCCTAATTGAATGCAATCAGAAGAGGTCGTTGTTTTCAACAAACCTGTAGAAAGCTCCTGAGCGCACCTCGGTGATGCCATGAGGATGTTTGGACGGTCACACGGGAAACAAAAGGCTGGATATTACCTCAGTAACTTCGCCAGGCGGGTAATTGTTTTCATAATTTCTATTTTTCGGGTCTCGTGTAAACAAAGGAGAGACATTATGCGGCTCCGCGTCACACTGTAAGAACAAGCGCTAGAATGGGAAACATCGCTCAACTTCCTGTATGCCACGTGACTTCGTCATGTGACTGCTGTCAATAGCACCGGCAATGACGCAACGCGTACGTTGACTCATGCCCACACAAAGGAAAATATTTAACATCCAGTATTTTTAGCATGTTTGTTATGGAGATCTCCAAACAATTACCATATGCAGAGTGTCTTATGAAATATCTACCTGACATGCTTTCAACACACTCAAAATTAATAATTCACACAGATCTGGCACTATAAAAGTATTCCTTCAGAGGCTGCTCTCATTGTCTCTCGTATGTAATTGCATCGCAGAAATGGCTCAACTCATGATCGGGATGACCGCAGTACATCTCGTATCCTCGCTTTTAACAAACGTTTCGTGGTGTGTCAACAACGGAGCCGTGTCCGTGCTGAAACAACAGGTCTTCCTCGTAGGTCGGGAAAAGTAAGCGTGTGTCATTAGATGGCGAATGATTCAAACCGCCGAGGTCATTTTTGAAACACGTTTCTCGGTTCAGAGGGATTACAGACTTGAAAGGATGAAGATCTGAGCTGCTTGCTGTGTAGTTTTGTGTGGAGAGTAAAGAGACACGACGTGGCCTCGTCTCATCTTCTCATTTAGGCGACCGCATTTCCACATGCTCTGTTGATATATTCTAAGAAGCATATTTGCCATCAAAATTGAATGATTTGAAGGAGAGGAGCTCGATGACAACACCTGTCTTTACTTTCTTCAGGAGGAATATTGTATTTAATTGTGTGAGCCATAAGCGATTGGACAGGGCCTTTATCAACTACTGTACAGTAAATAAGATGCTTCAATGAAATACCTCGCATATTTACATAATATTGACAAATACAACACAGAGTTGAAACAATAGAAACAAGAGTGATCGTATATGGTACAAAGTGGAATTTCCCCCATTAAGTGTTACTTCATAATGTACAATAGGACATGATGAAGACTTAGAAAACGTAACTAAAATGCATATTTTCTGTTTATGATGCTGTCCGTGCAGCCTGCAAGCCATTTTCACGTTGCACTCTGTCTAAATTAGCGAATCAGGCGAAACCGTAGAGCCAGGGTTTATTAGCCTGTGCCTCTCAGGCAAAACTTGTTGAAACAGGACATGCGGTGTCATTCCATACCCATGTTGTATACATCGGTGTGACAACAGCGGGTGCTTCCAACAAAGACGTGTACACAATGAGTTGCCGGCATTAAATTTCAAGCTCTGGTGGCTAGCGAGCAGTGTTCCACCTCAGTTACGCCGCCGATACAAAAACTCTGGTCCGCTTCAACTCCCGTCCCACATTGGCACCTCAACACATAGGACGGCGAGCTGGGAAAATGTCATCTTAGATGACCAGTGGGAAACAGGTTACACAGTCTTTTGTACAGTCACAAAGTAAAACAGGAATTAATCTTGCAGTTACTCCGAAATAAAGAAGTAACTGCAAGACTGCGCAGAATTCAGTTGTTTGTTGTTATCCTGCATCGATAAACATAAACACCCTCCCTGGTTTTGTCCTGCTGTCCTTATCTGCCATCTAAAGCCTTGTCCCGGACTATGACCGACTCATTAAACTTGATCATAAGCGTGGTGCCCTTGTGCCAGTGGGCAGTGACCTTGGCGGGGAAGCCACTGTGTGTGAGGATGGCCTCCACGATGCCAGCAGTGAAGGCAGCACAGTTTAAGCTACTGTTCTCTTTGGGCACAGAGATGTAAGCATTGATGAGGGGCTCCTTTTCGATGATGTAGTAAGTCTTGTCATCATCATTGGCCTGCTCCAGTTTGTCAGCCTCTTTCCCAAACAAAGACTTCCACACATTCACCTACAATGAAAAGAGTGTACAAATAAACTTCAATGCATTTTAAATGCACTCTCAAAAACATAATTCAGATTTTTGTTTTAAGGAGTAGAAGTCAGCAGAAAAATATTCAAGTGACGTACAGACAGCAGAAAAAATCTACTTAGTATTGCACTTGGTTGCTTCCCATCACGTAAGTTTTGGACTTGTTGAAGGTACAAACCTTGATGAAGAGCAGCATGTTGAGCACTTTTGTTTCCCTCTTGCCATTCTTCTCCCTCAGCACCAGCACATCCAGCATGCCAGCTCCAACACTCTGGCCCATGTCAGCCAGACGTGTCTGGAGTTCCGAAACCGAGTACACTCGACTCTGACAGTACTGGACCATCTCTGAGAACAGTAATGCAAACGCACTGACGCTGACTTCAGTCTTGGGTCTTGTCAAGGGGCGCTCCAAGATAGTAGATTTCCCTCGAGTGAACCGGGTGTCCATTTTCTGAGAAACACAGATTTATGGTTAGTATGATGTTATAAGGATCTGCAATGTCTAAATGGAAAATGCTATTTTAAACACATACACTGCTCAGAAAAAAAATCAGGTGAAATTTGAAGATGAACATTTATAGGTGAACTTAATTTGATCTCACCACTCTTAGAATTGTGCAATGTTTGAGGGAGGGTTTTTTTTTTAACCCTGCAATTTTCAAAGACATCCACTTCTATACCGCTCCGCGGTCCCGTTTGAAGCCTCACGATGGTGAGATGCTTTGGATCATTTTCAGGTTTCAATTTTTTTAGAGGTCACAATCAATTTACTTGTAAAAGCTATGTTCTGAATCATAGGTTCATCCTGGAAGTTCACCGCGAATATAAATATCCTTAGTTTTTTATTTTTGTAAACATTGCATGTCTAATAACAATTAGACCAGGAAAACATGTTTTTATTTAGGCACAACTTCTTTTGCGCTCCTCACGTATAGATTCTACACAAATGTATTCTTGGGGGAATCTTTATTCCTTCAACTCATTAAAATATGAGAACGTTTGAACGCTACTGGTACGAAATACCATAATGAGAAATTAAAATTTAGCTTGGGGTAAAAAGCAGATTATTTGAGAATCCTTTCGCGTTATTATAATGTCCATCCCACTGCGGCTTTACTTCGATTTTCCATAACATATTAGCTGCGTTTTAACATATAGTTGTATTGTAATAGTTCAGTAGAACGCTACCAGCTGGGTGTTAGCTAACTAGCTAGCGTTTGTTTCATAAGAAGAAAAGGCATAATCATTTTTTTGCGGGAGTGGAAACCCAAATGTATATTATTTACTCATACTTGACTGTATGTGGTGGAGGTGAAACTGAATGTGTCAATGTATTTGAGGAATAGTTTGTCAGCCAAACTAACCGTATTATGCTGGCTGTGGAAGCTGCCTTCTTCGTCCCGCTTGTCATGTGACATTTCAGGCAATGATAAACTTTATACCGCCACCTACAGTTCCGGATTAAGATTGAAGCATCAAAACAAATAGCGTACAGTACTGAACAATACTCCACCAAATCCATCCAAGCACAAAGTATACAGTGACGCTTGAATGGAGGCCACTTCGACTGTATAAACCAGAACCAAACGACGCATACTAATTTTAAAAATGGATGGCAGTAGAGTGACGATAAGTATACTATATATCATGTTGCATTATCGAAAGCCAGTTTTATTCAATACTAAAACCGTGAACCCTAATTCAAGAAATGTATAGTCCTTGATAACAAACCTAATTCCGGGACGGCCACTAGGGTACGCTAAAGGACTAATTAAAGCTTCTTCATCGAGCATTACGTTCCAATATTAAAGGTATTTAATGAGGGTGTCAAATTTTAAAACCGGATACACCTGCTATTAGATTTCCATTGACTAAAATACAAGTGAGCCTTTTTTTAACAGCGTCTATGTAAACCAAACCAATGCCAACTGACAATTATAACATCTACAATTGCACTGAACTACAATCTGAATGGAGATTCTAATCTTCTATGTCAATGAAATTTTGTAACGTACACAACCCACTTAGGTATATAAACTACCTTACTAGACACACTAGACCACTATTATTACACGTTATATATATATATTTTTTTCAAAGGTGGATGTACAAAATACGCATCCAGTAATCATTGTCGTACGTGGAATGCCCGAGTAAAAACCTTTAAAAGTGAAAATAAACTTGCTGCTGCAGGGCGACTTCAACTTCTTGTCACCTCCCAGTCGACGTTACGTACGCCGCCGCCGTGGCGTGCCTGCAAATCTAATAATATGGAGTCCTGTGCCGAATGCCTGCCAGGGAGCCATGCAAAACATCACCAAAGAGTTTCGTGTGACACTTAACACAGAGCACATTCGCGCATGTAAGCAGCCGAGGGGGCTTGTAGCGAGCATCGTCTCCGGGGCGTCAAGCTTCTTGCTCGGTCCTCAACTATGACGAGCGAAGCTTAGGCTGCGACTCCTTCCCCTGGATCCGCACACCAAGGCGATATCAGTGAGTATTTTCCTAGTGAAATTGTTGCCGATGTGACTTCGTGCTTTTAAAAGGCACCGTGCATTGCATCGCGGAGCTTAGACTGACCCGACAATGACCGATCAACAACACCGGCCACGTACTTACAGTGGGCTAACACAAGCCCAGCCGCTGCACCTTTTGAACGTCTCGGTTATTTCCTCACTGACCTAAAAGGGACAGAAAGGACGTGGGCCTGGAAATAAACGCCGCATCTTTCTGTAACCATTCGGGCACCTTGTCTCGTTTAAAAGAGCGGACGTATTGTGAAAATGGGTCAGACGGGCCTATACAGCTGCAGCCGGTGGGGGATCTACTGAGGACAGCTAAAACATGAACATTCTGCAACTCCGCAATCGTTTGCGTTGTGTGACATCGCCGTTTGAACACACCGACTGCAGTTTTGTCATGCAGATGAATGCAATCGGCGTTGAGCAATGGATGAATGTAGAAAGCAGAAAACGTAACTTATCACATTTTCCCCCCCTCTTTGGATGTTTTCACAAGACAAGGAGGGGGTGCACAATGTAGGCAGTCTGTTCTCCATACTGTTCTCTGGGAGGGGACAATGGAGCCAGAAGGGCAACCCCAGACCCCAGGGACCAGCGATGTGCCCCCACCTTTGAACTCCGCACAAAATCCAGTCACCCCGGCCTTCCTTAACTGCACCTTACAGCAGGTAAAGCCTTCACGTCACCATCACTGCTGTCGTTTAAGGTGGAGGAAATAGTGGGGCATGTCATCTGCAATGTTATGAATCACACATACAACATCAGTATTGTGTGATTTTATTATGAATGTTTACTGAAAGACAATAGGAGTTGTTGGAACAATACCCGAATAACAGTAGGGTAGCATGGTCAACTAGTGGGTAGCACATCTGCCTCACAGGAGTTCAGATGTGTTACAGATTAGTTACTTCTGCCCCGGTTCCAAACCAGTTTCTATTGACAGTAGTCGAAGAGTACTAAAACAACAAAGGTGGTGTTGGACTATTGGTGAAGACGTTAGCATTGGCGCCGTGGATCAACAGAGTTGCTTGCATTACTTTTCCTTGTTGGGTGACATATTTCTTGGTTGCTTGACAGAACTTCTAAAGCACTGTCTATTCTACCCCATAGCCCGGTGGAAAAAATATATTCATATACTGTACACTGGAAAAAAAACGCTTCGTTGAATTTACTCAATTTTATTTTGTCCATTGACTGCACAAAATAAAGATCCTGATACATTTTAAGTGGATATATATAGTCTACTTAAAAAAAAGATCTGCATCCAGATGATTTTTTATCTCATGCAACCACCTGGCATCATAAAATGGAGTCAATTCAACAAATGTCTTTTTTTTTTCAGTGACACTAGTAGAAAACTGGTTGCGCCCCTCGGCACAGATGGTGAGAAAATGATGAAATGTGTGACTTATTTTTTTTTTTTTTTTTTTTACATATTACTTTTGTGATGTAATCCATCCATTTTCTATACCGCCTATTCTCATTAGGGGCTCATCCCAATTAAATTGGAGTCAAAGGTGACTTACACCCTGGACTGTTTGCCAGTCAGTCACAACAATCACAATTGACATCTGAAAAATGCACTTTTTTTTTGTTAAGAAAAAAGAAAACTGTGCCATTCTTAACTCTAATACGGTGAGCATTATAAAAATGTCCCATATGTTTTTTTGTAATTCTTGCCACTAGTCCTCATGTTCTTCCGACGTGAGCGACGCCCTGACGTCGACTAAAGGCTCACAAGGTCACGATGGGGATGCGCCTCCCGAGCAGACCGAGCGCTCTGAGCACAGCGCAGACCCAGCGAGGAGCGCACAGAGGAGATTCGGGTCCTCGGCCTTTTCTTCCTCCCTGAGTTGGGACGAGAAAGAAACCCGAGATGGTAACACATCACTTTGCATATTTTGTCCAAGTTTTGAAACGTGCTAGTCAAGCCAAGCAAATTCAGTCGTGATCATTGTCGTCCTCTTATCGTTTTAAATGTGATTCCGTCTGCTTGGAGAAGTCTCTCAGTTCCCTCTGTGGAATCCACTTTGACGACAATGTCGTTTTTGACTGTCGATTTTCACTGTTTGGCTGTGAAGTGATTGTTTCTGTGGTTTGTGTGTGCTGTATATGTCAGAGGAGGAGCTGCAGCATTTTTCTAACCCTCAAGGTCTGGCTGCTCACAGCCCAGGATCTCCTTCCTCTGGACCCAGGTGAGGAAGGTGGTGCTGTGGTTTACTCTTACAAACTAAAGCCTTTTTTTTTTTTTTAATGCAAAGATTTTGCAAAACGGCCCCATCAGAGCAGAAAGTGAAAGTTCCCGCACGAAGCCGTCGGGATGTTCGTGCGATGTTCACGGCCAGCCGACTTCCCGAAATCGGCGTCCGCCGCGACGTATGAATGCTCGTTGGGCGGCGACGTTGCCTTCGACGCAACAAAACAGAAGAAGTTTGAAACGTCACCCCGTCGTCGCTGCATCACAGCGTTCACTGTTTATATACGCGTTGTCTTGACTCACTTGCTACGTCCCAAGGCGGAATATTGGTGGGATGACTTCAATGACATCCGATGCTTCCGCTGCTTGTACTGAAAAGCGACTCCTTTATTGTAGGTGCATGTAAAGCATTCGTGTGACATTGTATCTAGTATACAGTATTGTTTGGTGTGTTTGTGTGTATATTATATATAATGTACAATTTGTGTGTATTCTGTGTGCACATACAGTATACTGCACAGTACTGGACAATATACAGTGTAGTATCTGTACATAAAATATCTGGATATATGTATGGATATCTATTTTTCTTTTTTGGGTGCTGTCCAGAGTTGATGGTGAGGACGACGAAAAACCAGAAAAATTGCAGCACTTGGAGCAAGAGTCTGGTCTGTGCGTCTCTGGGGAGTTGTGCAAGGAAAGTCGAGAAAGCACAATAGCAGAAGAACCAAATACATCTCAGCTCGGCCCAACAGAACGTAAGTACCCACGTGGCAGAACAAAAATAGTTGTTGTCACTTTTCTATAAGACGTTCTCATTCGCAACTTTTGCGTCACAGTAGGAGGTGAGGCCCTCCTCTGCAAAATCAAACCAAAGGATGCTTGCCAAACGGGGGATGAGGAAGAGGGAAAAGATGCCAAGGATCTTGAGAGGGATGTATACAGCTTCATGGGAGACTCTGACCCTGACGCTACACACTTCCAGAGGTGCAGGCAGAAGAGAGTCCCGCTCAGGCCCTTCACCGGTACCTTACACCACACATCTCCCGAGGCCGCTACACAAGCGGGCGGGAGTCCCCGAAGATCAGTAAATGCCGAATTGGCACCTCCGAGTCAAAGTGGAGGATCATACCATATCGACGATTTGGGGAAGGGATCGGCGGAAGAGCCGATCATGATCAGAGACGGTGAAGCAAAAGGAGAGGAGCACAAAGACTGTCGTTTTGAGCGCGGCGCCGATATTTTCACCTGTGTGGAATGTAGCATATACTTCAACAAACGGGTCCACCTGAAGGAGCACATGATTGAGCACCGTCAAACAAGTGAAGAAGGGTCCGAACATTTTGAGTGTACCGAGTGCGGATGGGACCTCCACGATTCTGTCGTATTAGCCGACCATCAAAAAAGACACCGGGAATCCCGTGCCAAGATCCTGGCGGAAATCGAGAAACTGAATGAAAATGAGAAGGCAAAAGAGAGAGCGGAGCCTGAGGCAATAACGCAAAATACGAGTCCCGGCAAGGTGTCAGACACCCGTCCACTTCCGTACCAGGCTCCGCCTTTAACATCGGATGGTGAACATGCGGCTCTTCAATCAAACGCATCTCAAAGTCCTCCGGGTTCTTTAGGAACCGCATTCCAGCCCCGGGCTGCTTTGTACCGCCGCCGCTTTGTTTGCACCCATTGTAACTTCAGCACAAGAACCTCCCAGGCGCTTGCGAATCACACCAAGACCCACATGAGAAAGCCGTTACTTTTTAAGTCTGGCTCCTCTTCTCCCGATCCCCCCTCATGTTCATCTCAAGCCGGAACAAAGAGACAGCGGAAACGGGCCCGCTCTGAACCGGACTCCATCCGCGACGGAGCGCTGGGGGGATCTCATTGGTCTTATGAGCCCGTTTCAAACTCCATATTGGACTCCAACTGCGTCTCCGACTCTGTAGCCCCGCCCAACTCGTGTCAAACCAAAGGCCGCCAGGGAGTTGGCGCCTCTGAGAAGGTTGTGGCCACCCAGGTAGTCCTTGGATGTCATAAGAACAGCAGGTTCGGTCGCAGAGCAAAACTTGGATCCAGGCCAAATGAAGAGGAGTTTCCTGGCTGTGAGGGAGACCGGCAGGAGAGCCCAGAGATCCACCCCGAGAAGGTTGTCGCCAAAGGACGCGCGAGAGCTCCATCTGAGCCAGGTGAGGCGAAAGAAAGAGACGGCACCGCGCGATATTTCAAGCCTGAAACGTACCCTTTTTTTTATACAGATGAGTCTCCCGAGATGAGGAATCGTTTGAAGGAGAAGGATGAGCCAGGAGGGGAGACTGACACGAGGGGTTTTGTTTTAAGGAGAAGCAACAGGATTACTGCGCCCCCTGTAGAAATTGAGAGCGACGAGTGCGACGATGACGAACGCTTGCGACGTTTCCTGTCCGGGGACATCTCGGATGAAGTGGAAGATGAGATCGATGAGGTCTCGGGCTCTCTGAGGAGCGTGGAGAGGAAATGCCCCTACTGCCCCGATCGATTCCATAACGGCATCGGCCTGGCCAATCATGTGAGGGGTCACCTGAACCGGGTGGGCGTCAGCTACAACGTGCGCCACTTCATATCCCCGGAGGAGGTCAATGCTATTGAGAAGCGCTTTTCCTATCAGAAGAAAAAGAAAAAAGGTCAGCGTCTTTGTTAAATTGTGACCGTGAATTCTGAAAGTCACCAAGACCGTTTTTGGTCTTGGTTCGGAACAGAAATAAGAGACAACATGAACGTAACGGCAGCGCAATCGGAAACGGGTGAAGATTCTCAACTCGACCGCATTCCTCGAGCGAACCGTGGCTGCATACAAAAGTATTGAACACGGAGCAAAAACAATTCATACGACAAACAAACCATAAATGAATCGCAAAGAGAGTAGAAAGCACAAAAAGCCTCAAACTAAAAATCACACTTCCTACAATGATTATTATTTTTTCACTCCACAGTGGCTAACTTCGATCCATCCACGTTCAGCGTGATGCACTGCGAGTTCTGTAGCGCCGGCTTTGACACCCGCGCCGGCCTGTCGAGCCACGCCCGGGCGCACCTGCGAGACTTCGGCATCACCAACTGGGATGTTACCATCTCGCCGATCCACATCTTGCGAAAACTGTTCTCCAGCAGACCGGACCTCGTCATCCCCACAGCTCCCCCGCGCAGCCCCGTCTCCGTTCACGAAGAGGATGAAGAAGAAGAAGAAGAAGAAGAAGATGAGGACGACGGGGATGGGGTCATTGAGGTCAAGCTGGAGGGTGAGATGAGCGAGACGAAGAGGGATGCTCTTTCTCCTGTTTCTCTCTCATCTGCATCTGCTGGACCTTTGAACGCGGAGGATGGTGTCAAAGAAGGTACGTTTGATGGTTTGAATTCGTTGTAGGCCAAAGTGCGGTTGGTCGATGAACAAATCTTCGGAGCAGCGCCTCCAAGTGGTCGATCCAGCTCAGTCGGTGCGAATCATGTCCGTAGTGATCGGAGCAGAATGCATACAGCGACATCTAGTTGGGTCATTATCACCTACCCCCCCCCCCCCCCCCTACACACACACACTCTCTCTCTGTGAAAGAAAACCTTTAATTAGATAAGACAAATGTTGAGCTGTTCTAGTAGGCTTGTATGGGGTTTTCTTGTTTTGTTTCCTCGGTTTTCTTCTACCACTGATTGATATTTGGAACCGTTCATTATTCCCGCCCACACGAAGAAGGCCCTGGTTTGAGCTGAAGAGAAAGCACGCTGCTGTCACCACCGCGCTTCACCCGTGGTTATGTTCCTTTGGCGATATGAAGTGTTTTGTTTGCGCTCAACATATCTTCTGGAATTAGAGATAAAAAGTTCAACCTTGGTTTCATCGGAGCGTAACGCGGAACATTTACCCACTTGCTTGAAATATCAAGGGTGTGGTTTTTTTTCTTTCTTCCTTTGGAAGATAAGGCTTCGGTGTTGGCACCTTAAACCACAGTGGGGTAATCCAAGGAAGATGGGAGATGGCTGGAACTTGTCCTAAACAACCAGTTTTTGCAAGAAATTACTGCCGTTCCTTCATAGTTGCCATTGGCCTCTTGACAGCCAAGCTGACCAGTTTTCTTTTCGAAATGTGTATAAGAACCGGATTGAAATTGGATATGTGCCAATACGAATGCAGCCAGCCTAAATGCAAAAAAATCGCACAGATTGGATAGCCGTGTCTTGTCAAATGACGTTGAAGGGTTTGTTTACTACTTGTGCCATTGGTGAACATTTTGCCTTTTAGCAGAACGAAGTCCTGAGCCGTAGTGACTGAATGTGTGTGTGTGTGTGTGGGGGGGGGGGGGCAATATTGGAACATAAGCCTATCGAAGGATTTGAATGACTGACGAATGAAGCAGTGGGAAATGTGACCCCAGATGCTTGGAATTCACCCGTCACTTTGAATGCTGAATCAAAACAGGGGTGTGTGACCCGCGCGTGCGCGAGTATGAGCGAGAAGGTGAGGGAGACTGGAGGAGTGTGGTGAGAAAGTCAGCCTCCCGATGCCCGTTGATGTGGCACTCGACTCGGTGCGTTCGTCGCAACCTCCGCCTCCTCTCGATTGGTCACGCCTTAGCTGAGCGGTGCATATGGGGGCAAAATGGCTGCTTCCACCTCCCCGCAGACCCAAACAATAGCGGAAACCCCGTCCGGCTCCAATGCGTCGCGGTCGCGGACCGGTGAGTAGCGGCCGGCGTCGACTCCGCGCGTGCTCTCGGTTCCCCGCGGCGGCGGTGCGTCGCGCGACTCGGGCCGCATCTCGAGTCACGTCGCGGGCAGCCCCGAGCCATTAAAAGTGTCAGCTACATAAATGCGCGTCTCCCTCGCAGGTAACGCGCACGTCAAAGCGCGTTAAATCGGGTCATTACTTACGGGCATGACTAATTACGAGGATCGATTGCGATCGCTGATGGGTCGTTGCTCGCAGTTGGATATGCTCGGTCTTTTTCGATCAGACCTAAATCACAATCCTCGCCATTTTACTTCGCTTTGATTTTCTGAAGAGGGTGTGCTTGCGATTCCATTGCGTGGAAGCATCTTGGATCCCGGAGCGATCGCACCGACGTCACGATGTTAACTTAAGTGCACCCAACAACCTTATGTGGATCTTACTCGGACCGCGAGCCCCGGTGGAAGTTTTGACTTTAGTTGAGGCGATCCAGAGTGGAGCGAGAGGTTGACCTTGCTCCACGCTGGAAGGTAAATGGGTTCGTCTGCACCCCGAGGTGTCACATCGCCGCTCCATTACAGTCGAGGGATGAGCGGCCCGCCCACCAGACCTAAAAGCTTTGTCTGGCTCCACGTCTCTTTTGATTCACCCTTTTGTCGCAGAAAATGCCCAACTGCAGGAGACCGTCCATATTTCGGCCACCGGCTTTCCTTTTTGCACCGTTTTTTTTTTTGTCGCTGTGTGATGTCTATGCATGAAATGTCATTGTGAGCTGCGATTTCTAAAAAAAAAACTGCGCTGCCAAGGTTGCGCTTTGTTTTCTTCCCGTGGTCTCATTCATTCGTGCACTTTACACACACTGGAATTATATTGTCGTCACCATCAAAATACGGCGTTTTATCTCCAGTATCAGGACTTTTTTTGGTCCCTATCAGGTCCCAAGTCCGCAACATCAGTTGAATAATGGCACATCACATACTTCACAGTCATCATTTATTTAACAACAAAGCCAACATGCAGCAGAAATGTCCGGCAAAGATCAGTAGAGCCTTGAATGTTGACGCAAGACAAACCAACCATTCACATTCACACCGAAGGACAATTTCGATTCTTCGATGAACCGAACCCTGCAGGCGGGAAATCCCTCACCTCAGAATTATGACGTGGGTGTGCCAACCACAGCGCTGCCCTTAAATAAATCAAGCACTGTTATTAAAATTGATAGACAATAAACAACCAGTCCCAAAGGTGTAATTAGGTTAATTCTTTTCACATTACTTTTACGGTTTGCAACAACGGCCTTCTTTTTCTTTTTCAGGCATTCTGTTTGAGAGGGAATCATTGATGACCGGCAGCGGTCTCGTGATTGAGCAGAGCATTGGTTCTCTTCAACCATGCCTCGTGTTGTGTGACTGGTTTTCTTTTGCGCGATGACGACTTCCTATTTTTTGCTTTATATGTCGCTGGCTCGACGGGGCTGTCGGCCAGGATCGAGCAGCTTTTTGATCACCCGGCACCTTGACGTTGAACAAGAAGAATCAAACTGCAGTCCCATAGATGTCCTCTTCACTGCAGACTGCTCCACTTTCAGATCTTTGCAAATGCTGGCATACCCCAGAATGCACCAGAACTTGCAAAATACAAAAATGTTCGACTTTGAGGAGCTGATGCCCCGGCTGCTATCTAACGCTGGTGTGCTCGCGCACGTTTCTGCGTTTGGCTCAGTTGATGTTAAACAAGTACTGACCGACAATAGCGGGGCGCATTTCCGGATGCCTTTGATCAGATCCTGAAGAATTCATCAAACCTTAACATTGAAACAGGGCTAACTTTCTCTTCTTACATGAATCGCCGTGAACTTTCTCAAGCGGCATTACAAGGGACGGCGGTGTTGTGTTCTATTGCAGCTGACGGAGAGGCTGAAGAAGAAGTTGAGCCTGAGCGCTCGGCTGTCGATGGCCTCAGCTCGAGCCCGAAGAAAACAGGCCTGCGCAACGCGGACCGGGATTGCCTCTCTGCAGGCGACGATGAAGGCACCAAAGGTGCCACAGAAATGTTTTTTATCTCGCAAGAAAGGCCCAAAAGGGTATGAGCCGAGTGTCGGGTAACTCGTGGACGCTCCGCTCTCTCTTGCAGTTCGCGACTTCAAGTGTGACTTGTGCGGCGCTCAATTCGAGAGCAGGCGCGACATGTCCAGCCACGCCAGCTCTCACTTGCAGGCATCCATCGACCTGCTCTGTCAAACTGCCAAGGAGCGTCACCCGGACAGCCAAATAAGCTCACGTGAACCCGAGGCTCAGTCGGCCAAGAGTTCCTCTCTGGTGGACTCGGAGACCCCAGAGGACAAAGGCCACGAGGAAGGCGAAGACTCGGACCAGAACGCGATGCCCCTTTCCGCTTTGCCCAAAGCAGCGAAAGCGACGCCATCCGCTTCCTGTTCGGCGCATGCGCCTTCTCCCGCGGGCTCTCCAACTTCGATGGTGAGGAAAGCCCCGATTTCCTCTTTGCTGCCGGCGTCTTCGCCTTTGCGCTTCGCGGAGCACAAGACCGGGGCCGTGAAAGGCTTGACCCCCAACCTCTTGACCTCTGCCGCCATCTCACCATCCAAACCGATCTGGGCCCCGCATGAAAACGACGCTCCTCTCAACCTCGGTAAGCCCCCCCAGTCCGAACGATTCATACGAAGGCGGTTTCGCGATTGACGTTGCGTTTTTCCCAACGCGCAGCCCTCGAAGTGGAGCCTAGCAAGGACATCGTTTGCCAGCTGTGCGGCGCCTGGTTTGAGACTCGCAAAGGCTTGTCCAGCCACGCCAGGGCTCACTTGCGGCACTTCGGCGTGGAGTACTCGGAATCGAAAGGCTCACCGATCGCCCTCCTGAATCAGCTGATGGACTCGGAGGACTTCAAGCACAAAGCCGGCGAATTGCAGCTTGACGCCGAATCCCGGAGTGTTCCCGGCACGCTGTCCTCCCCAAAGAAGGCAATGCTGCCTTCCTCCTCCCCATCTCTACTGTATAAGTTGACAACAGCGGGAGGCGGGTCCACCTCCAAAGCTACCTCTCCGTCATCCTTTGGCCCGCCTCCCAAGCGTCTCAAATCATCTTCCGTGCCGGTCTTCCGCCTGGGCAGTGGCGACATCGTGAGCCTCCCACATAGTGAGTCTTTTCTTTTTTTGTTGTTGTTGTTTTCCGATGAATGAGTTGAATGTGCGCACTAATCCACGAGCCGACGCCATCTTCTTTTTGCTCAGGTGAGCCCGCAAAGGAAATAGGCTGTGAATTCTGCGGGGAATATTTTGAGAACCGTAAAGGGCTGTCCAGCCACGCTCGCTCCCACTTGCGGCAAATGGGCATTACCGAGTGGTCGGTCAACGGTTCCCCCATCGACACGCTGAGGGAAATCATCTCAAGACGGAGCTTGCCTTGCGCCCGTCCTTTCAAGTCTCGCAAAACTCCCCCTCCATCTTCTCCCGGACCCCCCGGTTCCCCGCTTTCGACCCACTCCTCGCCGTCGACCGTCCTTAGCCGACTCCCCTTCGCCTCGCCGCCACCGCCGCCCGCTTCCAAATCGAATTCGGCTCCACCGATGTCCTCGAGCGGGCTGATTCTTAAGCTGAAGCCTGAACCCGTGCAGCTGGAGGTCACGACTGCGGAAGCGGCGGCCGCTTCCGGCGGCCTTTCCGCCGATTCGCTCGGCTGCGGCTGGCGCGTCCCCGACAGTGCGTTCCCTCTCAACTTGGGTAAGTTCTTATCATCGAAGCGTTTTGGAATGGTTCACACCGAACACAGCCTCTCTCTCTCTCTCTCTCTCTTTCTCTGCAGCTATGTCTCGTGAGGTGGAGCCGACGAGAGATATTCGCTGCGAATTCTGCGGCGAGTATTTTGAGAACCGAAAAGGCCTCTCCAGCCACGCGCGATCCCATCTGCGCCAAATGGGCATTACCGAGTGGACGGTCAACGGGTCGCCCATTGACACCCTGAGGGTCTTTATGCACAAGAGGGGCTTAAGCGCCTCCTCTCAGTCTGAGGGGGAGAAGAAGGAGGGGGCCAAAAGTCCCTCGTGGGCCAACGCAACCAAAACTTCAGGGGGGTTGTTTATATCTGGCTACCAGTTGGCCAAGCTCTATAAATCCCCCCTTAGTATGCCGTCATCGGGGTCCAGGCTTTCCAAGCAAGGCCTGAGCTCCGCGGGCCCCTTTGAGACCCCCAGCTTACCGAAGATTGTCAGGATCTCCCCGCTAGGAAAACAGCCCGAAGAAGCCGAGTCGCCGGACCCTTCCCACGCGGCGTCGCATCAACGCAAGACGTTCTCGCCGCTGCCGCGCGACTTCCCTTTGAAAAAAAAGCCTTCCCCTGACAAGTACGCCCGGAAGGGTGAGTGATCCAATCGCGTCCCGCTTTTCAAAACCGCCGGCGGCGACGGTTCTGACCGTCAAGGAGATGCCCCCCCCGTCCTCTCTTCTGTGTCATCAGATCCGAGCTGCGAGCTGTGCGGCTTCTACTTTGAGAACCGCAAGGCGCTGGCCAGCCACGCGCGAGCCCACCTCAGGCAGTTTGGCGTGACCGAGTGGTGTGTCAACGGCTCCCCCATCGAGACGCTGAGCGCCTGGATTCACAGCAGGCCGCAGAAGGTGTTGGAAATGCACCGGAGCTACATGCAGAGTAACCGCCCCACCTCCAAGAGAGTAAGTAGAGGCAGCGCCCCCCCCCCCCTGTAGTCACATAGCTCAGCCCAGCCAAGGCTTTTATCAACAAACTTTTCGCTCCGAGGGTTTTATTTGCATGTATCTTGTACCTTTGACACTTCATTTTGTTGCGATTTCTGGAGAAAAACAAAATGGAGACGCATCACGAAACCAAGCTGCTCGGGTCATAACCCACCGAAGTGCTCATCTGTGGGCTCTCTGCATTTCTTAACTCTGCGTCGCATGCTCGGAGATCAGACATGCCTCAGCTGGCGGTTTGACGGGCTTCGCGCGATTTGGAACACTCGAGACGTGTCGCCGATCAGCTTCGATGATTAGATTCGGTGTCTTTACGTCTCGCAAGCGTCGCCGCGCCAGCGCAAGTGAGCTATTGACTCAATAGTTGCCATAGCAACCAGGGCGCCTCGCCGCTTAGGTTTCATCTTCAGATGAATTATCGTTTGTTGCCGATTGAAGAAAATGTTTTTCTTCCCTTCTGACTTAAGTTTCTCGGTGCATTTGCGTTCACTCTCACTCACATTTCGCCCGAGCTGTGATGCGGATGACCTTCCGGATGTCAATTGTGTTTCCAATCGATTGCGTTGGAATCCCACATTGTTTCAGACGGAACTGACATGAATAGAAGAAAACTGAAATGTCACTCTCACAGCAACAATGAAAAATCGGTTCAGCCAACGAAATGAAGGAATACGCACTCGAATCGTCAAGTTTTTGAACCCGCCATTTTTTTTTCGGATGAGGTGCCCCTCGTCCTCCGACAGAAAATAAATCGTTTGAACGTCGATTGTCAATCTCGTGGCCTGTGGTTGTTTTGGCTGCTAAAAATAGTTCGCGCGCCATTCTCCAAGCCTGCTTCTTTTTTTAGGTCCAAAAAAACAAAAACAAAAGGAAGCTGGCTGTGTTGTTTACCTTTCGGTATCACAAACTGCAATTAAACTGGCCAACATAGTTTTTATTTCACCAAAATGTGTGTGTGTGTTTTTCCAAATAGATTTGCCCCATGCGGGTCACCGTGTCTTGTCCATAAACTGCCGATGGAATGACTTTTTCCCTCGTTGCCTTGCAGAAGAGCAGCTCACCGCTCCCCGCGTCCACGGATTCCGATCATAGCCCCCCCTTCTCGCATAAGGCCTCCTCTTCATCATCCTCCCAATGGTCTTCCGCTTTGGCGGTGAACCTGGTGCGCCCGCTGAGCCGCGAGCTCGGCCCGGGCTCCAACAAGGCTTGGGAAAAAGATGAAGCGGGTCCCAACCTTCGGGCTTCTCACGTCAGGCCTCCCAGCGGCGGTCCCAGACCCTCGCAGCTTGTCAGTAGCCTTCCACTTCAAGCGCAGGTGGCTCGCAGTGAACTCAATGTTCGTCTACCCAGAGGTACAGAACGGTTTGATTCCATTTCGATTGTGCGTTTGATGGCGTGGTCTCTTTTTCACAAGATCCCCACAAACGAGCCTCGCTTGCCTTGGGCTTTTGCCGCAAGTCTGTGCACTTCGATATCGTAACGCAACGTCGCCCCCTCGGATCATTCAAAAGATCAGAGCTACTTGTCGGACAGCCGCATTGCTTTGAACACATAATGAGGTGTCGTAAGCTCTTTAAAATGTCAATTGGATAGAATGTAAGGTCTTAAAAATGACCTATAAGCTTTAAGCCGCCATTCATCAAACGTCTTCAAAACGGCACGTTACTCTACGACTGTTGTCGCCGTGACGTAAGAAAATAATTGATCATAACGATAAGCATGACTGATCAGTATCCTCCTCTTGGAAGGTTTCGAACGTCGGCCCCTGAAGCACCCGTCTTGCATCGAGGGAACCGAGAGGGACAGCGGCCCGGCAAAGCCCCCGCGCACAAGCACAGTCCCCGCTTTAGTGCCAAAGCCACCTGCCTACCCCCTGGTCAAGCTGGTGGGCAAGTTCTACACCCTGAAGTGCCGGTGAGTCAAGTCTTTGTCGTGGATATCTTATCGCCCGAGGCTTCAAGCGGTCATTTGTTGGGAAGGAGAGTTTGGCTCCGCCTCCTGCTCGAAATTTTTTGCCCCAAGTTAAACGAGCTAACGCAAAATATATTTGATAAATCACAATTAATAAAACCCAACAAACCCCGTCTACAAAAACGACATAAAAAAAGTCAAACGACATTGAAAAATCACAAACTTTTGCTCCACAGGAGCCGCGCGTAAGACCGATGTCGATTTATCAGCGATTGGCTAAAATTAGCCGGCCCGTCGAGCCGTCGTCGTTGAGGTTGTCACCGCTATCCCCCCCCCCCCCGTGCCCCGTCAGATTCTGCGAGGTGGAGTTTCACGGTCCGCTCTCGGTGCAAGAGGACTGGATCAGGCACCTCCAGCAACACATCCTCAAGATGAACTACAGCCAGCCCGTTGAACCCAAAGCGGACCGCGCTCAAGTCGCGACGGACGAGCCGACCGCCGTCCGGCAGGCTTCGGCCGCCGGCACCTCCTCAACGACCTCCCTCACCCCCGCCGTGACTCGCTCCGTCGCCGCCAACGGCCGCTCGCCCGAGCCTCCGGCGGAACTCGCTCCGAGCGTCGCGGAGCTCGTCAAAATCTCGGAGGAATCGCTCACCCCGGCTCCCGTCGCCCTGCCCGCCCAGGTGGTGTAAGCTCATCCCTCTCCACCTCGCAGGCCTCGCTTGCCCCTCTTCTTTTCTTTACTTTCCTGCCGTTTCATTCCTTCGAGTCCATCTGTCTCTTCCCCGTCAAGAGAATCGCTCCCTTTCAACATTTGGTGAAGGCCAAAGAGCCCCTCAGTGCCCCAAGCACCTTTTTGAAGCAGCTTTTGAAACTGTTACAAAGTCTTGTTACCATGGGAACGAAGCCCTCTCGGCTGAAGGGCGATTGCGGCCGAGGTTATCCGCGGAGGTGAACTTATTGTTCCGCCTTGTTTTTATTGAATGTCCAGGTGTTGACGTGGACCATTGCCGTACCCCCGGCACCCGTTTATCGTGGGGGGGGGGGGGGGGGGGGGCGAAAAGGGTTTAGCGCCCCCTCCCATCGCGCTCCGGTCAGTCCCCCTTGTTCTCCCAAACCATTTCTACCAGCACGTTCTCCGTGAGAGCGTGCCGGCGGCATTGGTCCTGACTGAAACCAGAAGAGATTTCTTCACGCAGCCAGTCTTGCGACGGAGACTTTAAACACACGTTAACACTTAGTGTTAAAAACATACACGGCACTTTTGACATAAGACACTGAGCACTTATGAAAATAATTGGATCGGATGAAATTGTGACTGGTGTAAGGAGCAAGAAGTGGAAGCACAGCCCAAAAAAGGGAAATTAACTGAATACCGACCCCAAAATATCAATGTTGCTTGAATGTAGCATAAAGCACTTGTTCATTCCTTTTATTTCCACACATTTAGCAATCAAAAACTTGCCCCGTGTGATACCACTGATATTCCACTGCTGCTGTGCAGATTTTCTTTTCTTTTCTTTTAATTATCCCTCTGTTGATTTCGGGGCCTTCAAAAACAAACAAAAAAAAAGGACATTCATGGTTACATGTTTTTACAGTTAACCTTCCATTCACAGTGTTACCATCGGCATCCTGCCTTTTCTTTTCTTTCTTTTTTTTTTTTAAACATAACCCAAATAATTATTTATTTATGATGCACCTGAATGTGGTAAGCTAGCTCATTATAAAGACTTCAGTAGAACGTTGGATTGTTTGGTAAACTGTGCACTTTTGCATTTGTGCAGCGTGCGCGCGCGTATGTCTGTCCGGAACTGCCCAGCCGCAACATGAGGCACAGGACACTTGCACAATCTACTGAGATCCAAGACAAAGATTCTTGCCTTTGCAATGATGGTCCTGCTTAGTCTGGAATGACACTCTCTCTCTTTGTAATCTTGTGGTGGTCGTTGACAAACTAAATTGGATGAGGAGCGCTGTTATAATACGTTGACTCTCATGTAGCGCACCGAGGGAACCCAAATATTCGGAAAAAAACAGTACCGTTGACAACCAACTACAATTGCATTAATAAATATATTGTTAACCTCACGCCATCCTGATGTTTCAATAGAAACATTTTTTTTGGGGGGGGGGGGGATAGTCTTTGAGACAGTTGTGTTGGCTCTCTTTAGATCATGCGGCTGGTTAGAATGTGGCCGGTTGGTGTACATACATTTGTACAATTATGCTTTAGTTTCGAAAGAAGGAGAAAAAAAAAAAAGAGGCTCGATAGGACATCTTTGTGACTTAACGCGCGGCCTCCCGATTGTACGTCGCGGGATCGGGACGTGCAGGATATGCGTTGGCGTTTGGGTGTGCCAAAGAGTCTGTTTACTTCCTCGCCTTGCCTCTGTAAAAGCTGTTTACGTTGGACCTGATGACGGGAGCGAGCGTTGGAGTTCCCCGAGGCTACTCGCCGAATAATGGACCGAGCAGCGGTGGCCCGCATCCTACTTACGAGCAGCCTTGCGCTTTTTCGTCGCAAAGGACGCGGCCTCCGAGTGAGACGCCCGCCATGGGATTGGCGTGAACAGGAGACAATTGCAGACAAAACATGAACAGAAACCAAACGTCATTCCAAGCCAGGAGCTCTGGAGGACTCTCAGCTCGCAGTCCAAACAGAAAAACGGCGCAACGTTGGGGCTGCGGTCCTTCAGCGGTTCTTCGGTGTGTTCATATCAACGCAAAACCGAAGCATAAACATGAGTAAACTAGGCTGACATTTCTAGTTTGTTCCCGTGTTGCCCATGTTTCACACGACGGTTTGCTTTCAACGTTCCCCTTCCCCGTGTACGGAATATAGACGCACACTATATAACTCCATGTACTTAAGAAGCTGTTGACATTAGTAGGAGCTCTTAGCAGTTCTACACTGAACGCAAATGTGAACGCAACACTTTTGTTTTTGCCCCCTGTCGATCGAAGACTTTTTCTACGTGCGCAAAAGATCAATTCCGCTCAAGTATCGTTAAAAAAAAAAACGAACTAATCTTTTGTAGCGGTCAAGTGCTTGATACTTGCAGGGAGCCAACCTTCACTCCTTCGTTTAGCGTCGTCGTTTGTTTATGACGCCATCCGAGGATTTCATGAAATGAAACGCACACCGAGGCCAATCTTGAGCAATACGCTCTTAATACAAGCAGGAGCTCGTCGAAGTGAAAAAGCAACGTTTACCCTTGCGAGAAACTGTTGTGTCGTCGTGCTTCTTAGATATGGTTTGAATGAACGAGCCTCCGTCAGCGCAATGCGAAGTGCCGTTTGCAGACGGTGACGATCGATCGGCTGTTAGCTAGCGAATCGGCGCCTGAGATAAAAGACTATGAGACGGTACACGAAAGCGAAGAAAGGGGCAATTATCGAGTGAATTAAGATCAGCAAAATGTTGCGTTCTACTTAGCTTTGGTCCAGTTTTTATGACCAGTGTGTTGGCCAGGTTCTGGATGTGCGCGTGCGTTTGATTTCGCGAAACCCTGATGGCCACCGTGGAGCCGAGGCAGACTTGAACCTTTTTGAGTTCACCGAGCAGAGCCGTGCAATGATCCGTAGGAATGACGCGAATCACGAGGTGGCTCGCTTTGGCAAATTAGAAGTTCTCACCAACACATTGAAATCGATTTGGGACCCATAGTCAGAGAAACGGGCCTTTTGCCCACATAGCAAAAGATCTCAGATCGTGAAAAAGGTGAGCGAAAACAAGTGTTGCGTTTTGGGGTTTTTTTTCTTTTTGTTCAGTATATTAGCCACGTAGTTGAAAAAAAAGAAGTGATCTGAATTCCTTTATTGTGATTTAATTTCAAACTGATTCTATGTATTTTATTTCTCTGTGCATTTTCTGTACTTGCAGTCCTGCAAAGTGAATATTTGAACATTTCTAAATTTTTAAATCGCCGAGTCGCGGAAACTTTTGGTGCTGCTCAGAATGTTGCGACGGAACTTGTGTGATTGAAGGCGATTTGACAGTGGATCAAAGCAGCCTCAAGAAGCTTTTCAATGGGACTACTTTGCACTCTTGCGTCACTTAATGAGCCTTAGTGTTCCCCCTCAAAAAAAGGTTGTGTGTGTATGCGTGCGCGTGTGGATTGTTGTGTGTGTATTGTCGTGTGTGTGTGTGTGTGTGTTGCACACGCGCAATAATACGGTGGATATGACAGCAGCAGACAAAAAAGATGTTTGAGAGAGAAAAGAGCTGTTCTGTACAGTTTTAGCTGAATCAAACTCCAGAACAAAACAATAAATGTGATTTCCGTTTCAGAAAATGAATGGTGGACTTTTTCATAGCACGTCTTTGGATCAAATGTTTTTAGGGGCAGGGGGCTGGAGGGGGGGGGGGGGGGCTCTGTGGGACACTAGGGGGCGGCAGAATATTGTCTAAGTTCAGAAATATTTTTCACTCAAACTTGTGTGTGGAGGGCAGAGGAATGGTACATTATCACTCTGGGGAAAGGAACATTACAGATAAATATGGAACGCGTCATATCAACGGCCACGATACTCCCAAATAATCACACTTTGACATTCATTTTCCAAATTTAAGGCACGGCTCTTGTGTTGACTGGCACTTGGTTTTGTACAGTGGATATTTTAAAAAGTCTACACACCCTTGGCCAAATGCCAGATTAATGTGCAAAAATAAATCATTTTGCCACCATTAATGTGACCTATGAGATAATTCGGTTGCCCAAGCGTGTGCGCTCTTGAGCCCAACAAAGTTTGGGGGGGAGTCAACTCTGTTTGAGACATTTGGAAAACGTTTGGTGCTTACACCAAAAAGAAAAAATATTTGATTGTTTCACATTCGTTTGTCCTTAAGTGTTTGTTTAGATTTACAACAGTGAGAAAAATGTGCAGATTTTTGGGACAAAGTTTTGTTTTTGTTTGTTTGTTTTTGAGTGGGGAGTGTTTGAATGTCTTTGTCTTATGTTGTAATGTGTTAATGTTTATATCGTACAATTAATCGGTGGGGCTGAGGTGCACCCCCTCATGACTGGCTGTGTTCAGTAGTCATTAATTACATTCAAACTCTTGTTAAATGGGATTCGGCACGCGCCTGCCAACATTCGAAGCTCCCCTGATTAACCTCAAATCGAGTTCAAATGTTCTAGCGGGCTTTTTTTTAATGATTTATTAATAGTCACATTTTACAGCACAAGCCATGATCTGCAAAGAGCTTAGATCTTATTGTTCAAAGGTATCGGACAGGGAAAAGCAACAAACAAAAGTCCAAGGCATTAAATCTACTTTTGAACAAAGAAAACAGTCACCCTGAAGTGGAAGTAATACGACACATTCACCGAAAAAAAAAAAGTTGAAAATGTGAGAAGAAAAGTAGTCAGGGAGGCTGTCAAGAGACCGACGATGCCGACAGCAACAGTGAAGGACCTTCAAGGCAGCACTGGCTGTTTAGGACATGCAACAACATGTGCCTTCAGGCTTTGGCTTTGAAGCCAAAACATGTCATGAAAGGCCAACCGCAACATCTTTGTAATCAGAGGCCATTAAATGGTGGCAGACGCGCGCTGATTCCTATTTAGAGAAATAACAGCAAGCTTTTTGGCAGCTCAAACTGAAAGGGTGGGATTTTTTATTTTTTTTAAAGGTAGCGTGCTTCCTATCACATTCCGCGTTTCAACCGTGCCAAACGCTTTCGAGACAAACTACTTGGGGAAAAATCACATCTCCTGGAGGTATTTAAAAATTTTTTTTTGTCCTTTCTGATGTTATGATAGTGACTGCTCAGTTTTACATTTAGAGTACAGTATTCTTTTTGGGGGGTTTTCAGATGCAAACCCCCCCCCCCCCCCCAAAAAAACATTGCTGTTGTTAATAGCCATATTTTGCATTCCAAATGATATCATAGCACAAACGCGTACTCGTGTAATAATAGAAATAGCATTTCCAAAATGCAAAATTTCAGGCGATCTGCATCGCTCGTTTGTTGCGAAACAGTTATTCTGGAGGAACACTTCAGCTGTCAGTTGACATACAATATCGGCATTGTTTTTTTTGTTGTTGTTTTTTTTGGTGACAATCCATAACCGTCTGTTGTTTGCTTCTCGGCTGGAAAACTCTATTGATGTTGGCAAACCAAACCTCTTAGCTGAGAGACCCAAAAAAGCTCATGAGAATTGAGGGAATGCAGTCGGGTCATCCGCAAGAGGGACTTACGCAAGGCGCGGCGTAACGTGATGCACCGTTATGACTCAGAATATCGATCGCCCGCGCTTTGAGGGCATCATTTAAAGCCGTTTACACAATGGCTCAGCGAGGAGCCGAGCGGACGTGACCGACCGATCTTCATGACTTGGCCTCCTACTTAATGACATCAGCTGCCTTTATCCAAAGGCTCGCGTCGCTCCTGTGAGATCAATTCTTATTGCGTGAGCCTTCAGGAAAGCAATTTGGTGGCCATCGATGTTTGAAGCTCTCTGGGAGAAGCTGTACTAGAGGTGACGTATTACATTGATTGTTGGCTTTTTTTTTTTTTAGCTTTATTGTCGTTTTTCTGGTAGGACATTTCTTCAGATGCCACATGCATGATTTCTAGTCGAATGAAAAAGCACTCATTCACACTTGGATGTTTAGTTTGGACTTGGAAAAAGAGGAGGACGGTGGAGCTATGCAGTGTCGACCAGAAGACAAAACACCTTTGGGAGCGCAAATAGCAGAGAGTTGTGTTTTCAAAGAAATCTCTCCCAGGGTAAGAAGAGCAAATCTTCTGTGTCGAAGGCATGCCGAAGGAACTCTTAAGTAAATGTCCCGCCAAACCACTAAATGTCAAACCTGACAGAAGGAAAGATGAAGACTCATTTAAGTCTGCTGGCAACGGCAGAGCGTGAATAAGCAGTCATAAAATCGAATGTATCAACAATTCAAAAGTGTTGGGCGGATAATCAGGACCTTCCAAATTGTCCTTCATCTTGATACATTCCGATTTCCTTCTTGACATCGGCGCTTGAAAGCTGCAAATTTGGATAAGAAGCAGAGCAGGAAGTGTTTCCTATTCCTTGAAGTTTAGATCAGCCGCTGTCACGTGGCCATCCCAATTAAAGCTATTGTTTGTTTAAAAAGTTTACAAGCAAACCACCCAAGAAGAACTTTTGAGGAAATCTCTAAAACGGGGATTATTGCTCCGCGCCGGATTCCTGTTGGTCACAAAGATCACAGGTGGTCTCTACTGGAAAAAAGAAAAAGAAAAAGAGTGCGTGTTTGACGAGAACTATAGCGTAGTTCCCTTTTAATCATCGCAAATCGTCTCCTTTTCCAAGTCCGTAGCGGTCGGTGTGGAATGAAAGGAGGCTTCACTTCTGAAGAAGTTTATTTTTCGCGTTTCCTCCGCACGTCGGCCTTATCGTTTCGTCTATCCATATCGCCTGCTTTCCCCTCTGAGTCAAGAAGGACCGAGACGCTGAACAGAAATGGCCAAAGAATCCATCTGCGATGTTGTTGTGAAAGCTCCGCGACCTCATTTATCATTTGCAGGCTCCACCAGCATGTGAGCGGGCTGAAAATGTAAGCCGTACACACTTTCCGATCGGAAAGTAAGACCGACGGGAAATGTTCCATCCTTACGTGAAATCTGTCCCATTTTAAATGACGGTATTTACATGTTTCCGTGTAAACACACAAATTACCGTCGACTTCCAAGATAAGAGAAAGAATAGACTAGAACAGGTCGGTGGTGGAGGGCCGCTGTCCTGCCCGTTTTCCGGCTCTGAGCTCTCCCAGCAGCAACGCACCTGATTCAAATCATCACAATTGTTCTAATGCTGCTTCAGAGCTGGCCGATGAGCTGATCATCTGCATCGGGTGCGTTGCAGCCGGGAGAGCTGGAAAACGGGCAGGACGGCGGCCCTCCGGACCCGCGCTAGGACGATTCAGCTTTTCCAGGTGAGACCGCATTTTATGATTTGCTATCGAGTCGTAAACCTCCTCACCTAATAATATTCAAGGAAAGGCTCTCAAATGGCACTCGCCCTACCTTCGGAAGGGGGGTCCCGGTGACTTGCATCCATCCGGGCGCGGGAAAAGGTGATCCAAATGTCTCAATGGCGATCAGGGCCTCTGAACCGCGCGTTGTCCGGTCGCTCAATATGATATGGCGACGATAGTTCTGGAATGCCAAGAGGCTCACCGACAGAGAAAAGGCGGGGATGCGTATAGTATTGTGTTCATTCAAGCCCATGATGTCTATCTACCTCGCATCAGCGATTTGCCCGCATACATGACGGCGGGCATGCATCCCGACGCGGAAACAGTTTTTTTCTTTTGTATAGATTTTGTTTGACTCCTAACATTGCAGTATAACCGCCCCGTGACAAGTCAAATGGAATAAAATATCGGCTTAATTGTCGATGATATTCCTAATTGGAGCCCAATAAACTTTGCTCTCAGAGAAGAACGGCTTACGTGAAACCATTGAGAATGTTGCATCTAATGGACTGAGCAGAGTCACTCCATAAATGCATTAAGGAGAGACGGTAGATTGGGAAGGATGCTCCTGCTTCATGTTCCGAAAAATACATCCTCAATTACAGATACCTGAAAAAAAAATCGACTTCAATACGATCATGAAGGAGTTGTGCTTTGTTACCTCGCGGCACTGGTTTCAGGTGGAACATTAAGCAAAGGTTGTTGGTGCGGTCGGCATTTGGCTGCGGTCCCGATTGACCGCCGTAACGATCCCGGGGATCTTGATTCCTGTAGGCGGAAACGCATCAGTGCCCGCTCGCCGACTTTTTAATGGCTCTAATGGCGGTAAATGCCACTCATTCCCACGACCGGCTGCAACGTTTTTCAACGGCTTTCTTGGAACTCTGAGTCACTGCGCATGTTTGCCGTCGCGTGAGGAATGCGTGAAGACCTCCAACGCTGTCATCCAAGAGCTAAATTTGACAGCTACTAAGAGGAAATTTGTAGGAAATCTTATCTAACCAAAGTCAATTTCAAGCAAAGAAATAAGCTGGACATTTTCACACACACTCAAAATGCACAAAAGCATTAACGCAAAACATCGAATGAAAATAGAGCTGGAGCAAAAAGTCCAGCCATTTGAAAAATGAATGCTTACCACTTCCCGGGTATTAATCGAACCATATATTTAGCATTGTGGATGTAGTTCAGTTTTCAATCGGTGTCGTGCTGAGAGGCTTTTTCGTATTGATCAGCTCGTTAAGCGATGAGAAGGGTGAAACAAATGGAATGTTATGAGTGTATCCAGAGGGGAAAACGGAGTGGTGTGTGTTGTAAGGGCCCGTGACAGACAGGTTCTAGAAAAGATTTACAAGTATGCAAAAGACAAACAAAACAAAAAAAAACTGAGCTCGTGCTTAGTTGGTGCTTAACAAGTTCTTGTGAAGAACTTGTTTGGTTTTCCACTGCCAAAGAGCCAAATAGGAGCTACGTCATTGTAAAGTTTCCAAACGTTGCTTGCGTCGACGTTAATTCAAGAGCCCCTGCACCATTCATAATAATAATAATAATAATGATAATAATGATGTGCTGTAAGCATCTGCTAGGCAACTTAGCATAGCATCGATTATACTTAACAAAACAGTCAATGCAAACGCTTTTATCTTTCTTAATTTCAAGCACCGGAGCTCGAGCCAATTTCGCTGGTGGAAAAAGAAAGAACCGGCGCTAAACTCGGCCCTGGCCCGGGACGAGCGCCAGCGCACGCGTGCTGGACAAGGGCCAAAAGTGCACCGCGATAATGATGTCAGATCTCATTGGAGGTCATCCGAATGTTCTCGAATCATCGGAATCAACTCTGTGAGGATTATTATCCCTGTTAGGGATCTGACGTCCTCGGTTATAAAACAAATACCGGTAGTTGAAAGATTAAGACCAGTGTCCACATATGGACGTTTATTCACTGAGACAAATGATTCATCTTGAACTTTCTATCTTTGCTTCCCGCATTGCACCTCCTTCTCTGATTAGCGCGAAGGCCTCTTTTGGACATCAGGGTGAGGTAATTCGTGCTTCTAAAGGATAGAAGAATATTTTTTGTTGTTGCTCTTGTCAACCACATCGTAAGACGGCATGAAGTGTTTTCAGCTGCCTGTTGACTTCCTGTGAATTGCCGAGGCTCCCCCCCCCTCGTACAGCGGAAAGGCTGGCCTGGAATAACACATGACATCACCTCATGGATCCATCATGGATGCTTTTCGTTGACGGTACCTTTTGATTGAGATAAGTTTGTTTTAAAACTGTTTTCGCACAGTAGCAGGATGTCGAATTCAAACGCAACAGATTCGACCTTTGACCTGACTCTGTCACTGCGGTCAACTGGCTCATTTTGGATTTGTTCCCATCATCACTCCTCCACGGGGTGAAAAGCTTTTCGGCATTTCATGCAGGACTTCCTTTTGCCCGAAGACAACTTGCAAAAACAAAAAGCCATGTGCTATATAAGTGTGGCTTCTATGCCCAAACGCTGAACCTGACGCAGTGCGATTTTGTCTGCAGGCTCTAAGAGGCACGCTTGTCAAGCCCAAAAGAGAGCGAAGAAAAGATGTGTTGAGTGATTACTGCAACTCTGACCCTCCCTTGTTTTATCTGCCCGCACATCTTGGAAGCGAGTTCCCGACTGACTGACGTCTTGTTCCGCATCGCAGAAAGTAACCGAGTCGAAGTCACCGGGACACCGAGGACTTCGGCCTGATCCCTCACCAATTCTGAATGCTCTCAGACAATGACGCTTTTCATCGTCTGTTTTGCTCCCCTTGGCTTAAGACAAATATTATTCGACTTGAAGGTGCCTCCTTTGCTCGCAGCTCACTCGCACAACAAGCGTCACGACGGGGCCACCAATTTCAGAAACTGTCAAGGGCAAAGCGAGGGTTGCTCCGACAAGGACATAGATACGTTTCAAGTGGTGACTTGATGGTTCAAAGTGACGACTTTATGGTCAATTATTACAGATGCCTGCTTTATTTTCAAATGTACAAAATTAAGTGCTGCATGGACTGTACATGCTTCTCAATCAAAGGTACCGCTAGTATGTATCGACTGACGCCATCAACCTCATTTCCAAGTCTCCTTTTTACAAGGAGATATTTTCCAGCACTGAAATTCAAACTTGAGAGCTCGCCAAAAGGGGGGAAAAAAAAACCCCCAAAAGTGATCTTATCAGACTGAGGAATGCACTCGTCCATGTTTGTTTTTGTTTCTGTACCCAAGGCGGTTTGTCGAATTATCTCTCTGGGGTCCCAAAAAAAAAAAAGTTTTCACCTAAACGCTCTGTTTTGACATTCATTCGAACCACGACAACAATAAACTTGTTGGAATCAGCATAAGATGGAGAAATCATCGAATCCTCACCCGAAATGTGGCTTGTAAGAGTCAACCTGCTCTCGGTTTATTTGCCAAAAGCAGATGTCCACAATTTGTCCCAAATTGTTTGATGAACAAGCTACTGCACCTCGGCATTTCCAACCGGAGACTTGAAGGGCCAGGAAGGAGAATTCTTGTATTTTAGGTCCTGCGTGTCTTGCGAGCCAAATCCAAGTATGACTTCATATTGCTGGCGGCACAACTGACTTTTATGTCATGTCATAAAAATACGTTTTCACTTTCATCTGCTCTTTCCAGGCCTTTCTCCTTGACTTGAGTAGCCCGTACTTCCGGAGACAAATTCCTTGCGTGTTCTACATACTTGTCCAATAAAGATGATTCTGATTCTGAGTTCAGGTGGCGAGAGAGCGGAAAATGGGAGCAAAGGTCTGGGCAGCAACTCTCACTTGGCGCAGGAGGAAAAAGCTTCTCCCCTACGTCTGCGCGCTGAATGAGCGTTGTCGTAATTGTGACAAGTTTTTGTCTCGGGACCACTTTTGGGTGCTCTCGGCCTCGTCGTCACTTTCAGACGTCAGGTGCGTGTCCTCGGTGAATACGTGAAGGGTTTTTCGAAGGAAGTGCATTGTCATCAAATGGATTAGCTTCTCATATTTGAAGGGCAGACGCCACTTTTTTTTCCAAACGACTTCTCAAGGCCAGCCGAGTTATTTGACCAGCGACCCATTCGTCTTTAGAAATTGTTTTTTTTTTCTCAAATAAAGTTAGCTTCAGCAGATCAGTTTATACAACGTGTGTATAGATGTGCGTGTGTGTATACACTCATCTATACACATTATACATGAAAGATAAATATTGAGAAATGCAGTTGGAATTGACTCAATGTTTTGTTTTGGAGCGTACCATCGGTGCAAACGGCAAACAAGCACCTCTCTGTCCCGACTCTGCACTAAATGTGATGATTACACCGTTTCTGTGTTCATTCCAAACAACCCTTGGTCTAAACAAGATACGGGCTGCTGATCCTGTGGATCCGCTACTATATGTGCATTTCTGTGCAAAAGTCTTTCCTGGCCAACACGGTGAAGTGCTGGATAAACATCGGCGCGTCTTGCCCAAATGGCTTCATCTTCGGAAATCGGCTGCCCGTCGGCTGCGCGTATATCCGCACGATTGGCCGATGAGTTACTTACTCGTCCTTTCGGTTTCCTGCTTCTTCTTTCATTTCTTGTTTATTCAACAGGCAAACCAAGGTTAAGAGGGGCACTGCGATTGGCTCGAGTACGCTTCCCACAAATCCGCTTGCAGTTCTGTCTCTGTGCAAAACGGACCGAGGCCCGGTACCGGCGGCCGTGGAGGATATCAAGCATTTACTGTGGGCCTTACATTATGCAACAGCTGCTCTTGTCGAGACCTGGCGATGCAGCACATTTGCTTGAGTGTGTTTTTACAGCGGGGATTTTGAAAGCCTTTGCTTGCCTGTTGGCTTCGGGATACTGCTCCGGTTATAGCAAGTGACTACACGCCATATGGGATTACTGAGTGTCCGGAAATTACACGAATTGTACAGGACATCGTTTCTTTCTCTTGAATGGCTTCATAAGGTCATGACAGACCCCCCCCCCCCCCCCTCTCTCTCTCTCTCTCACAATGAGGCCACAAGTTATTTTTCTTGTCAGTCATGATTATGCAAAAAAAAAAACCTCCGTGTTGGTTTTCGTTTCAGTGAAGGTGTGTGAGCCAAGGACTCCTCATGAATGTTTCAGTACAGTGTGCTCCCTGGCAAAGGTCTGCGCTGTCTGACTAAGCCTCTGTTTACTTGACCGCTTTCAAGTTGTAGACCGCCATGTTAAAACACCCCACTTATAACGTTGCATTTTTTTTTTTTTTAATCGCTTGTTATGTGAAAAGTGGCACAGTGTACGATGAGTTCGCCCATCTGAGGTTGAGGGTCTGAATCCGGGTTCCGGCCCGCCTCGTGGAGTTGACGTGTTCTTGCCGTGATTGCGTGGATTTTTCTCAGGGTCTTACCGTGGCGTGATCCTTTCCATTCCCAATCCTTTTCTGTTCCCATCATCCAAGCAACCAAGTAGTCCGGTTCCAAAGTTCTGTTGACGTCAGTATGTTTTCTAAGAGAGGCTTTCTTGCTCGTCGGTGTTGCCAGCAAAGCTTCGCTATTTTCATTCATGAAGGAATCTTTTGAGTTGATTGCTTCCACGCTTCATTTTGACAATCACACGTTACCATTCAGCAGAGGCTATCTGCTCTTTTGAAGTGTTCTTATTCACCCTCCCAAAAATAATTCTTGTTTTGTTTTCACCCGTGGGCGAGTTTAATGGCATTTCACTTTGAAATTGGCTTGAAATGCAAAGACATCAAATCCGTTCTCAATCTTGAGCGTAAATAAGCAAAAGATGTCTGAAGCGTACTGTCGTCTCTCAAACAGACGCGCGTTGGTTGGAGTCGACAGTAGCCGAGCTGACCCAAATGTGTTTTTCATTGGACTTACTGTGCTGCAACTGGACGAGGAACATGTCTCCCCAATTGAGCCGTTAGCCGCGTGAAGTAAAAGACGGGAATGATAATGTGAGCGGCCCAAATGCTGAACCTGGGCAAGTGGAGATTATATCAGCAAAGTCAGCATGAGTGATGTAAAGCAGACCGCAGGTCGCATGAATCCGTTAGGGGTTTTTAGTGGGGTTCTCCCCCCCCGCCCCTCTCTGTGTGACACACCATACTTGGTCATGTCAGAAAGACACATCCATCCATTTTCTGTACCTTTTGACCTCACTGCCGTCACAGTTGAGCTGCAGCAAAAAGCGCCTTTTACACTGTGGACAAGACCTTCAATGTGCAGAGTTGAGTGACGGACGCAGTGAAAGAATCTGTCCCAAATTGTAGCTGTGTCGGTCTCCAAAGACGGACAAGGTTTTCCGGGATAAAATATCTTCAAAGTGCTCAAGGTTCAGATGCTTGGTGCAATTTCTCCAAAAACGATTTTAGAGCTTCTTCCGGCATTGAAAAATGCCCGCTGATTCCAAAGGCGACTTGTGAAGCTACTCTTTGAAAGTAGATTGGCGGAAGTCCAGTTTTCAAAGGATTCAATGAAAACGGGTCATCACCGAGAGACGCGTCCCGCAGAGCGAGAACGGAAACGTCCTCCAGCTGGACCAACTGTCCGAGTGTGTTCGTGAGGTCTGTGTTGATGTTGTGCGCTGTAAATTCTCATGAAGCTACGGTCAACTTGTCCTTTCAAGGTCCATGTGAAGATCCCCAAGTGTTGAAATCAACTCCCCGTGCGCCTCATCAAGACTTTTCATCTGCAGTCTTCTCAGTACATGGCACGCCATGTACGTGCAGGAAACCACAGCGGTGGTTGAAGCCACGATCAACATTGATGATAAAAGATGCAAGTAATCTCATTTTATTTTCCCCGACTTCGATTGCATGTTTTTTTTTTTGCCCTAACCACAAACACGCATCTGTTGTTTTGGATTGATTGTGATCACTTGTCTATCTCACTTCTTTACAAGGTTAGATTGTTGTCTTTCGCTGTTGCATGTCTCAGAGCCACAATAACAGCGAATAACAAAAAAGGGCTTGCGAACGGCAAGGAAAAAAGAGACAGATGTAAATAGCTTGTCAGAAAGGACAAGAGGATTCAATCACGAGGAAATCGATGGTTGGTTTAAAGTGCTCTATGAATACGGTTGAGTTAAGAAATACAAAAATACGACAGTGGGTTGTCGGTACGGTTGTCGCGACAGGTGCGCCTCTGGAGGGAACGCCCTCCACTCCACATGTAATTTCAATGACTGCATACCATATCTACACACAGCAATGTATTGAAACAAGGCAAGATGCTTTTTCTAAATGCGTTAAAAGTAATACCGACAACTATGAGGTTACCATGTTGGTTTTGGCCCTCAGCAAGCGTTGCAGGTTTTCAAGTGAACCTGGTATGAGCTATTATAGCTTCACGGGGGTCAGAAAATCCATATGCTCGTTTTAATATTTTGGTCGATTATAATATGTATCTGCATGCGGGGTTTTTTTTTTGTGTGTGTACAGCAACAGATTTACACAGACAAGCTAAAATCACTTGCACGGTCAGCCCAATTTTCTGTGTTTGTGAACGAAAAATACCCCCCCCCCCACTGTATTAGACAGATTAATTAAAAATAAAGATGAATTGAGGGGCCTATCTCATATCAGTGTCCAAAAAAAAAAAAGCCTGCTTCTTTCCTTACACTTTTTCTCTCTGTCGTATCCTATCATTTTATTCCGTGCTCACTGTACCGTGATCAGAATAGGATTTATAGCGTTCCAAGTTGTCAAAAAAAAAAAAATTCATGTGCAATGTTTCTTACAAATGTCTCCTTTATGAGCACATTAGATCCTGATGTCCTCAGCATCAGCTTCAACTGTGGTCTGACTGACCTTTGTGGGAAGGTCATCGTTAATCAGAATTATGGTCACCGCAGACCAATGTAGAAATACCGGCAATGGAAGTGGAAAATGTACCAGCTTGTGTGGATAAGAATCTGTTCATCAAACTCTTGCGGTTGTTCAGCTAGAACAGACAGCAAAGGGGGTACTTTTCTTCCTCAGAATTATCAGCAGTTGTCTTTGGCAAAGACCGTCATCGTAAAAGCAAGTATTTGATGCGGGTTCAACTAAAGATACTCCGACCTGTTTATACCACGTGAAGTCTATCCATTTGTCCTTTTTTTTTTTTAAGGAGCACGAGAGAGCTGAATCCGGATAACCTTGGGTGGGAGTACGCTCTTGAATGCTTAGCCAAAATTGTTGGTACCTCCGTTTATGAAAGAAAAACAATAATTGCAACAATAAAAACAAATTGAATGAAAATTAAGCAGTGAAAATAAGGCATTGCTTTTAAATTGCACTGCAACAGAATGAATGATCAACCCCTGAAAAGGTTGCAACCAAAATGCTTGAAGATTTGATTGTTGTACAATACTTTGTCCTCGAGTTACTGTTTAACTTGACAACTGAGAGTAAAATCTGTCCTTTTTTTTTTTTTTTGCCAATTTCATGCCTATTATAGGAGTGGGAGTGTGTGCTCCAACCAGTCTTGTCTCTCCTGCGAGGACGTCATTTGTTTTTCCTCCAAGTGAGACACCCAGAGGTGATGCTGGCTTTCTGCAGCTCCCGCAAATAAAAGCAGCCAGCCTACCAGTCCGACAACACAGGTCGTGCTTGTGCAATGTCACGGGGAGGCTGCTTGCTCCAACAGGAATCTGCACGGGGCCACAATGTGAGGAATTACCAAAGAAGATCTTTGGAAAGCTCTGAAACCTGGATACAGTATTTCCATTTGGGATAACAACAATGAATCGCTGTCAAAGTGAATGCAATCTGGGATTGTATGGATTTCCCAACGTAATAAAGGTAAGATCACTTTGTCACCTTTTTCAATATTATCCATCAAGGGTATAACATTTATTGTCTCACAACATGCGCTACCAGTGTCAGACAATTAATGTCACCCTGAAAAAGACAATTGTGTTACAATTTAAAACATGTATGTGTGTGAGTGTCAAAAAAATTTAATTAGAAGGCTTCACTTCAAATCTATTGGAAAAGGGGACATAATAAAGTAGATACAAACATACAGATATAACTCCCTCAGTTAAAAAATAATCATCTCTGACAACCGAGTCTCCACATATGTCCTTCAAAGAGAATGTGTGTGTTTTGATGAGCATGCCTCGGCTGTGACAATGCATTTAATTGCACATTATTCTCATTTACTGGCAAATCACGTTGCCCTCACACACTCCTGCCTTGTTTTGATCTGCTCGCATTCATGACATCAATGGAAAATCGGTCTTAGTGAGTCTAAGAAACATAAAGCTGCTCTCCAACTATATTTGTAGGGGGGAAAAAAAACCTACTTAAACTGTCAGAACATGTTCAGATGACAACATTGTTGGCATAATGGGAGACAAAGTGGAGCTTGGTGTTTTGATATCAATCCCCTTTTATTACTTCTGCCAAGCATCGAGTCGTTGAGGCAACAGGTACTGCGTTGACTGGCATTCGGGTTTTGTACCAACAATGTGAGTTATTTAGTTATCAGGACAAAAATGGAAAAAAAAAAAATCTTCATTGTGGTCCAAATTTGGAAGTGGACAATTAATGTCATTTTTATGATAGAGTGACCACCCGCCTCCAAAATGAAAACAGGCGAATCCTGCCTGCATAAGCCCAATGTCATTTGCCTCAAACAGAAAAACAAGGAAATTGTGTTTTGCGTTGCCTTTGTCGTTTAACTCTTCGTTCTTGTCAGAGCACACAATGCAGATGATAAGAAACTGCCGCTTGCCGCAATGTTTTTCGGCAAACCTCACACACGTAACGACACAGCAAGCTCACATTTGCCACCAGTTTAACCTTGGTGAAAGGGCTCCGCTCTGCCGAGCGCTCCTCTATGAATCCTTTCAGCGTGCTAATGCTGTCTTTTTCCCCTCAGAACTTTCTCAGCCATAAAGAACGACATCAGACCTGAAGATCGGCAGAAATGTTGTCAATGCAGCGTCACAACGCCTCGGACATTTTTGCCTCTCCGCCCCCCTCCAATGACAGCGCGATCGTGCATAAGCAAGAAGTGGGACCCGTGTTCCGTAATTCCACCCGTCCGCAAATTAATCCGACAGCTGCCGGCATCACCATGACGCTTGGAATTGTGTTCAACATCGTGGCGCTTATTATTCTTGCCAAAGCCTACGCCCGCTTTCGGCGCAGGTCGAAGGCCACCTTTCTTCTCTTTGCCAGCTCTTTGGTGGCGACTGATCTGGCTGGCCACGTCGTCAACGGAGCCTTGGTGCTAAGACGATACTCGGAAGGGATCGCGAACCTGGCTGACCCACCCTCCACCTCTCGAGGAGATCTCCTAACTGATCCAGATGTCCCGTGTCTGTTTTTGGGGTGTTGCATGGTGTTCTTCGGCCTGTGCCCCCTCTTTCTCGGCTGCGCTATGGCCGCCGAGCGGTGCTTGGGTGTCTCCAGGCCTCTGCTGCACGCCCGTTTGGTCACAAACGCACGGACGAAGATGACATTAGCTCTCATCTGGCTGTCGGCATTATGTGTCGCCCTGCTGCCCTTTTTCAAGTTGGGAGCCTACACTTATCAGTACCCGGGCACGTGGTGCTTTATCAGGGTGATGGAGGGCACCGGAGCCACGGATCTGGCCTTTGTGACACTGTTCTCTGGACTGGCAATGAGCTCACTGGCCATAGCCTTAGTGTGTAACACCGTCAGCGGGATCACCCTCGTCAGAGCAAGGCTAAGGAAGAAGTCCAGCTCCCAGCGCACCTCGGCCGGGTCCCACGACACCGAGATGGTCGTCCAGCTGGTCGGCATCATGGTCGCCTCGTGCATCTGCTGGAGTCCTCTGCTGGTGAGTTGCAGCCACATCTGAAGAGTGGAAAATTCTGTGATTCTCGACCTTTAGTGATCCTAGGGAGGTATTTTGTACTATTTAAAAAAAACAAAACTTTTTATTATTATAAAAGTTCTAGATATGATACAGTCTCAATTTACTCACATTGCTAATAAGGCTAACAATATTAGCAATATCCGTATTAGATGGCACGATACAAGCCTCAAATTGTGTCATAAATTGTCTGTAGGTCTTTGGACTGATGTCAGCCACCCGGTCCTACAGCGGCTCCCTCGGCCCCGACAGGGACACTTACAGGGCCTTAATGGTAACGGGTGTTAGGATGGCTACGTGTAACCAAATCCTGGACCCATGGGTCTACATCTTGCTGCGGCGTGCCATCCTCAAGAAGATCTACAGGATTACTAAAAGGCAAGCCAGTTTGAGGGGAAGCATGCTTCGCTCTTTCCGCTGGGATGTCAGCTCCTTTCAGAACTCAGAAAAAAACAATGTTAAGGTTTAAGAGAGTGACGTCGTGCCATCTGCTATTTAACATCAACCCTTGGCCTGTTCGTCTTGGTTATGGCTTAAAAAAAGAAAACAACTCATGATGCATGCTTGTTTTTGTTTGTTTTAGCCCGCTAAGGTGTAAAAGGACCTAATCTGTAACAAACTGGACAGGTTTTTTTTTTCTATTTTGTGAATGTAAAATCAACATGTTTGCATTGGCGCTTGTCCTCTGTGAGAACAAAATCAAATTCAAGATTATTTGTTGAAGTAGACCATGTGTCACAAATGAGAAGACGACTCCACAAAGTCTGAATGAAAATGATCATATGAAAATAATAATGTGAATTGTAAACATGTTAAATGAAATGCTTAACGACAAAAGCAAAACACTTTAATTTTACCTCATTTTGAAGACGTGAATGTGTGGGAAAAAAATGTATGTTGGTGTACGACAGTGGCATGAATGCGTTTATGCTTGTCTTGTGAAAATCTTAAAATTGACAGGATGAAATAAAAATGAATATTTATTGGACTCGTAAGAATTTGTGTTTCAAAGGAACAGTATTTTTGTGCCAGTATACAATGAGACGGATACAACTGGGAGCGGGGAAGCATTTGGTAAGAAAAGCCCATTGAACTTGGGTGAGGATCTTCATAAAAGTGCAGATCCAGCCCACCACCAAGTGAAAAAGAAATGCCACAGCCCATCTGTACTTCAGCCTCCAATAAAAATGAAATTACGGATGAAATAGGCGGAGAAATTGTCACTGCACAATTTCTCGTATGGACTCTATTTCGAGTTACCTGGACTTTGCACACCTCTTCAGAATTAATAATAATGTTTTCTTTATTTATGTAATGGAGATTTCCTGTTTTTGTTTAGTCTAAAAATATATGCGTAGTGTGTACGTTTACGTATAATAAGTCATTCAATATTTTGTCGGTTTACCAGAAAAAAAAGACTTTCATTCTCGACGCGTAATAAGGACGTAAGCGGTTCGAACATGACGCCACAGGCACACGAAAGCGTTTTATTTTTCCCATTGGCCGGAGAAAACCACCAACCCAATCAAAAAAAATAGTGGGTGTGACCAAATCGACGACGGTCTTCCTGCTGCAACAGACTTGTGTGCAGAGGAAACTATCTAGTACCGAGGTGAGTAAGATGACAAATGTAAACGTTTGCATACCATTTGAAACACCCGAAGAACACTGTAATGTCGTCATCCGATTGAACAGGTTCTCTCGCGAAATCAAAGTCCCGCGTCGATCGAGCTAAGCTAGCATGCTCATTGAAGAATCGTATGTTTGGGTGCCATTTTCTCGTGCATGTCCGGTTTTTGATGTCTTCATGAGAATAACTATGTCTGTGCGTTTACGTCAGATCGTTTCCCTCGGTGTACATGTTCGTTACCGTTGTGACTCTGTGAGAACATCGAAGAGAGCGAGTTGTGTTCTGAAGGTGGGCGGCCGAACGTTAGCGGCCTCCGCCATCACTGTGGCTGAATTAAAATGGCGTCTCCTTTTAAACGCAAAATGAAGTTGTTCTTTATCCACGCTCCTTCAAATGTTTTATTTTCCGTCGAACGCGAAACACAATAACGTGTAAATGTGCTCGATGTATTGTTACACGATTCAGCCACTGTGCGTTGTATCAGGGGTTTGTTACCGCTGAATGCGAGGTAAGGTAGTCGGTTACAATATTTAAGATCCAGAAATTGTACATATGATTGTATGGGGACAAAATTAATTTGGCTCCTGTTCACCTTATGCCACGCGGTTTGTGGCTTGAATTGGCAGCAATAACCGGTGTTATGCGCGATTGTTTTTTTTTTGAGAAACGGCTTAAGATCAGCCTCATCGAACTTTTTTGACATCACTATGAACTACAGTTTCCTTGCTCAACAAAAGCTCCACACGGTTCACCGATGCATTTAATCAGCGAATTTCGCAATAACATGTTGTTGAAGAATACATTTGACATTTTGTGTTTTCCCGCTCTCTGCAGACAACGTACCCAGCACTCCTAAATTCGCGTCTGAAACCAAGATGGTAATCGCAGATTCAGATTCCTGAAATGACTCACAACTTTGTCTTATACATAACCACACCTGTGCTACTTTTCACTCACAGGCCCCTCCATTACGACATCGTTCCTTACGTGTTTTCTTGCATGATGACCGCCATGTCATGGCCAAGCATTCTGCCATCTACCCTTCTCAGGAGGAACTGGAGAATGTGCAAAACATGGTATCCCACACAGAACGAGCGCTCAAGGCAGTCTCAGACTGGCTGGATAAACAAGAGAAATGTGATGGTGATGGTGTAGATGCTGATAAAGAGAGGTGAGTGTTCACTGATTTAATTGAAACAAAAAACCTGAACAGTTTTTGCCTCTACTTACGCTCATCTTTTTCATGTTGCAGTGAGCACAAAGAACAAGTTACACGTACCCTTCGCGGCGTGATGAGAGTAGGCCTTGTGGCCAAGGGCCTTCTCTTGAAGGGAGATCTGGACCTTGAGCTGGTGCTCCTCTGCAGGGAGAAGCCAACCAACACTTTGTTAAAGAAAGTGGCTGACAACTTGGATACGCAACTGAAGGTGGGAGCAGAGCTTAATTTGTTCAAACAACATAAAGATTAAATAAACGCCTTTTTATGGCAGAAGTGTTTCATAACTATTTCATCCTCCTCCTGCAGGTTGTCACCGAAGATCAGTATGAAGTGAGTCAAGACATCGAAAACGCCTGCATCGTCATCAAGAGCACAAAGGAGCCCCCACTCACCCTCACCATTCATTTGACGTCCCCGTTAGTTCGTGAGGAGATGGAGAGGGCTGCTGCCGGTGGTAAGGCCCAAAAAGACTGCGTTTTTCTTTTCTTTTTATGGCACCCCTACACCTCCAGTCCGGAGGCCATGCAGACAAGATAGATATTGTTTATTGGGCCTTCAATGGAGCTAGGGGACAAGAATCCACTGTCACATAATGAAACTGTGCTATACTTATAGCTCTGTAGACACTCTCATAGTTCCATGTGATGTAATTATACATTTTTGATGGCCCAATATACAGTATAGGGCAGGTAGCTTTCCTGTGTGCCGAAGACAAGAATTTGTCTTCCCTCATTATGATCAAGGTCACTAGAGAAATGAAGGCTTACTGAGAATTTCAACCAACACAAAAGAGACCACTTTGTTTGCATGTGTTTTATCATCGATGAACGGTTTGCATTGCAGCAAAAATGAGTAGCACACGGTATCGTGAAACTGTCCTTGCTTGGCTAACCCAGCGGTGGGCTTTTGACTGCAGTTTTTCTCCGCAGGTTGCAGATAAGGACAAGAAACCCCATATTCAACATTGATTCCCCTATTGGTCCTTGGGGTCCCCCCAAAATACTTTACAGAATCTTCAATTGCAGTTAGGCAGCGGCAAGCGTTCGTTGGTAAATCTCTCCATAGCCTTAATTAAACGTCAAATAATGCCACGTTTCCACCAAGCTGTCATTTTCACTTTAGTGTGGTTCGGATTAGCTAAACTCTGATCAAGCTTGAAATAGGGATGGATATCGATCAGCTTTTTTCAATATTACCACGATTTACGATGCTGCCTATCAATCCGGTGCATTAACGGTAGTCTTACCGATATTTTTTGTTTAAAAAAACAAAACAAAACAAAAATAGCAGAACTCGTGCTTGAAATGAAAACAGCAAAGTGCACACCGTACGGAATGAATCGTCACCGTTTGGTGGAAATGAGGATGAAGAATTCGTGAGGCGCTAAACCATGGCCTGATCTGCAACCCTGTGCTGATGGGGACCCCCCAGTTTGGGTCTTTGCAAGCCATCAGTTTTGCTGCAGCGCAGACTTGTTTTGATACCCACCTTTTGTGTACCTGATAACATGTACCTGTGGTTCCAATTCTGATTCTCTTTGTCAAGCCTTCTAGTTTGTCAATTTTAGGGACGCTGGACCTTTGACCAACTGGCCGCTCTCTGTCTCGGAAGGGGCAAAGTGCAGCGTACCCGGTATTGAGGCAAAGGGGAGGGGCTCTACCTCCTGTCAATCTCAAGGGGGAAAAAAAAAAAAGCACAACACTGATGCAACCATGGAGATGCAACCTCCGCAAACACGTTTACATTTCCAAATGCCAACTTTGTTCACGTTAATGGTGCCAGTGGATTTGAAGTGGATTTTGTCCCCGCGGTAACATGCAACACCATACGAAATCGGAGGTTCCGAGCATTTGGTGGTTCTCCAGCGGAGGAGACCCCCTCCCCTTACCTCTTCTCCCTGTGGTTTGGGAAAGCTGCCTGTGTTCCCCCGGCCGGATGACAGAACTCCCCTTGGTCAAACTGTACCTTGTCTTCTTATTCCACCTGCCAATAGAAACGCTATCAGTCAACGATCCCCCGGATGCTCTGGACAGGCAGAAATGCATAACTGCCTTGGCGTCTCTTCGCCACGCTAAGTGGTTTCAGGTTTGGATCTTGTCTTTATTTGTCTCTAAAACAGAAGTCGTTTCAAGTTTGATTGATATGTCTTTCTGTGTTTCATTTGGCCTTTGTATTTATCTTGAATGGCTCTTATGGAGTGCACTTCTGTCGTGATTACTTGAAACCTCTGCCATCACAATGCTCTCAAGTTAGTTCCTTGTTCGGCTGCAAGGTTATTTCAGTTCCCTTTTTAAGCTCGCAGCTGTTTATTTGTCAGCATTCATTTCTCTTCAAAGCCACGCTCATGTCGGCAAAAATACAACTAACCGGGTATTCAGGTGCAATATTTCAATCATTCCCATCTTAAGGTTAGTAGACGTGCAATCATTATATATATATATGTGTATACATACAATATGTAATATTTCATGCATGCAATTTGCATGTTTAAGTATCTTGAATTTGTCTCATTTCTCTTAATTCACGTTAACAAGCATTTTTCATTGCCGACGAAAGAGCACAAATGCACTTCTGTGCCAAAACCTTTTTAATCTCCAGTTTGATGTTTTCACTTGCCACGTGGACCGATCAAACGGAGAGAAAGAAATGTTTGCATACAGAAAATGTATGCAACGGAAAATTTGTCGAAAGTGTTTGTTGGTTGAGTGTAGAATATGATGCTATTGTCTAGTCTTTTGGTTATTTTAACAAATCAGCGCTTCGTTACTGCAGCCATTGTAGCCTCATCTATCCCTGCTGTGTTTATGTTGCAGTCTGCTACAAATCCATCAGGAATATTGCACCTTGAGTAGTGTTCTAGTGTGTGTGTGTGTGTGTGTGTTTTCTCCACCAACTTCCACTGATGACAACACGCAATCTTTCCATTAAAGTGGTTCACTCGCGGGTCTCATTGAAAGCTTGGATTATTTTTATTTATTTTTTATGTTGTTGAAGCCACGTTTGTTGACGCGTGATCGTGATTTGAACGTTTTATGCTTGGATCACAGTGCTCTTAATCCCATTGTCAGTTGACTTATCACTCAAACCCGAGTCTGGGTCATTTCAACTTGGTTTTCACTTTGCCTTAAAATATTTCCACAATGAATACGCCGAGGTGTCATAGCCTGTGCGGCTTCATTTTAAAACCTAATTTCAATATATATAAAATGACTTTTTATTTGATTCCATCTGTCATCACTCCCATTTGACTCAATTTGCTTGCCCCACCCCCTCTATTGTGTCCTCAGGCCAGAGCCAACGGATTGCGCTCCTGTGTTATCGTCATTCGGGTTCTAAGGGACTTGTGTGCCCGCATCCCAAAATGGACTCCACTCAGTGGCTGGGTGAGTGGTGTTCTCCATTTGTTGTACTCTTGTTTTCTCCTGCAAGTTGTGGTATTACATTGAAAGCGGTTGTTGTCAATCAAATGGGTTTCCCTGTAATGCGCTTTAGGATTAGTTTGAGGCTAATTCTGAGCGCTGTTGACAGTTTTTTTTAACAAGTATGATGTTACTAGATATGGTTAAAAACTGTCCTCTCCTATGATTTGTAGCCACTCGAGCTGATCTGCGAGAAAGCCATTGGCACAGGAAACCGGCCCATGATGGCAGGAGAAGCACTGCGTAGAGTCTTAGAATGTCTGGCTTCAGGAATCCTGATGCCAGGTACGTTTGTGTTGACACAACCCAATTGTACCACTTAGCTTGTTTTCAATCTGGCAAAGGCGGTTCCATGCGGTTTCTCGTGTCCTGCAGATGGAGCTGGAATCGCCGATCCATGTGAGAAGGAGCCCACAGATGCGATATGTCACTTGAACTCCCAGCAGAGAGAAGACATCACGTTGAGCGCACAAGTAAGTCGATTGCCCTGCGGGACGAGCATCTTCGCCACACGGAAGAGTTGACCTTTCCTTGTGTTGTTAGCATGCCTTAAGGCTGTCGGCCTTTGGACAGCTTCACAAAGTGCTCGGAATGGATCCGCTTCCTTCCAAGATACCCAAGAAAACTCCGGGACCTCCAATCGATTATATCGGTAAACAATCTAAATCCCCAAGAGTAAGAGGATTCTTTTGTTCGTTTTGTAATACGAGTGCAATACCATGTCGATCCCACCCGCTCACACCTCCGCAATTATGTGAGCAGTGCAAATCCCGCCCAGTTCCGCATACGCCCCGCCGATGAAACGGCCCATTGAGGAAGAGGAGGGAATTGAAGACAAGAGTCCCAATAAGAAAAAGAAAAAACTGCAAAAGAAATGTAAGTGGCCTTGACTACATCTCCATGATGTCGTGTAAGTTTTATTTTGCAGTCATGAGTCGATTTGAATATAACTACACGTTGGTATTCTCCTTGTTTGAACTTTTCAACATGCTGTCACTTGAGTCTTTACAGACATGTTTTACAAGAAATCTGTCATTGTACTTATGCCCACCAGCTGCAGAGGATAAGTCCGATCCACCCCAGGCCATGAATGCGTTGATGCGACTCAACCAGCTGAAGCCGGGTCTCCATTACAAGCTGATATCCCAGACCGGCCCGGTTCATGTGCCCGTCTTCACTATGGCTGTAGAAGTTGATGGCAAGACTTTTGAGGCTTCGGGTCCGTCCAAACGGACCGCCAAGCTGCATGTGGCCGTCAAGGTGAGTTGGCTCGGGACATGTTTGTTTTAGGGTAAATTGACATGAGCCTTTTATGAGTCATGTTCCTGTTTGGGGAGAAAAAATTCACTTGTTTGCAAATTGTTGACACCAGGAAGTTCCATCTATGACTATTTTAAATGTGAAAAATGGAAAGTGCCACTTCAAGCCCCACTGAATTCTTTTTTTCTTTTTCAAATGTTTTTGTCCTAAAGTGCACTGCCTGTTTTTCGTCTACTTTAGGCGCTGCAAGACATGGGTTTACCCACGGGAGTGGAAATCAAAACTCCAGAGCCTGTGAAAACTGAAGAAACCCCAGTTCCCGTCACAGTGCCAGATGTGAAACCAGTAATTACAGCCGTTGAAGTTCCTCTTGTGCTCACAGGACCAGTCAGCACAGATTCCACCGATGCTGCGGAGGTAAAGACCTCATGCACAAATGTGGCGGTGCACAAGTATCTGTGTCGGGGCTGATGAGTCCGTAATCATTTTGGGACTCCTAAAAAGGCTCCCATACTACAACAACCAATACCAGTTACACGCTATACCATTCCCTCCTCATTGAGCGTGCGGTTTGGCATAGCGCAAACAGTTCTCACACACACACATATTTCCATCCCCCCCATTTATTTATGTATTTATTTATCTCTATGCATGAAGCAGTACTTAACATGCACGTTCTGTTCTCACCAAATGACCCCATCCTTTTCATCTCAGACCACCCGCCAACAGGGACCGATCCTAACCAAACACGGCAAGAACCCAGTGATGGAGCTGAACGAGAAGCGCCGCGGCCTAAAATACGAGCTCATCTCGGAGACTGGCGGCAGCCATGACAAGCGCTTCGTCATGGAGGTCGAGATCGATGGGCAGAAGTTCGAGGGGACTGGATCCAACAAGAAAGTGGCCAAGGCTTACGCAGCACTGGCGGCTTTGGAGCAGCTCTTTCCCGAGGGCTCTGTGACCGAAGTGGCTAAAAAGAAAAAGGGAGCTCCAATGGTAAGCACTCAGAGAAAAAGAATGTTGATCTCGATCCTTGACGCACTCTTTGGCCATCGGTGCAAATTGAAATCTTGTTGATGATTTCTCTCTCAGACAAACGAAGGCTATGGCATGATGGGACCTCCCGGCGATGTTGCTATGCCCAGGGCCAGAGGGAGAGGAAGAGGTCGTGGAAGGGGCAGGGGGTACAATAACGGAGGGGGCTGTGGCGGGGGTAATTAACATATTTTTCTTAATTAATCTTATTTTACCCCCCTCATTGGACCAAATTGACTCATGATCTGTTGTTCAACAGGCTTCGGGACATATGGTTATGGCAGCAACTCAATGTCTGGATACAGTAAGTATTCCTATCTTATGTTCCTGTCTTTTTCTTTTCTTTTTTTAAAATTGTCACCGTTACCATGTGAGAAATCAAAGTATCAGCAGAAATCTTACCAATCTACGGTGAACTTTTTTTTGAGAATCCCAAATCAGTGTTTTTTGAATTTTGAAGTTTCAAGCCACGGGTCTTAATCTGATAGTCAGTCATATTTGGACCCCCCACCCCCCAAAAAAACAGACCACCTGCTTCCCCCCCAACCCCTCTCATTTTTGGCAGCTCGTTCTGTGGACTGGCCTTCCTGAGAGTGACAGGAGGAGGGAAATCTTGAAAAAAAAAACTGCAATCAGTCACTTTGAATGCAATTTGGTCCAATGAATCCAATTGACTGCTGCTTTTGAGGCAGAGCAAATTCCCAATATGCAAAACTAATTTTGATATTTCCCCCCTTCTCTGCCTTGTCTCGCTCTTTAGGTGACTTTGTCTCAGACATCTATGGCTACCAAGATTTTCAGAAATAGATCCTCCTCAGTAAAAAAAAAAACAAACAAAATGGCAAAAATATAGTAGAGAAGATAAAAAATTCACAGTTGTGTTCCCTCCGGCTGCGTCCAGAAACTCCCATCAACTCCACGACCGCAACCCTGGAATTGTAACAACGATAACCCTATTTTGCCAGGCCACTTGCAGCCTGGGCAAGATGAGCTGCCTCTGCATACAGGCTTGCATGGATGTATCAGATACCTGGATGTCTACATGGTGGATTTATTTTAGAAGATGGCCCCTGCCCCCCTTTTTTGTGTGTGTGTGATTGGACAAAGGGCTTCATAATACAGTGTAGCACTGTGGGAGATGAACAACACATTTCATTTAAGGCACTGACAGCCTTTAATTTCTGTTTCCCTATTGCTGACTCCACAACACAAAAGAACAGTTTTAAATAGTGCACGTTCATTTCTGACATCCACAATGATAACACTTGGAATGAGAAATAAATGTGGTCTTTCGAGGACAGTTAAGTCATGAGTGTACTAAATCCACAATGTTCCTTTTGCAAGAGTGGTTTTACCATAAATGTTTCCAGATACAAAATACATGTTTTTTAAAAAAATAAATGTTTTTGTTCTTCATTTCTGTATTCTTACATGGTGTGATTTAATTTCTGTATGTTGCCAGCTGCATGTTTAAAAACTCTGCCGTGCTGTTATTTCTCAGATTACTACAACAATGGTGGTGCAAATGCAGGTGGCGGGCTGTCAGGCGGCCCTTCATGCGGTTCTCTGGCCAGTTCAGCTCTGGGATCGGCACAAAGCTCATATGGCTCATACTATGATGGTGATGGAGCATATAATACCACCACTGCTGCTAAAATGCCCAAAAAGAAACCCCCGATAAGGGGCGGGAAGTCATCTTTTCAGGGTGTCTCGAGTACGAACAGTGCATCTTCAGGGAGCTACCAGGCCAGCAATGCTTCCGGACACGGCAACTACAACCAATATGGCCAGGGCTATGGTCAGACAAAGAAGAATTTTCACCAGGGAGGTGCAAGTGGATACTCTTACAGCACCGCCTACCCGAGTCAGGTGACTGGTGGTGCTGGAGGAAACCAGGATTACAGTTATGATGGTGAGTAAAATTGCTGACCAATACTTTTTATTTATTTATGCATTTGAGTTGACCTGTTGCGCTTTTCCCTGGGAAGGTTTCAACAGCCAGTCCAATTACAACTCGCAGGGTGCCGGAGAAAACCACGGTTTCAACACCTACCACAGTCCTGGAAGCTACAACAAGGGAGATTCCAGCGGAAATTACCAGTATAGATAAGACTGAGTTGCTCATGTGAAACATCAGCTCGCCATCGTCCGCTGCATCTTTACCTCTAACCTCCGAAGAAGAATGTGATTGATTGATGGCTCACCTTTGCTCAAGTTCCTCCTTCCTCTATGTTGACTATGTGCATATGTTCAGCCTGTGTTGTAGCTATGTTTGGTGGTCTGTTTCAAAGGGTTGATCATCTCAAGACTTTTTTTTTAAATTTATCAAATCACTGAGAGAAATTTCATGCTACAGCCCTCACGTGTGGCGCAAACTTTGCTTTTATGTTCCATGACAACTTTGCATGTAACTTGTCCAAACCTGTAGATACCTTTGCTTTTATTTTTTGCCTTTTTTAATGTTACTAGTGTTATATTTTACGAGGAGTTTGATGGAAAATACACACGTTTGTGATTTAAGTCGCTTTTGATTTTGTGGATATTTTTTCTTGTCAATGTATGTAACATTGTCTTTGTATTGAAAAAAAATGGTTGTTTATGTTAAGTTTTGATATAACCACTTTTGGTGGGATTTACAAAGATTCTTGTAAAGTAGGTTTTGAGAAAAAAAGTCAGTTGTAAATTGTGAACCTTGATAGGTAATTAGCAAGATCACTAAGGCCACTCTAAAACAAATGTCAAAAATAAATACAAATGCTTATTGATGAGATTTGTTTTTTGAAGACTAATACAATCCACTAGTCCAGCTCCGGCCTCCCTGTGTGGAGTTTGCATGTTCTCCCCGGGCCTGCGTGGGTTTTCTCCGGGTGCTCCGGTTTCCTCCCACATTCCAAAAACATGCATGGCAGGCTGATTGGACGCTCTAAATTGTCCCTAGGTGTGAGTGGGCGTGGATGGTTGTTCGTCTCTGTGTGCCCTGCGATTGGCTGGCAACTGATTCAGGGTGTCCCCCGCCTACTGCCCGGAGATGGCTGGGATAGGCTCCAGCACCCCCCGCGACCCTAGTGAGGATCAAGCGGTTCGGAAAATGGATGGATGGATGGATAGTCTGAACGCCAGACGTTAAGTGTGTGTGTGTGTGTGTACACTTATATAGACTCACACAACACCCCTTTTAGTGTTAACTACAGAATGATTCTAGATCAGGGGTCTCAAATTCAGGACAGCGGCCCTCCAGGACCTGAGTTTGAGACCCCTGTTCTAGATGATTCAGCTTTCCGTTTAACCGGTGATAGTCCCCCCCCCCCCAAAAAACACTTTCAATGAATTGTTTACTCGTCTACGATCTACTTACTTTCTTCTAGCTTTATAAATTAAACAGATCACAAAATATATTGCAAGGTGATCACTTTACAATGTGGGGGGGTCGATAAAAAAATGAACAGCTCCCAACATCTCCTGTACTAGCCGTGACGTCATTTCCGGTTCCTTAGCGCTCAGTGGCGACCGGCTATGGCGGACGCGCGTGTGGTGGAGACGCTACTGCAGCGTATTGAGAAGGCGCAAGACGGCGTGGAAAGCCTAAATGTGGCTTGCAGCCTCGGAGTGGACCACCAGGTCATCGTGGGCGCCGTGAAGAGTCTGCAGTGTCTCGGCGAAGTGAGTTTTCGTGGTTTGAATTGCAGCGGAAGCAATGCTGTCACGTCAACATTTGCAATGTGACTGATGCAATGAGGGTAAAGACGAGAGATGCGAGAGTTGTCAGACTAGTTTCATGTGCTCTGTGTATTATGGCTTATATTTTTATACCGCCTTAAAAAAGTATACAGGCACCTAACCATTTTATTGTAAATGCAGTCTTTTTTAACCCTACATCGTAGTAGAAGTAGTAGTAGCAGCAGCACTAGTAATGAGAAAACGAGATAAAATTGTAATCCTCAAGAGGAATATCACGTCCTCGTAAGGAAGATAAACTGATATTGATTCATCGAAAAGCTGAGTGTGTAATAAATATTATAATTTAACATGACAAGACTGTCAACATTCTTGCACTTTGATGGTCTAATGATATCTATTCTTCTCATGCTACCGTCCGAATGCTTTCCACAAAGCTAAAGAAGTCGGTTTGAGATGATTGCAACCTGTGCAGTGGTAGTGGTAGTGGAACAAGGGTGCTGGAAATGGCGCTGCCAGGTTGTAAGCAAAGGGGAATACCTGAGAGAGGATGGATATGGGGAGGAAAGACTTGCAGAAACCATCACTTGCTGGAGTTGGAGCAGAAGATGCAGAAGATGCAGAAGACGGGGAGTAATAGAAGAGGATGATTGACCGCGGCGACCCCTGCTACTTAACGGAAATCTTCCAATAAATTTGAAAAAAACAGATTATATGTTGTCTGGCTCTCAGATAATCTCAGCTGAGCTGCGCTCCTCCAAACACTGGGAACTGACAGAGGAGGGCAAGGAGATCGCTGAGCAAGGCAGCCAGGAAGCTCGGGTCTTCGACGCCATCCCGCTCGAGGGTCTGACCCAAAGTGACCTCATGGTAAGGCTGACAGAGGCTTACTCTTATAATTGCTTATTTATCTTCTCAAAGGGGAACTCAAGGGGGAAAAAAAAAATTCCAATATTACATTCTATGTGCTCCCACTAATCTAAACTGTGTATACGGATTAATATTGTGTTTGCGGAAGAAGAATTAAGACGATGAATCCGCCTGTTGCCATCCGTCTAAGGGGGCTGACACTTTATGCAGCACCGCCCTCTGCCGCCGACTGGAATAGCTGTAAAAGTGCCCTTGGGCTTCCACCGCGAACGTTAAGTGGCCATATGCAGAAACCAGGTGGGCCGTGATGTTCGTAATGCGTGCCTGAACGTACTTTGATGTAAATTTCAGTTGACGGCAGGAGGTGCTTTCTGCATCAAATGTCAGCCTCCTGAGATGTCAGAAAACGGGCAGATTAATCCATTTAATTATTCTTCTATGAATGCAATATTGATATATTATCGCAAAGAAAAGATGTTGACTTGAGTTCCCCTTTAAATTGTCCGCGGTTGAAAAGTCAGCTGATATTTCCGAGTCTGAACATGTTTTCTTTCTATGCGTGTAGAAATTGTCCTTTGGAAAGATTGGCTTCAGCAAGGCCATGTCCAACAAGTGGATCCGTTTAGACAAAGGGCATGAAGGCGGGCCGAGGATATTCAGAACTGTATGTACGTCCTTTACAGGGAATATAATTGTGGACAGCACCTTTTTTATGTTTGACACTCATCTGTCTGGCAAGATGTCTTAATTTGTTTTATTTATTTTTTTGGTCCACAGGTGGAGAACATCGAGGACCAGGTGCGAGAAAAGCTGCTGCTTGTCCAGAAAGGCATCTCTTCCAACTTGGACGAGAAAGAAAAGAATGAGCTGAAAAAGCGAAAACTTCTCACTGAGGTGTAAGTTGTGGATGGAATATTTTCGTGTGCCAGTGGAAGACGAAGTCTGCATGAGGGATACAGTTGGTGCTGATTGAGTTCATGTTTCAAATGTCACATATGAAAGATTTGTAATAGGATAAATGCGTTTTTGTCCACTCAAGTGCGTATCACAACTCTAAGTTGTGAGTTGAGACGAAATAGATTTGGTTGTATCCCTGTGCTCAGGACGGTGAAGTCCTACTGGATCACGAAAGGCAACTCCTTCAGCACCACCGTCACCAAACAGGAGACGGAGCTCACACCTGAGATGATTGCCACGTAAGTCGGGATTCTGTTGTGAGCAAACCTTTCGTTTTTGTCTTGTCTGCCCTCATCCCTCCATCGGTGACGGTGTGCGGGGTTTCCGACAAAGGACGCGGAGAAATGAACGCCTCTTCCAAAGATGGCGGCTTTGTCAAAAGCCACAAAGGCTGAAATGAGCTTGATGGATTTAATAGTCTGTTCATAAATCAGCGATCTAAATTAAGCGTCATATACAACAACACTACAGTAGCACGCGCAAAAGGGTTTCTCAATTCACTATTACCCTTCGCGAAAACCAAATCATGCCTGTTTTCGCATCGCAGCGGCAGTTGGAAAGAGAAGAATTTCAAACCGTACAACTTTGATGCGATGGGTGTGGCCCCGGACTGCGGCCACCTGCATCCGCTGATGAAAGTGCGAACGCAGTTCAGACAGATCTTCTTGGAGATGGGGTGAGTTCCGCATTCTGGATTTCACTTTCACATAGGCGCCTTCGCTACCGTGTGGTTTTTGCGTGAGGCAAACAATGCGTTCCCGCACACGGAGCCTCTTTTGATGGCCACTTGTTAATTGTGTGCGGACAAAAGCCTCCTTGATACGTTCATCAATTCCTCTCCCGAGTCATGGTGGAAGATTGCCCACCCCCCCTTAAAAGCATTGACACGTCATTGGGATTGAATGAGTGAGTTAAGTGAATGTGAGAGACATCTCAAACACTGGCATGTCCAACACCTTTTGTCTTCAGTTTCACCGAGATGCCAACCAACAACTTCATCGAGAGCTCTTTCTGGAACTTTGACTCCCTTTTTCAGCCGCAGCAGCACCCGGCCCGAGACCAGCACGACACCTTCTTCCTGTCCGGTGCGACCCCGTGTTTCGGTTATTCCTCCCGCAGTCAACTTTCACACTTCTTTTTGCATCAAGGCTCCTTTGTACTCCCGAACTTTCAGACCCTGCTCTCGCCCTCGAGTTACCGCAGGACTACTTGGAGAGAGTGAAGAGGGTCCACTCGGAGGGCGGCTTTGGTTCGCAAGGGTGAGATAATCGCTACGTGACGTCCGTAAGATAAGCATTTTAGTGTTCAGTATTCCAAATAAGGGTTTGCAAGACATTCCTGAGTTACAGGAACCATCTTAAATGATTGAAAACATATGCATGCCATGTGTAAATGTTTTCTGTCAAGAAAGTGAATTAAAAAAATATATAGTTGTATCCCCGCGGAGAACTCTCGCTGTGATGCCCCCCCCTCAGGTACAAATGCGACTGGAAGATTGAGGAGGCCCAGAAGAATATCCTGCGCACGCACACTACAGCAGTCAGCGCACGCATGCTGTATAAACTTGCACAACAAGTAAGTTGCACGTGCAAGGCATCGGAAAACGCTTTGAAAGTGAGCGGCCATTTTGCCGCCGGCTATCGACTGAAAATGACATCACAGCTGCTCAAGGGCTCCGGGAATGACCGATGGCTCAGCTTCAGACGTCAGGTGAGCCAGGATTGGTCGATACCAGAGCCCCCAGCAACTGTGATGTCATTTTCAGTTGACACCAAGTAGTAAAATGGCTGCCCGCTGAGCTGGCTCATAACAGCTGGATTTTGCCGCTAAACGCAATATTGATCGCAATGCTGCGTTTAGACGAGTAGGGCTGTATAGATCATATCGTAAAGGACATTTTGGGGTTGGCTCCCCCTTTGAGAACTTTTTATAAGGGTGTCTGCGCAGTTCTGCGTGACACAAATTTAGAGACCGCCTTTGCTCCAGTGCAGCCAGACTTAACCTGCTGGCATCCCATGCCATGCGTCCGACTGACCTCGCTAAAGCTCTTGGCAGCTAAACTGGAGCAACCCTTGCGCTCCGGTTAAAACACTTCCTGGAAAGCACTGCCAAGTAGAGAGTCCATAAGTAGCACCTCAGCCATGCTCTTGGGTCACATGGCCAATGTCGCGACACGTATAGCACCCGCGCGGCCAGGACTCACTGTGCCTGTTCTTCATCAGGAGAAGTTCACCCCCGTCAAATACTTCTCCATCGACCGGGTCTTCAGGAATGAGACATTAGATGCAACCCATCTGGCTGAGTTCCACCAAATCGAGGGTGTGGTGGCCGACTACGGGCTCACCCTGGGGGACCTCATGGGTGTCCTGCATCAGTTCTTCACCAAACTAGGTTTGAATGTACAGATTCATCTGACACTGAAGGACAAACGGAGCCAAAAAATGCAGAATTTTCTCACACTCTTTCATATTTATTTATTTTTTTAGGAATTACGAAGCTACGTTTCAAGCCTGCCTACAACCCCTACACAGAGCCCAGCATGGAGGTGTTCAGTTACCATGAAGGTATTCCTCCTTCCATCTCTTGACCAACTATCACCGCTGCTCCGAAAAAATGAACACGACAGCTATATTTTGAGTTGTCATAGTTTTTTTTTTTTTTTTTAATCATTTCGCTGCAAAAGACGCATGAAAGTAGGAAGAGACGGATGAGAGATCATGTTAATCCTTGGCCTGCCTGCGTTGTCAGAGCTGAAGCGCAGCGCTCACGTTCACAGTTTTATGTTGAGTAAACCAAAAGAGAGCATTGCTGCTTATTTATGTGAAGAAATGGTACTCCGGTAGATGGTTGCCATATGATGTTTCTCCGCACGTACAGGACTAAAAAAGTGGGTGGAAGTGGGGAACTCTGGTGTCTTCAGACCAGAGATGCTGCTGCCGATGGGTCTCCCCGAGGACGTGTCCGTTATTGCTTGGGGGCTGTCTCTGGAAAGGTAAACGGATCCATGAAGCATTCATTGCTGACATGTTTGTTTCTTAACTCATTCACTCCCAAAGACGTTTTTAAACGTCTTTTCAGACTTGGTCCAGAATTGGCTAGTACTGAATGAGTTAATTGTAACCTCAAGAGGGGTTGAGAATGATTGGTCCAATTGCTGATGATCATGCATCACTTTCGAGATGAGGCAACGTGTCTGGATGTCGTTCACATGTACGGGGGAGGGGGGGGGGGGAGTCTCCTCGCAATCCATATTTGGCGACTCCCCTCTTCTTCCGTGAACTCTTGCTCACTCGGCCTTCTCGTTTGTCCCGCAGACCCACCATGATTAAATACGGCATAAACAACATCAGAGAGCTGGTGGGACACAAGGTCAATCTGCAGATGGTTTACGACAGCCCCATTTGTCGACTGGACTCCTGAGTTTGGTACTGACCTCTTTTCGATTTTGGACCCACTTTGTCACTGTTGCCATAACGAAATACAATTCTATTTTCATGGCATTTTAAAATCGGGTGACAGGCTTTTGTGTACACACGAGAATGCGAAATGTTCGTCTCGGAACCGACGGCATTCCATGTTGCCAGACTCGACTCAACTGTGCAGGTTCCTTTTGAATAATAAACATTGTCCAAACTGTCAAACCCCCGACAGTTTCGAGTGACGATACGTCGAGTGACTCGTGGTGTCTTTGCGTACATGATGTTATGCTGAAGGACGAAGCAGAAGTTTGTCAAATGGTAATGGCCGATGTCACTTAGATTGCTCTTGATATGACCCAAAACATCAGACTCCTCATGAACTCCTTTTGAAGAATTGCTGGCACGTGTCTTGGCGAAGCACTTGATTCCCCCTGTCCCTGACCTGGATCAAGTTGCGAAAATTCCCCACAGACGCGCACCAAAATCTTGTAGCAAGCCTTCCCAGTGTGGAGCACATCTCTTGTTCATAATAGTTGCTGTCCCAATTCTTTTGTCCATATCGGTTTGTGCTTCGGGGAAACCTCCGAAGTGTTTTCCGTGCGGGCTCCGGGATTAAGTCTTGTTGTGTACAAGTGGACTCCCTGGAACTCCTTAAGTCTTGGCCTTAAGGTTAAATCCCCCAGCGACTTCAAATAGCATCGTAGTCAAGCGTGTACGACGGCCAACTGATCGCTTTAAAAGTTTGAATGGCCGCCTGGCTGACGTGCGGACTGGACTGACTTCTGTGGTCGGCACGATATACGTTCAAGTCTGGCCAGTAGAGTAACAAGCCTGCGATACAAACAAAGTGCAGGGACTCATAAAATACGACACCGATAATATTAACCTCAATACACTACTCACAAAGTTACAAATGGAAAATGAAGGATGTGAATTGTGAACATTGTTGCTGTGAAAACGTAAACTGGGTACGTTGAAACGAGGTTGGACTGCACAAAGACATGAAATGGCGGACAATTTGAACCGATACTGTATGCCATTTTCAACCTCTTCTCTTGGAAACTCAGGCACACAGAAATGATCTGATGATCTTCTCTAATCCTCTTTGTCCTTGTCCTCTCCTTGACTGACTCTCTGCTCATGTCCCCCCCCCCCCCAGTCCTTGCCAAACTGCCATCTTGAGCATTGCATTATTCACAGAAACCTTTGCAGATTTAAAAGACAAGCGCACGTGCTGTTTGAGCTGCCGGTGTGCATACGAGACTTTGACACATCACATGCGAATGGAAAAATCATCTTCCATAATCCATTGTTTAATGTCAGAGTCCTTTTGATGAGCCCCCCCCCCCCCCCCCCCCCCATGTAAAGTGGCTAGGCGTCTTCCCGAGGATTGCGATCATCATCCTCAATGCGCATTCTGATCTCCCTGTTCTTGGAGCGTGGGAGAGTTCTGACTTGTCGGACTGTGGAGGTGTGGGAAGAAAGAGGGCATGTAGGGAATGGTGGCCAGCAACAGCGGGCTGGTCTCGGGACTGTCGTCCAGCGGCAGAGGGATGACCACGTCGTCCTGGTCCCACACGTGGAAGGCGTTGTGGGCAAACGGGTGTGGTGGCGGGTGAGTGGCCAGGCCTTGTGAGTTGTTGTCCTGGTCCTTGTCCTCATTGCCAGGTGGGCCCAACATGCAATCTGAACATTAGAGATCACGAGTTCATATCAGTTAGAGTACAGCAAGTGTAAGAGGGCATGGCACTCGCGCTGTACGTAAAGACAAATACAGATCATTGTTTTGAGAATATTTAGGTTCTCAAGTTTTAGTCATTCATTGTCATTTCTGTTCAGTGACAAATGTGTCTTGATTTAAAAAAAAAAAAAAGTCAATGTAAGTCATCAGCAGGTGCACAGAAACAAAACTCGCAAAGTTATTAAAACGGCGAAACATTGATGTATAATTGAATATGGAAGATGTTTTTAAAAAAAAATGTCATGGCAGCCCCACCAAACAAAAATATCACAGTCATCTAGTGCAAGATGCCCTTACATAAATAGTTGAACAAAAGATACATTGGTAGCAAATAAAAAAAGACCTATTTAGTGAAACGGAAGAATTTCCTATGGCGCACTTGATGAGTGGGAGTCCGCGATATAGATTACAGTCATAACAAAGTTTAATTGATAACATTTTGCTGGAGTCGGGCGGACTCCTCATACCTCCAAAACCATCACTTCTCAGGAGACCCCCCCCCCCCCCCCCAATTAGTAGAGATTTGCGAAATTATGGTCATAGTGGTTTGAATAGGTAACATACCTGCGATATCCATGGCCAGATCCTTAATGAGATGTCCGATAATGGCATATGCCACGCCGACCACCACCAGAGCTGCCATGAGCAGGTAGAGCACCGCCTTGGGCAGGGGGATCAGTTCCTTGGTCACAGGCTTGTACTGCTTGTACAGGGGCTCCTCCAAGGAATACGGGGAGGCGTGCGCGTCGTCCGTGGAGTTCCACGTGATGAAATTATATCTGCTCATGGTTGTGGGAAGAAGATGTTTCTAGTCTGATGGCTTTGTCACTCAAACGCCGATAAAACGAGCGATGCTCCTTCCATGTGAAGTCCCCCAGAATATTTCAAGTTGCTGTTCATGAAGCGGAATCCGCGAGGACCAAAGAGCTGTCGCGATCTGATGAGACAAAAAACAAAACGCATCCTGTTGGAACGGCAGGTCCACGCATGTCCGCTGGGGAGCTGCAGGTTGACGGTCCTCAGCCAGCGGAGACGGTGAATGATCAGCTCTGTCGTGGCGTCGTCAACTCGCCCCCTGCTCAGCACGGCCTTATGTCGCCCTTAATTCCCTCAACTTAGCCACGAGCCGCTGGCTTGGGAACTATTCAGGCTTCGTCTCATGCGCGCAAAGGTTGTTCCGAGTGCTGCTTTTTGAGCAATTCCCTCCAAGAACCACTGAGCAGCATTCCTTTTTTTGGGGGGTGGGGGTGGGGGCTAAAGTACAGCTGCTCGGCACCATTTAGAAGCTTTAATTAATATAAAAAAAAGTGGGAGGAAACCGGATTACCCGGAGAAAACTCCACAGGAGGGCCTGAACTTGTGAAAACTGATGCCACGCCTCTCTACATGTGAAAATGTATGAAATAGCTTTTGCATAAAGACCCTCAAATGAGCACGTATTGAAAACACAACTGCTTGAGGTTCTTTTGTCATGTCCTCATACAACAAAATACACACAAGGCGACATTTGACAAATATGAACCACAAAATACTTTTTTATTGAAAATCGCTGCAGCAAACTTGACCTTGAGCAAACCGTACAGTCACGATCATGTCGGGAAAAGTACCAGTAAATTGCTGCCGCATCATCAATCATGTCTGGGAGAACCATTGATCACGGTTCTACTCCAGAAGTTGCTATTTGGAGAGCTCGATTACCGCGTCTCCGATCAGTAACGTAAAGCAAGTCTGATGTCGACATGAAAGCCTCCTGGTGCGGTCATTTTGTGGAAACAAAATCAGAGGAAAACAAGCGGTCACTCAAATTTCAAAAATATCTCCGTAGTCCACACAGTCATATTACAGAAGTGATGTGTGCAGTAAGCAGACTCCATTTGGCGGCAATCGGAATTGGCCTCTTATTTGTCCACAGTGAAGGACTGCAGCCCAGTGATGGCTCGGCCCAAGATCAACGCATGGATATCATGCGTACCTGAGGGTGGGGAGATGGCAGTTCAGGTCAACGGTAGTCATTCACTTATCAGCCGCCCATTAGTATCCCGCCGCCGATTGTTTCCAAACACTCTAAAATGATTCCTAAGTACAAACCTTCATATGTGTTGACGGCTTCCAGGTTCATGACGTGGCGGATGACGTGGTACTCGTCTGCGATGCCGTTTCCTCCCAGCATGTCTCTGGCCTGTCGGGCAATGTCCAGGGCTTTGCCGCAGCTGTTCCTCTTCAGCATGGAGATCATCTCGGGGGCAGCCCTGGTCGACAGACCAGCATGCTTGGTTCAGTCGTGCTCGAAAGCAACGTCGCTTTTCTTTCAAACCGACTCCGACCAATATTAAATGAGCTCCGCCGCAGCTCTATAGCCAAGCTTTTTGGCCAATGCAACCGTAATGCAGGTGGAACGAAGTGTCGCAGTTTGATGACCGTTGCGGGGATTCACTTTGAAAACGGGTGAGAGATCCAAATGTTACGCGGTGTGTGACCATTAAATGCATCCAAAAATAATTCCCAAATTAGTCCAGGGGTTCTTGAACCGGAGCCTCACAGCTTGGCAACTCTCTGCACCGCTCAACCTGTCCCCAATTGTTCTTACTTTTTCTCATCGATGAGTCTTCCCAACTGCAGACAGGACTGCAGGCCAATGGTGATCTCCGTCAACATGTCGGCCATCTTTTTCTGCATGAGCTGATTCCGTGCGAGCGGCACGCCAAACTGGATCCTGGATGAGAGAACGAGAACATAGTGATGGCGGCGGCACCTGAATTGGCAAAGACAACCAGACATGAGAAAAGACTCCTCGGACCTGTCGAGCGTGTACTGACGAGCCGCGTGGAAACAGAACTCTGCGGCCCCCAGGGACCCCCACGCAATGCCGTAACGAGCGTTGTTCAAGCAGCCAAATGGACCCTGGAAGCATTGGCGCAAATTCACGTCAAATATTCGGGTGGGTCACGACTTTACAACAAGAGGAAAACACGGGCCCCAGGTGGCGACCGTTGAGAACTCGTGTCTTAGCGAGGCGGTACAAGAAAGGGATCCCTCGACTCACCCCGAGGCCAGACGCGTTGGGAAGCAGGTTCTCCTCCGGAACCTCCACCTCATCCATGACGATCATGCCAGTGGCGGACGCTCTCAGGGAGAACTTGCCCTCGATCTTGGGAGTGGACAAGCCTTTCATGCCTCGCTCCAGGATGAAGCCGCGAATCTTCCCGTCATCGCATTTTGCCCACACCACCGCGATGTCCGCCACCGGGGAGTTGGTGATCCTGAAGATGGGAGCAGCTTAGAATGACACTCATGCACGTTGGCTTCCATCAACATATCTTGTATCCACCCTCATTAGCCACCAGGTAAAAGAATGCTGATTTTGATTTGAAGATGAACTGCAAGTGTCCTCATTCGTGTCGCTGACATAGCTAGCTATTCAGTGCCACATTCACACCTTTTTTTTTGTGTGAGGAAGGTCCAGCAACGGAGGAAAACTCAGTCAAGCACGGTGAGAAGCATGCCATCACCGCACGGAAGAGCCTCCATCGAGATTGGAATGCAAAATCGAATTGAATGCGAGGTAAATGTACATAAACACTGAGGTGAATATGTATATTTTAGACCCATTTATGTACAGGTATTACACATGAGTCTGACAGTGAGTAGGTAACGTGTGACAAATGGATAACGTCTGTTACAGCGTCATTTCATGAAACCGTAGCAGTTTCATACACGAATTCACGTGTAAATGCTGCCACCAAGTGGATATTTGATAGCATTACACTATTCAACAATGGCGGAGGTGACTTCTCGTTGTTAATTTAAGCAGGCAAAAAGATCAGACATGATACAATGATTCATACAAATGGAATTTTATGGTCAAGATATGTACAAAGCCAGTTTGGACTTTGAACTTGGCACAACCTGTCTCAGGCCTTTCTGCTTGGAGCACTCCCCGTGATTACTCGTTTCATGATTTTCAAAAGTAAACAGTCAATTCAAGACTGTTGAGTCTTTTACAAGCCGCACGCCCTGAAATTTGAGATATTGCACTATGCCACAGGCATATTTGCTCCAAAGAATCTCTCCAGTTTGATCCCCACATTGTGGTAGTACTCACCACGTCTTGGAGCCAGTGAGGGAGTAGGTGCGGCTGGACGGGTTGTACTTCGCTCTGGTCTCCATGCTGCTCGGGTCGCTGCCATGGTTTGGCTCCGTCAGGCCAAAGCAACCTAGGATCTCTCCACGAGCTCAACATGGAAACGGGCAGCATTTTTGTCAATGTCGATTCAGCGTGTAGCAGTTTTCTAACTAGCCAGATAATACATAGATGGGCTGATTCCTCGATAGCGAGAACCAGTAATTCTTCATCTCGCAGCTAATTTGTTGCTATTACTCTACTTGGTCTTACCCAGCTTGGGCAGATACTTCTGCTTCTGCTCCTCGGTGCCATACGCATTGATGGGATGCATGACCAGCGACGACTGCACGCTCATGACCGAACGGTAGCCGCTGTCCACGCTTTCGACTTCTCGGGCGATCAGACCGTAGGCCACGTAGCTTGTCCCCGCACAGCCGTAACCTTTCCATCATGGATGGGATAGGAAACAAATCATGCTGATTTAACAGATTAAAATGGAATCAAATCAGAATCGGTTCATGTCGGGCAACGTTTTCGGATTTTGAGAATGGCTGCCCAACAAAAAAGTAAAATGCTTCACTGAGCAAGTGTGCGGGTCTCTTATGTTCACATCCGCAAAAGGAGATTGCGTATTTACTCTAACCTTTGATGGTTGGACCAAGGACGCCCATCTCCCCCATCTCGGACACTATTTCTCTGTGGAACACTGAGAGAAAAATCACACACGTGGTGTATGTTTTACACTGCAAAAGATACTGTATATATCACTGTGTGTGTGCGTGTTCACAATTCTATATTTGACCAAGTCCAAAATTCCAGTTCAACGAAATACACCAGCAGATAAACGAATTATAAAACAGAGATGTCTTGGTCAAATGAAGATAACGAGTCCATCTCATGGCAATGACTATCATAGAGTTCATCACTGAGAGATAAAACACTCAAGGACTACATAGTGCATGTGTTTTACCTTCATTTCTGTTTGCTAAAATGATGCGTGGCATCAGTTTGTCTTGGCAGTAGGTTCTAAAAGAGTCTCTGATCATGACCTCCTCCTCTGTCAGCAGGCCCTCCAGGTCCAGAGCATCGCGCCAGTTGAACTGGACTTTAGCTGTCAGCATTTAAAAGGAATTCACCAATTGTTACAACATATATTTTTATCCCATCTACAAAAAAAAAAAAAAAAAAAATTCCAAAAATGTTTCCACGTACTTGCTTTGGTCTTTTCAATCTTCTCTGCATGTGAGAAAAAAAGAAATCACCCCCAAAACGTTACTGGTATGGTGGTTGAGAAAGAATGCAGATACTGGTACACAGACACATTGTTGAAGTCAAACTTTCTCTACATAATAGAGGGGGGAAAAAAACACACTTAAAAGGTTTCTTCTTATGTATGCCAGGGCCCGAATTATTTGGACAATGACAATTTAAGATCTTTCACAACAATATGACATTTACCATTTAGGGATCGGAATTATTTCAGTTTAGAGGGGCTCCAAAATAGTTGGTCGGTTGGCATAAGTCAAGGTTTATAGCCATACTTTAATACTGGGGGGCTATCGCTACCATATCATTTTGCAGATTGAGTTTTTCGTTATCGCATGGGCCTCGACTTTTTCTCTATATTGGCAGTTATTGCGCCCATGGGTGGTACCGTTATATCAGCGACATTCACATCTGACCCACGAGATCAGGGTTCTGGTGTAGGTGCCTGTGTGTTTCTCCTCTGGCCACTGTGTTTTTCTTCTAAATTCCAGAAACATGAATGTTAGGGGAGAGTGTGTAAATATGCGTGTGAAAGTGAGGGTGCATATTTGTTTGTCGGTACAGCATGTTCCCTGGTGAACAGTGTGTGCATAGTGTTTACTATCTCGACGATGACTTACCCCTCCAAACAGGTGCTGCAGTCCCTTGAGCTCGAGCGAAAGAAAGGAGGGCACATCGCTGATGTTGAGCCAAGAGGCGACACGCGTTCCTTAGTGCCATGATATAGTGATTCAAAATCTAGGAAGTTGGAATAATTAGTCTGTGATATGAAACAAGCAAAAGAACTCCAAGGTGCAGCAGACTGAAGGTGGTGGCATATGAAATGTGTGTTTACACCCCGGTTAGCTGTGTCGATCAAGGCTAAGGGTGAATAATGAATACATTGACAATTACAAGACTGGTGCAGCCAGATGCCATTATAACCATATTATTAAATAGAACGTCCAAAAGAAACACGTTGTTACCGATTTGTTTTACTGTTTATTGTATATATTAAATTGCTCCATGTACAGCACTTTGTATGCAGCGATGGCTGTTCGAAAGTGCTCTTTAAATACAATTGAATTGAAAAAGTTCGGCTAACGTACTGTACTGTGATTGTTGCAAGTAGCTAACGACGCTAGCTCCTACCTTGGTTGTCAACAAGAGAGACGCATGTTTGTATGCTTAGTTGTCTAAAAAAGCTAAGTAAAATATGCAGTGACTTCGGTTTTGGATTAATATACCTGTCTTTAGAAGAAAAACGTTTGTCCTTAATCCACTTTTCGGTGTTGGTTTTGACAGCGCGACAAGTGACGTCATCACGCATGGACGTCACATGTTGTCGAGGCTAAACTGGTTTACAAGTCTTTTTTTTTTTTTTTTCATAAAATGAGCTCGCTGCTTTGGTGTTGGGTTTAAGAATCCTCCAATAATGTGTGACTGACAAATAATAATGAACAGAAGTGTTTTTGGTGCATCCGTTATATGAGCTTTGCCACGTCAATGCCAACAGTTTATCCGGGTTGGTCTATTAGCAGGGGCGTGATACTAACAGGAAAGGAAAGTCAGTGACAGATTTAGTTTTTTTTTTTTTTTTACTCGAAGCACAGTGACCCATGACCTGAAATTTTAGGGACGCACACTGTATGTCAACAACAGATATGATTCGAAGCATTTTGGGAAAATCTGCATATTGTTGAAGGCACTCCAGTGCCTTCAACACCATCCAGCCCAACTTGCTGGGAGGCAAACTGCAGAACGCAAGAGTTGACCACCATCTCACTGCATGGATCACAGACTACCTCACAAATCGGCCGCAGTACGTGAGTCGGACAAGCTTCTCTGCAGCACTGGAGCGCCGCAGGGGACTGTTCTGGCTCCATTCCTGTTCATCCTCTACACCTCGGACTTCAGACACGCCACTCCAAACTGCCACCTTCAGAAATTCTCCGATGACTCTGCGATTGTTGGCCTCATTACAGAGGGGGACGATCGGGAGTACAGGGGAATGACGAAGGACTTTGTGGACTGGTGCCAGCAGAATCTCCTCCAGATCAACCCTAGGAAAACTAAGGAGTTGGTTGTGGATTTCTGCAGGAAACAGTCCTCACCAGCACCGATGAACATCCAGGGTATGGACATAGAGAGGGTGACCTCCTACAAGTACCTAGGTGTTCTTCTGAACAACAAACTGGACTGGTCTACAAACACGGACACCCTGATTAGGAAAGGACAGAGCCGACTCTTCCTACTCAGGAAACTGAGGTCTTTTGGGGTTCAGGGGTCGCTCCTCAAGACTTTCTATAACTCGGTGGTGGCCTCGGCCATCCATTATGGCATTGTCTGCTGGTCAGGCAGCATCTCAGCCCGGGACAGAAAGAGACTGGAGCGACTGGTCAGGAAGGCCAGTTCTGTCCTGGGCTGCTCCCTTGACACTCTGGAGGAGGTGGGCAACAGAAGGATGCTAACTAAGCTAAAAGCTATGATGGACAGTCCCTCCCACCCTCTCCAGCCCGCCCTGACAGCACTAGGTAGCTCCTTCAGCCAGAGACTGTTACACCCGCGCTGCAGGAAGGAGAGATACCGACGCTCGTTCCTACCACCTGCTGTCAGGCTGCTGAATAAAAAATAGCAACAATAATATTAATAATAATTAAAAGATGTGGAAAACAACTGTAAATAGCACTGCGATTTATCCATTTTGTATTTATATTGCACTTAATTGAACGGTGTTTGTTTGTTTTTTCTTCTTCTTTCTGCCTACATTCTTGCTGCTGGAGGCTGTAAATTTCCCCAGTGTGGGACAAATAAAGGATATCTTATCTTATCTTATCTTATCTTATATTTGCTGGTCATACAGGCACAAAAAAATAAAATTACTTGCACTTCCTCAAATTTTAGGAGTATAATGACCCCATTTCGGGGCAGTCTGGAGCGCTGCTTTCACAACAGCTGCAGCTGTAACCAAGTGCTTTATGGAACACGTGACATTTTACGTCTCAATTTACTTTACAGGGTCTATATTATAGACTAAAACAACAGTGATCCTTCAAGTGTTACATTATAGACTCTATAATGTAACACTTGAAAGATCACTGTTGTTTTTTTGAACTGTCCATCCCTTGATTTTCCACTGCTTCTTTTCTTTCATGTCAAGGGTGAGTTGCAGCCCATCCTAGCGGCCATGGAGGAAGCAATGGGATACACCCTGGACTACTCACCAGTTAGCTGCTAATCTTTTACCAACTGCTCATAATACATTACACTCACAATTTTAAATTGTATTCATTGTGGTTGTCACAAAGCTGCTGAAATAGGACAACTGCATAGCTCTTCTCCCTCTGCAAGCTGTCGTGACTCATAGTACAGACGAGTAAACCCAGGCAATGGTAGTCCTGCGTCTACATTACAAATGAATAGTTTGTATGTATAATTAATGTTGCTTGGTGCTTTATGGGTCAATAAAATGCAAGCCTTGTCACCCCTTTGAGGGTGGGGCCATTTTTGGTGTCAGATTACAGCTGATTTCTGAGCATTAAAATAAATCTTATTTCTGGTGATGCTCAACCGCCGTCTCGCCATGCTCGATTGTGATGACATCAAATAGGAATTATTAAGAACGTGAACGAGAATAAGGGGAAAAAATGACAGCCACGGAACAGTAGCTCCATCCATTTCTGCTTCTGCCACTTAACGGTACTGTTGTGAAGAGGCAAAACAACATTAGGTCCCGATTTCTGTTACTTATTGGCCGAGCACCACGCCAATCAAGCTTGCACTGTGTTGTGATTGGTCAGCATTCTTCTTGGAGAACTACCCCTGTAAACGGTAGTAGGGCAGTCAAGATTTTGGAGCGGACTTTTACCCTGTGTTCAAATGAACAGAGGTCCGTGACGATAAACCACTCCCAAGGCTGGAAATACACTCAAGTCGTCGCCTATGAGCCGTTTTGTGTGAAGAGAAACATTCAGATACCATGGAACTGGAAGAGAAAACCAAATACGGTAACTTCATTATTTTTATGCGCTGCTTAGATGTTCCGCATTTGCCAGCAGGAAAACCACTTTACATCAGCTCCTCCAAACATAGCCACCCTTCAATTGCGTTATTCTTGAAAACAAGGTAATTAAATCTACGCGTTTAATGGAATTTCATGCCATGTGTTTGATTATTACTTCTACGAGCTAGCTGGCAACGTCGGACCACTTTCACTCGTGCCATCCTGCGTTGTATAGATAAAATGATTGGTAGTAAACAACACTTCCAGGCTTGGAACTTAGCTACTACTCTTTAACAGTACATACACATCGTTCACAATCAAATGCACGAATAGAGAGTTTTAAATTGAGCTGGTGGTGTTCCATCCGTGTTGTGGGGCGCCGGCTCGGTGTCCTAAAACAATATCCTTTTGCTTGTCCAGTTGCTGCCACATTCCTCACATTGGTATGGCAGGCAACTTAGCTGACGTCCAGCTTTGGAAAGAGTGCAGCACAGTTTATTAAAAAATAGCTTCAACAATGGGAGAAGGTCCATTTTTTTCCCCTCACCGAGCTGTTCTCTGCGCCTTTGTTCCAGTTCTTGTGTTGTTCTGCTGTAATTATACCTTCCACTCCAGTGCTGTGTGGTACCACATAGCTGCACATAGAAAAAAGGAAGAGATTCATGTTGTGTCGTGTTTTTTTTTACATAATATATGCCCACAATTGTTTAATGTGTACGTTTTATTTAATGACGAAAATAAATACTCAGGGTTGTATCAAGGATTCAGATATGCGTTATTTGTGCTCACTGACACATTGGGGAGTGACATAATTGTCAACGGTGATTTGGCTGCAAATTCCTTGGAAGAGTAATTGTTTTGAGTCATCTTCTAAAGTCACATGGTACAACACGATGCATGCCCGCTTTGATGACTGATGATTACATTGACACTGTCTTTATTCCGATCATTTTCATAGTAAGCAATAACTAGGGAAACTTGTAGTTTCCAAGTCCTCAGTTTGGATATGGATTGTGTTAACAGCATTTTGGAACAATTCACTGATACGCATCATCTGGTTTGTTTCCCTCCTAGACCCCATCCGATCTAAAAATGTGTATTTGTCTACAAATTCAAAGAACAAATGAAAAACAAGGGCACCTTCATGCTTAAAGTTCACATTCTCTGGTGCCACTCGCTTGATTGGTTTCTAAACTTGGTCGACTTCTCTCAGTTTCATTTCTCACAATGAGAACATGCAGTCAATCTGTACGTAATTCACATCATGGGGGCGAAACAAAAATGTGGTTTGGTAGCTTAGCAAGCTCATCGTTTTACGCTGCGGTTGCATCATTATGGCGGCCGATTGGGGTTAGAGTGCGTCTGAGTTAGTTTGGAACGTTACAGGATTGTTTTGGTCTGCGCTTAAAGTGAAAAGATACCATACAAACCATGTCAAGTGTATTCAGCAACGGTTGCTCGCATGGCAGTAGCTGAGCTTTGTGTTTTCAAAGGGAACAGCCACTATGAAGTTCTGAACATGGAGCACTGAGATGTAGTGAAGACATTACAAAGCGAGCTCTATAAGATGTAATCATGATGCGGTCTAATAGAGATGCAAATCTGCAACTTGCCACTGAGGAAAGCTCTTCATTGGTTCCGGACTGTGGGCTTCACATGATGGAGTAATTTCAGTTGTAAAAAACACACACACACACACACACACACCACAATGTCAGGAACTGAAGCAGCCATGCGCTGCTTCACATGAGCTGTAATTAGAAGCCATATTTAGAAGAGTGCTTTGAAACATGATTCAAATTCTTCCTGACCGTTTGCTAAAAGCTTTCACGTGCAGCAGATTTGCGCTTAATTCTTTGACTCTTTGCTGAGCTTCGGTATCACCCCCTTTTTTTTTTTTTACCCACTGATCACAAACAACCAAGGATGTCTCCAGAGGTGTAGCCACCTGTTTCCATTATAACCCGCCGGGTCCTCGTCTTAACAACCCAGACAGGATCACGTGAGTTTGCTAACTGAGTTTCTTGCCATCTGGCTAAGCATGACAAATATCCGCTGTTAAGGTCAGTAATTTACATGTTCAAGTACGAGTAGTTTGGTTTGTTTTTTTTCCTGCAGGCCATATCTCTTCTTGATATGACTTTCAAAATACAGATAGACAGATTTGACTTTTCCTGGAATTTGATTGATTCGTTTTGTTTTGTTTTTTTCAGTTTACGAGACATTGACGACGAGGTAGAAATAAGACTTGAGATGTTCAGTCCATCTATCCTACACAACACTTTAATGTCTTATTCTGGTCAATGGGGCCAGACATTTTGACCCCTGGCCAGCCAGCACTGGACCCACAGATAACTAGAGAGAACAATGTGCACCCAATTATAACTGTGACAATTGCAAAAATGAGTACAGGCTAGTCTGGCAAAGCTTAATTTTAGATAGCGGGGTGTGCTTTACATTGAGAACTATAGATAGATCATGACCCGGCCCATGCATGCAGGCACGGTTGGCCCTAAGATCTGAACCACAGGATTTGTTTCTGTTTCTCATTGGTCTTGAGTCCACTCTTTATACTTCTTTACAATATGTTTAGCTTCAAAATGTGGAAATGGATTAGCTTCCCGTGGAGCGCCTTTAGCAGATTAAAACTATTATCAGAGCAGCCACTCTGCATCCCCTTAAATGTGCCATTACACATGCCGATCGAACCCTTATTTTTTTTTTCTTTTATTGTTTTTATTTGATTCAGCGGATGACTGTTGTAAGTACTATGGCGCTGCAGCGAAGGCCATTTTTGAACCGGTCCATCCATGTGCCGGTCAATTGCTCACCAAAACAAAACGAATACAGTCATGTTCCGTGATGTCATCGTCTGTTCTAAATATGCATTTGGGCATTTAGTCACACTGTGGGCTCTTTGTTCAAATCGCAAATTCATCCGCCGTCCTGACTTGACTGCTGATTACAGATATTCGACTCCACAATATCCCACAAATAAAGGCGCATATCAAAACACTGAGATTTTAAACATAGGAGCGTGTCCAAATGTTCCAAAGCAAAGTAAATGGAGTACTTTTTAGTCCATTCTCCAAAGGACGCAAACAACCAGCGGAGTCCACATTTGCCCTGGTTTTCAGAAAACATGTGTTTCTCATCACATCGCATCGGCTCAACTTGTTCTTTTTCCGTTCCCGCTTTTCTGCACCAAAGGTTTCCACCCCTTCTTTCACACGGGCACGCCTCTCTCGTGTCCCTCCCAGACTTCGCGCAGATGAGTTGACTCGCCTCCTCTGATCTCTGGAGGCCAACAACAAGAAGCCAGTGAGAGAGAGGGCGAGAGAGAGAGAGCGAGAGAGAGAGAGAGACCTCTTTTTTTTTTTGAGGTAGGAGGAGATACACAGGTGGCACACCGATTGGGAAAAGACACTTGTTGCAGGATAAACAAGGTGGGGAAAGGGAAAGGGGGCGAGAGGAAGGTGGTGCGCTGTCGACGGGCCAGGCTAACGAGGACAGGTTAGACTGGTTTCAACCCACGCGGGGCCTTACCCCGTCCTCGCCTTTCTGAAAGGAACGACACCCGTGGAAAGAAAGCGACAGATAAGCGTCCTTGGAAGGAAAGTCACAAGTGTTGTCTGCACATTTCAACATTAGCCTCGGGAAGGAATTTCAAGATGCCAGAGGAAGGCCAATATTATGGAAAACATGGTAACTACCCTTCCGGCTCACGTTTTGCCTTCTCCTCCAAGCATATTTTTCCATCTGCATGCCTTTGAAAATGAATTGTGTCGCAGTGATTCAACGTTGGAGCAGGGCTAACGACATGTCCGCTTTGCGTACGGGCTTGCCGCTGATTATCCAGGTGTGAACAGGAGGAGGGAGCCTCACCCTTTTGTTTTGCTTTCTTTCACTTGAACACTTCCATGTTGCACCACCGACGAACTGAACGCTACCATTTCAAACCGATGTAATGCTTTCAAACTGTACAGAGACCTCCGGATTGGGTCAAACCTAGGCCGCTCTGAACTTTGAAGAGCATCGTCTGAAAGCAACACTGTGACATCCTCGCACGCGCTGACAACAAGAAGCACTCGCAATGTTTCAGGAAGTGGTTTCTCTTAGGAGCCACTCCACGTAAATGCTTCTGCAGCATTCGTCCCCTTAAAAGCATCCGCAATTGAGATGCAAAGACTGCTGTCGCTTGTCTAGACGGCGTCCTATATATCAATCAAATTTTGTTTTCTGCATTTTCTGATCTCATCGCCTTGCCACAAATGCAGTTCTCTTCATGCGCTAGTTAAAACCCCGCCTCCTCTGTTAGCAAATATGAAACTGAAACTTGTCAAAAATAGTGTTCTCCTTGAACTTGGGACTTAAACTGGGTCGTGATTTTTAAATTGGATTGGCAAATTGGTGCCGTTGTTAAATCCAGTTTCTTTCATCTCGGGCAATTGGCAAAAGTAAACGGCCTTTCCTTTGTCAAGAGCACTTAGAAACAGTCACGCGTGCCTTCGGCACATCTCGTACGGATGATTGTAACGCGCTTGACTTTGGAGTCGGTTTATCCTCCATGCAGCGTCTCCAGTTGGTCCACAACGCTGCCGCTCGCCTCTTGATTGGTACTCGTAAGAGGGAGCGCATCACTCCTACTCTGGCATCTCTTCACTGGCTCATTTGAGAGTTCTTTTGAAGATCCTGTTCTTTGTTTTCCAATCTTGAAATGGCCTGGCCCCACCTTACCTCTCTGTGCTCGTGCGCACCTGCCTGGTGCGTCGAGTCTGCAGACCAGATACTATTAGAGGTAGCGAGAACTAAACGGTCTCAGAGGGGATGGAGTCTTTTCTGTTGCCGCACCCTCTCTTTGGAATGAACGTTCGGCAAGCCCCCTCGCCGTCCATCTTAAAAACGCATTTTTATTGTTTGGCTTTTGACTTGAATCTTTGTTTGACTGTTTTTATTTTTTCTACCGTCTTATTGTTATTTATTTGTTGGTTTTAGGACTTTTCTTTTTGCTCCACGTAGAGCGCTCGTCTACCGACAAGTAGGAATCGGTAGACGACTTTGCACAATCCGACTACTACTGTCAACTCCTAAAACGCAGTAGAACAAAGGATGAAGTGATCTCTCGTTGATGTCCATCTCCCATTGACCGATTGTTTCTCTGCTTTGGCTCATGCCAGTGAGTCACCAAGGAGGAATTTTCTGGGTTGCCAGGCATGTCTGCCTTTGGGGGAAACATGGGAGGAAAGCAGGAGCATACTGCTGCGCCACCCTGAATTGGTTTCCTTTTTTTTTTGTGTGTGTGTGCGTGTGAATTTGATTCCAAGGAGTAAAGTTTTTTTGGTGACATTGTTGAATAAAGTCCCCTCTGTTAAACAGGCGAGCCCCGCAAGTATGACCCCACATTCAAGGGCCCACTCCAGAAGAGGTGAGAGGGGAACGATTACGTTTTCTCACAAGTTGGATGAATCGTTGTTTTGTTTTGATCCAAAATATGCTTTTTTGTCTCCAGGGGCTGCACGGACATTGTGTGCTGCATCCTCTTCATTATTGCCATATTATGTTATATTGGAGTGGGAATACTTGGTAAGAAAAAGGCAGCCCGGCAGATTTTTGCCCACCGTGCAGTAGAATCTATAACGTGGCAATGTGTTTTCTTGATTCAGCTTGGTCGCAGGGTGACCCCAGGAAGGTGATCTATCCAACGGACAGCCGAGGCCAGTTCTGCGGGCAGGCCGGAACCCCTCTCGAGTGAGTCCCCCCCCCCCCCCCCCCCCCCCCCGCATCCAAGTTACTCAGAAAACAGGTGAGCGGTGACTAGTCCCGACCCCCGCTCCTGAGCGACTCTGGCAAAATGGCCGCCTTTGTGAGACGGCTCAAAACGGCCGCTTCATTCAGACGAGTGGCACGCAGATCGTATCGTTGCAGTCTGACAACCGCAAGCCTTCCTTTTATAGCGTCGCGTTGTCGAAATTGTTTTTGATGTAGATCCACTTGGGGGAGCGTATGATTCTGCTCAAATCAACGCACAACAAGAGTGTTGACAAATTGTTTTCATTTAGCGGTACTTGGAAACGGCTCACGGCAGCATCCCAAATTTGCGTGCATTATTTTGTTGCGCCTTTCTCAGGAAGAAGCCGCTGTTGTTCTACTTCAACATTATGAAGTGTGCCAGCCCCATGGTGCTGCTGGAGTTCCAGTGTCCGACCACACAGGTTTGTTTCTTGATTTGTTGTGCCACTCCGGAGCTTTTGTCGCGCGTCGTAAAACACGCTTGCGTTCCTTTCACAGTATACTTTTGAGCCCCCAGTATTTTCGCCTGTGGTCGAATGACGCCGCCGCTCTTCTTTCGTCCTTTTAGATGTGTGTGGAGAAGTGCCCTGAGAAGTTCATGACCTTGATCAAAGCTTACAGTAACAGAAAAGACTTTGACTACTACAAGTCCTTCTGCAAGGAAGGCGTGACTAACTCCATGGTGGGGTTTTAAGTTGTGCTCATCAACCATCTCCGTTTCATGCGCATGTTTTTTTTTTCCACCTTCCGCACCGCCTGACCACTTTGAACATCGTTACAGGCTGTCACCGAAATCCTCAAGTCAGGTCTCTGTCCTGCCATGCTGACCCCCAGCAAGCCTTGTGAGTTCACTCTGTGTGCATCTTTTGGCACATTTTGCCTTTTTTTTTCTAAAAACATTTTCCCAGTAGCATGTATCAGAAATAATGAAAGGGGATATTTCCCCCACTTTATGTATCACTTCCTCAAACTTTGCAAGTCTGGTGGCAGTATTGCCAAATGCATTACCGTGTGAAGTTGCAGGTTCTTGCTTGACTAATTCTCATGAAAATGCGTACATGATGTCATGCGGTTTTGCATAAGTATGTGACAAACTTTACCCCCCCCCCCCCCGTTCAATTTTGTTTCAGTCACCCGTAGGTGCTTCCCAGCTTTGGGTAAAAAAGGAGGAATGATAACTGTCGGAAATAGCTCTCACTTTGACGATGGAACTGGAAAGATGAGAGATGCCAAGGATCTTGTCGACGGAGTGAAGTGAGTGCTGGAGAATCGGTCATCCGCCATCATTTGCTGAAATATATACACTCAAAATATGATCTTCCGCTTTACATTATTCCAATAATCTGCGTACCCCCCCTAGGAATGCTACTGTGGTTATTGAAGCTCGCCAGGTGGTGATGAAAATCTTTGAGGATTACACGCAGTCTTGGTACTGGATCCTGATGTAAGACGCCTTTGAAAATTGCGCAAAGCGCAGATTGTTGGCTTCTTTCCCTTCCCTGCTCAACCTCGTCACTCTCTCTCCAGAGGTTTGGTTCTTGCCACGGTCCTCAGCCTGATCTTCATCGTTCTCCTGCGCTTCCTGGCAGGGATCATGGTCTGGATCATGGTAGCCTTGGTGATAATAGTGATCGGATACGGTAAGACTTTATAGACCATTCATCCCCATCCGTTGATGAATTGACTCCATACAGACGCGCGAATGTGTTGATGCAGTAACAAAATGACAGTGGTGAGAACATCAGTCACTCATTATTTCAGACTGGCCCGGTCCGCCCGTCCGGTGATGGCCAGTCTGCTTTGAGAACGTACTTACTACGTCACACGCTCCCCCCACAAAAAAAAAGACACAGACATCAAAACAATGAAATGTATTATTATTATTAATATACAGCAATGCCTCGTTTATCGCGCTTAATGGGGACCAAAACCACCCGCGATAAACGAGAATCCGTGAAGTAGTGACCAATTAACATATATTTTAAAAAAGTGCCCCACGTGGGCCTTTGCGCTTGATCAGAGCGCACTAACACACACACACACACTCAAGCCAGCGATCCCTCAGGTGTACAATAGACGTGTTTATGATTAGTCAATTAAGGTTGTTTAGACAATTAAGGATGGAGAGACCTGCTTTTGTTCTTATCAGTCTCTCTCTCTCTCCCAGCAACACACAAACACTCACCTGCGTGCACGTGCCCCAAGGGGACCTTCCACGCTTGAGCAGTGCGCACACACTAGCACGCATAGTAAACAACACTTAGACACTGATTTTTGCGGACTTAAAAAAAATAATAAATTATGAATGTTTGAAAAAATCCTGAAAATGAAAATGTCAATCAAAAATGACCACAAAGGTGCTTGCTTTACAGTGGAAAAGCTAACGGTTCTTTGAAACGCCGTATATGTATTTTAGGCATCTTCCACTGCTACATGGAGTACGCCGCCCTCAGGGGTACGCCTGGAGCTGATGTGACCCTGCAGGATCTTGGCTTTCAGACAGATTTCACAGTCTACCTTCAGATCCGACAGACCTGGCTGGCCTTCAGTAAGTTCAACATGAAGTGTGCCATACAGGTGGGGTGTGGGGACCTCTTTCATTCATCCAAGCCCTCGTCCCATTTGGTTTAGTGTACGCTCCATAAGCTCTTGCCAGCGGGCGCCTTCTATTTACACAAGACGGCCGTCGTCACGGGCCAGGTTCTTAATTATTTGGCAGCTGACTCTGCATTGTATTATGTCACACGATTGCCTAGCCAGCCGCCGCTGGCGTTTACCGTTTCAAAGGGGACCTCGGAGAGCCGAAATCCGCTGCGCGGCGGGTGGCCTCCGATCCTGCCGTTTCTCACCTCCGCTCTTCTTCTTCCTTTCAGTGATCATTCTCGCCATAGTGGAAGTGATCATCATCCTTCTACTCATCTTCCTCAGGAAAAGGATTTTAATTGCCATCGCGCTCATCAAAGAAGCCAGCAAGTACGCGATATGCCGTTTGAACTGTAGCCAGCAGAGCTTAAGTTCATCTTCATCTTGGGCTGAGAGAGTCGAAGCGATGATCGTGTCGTGTTCGCAGGGCGATTGGACATGTGATGTGTTCTCTCCTCTACCCGCTGTTCACTTTTCTGCTGCTGGCTATCGTCATCGCCTACTGGGCCACCACCGCTGTGTATCCTTTTTATTTTTTTCCCCCCTCCTCCATTGTCCTGACGCCGCAAAGAACATCATCATCTGCAACAATTATCCTCTTCGTAATGGTTGTCTTTGACTGAACTGTTCAGTTTCCTGTCTACTTCCAACGAACCGATCTACAAAGTGTTCAACGACACCGCGTGCGAACACTCAAGGAAAACCTGCGATCCAGCTGTGAGTTGTTGATTTGATTTATTTATCGTATTTAATTTTTTCCCCCGTGTGTGTGAATTTGAGAATGAAGTTTTCAAGCATCTCTTGCTTGGTTGGCTTTTTTTTTCGTCTTATCGTCGGCTCGCTTGTAAAATGTTGGAACTTCGTGTTTTACGTGGATCAATGAATCCAAATATGTTTGATTGGACGCTTGTGTGTGTGTGTGTGTGTGCGCAGAACTACACGACCACAGCCATGAAGGCGCAGTGCCCGGACTCGGAGTGCCTTTTTGCCTTCTACGGCGGCGAGACCGTTTACCACAAATACCTGATTGGCTTGCAGTTCTACAACGTCTTTCTCTTCTTTTGGTGTGCCAACTTTGTAACGGCGCTGGGGCAGATGACTTTGGCGGGGGCCTTTGCCTCTTACTACTGGGCTTTTGTCAAGCCAGACGACATGCCTTCCTTCCCCATATTTTCTTCTCTTGGCAGATCTCTCAGGTGTGTTGTGGTTTTTTTTTTTTTTTTTTCCCTTCACCATGCATCTTTTCTTCGCTTGACTTTGACCACCTGCGGCTTGCATAACCTTTGTATTGTTTTAGGTATCACACAGGAACCCTGGCGTTTGGCTCCCTCATCCTTTCAATCATTCAGATCATTCGAGTTCTGCTGGAGTACCTGGACCATAAACTTAAAGGTCGGTCGCTCACTTTTTTTGTCGACGTTTTAGTATGACGTAAACCGGAGCAGTGTACTGGGGCGCATCACATTGATTTTTGTTCGTTTCTGAGCTGGCCCCATACACTGTGCGTCTTTCCCACCAATTGGGAGTAAAATGAATTCATTTTGAGGTTTGACTCTGCCTTGTATTGTATCCAAGTGACTGCTTTGACTCGAATCATGAAAACAAGGCGATTGCATGGCACTGTCGATATGTCCTAAAGAAGAAAGACCTTAGAGGAAATACACACGTTCCACGATGTTCTTGGCACAGCTTGAGACTGGACTCTTATTTGCCTTCCAGGAGCCCACAATAAGTGTACCAGATTCCTCATGTGCTGTCTCAAGTGCTGCTTTTGGTGCTTGGAGAAATGCATCAAGTTCTTAAACAGAAACGCCTACATTATGGTGAGTTGTCTGGATTGGTCCAAATGGCTTTCTAATAAAACGTGCTTTTCTCACTTTTGGCCACTAGGTGGCGATATACGGCAGAAACTTCTGCACGTCTGCCAGAGACGCCTTCTTCCTGCTCATGAGGAATATGATAAGGTTCATCCTTTTTTTTTTTCTTCTATTTTTAAATCGAGTTCAAAGTCGTTGGCGATTCTAAAAATACTGAACTGTACTTCTTAGGGTGGCGGTGCTAGACAAAGTGACAGATTTCCTTTTGTTTTTGGGCAAACTGCTCATCGTTGGACTCGTGGGTGAGTGTTTGTCATCTGCGTTCTTCACGCTTGATTCGAATTTTTCCTGAGGCTCTGCAAATATACACGCCGATTGCATCGCTTTTAATTTGACCCCCCCCCCCCCCCCCCCCCCCCCAAATCGGAGCTCTTTGATCTTGGTGAAAGTGCCGGACGCGAGAAAAGACAACGACACACTTACGGCGGTTGGAGTGCTAAACTTGCTTGTGTCCTGCTCCAGGGGTCTTTGCCTTTTTCTTCTTCTCTGGGAGAGTGAAGGCCTTTGAGAACACCGCCCCACATCTCCACTACTACTGGGTGCCAATCCTGGTGAGTCGTCAGTTTTAGAAAAAACAAAAACAAAACACTTGATCATTACATAATCATCACATTATGAAGCAGGAGCTTTCTCACAATGTTGTCTATTATTGCTGAGTTTTTTTTTTTCTTAATAAATGACGCTTGTGTCCTTACTAGACTGCGGTGGTTGGCTCCTATCTCATTGCCCACGGATTCTTCAGTGTGTACGCTATGTGCGTGGACACACTTTTCCTCTGCTTCTGTGAGTAGAACCTCCTCACTGGTCACTTATCATGTGCTGCACGAAACACTCGGCGTCAGAAAAAAAAAGTTTTGCAACTACTGTATCTTGAACGGAAAACCAAATGATTTTGAGACGTTCAACTTGACCAGAACTTGGTCCTCGGAGCTATTGCTTTGCTTTTGGTGTGGGACTGTCCGCATGTTAAATGGGTGTCTTAAAAACAAGGCAATTAATGAAACTACCATTTCATTCTGTGGCTTACTAAGTCTTCCCCACAACAACAACAACAAAAAAAAGTATTTTTTCCGAACAAGGGATTTGTGGTGACTTTTTGCTTGCTTGCTTGCCTGCTATTTGACTTTCTCTTTTTGTCTCTTCCCCTCCTTCCCCTCAACGCACTCCCATCCTCTTTCCTCCCTGCCAATTTTAACCCCTTTCCTCTCACCTTGACTTCATAACTCAACGTCTCACCCATTCATGAACGTGGCACACATTCACACGCAAATGAAGGTGAAGACCTGGAGCGGAACGATGGTTCCACTGTGAGGCCTTATTACATGTCCGCTACTCTGCGTGAGATTCTCTGGAAGAACAAGGCGGAAGGTCCACCGTCTTCTGCTCCGCTACCGGATGAAGAACTCAGTGGAGAGAAACACTTTAAGGAGGAGGCCGCATCGTTCATAGACAGGAATTTTGACAAGGACACTTAGCTTTTACTTTGAAACGAAGGAGATGGTTGCTTTGTTTTTTTGAGCCTTATCCTTCGCAGGCATGCTCAGAAGTGGCAAGTATCCAAAACAGGGAAGTTTAATGAGCACCCAAGTCATCTTAAGACAGCTGAATACCGGTACTGTCGACACGTCTCCAAACGACATGTGTGAAATGTCTGCCGTTTTCCCGGAGTGTTAAATGCAATGGAAAAAGTTTAGGAGGGGGGGGGGGGGTTGGCTGTAATGTATTTGTGCTGCCGGCCAGTAGCCATTTGATTGACACCACATATGTGCCTACTTTTCGAATTGACTGAATGCATCTTAGAATGTAAAAATTGAGAGTTAGAAGCTCGAAAGTAATTGATCCGCGCTAACACTGAATGACCTAGAAGCTTGATTTGCCTTGTACGGGTACCGTCGGCTTGTCCGTTTTTACCTAGTTTGGACGGCAACGCCTCCGAACTTTTGACATGTTTGCCAATGTACTTGATATAATAAAGCGGAACTCATGGAAACGAGATTCGGGATTCGAAGCTCAAATGTGGTCTTTTGAAGTAGACTTAAGTGATAAAGCCCAAATCAAACAATGCTAATCACGTCAAAGTGAACTTTTTTTTTTTTTTTGATCTTCTCTCTCTCTTTAGTGGAGGATCTTGAGAGGAACGATGGCAGTCCCGAGAGGCCATACCTCATGCCCGAGAGCCTCCGCAAAGTCCTGAACAAGAAGAACAAGAATGCGCCAGCTCAGTAGAGCGGCTCCTCCCTGCTCGCGTTCATGTGGCGTGATCGCTAGCAGATCTAATAATCACAGAGCACAAAAAAGATCCTGATGCTTCTCGGAACCCTCAGGTGATGACCACATTTGTATGTTACACGATCAGTCTCAAAGAGGATTTGCGTTTAAGGAATTCAGAGACGTACAGTACATCACATATTTATTTATTATGCGGCTTTCTGGACTTTAACGTCTAAGCTTATCTTGTATATTTGCAGTGCAGTAAACATCCATATTCGTACTTTTTGGGGGCAAATAAAGCACCAGTGCATGTATATTTACATGAAGGTAAGATTTAAAGCAATTTTTTTTTTGGAAATGTATAATCGTGCATGACTTAGTTTTTGGTTTGTTGTGTGTGTTTGTTTGTTTTTTGGGGGGGGGGGGGTTGTTTTGAACTCCAAAGCCATTGTCTGACCAACGTGAGGCTGCGTGTCACATCTGATGGGCTGAAGCATATTTTGTACTGCGTTTAATGTCACTTTTTAATGACAATTTTTGTGTATGGCTCGAATTGCAAATGTTTTTTGGAAATAAAAGTAAACGCGTTTTGTATATTTCATATCTTTAGTCGTCAGTACTGTATACAAGAAAGTTTACAAGCAGCTGCCCCCACAGCACACCGGCCGCCGCCCATTGGAGACCAACTGCATTGAACAGGAAACTGTGGATACACGGGCCGTAAATATTGACAAGCACAGAAGACGGCATGCGTTCTAACCCTTAGCGATGGTGCACAGAATGATACGTGTTTCATTGTAGTCCACTCAACAGTCCTTAGGGATTTAGTTTCGGTCCTCATATCACTGCTGATATTTGTCCGACGTTCAACAAAAGTTGCTGAAAACATTGGAACCTGCTCAAAAGCAATTTCAATGAAACGCCAAAATAACGGCGGCCGTGTTTCAGAACGTCTCCGTTCTCGGCATTATACGGCACCTGCAATCGGGCTCGCAAATTCCCAGTGATGCGGAGGTGTTGCCTTTCCAACTTTGTTTGCTTTTGCTGGTTGATGACCGAGAATGCACACGGACGTTTGTTTGCCTTCCCTTTCTACGGCAGTAAATTAAAAAATGCACAGCCCGCCATAATTATTGGCATGACTGGTTAAGATGCTAAAAAGCCTTCAAATATTTTCTTATTTGCAGAAGCATAGTCTCATACTGAACATTGTCGAGGTCATCTCAGTGCCCAGAACTCAACCGTTTACGAGCGTGATGTGTGCTGCAAGATATACAACTTCGTTTGGATCGGCACTCCTACTGATAATTCGGGAGGCGCCTCACAAAAGGTTGTTTATTCAGCAATTGTGCGTCATCGCTCTCGAGTGATTAATAAAGCCTGCCGGCCAGTCGGGTTTGGCGCGCACTCCAGTCTCCATGGAGAACACCCGAGCGGCCGCAGCGGGGCCCTTGATATGCGCGACCCGGATGATGAGAAACAGCGCGTGCGTGAGAGCCGAGTGAATATGTATCCATGCCAAATATTGAAATATCAAAGGTCAATCATGAAGGCGATGAGATCTCCACTTCAAGTGCCATAAATTTCAGGGAAACGGATGCAAGTTCAGCGGTGAGCATTGGTGGACTATTGGTCATTCTGGTCAAACCATTGACGACTGTTTCCGCGTTCGCCATCCATCTGTCGTCTCAGCAAAACATCACAGAAAAAAATTTATGGATGCTATTCTAAGGGTGAAGGATGTTTACGTTCTCCTTTCAGTAGGTCATATGATGATCGATTGAAGTGCAAAATATTTTTTTTATTTCAAGGGACTCCAAACTACAAAGTGGAATGCTCCCAGAAGTCTTAACATTTTGAACTTCCGAATCTTCAGTTATCGAATTGCTGTTATTGGTCTCAAAGGTCTCGGTATTCATTTGACATTTGAATGGCATTTTCTCCTTGAACCTCATGTTTTATGTTGCGATTGTTAAACTGCAGCAAACTTTTTAGAAAGCCTTTATGGACGCCCCCCCCCCCCCCCCCCCCCCCCCGACGATGCATGATTTGACACCGAGTCATATGATTGCAAATACTGTGTAACAAGTAGCCTATCTGCCTCTTGTGTTGATAAAGAAATGTTTGTCTGCATTCCTTGACAACAGTGTAACCTCTGTGCACATCTTTCTCTGAGGGCTTTGAATTCCAGAAATCCACAAATGCAAAACGGGCATAAAACCCAGTCACAAGTCTCAAGTAAATTTCAAGTCTCAACTTTCAAGTCGTGCACATCTCTACAGAACACAACTTGTAACTTATAATCATTAATTACGGTTGTTTGCTTATGCGTGCCCTACGATTGTCTGGCAACCAGTTGAGGGCGAACTGCCCGAAGACACCTTGGGATGGGCACCTGCACGCCCCGCGACCCTCGTGAGGAGAAACGGATTAAAAAAATGGTTGGATCGGTTTATAAAACCATATTCATACCATGTACTGCTTGTAACTTATTTTTGATTTAAACCATACCAACACCCATTTCCTGCTTATCAATAACATTGACTTGAAAACCATATTTCTGACCTATTTTTAACTCAAATGTACATTATTTATTAAGAACCAACATCTGATCTCTTTTGTGTCTTATCTTTTAACAAACAAGCAAACAAAAAAATCAAATCAACGTCTGTCAAGTCATCGCGTCTCAAATCAATTCACAGGTCATCAAAACAGTGACTCGAACGCGTCCACGTCGGGATGGCTCGTGTCTCCAACTCTGACGAAATGTCGATGGTTTAACGTAGATTCACAATGAACTCTTTAGGACCGACGAAACTAAAAATTGAGCTCCGCAGTTCAGCACGTGGTGTTCATTATCTCTGAAAGATAGCGTTCAAAAACATATTGCGATATAATAGTCATGTGTTGATTTTGTTTCCTAAAAACACAGGACACAAACATGCTCTTCATTAGAAAGTTGGGCCATGTCAAGTTAGAATGCGGTGCATTTAGTTACTTGTCAGTAGTTTCCAAGATGAAATAAAATGTGCTCTGTTTGAGTTGACGCTCAAAATGGCAGGCCTGTCTTGTCTAGCTGTCGCTCATGTAACCTCTGACTTCCAAGTTGAAGCAATGATCAGTATGCGGCATCGTAAACCTGTCTGGGTGCTTCATGTCCGCTCTGAGAGAACAACGCGGAGGAGAAACATTGACAGAACTCACACAGGCTCATCTTTGAAAATGTAATCTATAACTAACGTGTTGAAATCAGGAAGCTCGGTACTTTTTTTTTCTTAATGAAATGTTCCTTTTTGATTAAGGTAGACTGAGACTGAAGGAAATGACAGTTCATGTATTGACCATCCTGTGCTGCTTCCCAACACCATACAAAAATGGACAAAATAATAGTGTGCTGGTTTACAGCGGTGGTTGGTAGTAAATGCGCTGTTTGTCTCCGAGTTGAACCAGGGTTTTTTGCAGGGCGGAGAAAGGGGGTGTGGAACAAAACGAGTACCAAACAAAATACTTCTGGTACTCATTTGAGAACCACACCAAACCTATGTGCAAACCTGTATAAAATCCACTAAACGGCATTAAAAAGGTACAGTACTTGAGTGCTGTGATTAGGGAGTAGGTGTACCCGGAAGTGAAAAAGCGGAAACGATTGGCTAGCGAGCGGGGCGCACCCCGCCTCTCCACCATTTTGGCCCCTCCCACTGTATAAAAAAGCAGCGAGTGGCACCGGTGTTACCAATCTGTGTTCCGACATTCTTCAGGACCGTCTCTGTATCTCCCTGCCGGGCACGCCAAACGCGCCCCCACTTGGCTTTTTCTTATATTCGTCCGTATAATGTAGACAACACTTTCCACTATTCACTAACGTATTTATAAGTTTAATCAAACGCGGTAATGTAAATCCGTCCGGCAATTTGTGCAAGTTTGACCGCAACAAGCATGCAGCCCTAAAAGAGGGATCGTCTCGCCAACTGGAAGTTAATTTCAAGTCCAGAGAAGATGGAAACGCGTTCTCCGTAAGAAACGAAGCGAGATGGGAAAATGGGAGCTGACAATGGTAAGATGTGTTGTTTATTGTCATGGAGTTAGCAACTATAAAACCATTCTGAGAAATAATTGGTGCTGGAGGATGAATCTGCCAATTCAAACCATACAGACAATTCAGGAAAAAAGAACACTGGGCTCAATGCGCTTATGTTCATTTGCATCTTATGTACTTCATAAGGGCAAAGGGAAAATTATTGGGGAGAAGAGCAGTGTGGGCAGTAGACTAGTTCATGGACTGAAACTGTCAGTGTCCCCCCCCCCCCGCCCCCCCTCCATTAATTTATTTGTTTACCGATGATTCTCGAGGCATTTGATGTGTTGAGATCAGGTTTGAAGATGGCGGCCACTTGTCACATTGCCAATAGGAATCAGTGAGCTTGGTGTGTTTGCTTTTGACATATTTCAAACCCAAAGGGCAAGTTTCACCCCAAAAGTACGCCCTCAGCCCACTCCCGAGTGAAGCACACTTTCCCAGTTTTCTGTGTCACCCCTTCAAACGCTCCTGGAAGCATTCTTTCGACACCCTTTTTCAGCTTCATCTTCATGGCCGTCTTGATGTCACCCACCTCTTCAAAACGGTTCCTCCGGATGACCCTCATTGACCTTCGGGGGAAAATAAAAAATCACACGGGGGCCAGGTCAGGTGACTGCAAGTGTGGCAATGTTCTTCCCAGCCAGAAACTGTGGAACGCTCGGGACGTTGTGAGCAGCCTCGAGTTGTCCCGCCACAACCCGTCAAGTGTCGCAGGATCACTTTGGAGATGTTTTGGTTGATTGTCTGTCCCACGTCGAAGGGGAAGACACAAACGTTTGGGTTGAAAATAGGTTCACTTTGGGAACTTTTTCAACACACCCCATATGCATATGCACCTTCTTTGGCCATGCAAAAGTTGCAAACTGCTTGAAGTCTGTAAATGAGCCCTTTTGGCGAGATGATGATGGCAACGCCCGGCGTGCGAGAAAGTGGCCGCAATGATTGCTTATTCAAGTCAATGTATTGCATTTCATTTCCATTTGATGTACAGTTGTGCTCGGTGATATCTGACGGTGGGTACAAATAGCGCACAATGTTTCATGTGTTTGGCAGCCAAACAACGACAATAGTTTCTACAACACACAATGGCTGCGTCTGTGCGTGAGAAAGAAAGAGAGAGAGAGAGAGAGAGAGAGCATTTCTTCTCAACTTTTTGTCAGTTTTTGCGTGGCGATTGAGCAATCCCTCGCTTTTCGCGTTTAATTGGCACCCGAAATCCCCCGCGAAAGGTGAAAACATCAGATGATGCAACTTGCCCCTAGTATGTTTCCCTGTCATATATGTGGCATTTTCTAGTTGTGGTGTCTTGTCTCAAGGGCCTTTTTTTTGTTTATTTCGGCCACATAATGAGAAGGTAAAGACATACAAGACATGGTAGTTGTTCACATGAAATTATAACCTAAGAGTGCCATCAAGTAAATAAGCGCTTTATTTTATGAATCCAAAAGAGTGGTTCCCAATTGGCGCCTCAACGTTGGCTGTTTCCGTCGTCAATCTCTATTCGGGATGAAAAATGTCAGCGTTTTTGGTCTTGCGCTTATGGCGGAGGACGTGGATCTCGTGCCGAAGAATTGCGCTTACGACTTATTGGGATTGTTCATAAAATGCTGAAAACCTTCTCTACAATCATGTCTTCTTTTTCTGATTTATACGCTTTTCTGAAAGTGCATATTTAATTTTGGCCAAAGACATTTGCACCGTATTGTATCTCGCTGACATTTCGACATTATTATGGTGTTCTTTTTCTTTGTGTTATGAAATGCCAGAAATTTGACTAATCCAGTATTTGTCCATAAACATTTGCTTCCACCTCCAAATGATTCTTGCCAATTTCAGGTTATTCCGAACTTTGGAATCAACACTTGAGCACTTGCCTTGTCACGGAAGCTGATATGAAATCGAACTGCAACGCGCCACGAACTTTAATAATCGATTATTGTGTCGTGTATTTTGTCAAAAGATAACTGAATCAGATTATTTTTTTCAAAAACTCCATCCCTTAAATGAACAAACAGGACAGGGTTTTAAAATCATAATGCAGAAAATGCACAATCATCAATTTGTTAAGATAATAATTATTTGTTAATAGAATACCAGAAAATCTATTGTGGCTTATCGTGATATAAAATGGCCGATATCATGATCGATATCGTCCAGTTCTAAAATGTTGTGTTGTCGTAGCGTTTGTGTGTCTTTGTGATATTATTATCGCTAAGATTGCAGGAATCGGTGGCAGTCAACGATATCTCACAAAAGCCCCGATCCGCAGAACCCAGTGCAGGAGTGGGGTGAAGAATCGGAGGACGGTGCCGTTTACGGGATCACGCTGCACCGCGTCCCCGTCCCCTCCTCGCCCTCCGGCTCCAATCCAGCGGGGGCGTTTGTCCAGTACCGCACCAACAAAGTGCGGCGTCTGAAGGCCGCGCGTCTGCAAATGCTCGTCAATCACCTCCTGGATGCCGACTGTCTGGAGCCGGACTACGGCAGGATCTTCCTCTCCACGTACAGAACCTTCACCAGCACGGCTAAGCTCTTAGAGCTCATCTTCCAAAGGTACAATCACTTTTTTTTTTTTTTGCCGTCCACATATGTTATGTCTCATGATACATCGATAGCCAATGACACAGAGTTGCCAGTTTTAGGCAAAATGAAGCCAACGCGATGCCTGCAAGGTGCCCACGACGCAAAGGCTCACAAAACAACAATGATTGTGTCCCGAGAGGCTGAGAGTGCGCTTGATTAGGATTCAAGTGCAGGATTAGGAAAAATCTTGGTGAAAATATAATCGCATGCAATTTGTCTTCCCTCGTGTCCTCCCGCAGAGACGGTGCAGCAGCAGAATTGGAAAACGGGGAATGCAACCCGGGGTAGGTGGATGTGTTTTGTTTTTTTCGCATATCGTTGGCATCAGGTCGGAACCTCCTTTGCCACAATTTGGCAAACGTTCTATTTTTTCACCAATCTATTCTTTTGGTCAGTCCATATATGTGCGTGTTTTTTTTTTTTTTTTTAATTTATGGGCGGCCCGGTGATGGACTGGTTAGCAGGTCCTCCTCGCAGCGCAGAGGCGCAGGGTTAGTTGGGTTCAGGGATTCCTCCAGACGCCCGCGTTATGCACGTTAGCCTTTCAGTCTTGAACGTACGTAATGCGAAGGCGCTCGCGATTTTCCCACCGCCTCCCCAGTCCTCTGTTGGCCTTCGTCCAGACATGGTTGGATGAATACAGCGAGGACTTGAGGGATCCTCCGCTGCACTCCGGGCTGCAACTTCTTTTGGATCACCTGAGGATCAGCTCCGCCGTGCACGACCGACTCCAACGTCAGCCGAACTTCTGTTCGCTGGCCGGGCAAACTGAAAAATTGCTTCGCAGGTTCCGGAATGAAGGTGCGCCTCCATCTTAGCGAGCGTGCGCGTGATGATGTTTTCGTGACGCAGATGTGCTCTTTTCTTTTCTTTTTTTTTAATGCGCCTTCTGATTCGGCAGAATCTGCGACACGTGTGAGCCAACCGCAGGAGCGACTTTCAGGTGACGAGGATTCAGGATGTGAACACTCCCAAGATCAAGGTGACATTGGGGATTTCTCAGCAAGAGCCATCGCGGAGGAACTCACCCGCGTGGACTCTGTAAGATCTTGTCAAATACGCCGAGGTTCACCATTTGCCGATTCCGGCAAAACTCAGCTTTTCTCCGAAAAGTGTGCTTTCAAAAGACCTTTGCGAAATTTGCATCGACCTTTTGAGGACTTTCAAAGCACGCTTGCCGTTTTTATGTCGTTTTCTAAAGGCAATCGTCTTTGGTTCCCAGGCTTTATTTTCCAAAGTGGCCCCTTACCAGTGTTTGGGCTGCATCTGGTCACAGAGAGACAAGAAGGAGAACATGTCCCCCACCATCAGGGCCACCGTGGCGCAGTTTAATCGCGTGACCAACCTGGTCATCGTATCCCTGCTGCGCCGCCCCGCCTCCGCTGCGACGCCACCGCAACGAGCTCGGATGGTGGAGAAGTGGATCCGCGTGGCGCTCGTGAGTGCCGCCGATGCTTCCTGCGTGTCCCGCGCCATCTCCAAAGTACGGGCGGCAGAGAGCATTTGTATTCGTCTGCAGGACTGTCAGCGTTTGAAGAACTTTTCCTCCGTCAAGGCCATTCTGTCCGCCCTTCAGTCCAATGCGGTCTACAGACTGAGAAAGACCTGGGCTGCAGTTAGCAGGTAAAGTCCATGTTCCGTTCCCCCTGAAAGGCAACAATCCGCAGGCCTTATCTTTTATGTCACGCTCTCCATCGTAATTGTCTTTTAACGAAGGCAGTGAACCGTCATCAAGGGCAACGTCAGCAAACGCGCTTGGATGTGGGTCACATTCTTACAGCGTTGCACCGCGCTCGTAAAATGCCACGGATCATAAAAGCCAACCTTCATCGCGTTTTCTCGCTGACATAACGCCCGTGTGCTCTGAACTCGAGCTCATCATGAAATGGATGAGTTTTTTTCACCGGCATGCCCCCCCCCCCCTCCCCCTCCGTTGTTTCTGCAGGGACAGCGTGGCTACGTTTGATAACCTCTGTGAAACCTTTCCTGATGAAAACGGTCTTCTGACCAACAGGGAGCTCCTGGTGGAGGTGAGACCTCAAATGAAAAACCACAAACAATTCACCCTTTCTCCCAACGTCACTAAAAAGAGCAAAATTACATCCCGTCATCTGAATTGGCATTTGCCACCCCCACACCCCTCATATCGTTTAGGCCCTTATCAGTTAATTCAGTACCAGCCAATTCTGGACCAAGTCTGAAAAGACGTTTAAAAACGTCTTTGGGAGTGAAGGAGTTAGTTATTCCATGACAGCGCTTGTTTTTTAGAAGGGTTAAAAAAAAAAAAACTGCGGCAAGTAAATAGTACGAGTAATGAGAATTCAAGCGGATCGTAGGAGAGGGCGAGAGCCGATGAATCACGTCGCAAACACTTCATATTGGCATGAATACAAAAAACTGCACATATTGAAATGTTCTTCTCAGTACGCTCAATATTGTGACACTGTCCTGCTATTGTTCAACAGGAACAACCTTTGTGACCTGCCGACATTTTTATAAAGTTAATGTTCACCTGAGTAAATCCATTGAGTTTTGGCACCTGCATTCCTTGAAAAAAAAACCAAAAAACAAATCTTGAGTGATCTGAACGGAGGCTTTCGAAAGCACCACGTCGGAGCCGAGTGCGCAACGTGCGTTCAGTACAACGGAGCCATCCGCGGGCGGTGCCGTTTGGAAAGTGCAAATCAATGACTGGCGTCACATTGAAGTCACATTTTCAGTTTGCGTTGATCGAAATATCGACTGGGCGGGAAAAAAAATTGGAGCGTTTCGGTCGTTTGTCCCTTGTCCTGCTGTCGTCTCCTTCGGGCAATCGAAGTGGCCTCAGACGTGCGGAGAACACCGAGGTCACTGTTGCGCACTCCCACTTATGCACCGCATGAAAACGTTCAACGCGGACTTCCTCCCGAGTGGAGAAAAACAATGAAACGGCCTCTCAAGGTTAATGTGTAGCAAAAGCTATTCTCTCAAGTTCGCAGCCGAGCGCTGACGCCGTCAACTGGAATTCTCGTCGGCACGTACGTTCCGAGCATCGAGTAACGGCTCGGTTTGTCCACCTCAAATTCAAGTGAACGCGGCTCCCCGCGACCTCCTAATATTTCTCCCAAAATATCCAAACGCTTTCATATGCAGACATCGAAGCCTCGGGGAGGGAGCGAGAACTACTAGCCGATTAAGAGTTTTCGAAATGTATATTAAATAATGCACTACAGGAGATGCGGTCATGCCATCTCCGATGGCAGCATGAGCTTTCAAGATGACGCATGCACAACAACAACAACAAAAAAAAAATCGCTCCGCTACGATGCTGCTCGACAAGGGAGATGATTTGACATCTGCGTGTGGTGCCTCGACCCAAAACTATCTTTGGCCCCGCCGTGCGCTAAACAAGTTTCATGTGGCCGCAGATCCGGCAGGATGATAGGCCGGTAATCATAGCCTCCGGCGGAGTGCTTTATGAGTCATCTCCATGGGCTCCGGGGTTGAAACATGAGCCGGCTCGGAGCAATAAACCTTGAATGAAAGTAGGACACGCGCGGTCGAATTAAAGCAGCGTTTGTTTCGATGCAGAATACGTCCGGTGGAGCGGTGCCTTACCTGGGCACCTACCTGAGCGTCCTCACCATGCTCGACACGGCCCTGCCGGACACCGCGGAGGTACGGTATATCCCCGACATGGTCTATTAGATCGGCCCCGTTTCCTTTATCGGGATTTATTTTGTATTGCGTGACACGCCCGTGGGAAATGATTGACGGTTATTCTCCCCAAGAGCAATTACCGTACGTCGTCTGTAGCTAGCGCGACATAACAAAAACCAAAATAAGTGGGCGGCAAAAGTCATTCCCGCACTGCCGTTTTTAGCTGGCGAGGAAAATCCTGCGAGTGAATTTTCCACTTTCACTCCAGTCGAGGAGCAAAAGTACTTTGAATCCATTTTTATTGACGTTTCTATCGATGGACGTGATCTTTAAAGGTCAACTGTGAAGTCATTTTAGAAAATCCCCCAAATGAAATATTTGGATGGCGCAAGTCATTGAAAAGAATGAATTTCGACCAAGCGATCGTTTTCCCGACGCATGTACGATACTTTGAATCGAATATTTTCAAAAGCGATAGTGAGAATTAATTCACTGATGAGCACACGTCCCCTCTTTTGCAAATCCCCCTGAGAAAACGTCACTCTTGACCTTCAGAATGCTCTATTCTCTTAAGTCAGATCCTTCCTGAACTTTAAGAACGAAGAACCGTGTGCCGTGTTCCCAGTGCTCCAAAAATCAAACTCAAGATTGATGCATTTTCTTCAGTTTTTTTGCGCCGCCTCAAATGAAGCAAGTTGTACACGTTTGTTTTACTCGTATGACGAATGTTTCGACAGGCTGGACTCATCAACTTTGAGAAGAGGAGGAGGGTGAGTTTCTTTTCTTTTCTTGTTCGATTGTTTTATCGCTGCTGTTAAATGCGATGCAAAGTTACCAACATGTTTCAGTAAAGATACCAGAGGAGTCGTTTTTTTTTTGTTTTTTTTTTCCGAATTGCGTTTCTCGAAAAGACGTCTGTTCCTGCAGGAATTTGAGGTCCTGTCACAAATCCGTCATCTGCAAGCGTCCTGTGCTCAGTTCCACCTGCCTCGTCACCCCACAATTGCTGGCTGGATGCGGGGACAGAAACTGCTCACCGACCAAGAAAGGTACAACGGAAGACATTTTGTTTTTCCTCAGCAAATTCAGCAAATCGCATCACCGATGCCATCGCTCACACGGGGAGAAGTTTGTGCGGCTGCTCGTCATGAATCTGCACGTCGTCATTTTCTGACATGTTGTGGAAAATGTTCATGGCTCCAACTGTTGAAAACACCAGCGCCCGTTCAGAGATCTTTTTTTTCTTTTACAGTCATGAACTTTCAAGACAGTTGGAGCCTCCGGCGGATGTGTGTTCGCCAACCGCTTGGAGCCACAGAACGCTCACTAAGAAACTTTCCTCGTGAGTATCACGCAAAAGTATGAGGCCCGCCGAGCCAGCACACGGGCTCGCGCACGCATTCGCGCGCTTTACGACGGCATAAAAATCTTTCCTCAGTCTCTTGACGATGGGCGATGGATCCAAAAAGCTGCCGGCAGACCAGATCAGCGTTTCATCTTCGGGTTCCAGCGGTTCTGAGTTGGAAGATCTTTCCTCTCCAAACTCGGCCTGTTCCATCAGACTGCAGGTAAAGCACACTCTTTCTCAAGACGCATTTTGAAGTGAAATGATTTTTCCTTGACTATTATTTTGACGGCACTCCTCTTGCTGTTACTTTTGTCTTTTGTTGTGAAGAAGGTCTAGACAAGTGTCTGATAACGCGTGAAACTTTGCTCAGTCCTTCCACAGTTCTAGCAGCAATGTGTCAGAGGTCTTCTCTTCATCTTCCTCCTCCTCCTCCTCCTCTTCATCGTCCTCTCCGTGCTCCTCGACGGCCTCGTCTCCGGACTGCCAAACTCCCTCGGGCTCGTCTTCGGACTCCCTCTGCTCCTCGGCGGCTTCCCGCGTCACGACTCGGCCCTTGGCGGCCCCCCAGCACAAACGCTCCGTGTCCATGACCTCTCTGCCCGTCTACAACCGCCAAAGCGCCGATTCCTGCATCGTGAGGGTCAGCGTGGACCTGGGACACAACAATGGCAACATGTACAAAAGTGTCTTGGTGAGTTTTCGTATGCTTCACATCCCACAATTATTCACGGAGCGTTCCCCCACGAGTGAAAGTGAATATGCTTATGTCAAATCCCGAATATGTGGGATGGGGGGGGGGGGGGGTTCCTGTATTTGCTCCAAAATGTAATGCGTGGTTGACATTTCACGTCCACAAGAGGAGTCAGGACAGTCTTCCGTTGAACTCTTTGTTGTGTGTGTTTCCATAGTTGACCAGCCAGGACAAAACTGCACATGTGATTCAGCGGGTTTTAGACAAACATCACCTGGATCACTTGAACTGGCAGGATTTCACTCTGGCACAGGTCATCTCGCAGGAGAGAGGTCAGAACACCGAAATACTACTTAAGAGTCAACTGAAAAGTGTTCTTCATAGTAATGTTCTGTTCTCTGCGCCTCCGCTATCCCCAAAACGACAATCGGATTTAATGTTTCATTTGTGAAATGTGAGTTCAGCGGCAAAAGCCACCTGTTTTTTAGCTGTCTCGGGGGGGCGGCCGTTTTGCTTCATTTTGTTGACTGAAAATGACCGCACAGTTGCTACGGTAACGGCCAATTACGGCTCACCTGGTTTCTGAAGCTGAACCGCGATTGGCCGTTGCATGGAACGTATCATTGTCACCAACATTTTTGGATCGACTTCCCCTTTAAGACGCTCTAAACAATATAGTGCAATAAGTGCAGAGGTTGTGGGTTCGATCCCGGCTACAGCGTTCCTGTGTTGAGTTTCCATGTTCTCCCCGGGCCTGCGTGGGTTTTCTCCGGGTACTCCGGTTTCCTCCCACCTTCCAAAAACATGCACGGCAGGCTGTTCGAACACTCCAAATTGTCCCTAGGTGTGAGCTCGGATGGTTGTTTGTCTCCGCGTGCCCTGCGATTGGCTGGCAACCGCTTCAGGGTGTCCCCCACCTACGATGGGCTCCGGCACCCCCCCCCCCCCCCCCCCCCCCCCCGCGACCCTGTCAGGATAAAGCGGATCATCAAATGAATGGATGGATAGTCTTTACATTCGTGTCATCCGAGCCGCTTCATATTATGGAGGTGCTTCCGACAATTGGGCTATCCCAATACAATTGTCCTTTTATTGGAAGTGTTGCGACTGCGCCGTTGGTACCATATGAAGCGTCTGGTGCTTGTCATCGCCACATTTTGGTCCTTTTGATCAGTAACTCGTCACGACGTATTCTTCGTCTGTCTCCAGAGTTGCTCATCCCGGACAAAGCCAACGTCTTCTACGCCATGTCCACCACGGCAAACTTTGATTTTGTCCTGCGTCGCCTCCAAAAAGGCCACAAGAAACCACTGAGAGCCACGTCAAGTCTTGGACGCTACACAAAATAGGACCACAAAAGCGACTTGGGGGAACTCTTAATAGTTGCAAAAGAGAAACGTTTCTTGATCCTCTTTTGCTGGTAACAAAGACGAGAACATGTGAAGAAGCTCCGACGGTAGCAAAGATGGGGGGGGGGAAGCACTTTATGAATAATTCTCACTGCAGTGGGGACTCGGGTTTCAAATACCCGATGTGCTGTGTGGGGTTCAGATGTCTGAAGAAATGCGTGAAGTTTTGTGATCCTCTCGAGGCGAGTCGCGCTCATGTCACCGCACCTGAGCCAGCTGGCAAGTGGGTGGCGGTGTACTGTACTGACCCGGCAGCACCATGTTCCCTGGCCAGTTTCACTGCACCTGCTGTTGCAAAGACATTCGGCACATTCGGATGACAGCCCCCCCTGACCGGAAGGTTGGCATTCCCCAGCCTGGTAACCGTGACAGCAAGAGAGACTTTGGAGAGGAACTTTTTTTTTTCTGTGTTTAGTCTCTTTCATTGGTTGGTGTTTTAATCTCACTGTTGTTCACATCAATCCCATTCTGATTGCTTTTGTTTGTTTGTTTTGGATTCATGTTGTCCGCGTACTTTCACTGGTAGCCAATTTAAAACCCTACACCGAACACGGATGCCTAATATTAAATGTTACTGTTTTCTAATGATGTTGAGATGATTTAAAGTCTTTCACAAATTGTTTAAAAAATATTTAATGTAAGCGGTTCAGTCATGTGGGCCCTGAATGAAGCTGCTGCTCAAATATGTTGCCTAATGCCGGAAGACAACTTGTACATGTTCTCATTTCAATAACTTTGGTTGACGCTGACAGTAAACACCCAGTGAGATGGGTCGCAATGCTCACTTGCAAGTGTGACATAACAGAAGTGGTACAAAGAACACTATTTGATACAGTTTGAATTCAAAAACATTTTTCCTAATAAAAGACCATGTCAACTCTGTGAAACAAGAAAAAATGTTTTTAAAAAAAACCCTGCAATCTCTCTGCTGTGTAATTTAACCTATCTTGTAGTTAACTCTCGAACATCCACCCGAAATGTCCTTTGGTCAGTTATGAAAGTTCTTAAAACGGGTTTGATGCTTTCGTCATGTGCTCTTATCAGTTCGTTAAACTGCTAATTAAAGGATTAATCTGAATGTCAAAAAGTTGCTTCTTTCTCTTTTGCCATGAAGAACAAACACCCCCCAACTGCTACAAGTACATTTGGTTTGCACACACAAACAAATTGGATCAAACACAAATCTCCGCGGCTGCGAACAAAACCACAGTTATCATTTGTATCATTGTTAGATTGTGCAAGCGTAGCGAATGGACGAAATGGTTAGGTGTAACCTGTGGGACACTAGGACCCAGGATCCCCCACAGGGAGCAGACAGGTGCCAGCCTACTTTACCAAATCCCGCGTGATTTCCTCAAACTAACGTTTGTTCTTGCCAGGTATGCAGCCGGCTCAAGTCAAAGGAGTTCTGGTCGTCCCGATTGAAATGCGCGAGAAATGGTTGTTGTCCCAATTGCAAATTGATCATCTGTAGCCAAGAGATCAAATAATTTGAATAAAGCAGACCTCTGTAATAGCCTGTAGCAGCAGAGAACCCCCTGAACGTGTTGACTATTGATGAGGTGAGAATGTTCAATGCATTTAAAATGGTGTTTTATTTCCGAGTGGCTGTACGAGGATTTAGGCTGAACCATTCCCTTATTTTGCAGCCGCGCCATTACACAGCCACTGTTGTTTCTCTCCTACAAACTTTGTGTCAAAATAGGCATGCATAGGCTCCCTTGTAACTCTGCCAGAGTTACGGTTACTAGTGCCATCAAAAAATTCAAGTGACATCCAGTTTTGGGGCTCTCGGTTACGTTTTAAAAGCCCTTTATAGATATACCAACCTATTAAGGTTTCGTATGGATGCAAAATACTGAATAACGACAAGTGGAAAGTACTGCAATAAAAGACTCCAGGTAAATTCCTGTTGCGCTTTAAGAAAAACGGCCACTAGGTGGTGATAAAAGGTTGCATTGCGGCCACTAGGTGGTGATAAAAGGTTGCATTTGACCCACTTGCAAACTAGTGTGAAGCGGCTGTACTGCTATCGAGTCGCCGCCTGGAGGCGGAATGCATCTTGGTTGCAGTCACCGCTCCAGCTCGGGCGCCTTTGTGATGTGGAAACGCAATTCAACGTTAGCTGATGCGTCCACACGTTGAGGAAGGCATCACTTTAGCCATGCACCCAAATACGAAGTCGCTTTTGTTTGGATGGACTCTAATGTATATGGCAAGCCTTCGCTGGTTGTGCTCTCTCGTAGGACAATTTAGCACGAAACTAGGAGGACGGTCTTTTCATGTAACCATTTTCCACTGCAAGTGCCACCTACGGCCTAAAAACACGCAATGAAACCCCATTAGTTAACTACTGTGCTAAATAGGCATGTGTCATCCACTGTCGTGCAACCTACCCGTAGGACCAAATGTCTTCTAGTAGTTTTGCCTGACTGGTGATATGTTGGGTTTTTTCCCCGTCTGGTATGCCAGTTGGGCTACCGCATGTCATACAGGGGTGAAAGGTCAAAGTAGAGAAAAAGAAATACTTCAGATACAAGTGGTGTGGTAGCTGAGTCATTAGCTTGTCTGCCTTCCAGATCTCAGTTCATTTAAGTGTTCCAATCTGGGCTTCCTGTGTGGAGTTTGCTTGTGTGGGTTTTCTCTGGGCAAAAACCATGCTGCTTGGGTTATTTGTTAATTCTGAAAAACTGATTAAAAAATACTTTGAAAAACAACAGCAACAAAAAATATGACAAAAGTGAACGCAATAACCTTCCGTCCCATAGTATGTGCTGGTATTGCTTTTTTTTTTTTTTTTTTCCTTTCTACTCAGCAGCAGGACAGAGTTTTCCACATGTGGGTGTTATTTGATTGGGGTTCCCAGGTCAGCATTTCCTGCGGAGAAACAGAACACTGCACTCATGTATTATGTATGCGTGTGAGGTTCAGCCATTTGTGCAAACCGGCGGTTGCATCCGCGACGCCCTCTTTACCTTCGGTGTAGCGTGCCCCATGGACAAAACTTGACAGGTCTTACCTGGATTTGTCAAGGAAATCCCTCACGCAGGTCTCTGATGATTGATGAGACATGGCGTTTGGCTGTCGGTAAAATCAATGCTCAACTCACCTCTGCCGACCTGAAAATGTCATCAAAAGTCAGGGACCTGTGAGTTTACGTTGTGTGCATTCTCAAAACAAATTCCCACCTGGTCCTTGGTACCTTATTAACTCAATAGGATAGTCTTTGTATAAGATCGTACCCGAGTTCCGCCTTGGACTTTTGTTTGCATGTAAGTGGATGTCATGCAGGGGCAAGACGGCGCCCGAGTCGGGAGATGGCCGCCCCACAGTTCTTCGTTGCGGGCTAGCTGTTTGCTGCGTCACCCTTGTCCTCGTAACGACGCCACCTGCAACGTGTTGGGCAACGCTATTGTCACATCTCTTTCCACTCTTGTAAAACTGAAGACATGCAGCTGCCCTCCGCTTCACCTCTTCAGCTCTTTTTACCGTCGACGGCCAGATGAGTTCCCGTGTGTTTATGTTGGCGTCGTGCGTTTCTTTGCTGATTTAATGCTTTGTTTTGAATCCCGGCTATGCGTTTCCCCGGCTGCAGAATGTGCCTTGAAACCAGGTCAGCGCTCCGTTTGCATGTGCACACAATTGATAAACGCAACCTTCTTCCCCATTCCTAGAAGAGGAAGCTGAAGGTCACGCCGCTGTTCAAACACATGCACGTGTACGCCTCGCACACAATGAAAAATTAAACAGGACTTGAATTTGAAACGCGTTTCCCTCAGCAGACACGCACGCACACCTCACGCTTGTGTAGAAACATGGATGGTTGCACCCGTGCGATTAGGAACCTACAACTGGGTATTGGCATGAAGGGGTGAAAGTGAGTCCCCACCTTAATGATGAAATCGGACATTTGTGTGCACGTTCAAACTGATGCGCGTGTGCCTGCATACGTTAAAAAAAAAAATTTAAGCGTTAAGCACTGAACTTGTCAACTTATTTTAGACAAGTAGGCAGGATTGTACATATTATCTTTAAGGTTGAATTTATACTCTGTGTGTGTGTGTGTGTGGCAAGTGAAAGAGTGAGCCCCCCCCCAGCGTGAGTCATAGCGTTACGTGAACGGCCTGTGTCACTCACACGCTCGGCCTCAGCACATGGCTCTTCGACAACACACTCCCAGCCTTCACGTGCTGCGCTTCCCCCTTCCTCTGGCAAGCGCCCCCCCCCCCCCCCCCCCGTCTTTTACGCAGAACCCACCTTGGCTCTGCCTCCTGCTGCGCAAACAATGTTACTGATAATATATTCCAGTGCTTCCTCATAGCATTTCTCTCTTTTTTTTTTTTCCCTTGTTTCCAGTCAACATTCAACAATGCTATTGATTTTTATTCCACGCAGGTTCACTTTGTTCCTTTCACTCGTCACTGCGGCCGCCTCGGTTTTTTTGAACTCTTTTTTTAGATGTTAAAGTTTTGCCCGAGCTCAACCCGATTATTTTATGGTTGAGCTGAAGATTTCAAAAATTAAAAAGATGACCGATTAGTAACTGATTGAAAGCAGGAAATGGAAAGCCACAAGTTCCTTCGAGGAGAGCTTCTTCGAAAAGTTTACGGCTGAGAAACTGGAAGGAGGTCACATAAAATTTGGAGAATTACTGACAGGCTCACACGACCTCGTTAGTAGTTTTCCAATAATTAAACGGGCCCTATCCCCTCAAATGGCTCATTTTCAACACGTTTCAATGAAGAGTCAACCATTCGAGTATCTCCTTGTTCACGACTGAGGGTGAAGTTGACTTTTCTTCCTTTTTTTTTTTTTTGGTCATGAGCGAGTGGTGAGAGACTAGTTTTTCCCAGGTCAAGTCACCTCTCATCATGGGCGTGCATCCAGTGCGTGGGTGTTTATCTGCCTTAGCCTTGTTTTCGTCAGACTTTCTGGACAGAAACACGGCACGCACTCTGGGCATAAATCCAATACAGTATAGACTTAAAAACTTGGCACACTTTGTTTGTCTTTTGCTGCTTAAAGGAGAACTATGATTTTTTTTAAAAAAATAATATAAAAGTTGTCCCAATAGATATTCTCCACCATTCTTTGGCTAACATTCACAAGGGATTAAAAAAAACAATTACTGCAAATTTAACACTAACTTTGGTTGAAATCACTCCATTTTAAGATGGTGGCTCTGTCCCATGCAAATGGGCCTGACACATTGCTAAACATAAAGATCGAACCCCTCATGGTGACAACGTAATCGATACATTCTAAGGATGTGCCGGTTGTCAGAAACTTAACTGTGTTCCCTCATGCTATCCATCTTTGCTAACCCTGTACGTGTGCTTGCCTTTTGGGTTTGACGCGACGGCGCTTCCTTGTGGAAAATGGAGGATTTTTGCCAAGCCGAGACAGTCCAATCACGGTTCAGCAGAACGGCGTGCAGAAGGTATTATGACGCGTACACTGATGCATCGGTCCACGAACTGCCGTCTTAAGCACCTCGGAGAGGACTGACTTCATTGTGGAATTTCACATTTAATGGGCGAGCAATTCATGAAAAAGTCAATTTAACACAACATGGCCCCTTAAAAAGAGAATCGGAATCATCTTTATTGGCTTATTAAACGAGTACAAAAAGGCTCATTGTAAAATTCACCTTCAATGAGGTGAAATTTCCATATAGCCGTGGTGACGAACGTGCATTTGTTCATAAGGTACGCTGGTTAAGTTTCTTCCCAATAAAAAGATAACATAGGGTCAGCCCCCCCCCCCCCACACCCCCCATCTGTCCAACGACACTAAAGATCACTTTATCTCTACTCAATTCAACTGTATTTTATCGAGCACTTTTAAACAGCCATCGCTGCATACCAAGTGCTGTACATGGAGCGACTAACGTCATCAACAACAACAGTAAAGCAACAAATCGTTAACAAAGACGGTAGAAAGCACCGAACAGCAAAACCAAGAACAAATCCGAGTCATGCTGAAGAATACACGTGAGCTTTGAGGCGGGTTTTAAACTTCACGGTCTTGACCTCTTCAATTGAAAATCAGATCGAACATGGAAATGCTTGTTGTCGTGGCACCGATGATTCAGCTCGGTGATTCTGTGTCACCGCGGCAAGGCCGATTCATCACAACGCTCCAAATCCACCGGGAACTTATGATGAGCCATTAACAACGCGGGAGCTTTTAGTTACATGCTGTTAACGCGGCAAACGCGAACAACGGGCGGGATTGTAAACGCTCCATTTCCAGTGTTGCGCGGCCCCCGGCGCAGCGCGTTTGCCTGAACGCTCGTCCGCGACGCCGCGCTTTATGTAACCGTCGGTTTGGGGCCGAGGGAAGGTGTTACAGTAACACGTTGTGCTCTGACTGCATGTGAGCAACAACTCACATGGGGCCTGCAGCTCCCCCTCCTTCCTCTTCCCCCCCCCCCCCCCCCTTCAGGTGTTTGGATTAGAGGAGGAAGGACTGAGTGGCGAGCGGGAGGAGGGGCCGTGTGTGTGTGGGGGGGGGGAGGGGGGGCATTACTGAGAAATCCTTTTTCCGTCTGCTCCAGTTTCATATTTTGTGTGCCACTTAGAGGGTTGTTTTGGATGCGCGCACAAATATGCTTTCAACTCCAGTGCATCAAGGACAGCTAGCTGAAAGCTTATTGGGATGGGATCTGTTCCTGTCATGAGCACAGAAACTGCAACATGTGAGGGACCCACATGACAAATATGGGCCCAGTACAGTCATGGCCGTATTTTCCTCCATCTTGTGGCCCCAACAAAGTGCCAGGCATTGTAATAGAAGCCCCGTTGCAAAGCGTTTGCCATCACAACTTCAGTTGCCGTTGACACCGTCAGACATTTGCCATTGAAGCAGTGAGCATTCCAGACTGGGAAACGATACCAAAGCCTCACACGTCGTCGTCGTCGTCGTCGTTGTTGTGATTTATACGCGTGTAGTGCTTTATCGAGCAAAGTGGAGAGATTGCAATAGGACACCGTTTATGCGGCCATTGCTGCGGGAGGCCACTTTTATTGTCATTCGACTTGTTCTCCAACGACCTGCGGAAACAACGGCAAGTCCGCCTTTTGTATAGCGGCTGTTTGCGATACAATCTCAACATGGGTGTGGTCTTACTGGCCCACTATAGACGCACCTCGTCACGTCCACGTGCATGGCGGATTCCCCGCGAGGGGGCCGTGACATATCACCAAGAGGCAAATCATCTCTCGTCACTTCATTCGTCCAAAATTTCTCATTGATAACTTACAAAGAAATCTTTGTTGATCTGTCTATGAGAGCGAGGCACAGTGACGGGCAAAACAATGAAATGCTCTTCCAGTAGACAGCAGAAGGGACAATAAACCGGAGTATCCACCCGTTGCCATTCATAAAACGCAATATACTACCTCGGCTTTTGTGTTCACTTTAACAGCCCCGCGCGTGCATCTATTTGTGAGCAAATAGAAGGTCTGGCTCGCGGAGTGCTTTGTGAATGACAATTTACGGGCCTAAACGGACCAGAACCAAAGTCCGTAGGCTGCTCCGCTTACAGTCACTTGAACCGGGCCTGTTCGAAACAGATGGATGGGCCTGTTGACACTAATCCATAGTATGAGGTAATGGAGTTAGCCTGTGTTTGTGCACTGCTTTGCTGCCACTCCTGACTTACTGACTGACCTACTTAACCAGCGACTCACGTGGCACAAAAGCACGCGCGCGCGCGCACGCACACGCGCGGTCCGTGTTTCTTTCCCAGAAGCTTCGGGGATCATAACAGTGTGTGTGTGTGTGTGCGCGCGTGGTGCTATGCTGACTTAACCACCTTCTCGGAACAGGATGCAAATGAGATTTAACTGCTATGTGTTGATTTAAAATTGGCGCAGGGTTAAACAAGTGTTGGTTTGTGAAACCTGACCAAAAAAAAAAAAAAAAAATTATAATAATAAAAATGAAAAATCAACCGACATTCTTACCAATTATGGCTCAGCTGTTTTCTGAAGCTGAGCGATGATTGGTCGTCACGCGAGCCTGTGAGCAACTACGATGTCATTTTCAGTCGACGGCAGGTGGCAAAATGGCCGCCCGCTGAGACGGACAAAAACGGTTGGATTTAACTTCTTCACTTAAAAATCCTAATGCTGGGTTTCGACGCGTGGGCTGCGTGGAACTTCTTTTTGTGTTGACTTCCCCCTTTCATCATTTCAATAGACAAGGAAGCTGGTGACTCAAGCATCCTATTTTTGTCCAAATAAAATAAAAGAACAAGTACTCTTGAATATCAGGGTCATTTGTATCCGGTTAGGTCCAAAAGTAGTGAGTTGGAGTTTTGTGACTTTGCCTCGACACACTGGCAACAAATCAGCCTTTGCCAGAAATGTTCTCAACAGTTTATTGGCTCCCGAACTTGCGTGGCGGGTTTATTTTATCGAGAAAAGAAAAGAATGTCTTCACATCTTTGGACACTGACTGTTGGTGAGAATTCCCCTGGTGCTGTGATGATCGGCGCAACCTTTTGTTTTACGGTCTGCGTCTTTCTTATCCTTTCACGGGTTCAATCAAAAGGTGCCGGTGCAACAGATCACGCAAGTTTGATGACGTCAACTGCCGTGTAGGCCCAAAACTGCTTATAAATAGAAACGGCATCTCACGTTCGCCATCAAAACTCCACACCCCCAAAACTAAAAAAACAACAACAGCAACAACTCAGTATTGACTAAAATACCTCTCAAACGAAAAGCTTTCACTCAAACAAGAATCCCTCACATCCAAAAACCTTACCTGAAAAACCTTTCACATACACCAAAAAAAAAAAGTCACAAAATAACCTTCACACATGACAACTATTCAGTCATGCATTCATCTGCGGTGAAAAAAATAAAAAAATCGCAAAAACCACAACATCGCCGAAATCACTGGTTAGAAAGTGCGTTTGGGCCAACATGTGACACAGGCCCAAGTGCCCTCCCTCCACGATGGAAGGCTATATACACTGTAGTCATCCACCCGCCCACAGTCGCGCACTCAGCTGCTGCCAGCGGCCCCCCCCCCACACCCCCAATCCCCCAACCCCCTTCCTATCAGCCTTTACATTCCAGTCTGGGGAGAAAATAAAACTCACGCCATCATTGATTCCTCCCTGTGTTTCTGCTCATTTCATGTCTCTTAGATTGCAGACCACGCCCAAATCCCCCCCTTTTTTGTTAACGCCTCCTTAAAAGGCCCCCTTGTTTCTGTAACGACGCTACGCTAACACCGGTGAAAACACAACCTGTTGATTGAAAACGGCTGCGGCGGCGAGGCCTCGCTGCAGCGACATGACATTCCTGCTGTCGGCTGTTGGAATCAAAGCCGCGCGGGACACGTGACCGCAGTCGAGTCTGCTCTTTTGTCATCCAGCTGGCTCTGTATATGGTCAGGATTCTTGGAGCTCACAGCAGATTTCCTCTCAAGTACATCAGCGTGGAGAAAAAAAGAAAATGGAAGGGGAGGGAGGTATTCCAGGGGACGTAGCCCCGTTAGGGGGGGGGGCCATATTTGAACATTTGGCCTCCATGGCTACAGCCTTGTTTGGCCTCAATGAGGAACGCCCATCACCACCACCCCCCCCCCCCCTCCCTGTCACCCCACAAACAGCTGTTTGATCGAGGGTGGGTTCACTCCGGGCTGTGGTGGGGGGGGGGGGGGGGGTTAAAAGTGACTGTGGACAACTGAAATCAAAAATCTGGGGCCTTGCTGAAGAAATTGGGAGGAGCTGACCTACATTTTGCCCGCTACTTCCAGCGCGCTTGATTTGGTGCCACGTGACAGCTCACAGACTATCGCAATGTGAAATGTTCCGACCGGCGTCGATTGTCCCGACGAGTCACCCCCGTTAATTTGCAGGCCTGACAACTAAACGACTGTCACAGCCTGAAATGTCAGGCATCCTGACCGTTCAGCTGTAAAGAAAATTTGTCACCAAGTGCCTGACAAACTCCAAAATCGCTCTTCGGATATCCCGGAGCAACAAATCAATCGGAGAAATCCACCCAAAAAAAAAAAAAAGAAATGTCGCCAACCAAACATGTTTCAAACGGTGACTGTGGCGAGGGACAGATTTGCGAAAAAAAATATCCTCCTCGACAAAACCAGTTGCGCTTCGCTCCAAGTAACTTTGTGCCCAACTCTTCAGTCTTTGGGTGCGTTACAAGGAGCCGGATGGCAAAATTCACATGAAATACTTCGAAGGCTCCCTCGACTTATTGTTAACCTCGTTCATAGAATTCCACGGTGACGCGCAAATGACTGTGAATGCCGCTCCTAAATACATTGGCATTCGCTCCGCGCCGGTGGGTATCGCCGCATTCCTCGCACGGTGATTTTCAAACCGACACGTGTCAGACGTGCAGATGGGCGCTCGCTCATCGCGACACAAGCGTTGCTCTTTGATACGTTTGGCATTCTTAACACCTTATTGACAGCCCGCCCACACACTGTATGCACCAATAACACGTATGACTGCCACTTTCCGCAAGGTCGCTGCGGCTGGAGCGCTTCCAAAGTCAACAGTAAGAGCCACGTGAGCAAATGGCATTTCCCCAGAGCTCGGGGGAAATCAAGTCCTTTTCCACGGAATGGCGCGTCTTTCCCTCGAAAAGGTGACGAGGCTCGAGCGATTGAGGCCTTTTTTTCCATCGCGCCGTGAGCCAAATGAACGACCGCTTTCAAAACATCTTTGCGAGATGTCTTTTGCGACACGTGACCGCTGACCTCATTTTCAGCCGCGGATGAGGAATTGAAAACAAAAAACACTGGCAAGTGAGGCTAATTGGCCGTGAGTTCGCCCCCCCCCCCCCCTCCTCCCATGTGCGTGTGCGCGATCGCAGACACACTCATACATGCGCGAACGCACGCACGCGCACGTTACACTTTCCGAGGCCCCGATTGGAATCAAAACAAACATTCCGCCCTCACCCAGCCCTGATCTCAGGCTAACACAAGCAGCGATGTTACTCAACTTCAACTTCAGGGCAGCGCAGCGGCCATGCGATTGTGTAATGTCTTCAACATGCTGTCCAACCTACACAACGAGTCTTTCCCCTCTCCACTGGAAGTATTCACTCCAGTAGATGTTGCCAAGTTGAACAAATCACACCGTTAAAAAAAAAAGCAACATTTAGCACGAACACTGTGTTGTGTTGTATGGCATGACCCCCGCCCCCTGCCCAAAAAAACCCCTTAAAATGACATTTGACATGTGCCATGAAGTTAGTTTAAAAAAAAGGTGAATGTGGGCAGAGTGAGATGGAAGGGTGGACTGTCGAACTTTTCTCTATATTGGAAGATACAAATAAACCATTTCTGATGAAAAGAATAACACCGATTATCTTCAAAACACTGTCGTGAATAGAGAGAATTCAGTTTTAAAATCATTTCTTCCACTGATTTATGAAGACGTCTCATTCATGATCCTCAAGCAAGTGAAAAATGGTCACCTGACGACAGTTTGTTCTTTTTCTTTGATTGTGAAAGATTGGGCTGCTGCCGGGTGCAGAGCCGGTTCTACTCCGTGAGCTAGAGGGCTGTTGGCCACCCCAGAAACTTCACCTATTTGCCTCATGACGTGAAGGAGACAAAACAAACACGGTCTGATTGCTTTCTTGACTGGCTTTAGCGCATTTCAAAAAGTCGACGAATTGTAAAGTGCGGGGCATTTTTCTGCAGGCGGCCCTCAAACGAAAAACATCTGGACACCCCCGATTTACAGTATGGGTCCTGTGATTGGAGACTGGAAAAACCCCAAACATTGATTTCTTACTATGATTATTGCCGTTCTTATTGACAACCGACCAGGCCAGCGTGTTGATCGGCTTTTGCCTGAAACGAGCTCGGATGGACTCCATTAACGGACTCCATCACCGAGGAGGATAAAGTGAGAGAATACAGTTGAATATGGATGCATAGGTGGATGATTTATTGACGTTATCTGCTCGTTCTTGACTCCGAGTGAAGCCCTCCCAAAATACCAGAGAGACAATGCATGCATTGTGGCCTTCCCAGGACTCCTTCCCTAGCTTGTGTCCTGACATGTCCTCCTTAGAAGTGTGTCACATGGTGGTGCCATCCATTCTGTGGTGAGATTACGGAAGCCTTTGACTGTCCCAGTTGGAGCGGCGCTCCGGAGGCAATTGAAACACCACAAGATTAGTGGCATTTTTTTTTTTGTCAAGCTGTACCGCTCACCCCGTCTTTCGTCGCTTTGCAAACGCAACCTGTGAGTTGCGCCATTGTTGGGGAACGGGAGGGCGGGGGGTGCAGGTGTTTGTGCGAGTCAGTGTTGGGACGGAGCTGCACGCTTAGCAAATTGATGTGGTTTTCTTTTTTCTTTTTTTCCTCCCCTGAAGGCTGCAGTTAGCCAATGGTCTTGTGGCCTAAGAGGAAGGAAGCCCACGGGGGTTGAAAGACACAGTCGTCTCTTTGTTTGCACTCCATGTTTCCCACTGGCTCTTTGTGCCCTCTGGGCCTCCGCCATTAGTCATTCAAATACTCTTGACTGTCTGCTACTGCTGATTCATGCATGTCTTTGGCTGCTTCTTCTCATCTTTCGAGGGGAAAAAAAAACATTGTGTGTGTGTGTGTGTGTGTGTGTCCCCTGTTTTAATTGTGGAGGGCAGAGTAGAGTGTGTCTTGCCGACTATCGGAAACGAACACCGATCCACTTGTTAGCTGATGCTAATCTGTGATAACAATGCAACTGTGCTTACCTTCCTCACAAACACGTTTTCTCAAATATAATTTCAGATACCGAAGACCACACTATTAACTCATTCACTCCCAAAGACGTTTTTAAACGTCTTTTCAGACTTGGTCCAGAATTGTCTGGTACTGAATGAGTTAATTACGACACGAGCAATTAGAAGGTCTTTTTTTTTTTCCTAATATGTTAGCACACTTTTGTTGTGGGTGGGTGAGTGGGGGGGGTAGGATTTCATAAGACACGCAGGCTCCTCTTACATCACTTTCAAAAGAAGCTCGAGGCTGCAGGTCAACGAGGGCTCCTGCGCTCTCACGTGTCCATGTGAGAGCGTGTGCATGCCTGACCCGAGAGAGGCCGAGTGAGTGGGTGTGAAGTTGGTAGCAACACGGGGCGTGTTACGGTGGGGGGGGGGGGGGGGGGGGGCAATGGTTATATGTGGGCCACAGCGCTCCCTGTTCCGGTGCTCTTCACGCTGCTGGCTGCCTCAGACCAGTTTGCGTGTGACTGAACCTCCCGCAGCACGAGTCCATGTGCCGCCCTCCTCCCTGTGCGCCGAGGCTTACAAAAGTGTTCACATTTCCAAACGGCTCATTCGACAAACTGTAAAGACCTGCGTGTTGTCTAAAGTTAAATTCAAACCTAAATCGCTCTCTTGTCATATCGTGGAAAGCTCTGAAGCATTTTCTCTCGGCCGCAGAGAGGTGGGTGGGTGGGGGGGGGGGGGGGGTAGTGGGGGGCAGGTAACGTGAGATTCACGTTTTCTGCTCCGTTGACCAGGAGCATCTCTGCCGCAGGACGTCAACGAGAATGACGAGGGGAATGGGGCCCAACCTGCGTCCTCGAGCATTTGTCCAGCGCGCTCTCTCACGAACTCGTCCTCACCTCTGTTCTCCCTTTGCGCACACACTGACCTACTTTCCTCCTGACCTGTTTGTGTAAGCTCCTGTGCGGTTCATCTCGAGTCGGGAAAGCGGAGGATGCGGCAAAATCTCGCTCCACGCCGAAAATGTCACCGGGATCAGATCAGTTTTTTTTTTTTTTTTACATGGCCGTGCATACGTTTGCGTGCGCGCCTGCGCTTTGTCGAATGTGACCGGAAGCACCGTGAAGGGCACTCATGCGTCAGCCTCCAAAAGGTGCTTTGTTTGCAGGCTTACATGGAGGTAGTGGGCACCCCCCCCCCACCTTTCTGGATTCTGCTCTCTCTTCCTTCTTCCCTCAGCAGCCCCTCCCTTTGCCCTTTTTTTTGTTGCCATCATCCTGACTTTGTTTTGGCGCATGAAAAAGTGAGAAAATTTTGAGGGGGGGGTGTGAAAAAAACTCCAGCTACTTGGGTTTTTCTTCTTTCATTCTATTCATGTCAACGATGGATGAACGCATCTACTCTTGAATATAAATAATCTCCTATTCTTCAAGATGATACATTCAATCTTGTATGTGAGTGATCATAAGAAGAAATATCTTTATTTTTAAGTTGGGGCGGGGGTGTTTCTGCATTTGGACGTTGGCAGCCCGGAGCCAAGAGGTTCACTCGGGCGCTGCCCATCTTTGTGCACATCCCACCGGCATGACTCGCCCTCTTCAGTTGTTTTGCTTGTCACCTGCTCCGCTCCAAGTGACGACTGCTCAAAATGTTTGGGGAAGACCTGTTCAAGTCATTCGGGGGCAGCGCTGATTGGAAAGAGGAAAAGGGGTGATCATGATAACAGAAAACGCAAAGTGCCGCTCAGTACCAACACAAGCCTTTTTATTTCTCTGCACAACGGTCACCACGATTATATTTGTCATTCATCATCTGGTGAAGGATGGCTTTACAGCTGTCGTTTTGGAGATTTTCCAGAGATGATAGAAATGTTTGCGAATGGAACAAAATAAAAATAACGTTAAGACATTCGATTGGTTTAACCTTCTTCTTCTTCTTATTTTTTTTTTAATATTTCTTTTTCCATCTTGAAATGCTCCCATCTCCATTCGTGTTGTTCCGTCCATGTTTCATGTCAAAAGGAAGAGACGGTAATGACCAGCAACTGCCACCTATCTCAAAATACCACCACGTGTGCCCGTTTCCTTTTGTCTACTCGTCTTTTTCATCAAACCGTCAGCAAAACCACAAACGTTACCGATTAATACACACTGAAAAAGAGGGCGGGCGGGGAATTGGTATGAGTCGAAAACATGTCATCGGGGTCGAGAGGGAAAAACGCCACAGTACGGGGAACAGAACAACACCGTGACGGGGGGGAGGGAGAAAAAAAAAAGATACAAAACCGATGAAATAAACATGGCAGCGTTGTTCAAGGGTGAGGGAACTTTACATTTATACACAAGTGTCAAAAAGCCAAACATGGTACATATACTTCCGTTTAACTTGGAACCCAGCGCAGGCTACACGCATACTCACTTGAGCGCTAGCGCTACATTGAGAACTGGATATTGGAGGCGGATGGCTCACGGAAATTGTGTTCATCGAAATTTTGATGAGGCAAACCGTTCTTTGGCCAAGTTGGAACCCCGATGTTCATCGTTGCTCATTACAGCTGCTTTCGTGACAATGAGAGCGCAGTTAGCGCGTTTGTACAACTCGGCACATCGTCGACTCGAACCCCGCGCATCAAATGCCGACATCGCAGTCCAAAGTCGTGACCGCGGTGGGTCTCGGTTCCTCCCTATCTGTACAACTTATGTCTATGTTCACGTGGGCTTTTTTATACAGTGTCGGGCAAGCGGAGAGGAGGGAAATAAATACATTGGGCCAGTGACGACAGATACGGTTGCTAACGCTCTAATCCATTAGCCTGCAGTTAGTGAGATCCACCACATGTAGGAAAAATAATACAATTCCAAGCGTCTTCATGACGCACTCGCCCCATTAAACAAAACGTTCTCCATTCAGTGCTGCTGGTTCTCCAAACCGGACAGCCCTTTTTTTTTTCTTTTTTTCGGTGTAAACGGGTCATTACAATGTGATTATGCGAAAGCTTAACAATCAAGAGAGAGGCGTTTATCATTGTACGGTCGTTTCATTCGGATTCCTTGAAGGACGCTCATTTCAAAATCCTTTGTCATGGCAGGCATGCCGCATTTTGTATTCAATTTATGGTAAAATAGAGATTTAGAATAGATACATATATTCATATATCACAGTCATATACAAAATAAGTGCTGAGAAAATAAAGGTGATGCTGATCTTTTGTGAACTCGGGGAGAGAATAGAGATCATCGAGGTAGGGTCCGGGAAGAGGCATGGAACTCAAATTTTGTATCCGAGGGGCTGACGGTTTCTTTGGTCAAGGGAACGTCCCCGAGAGGATGCTCGTCTTGCGTTTGAATGAAGGCAGAAAAACAGCCCGACGCGCTCGTCTGCAGTCGGCTATGCGGCCAATTTATGGAGACCGATTGTTTTACATTCTCTTCTTTTTTTTTTGCATTCAAATGTGCCGTTTGTGAAATGAATGTGCAGCTGAAGAGAAAAACGCAGAGTTCCATTCCCCCTCTCATCTCATTTTTGTTTAAAAAAAAAAAAAAAAGTGCTTCTGTTGGTATGGAGAGAATGTACGAAATGACACATCTGTACAACATATACAAGTATGATACAGTCCTACATGTCACAAAGTCACAAAGTCCTTTTTTGGTGACTTTGAGGTTAGGGGGTGTAAAATAGGCGCCGAGGGGAATCGGAAGGGGTGATCGGAGGCGAAGAAGGCATTATGGCAGGAGAGTGACAGAGGAGAAAGAAAATGATGGATGCTTTGCCGTGACCAAACGCAAAGTCAACTAATCTCGTCTCTTATTCCGTCGTCCGCCCGTCTCCTTTTTGCCCTGATGTTTCCTCGCGCCGTCCCCTCCTTCCAATGCCGATTTCACGGCCTCGGACGGGTTCTCTCTCTGAATGCTCTGTTGCGGTGAGAGGGATAAGTACGGGTGCTGGGGGAGCGGGGGCGGCGTGGCCGAGGGGGGTGTTGTCGGGGACTCTTGGCCCGAGCAACGGCCTCCGGAGCTAATGGCCCGATGTTTGAGCCGGAGTTTGTGGGGCAACGCCGTGGCCTTCACCTCCCCGCGGGGGTCCCGGCTCTGCCATGAGGGTTGAGGCGAGGCGGGCTCGTGGACGCCGTTGAGAAGTCGGCCGCGATAGTTGTCGGAGCAGGACGAGGACGGGGACTCGTCCTCGTCCGTGGACGCCTCCTTGTCGGAGCTTCGCGGATCTCCGTCGCTGGATGACGTGTCTTTGCCGGAGGAGCTTGATCGGCCTTGGTAATAAGCGTCGTTGGGGAACTCGCCCTCAAAGCTCAGAACGGGCGGCTCCTCGTCTTGGCCGCTGAGGTACGAAGGAGGAGGCTGGTGGCCGTACAGCTGGCATTGGATGACTTCCTCCGCGTGTTCGTGGATAAACTCTCTGGGCAAACGAGACCCCTGCCGGGGAGACGGGCAAGTCGCGTACCCTCGTCCTTGTCCGTCTTCGTCGCGGCTGCCCGAGAGCTCGTACAGGGGGGAGTCTGGCGTTTTCCTCCCGGGCTGTTTCGCCACCCCAGCGAGAGGCTCGGCGCAGGTCTCCGCGAAGGGCCGCGGCTGTCGGCCGGCGCACGGCCGGCTGCCGCTTTGGCTTTGCTTGTGCCCGTCGCTATCTTGGCTCCGTGTCAAGCTGTCGACGGGACAAAAGAGAATGACGCTCCTCTGGGCGGCCGGTGGCTGAGGGGCAACCTGGCCGCCGACGGTGGAAACGGGCTCCTGGCGGGGTGATTGCCGGTGACGATGCTGCCGCTGATAGGCCGCCTCCGTCTCCTGCGAATTCTGCTGGAGCTGATGGTGAGCGGGGACAGAGGCCAGACCTCGATGGATGTTAAACATCATCCGGGTGGCGGTGGTGCCGTCGGCGATGTCCATCTCCAGCCCGTCGCCTTCTTGCTTGATCTCAAAGGGAACGGGCTCCGGGCTGTCTCTGGACGAGCCGTCCGACATGTCGGACAGGGAACCCCGGGGCGAGTACTTGGCCATCTGCCTGTGGCCCTCGCCGAGGCCGCACTGCTCGGTTTCGGAGGAATCGGAGTTCATCATCACCTGCGAGCCGCTGGAGTAGCCGCTGGAGTAGTACTGAGAGGATGACGACGAAGAGGAGCCTCCGTTTCCTGCGCCGTTGCTTCCCTCAATCTGTTGGCTCTTTTCGATGTAAGAGGCGGTGCTTATCAGGCCAAAGCGCAGCTTCAACTGGAGCAGCTCCGTCTTGAGCCTCACATTTTCGTCGTTCAGTGCGATGACCCGGTTCTCCAAAACCATGTCATTCAGACGCCGCTTCTCACGCGAGCGCTTGGCCGCCTCGTTGTTCTTGCGCCGTTTCTCCCAATAGGAGGCGTCTTTCTTCTCATCGGAAATGAATTCGCGTTTTCGCCTGCAGCTCATGTTGGGTTTGGGTTTGAGGATCCGGCCTATGCGAGGCGGCGTCCCTTGGAGAGACGGCATGGACTCCTCATAGCCGGCGAAGGTCTCCAGGCGGGTGATGCTACCTCCTGAGTTTTTGAGGACTGAAGTCAGATTTTCCATTCTTGTCTGGTAGGAGCCAGTTTGAACGGGAGACTGAACAAAAACAACGGGTCGCAGATAAAGATGATGTCGCTCGCCCCTTTCAAAGCTCCTCGAAGATCTCGATCGGTCTAGTTACAGGAAGTGCAGCTCAGACCGGAGGCAGATCAAATGTCCAAATGAGCCAAAAAGAGCAGCTCACAGCCTCATTGATCGACTTGTTGCCGCAGGTACTCGAGCTCCAATTCCTGACTGAGACGCTGAAGCTGGAATTGAATCAAAGAAAATATGTTATTTAGTTCCAAGTGGATCGTTTTTTCTTTTGTTTTCCACAATATGGCACATTGAGTCAATCAGGAAACGTTGTACCTACCCGCAGATCTGCACGCAAACGGCAGCAAGTCCGTCAGCCAGTCGACTTCGGCGTGCCGCTCTCTTGGCGACTCTCGCTCGTTTTCCCGCCTTCTCTGTTCTCTCCCTCTCTCGTCGCCGTCAAGATTAAAAGCTGAAGAGATCAAAACAAACCGCAACAAAAGACATGATCATTTTGCGCAACTCCCGACAGATTTGCATCCAAGAGCGAAAATGACATCGTCTTCAATCCCTCGTCCCGTTTTTCTGTCGCGTGCGTGCAGTGACAAAAGGCATGTTAGCTTTTGCATGTCGGGTCCCATGGCAACCAACGAGAGGAGGTCTGACGATACCGTCTGACCTCTGTGCTCCGCTATTGATCTGCAATGTCTGCAAGCCAATGACCCTTAACCCTTAGCCGATGATGTAATGTGGTCACTGGGTTCACCGCAAGGCTTAGGGTCCCGTTTTTATCTCGTCACCCACGTGAGCTTTTTGGGATCTGCACAAGTCGAGCCGGCGGCAAACCACTGCATCAGAGGCTGGAAGTTCAAATTAAAGGTATAAGTGGGTCAAAAGTCGTTCGGGGGTCTTTGTGGATGAGGCAGGAGCAGCCCCGCTAGCCTTTTCCAGTGAGAATTCCCCCATGTGTAAACACTTTTGAAAACAGCCCCCCCCCCCCCCCCCCCATACCACCCCCTGTGCATTCAGCCTCAGAGGAATGTGGCAGCATTCTTCACCAAAACAACTCCATGCCAAATCAGTGATGCAGGGAGAGCAGATAAGGCAGACAAAGGCAACCGGCCAGTGCAGGTCAAGGAAAAAAGAGGCCGAGACCGGGGCATGAGATTTTGAGGCCTAAGTGTGTGTGTGTGTGTGTGTGTGTGTTTGGGGGGAAGTGAGCTCGGAATTATTGATACATATAGGCCAAGGATCCCTTTGAAAGAAAGAATGAGGGTCAGAGGCAGGACTGACAAAGCTTGATCACGTTTGCTACAACATGAAGGCGCTCTGTGTTTTCATGACGTCTGCATCAGAGATGAAACACAAAAGACCAAGCTGCCAGTCTGTGGAGGGGAAATCAGTTCGCTTCGTTCATGACCACTTCCAGTCCCAACGATTAACTTTTGCACATGTTGACTTAAGTCGACGGGAAGGAGTATTCGTGTAACACCTGATCAAGTTTAAGGGCCGCCGTAGGTATTAATCCACATCTGCTCTTCTCTGTGACATTGTATTCGTATTAGACCGTCTTAAAAGCAATTGCATGATACGAACTAAATGTATCTCTTACATTGTGATTTTCCCCAAATAAACCGACCCCATGATGTAACGCTACAAGTATACAACGCACTGAAATGTTAACCTCATCCGCTGTGCATATTTTCCGCCGTTTCAAAGAATCATTGTTCAACTTCAAAGCCAGACGAGGACAAAACCGGTTATGTGCTCGCACGGCTTGCTGGCAGCGGTGAGACCGATTGGGAAAAGACGCACGTTTCGCAGTGTGCCCCACTGACCCAGAAAGTCCATTTGCCTCCACTGTACAGAATCTAGGTCACCAGAACTGCAGCGAGATGTAACCCCTGAGAGAGCAGCCAGAGATCAGAAGAAAGACAAAACGGGATGGGAGACTTGAGAAAAAAATAAAAATAGAGAGAGAGAGAATGTGTAAAATTGCAGCACGGTGGAGAGGAGGAAGCAAGTGTGTGCAGACAAAGAAATGAATCAAAGCAAGACAAGTGCAACAAAGGATGAGATGGCCGCTTGATAGCAGGAGTGACTGCAACAACGTAGATATTGCATTGACGCAAGGAACGTGTCACCCTTGACAAAAAGTGGGGGTGGGGGGGGGGGAGTGGTGTCACATCCGATGTCAAAGCCCCCAACAATCAACATCGGGTGACGTGATCAAAAGCAGATGATTCGTCAGCATTGCCCCTCCCCCCCCATCTCCCTTCTTAGGTGAGCCAAGTTGGTGAGCGTCTTTTACTCGTCTGAGTTGCAGCTCACCCTCCTCCTTTGCTTTTCTCTCACTCGCCCTTTTTTTTTTTTTTTTTTTGAACAGACAAATGAATGCAGCTATTTAACTTGCATGAGTAACTGGGATTTATGACTCAACTGTACAAAGAGAGATTAGGTTCCAGCAGGCAAACCTGATCTGCTGATCTAAGTACTGTACGATGGCCGTGACCTAGATCACTCCTTCCAATTTCTCATACACGTCACGTGTCGTGCCGGCTCTCTCTGGCACTTGTGGAATGATAAAAGCATCCAAGTTGCGCTCGTTCAACGCAAACCACCGAGCCCCAAACTGCAAGACTCTAAATGTGGCACCGCTCGCTGGAAACAGTGGATTGAGTTCAACCCCCGGCACGTGTTGCCGCGGAGCATTTCAGGAAATAGGAGCCGGCCAAAAATAAGAGGCACATGGCTCAAAAGAAGGGGAATGATGAAACGGTCCCCCCTCGTCCTGGGGGGGGGGGGGGGTGGGGGGTTCGCTATATGGCACGTGACGTGAAGTTGTGGGGGTGATGCCACGGGTGGGGTCGGTGTGAATTCCAAATCTGGGTGCAGACTTTGTCCACTTCAAAAAAAAAAAAAAAAAAACATGGAGGGATTGAGGGCGGGGGCTCAAGAAAGCCTGCCAGCAAGGTGGAGTCCTATCGAAACTGGATCCTTGTTCCAAGAACACGCAGCCGTATCAGCCCTCTCTCACTGGAAAAGGGAAAAAAAAGCTGAGTGACTCAGTCCATGTGTTTGGCCAGTCACATGTGCTCCCTTGGCCTACTAAACGCTGTAATTCGCCTGCGCTTGCAGCAACAACCGCAACGCAATAACAAAGCACCACACTCATCATGTGCCCGCAAACCCAGACAATCAACTTGCCTCATACTTTTTGAAGTGGCCTCTACTGATAATGTGGATAACTAAACAACGTTCCAACTGGGCTTCAGTGTCGTTACGGTCGACTTTTAGTCAAAGTTTGGACTTTAATTTTTTTCATGTGCTCATGAGGCTTTTTTATGAGCAAATGTCCATTTCTGTTGTTATGACTGGTGAGTATTGTATGCTGTGGTTCTGACAGCGGTGCGCTACCAGGCCTTTGGTTTTGTGCCTCACCTCACCGCCGCCACCTCCCACAGGAGTGATGTGACCTACATTTATAGCCGCTGTACGCCGCCCGACCGGCGGTGTCCTCGTCACACAATACGGACGCACACGGCACAGACCGACGGTTTCCCCCCGATTGCGTAATAACCCCATTTCTAGAAATTGGTTTGGATCGATTACTTCACTTGCATTTCTGTACTTCGATGTGCGGATTTCGATGTGCCGACATTGCTTCCACCCTGAAATAAAATTTACATTCACCGCACATTATATTACACACGATGTATGACGGCTCTACGTTGGAAGATGATTTCAGCATGCCGTTACGAAAAAGCCGCAAGGGCAAGTGGGGTAACCACAAGCACGTGCTATGCAGTTTCCTCCAAAACAAAAAAAAAGCTTGTAATAGCTTTGCCCACTGTTTTCAATCCGTTTGACTCCATCTTGAATCTTAAAACGGAATGAAACGGTTTAGTTTTTGTTTGCCCATCATTAGTGGTCGTGGTTGTACTTCGACCGGCGTGCCTTCTTTGTTGTACTGTCTTCAAATCACATTCATGCATATTTAGCTGGATCCCGAGTTCGGCTACAATGCATCCAAAATAAACAATCGCTACGCATATAAACGCTGCAATGTGATCACTGACCCTCGTCTGACCCACATTTGATCCAGATGTTCTCCACCTCACCTTGCAGCAGTTGCAGTCACCCAAGCCGGTTAACACCACCAGTCTTCTATCTGTCTATTTCATGAAGGGGGCGAAGGGGGGGGGGGGCTCCCATTTTAATGAGGAATATCACGATCCTGACGTCAACGCGAGGCACTCGCGCCTCGATCGCGTCTGACTTCGCCTCTTCTCGGTTTGTGTTTGCGGCTTCTTGGGCGGGGACTGAAGGGTTAAGCCGGAGGACCGCACAGCCGCGTTAACCTTTCCAAAGAAGCGGCTACACGTGACACGCAGAAGTGTGTCCGCCGAGCCCAGCGCTCCGCTCGTCTGCACGGACTAGCCTACTAACCCACAACTAGTCCAAATAGGTCACCGCTCAAATTTCGGCAACATCGAACACATCTTGAAGGAGAGGAAGAGTGAAGAGGGGAATGATAATCACGATCATGCTAATAATAATCGCGGCCATTGTAATAATTGCGATAATAACAGCGACAATAATAATAATAATAATAATGTATTCATGTTATCCCCAGAATAGTCGTGTAATTATATGCACGCTACCGAACCACGTGTGTTGTGGATGCGAGTGTAGAGACGAAACAGAGCTGATCAAGGATCCAAATGATGAATGACACACTCATTGTAAAATAATGCCCCAAATAGAAGCGGTGCCCCCCCGCCCCAAAAAAAACAAAAGTCGAGGTCTTTTCTCTCACGCGCAGACCCTCACATCGTTGACAACGAGAATTGCTCCCAAGGTCCCTTTTAATGTGACGAACCAGTCGTTGAGATGGAGAAATGACCGAAAATCACCAACAAACTCACTCAGTGGCTTGCGTGAGAGAATCCACAGCGGGCACCGATCGGCGTGGTGTCTGATGTCGTCTCATCCTCCAAAACACTCCGCCAATTTAGCCAAACTCCAGCAGCTTCTCCGTTCAGTGCGCGTTCTCAAGGAGGCGCGCGAGCACAGTGGATCTCGATCTCAGTGGCTTGCTCGTGTCATGTTTGCTCCAATTCCTCCCTCTCCCAATTTCCCCTTCTCTCTCGGCGTCCAAATGTATGTTAGTAGGTCAGTTGTTGCATAACAGGACGCTTTGGGTGCCTAGTCACGTTTTTTGTTGCTCTCCGAATTCTGCCCCCTCCCCTCTACCCCGCCCCTTCGAATCCCATTGCAGGAGGGAACCGGAGGGGCGGGGCCGGGATGATGAAGGGGGCGTGGCTCCAGACGTCAAACGCTGTCGGTCCAGACTGACTGAGGATGTAAAATTGGGCCGCGAATCAGAAAAGGCGGAGTGATTGCGGCAACGGAGGGCAACGCGCGCGCATACACAGCCGCAAAAGTGTTTGTTTTGAACAACCGTTCCAAACATGACTTCAGGTGACTCCACAAGAACCAGCTGCGAAAAACCCCTCCGTCATTATTTGCCTTTTTGTTTTCTTTTGTCCAATCACAGTTCAGCCGGTCTGAATCGATATTGGCGGCTGATGTAACTTAAAGCATATTGGCAATGGGACTGGATCTTGACCCAATCAGCTCCCTGGCCCTCGGTATTTTCTCTGTCCTCTAAAGGGGCTGAGAGGTCAGCGCAAAACCTGCCGCAGCCGACTCTGACAACAGGCCAAATACAATTTCAGCAATCTGCACAGATTCGGGGACTTGATTTACATTTAATTATCATGACAGAAATATGGATTCAACAACTCCACATTGGCATGCTTTTATGTCGTGTTTTTGTCTCATCCGGTTGCGTTTGGCAGAGGTGAATAGAACGTTGACATCTCAAAGCCTAGACCGACCGTTCCAGGGTTCATCAGAGCAGGCCTACGTTTCGCGTTTTTCTCCGGTGTTCATCTTGCCCCGCGTAGCGTCGAAAAACCCAGCTGCTATTGAAGCTCGTGTCGTGATTCAGCTTGATTGCAAGCGGCAATGCGCATGCTGGCAGACTCGGCGTGTGGAAACGATGAGAGTGAAACTGCTTCGCCGTGGTGCAACAAGTCGACTTTGTGTCACTGAGGAGCCGGAACTGTCGGGCGGCCCAAATAGTTGAGCGGCTATCAAACGTGACCGGCGCAGCATATTGGGTTGAGAACAAAGTGCTTTGTTAACGCAGACCATATTTGAATTGCACAATGCGAAGGCTGCAGTTTGCATGCCGGTGTGTGCGCGCGTCTTCCCGCCAGGTGTGAATGCTGTGATGAGAGTGGAGGTTATACAGTACTGTCACCCACGCCCCAAAAGACCTTCCTTTTAAGGAGATCAGGATGTTGTCGCAGGTGACGAGTTTTTCTCAAAGTAGCGTTACAGCCGTCATAACTTCAGTGGTATTTTTTTTTTAAATTTTTTTTTTTGCAGCCTGGGATGGTTTGTTGTCTTCCACCGCGGAAGGCAACAGTTCTTCTGACGAAACAATGGCAGGAAACTGTCAGTTAAGACTCCACACATTTTATACCCTTCTCGCCCATTGCACTCCCCATGATTGCCGCCCAAAACGTTCATCCAATAGCTACTTGCCGATGGCGCGGTCATTTAAAAAGAAAAAACATCCGCCCACCGACAGCGTCTTTTTTTTTTTTCAATGGAGCTTCGTCTTCCTCACCGTGCTGATTTTTTTTTTCTTCATGTTTTCCTTTTTGCGAGGCATTGGACCATTTCACATATTATGCATAAAAACATCCTTCTTTAGTCATTTTCACGGAATGGGGCTCACCTGGGCAGCCTCATCTAGTTTTGAAAATTGGCAAATTCAAATCTCGACTGTGGTCTTCCTTTAGTGGAGTTTCATCTGCTCGCATGGGCTTTCTACCGGCACCCTTTGCTTCCTCTCGTATTCCCAACCCAACTCGAGTATTGATCTCTACTTCAATTCTAGCTGCATCATACTTCGGCTCTACCTTTCGTTTAATCCGATGACCGTAAAAACTAGCTTGAGGTATTGTTTGTCCACGCAAGATATTCTATGCGCGAGTTTTGCAAATTAGAAACGGGTACGCATGCGCAAGGGTGAGCCTCACTAAATGTGACATTCAACCAGTATCATCCGCACGTTTGATTTAGAGACTTAAGCGTATTTAAATTTGGATTTCAAAAAGGGACGATCTGGAATGTCACTCTTTGTTTTCCCTCCGCGGATGAAGGAGACAAATAGCACCGAAGGAGCCCAAGCATTGGCCGCGTGTGCACATGGATGCCCCTCCCCCATAAAAACACACATTCTCTGTCTCAACATCCTTCCTTTCTTTTTTTTTTTTCCACCCCATCCTTATCCCCACCCGAGCAGCTCCCCCCCCCCTCCCCAGTTCTGTCTGCAAGCGTTCCCATGGCAACTGTCGCATTGCCTGCCTAGCAACAGGCTTTATCCTTTGACTGAAAAAAAAAAAGGGTGGTGGTGGTGGTGGGGGCAACAGATTGGGGGAAAGAGGGGGTTGTGAGAATTACGTAGATGGGAGTAGTAACATAATGCAGCGGCTTCATTAAATCGCATTCCTTTCTCCTTCCTGCTCCACACCTGCAGCATCTGTCGCGTATCGGCGGCCTCCTTACCTTTCCGTTCCACCGCAAGATTATGCATTTTATTTTAAAAATAGAACTCTCAAACGTGTGAGAAAATCGTTGTTACACCCATGTTGAGCAGGTCATGTTCTTTGAGGGCGTACCACACTTCACCCCCAAAGTCAGCTAGGGACGGCCTTCAGCTCCAGGTCAGCAACCGACCCTGAGGGAGGATAAACTCGACATAACGTGGATGAATTTACCTGGTTTGGCTTACACAAATATTGGGGTGGATTAAGTGGAACAAGAACAAAAGGATCGTGCCTTATTTGCATGATGAAAACGAATTTGACTCGACAGTGACCCTCAATGCTGCTGTCTTTGCCGCCCCCTGGCGGACAACAAAACGAAAATGTAAGGAACCCAACCAATTGACTCTGTGAGTGAGACGAGAAACGGGTGTTTTCAGAGTCGCAAACGAATATTAATATTCATACTAGATCCCAGAGATGGTCAGTTTTGTGTTGGACTTTGTGATTTGCATTTCATATTTTCGCACTGGGTGATATTTGGATGGACTCGATTGACTGAGACGTGAACATGAACCGTCATACGATCGTCGTGACTTTATCAAATGTTTATTTGAGTTGAAATAAAAATATACAGACAACATTTCAACTTGAATAGAGAAGTTGACAAACAACAGACGGTAACAGTGTTCGACTGCTTTGCTTGAGAATAAACACGTAGTGCGTCGATAAACGTCAGTTAACACACCGAAGGAAACTCGAGTCTCGTGTTTGTCTGAGTTTACCTCGATCTTGCGTGTACCTGCTATCTGCTATCGGTTTCCAGTGATTGAGCTGACTTGTCTCAACAGCGCAAAGCTTTTGCAATCTTATGAGGTCGCGACGACAAACTCTTGCTTGCCGAAAATGTTGAGACGGTGCCGTGTTATCTGCAGTCTTGAGTTGTCACAGTGCATCGGAGAATCCAAATGAAAGTACAGTGAACTTCCGCACATCTCGTGGGTCAGCATTTGTGAATTTTTTTTTTTTTTTGGGTAGGGGGTTTGGGGGCACTGCCCTCTGTTATTTTCTTCAAAAAAAAAAAACCGTACCTATTCAAGTCATTAAAGTATTACTTTGCAGCCTTCTTGTGGCAATTTTTTGCTATTCCCCAAATGACCGCGAATAGCGGGAGAGCATTCATTGTCCATCTGACGCAGAAAAAGAAGCTCCATGTCCGGGGTGTGCAACCTAAACAGCAGACTACAGGAGGGATAGAGCTCGGCAGTTATGACAAACTAATGCAGTCTTTGAACAACAAAAAAAAAAAAACCCAAAAATTGTTCGAGGTTTCAGTTCAAAGAGTCAACGGTGATCTTTCAGAAAGATTTCCTGAAGGAGGAGGGCTTCCTAGTTGACGTTGGCCATGAGCTGCTCGGTGAAAAGTTTCTTCAGCTGAGCCACTTCCTCGCTCAAAGAGCTGAGCTGAGACTTCAGGTAGTTGTTCTCGCGCTGAGACTTGACCTCTGCGTGTCCTTGAGCAGGAGGCTGCAGGCTGAAGTTTGGGGGCGAGGGGACATACTGGGGCGACTGTCTTCCCCTCCTGCCTCCGTCGCCCTGCAGAGGAAGCCAGGGGCCCGGGTGCCCCTCTCCTATTTGGCCCCTCATCAGTTCCGGGCCATCGGGGCTCTCTCGCGGGACCTCTGCCGCGGGAGGTGCCGGGCTGCGTCGAGTGCTGTTGGGATCGCCCGTCGCATCGCTGGCCTCACTGTTCCCGGGTGTTTTGAAACGCAGTTTATGGGGGAGGTTCTTCATAGCCTCGGCGTGGTCCACCCTATGGTGGGGGGCATCGGCAGAGGACGGGTAGGGGTCCGAGGTCGTCTCCTCCGCTCTGCGCGGGGAGGATTTCTCATGGTCACTGAGCCGGTCTTCGAAGTCGACCGGGCTTCCGACACCGGACCCTCCTGGAGTGGAAAACCCGGAATCTTCGGACAGGTTGCCACCGTCTCCGCAGCCCCGCCCGCTCGGCCGGATGTCGCCGTGCGCCGATGAGGAGTTGAGGAGATAATAGTGGGGAGTCGCACTCGGAGGGGTGTGCGGAGGAGCCGCGGAGAGGGGCAGGATGGGCGCGTCGGAAGGGTCTTTGACCAAACCGAATCGGAACTTGAGAGCCAACAGCTCGGCCCTGAGGCGAGCGTTCTCCTCCAGCAGGGCCAGCACGCGACTCTCCAAGACCATGTCGTTCACGCGGCGCTTTTCCCGCGAGCGCTTGGCCGCCTCGTTGTTCTTTTTCCTCTTGTCCCAGTAGCCTTCGTCCTTCTTCTCCAGCGGGATGAACTCCCGCTTGCGCCGGATGCTGGACGAGGGACTTTCTTTGCGCTTGACGGTGGCGGTGCGCCCCAGCAGGGAGCGAGCCAACAGGTTGCCGGAGGTCAGGACGGACATGCGATCGTCTGGGTAGGACCGAATGACTCCTTCTCCTTCTCCCGAGGATTTCAGTGGCTGGAGGTTCGCTCCATCCCGCTGCATCCTCATCTCCCGGGATACCTCCTCAAACATTGCGTTGATGTCAAAGAGCAGCAACAGTGCAACCTAGTGGCGATAGAGACACAACGGAGGGATTTGAACGCTTACGCAACAGCCATTACAACACGATATTATGTAACTCTATTACACTACTCCCACGGAAAGTGGAGCAAGGCGTACCGTAATATGTGATCGATATGTGCTCATGCCTGATGTTACCCGACACTAAGCCGGCGTTGTGGCGTAACAGTTCTTTTTTTTTTTTTTTTTTTTAATGTTAAATTAGCCTGCATGACTTTGACCTACATTTTCATTTCGCTTAACCCGTCAACAGAAAGCGCTCGCTCTCCTCCGTCCTTAAAAATAGACTGAAATTCCGGTCATCCGCCAAAAGGACGACCGACCCACTTGTGACGGGAACACGCCGATCGCCCGCCGGGGTCAGTCCAGACGCGAACAGACCGCAGCCGTTCAGCTCACGCCAAAGCAGACCCCCCCCCCTCCCGTCACATCCTTCTCACCTAAAGTCAGACCACGCCAGCGCATTTGGCACTTCTCTGACTCGGATACATTTGGAAACTATTAGTGCGTCCACAAAATCGAAGAATCGATTAAAAACTAAAATAACAACATGCATTGCTGACTTAAACAACACCAATAATAATAATAATAATCATGGAAATAGTTGTACCTGCGATGGGAATTCGGTGCTCTCCGGCCCCTACGCGCTCGATGCAGATGCTGTCGGCTCGGTTATGTGACTTAATATGATCGGCCGTACGGGTCGTTCTTGACTCTGCCCCACTTGGAAGAGCGCTGCGGCTTATTTGTAGCACGGACTTCAGCTCGGGACGGTCTCTCCTCGCATGAACCAACCGGGCCCCGTTGAGGTACAAATTGGACGCTCTGGGACCGCCTTCCAACCAAACGACCTCTCTCGTAAGCCCCCCCCCCCCCGCGTCCACCGCCTGTGCTCCCGACTGTCGCCGCAAATAGCAGATGCCGCCGTCATCTGACCTCATCGACTCCTCCCACCGCCGGATAAACGCGTCATCGTGAAGCAATGTTACGCCACTGCAACGCTCGGTCGAGAATCTGAAATGTCTCTCTCGAAAGCATGAATGAGCTGTGCACAATTATCGGTAGCGGGAAAGAGTTGCTCTAGCAGAATTGAAAAAAAAAAAAGAGATATTTTTTCATGTCTTAAAGAAAAATATCCATCCCATGACACCCCAGCATGATCTGATCTGATCAATGACCGTGGGCATGCTGGAGCCTATACGTGTGTGTGGGGGCGTGGGGGTTTTGACGAGGGGGTAACCTGAACTGGTTGCCAGCCAAGCACGGAGCGCACGTAGGCAAACAAGCATCCCTGCTCTGTGCATGTTTTTGGTTTTGCGGGAGGAAAGCCGAGTACCAGATGGCGGCGGCACTGGCGCTTGCCTATGGCAGGTAGCCTTTGCTGACTGTATGTTGTCAGAGATGGAGTCGGAGCACTGCAGGTGTTTGTTTCATGTCTTCGAAAATGATTTTTTTTTTCTTCATAATGTACATACACGTTTTTTGCAGTTGACATGTTTCAGACTGTATGACGTTCTGTGTGTTAAGCGTCGCAGTTGTCCCTCCAGGTATGTTGTAACGAGGCTCGACTGTAACGCTCTTCAAATGAAACGTTATTTTGCCCATGCTGACGCTTAGTGTAGACACCCCCCGCCCCCACACACACACAACACGTATGGTAAAGGTGGGCAGGTAAACGACGCTACTCAAGCAACTCGAAACACTTCTCAGGATGCACTTCTGCATCACTGCAAATTACAATCACGATTTAAAAAAAAAAAGAAGAAAAAAACACCACAAAATAAAACGTTGTGTGTTAAGTTGAAACCTCTACGGCAGCGTCATTTTTCATCATGACTGCCAATTTTGATTTGAAACGCCAACTTGACTCGTTGCTGGCCGCTAGGCAGCAAGCGACAATTAGTAAGCGAAGTATTGTGACTCGGTGTCAAACGGCTCAACGGACCTGTTTTGTTGCGAAAGGATGATGTATGCGCTTTGAACGACAAGGCACTCCCCTGACGGTCTCATGTCACATAAGTCAACCGCCTGAGCAAGCAAACATGTTTACGTTTGTCGTGAGGCAAACTTTGGGCCCCATTCCCGTCATTGTTTGGCCAGCTTGATATCTTCATATCGGCTTTTCAGTCACACGACAGGACCTAAGGATTTGTTAATCCGAAAAAAGAAAAAAAAATCTGTTTGCCATCTCTTTTGTATGTCCTATTAGTGGGATATTTTGAAATAATAACATGCAGTTCCAGAACAACCATTGCAGGGCTCAGTAGCAATTTCTACATTGAAAGAACACAGCAGGGCTTTCTGAAGAACCGAAATCTTCAGGGTCACAGTGACTGTTGGCTTTACACAACAGGAAGTCGATTACATCACAGGTCTGCTTGCCTTACGAAAGAAATGTAACACTCGGAGTTCTACTTTTGAAGGCGGCCTTGCATCAGGCTTTTTTTTTTTTTAAATGGTTGCGAGTCTTTCGCATGCCATTCTCTTAGGTGTGTCAACATTGTGGACACAAGACCAGAAAAAAAAAGTACATTCTGTAGTTATGGACTAATTCAACAAGACTTCATCACATTTACATAATGCTTCATCGACATGAGCCTGCAATGTTTTTCTAATGCGTAACGAGGCAAGTCTGTCGTGAACTCAAGCCAATGAACCCGCTAAGAGAAGAAACTGAAGTCAGTCAAGAAGTTCGGCGAGTTTCAGTTGAAATTCTTGACATTCAAGTTCCCGAATGGAACGGCCGACTTGTTTCTTCGACCCGAAATAAACCCGCAGAATCCGAGAAACACGTCAGCCAAAGAATTTACAAGAGGGCTGCGAGGTGACTTGCTTCGAGCTGTAAACTAAACTCGCGCTTTAAACAAACAAAAGCAAAAGAGGAAGCAGCGAGGCTTACATCAGCTGATGAACGGGCTGGCAAATAGCGAAGGGGCGAGCTTCATCTTGCTGCGACACAAAGGACCAATGATGGGATATATTTTCACCAGAGATGAATTTCACAACTCGCTTAAAGCAGCAATAGGCGAACCGTGCAGTGATGCAGTCTCACCTTGAGACTTTTAAAACGTTTAAGTCTGACAAAATGCACAAAGTACAGCGACGTCCCCATTTTGATTAAAAAAACAAACAAAAAAACGACCATGTATAGTAAAGCGTTTCTAGACAAAAAAAGCGAACATGTATAGTAAGGCGTTTTTACATGGGAAAAAAACTACGGTAATTGAAATCAGGATTACTGCGGTGTTACTGTCACACCGATTGTACTGAGCGGCTTCGGCGAAAATGAGCTTCTCTTGTTGCCATGTCACCACCGCGTCACAGTGAATACCAAGTGTGGTTCGAGGGTTAGCATCGTATTTGTCATGTTTACGTCATGCTTAGTACGCATTTACTTGGGTGTTTGATTTCACGCTTGATGTTCTCCAATATACATGACGCGGGGTATTTTCTCGTCTATACAGAGCGTATCTTTATTCAGAGGAGTCTCACCTCAGCAGCACTGGGCAACAAAGGGGTGTTACACAAGCCATAAGCAAGACGGGGAGATGGCAAGCGCCCGCAAATTCTCGTTACGAAAACAACCCGCCGGGTGCCAACAGATTTCCAGTTTGGAGATGCTTGCGAAAGTTGACCGAGAAGGCCAGGTTACATCGCGTCCCCCCCGTAGGAGCCGATTTCCACCCCGAAATAGACCGGGAGCAAAGTCGTTGCAAAAGGGCAACAGGGTGGCTGACATAGTTAGCCCATCGCAGAAAGGAGGGCAGAATCTACGCTAGCATTTGTTCATTTGTGCACCTTTTCTCATTTTGCCCTCACACCCGGACGACCCGTGCTCACGTCTTCATGGTGAAGCTTGTAAAATCTGCCGCAGGGGCACAACGCGCTGCGACAACAGAGCAGCGGCAAAGTAGACCGAGGCTTGGCCTACTTTTTGCGGCCCGAATAAGGTTACCTAATGTGATAATACCCAGTGGCATTCACGAGCTGAAGGCCAATTGTCTGTTATGTCAGGCTCTGACAAAACAGAGTGACAAAAGCAAACTCGAGAAACAGTGCGCAAGTTCACATCTAACTGTGACACCAGCATACCTCGCTCATTCGTCACCATCTCTCTCTCTATCTCTGTACATATCGATACATCTGGATCCACACATAAAATTTATTGATTTTTTTGCTGCTATCTTCTTTATCAATGACCGTCGATTGTGTTTCTTTTTTTCTTGCTGAAAGATGTGGAAGACAACTGCTTCCTGAATTCTTCTCCTGCCGGTGGGACATGCTGGGAACCCCTCACCAGGGAGACGTCCAGGAAGCACCCGAACCAGATGTAAGGCGTTTTTGGTCGAAAAAACCCCGACCATGTATAGTAAGGCGTTTTTCGCCGAAAAAAAAATCTACGCTAGCATGTGTTCATTTGTGCACCTTTTCTCATTTTGCCCTCACACCCGGACGACCCGTGCTCACGTCTTCATGGTGAAGCTTGTAAAATCTGCCGCAGGGGCACAATGTGCTGCGACAACAGAGCAACAGCAAAGTAGACCGAGGCTTGGCCTACTTTTTGCGGCCCGAATAAGGTTACCTAATGTGATAATACCCAGTGGCATTCACGAGCTGCAGCCAATTGTCTGTTATGTCAGGCTCTGAAGAGTGACAAAAGCAAACTCGAGAAACAGTGCGCAAGTTCACATCTAACTGTGACACCAGCATACCTCGCTCATTCGCCACCATCTCTCTCTCTATCTCTGTACATATCGATACATCTGGATCCACACATAAAATGTATTGATTTTTTTGCTGCTATCTTCTTTATCAATGACCGTCGATTGTGTTTCTTTTTTTCTTGCTGAAAGATGTGGAAGACAACTGCTTCCTGAATTCTTCTCGTGCCGGTGGGACATGCTGGGAACCCCTCACCAGGGAGACGTCCAGGAAGCACCCGAACCAGATGCCCAAGCCACCTCATCTGGCTCTTCTCGGCGTGGAGGAGCAGCGGCTCGACTCCGAGTTCCTCCCGGATGAACGAGCTTCCCAACCGATCCTCAAAGCCTCCCGGCGGTCGGTGTCCATGAACGAGCTTTTGCTTCGACGTCCACCCAAGCTGCGTTCTTGCTCACCCGTCAGCTGCCTCCGGAGTCACCCAGACCAAGATGGCTCGGCCAGGATGCGACTCCTTCATCATCTTGACGGCACATATGCAGATTTAGAAAGCTTTATTTGAAGACGATTAAGGGAAAATCTATAAATAGAAAGAACCATATTTTGCGGTCACGATATTGTTTGTTTGTTTGTTTGTTTGTTTATTGAACATAAAACATATATACAGTAATAATTTGACAGAAAATAAGGTAGATTAAAAAAAGTAAAAAGAAAGAAATCAATCTTCATTCAACACAGTTATTATGTTCAAGGGAGTAGGAAGAAGTAAAAAACTTATCTAGTCCTACCCCGTTATGTGATTGTATCTAATAAATCATTTTTATATCAATCAGAAAAGTAAGAAGAAAGAAGTCTCCATTAAGGCTCATACTTTACCCTTAACCGTGATATTTTTACAACTTTTGGTTTGTATCGGGATTATATACTTCCACACCCTGACACTCTTGTGTCAATTTTCTCTTAAATTCATAATGGATATTTATATACCTTTCTCTATTTATCAACTTAGTTCTGATTTATCATTATATTTAATGTTTTGAATTTATCATTTTAACTCTGATTGATGTAGGTTGTTTGTACTATTTTTTTGAATTTGTTTTTTAACTCAGCAAGCGATTTACTCATTTTCAGGTCCGTTTCGAGATTATTCCACAGATTAACACCTTTGATAGATACACTTCTTTGCTTGATGTTTGTTCTTGTTTTGAGTTTTTTGAATAAGTTGGTACCTCTTAAATCATAGCTGCTTTCTCGAATTTCGAAAAACTTCTGAATGTTTTGGCAGAGCAGGTTATTGTGTGCTTTGTACATTAATTGGGCGATTTTAAAGTCAACCAGGTCATAAAATTTCATCGTATTTAATTTGATAAATAGTGGATTTGTGGGTTCCGTATATTTTGATCTATTAATAATTCGAATTGCTTTTTTTTGTAGGTTGAGAATAGGGAGTGTGTTTGTTTTGCAGGCATTTCCCCATATTTCCACACAGTAGGTCATATATGGTAATAATAATGAAGTGTACAATGTGTACAATGATCTCTTATTTAGCACTTCCTTGGTTTTGTAGAGGATCCCTACGGTTTTGGCTATTTTTCTTTTTACGTTATCGATATGTGGCTTCCAACATAGTTTTGAGTCTATTACTAATCCGAGAAACTTGGTTTCATACGCTCTTTCTATCTCAATTGAGTTTACCATAATTTTAGCTTGGTGTTTGATTGGTCTTGTGCCAAAAACAATTAACTTCGATTTTTTCAGGTTAAGTGACAATTTATTTCTGTCGAACCAGTTTTTTAATTTGTTTAATTCGTTTTCTACGGTTGTCAGGAGCTGTTTCAGATTTATTCCAGAACAGTAGAAAGTTGTATCATCAGCAAATAGGACACATTTAAATTGTTTTGAGACCTTGCAGATATCATTTATATATAAGATGAATAGTTTTGGACCAAGCACTGACCCCTGAGGAACTCCGTGAGTGATTTTTAGTTGATTAGTTTTTTTATTGTTGAGTTGCACGTACTGATATCTGTTTTCTAAATAACTTTTTATCCATTTATAAGCTACACCTCTAATGCCATATCTTTCTAGTTTTTTCAATAATATACTGTGATCTATTGTGTCAAAAGCTTTTTTTAGATCTAGGAAAACCCCAACAGTAAATTCTTTGTTGTCTATATTAGTGGCTATTGCTTCCACAAACTCCATAACTGCCATTGAGGTGGTCCGTTTTTCCCTGAAGCCATATTGATTCTCACTTAACAGCGCATGCTTTTGTATAAAGCTATCAAGTCTGCGAGAAAATAGTTTTTCTAATATTTTTGAAAATTGTGGTAGTAGTGATATTGGTCTATAATTTGTAAACCGATGTCTTTCTCCACTTTTATAGATTGGAATAACTTTAGCAATTTTCATTTTTGATGGAAAGATACCAGCTTTGAATGACAGGTTGCATATGTGCGTGAAAGGTCGCACTACATATTCTATAATCTGCTTTATTATTGTCATGTCAATATTAAAGCAATCAGTTGACTTTTTATTTTTAAAAGTTTTTATAATATTTGATACTTCTTCTTGTTTTACAGCAGTAAGGAACATCGTGGAGGAGTTTTTTTCTACATATCTATCTATTTCAAACAAGTTTGTTGGATCAGGAATTTGTTTTGCTAGGTTACTGCCGATGTTGACAAAATACTCATTAAATTCAGTTGCTATTTCTGCAGTTTTTTCCAAAATAGTATTGGTCTTGTGCCAAAAACAATTAACTTCGATTTTTTCAGGTTAAGTGACAATTTATTTCTGTCGAACCAGTTTTTTAATTTGTTTAATTCGTTTTCTACGGTTGTCAGGAGCTGTTTCAGATTTATTCCAGAACAGTAGAAAGTTGTATCATCAGCAAATAGGACACATTTAAATTGTTTTGAGACCTTGCAGATATCATTTATATATAAGATGAATAGTTTTGGACCAAGCACTGACCCCTGAGGAACTCCGTGAGTGATTTTTAGTTGATTAGTTTTTTTATTGTTGAGTTGCACGTACTGATATCTGTTTTCTAAATAACTTTTTATCCATTTATAAGCTACACCTCTAATGCCATATCTTTCTAGTTTTTTCAATAATATACTGTGATCTATTGTGTCAAAAGCTTTTTTTAGATCTAGGAAAACCCCAACAGTAAATTCTTTGTTGTCTATATTAGTGGCTATTGCTTCCACAAACTCCATAACTGCCATTGAGGTGGTCCGTTTTTCCCTGAAGCCATATTGATTCTCACTTAACAGCGCATGCTTTTGTATAAAGCTATCAAGTCTGCGAGAAAATAGTTTTTCTAATATTTTTGAAAATTGTGGTAGTAGTGATATTGGTCTATAATTTGTAAACCGATGTCTTTCTCCACTTTTATAGATTGGAATAACTTTAGCAATTTTCATTTTTGATGGAAAGATACCAGCTTTGAATGACAGGTTGCATATGTGCGTGAAAGGTCGCACTACATATTCTATAATCTGCTTTATTATTGTCATGTCAATATTAAAGCAATCAGTTGACTTTTTATTTTTAAAAGTTTTTATAATATTTGATACTTCTTCTTGTTTTACAGCAGTAAGGAACATCGTGGAGGAGTTTTTTTCTACATATCTATCTATTTCAAACAAGTTTGTTGGATCAGGAATTTGTTTTGCTAGGTTACTGCCGATGTTGACAAAATACTCATTAAATTCAGTTGCTATTTCTGCAGTTTTTTCCAAAATAGTATTGGTCTTGTGCCAAAAACAATTAACTTCGATTTTTTCAGGTTAAGTGACAATTTATTTCTGTCGAACCAGTTTTTTAATTTGTTTAATTCGTTTTCTACGGTTGTCAGGAGCTGTTTCAGATTTATTCCAGAACAGTAGAAAGTTGTATCATCAGCAAATAGGACACATTTAAATTGTTTTGAGACCTTGCAGATATCATTTATATATAAGATGAATAGTTTTGGACCAAGCACTGACCCCTGAGGAACTCCGTGAGTGATTTTTAGTTGATTAGTTTTTTTATTGTTGAGTTGCACGTACTGATATCTGTTTTCTAAATAACTTTTTATCCATTTATAAGCTACACCTCTAATGCCATATCTTTCTAGTTTTTTCAATAATATACTGTGATCTATTGTGTCAAAAGCTTTTTTTAGATCTAGGAAAACCCCAACAGTAAATTCTTTGTTGTCTATATTAGTGGCTATTGCTTCCACAAACTCCATAACTGCCATTGAGGTGGTCCGTTTTTCCCTGAAGCCATATTGATTCTCACTTAACAGCGCATGCTTTTGTATAAAGCTATCAAGTCTGCGAGAAAATAGTTTTTCTAATATTTTTGAAAATTGTGGTAGTAGTGATATTGGTCTATAATTTGTAAACCGATGTCTTTCTCCACTTTTATAGATTGGAATAACTTTAGCAATTTTCATTTTTGATGGAAAGATACCAGCTTTGAATGACAGGTTGCATATGTGCGTGAAAGGTCGCACTACATATTCTATAATCTGCTTTATTATTGTCATGTCAATATTAAAGCAATCAGTTGACTTTTTATTTTGACTTTTTATACGATATGTTTTGAAGTGAAAGAAAAAATAAATACGAATGCTTTTACACCAAAACGCATTTATATAACGGCATGGAGTCAAGCCCCCATCATGCACTGGACTGATGTTTTGGTGGAGCTATAAATAAGCCATGAGTCATTTTGCTCGACTTGGGGTTCGGTTTCATAACAAGGGGAGTGTGAGTGCTGCATGCGCTTTTTTCCCCCCCGCAAATTTCTGGTGGTTTGTCAGGTCAACTACAAACGTGCTTCCTCTGTCCAGCCTGCTTATCACATCACACTTTCTGTCTTAGTGCACCGAAAATCAGAGGTAGACCGTTTGGAAAGGAAGAAAGCACATCCAAGACAGATGGCGAGAGCCTCCGAACCTGCTTTCCTCCCAACGATTCTATTCTTAGCCTTTGAAATACGTCACACCGTTGCCAACGCAACCCCGTTTGATGGTTTGGGGAGGGGAGATGGGTTGGGTCATGAAATGCACACAGGACTCAAATAAAAGAAAAGAAAGTGAATGCAGGACAAACGAGAGATTTTTTTTCTCGAACCACTTAAAGAATCACCATCAGTATTCTTAGAACTGTCAAAGTAAACCATCCATCGGCCCAGGATGCAGCTGGCCTCTCGCCCCAAATCAGCCGGCATAGGCTCCAGCAGGCCAGCGCCCCCGGTGAGAGCGAAGTGCTTCGGATGATGGATTGATCGACGGATGAAAATGTGCAAGCTGCTGCTGTGACAGAACACTGTAAATGGTTGGCTCAAAAGACGTCTTTAATTTGGGGACAAAGGGCTCATTCAGACGAGCGCAAAACCATCCCCGGTTATGTAAAATGTTTTGCAGTTGCATAAGCTGTTCCGAATCACATATCGTGCACCGTGTACTTTTGTTTTCAGTCCAGCATACCGCTGGCAGTTTTCTGCGCACTCACCCGAATTCTTTTTTGTTCCATTTTGTTTGATTCAATTTGGGTGGCCCGGTGGTCCAGTGGTTAACGTGTCGACCTCACAGTGCAGAGGTTGTGGGTTTGATCCCGGCTCTGGCCTCCCTCTGTGGAGTTTGCATGTTCTCCCTGCGTGGGTTCTCTCCGGGAATAAAACGTGTGAAAATCTGTCTTGGGCTCTTTTTTTAAAATTTTTTTTAATATCCTAAAAACGAAGGTTTGGAATATACTTTATATATCCACTGTAGCCCAATTAAACAATAAAAACATGAAAATAATTCTCAAATGTCAAGAAAAGAGACAACAATGTCCAAAACCCATGTCAGTGAGCGTCACCCATTGGTTTATGTATTGCGCTGACTTGTCAGAGCATCAATGTTGCACTCTTGCAATCTGATCTCACGGAGTGAGACAACAGCAGGAACAATCCAGAGGGGAGAGAGAATCGGAGGGTTTGTTTAGTACAAAGAACAATCGACAGGGCCATTTGAGGTCTGTGCACCGTGTCTGTGTTCCAACGACCCACTGTTCACTTATTCATTACTTTTCAGTGACTTAAGATAGTTGGCATTGAGAACATGCCGTATCATTCGGTGAAGTAAGGACTTTTTACATTCTTCACAAGGACTTTTTTCACCAAGTGCAATGACCATTCACGTTGTCCTCATTTGATGGAACTTGGACTTTCCAATATTTTGTCCATAGCCGTGTGTCCCGTACAAACTTAGGAGAGTGCGATTATTAAATGTGTAAAGAATAAAGTATTCACATGTCCTTGATAGTGTCTGCTGTGTTGGGTCTGTCTGAGTGAAAATGACCATGGATGGTAAGCCGTTTTTAGCCCAAAAAAAACGACAATGTATAGTAAGCCGTTTTTTGCCGAAAATAATGACCATGTATAGTAAGGCGTTTTTCCTGAAAAAAAAAAAAAACGACCATGTATAGTAAGCTGTTTCTTGCCGAAAAAACCCGACCATTTATAGTAAGCCGTTTTTTGCCGAAAAAAACGACCATGTATCGTAAGGCGTTTTTATCCGAAAAAAACGACCATGTATAGCAAGGCGTTTTTAGACGAAAAAAACGACAATGTATAGTAAACCGTTTTTGGCCCAAAAAACCCGACCATGTATAGTAAGGCGTTTTTAGCCGAAAAAAAAGACCATGTATTGTAAGCCGTTTTTTGCCGAAAAAAAAACGACCATGTATAGTAAGGCGTTTTTTGCCCCAGAAAAACGACCATGTATAGTAAGGCGTTTTTCCTGAAAAAACAACAACCATGTATAGTAAGCCGTTTTTTGCCGAAGAAAAACCAACATGTAAAAAAGGCGTTTTTAAGCCGAAAAAAACGACATAGTATAGTAAGGCGTTTTTAGCCCGAAAAAAACGACATAGTATGGTAAGGCGTTTTTAAGCCGAAAAAAAAAACGACATAGTATAGTAAGGCGTTTTTAAGCCGAAAAAAAAAGACATAGTATAGTAGGCCGTTTTTAGGCCAAAAAAACCCACATAGTATAGTAAGGCGTTTTTAAGCCGAAAAAAACGACATAGTATAGTAAGGCGTTTTTAAGCTGAAAAAAACGACATAGTATAGTAAGGCGTTTTTAAGCCGAAAAAAACGACATAGTATAGTAAGGCGTTTTTAGCCCGAAAAAAACGACATAGTATAGTAAGGCGTTTTTAGCCCGAAAAAAACGACATAGTATAGTAAGGCGTTTTTAGCCCGAAAAAAACCACATAGTATAGTAAGGCGTTTTTAAGCCGAAAAAAACGACAGTATAGTAAGGCGTTTTTAAGCCGAAAAAAACCTACATAGTATAGTAAGGCGTTTTTAGGCCGAAAAAACCCCACATAGTATAGTAAGGCGTTTTTAAGCCGAAAAAAATGACATAGTATAGTAAGGCGTTTTTAGACCAAAAAAAAACGACATAGTATAGTAAGGCGTTTTTAAGCCGAAAAAAACGACATAGTATAGTAAGGTGTTTTTAAGCCGAAAAAAACGACATAGTATAGTAAGGCGTTTTTAGCCCGAAAAAAACGACATAGTATAGTAAGGCGTTTTTAAGCCGAAAAAAACGACATAGTATAGTAAGGCGTTTTTAGCCCGAAGAAAACGACATAGTATAGTAAGGCGTTTTTAAGCCGAAAAAAACGACATAGTATAGTAAGGCGTTTTTAAGCCGAAAAAAACGACATAGTATAGTAAGGCGTTTTTAAGCCGAAAAAAATGACATAGTATAGTAAGGCGTTTTTAGCCCGAAAAAAACGAAATTGTTTAGTAAGGCGTTTTTAAGCCGAAAAAAACGACATAGTATAGTAAGGCGTTTTTAGGCCGAAAAAAACGACAGTATAGTAAGGCGTTTTTAGCCCGAAAAAAACGACATAGTATAGTAAGGCGTTTTTAAGCCCGAAAAAAACGACATAGTATAGTAAGGCGTTTTTAGCCCGAAAAAAACGACATAGTATAGTAAGGCGTTTTTAAGCCGAAAAAAACGACATAGTATAGTAAGGCGTTTTTAAGCCGAAAAAAACGACATAGTATAGGCGTTTTTAGGCCGAAAACCCCCCGACATAGTATAGTAAGGCGTTTTTAAGCCGAAAAAAACGACATAGTATAGTAAGGCGTTTTTAAGCCGAAAAAAATGACATAGTATAGTAAGGCGTTTTTAGCCCGAAAAAAACGAAATTGTTTAGTAAGGCGTTTTTAAGCCGAAAAAAACGACATAGTATAGTAAGGCGTTTTTAGGCCGAAAAAAACGACAGTATAGTAAGGCGTTTTTAGCCCGAAAAAAACGACATAGTATAGTAAGGCGTTTTTAAGCCGAAAAAAACGACATAGTATAGTAAGGCCTTTTTAGGCCGAAAAAAACGACATAGTATAGTAAGGCGTTTTTAAGCCGAAAAAAACGACATAGTATAGTAAGGCGTTTTTAAGCCGAAAAAAACGACATAGTATAGTAAGGCGTTTTTAGCCCGAAAAAAACGACATAGTATAGTAAGGCGTTTTTAGCCCGAAAAAAACGACATAGTATAGTAAGGCGTTTTTAGCCCGAGAAAAACGACATAGTATAGTAAGGTGTTTTTAGCCCGAAAAAAACGACATAGTATAGTAAGGCGTTTTTAGGCGTTTTCCATGGTCGTTTTTTTTTGGCAAAAAACAGTTTACGATACATTGCCGTTTTTTTCGTCTTAAAACACCTTACTATACATGGTGGGGGTTTTTTCGGCTAAAAACGCTTTACTATACATGGTCGTTTTTTTGGGGGGAAAAAACGCCTTACTATACATGGTTGTTTTTTTTCGGCAAAAAACGGCTTACTATACATGGACGTTTTTTCGGCAAAAAAACGCCTTACTATACATGGTCGTTTTTTTTGGAAAAAAACACCTTACTATACATGGTCGTTTTTTTTCGGCTAAAAACGCCTTATTATACATGGTTGTTTTTTTCAGCTAAAAATGCCTTACTATATTACATGGTCGTTTTTTTTCGGCTAAAAACGCCTTACTATACATGGTCGTTTTTTTTCAGCTAAAAACGCCTTACTATACATGGTCGTTTTATTCGGCAAAAAACGCCTTACTACACATGGTCGTTTTTTTTTCGGCAAAAAACGGCTTACTATACATGGTCCTTTTTTTCGGCTAAAAACGCCTTACTATATATACATGGTCCTTTTTTTTGGGCTAAAAACGCCTTACTATACATGGTCGTTTTTTTCGGCAAAAACGACTTACTATACATTGTCGTTTTTTTCATCTAAAAACGCCTTACTATACATGGTCGTTTTTTTCGGCTCAAAACGGCTTACAATACATGGTCGTTTTTTTCGGCTAAAAACGCCTTACTATATATGGTCGTTTTTTTTGGGCAAAAAACGCCTTACTATACATGGTCGTTTTTTTCGACTAAAAACGCCTTACTATACATGGTCGTTTTTTCTGCTCGTTTTTTCGGCTAAAAACGCCTTACTATACATGGTCGTTTTTTTCGGCTAAAAACACCTTACTATACAGGGTCGTTTTTTTTTGGGCTAAAAACGCCTTACTATACATGGTCGTTTTTTTCGGCAAAAAACGGCTTACTATACATTGTCGTTTTTTTCATCTAAAACTGCCTTACTATCTATGGTCGTTTTTTTCGGCCCAAAATGCCTTACTATACATGGTCGTTTTTTTCGGCTAAAAACTCCTTACTATACATGGTCGGTTTTTTCGGCTAAAAACATCTTACTATACATGGTCGTTTTTTTCGGCAAAAAACGCCTTACTATACATGGTCGTTTTTTTCGGAAAAAAATGGCTTACTATAAATGTTCGGGGGGTTTTCGGCAAAAAACGGCTTACTATACGGTTCCGGCCCGCGGGCCGTATGTTTGACACCACCGGATTAGGGGATTAGGGTTGGGGTTCAGGGGTTAGGGTTTAGCTGTTAACTTTAGGGTTTAGGGATTAAGGTTAGGAGTTAAGGTAGGGTTAGAGGTTAGGGTGGGGTTAGTGGTTTGGGTTAATGGGTTCGGTGCCAGGGTTTGAGGGTTAGGGTTTAGGGTTGAGGTAGGGGTTCGGGTGTTGGAGTAGGGGTTAGGGTTATGGGGTTAGAGGGTTAGAGTTGAGGTTAGGGTTGGGTTAAGGGTTTAGAGTTTAGGGTTGGGGTCTGGGTTAGAGGGTTAGGGTGTTGGGGTCGGGGTTCGGGTTATGGGGATAAGGTTAGGGTTGGGTTAGGTTTGGGGTTAGGGGTTAGAGTTATGGTTTCGGGTTAAATGTTAGGGTTTGTGCTAGGGGTTAGATTTTGGGTAGAATTTCAGGTTAGGGTTTAGGTTTTGGATTAGGTGTTAGGTTAGGGTTTAAATTAGGGTTAGGGGTTATGGTTAAGGGTTAGGCTTCGGTTCAGGTTTCGGGTTACCAGTTAGGTTATGGTTAGGGTTTACGGGTTCGGATTTAGGGTTAGGTTCCGGGGTAGTTGTTTGTTTAGGTTTAGGGTTAAGTGTTAGGGGTTAGGAGTTAGGGTTCGGTTCAGGTGTTTGCATTTGGGTTTAGGTTTAGGGTTACGTTGCAAATATGTGCACGTTTTCCCATGCCTGCGTCGGTTTTCTCCTGGTACGATCAGCTCATCAGCAAGCTCTGTCGAATTCTGAAATGATCATGATCCATTGAACCCGGTGTGTTGGAGTAGGCAGAGCTCAAACAGGTGATTTAGAAGAAGAGGATATTCAAAAAAGAAGGCGTCAAGCCACACTGACACAGAGAACCACAGACCACAAAGAGCCTGAACAAAAAAACATCCATGTCGATTTTCTCATGCTCTTGTTTTGTTCCTTTTTCCTTCAAGAACACTTGATGAATCATCAGAATCCGGCTTGGCTCAGTGTGGCAACTTTTGAGGAAGGTACCACCCACACTCTTGCACAGACTGTTCCAGATGTTCTTTCAAGCAGTGCGCATGATGACCTGTTCTTATTTCATGATGTAAGTGACTCATCATTAGATCATTTACAAAGGTTACATAACAGTACTGTATGTTCCCGCCTCTGCTTCCGGTATGTGACTGCACATTGCGTAAGTTATCTTCATCATCAGTATGCGGTAACAATAAAATATTTGGGTGCCTGGATGTGCCTGCGTCAGTCAGTGGTTCCTCTGAACTCCCATTCTGCCCACCCCCGACACACACGCTCCCAATTACAACTTTAACATTTTCATGGACATCCACTAAGATATCCAGATGTCTATGTGTTGTCGGTTGACTTCCACAGCTCTCGACCGCAGTCTTCATAATCACGTCCAACACTTTGGCTTCTGCGAGGAATCGAGGTCATACTGCCCCCTCTTGGTGAATAATTGAAATGCCTCAAATCCATCCGTACACAGTATTGTAGTTTGCAAAATTATTTCCAGTGGAGACGTGCACAGGACTCAGCTTTTATTTCTGGTGCAAAGCAGCCGTAGGCTATAGTAGTTATGATTGTTTTAACTCCAAACTACCAAACACAAAAGCATAACTCATATCAAATTGTGAGTTCAAACAGAAGAGTAAAATAATTCAATTTTGTCAATAGCACGCTGGGTGGGTTTGCTTCATTGAGCAGGTGTAGAACAGTAATCTACTAATAGTACTGCTAATTATTATTTCAGCTTTTGAGTCATGTTGCTCTTTGATCTGTTTGGACTGTAGGAGCGGTCGGTCCTTTTGTGCCGCCGGCTGCCCGCCGCGCATCTGACCCAACTCCCAGCGTGGCCACAGAGGAGACGGCCGACTTCCTGCTCAGTGCACGCTGGGCCCCTGTGGCGATGAGTCAAGTGGCGGAGACTACTTTCCTGTTTTGTCACAACCCAAAACTGAAAAGCGACATCAGAGTCACTCGCATTCCAGGCGGCATTGCGGAAACAAATTGTCTGAGCTAATCCTTCAAATCTGCCGTGAGTGCCGACCCCCGCGGGACAACAAACTAATCCAGAGCGTCACGTTAACGCTAACTTTGCATTAGCGTCCGTTTTATCTGCTAGGTGCAAACACAAAACAACGTTCGTGACCTTTGGCCCCGTAGCCAATTTCATTATGTGCAGTGACAAAAGCTTTCATTGTTTTTCTATTCTCTCAGGTTTGCCTGTCCGACAAATTGTCCGTAGAGGATGGGGAAGACGTTTCCAATATTGGCCTTCTGATCACAAGTATCCTGCCGTGCGGGGATGGCCGGCGGGAGCGGCTTCGTGAGAAAGGAACAAGCTGCCGACCTTTCTGGATGGTGCGAGGCGGGCGACCAATACTCAGACTCGCGCTTTGACCGATCGCAATCGCAAAATGGATGCGGAGTTGGAGTCGTGTTTATCTGTAAACTTTACAAGTGGGTACAATCAAGGAACCTGAAATAAAAAATAGGTGCCGTTACAGACATATTTTCAGTCCACACTAATGTTGTTTGTCTTTGTTTTTGCCGCTCTTCCTTCCACCTCTTTCCTTTGGTGACAGAGCTGAGTGAGGCGTTTGCAGCCGTGCGGCGCATGGTGACTTGGCTGCCTTTCTCCTCTAGGGGGAGGAAGTGCCCTTGGCTTTTTTTTTTTTTTTTGTAAGTGTGCCGAATGAAGCTGCCCGCACACATTGACTGTAGGCTAGCAACGTTATGACGCTAGGAGTCAAATGCAGGGAACAGATGGGCAGAAGAGTCCAATGCGTGTCCGTCGAGTTCATGGGGCCTCAATGATGCGTTCCACTTGGTAGGTAAGAAAATACATCGAAATATGTAGGATGAAATGAGATCACGTCTTACATGACAGAGCAACAATGACAGGTCTTGCGCTTGGAAGGGCCTTTTCGCTCTTCAACAGCGGGGCAGGATGCTTCCCGATTAGCATGATCTTCCTGGACTTGAGGTGTTTGATCTTTTCCCTTCTGGGGAACGCCCTGATCCATTTCACTTTCACTCTCTTCTCGATTTGCGACGCGGGGTTCTTCTCCGTCATCCGCCATCATCACTCTTTCCGCAATGAGCATGTCTGGGTTTTCTTGGGCGGTCGTAGAATCAGCGTAGCCCAGGAACACAAGTGTGATTGGGCTTTGCTCCAAAACGCGATCCTCCATGGTGACCTCTTTTCCCGCCGTGTCTCGAACCACCGTGGCGTTTGCATGCTCCTCTCCTCGCACACTCAAACGACTGACCTCTCTTGTCATTTTATCTTCCGAGTTGGGCCTTCCGGGGTTTTCTAACCGCATCCGGTTCTCTATGGCCGCAGACCGATTGACAGGTGCCTGGATTTGTTTGAACGCATGGGCCGTCTTGGGATCTGCTTCGTTTAGCGTGACCGTGACCTCATCGAGCATCACTTGCATCCCGACGCCATCCACGGCACTCAAGATCTGTCCGAGCTCTTCAGTTGAGGGATCGCCGCCCGACCCGCCCACCGCATGGATGCTTTTCCCGCCGTCGTCAAAGACGGCGGAGGCCGGGGGACGACCGTCCGGCGTGGACGTGGGCGCTACGGACTTAACAACCGAGGCTCCTGTCTTTGGGTCCCTCTCCACTTGCACTGTGAGCATTCCCAAAACTGTCAAGTAAAAGAGGAGGACAATAGAAAGTCACTGAAGATGTGAAAATGAAAAAAAAAAAAAACAAGTTGCCTCGCTGCCACCAAGAAGTCCCCCAGTGAAGTTTCTCGCCGAAATGCAAAAACACTCGCTTCAGTGCAACAATGCAAGTGGTGATATTCAGCGGTGACGGTCGTTAATGTTGTCCGTTTTACTTTTTAAATGACCAGTATTCAATTGATATTTTTGTATGCTCTTCCAATGAAATGTGATTTCAGTTGGGAAGTTTCAGAGTGAATCACAACGGGAAAAAGACATTTTCCAAAAGTAAGCAAGTCGCGTGTAGGTTTCCCGCCAGAGATAACAGCCCACCCCCGAGTCTCACCTGAGCGCCCATCCTTCCCACTTTCTTGAACTTGTCTTTGTGCCATTGCCAGCCTCTTTCTTCACTGAAACCAAGAAGACATTCTTGATCATGACGTAGTCGCGTTACAAGTGTCAATAAATCACAAACAGACATTAAGAGTGTTGCCCTACTTTATTGCGGTTCATCCTTCACGCGTCATGCTACCTTACATGTCGAGAGAGAGAGAGTTTTAAAAATCAACAAACCCATACATCTTCCGCCACCATCTCAGCTATGCGCACATCCGTTGGATTCGCGCAACATGCCGGCAAGTAAATATAACTTGCCAATGGGACTGAACAGGGGTCTTCAATGGGGTTTCAAAAGCTCCGCCCAGGACACTTGAGTCAGGCGTTGACTAACAGGCAGGCGGGCTTGGTGAGAGTCTTTCAGAAATGACGCGTGGAGGCATGTGGGTGGTGGGGAAGCTCCAAGTTTTCAAGTTTAACTGGAGCCAAGTGGAGATGAGGAAGAAAAAATCAAATAAAATCCAGGGAAACTATGGCGCGCTGACAATTCAGCGGGAAATGATCCGACAGCAGCCGCATTCTCGTCAGCGACGTGAACCACAACGATCGCACTGCAAATGGCCATTATCATAACACCGTATCAATATGGACAGTCATGTGATCGTCCGCTTTAAGACGCTTTTTGCATTCCAGCTCTATCACAGATATTCAAGACGCAGATTTGTTATGGATTATAATAGTATACAAACAATAAATCAAATCAATTGCCCTTTGTTGCCATCCTGTTACACATCACGTATCCGCAAAACATCTGTGGAACGCGCTGAGTCACCCGGAGAGATCTGTTTGTTACAATTCCAACGGTCACAAGTTAGTTTTGAGATACCCAGCACATGTCAAAGTCATGAAATGACATTTTTTTGTTGAAAAAAAAACATCAGCCGGCAAATACAAGTTCTCGCACCAATACTTTAACACCTTAGTTCAATCTATGACATACGCTAAGATTTAGTTGACGTTTGAACAAAGTATTTCAAGCAACTGTCGGGACTGTCGTGCCAAGCCATTAGTACTTACCGCTCAGCATACAAATCCTGTCAGTGGCCGCTTCAGAAAACTGCATTAAAAAATGTTTAAAAAAATTCGAGAGCTCACATCTCGACTGTCGTAGTGACGGCGCTAGCTTTACACCCAGCGTCAAGTCTTACTACGGGAACACCCCTTGACACCCGACAAGAGACGGCGTCTTTTGCATGTGAAAGCAGAAGAGGCTCGGGGGATATTTTTACAAGGCGTTAAAGTGAGCCGATACGGCCGGCACAGCGCAGGGATGCCGACGGAAATAGTTGAATGACACGGCGCGTGGTACGCATGCCGACGCCATCTGCACCGATGTAAGCTGTAAACATTCTGCGGCCTTCGCGTTTTTCGTCCCGAGTGCGTCAGAAGCGTTTGGACTTTTATCACGGAGAGTTTTGACAGAAAGAAGTCAAGAAGAGCCCAAGCACACCCCGGAAACCTTTCGCAGAGCGCCGATTATTGAGCGGAATACCAACTTGGTCTTGGCACATTCACCTCAGGCAGCGCAGATCAGACGAGTCCAGTCGATGCAAGTGACATCCCCAAATGTTTGTACGCTCCGCCCGAGTTGAAATTTGAACACACTGAAGGCAACTGTCAAAGGGCTGAAAAGAAGGCAAGAGAGCTGGAAGGTGAAGCCAAGGTTTACTTGAGCGTTGGTGCTCTTGAGCCAACAAACGTTGCACAGTATTTATAAAATCTATCGATTAAAACCCAACTGCCTCTCGAGTCAAAATGGCCCGCGCACATGCAATCGACAGACGTACACGCAGGTTTTATACCTTTGGGATATTAGCTGGTGCACTTTTGTGAGGATAGAGCTTTTGACATGGATAAAAAATTTTTTTTGATGTGTTTTCATTATTTTTAACTAAGTACCAAAGTGATAGTGAATGAATTTCTTCTCTTCCAAGTTGGAAGTTTTTTTGTTTTTTTTGCTGCAGCAAGGAGGAGGAGTAAGAAATATTCCGTTTTCCAAAGAAATTGGTCACGTCATACCCACTCTGACTCCCTAATCAGGGATTTAAGCGGTTGCCAAAACACTCGATGCCGTCTCTCGGCAAATGCGCAGGCCGGTGATCCATACGCAGCGCATTGCTCACATTGCATAACTCGCACCCTTGAACCTTCTTCGTGCTGGCATCCAGGCAATAAAATGTCAGCCCACTTTAGCGGCACCTGTTTTCACGGGAGTGGCCCGGCCGGCCTTTGTCAGATGTTTTCAGGCCAATAGCTTGTGTATTGCCACTTATGAACGCGAAACTGTCAAGGTGACTTCTACATAATTACAACGTAAAAAAATAAATGCAGGAACAAATTGCACAAACTTCAAAACAAAATGTTGTCGTTGTAGATAGAAATGTCTCTTGAACTTCCCCGAGTATTCCTTGGACCGAGGTGAGCGACGTCAGCCGTGCCAGACAACAAGTATCACATCTGTCCAAAATCTTAAAAAGTTTTTAAAAAGCCTGCCGACAGCCGTACGTCCCTGAGACAAAAAAACAAAAACAAAAAAAAAATCACGTCTCTTCTTTTCCATTTGTAGAAGAATGAACAGCATTAATGGCAATAAAAAATGGACATGTAGGATGACGGCAAAAGTCCTTGTGATCAAGACACAGCGCTGGGATTTTTTCTTTTTTCCCCTGTTTGAATATGATGAATATAGACTTATTAAGAAGGTCACTGACAACCCAGGAGGGAACTGCTATCTTGTCATGGCAGCCACTGCGCCCGCCACACACACACACACACACACACACACAAATCCGTGCACATACTTCTATGCTACCCCGGAGTGAATGCGATTATGATACTGTATGCCGCCCGGAGCTTAATGAGATGAGAAATGGTGTTTTCTTGATGTTTGGTTGGCACTGATGTCGCAGTTTCACAGAGGCACAAGCTCATTCCCATAACGCGCGAGGCCTGTAGAAGCGGGCTCAAGTGAAGGATGTTAGAAAGACGATCATCGACGTGCGACTCAGAGACACGTTTCTTCTAGCTAAATGGTCTGATGTCGAAAAGAGCGCCGCGTTACAAACTAGGCAAGAAGAAGACTTCAAGAGTAAGGTTTGAATGAAAGAATCCAAATGGAATGAAATGAATGAATTGAATTGAACCACATTGCATTTTGGCGACACACCTCCATTCCGAGAAGATCTTAAGCAATTGAGCTCAGCGCACCCGTCTTATCACGTTTACGTAGCTACGAGGAATGTGAACGCTAGAGTTTGGATTCCTTTCAGGCCCCTTCTACATGTCAGTCCGTTTTATTGCAGTGCAGTTGCCATCCTGCAGCACACAGATTGCGAGGCGCAGCGCGTGCGCTCCCGTGTCTGTGTCGAGGCCTGAATGTGGGCCCATGTCAGTGCAACTTCGTCATTGAGTCAAATCAGCATCAAAGCTTCGGCACACAAAGCTGCTGCAGATGGCTGCGACGCGCTTCCTCGCCTCGTTTGTCACAGCAGCTCTGTCAAACACTCGTTAATTAGAAGGAAGCGTTTGCGACGACTCGCAAACGGTTTTTAACTCTTTCCATCTCCTCTTAACCCGAAGTCGCACACTGGGGCGTGCAACATGGACACCGGACTTTCCCTCTCGAATGCTCTTCGAAAGAGATGGGCTTCAAACCAGTCTCAAAATAGAATGCATTCTCTTATTGATGGCCGTCATCTTTTGACAATTTCAGCATTTCTGTCAGATGGTATGACTCCTCGCTCACATATGGCCACAGTTCAGTTCCCGGAAACTTTTCGCAGGGTGGGCAACCGATTGCATATTCAACGTTTGAACGAGCGGACAATTGCTCCCATACTGTAGCCATACGGTGGGGATCGGAACAATATTTGCCAAGAGGCTTTTCTGCTGAAGTGGTATTCGAGTTTTTACTGCTACTTGTATCGGCAAAAAAAAAAAAACCCACTTCAGATTCATTTGTGGATAAGAACCCATGAAAGATTCAATGTGAATCCCCGTCTCCCGCTTTCCCCTTTTCATCATTCGCCCCCACTTCCGGATGGCCCACCTAATGAGGCGCCCCCGCTTCAGCATGTGGGTGCATTACAGTCAATCTCAGCAGCCCATGGCACCAAAAGCGCAACGCTTGGATCATTGTGTGCTCCATTTTTGAAGGCTGTCTGTTTGTCTGCATCGGGTGCGCAGCCTCTCAAAAAGCAAAAGGGATCAGATCGATCTGCTAAATATGAAGCCACAATCGGCCTGAAGTAAGATAGCAATATCGTAAAATGATTAGCATCATTTACCGGCTGCATTTAATTTGTATGTATCGGTACTTGCCGTCGTAACAAAAGTTCCATTGACATTTATTATTATTACCAAGGTTCCGACCCGTCACGGATGTAAAAAAAAAAAACGGTCCACAGCTCATCTAGGCAGCAGCGTGCGATTCAACTTAAATCGGAGATGGTCTCTTCGACTGCTTTGTCAGTGACAGAGGGGAAGGTATCCGCAAGACTGCAACTACGTTGTGAAATCTGTTCAATGTTTACTTCCCCCGTGAGTGGTGAGCAAGGCCGAATAATCCGAGAGCCAGAGGTCTGCGCGGCAGTCCATAAGTAGTCCGCCGTTGACAACGCATGGCGGGTGCCGCGCTGGAGGGAACGCCCTCCACTCCAGCCGGAACTGAAACAAAAGCCTAAAAGAACCATGACAAGAGCCGTTACTGCACTGGGAAAAATTGCCCTCCCATGTTCCACGCCAAAATTGAACACATTCAGCTTCTCTTTGTAAATCTCGTCACCCTAAAGCGTGTACTTGCGCCATTTCCGTTCCGCCCTCCGGCCCGCACTTTTCTATGCCTCGATTGACTCATCATTATTCCTTGGCATATTCTGCCTATTTTTAACCATTTTAATTTGTCCACAACGTTTTGAACACACAGAAGATGAGTTCCGCAGAAATGCGGGAGGGGGGGGGGGGGGTCACAAACAAAATGCTTGATGATCGATGAGAATTGCTGCTCTGCACTCATGTCGCCTGCTTCAGGGCCCCATCTGGTGCGTTCACAATAACATGCATCATTTCCCTCCGCCAGAAGGCTTTTTTATGCGGGCCGAAGCGAGCGAGGAGCATCTTCGCTGGATCCCGTGCAAATGGGGAGGTGAGATTAGCAAACTGTGGCTCAGGAAAGGAAAGGAAAAAAAAAAAACATGAGATGGAATTCATTTTCCAATGACTGTAAAAGGGAGGCGCACCTGCTAACGCCGCCGAAGCTTCTTTCCCAGTTTTGACGATCTCGCCCACATCGCCCACATCGTCTTGGGGCCGTTTCCTCATTGCGTGCAGACATAAAAGCTGCGCGTAAGACGGTGTCCATCGAGATGTCTTTTCAGTTTCAACCTGCAAAACTGTCATCGGGCACCTATTTGCGTTGCAGGCGCGAGTCTGGCGCAAGCTTGCTTCACAACAAGGCGCCTTGTTGCGTTCCCTTCCTCAGCTTTACGTGCATGTCGGTGCGATGCGAGTGCGTGTTTCACATTGCAGACGTGCGCTGATGTGGCCTCTTGGGATTGGTCATGCATGACATGTTGCGATGCCTGCGCCGCACTCTCACCTAAAGAAATGTTTTGTTTTGTTTGTTTGTTTGTTTTTTTTTACCCGTCGATATGTTTTGGGAGCTCATGCTCCCGCGTTTAAATCATTTAGCCGTCCAAAACGGTGACGGCCCGAGTGTACGTTTGGCATTGCCACGGTTGTCGCAACTGCAGCTTTATCACGGTGAGCCAAATCTTGCATGAGTGCCCATCTAATGTTGCACCGACACCAAATCGATGATGTGAATAATTTAAATGAGACGTGTTCAGTGGCAGCGCGCGGCAACCGTAAAGGAAGGCAGCCATCTGAATCAAGTTTGCGGGGAATGCTTTGATTTGTGCACTAAAGTGACCGTTCGTGGATGCGTGGTTGTGCACGGATGAGCACATTTCTTCATATATGCATTGAATATAAGTTAGGCTTTGTGTGTGTGTGTGTACTGTATACCGCTGTATTCAAAACCTCAATCATATATCCAAGATACATATTCCCGTTCACATCACAGCCACTGCCGTGCCATAAGAGTGAGGCTAGGATGTCTTAAATCTATACAATTAATCTGGTTTACATTGTTTATTTGATGAAGTTCATTTAGGCACGCCATTGTGCTAAATGGCGGCCCTGCCACAAATTAGCATCTCAACGTTTGGGATGGTCAACATGTTGCCATCTAAATGCCAAGTGCCCTTCACGTTCTTCATCCCGTCGGTGTTCGGTGCGCTTTCCTACTTCACTGCGTTTCATCAAATATAATCTCGCTTGGCGAGTGGCTACGACAGTCTCTGAGGTCATTTAATATTGATGACAGTAAGGCAGGAGCTACCGGCAGAGAAGAGAGCAGACGCACTTGAGGCGAACCTCCCGATTCGTTTAGCGCACCCGAGGGTGTCGCAGAGGAGACGTCGGGCCGGACTGCAGCTCACGCGGCCGCGAACGACTGCGGAAAGACCATCTCGGAAAGCTTTGATCGGAAAGACCACCTCTTTCCGATCAAAGCTTCCCCACAAACCGAATGCGACCCGCCTCGCTTGGGATGGGCCCCAACTTTCACGAAGGGTGCAGGTGATAGATGGATGTCGCAGTTGCGTCCGCACATACGGTGTAGGAATGTCATCGTAATCTTGTGCTACGCGTTATTGATTCGAACCATTCTTGCCGGATTCGGCCATCGACACAAAAGGTCAAACATTTTGTACCTCAAGACATTGAAATGATCAAATGCAAAGAAAAACGAACACAATGAATATCCATCCGTGCAATTTCCAATCCGCTTTTTCCTCAGGAGGGTGGCGGGCGGGCGCGCCGGAGCCTATCCCGGCTGTCTTCGGGCAGTCGACGGGGGACAACCCGAACCGGTCGCCAGCCAATCGCAGGGCACACAGAGACAAACAACCATTCGCGCTCACCCTCACACCTAGTTGGACGTGCGAACCAGTCGCCCACCGCGCAACACAGCCACGTAAAAACAAAAGACTCTTTTTTTTTTTTTTTTTGGGAAGCTCCCCACCTCCTCCCTCGTCTGCTGCATCCCTGCTACTTGGCATTCATGTTTGGGGGGGGGGGGGCAGGTTGGCGTCCTCTTGGTTTCTCACGACATCCGCTAAAGGCGGGGGAAAGAAAGTCAGCGCGATGGGAGGAGGACAGAAAAGGCAAGAGTGAGGAAGCCTGCAGGGTGGAGGGCTGGACAGCGGAAGACGAGGGGGAGTCGAGAGGCAACGCAAGCCCTGAATGCAAATGAGCTGACACATACAACGCATTCCCTCCCTCTCGCTCGCTGTTTCGCGCACATGATTCTGCACTCTTTCTCCCGCACAGACATGCGTTCCATCTCTCTCCGTCTCCATGTGCCCCGTCGCTGCGTCAGACCGAGTAGCGCACGGGGGGGTCATTTCAACCCCTTAAGTCATTAGCCATCGCCGGTGGTTGGGAGGACAAGCTTCCTGAAAAAAAAAAAAAAAAGGGGATGGCGAGCGGACGGACTGCGTGAGTCTTGCCGGCGCGCGGTTTCGGAGGCTTGCGTGCGCCTCCTCCTCTTCGTCTCGCTGTCTGAGGAGCGGCGGCTGAGGCAGACCGCTCGGCCGGAGATTCGTCACAGCGCTTTGACATCATCGACATCCGATCAGACGTGGTCGGCGCATAAGAACCTGGCAACCGTCAGCCGAGCAACCGGCTACCCGAGGTGAGTAGGGAAAGAGGCGGGAGGAAGGGGGTGGGTGGGGGGGGGGGGGCGGCGAGGAGGGGATGGATGGCAGGATTCCCTCGTTCGTGAGAGGGAGATCTTAAGAGCCGCGATGGCTCCGGCGCCGGAGAGGCCGAATCCGCACGTGCTTTTGCAAAGCCCGATTTTGCATCTCCGACACTTCAAGTGAGCGAGTGGAGGGTTTGTTTGTGGCGGGGGCTCACCGTGGGTGCGTACGGTGTGATTGGGAGGAGCGTCTGGGTGCTCTCCAGCATTTTGCGCTGGTCCTCCCCAAACAATGTCCACTTGCACAGCGCAGCGGTTCTCCTCTTCGGGTCCGACACGTTTTTCTTTGAGGAGGATCAAGGTCACGTTCGAGGATTTGCTCATGTGCGCGCGCGCGTGTACGTCCGCGGACGGGCAACGACATTTGGAGCGCTCGCGCGGTCCGAGATCCAGTAGAATTTGCGGGATCGCGTATCGTTCGACTCAACGGGGAACCGAAATATTCGAAACGTCACGCGATGCAGTTCCAAACCGCGAAAAAGGACATGCACAGTAACGATAACCAACACCAAGCAAAAGCTTTTGCAGCTGAGCCCTCTGTGGCAAACTGCACTGAATCAGAAGAATGACCGACCGAGTGACCCTTCCCGCCGCATCACCGCGCCCCCTTTTGATGCTCACAATGACACGTGAAATGCACGGCGAGGTCGAAGTGGCGTGAAAAGCCGCGACGCCGTGCCAACTGCACGCATGCGTCAGGGCAGCAGACCGAGCCGCGCGCCGCACCGGGCCGAAGAGAGAAGCCGTATGGTTGGCCAGGGTCGTAGGATTTCCTCCGAATGTCCTTCGAATGTATATCAATACAGATCGATCGTATCAAAGGCAAGAATGAACAAGACATTCACGGCCATGATGAGTGAAGGTAAAACCACAATCGACCGTACAGGACGGTGGAGTTTAGGATACATTTGTGCAAATATGCAGCACATTCTTTTGGACCACACACATTTGGTAAAAGATCCAAGTAGGGTAACTTTACAGGCAAAACAAACTTGAGAATGGTTGAAAAGAAAATCCGAGCACACGATGTGTAGGACAGCCCAGTCGTCCACCAGCTGGGAATATCCAAAGCTATAATTATTCCAATTAGATCATTCCCCGGCCTCCTTTTTTTTTTTTTTTTCGATGATCAAAGCTTCTCCTACTCATCTCTGGCCGCCAAAGCAGTTTTTCCCAAAACACAATTGCTGCCACCAACACATGCATGCATTGTGGCCCAAATTGCACAAAAGTGTCGCCTCCCACGGCAAGAAGAGGAAGAGACATGTAACTTTCCATTCAGCAACACAAAAGAGTTGAATAAAAAATATAATAATACCAAAAAAAGTTTTAAAAAATTGCTCTTCCATTCCGATTCTCTTGTTTCTCTCTTGGAGATGAACTTGTCATTGCAAGCGAGTGAAGTGGATGGAAGTGATTCCTCCCCCCGAACGTATTTTGTTGAGCTTCTGGGTGCTCACCCGATATGTACGCACGTACGCACCGATTCCAAATGATCTCTCTCAAAGCAGTCTTGCTTTGCACGTGGCATTGTTCTGAGGACCGCTAAAAGCTTGACGTCATGCCTTATTCATCCCTCAGGCCTTTTTATTTCCCCACTCGTGGAGGGATAGCGTTCAAAAGAAGAATGTTCTCATGCACGTCACCACTCGCCTCTGCTTGAGATTTACTTGACGTCGACACATATATTTAAGAGCCAGCTACATATTTTTTTTTTTAAAAGACATTACAGCGAGACAGCATTAAAGACATTAGTGTACTTCATTGTCCCGAATTTGTCCTGATTCTATTTTGGTGTGTCTCCAGCAGGTGGCAGAGGAGGGCCTTCCCTCCAGCTTGCACACCCGCTGCCAATCATGACCGTATTTTCATGACCATACGGTGCGCCGTATTAAAAGGCGTAGTGTCAGTTACGGGTGCTATTTCTGTATTTAGCACGTACACGAGACACATTGTATTATCGGACGCTGCGGATGTTGTGCCAGCATTGCTTTGTTGTATTTTGTGAACCCGTGCACGCAGAGAGGCGATCTCCCGCATTTCTTTCCGCTTAAATCTCACACGTCGTAGCCCGGCTTTTTGTTGCCGGACTAACTTTGCGTTCTTTCCTTGCAGAGCAGGAGCTCGAGAGCCGAGACGAGGCAGGCCGAAACAAAGACGCGGGCGGCATGGCGGTGGAGAAGAAGCCGGGTGTGAAGAGCAGCAGCTCCATTGTCCCCTGTTTCCTCTTTGTCGAGGTAAATAAGTCATGAACGTACGCGGCGGGATGCCTTGATTTATTCAAAACACGGAATTGCCGGCGTTCATTTTGATCACATCTCGATGCAATTTTCTCTGAGCTTGCCTGTTACCCGGAGGCCCCTCTGAAATTGCACGTGCCGTCACTTGAGAAAAAGACTTTTCTTTTTTTCTCGATCTCCAACCTCAGCGTTACGTCCATCTCTGAAGATGGACTTTGATGAGCGAACGTGCTCTCTGACAATTCCACTCGTGTCTCACGTCAGCCTCGTCGCAGCGCCAGAATTTGTTGAAGTGTTCTTAAGCGGCTGCAGTTGTATTTATTTCACTCCGGGTCAGCCGTGACAAGAGAGGTACTTGCCGTTCAGTGACGCACGAGCATCGACAGAGGAAGCACCCGGTGGCCGATTCCATTTCCGACAAGACGGGCGGTTGTCCCGGGAAGCTATTTGTCAAACTAGCTGCTAACAGGAGCGTCAACATTGACGCTGCTTGGTATTTATTTTTTTTTAAATGGTAGCATCCCAATAGAACTTCAGTTAAAGTGTCTGTTAAAAAATATATATACTGTATATACAAACAAGACAGAAACATGACACTCCCAACATGGGTCTAGCAAGGGGCTAAATATAGCAGCAGTCACTCCAGCACTCGACACGTATTCAATGGCGTTGGGACATCGATTTTTTTCGGGAGAGAATAGCTGCATGGTAACGTCAATGAATAATGCTCACTTGTTACCCAGAAAATGACATGCCGCACTTTGCGCCGTCGCATGAGGTTGAGCGGAGGGATTTCAACTTGCCTCGACCCGATTAATGCATTTGCGAGCACGTTCGAAGGTATTTTCAATACCTTTGAACTTATCTGGCAGTCTAAAATGTTTTCACTCTGCATTAGCAGTGCCATGCTCCCCCCCCCCCCCACACCTAATCAGCAGTTACCATGGAAACAGATCAGATGGACTCATTCCCTATCTGTGTTCCTTCTCTTTGGGAATCCTTTCATTCGCTGTGCCCTAATCACAAGTCACAACCTTTCCCATCAGCGCTACCCACTCAGCCATCTTGTTCTGCTCGTCGCCTCCATTTTGCTTGTGTCCTCTTCCATTTTTCTCCCTGATGCTTTGCTTATCTTCAGCGTGTCATCCGGGGAGATTTGGAAGACTCGGGAAAACGGACAGCGGGGGGTAAAGTAAACATGAATGCGTCCGAGGGCTAAATCACCAATTCTTTCGTATCCTAAAATAAAACATTTTCATTTTTTTTTTTTGAATGGACATATCTCTTGGGCAATAGTGATTGGGAGAGTCCAAAGGGAGGGGCCCAAAGAAACAAATGAAGCAAGGGCCAAACCAGGCTTTTGCCCAAATAAATACAAGAAGAACGTAGGCATGCCGACATTGATATTTATTTACACCGAGACTGTGGCGACAGCGGGTCGTTGAGAGGAGGGAGACGCCTACAACAGGCCGGGCAGGGGATCACGAGGACCGGGTTTGGGCCCCGCTGGCCTATACTCATACAGCATGTTCAAATCTATCCGTTCGGTTCATTTCGGAATGAAAATGGTGACTCTCCAATTAAGCTGCCATGCATGTTTTTGAGACTATGGGAGGAAAGGGAAGTATCTGGAGAAAACACACCTGAGCAAAGGGAGACCTCACGTGGGAGGACCTGAGCCTCGCGACTGTGATTCAGACGTGCTATCGCCTACACCACGCCGCGCTGCTAATTGAATTATCACACAAAATATCGGAACAAAGGTTGAAAAAACTCATTCAAACTATCGAGTGTCGGGGGGAAACAACAACAACAATTAGCCCCTGCCCCAAAAAACTAAATAAATCAAATAAGCCTGCCTGTCTAACAAGACGGATATTGAGGCGTATTTTGTTTTTGTTTTTTCTACATTTTTTTGTGTGTGAAAAGATGTGAGTGCAGCTCCACCACTAGATGACACTGCTGCCACACACAATAAACGGACACGGGGATCTCTTAACTTCCTGTTGATCTGGATGATGTCGCTATTTATTTTTCAATGGAAATACATTGAACACTAATGAAAGAAGAAAAAAACATGATAGTCACTTGACATTTTGATTTATTGACGAACTGGTGTGTACTATATTCATCTTATGGGGCTCTGTTAATCAACACGATGTTATCCACCCAACCAACTGTTGTTTATCCTCAGTCGGGTCGCGAGCGTAGCCCGCTTCAATTTCTTTCATTTTACTCTTTACGGGCCCCTTTCGTACGCCGGTCCTGACACGCAAGCTTTCGAGGTTACAACCGGTGCCCAATCAACTCTCGTGGCATAAGAATACGCCGTCACAAGACGGGTGCCTCAGTTGGCGTCGGTTTTTCTGCTCTGGGATGTTAGCGACAGATGAGAGCATATTCCGACTTGCGTACAAAATCCGACAAAAGACTGGAAATCTGCCGCAAAGCACTCCCGGCCTGTTCCCGAGCTTGAGGCTTAGAAACGCAGAAATGTCTGATATGGATGGCACTCCTTAACATCGTGTCGGAAACCCGTGCGATTTTGCCCGCGGAATGGAGTCATCACTCCGTTTGGCCGGTCCGCTGTCAGCGGGGAGCCTTTCATATACTTGAAGTGACAAATCAGCCTTAAGTGCGGGCCAATGAGCTGGTCCGGCGCCTGCAGAGAAGCTCTCATTAGTGCTGACCGCCTGTCAAGATTTTATTCACGCGATGTCACCCACTTCTCTGCGATAGGAATCTTCCTTTCGGAAGATTTGTTGTGACATCACTCTGGTTTTCATGGAGGAGTGCCAATGGTTTGGGAATATCAAAGTGGGGGCATGATGTGTGGGTCGCTTTGGTGGATGTACTGGCAATATTCTGGTGAGTGGGGGCGGGGGGGTTTTCTTCTTCTTTTTTTTTTTTTTTTTTTGTCAGAGTGTGGAATACAGACATGGGCTCACCGGCACGATGAAATAATCAAATCTGTCTGTGGGATGTAGCGCAGCCGAAAGCTAGAATACGATTCTGACACACTTTCGATTCGTTCCGAAAATTTTCTGAAATTATTTTTCGCCTGCGTGCTTGCTGCGATTGTTCAGTTCTGGACCATTTTTAAGGAAGCCAATTGAACATACAGTAAACCAAAAGTGGTGATGCGTGAATGGTCATTGGTCCGCAAGTGCCCTCTGATGAACCTGGACAGGACAAAAATGAAAGCAACATACAGTTGAGCTCCATTTCACAGATTTAAAGAAGAAGTGGACTGGATGACGTTGTTGGATTTCGTCTTGTTCCATCAGGCGTCACCTCGGTCATCGCATTTGTTTGGCACGGGTTTTATGCGTGTCGGACGAGCAGCGTCTGGGTACCGGCGCACCGGCGTTGTTGTATCTACCAAAGAACGGTTTTGCGAGGCGCAGTCCTGGGAAATGGCCGTCTCGTCAACCCATTTGGCAGATTCCTGACGAATTTGACGTTTTCTAGTGCCCTGGCCACTAGTGGTAGGATGACGCAATAGTACGAGGCAGCATGTGCGACCCAGAGAGGTTCGTGGTGCAGTTCGTACGAGCCCTGAGCCCAATCACTCTGTTGCATCTGCTCTCTCACTCTTCGGTTCCTTGTTGAGGCAGCCTCTTTGCTTTGATTTGCCTCCGATTTTTCTACCCTAAAGAGCGGGGGAGGGTGAGGGGGCGGTGGGGGGGGGCGCCCGTCTAGCATGGCATCTCCTATCACTTTCATGGTTCTATCTTTTTTGATGCGTGCGCACTCTCTGGCTCTCTTTCTTCTCAGCCTCTGATCTGGATCCAAACATTTCACATTTCACTTTGGCTGGGATATTTTGCAAACGGGAGCCTGGACTGGCCTTTTTCAGCTTCCTCTCCTCCTCCCGCTCTCCTCTTGTCCTCTCCTTTCCTAACAGAGTGATCATGTTCTATTTCCAGCTGGTGATCATGGCCGGGACGGTGCTCCTGGCTTACTACTTTGAGTTCACAGACACCTTCCCCGTGCACATCCAAGGGTTCTTCTGCAATGACAAAACCTTCTCCAAGCCCTACCCTGGACCGGACCACACCAGCAAGATTCCCCCGGTCCTCATCTACTCGCTTGTCACTGCCATTCCCACCTTCACGGTAAGAGGATGAGGAGTGTGTGAGAAAAGCAATATTGGCAAATGTGTGTGTGCTTCTGTTAAGAAAAGATGAGAGTGAAGAAAAGCGCATTGATGGACAGCGAGGCTGTCAAAGTTACTGCCGTGCATTGTACAGGGAGACGTTTTGGGGGGGGGGGGGTTCTCTCTATTTGGAGTTGAGGCTGTATTGTGTTGATGAATTATTTCTGGTTTTGGCTGCACTATCGATATCGTAGAGTGAGCAGATTGGTGAACTGCATGGAGGTGACACCCTCCCCCTCAACCCTGACAAGCAGGTGTGTGTGTGTGTGTGTGTGTGTGCGCGCTCGTGTGCACGCATGCGCACACATCAATGGGAAGTGGCTGGCATGTTGTTGGAGAAAGGAGGCTGACTCAGGAACACACCACAAGAGAATTAAAAAAAAAAAAGAGAGAGCTGAAGTCATTACATAGTTATCATGGCTTGCAGCAAGAAGCAAAAAACAACAACAACAAAAAAACAAAAACTCTCCTGCTGGGCACCGAAAAAGAAGGCAATCCACACAAAGCAAAGCAATTTTGTGGGACCGCGTGTGCGCTGTGTTTCGAGGAGAGTAAGTGCTTGCAAAGTGCTCGGTGAGCATGGATTTTCAAATGTGCATCAGAGAGAACCGAAAAATATTCAAAGCTTATCCGGCAAGGAAACACTTCTGGAACGCTGTTCAAACTGGACGGTGCAGCCTTACATCAGCCAGTACAACCTTCCGATTTGCAGCCAATCCAAGAGCAAAAAAGTGATTCTTTGTTTCTACGATTCGTCTGAATGATCAAAGTTTATTTATTTATTTATTTATTTTTGGGGTGAAATGGGTTACAGTTTCCAAATGAATGACACCGTAATCGTAGTGCCCTAATATAATTCCAATGAAATATTCCTGTTTCTTTTCAAAATGGACCAATTGGTTGGCACGTCGGCCTCACAGTGCAGAGGTGCAGGGTTCGGTTCCCGCTCCGGCCTTCCTGTGTGGAGTTTGCATTCCCCCCCCCCCCCCCCCCAGTGGCTGTTCTCCGGTTCGATCCCACATTCCAGTTCTCAGCCGTATAAAAAATGGACGAACGGACGGAGCTTCAAATGTCCATATGTTCCACCACCCGAAAAAAAAAACACAGAGCGCCCTGATGGTGGAGCCGTGGCGCACCATCATCCCAGATCAAAGACACAGATGGCAGGGTGGGCTGCGCTGTGGGACAAGCCAGCACCAATTGTTGCGACTGCCTCAGGTCGAGGTTTTCTCTGCTCCGCCTCGGCGGCGACGCTGCTCACTCCGTGAATGCAAAGTCAACGTGGAGTAGGTTCAAAAAGGGGACGGGGACGGGTACAAAACGAAGGGCTTTTTGTTTTTACTACACGGGGTGTCTTTTGAAAGTCAGTCGGCCAACATGAGGAAAAGAAACGAAAGGCATGAGTCGCACTACATGTTTCGTATCAGGCCCGCCACCCACGACTTTATAGCGACGCCCGAGGCAACGCACTTCAGAGGGTTTGTCCAAAAGTGAGAGCAGAGTACCTTGATTAGCATCGATATTCCGGCGCGCACGGTGCCGCACGAACCGAGCGTCCCCGTGGACGCTGTGCCGTCTTGAAATGCTTCCTTCAGCGCGTGACGTTGCCCTTAATAGCTCCGACTGGATGAGCATTTTCCTCCGGCTCCGGACCGCAGTGTTTCAGTCTTGGCGATCAACGTTCTTACACTGACGATTGGAAACGTTCAAAGAAATAGCCGACGTCTTCATGCCCAAGCGGTGCATGTGAGCAAGATGAGAATTCAATGCAAGGAAGAGTAAATTTTTGTCGGATGGGAATTTACGGAATGGCCGTCTCGACAATATTGGAACATTTATTGATCATTTATTCGGCATTGTGAATATCACGTCAAGAAAATCATGCACTTTCTTGTTTTGTTTTCACTCGCGTCAAAAAGTAGTGACACGCAACAATTTCCAACCAGATTATAATCGTTTTGTGTTTTGTTTTTTTGTGTCTCCAGATTCTTGTCGGAGAACTGTGCGCTTTCTTCACCAAGGCAGAAGGAAGCCGGGAGAGGACCATTGTCACTGCGGACTGCTGCTATTTCAACCCCCTCCTGAGACGCATCATCCGCTTCTTAGGTGGGCGCTCTTTTGTATTCCGCTTGCCTCGCCGCATTTCCCGAATTCAGAATGCCGTCGTGTCAAAACAAATGAGCGCGGACGGACCAAACAGACGCGAAAGGCGTTGGCCGTTGATATTTTCAAAGGTTGCCGGCGATGTCGACCGAACAAGTACAAGTTGTTGAAGTTCTAAGCCGCACGCAGAAATGAGCAGTTCACGCTTTACCTTCAGAGGCGAAAGCTTCATTTACAAATTCACACCCAAGCTGATAATCCTGGCTGCTATTTTGAGAGGTACGATTTATCACCTGTTTTATCGAAGAGCTCTCGCTTGATTTGTTTTGCCCTCTCGTCTGCTCGCTATATTTTTGTTGGTGAACAGAGTCAACGGCAACAACAAACAAATTTGAGTTATTCAAGCGGGGTTACGCCGTGTAGCTTTTCATTTCAATTCAAGTATCCACAACTCCTCAAAACGAGAGCCAAGTCTGAGAGTTACGCAAACCTTTTGACTGCACGTTTGGTTGTTTCAGTTTTCGGTCATGGAAGCAAACTGGCAAACTGCGTCTACGGGTCACAAAGTGATATGTCGACAGAAAAGATCCGATTCAGACGGACGACGGGCGGGCGGTGCGAAACCAGCATTCAACAGCTCCCGTGCTTATTTCTGCCATCCATCCCAATTCATCTGAACCCAGGGGTCTATGCCTTCGGTCTACTGACGACAAGCATCTTCGCCAATGCCGGGCAGGTGGTGACAGGAAACCAGACTCCTCACTTCCTCTCGGCCTGCAGACCAAACTACACGGCGCTCGGCTGCCAATCCAACACGCAATACATCACCGAGCGCCGGGCCTGCACGGGCAGCCGTCTCGTCGTCCTGTCCGCACGGAAATCCTTCCCCTGCAAGGACGCGGCGCTCAGCGTCTACTCCGCAGTGTACACCGTGGTAGGTTGACGCGTGCTCACGGTGGCCTTTGGATAACGAGCTGTAAGAGCCAGGCCTTCAATCTCACCTCCACGTGACCCTTTTGGTCCGATGCCGTGAAGCAACTTCGGATTTCACTTCAACCTTTCGCTAAAGGGGTGGGGGGGTGAATGGGGGGGGGGGGGTGAATCCGGCCCGATTTTCTCATGTGCCTTTCTTTAGATGTATGTGACGCTGGTGTTCAAGACCAAAGGGACGCGCCTGACAAAGCCCACTGTCAGCTTCACCTTGCTGTGCCTGGCCATGATTGTCGGCGTGATCAGGGTGGCTGAATATCGCAACCACTGGGCCGATGTCCTGGCGGGATTCTTCACTGGCGGAGCCATCGCTGTCTTTCTGGTAAGATAAGAAAACCTCGATTTGTCTCGCAATGGAGAAATTCGCAATTGAGAAGAAGAAGAAAAAAAAAATCAAGTCCAGTACAGCTTGGTGATAAGATGATCATCTGAATCAGGTGCGTTGGAAACATGCAGGAAAGTGGCCCTCAAGGCCCACAGTCTGACAGCTGTGGTGCAACACCTCAAACGGTTTGGGAAAACAGCTCAGAAATCCCCAAGAGGGTTAATATTTGAGATGTGAGACCAACTCATTCAGTGTCAGCCCAATTCTGGACCAAGTCTGAAAAGACGTTTAAAAACGTCTTTGGGAGTGAATGAGTTCATGCTGCCTGATGATTGACATGAGACCGTACAGGTCTCAAACCCTCCATGGACTTTCATAGTGTTGTTCAAGTGTCTCTCTCTCTCTCTCTCTCTCTCTCACTCTTCCTGCAGGTGACTTGTGTGATTAACAACTTCCAGCAGATGCAGCTCGGGCCTTCTGCACAAGTGGCCCAGTGTCCCGAGTCCACGTCGGCTATGCCCATGGTGACGCTGCCCTGTGTGGAGAGTCCACTAGAAAAGTTAAGTGGCCTTCAGGTAAGAGCCCGGGCAACGTAGACCGAAGACCGTCTGTGAGACCCCCCCCCCCCCCCCGCCACTTCCAAACAACCCAATACACATGCATGCGTGAAGTCCCCAACTGCACTCAACAACAACAACAACAAAAACCCAAGAGGCAAATCCTTGAACTCTGCGCATGTGCACGTTGTGCAGTCGGCCGATGAGAAAGAGAACAGCTGGGATTTGTTCTACTGGCGTGAAATGTGCTGCGGTTCCATTTCAGCAAGAGAATGGAACAAATTCCCTTGTGTGTTTTATATTTCCTCTCACTCTCGAATGGTCGAGATGCAGACAGGAAGAAAGTCACGGAGGAGTTTGCTGCCATTCAGCAGTTTGCCCGACAGCCCCGGTGGTGTAATTCAGCACTGTGCCCAAATGAAAAGTGCTCGGTTGCGCAAGCCTGCTTTCCAATGCTGCGATTTGCAAAGCGGGTTCACCCCCCGGCTATATTTACATGGGAATACTATATCTTCTGAAGGCATTTGCAATTGCGGAATTTCACTTCTTCACACATTGGCCAACGTCGGAGAGAGTCAGAGGTGACAAGAATCAGCCCCTTGCAAGCTCCCCGTCGGTCGGACGCTCTCCCGAAGACATTTAAACAACATTTTCTGTGTTCCGGCACGGGACATGGCCCATGGCCTTCAGAAGGACTTCCCAGCGACGTCAATATAGCCGGCGTGCTCGGGAAATGCTCGGCGTCCTTTGCGGTCTGTCACCTGTACCTGATTGCCGATTTTCCTCTGTCTCCCACCTTGCCTCTTTCCTCTCAATCTGCTCCCTTCACTTCCGTCCCTCCCCTCCCCACCAGCATCCGGCACTTTGCTCTTCCCCCCCACTCTACAACACCTACGTTCAACCATTCTAAGCAACGTGGACGTCCCTTTGGACCTTTGTCTCACTCTCCCCTTCTTCTGTTGCCATCTTTCCGTTTTGTAGCCACACGCCAAAATGACCACGAGCCACCCAGTCATCCCCCCCCCCCCCGCATCCATGAGCATCTCTCTTGATGATCCTTCTCTCGGCTTTTCCTCTCTCCTCCGTCCGCCCCGCCCCGCCCTCTCCTCTTTCTCACTCCTCTCTTTCCCCTGCAGACTCCGCGGGGATCTCCGTTCACCGAGATCACATGACCATCAGCCCTATCGGTTCCCCGCCAAAGCCGATGTCCTCACACCGTCTCGCTTCATTTCCAGCCAAGTCTAGACCGGGCCGACCGGCGCTCTCCTCGCTGCGCCGCGCATTCAGCCGGGCGGTGCGCCGCGCTGCACCGCTCCTATTCCACGCAGGTCTAGACCGCTGGCGCAGACTTCGCAAGTCGGCACGCACGCTTCCCGTCGCTCCCCATCCACCCAAATTCCCCCGGGAACCGATAGGCAAGACTTTTTCAAAGACGTGAACTTGGCTGGAACCCCCCAGCGAAGGACCGGAACATTCACTTTTCTTTTTCAATAATCTTTTTCGCCGCGTTTCTACTTTTTGATATAAAGTCACGCAAAGCTCGCAAAGTCACGCGATGAAAGTCGCAATGTTGTTCCCAGACTTCCACTTCTATTTGTTGTCTTTGTGTTTTGCAGCAGTTTTGATGGCGGGTGGCCGCTTGCTGCCTCTTGCAGGTCAGTCTCAGACGTCACTTTCGGGAAAGGAGACTTCTGGTTGTCTGTGTGGCGTTTGCAAGTCATCTTGAGAACACACGTGGCAGTTTCTTTCTCATGTCAAGGATGTGTCATGAGTTTTGATGACATCCAAAGAATATATCGATTCAACCGAAATGACGCCCCCCCCCCAAAAAAAAATAGTCTGCCCAGTCCGCAAGTACAATTTATAATTCATCTCCATCAGGAGTCTTATTGCTTGATATTATTTCCTTTCCTCAGTGTACGAGATGTGAAATAACTTCATGTGCCTTGTGAACTCGCTGTCTGTCAGCCAAGCCAGGTAGCGGAGGAGGTGACATAACGGATTGGAAATTCCTTGCCAGCGCTCGACTCCTCGTTTAGATGATTTACCTCTGATCAAACAAAGCACGATTTTGCATTGGAGATCAAATATAAGATGGCAGAGGTCAAGTTCAAGTTCCAAATGATGCTTGTAACCTCACCATTTTTAACTCGGCTCTTCAAACATTCAGGATTTTTTTTTTTTTTAGTAGTAGTCTAAGGCAAACACCATATATTGGAAAACGATCAGCTCTTGTCACGCCACGTTCTACTTCCAGAGGTTATTTACATACTGTATATCATCCGACTGTACATTTACGTTCATTTAATGTTTCGTGCATTTATCTTGGGCGCACACTCACGGTTTGTACTGATGATTAATGAATTGATTTTATGAGCACGAGTCTGGCAAATGGTGGTGGTTGTTTTCGCCGCGACGTGCGCTCGTGATGAGAACTTTGCTGACTTTGATTGGCAGGCTTCCTTCCTCCCATCCGCGTTTTCGTTCACTCTCCGCTTTGCTTCTTTCCCTCCAAATCCTTTCACAATCCATCCGCAGCCCTCCTCGATTCTTGTTTCACGATCATTTTACTTGTCTAATGTTTCCCTCTGCTGGAGAATACGCACATGAACCCGCGCGCACGCGCTTAAATCTGGACGTTGGTTTCCTCGTGCTGTTTATAACGCCCGCCAATTTAATCCACTTTTTACACTGAAAGCTGTATAATATTGTACATAGTTTCTTTCTTTCTTTTTTTTTTTTTGTATTGAGAGTCATATATTTAGTCAAAGCTCACTTCCTCTCTTGACTGGGGAAAATCTTATATTGATTGGGTTCATTGTGACGTGTGTGACCATGGGAGTGTCTCGCTACTTCTTGCCTGGAAAAGTGTGATGACATTTCGCTCTCGAATGAACTGTTCACTGGACCAAAGTAAGACAAGGGTTGAGAACAAACAAACAAAAAAAAAAACAATTGAAATACACCCTCAAAAAGCCAAATATGATCATTGGATAGGAATTTAAAAGGGAGCCCACAGGTCAGAAAGCTTCGACTGATACAAAACGTGATCGGGAGTATTGATTGAGGCTAAAGCTAAAGCCTTGGAAGTAGAAACCTTGTGTACCGTGCTCGAAATGGTTTGCTGTACACGTCAACTGCAATTGAAAAGTTTTTCTTGAGAGTTAACGACTTTGATGGCACCAGCTATTGCAATACGTCATCCCAATGAAGATGTGAATTACACCCCCTCCCCACCCAAAAAATAGTTGCCGCACAGGAGTAATATCTTATTTCAAATACAAATGGCCCCTGATGATTATTCTTTTAGCATTTTCAGCGCACGATTAAAATTTGTGCATTGTGGGTCAACTTTCGCCGTCTCTGAGCGTGGCTTTCCAAATGTGTCGACGCAAAAAGAAAGGCCCAAGAGGAAAAAATAATAAAAATAACACCTGTAGGCTCCATATTTTCCCCGGGTTCAACCATCAGCATGGCAGTTGACTTTCCAGTCAAGTCTTTCATCTGTTTTAGCGAAGAATAAACACACTGCAGTTGACTGAATGAAAGCGACTAAGAAGCACCCAGTGGCCCTCTCAGATCTGCAACGCTGAGGGGAAACATTTTTTTTTTTCGTTTTTCAAGTCTTGCTGCAGCCAATTGTCCGTTTTGTAAGAATTGTGCGATGAGAACAATAAATGGATCTTGCAGTGAGAGAAACTGCATCGGCTCTTTTGTATGCGTCTCAAAGGACGGGTTTTGAATTCAAGGGGCCGACAGTTCACACGGAGTCAGTCGATTTGGCAGAAAATGGAAACCCATCAACATGATGCGAGGTGGGCTGTGAACATTTCTTCTGCAAATGGATGTCTTCGTCTTTGAGAGAGAATATGTCACAACGACTTCACATGTACAGTCCATTCAAATGACAAAAAAAAAAAAAGAAATTCGATGCTAGAAATTCAACAGCGCTATATGATGACAATCCAACAAACTGCATTTGCAGGTTGCATCCAAAAGATGGCACTGTACGTCATCGGTATTGCTGGTTGCTGCTTGGCCCTTGACGCCGGTGAGCATTTTTTTTGTTTTATGAATAGACAAGAAATATTTTTGCACTTGTTGGGTGTGCTTTATGCGGCCCATCTTCTAAACGACAGTTTTTAGAAGCAACGACTCGTGCATCACATCTGTATATCTGCCTATCATTCAGTCCACAGAGTCAAGAATGCACAGCGTGAGCTCGTTTCTCGATAAATTGAAGCAATACAGTGAAAACGGAATTGGGAGAGAAAAGCTCGTAAGAGGTGCTGCTGGCTTTAATTGCAGCCTGCTCAGTTTTCCACACTTGGCAGAGATGCACCTGCAACTCCTGAAAACCTCATGCTTCCCTGAGTTTAGAAGACCAGCAAGTGCCCCATCCAGAGGGATTCAAAGGATGATGCCGTTTTCTTGGAACGGAGTATGCCACCTGCGGCGTCTTTGTGTTTAGATGTGTGTGTGTGTGTGTGCGCGCGCGTGCGATTTAAACGATTTATTTTTTTTCCTACCTCATTAGTGTGGGCAGCCTCTGTTACTTTGCAAGGAATGTTAATTGTGTGAAGGTCTCTGCTGCATTGCAATTACAAGTCTCCACTGGTAAACGGAGACCATTTTCTTTTCTACTTTAGTTGCAGGTAAATATGATCCGCCCCAAGTGATGCTTCAATTCCGCCGCAATGTGGAGTGATTTGCAGACAGCTTGAGTGCACATATCTGCCTGATATGCGAGCGTAACTGCAGATTTCCCAAAATATTTTGCATCACTTTAGTATTTATTTCCATCCATCCATTTTGTGATCCGCTTGACCTCGCGAGGGTCGCGGGGCGTGCTGGAGCCTCTCCCAGCTGTCTTCGGGCATGGTGGCAGAGCATAAAAGGCAGTGTAACGTAACTGTGTGGCAATAAAGCGGAACTAATTATTTGCCCTCCAGAATCACATTCATCAAAGTCTTCCCCGAGATGTGGCGGCGGCCATTGAAGAGCGGCCGGATGGTGGCCGCGCCATCATGTAGCACGCCGTCTCGCCTGCCTTTTGCCCAAAGTAAGCCGAGGATAGTTGTAGAAGCAAGTCACCCTAATCAGGATACGTTTTCAAGATAATAGATGTATTTTTTTTTTATATACTGTACATACATACTACAGAGCCCCTAAAGTGACATGGAGAAAAATAAATAATCAAATAAATTAATTAATTAATGTGTTTCTCGTTCAAATGAGACCCGTCATTCCCCGCTAGCGCTAGCCTTATTCACCTGTGTGAGCTAGCTTCCCGTCTATTTTCAATCTGCATCCAGTGCAGTGAGACAATGGCAGCAGAAGAGGACTTAAACTCTTTCCTCAAAAACAAGGACTATAGTACAGTCGGTATAATCTATACCAAATAGTGTCATCGACCAACGAAAAGAAAATAAGATGAGGATAGTAGCTTCTTGTCCTAGCGAGAACGTTTCTCGTCCTAACTACCGAACGTTCACAGGAAGCTAGCTCGTGCAGGTAAATAAGCTAGCGCGAGCAGCGAAAGACATTTCTCGTTGAGATGAGAACGTTTCTCAACCTAACGATAAACATATTTCCTTTTATTGAAATTTTCACCTTAGGGGTTCTGTAGCATACAGTGACTGAGAAAAGCATAGAAATGACAATTGTTTTCAAATATCAGTAAGTAATAATGACCGTTTTTGTTCCAAGGCTGCTATTACAGGTGGGAACTATATGAAAGAGTTTGCATTCTTAAATCATATTTTAAATTAAGAATTACGTGGGTATTTTTGTGTGGAAGAACTGCATACAGCACTATAGTTAGTGCTATAACACAAACTGAAAAGTGCCCTGGCTGGCCCACCGCTATAATGGCGATCTGCAGTTGCCATGGCAATTGAAAATGAAGCTTTTCGTTCGGTACAGTCACTGACTACTGTTGTCCTTCCCTCATTCTAGGGCATTGATTCTCGATATTTTAAATCTTCTATTTTACAATCACATACAAGGCATCTAAACCTTTGGCTGTTTTCAAGAGTACACCGAGACGTCAAAAGTTAATTAAAAACAACAACAACAACTGAAGGACACAAGCAGCTGCCAATATCACAAGATGTCATCGTGCTTTGTCATAAACATTGCGCAGGCTAAAACAGTCTGTACTTTTTCACAGGTAGGCTACACTGCCTTTCTTTTACTACTGCGGGATTTATACACAGACCGCAAAATGAAAACTTGGAAGCCCGTAGCGCACCATTTGGAGGAAATATGTCCTTTAACCACAGCAAAACGGCACACGCGGAACATGGCCTCGAGCTTGATGGGTCTAGATTCAGATATGAAACAGGGCTGCAGCCAGAGAAAAAAAATGTTAGCATTTCCCCAAACAAGCCCACAAGTCAAATTCAAATTGATTAGTTAAATGCAGTTGTTGTGCTCTGGATAATAGCTTCGTATAAAGGCAGTTGGTCTCTGGGTAACACGTGGGAGCTTCTTTTTTTTTTTAATCTCGATTAAGACTGCACTCTAGTAATCCAAATCTATGCATGACACAATAGAATTATTTTCTTTGGATAACCATCAGTCAGGAGCATATTTTAAATTGCCAGCGCCTAGTGCAAGTTGAGGATTTGCGCCCAAGTACCAGAGGACCCGTCGCAATCCTTGTGTTTCCACCAGTCTGTTATTCAAGCACTTTTGAGTCACTCTACTTTCTTGAAATCCGAGTCAAGATATGAAAATATTCACACAGCGACTGCTTCCCGCTGCATGGCAACCGCGTGGGACGCTTAACGTCACAAAAGCGCCGTGGATCTTCACCTATGATGTCAACTTGAATCTTGATCTACTTCTGTCAACTTGAACCGCTGCAAACATCGATCGAACGATCCGTCGCCCCAATATTTGGAATTTTAGGATCGTTTAAAAAAAAGAAATCGGCTCATCGCAACGGTTGTGGACACGCAATAGATGTCAAGTGAGTGGAGGACTCCCGCTCACAAACTTAAAATCCCCCTGCTCTTGTTGTCTTCGTTCTGAGAGATGCAGGGGCCTCTGTTTTCAAAGCAGGTGCTGCTGGTTTGGGCCATCAGTTTCCCCCTGACAGTTTGGAGGCGAGGAGCAGTCGGCTGAGGCGTTCTGCTGAGGAAGTAGCACATGTCATCATTGTGCTTAAGTGGCGGAGAGACATGCTGGATGAGTCACGATGGGACAGACAGAGACGTAGAAGGCAGAGAGGCGTGTTGGAGTGCGCGCGCGCGCGCGTGCGTGTATTCTCACTTTCTCCACACAGCTTTACCTTCTTTTGTCCATTCCTTCGGCGAACAAACAAACGAATGCAGGCTCGTTTACGTGGATGCAGATCGCATGCACACAGATTGCAGCGCAATGCTCATTTAGTTAGATTATAATTGTCCGGGCAGAACTAAGGACTGACACAAAGAAATTACACGTAACCGCGAGTTATTGATTTTGTGTTGGGCGCAGAGGGTGTGAAATAAATTGAAAGTATTACTGCAGCATAGAGCCAAGTGTGCTGTGTCGACAAGAACATAATGTGGACCGCTTAAATGGTCCCTCTAACATGGCTGGCAATTACACTTGCCCATTCGAAAGCAGGGAGATTCAATCAGGCAAAGTTGAGGCTCATAGCATTGTTGGTGGGGGGCTGGGGGCTGGGGGGGGGGGGGGGGTTAATTAGTATATTCGGCTGTAACCAACCGCAAAAGAAGTTGAAGGGGTGAGGGATAACGTTTGTTTGGATATTTTGGCCCAGTGACGTGTCCAGCGATAACGTTGTCATTAACTATTGATCACACAGGCGGGCATGGCCCTCATTCAAGCCCCCGCGCCGTCTCCTCCGGCATACGTGCTGCAACCACTCCACCTTTCTTTGCTCGACTCAAGCACCCAGGAAAAATCTGTCACCCTCCCCTCTTCGTAGCGTCGCGCCAGCCTTCCCCCCCCCCCCCCCCCCCCACACCCCCATCCCCCATCAAGTATCTTCACGCCTGCGTTCTACTCTTTCGGCCCCTGCTCCCTCCTCTCAGCATCCCCATTCACGTGTCCCTCATCTCTGTCTCCATCCTCTCACTTGAATACAAGCGCAAGGTACTGAGCATCCAGCCATCCCCGTCTCCAACAACAGCAGCAGCAGCAAGCCTCTCTGACATACGCAGCCCTTCACTCCTTGCATTATCTTTCCCGGAAATTGCATTTCCAGCACAGCCTGGGCCCCATTATGAAGAGGGAGCGACATGCTGTAACCTTTTTAAAAAGCCATTAGTGATGCACCTGCCCCACCCCTTCCCTCCTTCTCAGCACCCATCCCCGAGACAACCGCTCAACCAAACCTCAGCCTTTCTACGTAAATCCCCAAGCCCCCTTGTTTTACCCTTCCTGACCCCTCCCCATCCTCGTGGCAGCTGTAACGTTATTAGGCCGATACTACAGCCATTATTCAGCCGGCTCGCCTCTCCCCAGCTGAACACGGAGCGGACGCTGAGGGAGCAGCACAGGGCAACGGCTAAAGCGATAAGTGTACAAAGGGTCAGGTGTAACGCTTACGAGGATGGATTGGATGGAAGGGTGCGTGGGTAGATACGTAGATAGGTACGTCCCGGGTGGACAAGATTTATTTATGTGAGGCGGATGGATGGATGGATGGAGGGATGGATGGATACGTAGATAGGTAGGTCTCTGGTGGACAAGATTTGATGTGAGGCTGATGGTTGGATGGCTGCTTGGCTGGCTGCATGGCTGGATGGAGGCTTGTGGCTGGCTGGATCAATTAACTATTGAAACAATGGGTTGGGTGATTCGATTGCTGAGCAAGCTGCATGAATGGATTACAGGGACGATTGGATCGGTGGCTTGTGTTTGGGCAGGCTCATGTCCAGAGTACGCGTGTGCATGCGACTGTGCGGCGAAGGATGGTTGGATGGACGGCTCGGCCTCCGCTATTGAACCCGCATATACATACCAACAGAAAAATTGTGACCCCTTGGCTTCTTACCAGCAAACGTAATGATGTCGGCAATCGATTCATGGTTTAGAGACCTTGTTTGATTTACAATTGCCCAAATCCGTGCAATTTCAGCCGTACCGAACCAAGAAATGAATCATGATTCATTTCGGTTCAGGCATTTTCTACAGAGTCAATTTGAAACCATGTCCTGTTCGTGTCAGGGGAAGGATTTAAAATCTTTAAAAAAAAATCAAATCAGTCGATTAATCGACAAAAGAACTGACCGATTAATCGATTATTAAAGTAATCATGAGTTGCAGCGCTGGTGTGTTTGTCAGAGGTCTGTACAGCAGCCGCAAACTGCAGTGTTACTTTCGAATATTGTGACTCAAATAAAAGTAAAGTCAATAAAACTACTCTGTTTTTTTTTTTCTAGAGCATGAACCTCTGCAACAAAAATGACCACCCCCACCGCCTCAAGAGAAACTGTAACTACAATGTGGCCCGTGATAAAAATGAGTTTGACAGGCCTCAAAAGGACATGCTCGCTTCCAGATTTTTGGTGAAAGAAAATCAGGGGATGGAACCACGAGTGAAGGTGTGGGAGTGCAATTGATAAAAGGTAAACAATGGAGCAGCACAATAGCTCCATTCCCCATGCCTGTTGCCTCTCCCGGCCGTCCTCGAGGAACACAAACGACGGCTGAAACATCAGGGCCGCTCGCGGTCGATACTCAGCATACCGAGCGGCAGAAACTCAATACACACTTGGCCAGTCAAAGAAGCACGCTCGTGCCGTGTTGTCGTTTTAGACCACACCGGCTGCATTATCGTCCAATTAAAATGCGGAAGAGGGGGAGGCCAGCAAAGAGAGAGAAAGCGCAGTGTCGGCGAGCACAGGGAGAAAGAAAATGAATGGGTCGGGACGAGCCACGAACAGAGCGCGCACACGGACACAAAATCCAAATGCATGGGCAGGTTCCAGGAAGTGGCTAGTGAGAGATATAAAAACAGAGGACGAGGCGGGGAAGGAAAAAAAAAAAAAGTTCACCTCTTTTACTTCCCCAGTAAAGTACACGGCAAAGCCCGCGAGTCCGAATTCAGCAGCTGCAGCTTAACTGTAGCGAACAAGCCTCCTCTCCTACGGTACAGCGCATGCGTGGCTCAGCCCCGCTGACTGACTGTCGACGTGAAGGAAGTGCTGCAATTTGCAGAGTCATCGCACGAAAACCCAGAGGACACCAATCCATAAAAAAAACCCGCTACACTCCCTCGTCATTCATTATTTGAACACATACTGTGTGTGTGTGTGTGTGTATATATATATATATATATCCACATATATATACACACACACACCCGCCTTGGTCAAGGCATGTCATCTCCACCCTCTTTGTTTTGCTTGCTTTGTCTCCAGACACTGAAACTTAATCCCCCAACAGACACCCTGCCAATCGATAGCATGACATCATCAGGAAAAGACCTCATCAGCGGGTCGAGGGTAGAGTGCTAACCTGAAGAAAAAAATTTAAATAAATCGCAGAGTTGTAAGTATCCACCGACAGCCATCTACACAGACGCGGGAAGGCAAAGGTGCTGGCGGGCATTTGCAAATTGAAAGTACATTTGCGAGGGCCTTTGTCAGTCCGGCCCTTTTCTCGCCTTTGGACGCCCCCCGCAAGAATGACGAGAGAACCGGACCCGGGCATCCCTTCTCACGTGACGCGTCGCTTATCAAACCGCCGCCTACCTGCTGCTGCTGCTGCTACCCTTGTAAATCTGATTGATGACAAGCTCGGGACCTCTTCTACTCGAGCGTGAACATATGGACACACACTGAGCTAATAGACGGTGAGAACATTCCGCTTGAGTGAGCTGGCCGGCATGATAGATTTAAGTACAATGAGTTGCATCCGTCACAATTTAACCTAGCTCTCAGAACACATGAAAAACAAGTCGATCACTTTCATAATTGCGTGTGATCAAGCATATCAAGGGAACAATGTAAAAGCATGAATGTCACTCTCTGCCCATGAATGTGACAACCTTTTCTAATCCCGCTTGGTTGACTGACACGACGAGCGATGGCCTGGCGGCGCTGGCGTCAGTCTGATTCAACCTGGAGCACAATGTACAGTACACGCGCTTTCAGGTTGGTGTCGCTTGACCGACGCGGTCGCTTACAATCGCAACTTGGACAGCAGACATTTCCACCGAGCAGTACAGTTTGTTTGACTTCTTTATTTGAGTTGTCTTTTTTTTTTTTTTTTTTTTTACTGTCAATTGCCAAAAGCTATGAAGCGCACAAGTATAGATCTGCCAATCCATCCATTTCCCCAGCTGTCTGCAGGCAGTTGGCTGGGGACACCCTGAACCGCTTGCCAGCCGATCGCAGGGCACCCAAAGACGAACAACCATCCGCTCTCACACTCACACCGAGGGACAATTTGGAGTGTTCAACCTCACTATACAGTATTCAGTCATTTTTCTGACCCCATTTGTGGCTTTTTTTTCTTTATTAAACACGGCTGGAAAACAACTGCAGCGACTTTTTGGGTGGTATTATTGGATACTTTGGGATACTGTGTGATGATATTCTTCGTCCCTCTTTGTCCAGATTGCAAATGAATCCTTTTGTGCAAAGCCACCACTGGGTAATTCAACCATATGTCCCAATTAAGACGTCGGGCCTTATTTACAAAGGTTGTGTGAAAACAGATGCAAACTTGATTACTCGCGCAAACAAATGAGCTAGCCGATGGACAAACGGGCCTCGCCCAGGATTACATCTTCCAAATCTGCCGCACATCTTATTTTGCGCATTCTGCGAGGAGTAGACCGGTTTTAGTATGCGCAATGTGAGTCGGCTAACCTGACATGAATTGCGATGGATGATTTTGTGTCATTATGTACGTGGCTGAACATTCCGCACTTTGCGTAGCCACGATGGTGGCTATTCTGGCATGGAGAGACGGCGAAAAATGGAGAGGGTATTTTCCACTCGTGCGAACGCGCAAAACCCTCTAAATATGGCGGCCTCCAACACTTTGACAGCCGTAAGAGTGAGTGAGCACACGTGATGCCAGTAACACGTTATGTCCATTTTTTTTTCTTGTAACACGTTACGGTTGTTAGGGTCCAAATCACTCTGGGGCTGGGCTTTTGTAAATTTATGAAGATATTTTCTAAAACAATAGTGATTATAAACATATCCCTGCGACCAATAATCAGCTCCTCCTCATCAATTTGGGTGAAGGCTACATACGTACACTGCTATTTCATCTCAAATAAAATCGAAGTTTGTTCTTTCCAAAATCAAAAAAGTAGGTCACAAGGTTACTTCCGACACACGTCATCAGAAAGGTCATTTTTCGAAGGGAATGTGGCAACACTGGTGAGCGAACCGTTCGAGCGTCCTCTTTTTGAATTCTTCGTCCAACAAAACGCCATTGCTTTAGATCACGCGCAGGATGCCCACCGACAGCACGCTTTAAAAGATGCAACGGAGTCGATGCAAGAGTGTGAAAAGGAAATCCACTGCCTACCTTTAGTCGAGACGGGGCACGCACTTTGGCAGCGTGTTCCTGTCGTACGTCCGTGTACGGTTTAAAATGCATTTCCTGGCGCTCCGGATTCCCATTCCTTGCCGGTGCCATCAGTGAATTGAATATGAAACAACATTTTGAATGACAATAATAATAATAACAGAAAAAGATCGCAACGGCTCTGATCGCAAACTGCAACTGCAGACTGATGAGCTAACAACTTCCGGTGACGCAATCACGCGTCATCGTCGGTTAAAAGTGATTTTTTGTTGTTGTTTTTTTTTTTTGGTGTGAATGTTAAACCGGTAGGATTCCTCGGGTGCAATGTGCACTAACACAAAAAACTATCATCTTACTAAAATCATTGGCCAATTCCCACGACAGCCCTCGCAATCGACTTGCGACCAGTCGCGGGCTACCTGTCGATGGCGATCGATGTCTTGGGCACCCCTGGTTTAAGGGAACTGAAATTGTGTATTTCTAAGGCCTTACCCCTCTCTCTATTTGTTCATTATCTCGCAATAATTGGATGAGAACGAAAAATCCTGGGCTGGAACATCAAATTATACTTCATGACTGAATTCAATCATCATCCTTCATCCCAACGTCTCGCAAATATACATTTGTCAACGTATGTTGCCTTCATTGGATGCGATGGTAAACAAGGTCCCCGGAAAGGCCCGCAATGAGCCGCCGGCATCAATCACGCTCCTTTGAGGGGACGAGGCCATCCAACTCTGCACACATGGGCCCTCGGCTCTCGGGAGTGAGCTCCCTCGTCATCTGAAGGGAGGCAGCAGCTGTGGTGCGGACTTCTGCAATTTTCTCAAGTGTTTGCCGAGGATCAATTGTGTCGAAGGCGCCCATAAGGAATGCCTGTTTGTTGTGCCCCCTCTGAAGTGGTTGGCTGCTGGTGGTCCATTCTTTCAATCTCCTCCTTTGTGCACCGGACAAGAGGAAGTCACGATAGCAGCAGGACACGTGAAGTGGCATATGAACAGCAAGTTCACTTCCGGACTTGATTTTTGGCCAATTGTTCTTTCTTTTTTTTTTTTGTTTTTGTTTTTTCTCCCTACACGGTTTGTTTCATTGCAGCCGTAAGCCGATGTGAGTTTAGTTCGCTTACTCTGATGTCAAAGAACACCGCAAGTTCAAAAATGTCAATATGACACAAATGATATGAAATCCAAATGATATCTTCGTGTGAAATCGTTCAACAACGGAGATTTGAAATGGCATGTTTCCCTATTCAAGACAAAAGCCATTTGCCTTCACAATTGAGGCGGCGAGCCTTTTAAAACCGAAGCTCGTTTGCGGGAATAATTGCTCAATCTTCGTCTGACTTTTAGCCGCCAAAATGACAGACGCGTCAATCCGCAGACCGCTTCAACATCACGCTGAGAGGAAAACGCATCGGGGTGCCACTCAGACGCCGTCGGCACCACGGCCCATCTCAGGCATTCATCCGTTCATACACCCTCTCCCCCCCCCCCCCCGATTTAAAGCACTTTGAAACTATAAATTAAACAATTATGCACGCATCCAAGGTATTGAAGGGCATGCAAAATATCGACTGCGGCGCGCAATTTTGTTCTAATGTGGTTCTGTCACCCAGGAAATGTGTTCATCGCTTCGGCCTGTTATTCAAAGCCCATTTTCACTTGTTGGAAACTGACATGCCACTCAAATGTATCCTAGTCAACAACGTTCGAGACATCCCTTAAAAGCGCACACCCGCACGCACGCACTTCTGCTCTCAAATCGGGTTGATATCGTTTGATTTTCAACTCTAATCTGAGGTCTCATTTGGAGGAGTTTGCGGGTAGAATCTACACGCAGGGCAAATTGTTTCATTGCTCCTGCTTTTCCTTCTGCACTTCAATTGTCTCTCGAATCAAACGTTTTCTGGTGGTTTCGCTCCGTCTCGACGGCAACAGCGGATGTGCGATTCTTCTTGGTTCGAAACAAACAAACGGCCACGTGCTGCGCTTTTAGTCGGGCCTCACTTTCAATGAGCTGTCGGCGGAATGCAAAAGGAAGTGCTAAAAAAAAAAACGAATCAATCGTCAATCAAATCAAAAGGAATAGTTAATTTGTGCCGTGCAAGTCAGTATTTTGCGGCTGAATGCAAACTGAAAGATAATCAACCTGAAGCATTTCCCCCCCCCCCCCACACACCCCCCAATAAACTACAATCACACTCTCGATGAGTGATTGGCCGCGATACATGCATCGCGTGGGGGTTTGCGCTTGTGTTATTTATTAGCTTTGGGAGGGAGGAAAAAAACACCTCACGCAGGCCAAGAGCAATATTTAAAATGCAATTAAGAATGCATTTGCTTCTGTCCTGTTCTGTTCCGTTTCACTGGGCCTCCTTTGGACAGCGATGCGTTAGCATTCATGTGCTGTAAGCATATTGTATCACTTCCACTTGCCCTTGTCTCGGCGTTCCCGATATCACACGAAAAAACGTCAAGCAGAACAAGCCGGCGGAAAAAAAATAAATAAAGGGAAAAAAGCCAACTGCTGAGCAGCGCATTAATCTTATTGCCCAACATCCCATTTCAAATGACCTCAAATAGAATTGTTAGCGGCGCTTACGACAACAAGCGTAGCCTCAAATTACTTTCTCTTCAGAGCATATCGACTGTATATTTATAATGGCTTCATCACGACGAGACAACTTCATAATTCATTCAAGACGCCGCCGACAGTCGCAAGGTGAACCCGGCTTGAAACCAGTCAAAAATTGACAGCGAAACAGGAAAGAATTCTCCGTCTGACTTCAAGCGGCTATTTGGCATACAAATGCTTCACGTATGCTTGCATTCGACGTGTAAATAATTTCAATCGGCCTAAGCGCAGACAGAAGCAACTCTTTTTGGACTTTTTCGTGTCTATGTGGGATTTGCATTCGCACGTCACAGCGCGCACATCGCATTTGTGAAACAGGGAAGGACTCATCAGCATTCCGGCATCTACTGAAGGGAAAAGGTGCACCTCCGGAAGAATACGCAATATTGCCGTATGTATGTACAGTAAGTGGGAACTGCTTCTTCAATCCCATATGCTCGTCCCTTTTATCCGGCACCAGTTGGAGCATCTGCCCATTTCTTCTTTATTTTTGGGACGGAGGATGAGATGTTTTTTGTTTTTGTTTTTTTTTCAAAAAAAGGATGGATTAAGCACAGACAGAAGTGGGTTTTCGCCCATCCCTCGAATCGTCCCGAACCGAATTAAGTATGTTGTGTTGGGAGGCAAACTAACAAAGCCAGAGTGTCGCCAAACACTTTCTTTTCTTAACAGGCTATTTCATCTCAACGGTATTTTGACAGCAACACAGCCACCCAGTGTCCAGTCAGAGAACATAACAAAGTGCCTACGGACACCCATTTGACTCACGATCAATCCAGCCCGTTAAGAAAGCTGGCTGCCTCGGACGTCTCTCTCGGGAGCCGTCCGCCATGCTGATGGCGAGGATTTCTAAAAGTCACGTTTTTATTCTTATGATTTTATTCTGTTTTTGCGTTGTGAAATACTCATGTTGAGTTGCTTATCATCATCGACATAAATTTTGGTGACCATCAATCGCAGTTTTGGCAACGTTTTGATTTCTACGGGTTTGGACTGTCACGTTGCGCCACTGTACGGTACGTGTGAAAGGCCATCGGACGGAAGCGCTTTTAAAGGTTGCCGGGCTGCGCAAGCAATTATTAAATGCACTGTGCAACGTTAGATATGTCATAATCTGAGCCCCCGGTCAGGATAACGTCGTCTCTCGATTTGAGCCTCTTACACACACACACACACAACCCGCTGCAAGACCAGATGAGACCGAGTCGTCGAAGTGATGGGCAAACAGCAGGTTGCATCACACTGCGTCTCCAGCTCAAGGCCACAGACTCACAATGGCTCCTTCTGCATGAAAGTCCGCCATTCAGAGGGGGGCGATCCAAGGCGACGGCCCTCTCTTTCGTTCCAACTCACGCAAACTTTGCACCGCGAGTGCAACACGCCCACGCGCATAAATGTGTTTCTTTGGCTTGATTTGAAGTTCCGATGGCCACGCCTCTCCAGCCCCCGATCCTCTCCTCGCCCACCCTCCGCCTCCATAGCAGGTGGCACCACTGGCAGTGGGGCAGAGAGAGGGCTTTGATTCCAAAGCCTGAGGGCTCAGTGCATATTCAAGCGGCGGGGGGGTGGGGGTGGGGGGGTGTCTTTTTTGTTTGTGTTACTGCAAGCCCAGAGTCAGACTGGCATGCAAAGAATACAAATCAGACCTTTGACAGGAGCGGTTAACCTGCCGCTAAATATAGTCCGGGTCTGAAAAAGATGGAGGAGGGGCGCAACATGGAGGGAGAACATACAAGAGGAAGCAACGTGGGGAGTGAACAAAGAGACCAGGGAGGGCAGGAAAAGAGCGGGAATGAAACATGTAAATGAAATGAGACTCCATTTTATCTGCCTCACTATTACACATCTCTCTTTTTTTTTTCACACTAAAGGGTGGGCATATATAGCTGTGAGGTAAATACAAATGCCTAATACAGTGAAGTATGCTAAGGCGTTGTGATGTATGGGATGGGGGTGGAGGGTGGGGAGGGCCAAACAGAACCCGAGAGTGGGGAGAACGGTGAGGAAAAATGAACGATAGGGAGCGTCTGTTTAATAAAGCAGTAGAGAGAGAGAGAGAGAGAGAGAAGGAATGAGAAATACGCTCCGGCGACTGAGATCTGAGCAGACTGCCAAAGAGGGTGAACCAAACGTCCAGCCTGATATTTTTTATTTTTTATTAATTTTTTTTTTTTTTTTTAACCCCCGTCTTGGATCCGCCACCAATACTATTAAAACATCCATGTGTGTTTTATGCTGGAGCATGGAGAGCGTTACAGAGCCTTCCCAACCTAATCACTTCATCGTTCCCTTGGGCACACCGGTAGATTTGGACATTTCATCTAAGGCGCACACTCCATAAATCCGCATCCGGCCTGAGTTTTCACAACAAGGGGGTGTCGGCGGGACAGCAGGTCAACTAGCGACATCAATAGTGTGATCCCGGCAGCGTGACGCAGCTTGACGCTGCCGATGAATTCACCAAGATGAGGAATGGGACACGTCACGTTGACTGTAAACATCAAACGGCTTCCAATCCTCATTTGATTTGGAATTGTCAATCTTTCTACAACAGTGCATTTGTTCATTTTATTATTGCACATCATCAAATCAAAGCTCTTAAAAATTCCCTGCTGATCAGTCATATCAGTCACCGGAGCGCAGCTACACTCAAACCTCACTTGCAGGTGGAATTACCAAGATTGCAAAAAAAAAGAGAGCGCTATTCCCCGTTGTCTGATGTGCTACGCTGTACCGTTCCGAACTTCCCTTAGACTAGCCGCAACAGATACAGAACGTTTCACCGAGCCAAACAAAAGCCCTTGAATGGTTTCTTTTCAAATCCACTTGTTCCTCATCTCGCTGGCTAAAAAGACGCACCCACAATTTGTGCGGCGGCTTCCATCGAGGCAGGCTTCGCGGGGCTCAATCACCTTCGGCCATTTCAAAAATGGTTACCCGTCAGCCGTGTCCACGGCCGAGTGGCCTAATGACACCGTGCCCCTGATCGGAGAGTCGGTGATGTCAGACTTGTAGACGGGCAAGAAATTTCAACAAAGAGAGCAGCACTATGAAGGTGATGGGAGACGTTTACTTGCAGACATTACTGTGAATGATGAATATTCCGTAAACACTGCACATAAAACCAGTGTGGCGTTAATGTATTGAAAATATGGCTCGTGTGTGTGTGCGTGTGTATATGTGTGTGTGAGTGTTTTTGATTTGGAGTAAATCCAGGCACCTTGACGGCCCAGTAAAATCCTGTATCCAGAATTCCGTTTGACATATAATAAAAGCATGATGAATGGCGGCGCAGCCTGACCGTATGCCCACTTTGCTATATGGAACGATTACGCAAGAAGGAGCAAGCCCACTTGCACTTCCCCATCCAATGGAGTAGAGAATCTGTAGTTCCGCCGGGGAGGCTGAGCTGCGTAATCTATGGTGGATAAGCCACGGTTTGGAGAGATTTGGGGAGCGGCGATCCGACTGGAACTGCCAGTCCTCTGCTGAAATTCAACGCCTGGAAATCCTGGGGGATTGAATTAGGTGGAAACGGAGCCAGCCAGTCAGCGAGAAGGAGCTGGCCGGCCCAAACAATCCTCACGCGAGACCACAGATGTGCTCTTGAACGGGCTGGCTCCGAGATGTCTTCTACCTGGGAATCACACACGGTCTGTCCATCAGCTCCTTACAGTATGCGCTGCGCCTAATTAAGCAGGGTTTCATTTCCAAGCAAAAAAAGGCCTGCGCGCAATCGCTCTTGCGGGGAGGGGGAGGCCGGAATTAATAACGGGGAAATGTCGATCAGTCATTACGGCCAGAATTGAAATGCGCGACCATCTGTAATTCTGAAAAGTTAATTAGCCCAATGTGCAACGCGGTCATGTTCAGGGCAAATGGCTCCAAAGTAGAGCTCTCCAGGCAGCCTGCCACGGCCTAATGAGCGTCTCCCGGTGTGCACTTTTAGCGTTTGAACACTTTGGTGAAGGTTACATTTGAATAATTTCCATGCCTTGGTTAGACTGTATTGTTTGATGTGCTTATTTTGCCATCATAGAATTAAGACATTAGGACAACAGCGGGGTGGATTTTGGCTCCACTATATCGACTAACTTAAACCCTCAAAAAAAAAAAAACAAAAAAAAAAAGTCCCCCTGCTACCAAGGTACAAGGAAAAAAAAAAGATCACTTCCCCTCACGAGGGTCGCCTATCCCAGCCGACCAACAAACATTCGCGCTCACAATCGCACGTAGGAACAATATGGAGTGGCGAATCAAGCTGCCGTACACGTTTTTGGAAATGTGGGAGGAAACCGGAGTATGCGGACAAAACCCAAGTAGGCACGAGAAGAACATGCAAACTCCACACAGGAAGGCCGAAGCCGGAATCGAACCCCGGACCTCTGCACTGTGAGGCCGACGCGCTCGACGCTCGACAACCATGCCGCCTCATTCATAATGCTTTGCTTGAATTGATTAACTGCGCTTTCAGTTTAGTCAATGAGCCTCCATTGAGTCATATTTACCCTCAATGAACTCATGCGTACGCTAAATTTAGTCATCCGTACCCTCATTTTGTAAATGATACTTTCGGTTTAGTTACTTTCAGTTGAGTAGTCTGTACTTTCACTTTGGTCATCGGCGTCTCTTCCGTTTCCAAATCTGTTCCTGCAGTTGAGTAATTTCGCCCGTTTATAGTCATACTCTAAATTTACTCTTGTACCCGCCGCTTACTTTGAGAACCACGGGCGGCGTATATGGTGGAGATAAAGCGCCATATAAGTGCACTCCATTCAATCTGCCCCCCTCACTTTAGTCATCTGTACCTTCACTTGTCACGTTTGCGAGGTGGTGGTGGACCCCAAAGAGCAGGCAGGAGGGAGGAGCAGGTTGTACTTGATGAATTGTATTAAAACAGAAAAATAAATCCAAAATGAATCCAAAGTAACAAACAAAACCATGGCAGAAGCTAAAAATTCAATAACAGAAACACGAGCGAAACAAACCTGACAAACATGACAGTAGCCAAGAGCAAACAGCAACAATGACCCGACACTGAGTGTTCGGGCAGGAGTCCTTTTATACAACTAATAATTACATAATGACCAACAGGTGTGCAACTACAGTGCCACCTGTTGGTCCCAAACCAAATCACGACGTCACTTTAGTCATCTTTCCCCTGAGTTTCCTAACTGCACCCTCAGTTTGTTTCCAAATCTGTTCCCTCATTTTAGGAATTCGTCGCGCCTTTCGTTCAGTAATCTGTACCCTCAGTTGAGCACATAGCCTGATTTCATGTTCAACCAAAACCAAAATAAAAAGCCCACACTGACAGAGAAGCATGGCGGTGGTAGCATCACGCACAGGTGCCCCCAGCATGTTTGGGGGCTCCCACGACGTCGACCCCGGACTACCTCCCCTGTCCCTCCTTGTGCTCAGGACACACATGTTCCACCACCCTTCGGCTGAGATTCACTCATCTACCTCGAAACGGCTGATTAGCCACCGTTTTTCATGGTGTACAATGGATGCGGCATTTCGCGTGATTGGCACAACAGGCCCCAAAGACGTACGAGAAGCACGGCCAACCAACATATTCATTCGGTTTTGTATGTGTCGCTTGCACCCTGAGGGGCTAAATGTGTCCATCTGACAATGTCTAAGTTATACAGAGACAATTATAGAGACACGTAAATACGCGGCATACATCACACATTATTAGCCCGTGTAGTTATTAGACGTACACCCAATAAATCCCCCCCCCACCCCACCCCCACATGTCACCACATGCGAGCATACATCATGGTGATTTGTGAGCCTGAATCTCTTCCTACACTCCTGATTCCAATGGGGGGAGAGAGAGAGAGAGAGAGGTAGAGAGAGAGAGAGAGAGAGAGAGAGAGAGAGAGAGAGAGAGAGAGAGAGACATCTTCCAGTATCTCCACGGTGGACAAACGGCGCCTCTCGGATTTCCCCCCCCCCCTTCCTTTTTACCTTCATTTTCCTCCTGCAGGGGTGAGCGTGTGTGCGTGTGTGTGCGCGCGCGCGCGCGCGCGTGCGCGAGTGTTTGGATGAATGGGTGATGGAGAGAGGAGAGAAAAAGAGCGACTTCGAGAGGGGGCGTCTCCCCTTCGGTGTGATTTCCACATCTTGCTAAAATCCACTATGTGGTCGACTTCAGGAAAAGCGGACAGTCTTCCAACAATGGAGTGAGTATATGGAGCGCCTTCACTTGCATCCAACATGCCGTCCTTTTTTGTGGGCGCGACTTCAACGCTGCGCGATAGAAGGAATGCAGAAGCGCAAGTCACGCATAAATGCGCGCGGCCAATGCGTTCATCGAGCACCGCATCGACTGCTGTCAAGCCACCGCAGGTGCCTCACTTCACATTATTTGCCCACCAGAAATTGTGGCCCGTCGCTTGTTTCGTTCGTGTGTGGGTGTGCGTGTGCGCGCGTGTGTGTGTGCGCGCGTGTGTGCGCGCGTGTGTGGGTGTGTGTGTGTGTGTCTTTCTCATCGTTAGTGAGGGAAAATGAGAGTTGGGCTCTTGTTGCTCATATTTGCAGGGAACACTTGTTTCTCTTGTCAGACTTCAGTTCGGTAGCTCTCCGTGGTCTTTTCGAATGTTCTTTCAAATACATAGGTGATTGTAAATATATATAAATAAGCAATTCAACTAAATTGATTTTAAACTCTCAAGTTCGTCAGCTTTGTTTGTCGCTCCTCTTGATGTCTTGATGAAGACTAATACACGAATGATGGCAGGTTGATATAGTGCTGGCTCACAAGGTATTCATCGCTCAACCACTTTTATGTTGCACAGCAATCTTGCTTAGGCTTTTTTTTTTCTTCGTGTATTTGTGGCCGAAGCACACGAGCACGTGAACTTCTCAAGGCAAGAGCCGCTCTGACACAAGCTGAGACGTCCTCCTCAATTGATTGCTTTCAACTCACTTGAATGAAATATTTCAGCTTTCGGCCATCGACGACAAAAACAACAGCAGCCCTGCCAGTGCGGTCTAATTCACCATTCATGATCATTTCTGCATCAAACAATCCTTCTTATGTGATCAATTTGGATTGAAGCTCTTTTTAGGAGCGTTCTTTACAACATGTGCTTGTCGGGCCATTTGGCACTGTGCTCGCGTATGAGTGTGTGCGCCAAGAGAAAGAACATCGATTTCAGTGTGTGTGTGTGTGTGTGTGTGAGGTGTGTGTGTGTGTGAGGTGTGTCCCTCCGCCCGCCCGCCTCAGTGTACGCTCGTGCTCAGCCCCCAGGCACAGTGGCAAGCATGAACTCTCTGAACTCAATCCTTGTCGATTAAATTCCTATTGATCAAGCAGCAAAGAGAGACATGAAGTTCCATCTCCTGGCTTTCAAGCGCGCTTTGAGTGAGCGTCGTCTTTCAGCCTTCCCCCCCCCCCCCCCCCCACCTTTTGAGCCGGAGAAATAGAAGAAGAAATGAAGAGGAGTGAAGCTTGGTTGGCAATGCATTAATGGAGAAGATGGAAAAGTAGTTGTGTGTCAACAGTTGGTGACCGTGCACGTTGCGGTTTGTTGCACGTGTGCGAGTGTCGACCTGCGCACGTGTTTACCGGAACATATTCATTGTATGTTTTTGCGCTTGAATGAAATCGATTGTTAGCGACTCCTGCGTGTGTGCGTGTGCGCCTTGGCCCGGATGAGTGAGGGGGATTTTCATTTCGGAAGGTAGTGAAGCAAGCGCATAGCTCTCCATTGGGAGCTGTCCTTGGTTCTGATCTGGTCCTCCTCCTCCTGACCCCTCCAGCAGACACAAGACCCGCCCTGTTGATTGACATTCACATGTTCTCATTTAGGCTCACGAGTGCCTCGGTGTGCACATGTAGACGAGGCCTTGAGTGTATACACTTGGTGGAGGGTGAGCTTTTTTTTTGTTGTATTTATTGTAGTGCTGATGGTGTGTCGGGGGAATCCTCAGAGGGGCTTGAGCAGAGGGGATGCTAGCTAAGAAAGCAAGGAGTGAAAGGAGGAAAAACAAAACAGCTGTGCGGTAATTGGGCTCCCCTTAGTATTGCAAGGCATACATTGACATCTGTTTGATAATTGGCTACCCTGGCTCCTCAGCGTGTGTCATGCTAAATGCCGGTTTGGTGGAAAACAGGGGGAAAAGGAATAAATGGGGAGGGGGGGGGTGCAGTTGAAGGGACAAGTGGGAATACATGCGTGCGAGTTAGCGTGCAAATGCACGTTTGTGGTGTCCGACTGGGGGAAGGGAAGCGGTGATTTGTTGGTATTGTGAAAGCGCCACAGGTCTCCCGTGCACACATTTACTGCCATTGTCTCTTTCATGAAAGAAGACCCGACTGATGCATTGCCCCCGAGCGGAGGTGCGTTCAGTTCACAGCCTGCATTTAGCTCGACAGATGAAAAAATATATATATAAGTGCTAAGTGTCAAGTGATTGTTTACAGCCTCTCCTGCTCTCCCCCCCCCTCCACCCCACCCCCTCCCTGGGGTTTTCTAGCGTGGTGATTTGAGCCACAGAGGCAGAAGTGATATTAGCCGCTTCCGCAATTTGTTCGGAGCTTTAGAGGGGAGAGGCCGTCAGATTGCATAGATAAATATGTTGAATAATTGATGCGACGCATAGCGGGGGGGGGGGGGGGGGGGCGTTTGGGAGCGCACAGACGATTGCCGGCGATGCCGATGCAGCCTTGCAGTCGCGCTGTCGGCAAGTCTTTGAATGCGTTCCACTCTCGCGGGGGTCGCCACGTGAGAACTTCGGTGCTCCCCAACGCTTCACGGTGCGGGTTTATCAAGCAACGGGTTTAAAAGGGGGTGGGGGGGGGGCTTTGGGGACCTGAATTTTTACATCATCCCTCAAGCGAGCGCAGGCGAGGAACAACTTGTATGAATTATGGTTTTGAAACTCTTGCCGACGTGCAGGTTTTAAGCCGCTGCTTAAAGAGACTAAGGCCTCGTAATACCCACCTGGTCTGTAATCCTAAAGCAGATCTGCATAAGAGTGTCAAATCTTAGTGTGATGGATTCATTCAGGGATTGCTCTTAGGTGACGGAGACCAGCTGCGGACACGAGCAGCGGGACGTTTAAGAGCAGGGATGTGCGACGAGGCAGGGGGTGCTTGCCTGTCCTCACCCCATCTCATGCGAGAGCTTAACGGCAACGGCGGTAGAAGCAGAAGGATTGCCGAGACACAGGGGGGTTGGGGGGGCGGGGTGGTCTCAGGCCGGATCCACAAGGTGGCTCTCCGGCTCCCTTCTGAAGAAGAAGGCCAACATTTTCAAACCCTTGCCCGCTGTCGTTTACGACCTTTTTCATCACTTTCACCACTTTCGCCGCTTGGAGAAAGGCTGCCGTTTGACACGAAGAGGTGTTTAGAATAATAGTCGGAATGACTCCTTTCATGTAGTCTCTTTCAGTGCGGGGGAATGTGCCGCAGTGTTCTCCAGCGTTTGATTCCGGGGCCTTGAAGATGCGAGGGCAGAAGGATGTGAAGACTGCTTATCTCTCCCTGACACAGCCAATCATGTGGTAGAACGGCAGTCTGAACCCAGCTGATACAGAGCCGCTTCCTCTTTTTCTCCCTGCCTCTCCCAGACACAGAACCACATACAACTCCATCTTGTTCCATCAATTTCTTCCCTTTCATCTCTTTTGAAATTGCGCACCCTTTTTTTTTTCTTTTCATTTTCATTTGGCTCGGTGACATTTCTGACTTTTCTCATTGCTTTTTGCATCCCTACTCTGCGCGGATGCTTGCTGCCATGCTGCTTTCTCTTGTGGGTATTTTTTTTCCCTTTCTCACACGCGGATATGAAATCACACATGCACGCTCCACAAAACTTGCAGTCGTCTTTCCTCTCTTTTATTTCATCTTTTTTTTTTTTTGCTCTGTTGCTTTCTGACTTGCTCTCATATGTTCAGCATGGGGGGCCCCCGAGCTCAGAGCACTGCGGGGGCAGCCCCCCCAACTGCCTCAGATGTATGCGTGCAACTGTGGTGCTTACTGATAAACTCAGAAACAGGGATGGAGATGCTCACATCCCTCATTTTTTTTACAGGCGCTCAGTCAGGGTTCTATGGCCTACAAAAAAATAAAACACACACGCTTGTGCACGACGGCAAAATGACGACTCGTGTTGGCAGTCAATAATTTCATTTTTTATCTACTTTGTCGTCTGGCTTGCGTAGAGCTGAGAGAAAAAAAGTAGAGGAAGTATTACCAAAACGAAACACAAGCTGTGCCTCCAATGTTTGTTTGTACTTTGCAAGATCAAGACTTGCAATAAGTATTGACTTCCCGTCGAAGCATGCGACAAGGAGAGGGGAATCATTATTTTCACTTGGGGTTAGCCAAATATATTTTTTAAATTCTAATGAATGAATGTAAACTCATTCAGTATCGGCCCATTCTGGACCAAGTCTGAAAAGACGTTTAAAAACGTCTCTGGGAGTGAATGAGTTTTAATGACAAAAAGACTTCTCAATACAACAGGCAATTCTTCCACAAATAGAATGTGTTGCTGCTTATCTTTTATGGTGTTATATTTTGTGTGTGTGTGTGTGTGTATGTAATATATATATATATACACATATATACATATATATATATATATATATACATATATATATATATATTTATTTATTTATTCTTTACCAAAGACCTTTTTTTTTGTGTGTCTCGCCCTTTCCTGCAGGACCTGGTCAGTTTTCGCAGCTTATGAGATCCCCACCCTTCCCTCCAGCTCTCTCCTGCTTTATGGCGTCAGACTCAGAAGTGAGGGGGGGGGGGGGCAGTGGGAGAGGGCGCAAAAGGGCGGAGAAAAGGTGGAGGGGAGAGAGGTGGTTGGACCATTTGCTCCCGTCTCGACCACGGGTATTCTTGGGTTGATAATACAGATGTCGATGTTATTGCTTGAGAATACGCGTAGCTGAGCGGAAGCCATTGTCATCGGCCCCAAGTATTCCTTCGACGGTCCCCTCCAGTGGTCTTGATGCGAGAGACATCAGTCTGGCACTTCTAAAGTCCTGCTAGTGGTCCCCCAGGCTGGCCTCGCTCCTCCACCCGGCATCCTCCCGGCCTCCGCAGGAAGTAAGAACCTTCCGAGCGTGCATCACACACCTTTTCAGCTTGGCTTGTTCATCCGCTTGACAGGTGCCCTTATCAGAGTGCATGGTGAAGAGGGGAATCCAATAAGTGCACATGGTGGGGGGGGGCATGCGAGGCGGCATTGAGGAATTGGTGCAGGGCGGCGATGGCAGGGAGTCCGGGCCCCTGATGGCAGCGAGACACGACCACGCTCGACAGGACAGCAGGTCCAACAGTTGCACTTGCTGCTGTGTTTAAGGTCACGGTCAAAGAGCAAATGCAATATCCAGACAGGCCGGCCGGCGGGCAGGTGGGGGCACAAGCAGAACACATTTCCAAAGTCGGCCATAAATCTTCGTCTGCTTGAAGATGCTCGGCAAGGAGGAGCGCGACAAGGGGATGAGACTAATCGGACAAACTGACAAATGAGACCAAAGCCTGCTGGGATCACATCATAGTTGCCTGCCAAATCCATTTTGCAGATGCGCACATGAAACTCTAATATTACCTACTATTTGTCATGACTGACTGACTCAACTTGGCTGCTATCTGCTCGACTACCTTGACTTGTCGGGCGCCGGCTCATATTAGTGTTATTGTAATGGGGTGTAATAGGATTATTCCAATCCCTCGATTTCACAGTGGGCCAATGTGATAGTGGGGGCACATCCATGTCAAAAGGCCCTTTGACAGCAGCTGCGTCTGAGTGCTAAACCCTGAAAAATCCCAGCCAAGAGGATTCTCCACACCGATCCCCAGAGACCCCGCTCACACCCGTGCCGCTGTCTCCAGCAGCGCGTGTGGCGCGCGCGTGTGGCGCGCGCGTTAGCGCGCCCGTGTGCCTGCAATATGACTACCTCCCCCGTGCAACTGCGCAGCAATTAAAGATCTAATTGATTTCCCCGCATACACTGATCACATGCCTCACCGGTTTGATTTTTTTTTTTTTGTTTGGCAAATTGGATGCTGACCATTGTACTGCGTATATCGTTTGCATGTCTCCGCTGATTGTTTCATTACAGTTGCCGCACGGTTTTGACACGGTTTCTCATGAAGAATCAAGTGAAGCGCCTGCACTATTTCCGCAGTCGTGCACCGCAGAATCCCGCCGGCTGCCAACAGGCAGGCCAACTCTTCATCATCCACCTCCCGTTCATCACTGTTTGCTTGGCATGGGGTGGACAAATGAGCATTGCGAATATTATTCCTTACGCTTCCAGAGCAAACGAGAACGTAAACAAAACCTGGCCGCAAATTGCGCAGGCCTTCTATGCGAGAAGAGGCTGAAAGCGACCTGCAGTCAGAGCGGTCCTCACCCACTCTAATGGCCCTTGCGCTAAAGCAAATGGAGACAATAGAGTATGAATAAATAAGTTGGTCTCGGTGTTAGCAATAATTTCCACCACGATGGGTCACTCCATTACAATTACCTTGAAATGTTTATCCAAGCAAACAAAAGACTGGGAGTGCCAGGATTTGATGGAAGGGTGGCAGGAAAGAGAAAAGAAACCGCTGGTAGAGGTTGACAGAAATCGGTGAGAGGGGTGTGGGGAGCTGGGGGGGGGGGGGGGGGGGCACAGTGCAATAAGTGCCCTCTCATTAGGGCTTGTCTTTATCACTGTGCAGCTCCTCTGAGACGAGGCAGATGAGAGGAGGGAACAGAAGGCCAGAAGAGGAGAGCCGACTCCAGATTAGGATCCTTATTGCTATGATAATGACTGTTTGTCATCCGGCGCTCACGTTTCACACCTGTGGTACATGCAGATGAGGTGCTTCGTTCACGTCGGCGCTGCGTTTGTGTGGTCCGTCCGTATGCAGATGTGAGCGTGGCTCCAAAAGGAAGAAAAAGATCAAGTTCATGGACATGTGCAAAAAGAGAAGCTTGAGAAGAAGGGAGAGAAGAGAGGAGCCGTGTGTGTGTGTGTGTGTGTGTGTGCCTGTGCCTGGCATTCACCCTTGGAGTGCATACGCATTTAGAATGAACAAATAGATAAAGATAGAATTAAATAAATATGTAACAATCACATGCATTGCTCTCGGTGCCTGGCAACCAGATCCCTCCGTTGCCTTGGAAACAGTTGCTACAGAATGTGAGGTGATTGGCAACCGTGACAACGAGGAGGGAATAACATTTGACCCCTCTTGCTGAATGGGGGGTGGGGGGGTGGGGGGACGAGTCGGTGAGGGTGGCTGTGGGGGGGGGGGCGTGGAAGAGGAGGTGGTGCATGAAGTGCGGGGTGGAAGGCGGTGGGGGGGAGGAAGATGGTATCACAAGAAGCATGTTTCGAAATTCATCCTCTGAAGCTGCTTCGCTCTCACTTCCTTAACACGCTGCCCCCCCCCACCCCGTGCCCCTGGCTGCCCAGCATACACACACACACACACACACTCACGCATGCACATTGATTTTACACTCATTATACTCTGATACACACAAGCGCATATTGATGCTCTAACATAGCAGCACTAATCCCATCATAACACACACACACACACACACACACACACAAACGCACTGTCTTCAACACTTTTTAGAGTAAATCACATCGCTCACATACAGTATGTGACGTGTTTTGTATCCTCTCATTTCTCGAGATGACCGTGGCTATCTCGGCTTTTCCTGTGCCAACGTCAACATTTTGGTTGGAGCGAGTGTCATCCACTCGCCACTTTTGTGAGCGAGACGCTGTTTTCACTCCTGAAAAGGAAGCCTGAAGTGACGGGGTCAAGAGGAGAGTCACTGTCTTCCCTTGCAATCATTCCCGCGCTTATTATTTCCCATCCGATTGCACTTTAACATCCTCTCCGCGCCTCTCTTCACTCTTCTCCTCTCCCTGCCCAGCTAAGATAATAAGGGTGTGATTAATGGTCTGCTAATTGCTGTAATCTCTGTTAATTAGAAGTGAGATTCTTCAGTGGTGGAGTGCTTAGGGGAAAGATGCATGTTGCACCGATCTGAAGGTCCACAACTGCACTGAAAGAGGCCCGCACTACAGAAGGGGTGGAGGAGGCGGAGGCAGCCAGCTACGCAGACATTCTTGGGGGCAACTGCTCCAACGAAAGCACCCCCATCGACAAAATTATTCATGTAATTAAGAAAAGATAATGGTGTGTGTGTGTGTGTGTGTGAGAGAGAGAGAGAGAGAGAGAAAACCGAATAACAAATGCACATTGCCTATCGTGAGGTATTTGATCAAATATATTTTATGAATAATTTATGACTTATTTTAAATTCTCCTCTTCACATTGAGTTGCCACATTTTGGGAGGGCAATCCATTTTCTCAGATTGTTCATATTTGACCCATAAACACTGGCTGGCTCTGAATTTGGTGTGCATTTATCGATGTGCGTTAATCTGAGAGGTGTGAAGAGCAAAGCCCCAGCCCTGAGGAGAAGCATGTACCCAAAGTCTAACACACACACACACACACACAATCTTTGCAGATGTGGCTTTGTGGACGCCCAAGTCACAGAGTTCTCACCTCGGCCCGTGAGGTGGACTGTAGGTAAACTGGAGTGACAGCTTGGTGTCTGCACAAGGCTGTCGAGACGCGCGAAGGGCGCGGCGGCTGCATCGCTGTCCAGATGCGGCGAGGGTCGTCAAAGGCCCACTGACACAGGCTCCGGATGCGGCAGAAGGAGTCATAACACAGAAGGCGCAGAGCCGCTCAGATGTCCAGGAAAAGGTGGAGGACCGCCAACTCTTCTGTCTCTTGGTGAAACTATATGTGGGAATCTGCTCGTAGGTGCCCTTTGTCTGCATCGTTTGGCCATGAGTTGCTTTTCTCTGTAGTTTGTAGTTTGTCAGTAGTTGCTTGTGTGGGTGAAGAATTAGATGCGCATGGCACAGCACAAATTTAAGGCACCCTGCTCCCCCCCCCCCCATTCCCTCTCTTTCTGACAACTCCCCGCCCCACTCTCTTACACACAAACACACACTGGCAGAAACTGCTGCCTTCTTCACACTACTTGAGATTCAACCCTACATTACGTTATAACAAATTACATTCCGATCTGGCGCTGCTGAAATAGCTTCTGTCCACTGAGACTTTTAAGTTTTAACATTGTTTGCTCACTTTCCTCTCCTTATTCCGGTCAACGCTGCAATGCTTTTCCTCAATGTACAAATAAGATATCCTTTATTTGTCCCACACTGGGGAAATTTACAATAGAATAGAAGAGCCATTTGTGGAAAGAGAAATCAAAGCGACTCCTCCTCAAGTTGTCACGTAGCAAGGTGGTGGTGGACCCCAAAAAGCAGGCAGGAGGGAGGAGCAGGGTGCATTTGAAGAATTGTATTGATAAAACACAGAGAAAACTAAATCCGAAAACAAACAGTCCAAAGTAGCAAACAAAAATAACAAGTGAAGCTAAAACAGAACCGTGACCGAAACAAACCCGACGGCAGTAAAGGAACAGCAAACAAACGAACATGACAGTAGCAAACAGCAACAATGACCCGACGCCGAGTGTTCGGGCAGGAGTGGTTTGATACAACTAATCATTACCTAATGACCAACAGGTGTGCAGCTGCAGGGGGAGCCCTACAGGGCCACCTGTTGGTCCCAAACCAAATCATGACACAAGCCAAATGGAAGTCATGTTACTAGTAGGGAATGTCAAGTCTGCCATCTTGTGTCCATTAGCAGACGACAAAACTATCAAAGCTTTTAAACGACTTCCACTTTTTGGAACGTTCAAACTCAATTGACTTTGTTTTATGCATTGTCTTCTCAGATGTGTAAAATAATTGATTCATCAATGAATTGAAGGCAAAATAATTCTCTTGATAGCGTGAAATTGTCTGCCGAATTATGGTAGTGATTGAGACGAAATGAGAGTGCACTCTTCGGCCAGCGGAGGCGATGTAGTCCATGTTAAAAGGTTAAAAGTAGTTTATGTACTGTATACTGTAATTGCTTCAAATGTTTTCGATTTGATTTTGTATTCTTTATAATCCCCTTTTTGGAAATAAATTAACGTTGAAATGAATCAACTCAAGATAAAACCGATGACTTAATCAATTTCCAATCTTTAAATCAGCGGTGTCAAACTCAGTTCCTGGAGTGATCAGATCATCAGCAAGCTCTGCGCAAGCCTGACATTGAACCAGTTCATTTGAATCAGGTGTGTTGCAACAGGGAGACTTGGAAAACATACAAGACAGCGATGACCACACCCACTGCCTCTATATATTTTGAAAATATAACATATATTGACTTGGAGAGGCCAAGTTAAAGTGATGCTTTGTTTTGATTCGTCCTATATTTTGGTGGGGTCCGCAACCTGCTTTCATTCAGACATGCGTGCATGGGTGAAGCCTTGAAGTCATTCAATCTCATCGAATGCAAGTAATGTACATTGTACAGTAATGGAGCGCCCCCTTGTGGGAGTATATGACACCTTCCGATGGGTACACACGACCAAAATGGCCCATTTGAGCACTTTCTATTTGTTTTTAATCCATCCATCTGTCCATCCATTTTCTAATCTGGAGCCTAGCGGTGCAAATCTTCGCAATGTGGGTGGAAACCGGAGTACCCGGAGAAAACCCACACAGGCACTGAGAGGACATGTAAACTCCACACAGGAAGGCCAGGAGCCGGAATCGAAAACCGCACCTCCGCGCTGTCAGGCCGGCACGGTAAGCAGTCGCCCACCGTGCCGTCCTCTTTGTTTTGAAGGCATCGTTCATGTTTCCATTAATAATGAAATATAATTACAGCCAGAAGTAATTGTTTCATGATTGTTTCCTCACAATCATTCGCTCACGAGGTCGTTGACTTTTGGGCCTTCTTATGCACAAGGATGGCGTCGATGAAGCCGCGAGCTGCCCTCTCTGTGCCCTCTTCACGTTTGCAGTTGCTGCTCCGCTTTACAACTCGATGCGCCAGAAGACAAAAACTACTCGCATCCTTGCTCCTGTCATACTAATTGCTGTTTGTTTTTCCCAGAGTCTCCTTATTTAACTCTGCCATTCCCTGACTGACATCCGAGCTACGCTAATTAGCAACGGGTGTTTTGTAAAGCGGTGAGGATTGTCATTGTTAGAACAGCGATCGCATTCATTCCGTCCCACACACTCATGCACTGATTCAGATTCTGATTTAATAATCGATGCAATCTGTTAGTTGCAGTGTGGATTGAACTAAACCCATTCAAAGACAGTAGCTTATAAACGACAGATGAGGGTGTTAAAACGCCACATACGAGTGACATCCACAAAACAAAGGAGCCGTGAAACGCCGATTCGACTGAGAAAATCCACCTCTTCGAAGCAGTACAACCAGATGAACAAGTCTTAAGCTGTTGCGACAAAATGACTTTGACCTCAACAAAGGCGATCCTACTCACACAGTACTTTCAATTCTGTGGGCTTCATTGAAGAGTAAGATTTAAAAAGTCACACACTTCAGATTGGACTTGGTAGGATTTGTGATTTTTTGTTTGTTTTTGAAATCCAGGTTGTCGTATCAGAGTCATCGGACAGAATAAAGTACGATGGAGAAAAGAGAAAACGGCTGAGCAGCCAAAATGCATGATGACATCACGCATGAAACACGGTGGAGGCGGTGCTCGTCTCACGAACGAGCTCACGTACGATCGCGACCCAATAGAGCATGCTTGTCAGGTACCGAAGGCAGCTTGTGTATGTGAAAGCATCTCCAGAGGAGAACATTTCATGCTGTCTACAAACGTCAACACTCACAGAATACAAAGGATTTCAAATGATGTCTATCGTTTCCATTTTTCATCCAGCCATCCGTTTCCACTAATCCTGTTCTCCCAACTGACTGCAAAAGGCAAACTCCACGCTGGACGGGCTACCAGAAACAACCGACCTTCACACACACGTTCACACGGTCACTAGAGAGGTTTTTACAATTACAACTTATGACGTTAGTATAGTTTCTGCGCTTCCCATGCCTCCGCGTCAGGTCTCGACGAAGGTAGGCAACGGTTTCCTTCTCACAAACTCACAAACTCTTGTATTTCCTTTCATTTTCAGTTTTGTACATTTTAGGGGCCGTTATGGCTGTCGCTCATCGAGGCATGCGTGTGTGTGTGTGTGTGTGTGCACGTGCGGTAACGGTCCTCTGTGAGTCTTGTGATATGATCACAATGCTTACATTTCTGCCGTCTTTATCGACAGCCGTTTGCATGACTCAATAAAAAAATGATGCTGCGGTTAGAAGGAGACAGGGAGTTATTCTGCGTCACATTTTACAGTGACACAAATATTTCCTGGTACTCTTGAGAGATGTACTAATGATTTGGAGAAAGAAAATGGCTTTTGCAGGGGAAACGTGATGTTTTGCTAGTTATACGAATTGTTTTAAGTAATGCACACACGACTGTTTGTCAAATTTCAATTCTGTTCCCAGAATGACCACTGGCAGTCTGACTTTTGAAGATGTATTCATTCCATTTCATTTTCAGGTTTAAGAATTAAATGCAATGATTTTTTTATATGCAAATATGGCGCGGTTGTAGCTCATGGTCAGGTCGGTCTGCTTCCTGACGACTGTTGAGGTGCCCTTGAGCAAGACACCGCCACTGCCACCCTAACCTGAAGGAGTGCGACACTCTTCACGACCAGCCTTCATCTCTCCTTGCATGCCTGCATGTGTGTTACTCGCCACACTGTGTGGTGTGCAACACAAATCCGATTCATTTTCCCATGAGCAACATGAATGTAAAGTCATACATCAAATTGATGTTACTGTATTTTGCATGCTATTCGATGTATCCAAACGTATGCATTCGAATAGGATGATTCAACGAATGCTGTGCAATGGAACTGCGAAACGGGTGCAGCACTCGTTCTCAGACGTGTGACTTGCTGCTAATTTTAAAGATTCCTGTGGCCTTTGTTCCTCGAGGGCGTTGCCTTCGCAGGGGGCGTGTACTTTGTGACGTCACGCGCCGGTCCTGCCTGTCAACAAAATAAAGCGAGTTTTAACTTTTCACGCCGCCGAACTCCTTACTGGAAACCTATTGCAGTGAAGTACCGGAAGAAAATTATTTACTACCGAGTTGTAATGGTGGCTGTGATTTATTTGCGTGGCACAGGAGGCTGTTTTTTTTTTTGGGGCTATTATTTATTTATTATTTTTCCAGCCCCTCTCTGTGGGTCGTACGGGCGAGCTCGCGAGCTTGTAGTTTAGCCGACTTGCTAGCTGTCGTCAAGTTGTAAGAAAGTGGACAAGACGGCGGCTAAACGGGAGCCTTTCCGATCGACACAGACCTATGCGACGGACCAAAGGTAACGCGGCTCTTACTACCACCACGTCAGACACAATACGTGCCAGCACATAAGTGGTTATTTGACGTCAAATTTCATGTGGGGTGTTTTTTTTCGCCCCCCGTACATATCCTGGGCTGTGCGCTTCTTCTGGCTAGCCAGTGACCGCAACAACAGCGGGAGCACACGGCGATTAGAAGCAATAACAACTTTACCCGCTGAAAACGTCTTGCTTTGCAAGCTGGAGCCTTGTTGCAACTCGTTCCACGCCTATCTGACTGCTTTCCCCACGCGCTGCTCTCTGTCCCGATTGTGCTGCGATACATAACCGCTGCCTGCCTTATTATCTCCATTGACCGCAATGATTAAATATGCAGTCGCATCACCTGCCAAGAAAATAATAGTTTGTAGAAATATGCTAATGCGCATGACAGGTGCGCCAGCCATTCCAATCGGCGCCCTTTTTATACATATTCGACGCGAGGTATCTGTCTCAAATCATACGTTGCCAACCATGAATCGGCATAAATTTCTCGACTCAACCCCGCGCGAAGACATTGATCACGTTTGGTTGGCTGATGATTTGGAGTCCTCGTCGGCAGAGCGAGGCTCTGGGTGTTGCGGTGTAGCCGAGGCTGAGTCGGCGGCTAGGTTGCATTTCCATCGACGCGGAGGAAATTGAACCGCGATTATTTATGTCGAGTCGATATGTCACGAGTGGCGATTCGCTGACAGCGGCAGGATAGCCATGTGGAACAAGGTCAAACGTGCACGTGGGAGTGGATCTCCTATCCGGGCTGTCAGCCGCAGTGAGGAGCATCCGCGTTGCTTCCTCCCACGGGAGCTGCGCGCGAAGCAGCTTGCCAGGTGAAGAATGAACATGAATTATTCAGACGCATGCAGCATAGGATCGCCGTGGCCCCCGATGTGCACTGCTGCCAGACAATAAGGATCTGGGGGGTGGTGTGGTGGCTTCCTCCGAGCACGAGGCACGGCTCTGCTCGTTTTGTTTTGTTTTCTTGAACATGCTACTTTGCACCATGGAACGGTGCATTCGAATAACTCGATGGAGGAGGGCTTGCGTCGGACTCACTATTGTACGGTGTAACTCGCATGACGTCATTGAAATGTGATTTTTCGTCTTTTCTCCAACGGTGCCTCCGATACTGACTTTCATTCGTTCCGTGACTCACTGTACCCCGACGTCAAATCATTTTTGTGAAATGTCAGTTGTGTTCCAGCCGGCATAGATTTGTTCCCCCCGTTGTGTGTATTTAATGAAGACAAAATAATAGCACTTGCGCAATGAACGGGTTTTATCAATCGTCATTACTGTACGATGGTACAGCCGAAAGTCACGTGCGCGGTGCGTATTACGCTATTCATGCCGATTGAAGTTGTCTCCACCGTGCGGTGGTTGTCGACCGTTTTGCGCCTTAGGACCTGCATTTTCTGTTGTCAAGTTGCAATAAAATCTACTCTTCCGTAATAGCTATAGATTTTCCCCCTCCAACAGAACAGCTCACGATTTGACGAAAATAGGGTTGAAGAGAGAGATGTATACATTGGTTTGATGTCTTTGAATTTAATGAATTTGACTAGTTTGGATTATTATTAGTGAACATGACAAAGGCTACAGTCGTACCATATAGAACCGAATCGTTTGACACCCGTGTGTGTGTGTGTGTGTGTTCATTATTCATGAGTTTTTTTTTTAGCAGTTCTTTGTTTTTGTTGTTGAGAAAAAAAAAAGTTTCACTTTCGCTGTTCCTCACCTTTTTCATTTAGTTTAAAAAACGTACTCGTTCATAAAATGCTAGTCTGGAGGTACTCCAAAAACAATGCAAAGGCACGACCATGATGGCCATTTTGGTCCGTATCTCTACATCTTTAATCGTCAGCTCTCTCAACTGAGTGGTTTAAATGGCTTACATAAAGTCGCTCGTTTAATCGGAATTGATCAGGTCAGAGTCCAGACTTGCAAGGGTCAACAAGGTGTTTTGTAATCGCTGATAAAGACCAGATCTTTGGAGGAAAACAGGACTGGCAACGTGTTAATTCTCAACTTTTACTCCATGATGAAAATCTAATCATGGGATGAGGCCCCTGTTGCATATTTAATCCGCGGAGGAAGGCCGGCCTCCCGAAATAATTTAGAACAGGGAGTATTCCAGTTCTAGGTGATGATTGTTACAAGGACGCCAAGCTACACTGCGGGCATGGGAAAGTTATACAGCACGACTGAATATGAGCAGAATACAGACTTCAGTAGCTTTTGTAGTCTCTTCAATCGTTCAGCTGGAAATTGCAGTTTGAGTATTCCTGAGCACCACCATTTTTTTTCTTCGTGCTTGAAACAACTGGCAGAGGCTCTCGATTCTAATTCAAGACGCCAGTCGACATACTTTATTTAGAGTCCCTAAAACAATTTTCCTGTTTCTGCCAACGTCCTCAATGGGCTTGTCAGAAGCTCTCGGGTCACTTATCTTATGGGTCCTCGTCTTTGGATTCATGTTGTCCCATGAATCTGTTCTTTGAGGACAGGATGAATTTCGCAGTCGCTCAGTGCAGGGAAGCCTTCATTGACGCTTAGTGTTGCCCTGTCCCCGTCTCTCTCTCTCTCTCTGTCCTTCTATTGTCTTTAGGTGAGGGATGGAGATGAGAGAGTTGACTGTGGTAGCGGGGAGCTTCGTGGGTTTCCAGCTACTCTTCTCCGTGGCCAGTCCTTTACTCTCTTCAGCCATCTCGCCAAGTTATGGATTACTGCCTCCCACCAAGCACACAGAGTGGAACTCAAGGTGAGTTGCAGCAACCGAATAATGATAGCCATCACTTGCACGCGCTATTTGTCGTGTCATGTGTCAACTCCTTGGGAAGCGTCCATCCATCCATTTTCCGATCCGCTTTACCCTCACAAGAGTCGCGGGGCGTGCTGGAGCTTATCCCAGCTGCCTTCGGGCAGTCGGCGGGGGGACACCCCGAACCGGTGGCCGGCCAATCGCAGGGCACGCGTAGACGAACAACCCTTTCACGCTCGCACTCGCACCTCGCGACAATTTCAAGCCTTCCATTAACCTGCCATGCATGTTTTTTGGAATGCGGGAGGAAACCGGAGCGCGAGTGAAGGGCAAGGAGGAAGGCAGTGTGTTCGAGGTGCACGTCTGTCTCCTGAGCAGAACCACGTCAACTTTGTGACTGCTGCCCTTCAGCCCTTTCCATGGCCTTCCTCCCATGTCGTTTTACCACTTAATTGACTCATCTTTATAGTTACGCTGGCGCCAAACTTGAGAAGCTCTAATTGGTTGGTGAACGGAGCGTGGGTTTCATCCAATGCTGTTGGACGTTCACAGTAGGAACTGATTGGATTTTTTTTTTTTTTTCCGGTGCAGGCAGTGTTAGCTGGAACTGTCCTTATTTTTGGAAAGAAAAGCATCCGTAGATAGATAGGTGAGACCCGTATTTGTCATCAGTCGTGTAAGTATGTAAGATGGAAACAAATGACGCGTTCCAGAGTAGAGGTGGGTAAAACATATCGATTGGTCAGTGCGTCGCGATACCTCGTCATTCAGTATTGATTTGCCAACTCCCTCCGCTGACTCGCAAATTGAATTGAATGGAAAGGCCGAGTTCCAATGCGAGGACCTTCGACCGTTGAGTGTTGTGGCAAACTGGAGGTTTCAGACGATGGTACAGACACTGGAACCACGATACGCAACGCTGACGCGAAAACGCATGCCAGAAATGGCCGACGCGGAGTTGAAGATGGCACTTTTAGCGTTAGCCTTGAGCTAGCGTCTCTTGCGTGTGATCGTTGGACCTCCAAAGCGACTGAGCCACGACATAACTATCACTTCTCGTTTCATTCTTTTTTTTCTTTTTTTTTTTTCCACTGAGCATTTTCAGTGTGCTAAACAACTTTGATGTTTTTTTTTGTTTTTTTTTTTGTAACCAATATGCATATGTGTTATGTCCCAGGTTGGTGTCAACAGTTCACGCTCTGATTGTGGGATTATTTTGTTTGTACATCCTATGCTTCGATGAGGCGGTCAACTCCAATCCCGTCTGGTAAGTGCTACGAAGACAATTCAGTGGAGTGAAAGCCACATTCATTGTTGAAATCTTGAAAAAGAGAAATGCCTCTTCACTATTTCTGAGAGCGCCATCATTCTTACCATTTCGCTTTTCCTATCTGACGCGGCTTCCTGCTCCGTAGACTTATTTCTCTGTTCCCCTTTCCTCTTTTTCACCACCACCTCTTTGCCCAGCGCGCACGCACGCACACGCACACACTCGAGTCCTACCAACAAGGCTCCTTTTCATAGCAAGCCACATCTCTGCCTAATCTTCTGCACCCTCTCCCCGTGTGTCCCCGCTGGCGGCCCTGTCTGTCTGTCTGTCTGTCTGTCTGTCTGTCTGTCTGTCTGTCTGGGTGTCCGTTGCAACACCCTCCATTTCTGTCAAATCAATGCGGCGCACCTCCTTCTCTCGTATTGTCTCTGTTGGCCCCAGTCAGTGTGGCTCACCGAGGGAAGAAAGAAGGAGAAAAGAAAGTGGGTGTGATGGGGGACTGGGGCTTGGGTTAAGAACGAGAGGGGACAAAAGGGGGAACCGAGCTGCATCTGCTCTTGTACTGAGAACTGGAGTCCTTTATTTTAATTCCTTTCACGAGGTGAGGAAAAGCTGATTTATTTATTTATTTTTTCCCGGGAATTAAGTGTTGGAGTTTGAGCTATGCATATTGCGGCATAGTCTGTGACTTTCATGATTGACCAACATCCTTGCAACACCTCATTGGGGAAAGCAATAAGCCGTCAGCCAATCGGATTGTGCAGGACCGTTTTTGAGAGCCCCGAAATACAAACGTCGTGTTGTTTCACCCGCTACCGCTGGCTCAGCCACATCCAAACAAACTCGGCTAGAAAAAAAGTAATTGGACCCAAGTCTGCGGACCTCGGAGCCCTGATGGATTTGTATTCAATTTGCATTCTCTTTCGTTTCTTCAGGACAAAAACCATTCGGTAATTTATAGACCAGTCGCAGAATTTTAAAAGCTATTACCGGTAGTGCCCGGGAGCCAGTGTCGCGGCTTTGTCAAGAATGACATACCGGGGGAGGGGGGCAATTCATGGTTGATGTGAGTTTTATGGCAATTTACAATCGCATGCAGGGAAATTCAGGATAAGACACACCTGCACAATCTCGCCCAATACACAAACGCTGTTCTACTCACCGCGTCGGCTATGCCACGCGCTACCTGTACAATATGCGCATTTAAAATTGAGCCTTGCTTAGAGGGTGTCCATGTAAATTGGACAATGGAATCTTAAGGCCATCTTCGGGAGAACATGAGCCGGCATCCTTTCCGGGTGCTCATCTTATCAAAAGTGCAAATAAGGCGCTCCGCTACGCCCACGCTAACCCACTCATTTGCTAGACGACACCTGACCGTGACTGCGACCAGGATCGGCTGTCTTTGCAAACCATGTTGTTATTTTGGACAGATGCTGTTTGCAAGGACACCAAAGAGTCATCATCAGGTCATGGCTGTCAGTGATGATGCAGAGACTTATACACAAAATACGAAATGTTGTTATTTAGTATGCCTTGCTTCACTTAATCGCCGCTTTAATGGTGTGCTGATTTTTTTTAAGTGTATTTAATTGTAAAAAGACAATCGTTGTTGAGTAATTTGAATGGGAATCGTTGTGTTTACAGATTTTTTTTTTTTTGATTATGTTCTTTGCCATCCCACAGGGGGGACCCAAGTATGGTCAAATTAAATGTAGCCATAACCTGTGGCTACCTACTTTATGGTGAGTTGTTTTGTCATCAACTCTCACAAATCGCTCCTTGCTTAGGGTCAATCCCAACCAATGGTGAACGCCAAGTACATAACATGCGGAAGCCTTTTTCTGAATGGTTTTGACCTCTGTGGTTCCGAAAGCCACGAATGATTTAGTGGATATGTGCACGATGCCGTTTTGTCCGCTCGACGAAAACATCTCGCCTTCTTTTTCAGATTTATTGCTGCTTGCATGTAATTGGAGCACGATGGGGGACAGATTTTTTGTCTGTCACCACTTGGCGGCGCTCTACGCGTATGGATATGTGCTGGTAAGGCCTCTTCATTTTTGCACTCAATTTCTTAAGAATCTCCCTTTGAATGACTTTTTTTGTATTTGTGATGACCTGTTTCTTTGGGTGATTTCAGACGCGCGGTGTGCTGCCCTACTTTGCCAACTTCCGCCTCATTTCTGAGCTATCCACACCTTTTGTGAATCAAAGGTGAGTGGCTTTTGGTGTGTGTGTGTGTGCGCGTGTGCGCGCGCTTTCCATCAAGATTACTGTGAAATTGGGATCCAATTGCAATGCCATTTCGGCTCTTAATTACATTGGCCTCGTGTAGCGTATTATACGATAACAAACAGATTCGTGCCAAACTGTCAAGATTGCCATTGTGACTAACAGTCATTCGACAACCCTAATTATGCCAAGTTTTGACTTTCCAATGGAACCACACCCGAAAGCTACACAACTGATCATTATCTACTCCACGTCAAGCTTTACCGCAACCTCGTATCCTTAAATAGCGAGACATAATGGACTTTGCTGAGAACGTGAGAACTACGGCGTTGTCATTCAAAACAAAGCAAACGTTCACCGTTACAGCCGACGCGTAGGCGAGCAATGCAAGTTGTGCAAGGAATTGGCCCGGATGTGACCGTTTTACACACACAACCTCAAGTCACATTCTTAGCTGACCTGCGGCCAATAACCTCAAGTGAGACCACCGCTCGGCACACGCAGCGGCCAACGCTGAAGCGGCGTAACAGCCAGCCAGCTGCGCGTCCTCATTCCTAACTTCCGCAGCGCTCAACAGGCCAAAGCCACTTTTCAAAGGAAGGTAAACATTGAGCATCACACATCTCCACAATGTGGACCGTGAGGGGGATGACGGTTCCCCCTTGTGGGCAAAAACAATACCCGCACCTTAAATGCACATAGTGTACAGGCGGGGGTGTCCAAACATTTTCGTTTGAGGCCCACATACAGAAAAATGGAAGGATGAAAGGCCCACTTTATTATTACGTATTGTTGTAAAGAAAACGTGGGAGTTGACTTCTTCTTTAATTTAAAAAATGAATAAAATTGACACACCTGTGGTCAAGCGGTTATCGCGTCAACCTCACAGTGCAGCGGTCGTGGATTCGATGCGGAGTTTCATGTTCTCCCCGTGCCTGCGTGGATTTTCTCCGGGTGCACCGGTTTCCTCCCACATTCCAAAAACACGCGTGGCAGGCTGATTGAACACTAAATCGGGGGTGTCCAAAGTGGGTCGTGGAGGGCCGCTGTCCTGCCTGTTTTCCAGCCCTCCCAGGAGCAACGCACCTGATTCGCATCATCAGGATTGTTGTAATGCTGCTCCGGAGCTGGTTGATGAGCTGATCATTTGAATCAGGTGCGTCACAGCTGGGAGAGCTGAAAACAGGCAGGACGGCGGCCCTCCACGACCCACTTTGGACACCCCTGCTCTAAATAGTCTCTAGGTGTGGATGCGACCGCGGAGCCGGAATCGAACCCCGCACCTCTGCCCCTCTGCGCCGTGAGGCGGACGTGCTAACCGGTCGCCCGCCGTGCCGCCCCAAAAGAAATCTTCAGGCTTCTTATTTTTAGTTGCACCTTTTGCTTTGCATGTAGCTGACCACTCTTGTCCTTCTAGGTGGTTCTTCGAAGCATTAAAGTACCCGCGCTCAAACAGGATGGTGGTCGTCAATGGCGTCGCCATGACGGTGGTCTTTTTCCTGGTGCGGATTGCCGTCATGCCATCCTATTGGGCCAGCGTATTTGCCACATTTGGCACTGAAGACTTTGAGCGCCTGGGCTCGGGCGCCCAAGTAGCCTGGATCACCTCCTGCGTGGCCCTGGATATCTTGAACACCATCTGGATGTTTAAGATCACGCGAGGTTGCTACAAAGTACTGGCCGGATCGAAAGCGCAGAAAGGTCAAGAACAAGCGGACAAGAAGAAGCATGCCAACAACCACGCAGACTGAAAGAGAACAGGGGGGGACACGCGCAGGGGGAGAGAGAGGCTGCACATCAAGGACCGTCTCCAGCCTCCAATGCTCAAGCTCAGCCCTCGAACTTCCTCAAGTTGGCCAGTAGAAGGGGCTCTAAGTCCTCAGGTTCCCACCCGGAGACGCCACACGGGGACTCAATCAAGCACCAGCCTTCTCAGCCTCGGTGGTTTTCACAGGCAGGTTAGCATATAAGTGCTGCTTTTTGTTGCGGATGACGAGACGACGCTCACGAGCGCATCCCCCCCGGCTTCCGTTCACATGACAGCTCCTCATCTCCACCTTTCGAGTCTCCTCTCACGTCAGCCAAAGCCCGATCCGCTGAAGTGCCTGCCAAGAACAGGAAAGCAATAGGCTCGTCGTGCTTGAACAAGGCCGCGGTTTTAACAGTCAAAATCTCCCACGCTGTAGCACTTGAGGTGCACACCAAGTTTGTGAATTGACAGGGCTCTTATCCGTAACACAGCAGACCTCACCTAAAAAGGAACAAGACCATCATGCCTCGTCTACAGTACGTGGCCTCTTTGGACCCGTCCGTCGCCAGCCACGGCCCTCGTAAGCCACTCCCAATTGGAACGACCGGGGGGGGGGGAAAAAAACAAAAACACTAACGCCATAGATGAGACACATCGTAGCAGACATTCGTAGCTTTTTATTTGGCTCCTCTCGTCCAACTGTCCATTTGGAGCCCTCTTTGTGCTCTGATTTTAGATGGCGTCAAGGCAGTCTGAGTAACGAGCCCATCTTCCACGCATCACATCATTTGCCTCACTGGATTGGGTTTCGCTGTCCAGAAATGTTATTTTATTTAACCTCCACCATTTCATCCCCCCCCCCTGCTTTACAGCGTTAGCAAGCTTTTATTCCCCCCCCCCAACACCCCCTTTCTACTGTGAATGTAGCCTTTGAAATGATATCTTGGGTGATATTGCCAGTTTTTCTTCGCCCAGGTTTCATCTCTCAGGAACTCTGAGACGAATCAAGTCGATGAGTGTGGGGGGGGGGGGGGCAGTCTTTGCTCTTTCACAACAGCATGGTGGTGGTGGTGGGGGTTTTTTCCCCTCATTTGGCTTTTTATTTATTTCTTTTTTCAATTTCACCAAGCAATATGTCGTCTTTAAAAAGCAAAAGTTTCAAATTAAATTCATTTTTGAATGCGTCTTCTGAAACCGAGCCAAACTCGGGCAGCTGTCGGAGGCAGTGCGCCAGTCAGCGTGTTGGAATTTTCATTTCTGTATTTCTGTAAAGCATGACGGCGTTCATGATCCTCCTTCCATCCAAACGATACGCTGCGGTGTACCACAATACAGTAAATCCTGACCTGCAGATTTTGGAATTTGAGCTCCATCGAACCAGACTGCGCTGTGGCGCAACATGATTCGGCTCCATCCTGGCATTGCAACAGGCGCTCAGAAATGTGCCAGTTCACGAAACAAGAAAATAAAACAAAAGGCAGCACCGCACACGGCGGTGTGCCCACGCCAACTCGAAACAAGCAACGCGGCTTTGAGTTTTCCTTGAAGAATAACTCGGAATAGATTCTGTTTTTTAAATGGTGCTTTTCCGTTCATTCCATTGTAACACGGCCAAGCTAGCCAATCGACGACTACGTACTTCCGCAACATACCATTGTGACCGGAACTCATCCACAGGAATACTGAAGTATGTTCAAATATTCTGGGACCCTTTTTAAATGGAAATGTTAACCGCAAGGTGGAAATGAGGCAATGGCTGCATTTCTGTGACGCCTTAGAGGAAAGAAATAATCCGTATCGATAAATGGCACCTCTGCATAAATTGCACCTTTTGCTCTGAACATAGTGAATGCATGCACTTGTAGGATTCTTTTTCTTTCCGCTCGCCCGGCATGTCTCTCAACACGCACGGTAGCTATCCGGTTGCTCACTCCGTGTGGCAAACTGATACATGTACGAGCCAGTGGCTCCGATTTGGAGCGCAGCCCCACACGAGCAGAGCAAGATAACGGGCAGGCATGGAAGTCGTCTGCATGTTTCCTTTTCGACATTGGTCGTTGTATTTCTCAGTGGACGGACAGTGGCGGGATGTTGGACATTTTGCTATAGAGTCCCAAAAAAAAAAAAAAAAAAGCGAGAGAGCGAAAAGCACACTCCCCATGGAGCAATAACTCTTGACCTCCTGGATTTCTGTCCGTCATCACAGAGGAGAGGCTGACACATCAGGTGCCTTTTACAGAAACATGGACTCACGTTTTGATAAGCATGAGCTTTCTAATGCGAATATCCTCTGATATGATTGTCATTTATGTACTCCTCTGTATTCCATGTGTATACTCGAATGCATACTGTATATTTTTATAATATGCCTGCACAATGATTAATCCGGCCAAGTATTAATATAATCCAAAGATGATCAAGGAGGCTGTCATGTGATTGTTCTGTTTGGCCCCTCGACCGCAGACGGACGGGGCCACGTCTCCATGAATGTCGTCATGGGTTCAATGAGCAGCACTCACGGTATCCGGAGTGATGAGGAATGGAATCGAGTTTTATTTATTTTTTGGGCATGAGATCTTGAAATGGGATCACGAAACGGTAGGCTGGTGTCTCACTACGTTAGCCTCCTCAAAGCTGTGAATAAACTCGAACCATAGTAGCGTTCCGTCAAGGACCGCGAAAGCGGACGATATCCCGAGGTCAGTAGGACACGCGGGGCATGCTGGGATTTTGACTCGTGCACAAAGTCAAAATTAATCCAGGTCTGCTTGTTAATGGACTGGACTGTTGGAAGTGTTGTCAGGGGGGGGGGGGGGGGGGTCCCTTTTTTTTTCTAATTTAAAACGGCTGCAAACGTGCTTAATCGCACATGTTGAGACTGGTCAAAAACGAATTGTTTCCAGAAGGCTGCTCAAGATATTAAGCGTGTTTACTGTTTTATCAGGTTTGAAAACCACTTTGCCTTTCTTTCTTTCTTTCTTTTTTTTAATTTGAGGAGGCCAACGTGATCAGAATACAGGGATTATTGTAAAGCCAGTGTTTAATACTACAGTATATACAAAGATCTAAAATGAATAGATCACATAGCATCCCAATTTGTGAAGATGTCGACTGGGTGCTAATTGTCACGCTGTCCTTTGGCTTGGGGTTAACAAGGTACAGTTTGAAAAGGCAGTATCACAGTTGGGTACTTGTTTTGAGATAATGCATGGTTTGTAGACAGTTGTTTGTCATTGTTTTATGTTCACTTGATCACATTGAATGACTGGAATTGCAAAGTCACAGTCAGGACATTTGTAAGAACCTCCTGAATGATCATCTTATAACTGGAAATATCGTAGACAAATCAATTTAACACTTGTAACGGATTACCACCGTGTCTTGTTTTTCTTTTCTTCCATCACCTTTTTTTTATGGAATGCCTTTTGTTAGACTTTGGTTTCGTGCTTTCCTCCAGATCTTTTTTTGTTTGTTTGTTTGTTTGTTTGTTTGTTTTGGGGAGAGCCAGCCTCGACCACGCAGAGGCTTATTTTGGGGGATTCTTCTGAGGGCGATTTCTCGATGACGTGGAAATATAATGGTTGTTATCAACAATAACCATGTAAAGATGAAAACATGAGATTTACTTGAAAATGCTCTTCAATAAACTTGAAGACGGAAATAAAATAGCTGCTGATGTCTCTGATGTTGGACCTTGTGTCGAACTTTATTGAACCTCAGAGCTTTCCATTTTTCTCCAAACAAGGATTATGTGTGCTCATGCGCGCGCGTGTGTGTTACCTGTCACCATTAGCATTCTTTTTTAGAAGAAGAAGTAAACATGAAGTAATTGTAACGAATTACCAAACGTACAGGTTTATACGCGCAGCTGATGGGCAGCCATGACTTTCGAAGATGAAGCGATTTGGACAAGAGAAGTTCCTGCCAGGGCGACGTGGACGAGGAAGCTGTTGTGCGTGGTATGTCGTCAAAAAAAAAAAAAAAGACAATCCAAGAAACCTCTTTGAACAAGTGCACCCAAGTGATCAAGTGGAAAGCATGAAATTTGCATTAGCAATTTAGTCGCCGACAGCCACCGGGTGAAAGCAGCAATCAATCGGCTGCCATTTACAAGTAGCAATGATGCTAACGCCGCAGGTAGGATCGTAACTTTAAAAAAAATGCTTGTTTCTATTTTAAGGCGTATATATTATTCCTAGTTTTATTCTACATATGTTGTGCAGTAGAATAACACTGTTTGAAAGGAACGTACGTTAATAAATTACTCTAATCATCGTTGTTGTCAGTACTGGTGCTTTAAAACTGACCATGAAAAAAACAGCATGTACTTTTCTCAACCGGTCCGTGACACATAGAAGGTCGGGGACCACTGCTGTGCAGGACTACAGTACTGTACCGTAATTAAAAAAAAAAAAAAAAGGCTAGAACGTGAACTTTCCGGAAGGGGGAGCCTCCGTAGATCGAGGCGATCTCTGCTGTCTGTGCACGTGAGAGCTTCGAGCGACCTTAAGGGGCTTGGTCAGAATTTTGTGTGAGCGGCTTTACCAAACATGGTCACGTACAGTAACAAGAGACTCAATGAGAATTGCTCCCTCTACTAAAGTGTGCCGCCACAGGAACACTAACCAACACCTGTACATGAATGCACACACACGCACACACACACACACACACACACACGCACGCACGCACACACACACGCACACAAAATGCATCAGTTGCTCCTTAATCAGACAAAACCGATTAATTCATTTTATCAGATTGCAAGATCACCATATATGTTGTCAGATCCTTCGCAAATGAGATCTGCAGCCTACGTAAGCTGACTTTTGGAAGGCAGGTTGAATTGACTTAGCATCTCGATAAATGTCAGGTCTCCTCTTTCTCCCTTTACAAGTTCCAATATGTGTTTTGAATCCGTGCTTTATGAGCGACAACCGGCCACTATAGTATACTGCACCAGTTAATTTCATATACAAACGGATCCGAATGATATTTCAGGAGGAACGTGTGTTGAAGAGCTTTCCCAGACTTGGAGAAACAAAAACAAAACAAGAATCAACATTCCAGAAATCAGAGTGGCTATAAACCAAGCTGATTTTTTTTTTTTTTTTTTACAAGGTGCTGAAAGCCTCCGCCTGGCATTTGATAGAAATAACTCTTTAGAGCAGCTTGTTAACGAGTGGCACCTTAGTGCCATCAGCGACCTCACCGTGGAGATGTCTTCTGTCAGGAGCCCATCCCAGCCTGCCAGCTTGCGGGTTCCAAAAAAAACTTAACCTCATGTCAAGAGGTTTAAAGCGGAGGAGGCTTTTTTATTTTTTAAACATGTTGGCCAAAGAGTGTTGTTGAAACATTTCTAATAGTTGAAATTTTTGAACAGCTGAACAAACAGTTGGAACGCAAATAAGTTAACATGCAACGTAAAAATGGCATTCATACAAATGGTGCTCTGGTTTCGATTACTGGATATGCAATCTAAATGTGAAATGCTCACAGGATAAACAATGAAAATAGAGCGATGACGGGATGGACAAAATGGTCAAAAGTAGGCGTGGATTGCATGAGGTGGCCTGAAGATTGAGTGGTCAAAGCTGAGTTGATCTAATTGAGCAAATGCAGGTTTATTTGATGCTTCCTGTCTAAGCTCAACCACAGGTAGGAGTTATGATGCCGTGAACTCGGCCTTCAGACCTCCTCTTCGTTTTCCGGGATCTTGAGGCCTTCTACCATAAATAGCAAGGCAGAGCGGAGTGAGGAGAGGGCTTGGTGGCTGGGGAAAAGCCAGTTTCTCAAAGTGCTCTAATCCCCTCTTATCTCCGCTCCTTCCTCCATCCAGTAGTTTTGCATCCTTTCACCAGCGTTTCAGTCCTTGCACACCTTTGTTTGCAATCTCATTCATTCCGTGTTTAATCTGCCCCCCCCCCCCCCACCACCACCCAACAATTTAAAGTGCCTTCTTGAAGGTGTTCGGCCACTGATGCATTGGAACGCCCTGAAAAACTCTTTCTGGAATGTGCCACGCGAATGTGTTTTAGTGCCAGTGGAAAGGAAAAACTGCAAATGATCACAGGGTAATATCAACAGCTTCAGTGCCGCCGATGTTCAGGGTCTTCCAAATTAGGCTTTTGAAAAATATAGACGCGTAAACATCAGTGGCTAAGTAGCCTAGTGTGATTGTAAATACAACCGCCCATTGCCGTTTTACTTTCTATCCTCAAACTAATCAAGTCGCAAGACGTCTTTTCCTCAAACAAGTTCTTATTACTCACCGGTCACGCTGCATGTGATACTATGCGACACATTTCAAGTAGCCACAAGTAGCCATTTAGATGAGACGTCAGGTGGAGTCTGAGCCAACGTAAACCATCGACCCCACTACGCAGTAAATATCAAACCCGGTCTGTTATTTTTAGTGTGAGGGATTCCTTTTTCACAAGACATTATTTCTCAGTCGGCCGGGCCTCTCGCTTCTCCCATCATGCCCAAATAAAGTGTCCATTCCACAAGTGTGCTGCCTCTTCTTCTATCTGAAATGTTTATTGGACTCTCGCTTGATGTGTGTATTGGTGTGCCTGTGTGTGAGTGTGTGTGTGTGTGTGTGTCATGGGTTCATAAAGGACTGAATAACGCATGTTGCTCAACCTTTTTTATTCAGCCCATCGCCGATGCAGCGTTTCCAAATCAAATGTCAAATGGGTGCTTCTCACCCACCTGACTCCAGAAGAAGGAGGTCCGCCATCGACGGGTTACCTTTCATTCAAAGAGACGATGCACTTTTGAAAGATAACCATTGCAATTCATGATGGTAATCGCCTTCACAATGATGTATGTCTTACAAATATACAGTATCGGGAATACGTTTCCTATTCAAAATTTCAATTTGCAACCGGTGCCTCGGAATGGCTTGTGTGCAACCGCAGAGGCTCGCTAACGAGTCGACAAAATATGCTAGCGCCTTGCCAAGGCTGAACTGAAAGACAGCACGTAGGCACGAATCGGGGCAGTCAGACAGTCTTGTACCCCACGTGCAGGATGTGCAAAGAAATCCCAGAGACAGGCGCAGTATATAACAGGGTGTAAGATGGAGACGGGCAAGGTGCACGCGGAGCAGCGCAAGCGTGTAGCAGGGTGAGCGTACGGCAACATCCGTGCCAAATATGGACTGGAGGTCCCAGAATCAATTGTATATATATCCAGAAATTGTCGAATCATTTCATGTCATCCAGCATTGCATGCCGATCCATCAGCTGCCGGACATCGCTGCAAGAAATTCTTCATGAGGTGTGCAAGACAAATTTGTTGTAAGAGAACGGTGAAACTTCACACGGGTGAGTGAAAGACTGCCGCGGTATATCATTTGAGGTCCTGTGTGTGTGTGTGTGTGTGTGCACTCTCATTTTTCTGTGTGCCATCTGTCCATTCTGTACCCCCCCCCCCCCCGAGCCTCTCCCTGCCCTGTATTGGATTGGCATGCCGCCCATGTGTCTGCTCGTGACAAACAAAAGAGAGAGCATGGGGGTGAATCACGCTCTCTCTCTGGGGAGCCACCTCCTCTGTCACTCTGCTCCGCAAACCCCCCCAAATCCGCTGCATTCCTTCCACTGTCAGCCGCCTGTGTGGGTGCGTGCGTGAGTGCGTGCGCCTGAAACTCAGGGAGATGGAGAGAGAATCGGTCAGAGGGCTCACTCTGTATAAAAAAGGAAACATAACGTCATTGAGAGAGTTCAGGCTCGGCCTGGTCAATTCCAAGTCAAATCATAAGCATCAGGCATGCTTGCATTCCTTGTAACGCGAATGCAGACATAAAAAGACATACAAACATATTTGACTTTTTTTTTTTAAATATTCAGACCGCATTTTACCATTCAGGTTTTGACATTTTGGAGGAGAAGTCACACGATACCAAGTTAGTCCGCGTAATCCAAACCAATTTACGGATTCCTGCTGATGTTTTGTGAGATCTAAAGATCCTCGACACGATATGATGAAGAGAAAGCTGCTCAAAACAGCAATTCATAAAATTGTTCTCATTTGATGGATTGCCTCCATCCTATAATATTCCAATGATTATTAAATGATCATATATTAATAAGCGTAATGGCCATGCAATTGAATATTCCAACAAGAAACTTAAATGGAATCCTATCATTGATCTTGATGCTGATCCGAGCCAATAAAAAAAAAAAAAACAAGTCATGAGGTGGAAAGAACCACGGAGCCAGCCAGATCTAAGAGAGGACAAAAAAAAAGTTATGCTTCATTTTCTCAAAATCATCATGTCATCTTTTTTTTTTTTTTTTTTTTACTACCAGAATTGTGGGACAACCGAGACACTTCCCATAATTGATCATATGGACAAAGGAGCAATCGGGAGCAAAGAGCCTCACAGAAAAATATTGACCAAGAAATGGATGATCTTGCGTCCACAGAGAAAGAGCGAGAGAAAAGTTCGAAAGGGAATCCCAGGATAGCAGTCTGCTACTAATCTGGGCTTCAGGGTGGGTGGACCCACAGGAGACTCATTCAGTACCAGTCAATTCTGGACCAAGTCTGAAAAGACGTTTGAAAACGTCTTTGGGAGTGAATGAGTTAAGTGAGAAGCAGAAAACACCTCCGGGACTGTGAGAAAGAAGACTCTTCTGATGGGACCAAGGTTGAACTTTAATTTGAATCAGTATGTACAGAGGGAGGCGAGCACCATTCATCATCTGCCTCTTCTGATTCTCATTCTGGAACCTTCTCTCATGTCCACACATCCTATCTGGCGGGGGGTTAATTCATTCTCATATAGAGTAGTCCTAATTCACAGTGCGTGTGTTAGAAACTGTTCACGAGCTCCAAAATGTTCTTGCTTATTCTATGTATCGAGGACTGTATGCACGCAAGCATGAGAAGAACTTGGAGGCTTCACACAGGGAATGTGGAGGCCCAGTTTCAAAGTCTTCACCTCAGAACTGCGAGGCGGATGTGTGAACCACTATTTCACGGTTTGCGTATTTCTATTTTCTATAATAAATATTTGTCCATTTTAAATACGACACTACACATTTATCGGCGCTCACGATCAACGGAATAAAATCGCATCTGAGTTTGGAAGCTACAATTGAGCCGTACTTAAACCGGACAATGACATGACTGTTGATTTAAAAAGGACATATTTATGTCTTTTCACTCACGTAAGACAGTGACATAACTCGACCAAAGTGTATCTCGACATCAGTGCGAAGCATCCCTGAGCGGCTCGCAAGTGGAAAAAGTGACTGATTGGATGGAATAGCAAAGCGATGACATCACCGGCTTCGATGAGGAAGCCGTTCGGCGATTGGACGGCCGCCTCGGCCAATCGCAGGCGACGCACTTGGGAAGCGTTTAAAACACATTCTGAAAAGTGTCGGAAAGTTGCTTCCACACTTCACGACCAGGTCCAAACGGAACGGCTCCGAATAAAATAAGATACTTGCGGATTAGTCGGGGACTTTCCCGCCTGCTTGCTTTTGTGCTTTGTGCCGGACTCTCACAAGTCTGACCTGCGCGTCCATTTTTAAAGCTCTCCCCCGCTCTCATTGTAAATAGCCTCAGCAGCACCATGTCGCAACATTTCAGGAGTGGACCAGCGTTCGGACTTTCCGCCGAGGTCAAGAGTAAGGTAAGATGTTAGCAGCGAGTGTTTGAGAAGAGTTCGTCAATGATGCTGCGTTTCCCCTTTGACCCAAACGGTCCGACTGTGTTGTGGTTCCGAGTACGGCGTCTGTCAAAGGTTGGGCAAAGACTTGCTCACGCCGTTGAACAAGAAGCGGTTCGAACTTTTGACTCTAGATTTCAAGGTCCACGGTAAGTGCTTGCGGGTTTTAAAAGACGCTACCTTTGGATTGCATACCGACTTTCGTGAGATCATGAAGTTGAAATTCTCCTTTCAGCGGTGGCTGTTTAATGCGTGGCGTTTTAAAGGAGTTGATTATTTGTATTGACACGGTTTGCCGAATTTGACAAATGTGGTTCTTCCGGAGGATTCTAATAAAACCACACAACACGACACCAAAGAATTTATTCCAACAAAAATGGACTAAAAACCATTTGCCAAGAAATGGTGTGCCTGAATGATGATCAATAAAATGGCGTTGGTCTTTCGGCTGGAAATAATGACACAAAGGGGCAAATAATAAAATGGAACTGCAAGTTCGGGGGGGGGGGGGCGCGGGGGAAGGCTACATTCCAGTCCAAAAGTGTTCTAATCTTGATTGGAAATGCTCCAGATGATGCTAGAAATGACCTTGATTGTGTAGAGTTTTTCCAAGATGGGGTAACGCAACTTCAAAAATGTAAAAGGCAGCCGAAACAAGTGGCACGTCTGTGTAAACTGTCAAGAATATTCTGTCATCAACTTCCAATCAGCAGGATTCGATGACACGGCAATTTGCTTTGTTTCCCCTCTCGGTTGGCCATTGTATGTTGCGATGAATCAGAGCAGCTCATCTTCGGTGTGCAGAAGGTCAGACTGTAGTGATTCCAACATCGATCCCATCGTCGTCACCCTCGGGCCGTACGACGACGGGCACGTTGTTGTTCTTTGTGGCTATCGGAGATGCTTTGCTGCCAGGTCAGAGTTATTTTGTTGTGCGGACGGAGTCCTCCTGCGACAGTCATAAACAAACGGCCTTTTATGGAGTGACCGGTGCCCTCGCTCAGAACTCGAGAAAGTGTGTTTAGCTTCAATCGTTTACATGGAAGTCAAGAATGACAAAACACTGTCCTGACAGAACGCAGCGGGACACCGGCTTGGCTCGTCCAGACAAAGTATTGCCAACGCGAAAGGAAATCCGATGGACCCGTTGGAAATACTGCATTTTACAATGCGGAATTCTATTCGACTCGTTTAGGTCGGGATTAATTTTTGTGATAAGAATTGACGGAAATAACATGAATGAGTTCAAACTTTTGAGGTATCGTGTAAGTGATGTTTCACTAATTTCATTCATTGGTTGGAAAATTCTCATGGCTTAAAAAAAATAAAATAAAATCATTTTCGGAAGGTTGCTTGGAAAGTCGATTTGTATGCATTACGTCCCCGTTTCTGTTGGACTTGTCCTCATTTGGGTCCCGGGTTAACTGGAGCCTATGCGAGCTGGATAGCATGCGAGGTACACCCTGGACTGGTCGCCAGCCAATCGCAGGCCACATATAGTCAACCAGCCAGTGACGCCCACATTCACGCTTGTTCTCACTGAACTTCCCGTGCATGTTTTTGCAAACTCTGACGAAGCCGCAGGACCTGGACAAAGCCAACATCATAGTAACGGAGTCCGTCATCAAAAGATTGCTTCCATGCCATCTAGGTGCCAAGGAACTGTTGTAAGTGAGGGGTGGAGCTTCCTTTGGCCAGGCCATCGCCTCGTATTAAAAAAAAAATGGGATTCATTGCAATCTTGTGCATGTATAGGTCGTTCCAAACCATTTCAAGTGTGAAGATTTTAGTTGCCGATATTCGTTGCAGGGCTCTCTTTCTCATGATGGTCTGATGGACTTTTTCCACAAATAGGTTCCTATTAAAAGGAACGGCCAGCTGGGATGGCCCATTTGCCACTCCAAAACGATTTCTTTTTGATCACCAAAGTGACGCTTGCTTGTATTTTAAATGTGTTTTGTAAAAAAAAAAATCAGTGAATCATGGAATTTGAGTGCCGCCATCATTTTTGCATAAAGAGCCATTATATACAGTCCATTCGATGCTCAGCTCATTCAACTGTACCTTGAAATGATTGTGGGAAAAAAAACGTTTCCTTTTGAGTTCTTAGTGGATCCGCTCGGTGTGTGCTCAAAAAAATCGATCCGGGAATTTATCGTTGCGGGCCTCTTTACAATAGAATGTGTGTAAAGTAACATCGGGACACGTATCTCCTTGAATGCCACGTATCGAGATCCACGTGGATGGCGTTGCAGCGTGAGGTTGTGTACAATCCCCAGCCCAAATATCGACAGGATTTTATTACGCAAGTTGAATACATTTGCCGTTTCCGAATGATCGTTCATGCGCTGCGGCATTTATCTTGATTCCGGTTCATACCCCGATCGGATCGATTTGCTATGCCCGCAAATAAAATCGGGTCCGGACTCGGCGACGCCATAAAACGATCCAACTGAAGCACCTCGGCTGGAAGCGGGGGCCCTCCCGTGCTGGCTTGTCTCTATCAGGCTGAATGCCATTCACTGTAAAAGGGAATACTCGCAAAAAGCCAGACTGAGCGAGAGGCGGTGAGAAATATGAGCTTGGCCAGTCGACAAGGGAGAGTAGGTTAGTCGGGGAGGGTGAGGGGGGGGGGGGGCTGGTGGAGTGTCTGGGAAAGCTGTTTCTCCCAAGTTTGGTGTGATCTCGTGGAAGCGACGCCATCCCCATCCCTTCGGCTTGGAAAGGTTGCTTATGTTGGCGACTGATGTCAGACGGTCGGGACTTCTCTATGACGCAGTCGGGAAAAGGGGACAAAACAGACGAGAGCTTTTTCCTTGTCACGTCATGTCAACATTTATTTTTCAAGACATATATGGTGTGCCGCTTTCTGTTTTTCCAAAGAAAAGTAACGCGTGGATTCTTGTCTTGGTCTTCATTGTTTCTTGTGTCGTCGAACCGACAGGTTCTCTTGCAGGCGGGTCCTTATTGACGCCACCGCAGTCTTTCCATGGACAACCGAGGCGCTTTTGCAAATCTCTCCCCCCCCCACCCCTTCAAATTGTTCTCCCGTTTGATCATCGTCGATGCCAAAAAAGGACTTTGTTGGTTGTCAATTGTTTTTGTGACCCAGCGCAGAGATTTTCAAACCCCATGAAAATAAACATTGCACTCATCTCAATTGGAGGCAATTACGAAATCCAAAAGCAGATGGCGATCAAATGGGCCATTTTCGACCTCGCCGTTCAAATCAGCACTTTCAAATAGTTTGGTGGTGCGGACCGCAAAACTGTTGCAAACAAGCACGCTGGCGTCATAAAGTGACCGGTGGGTCCGCATTTTGTTTCCTGTCCAACAGTGAACCGCCAAGTAATCGAAAGCAAGCAACGTGCCTTCCGGACATGCGTCAAAGACTTTTGGGTGAAGCTGGGTTTCGCCCGAATCGTGTCGTTTCACCTCTGCTCTGTCCGCAGTTGGCAGGCAAGTATGACCCCCACATGGAGGAGGCGCTCAGGCTCTGGATTCAGGATGTGACCAGCAAGAAGATTGGAGAGAACTTCATGGAGAGTCTGAAAGATGGAGTCGTGCTCTGCGAGTAAGGGAGCTTTCTCGTCCCGCTCATATTTGGATTTCTGTGACTTTTTCTGCCATTTCCACATGGATGCGGTACCCTTAGACCCCGCGATGCTCCGTCACAATTCATTTCGGGCTGGGCTGTCCATACAGGCAAATGGAAGGACCAAAGGGCCATTTTAAGGTTCTCCAACATAAAAGCCGCACCGGAAGCGCCGCATTGACACGTCTGTAACGTAGAGAACAATAATGTAGAAGGTTTAGAGTGATGGAGAAGTTGTACATCAATGCAAAGGACAACCGCAATTGGAAACATTCTGTGGGAGAGCGTCAATCAAAACGGAACACGATCGTCTTTGCGGAGACCGAGCGCGAGACGTATGACGCTAACCGCATCTCTCATTGGAATCGAAGATTTCCGTGGAGCGTTTCCATGTCTCTCTGTTTCTTTTGTAGACTGGTTAATGTTCTCCAGCCGGGCTCCGTGAAAAAGATCAACCACTCCAGTCAAAACTGGCACCAGGTAACGGCAGACCCCCGTTGTCACGCGCTCTCCGTCGTATCGCGCGGCCACTCTGAACTGCTCACACATTCCAATTCCGAGTTAGTTTCATTGACGATCGATTCATCCTGGGTCTTCCCCCGCTTCAACTCACTCGCGATGTACGTACGCTATGTTTATAAAAGACCCTGGTCTACACTTTTTGACACTCAATATTTGTGATACTGTCGTAAGCGTTCGAATATATATTCCCAGTTGATTTTTTTTTTTCCACTTATTGTAATGCGTTTGCAATATGTCAAGCGTCGACCCGTTTTCCGACTCATTTTCATGGTCTTTTGTCTTCCCCCAGTTGGAAAACATCGGCAATTTTGTCCGTGCCATCACAGAGTACGGCCTGAAACTTCACGACATCTTTGAGGCCAACGACTTGTTTGAGAATGTCAACCATACTCAGGTCCAGTCCACTCTCATCGCGCTGGCAGGAATGGTGAGGGCGAACCTTGTTTTGTTTTTCAATTCTTCCCCAAAAGCAAAACTCAACTATTTGACTGCTCCTTGTGTGTGTGTGTGTGTGTAGATTCAGTCTTCGGGTAAATAAGCAAAAAATAGAATCGGGGCCACTGGACTTTTCTTGTCTGTTGACGATCTTTCACTTTGAATTCAAAGACTTTTTTCTTTTTTTTTTGGGAGGGGGGTGGCGTTTCCCCATTGATGCCGCTGATGGGGAAGTCACAGCAGGGTGCTGTTGTTGTTATTGCCTAGCGTGACTAGCGAACGACCACGCTGCATACCAAGCGCTAGTTTACTCGCCTGGTGGCAAAACAACTCATTAGGACTATTCTTCCTGTGGAATGAGACAATCTTTGGGGGAGGGATATCAGGACATTGTTTTAATCGGAGTACGCTAGGTACCGCAAACCTTCTCCTCTCTTTAGAAATAGCTTTTTTTTTTTTTTTTTTGGAGTTTGACAGAGATGGCTTCTCTTTGAAACCTCTCATTCCAGAATTTGGACATTGTGGTGCTTTCTTTTCGAAATGCAAATAAGCTATTGACTCTGGCCCCAAAGAGCTGCTCGCCAGCGTTGCGCCATGCGCTTGTGTAAAGGTGACCTCTTACTGTAGAGGTCATTGCGCTCCTCACGGCAAAACAACATTACTACAAAGTTTGCTTCTCTGCATGTTTGTCTTTGGGGTGAACCTGCTTTTTCTTTTTTCTTTTTGTGAGGGGGATGGTGGGTTTGAACTCCGCCGGTATGTTAGGTTGAGAAAAAAAAATGCGGCCGTACGAGGGCCGCTGGGACCAAACGCCATCACATACCACAAACGCCCTGCAAAAATGCCTGGCAATCCTCCCTTAAAGATGATTATTAAGAATGTTCTATTTTGGTGGAACTGGAACTCTTAGCTTTTTAAACTAAGTTAAGACTCTGATGTAACGACCAAAAAACACATCATAGAGTAAACGAATCAAACTGATATTGTAGAACATGCATACATTCTAGCCTTTTTATCATTGTCTTTTGTCCTCAGGCCAAGTCGAAAGGGTTCCACTCCAAGTACGACATCGGGGTCAAGTATGCTGAGAAGCAGCAGCGTCGCTTTGCTCCAGAGAAGCTCAGGGAGGGACGCAACATCATCGGCTTGCAGGTCAGCAGCAACAGCATCCTCCCGGTATCCCACGTTCGGGCGCTACGCAGCCGTCTTGCGAGTCACGCTTGGTCCCGCCTCTCGCCAAGGGCGGTACTCGCCGACCTTTTTGGCGCAATGGGCCTGATTTCGTCTCAAGACATTCGGAAGGGGACTGGCATAGAAATGCATTTTTTTTTAATGGTTCTAGGACTCGCTGTTATGCTGAATTTCATTTTTTTGCTGAAACAGATTTATATCGAATCACGGTGGTCATCGCCTATTTTGTATCCTCTCCAGATGGGCACCAATAAGCTTGCCAGTCAAAAAGGGATGACCTCCTATGGCACTAGACGCCACCTGTATGACTCCAGGATGGGCATGGACAACCCGATGGACCAGTCCACCATCAGTCTACAGATGGGCACGAACAAAGGAGCCAACCAGGTGAGGAGACGCGACGTTTGACTGAAGTGGATTCTTTTTCTTTTTTTTTTGCACAAAGTGTCGAACGGCCTCCATCGCGGTTTATTGTGCCGTGTTCTCTCTCCAGTCCGGTATGACGGCGCCTGGAACAAGGAGGCACATCTTTGACAAGAAGCTGGAGCTGGAGAACTGTGACACCACCACTATATCACTGCAGATGGGCACCAACAAAGTGGCCTCGCAGCAGGGCATGACCACCTACGGCCTCCCCCGCCAGGTCTACGACAACAAGTACTGCACCAACCCCGCCGAGACCTACTACAACAACGGAAGCGAGGCCGAATTTGATGGCTACAACCAGTACTCTGACTAAGAAAACCACAAGCAGCCTCAAACGCCCCCCCCCCCCTCCCACTTCTTTGCTAAACCTTAGAAAAACAACCACAACTTTGTGATGAGCAACCCCATCCCCCCAGACGGTTATTTAAACACCGATTCGATGTCATTGTTGCCTCCAGTCTCAGTCTTTTCCTTAACTTTTTTTTTTTTTTTTTACTCTTGGGAAATGTTTGTCTTTCCATGAGTATAACAATAGTGTTTACTTTACGTCCTAACTTTAATCCTGTATTGGAGCCCACTTCTGTATTACATCCTAAACGTATTTAATCACTACAAGAGTGATCCAGACACTCAAGAGATTGATATTCAATATCTTTGCTATTTATAGATCATTTTTTAAATAACATTATATTTCTATGTTGTAATTACGAGACAGAATTTGGCTGGGGGGTTTTTTTTTTTTTTTTGTCCTGGACAAGTGCCCGCCTCGGTGCTACTGACCACAGGCCCGAGGAATCCCGTCCTTGTGGCCGAGACTGACAAGAGTGGAGGATGCAGGACGAATAGAGTAGATGGACATTTATTTTCTTGTGAGCACCGACAATGTTTCAGATAGTCATCCACTTTTCAAATGACCCAAGATTCCTGGTTGGAGGCGATTCAAGTTGATGCGGTGAGTGTGGAATGTTACCTCCAAAAGAAGTGATATAGCAAGTGTGCAAATTGGACGCCGTTCAAAATTTGAATCGAGTCACCTCATTGCAATGCGTATAACTTCCTTGTGCCTGTGACCTTACCCAGCTTGATGCTCTTGTTCCAATTACGTATTACCTGCCTTTACTTGTGTGCAGAAAACAGATTGAAAATGTTAAGAATGCACGCTAATTTCTCTTTTTTTTTTTTTTTTTTAAAGATGCCTTATCGTATTGCTGTAACTCACCAAATGTCTTGAATGTAATGTTGCTATTTGTGCCACAAGCTGCTGCCGGATACGTATTTTAAGAAAGCAGGACTATGTGCACACTCTTTGGGCACAGGTCCCCCGGTGTTGGAGTGCATATTTCAGATTGAGTTCCATATTGTCGAGATTTGCAGTCACTGTGCTCAATTGGGTAGCCTCGCAGCTTGGAGTAGCGCACCATCTAGTGTTTTAAAAGTGTCACCCAAGACAGGAAGCGTGTGAACCGAGTTGTCTGTCAGTCAACTCTTAACATTCCTTTAATTGAATAAAATGAATTTCAGCAACGGAGATAATTTTTACGGCGCATTTACTGATCTGTGCAATTTGAAAGACATAAAAGTGTTGAGTCCATGGTCAAATTTCACCTGTCGAGTAGGGTGTGTGACAACAATTTTTAAAATGTCTTTTTCTGTTCTGGCTTTCACGAAACATGACATTTGTGCAATAAAAACACTTGAAAACGGACATTCCGATTTACTGTACTGACCCCCAAAACAAAAGAAATGGAAAGGCTACGATTCTGAAAAGATATAATCAAACTCTTCTTTGTAGAACAATTACAGTAGAAGCAGTACCAGTGGAGAGCATAATAGGCTATCATAACAGTGATGGAAATATCATGTTACATGTCAATTAAAGTCCAAAGTGATAAATAACAAATACAAACGCATAAGTGAAAAAATATCTGCATGGAATTACATACACAAATGTGGAATGCCGGGTTTGATACACACACATATCGCAAATACTAATTATTCAAATCTAAATGAGAGTAAATGAAACACTACGTATAGCCATAGACATACACCGTGTACATCGATGCCTCACTGAGCAGGTTGATGCATCGCTGTGACGTCAAGTGTGTCCACCATATTGGATGTGGCAGCTCTGCCCGGCGAACTACGCGTTGCCTTCCGTTACGCATTCAGATAATTGTAAAATACATTTGGGAAATAGGTAAGACACCTAAATCACCATATGTTGATTACTCCAGTAGTTCATCTGCAAGGAGTTGAAATCAATCCATCGCAGTGGACAAAATCTAAAAAAGACAGTAACCAGTTGTTGGCGAGATACTAGTCTGCGTCCAAGCTACTGTTGAGGTGCCCTTTAGCAACAGACTATTGGTCATTGGGTTTTACCTCAAGCAGAGTTTGACAGTTTGGTTGTTTAGTTAGTTAGCCATGAGATCACTGAAAAAGCACGCGATGGTCATTTCATTTGCTTATAGAACAATTTGTCCCACCCAAATCTGACATCACGGGCCAATGCAATTAAAAAACATTAATCAGATCCCACCTTGAAAAGGTAATCCCATGAGATCTGATTACGAGTGTAAAACGCTTGCTCCGTCTCCAAGCGGCAAATACATGATCCTCACCATCCGCTCTACTTCCAATATGGCGGCAAAGTTGACATGTGATTCAGCATTCAAGGTGGCATTTCTGTGAACGCTGTATATCTCTGGTGCTGACGAAACAAGAACACCTTGTTGTATCAGTTGAGGGGTGAAGAAATCATCACTGATTGGCTGCTTCGCACGCATCTATCCAGTCACTGTAAACATCCACTGGCTCCGACAGATCTGTTGGGAAAAAAACTTAAGGAAATTGTAAATTACCGGGCTGACAACAATAAATCTCAAGTGAATGTGATTAACTGGAAGTATAGCTGAGCAAGAGGTCCTTCTGTGTAAAGTTTGAATTTTCTCCCCATGTTTGCTTTCCTTCTGGTGCTCGGACGTTCTCCTACAAGGTGTTTAGATTAATTGAAGACTTTAAATTGTTCATTAGTGAGTCGTGGGAGTGCGAATGGCAGGTGTACATTACTTTGATATGAATACTATAAAATGACCCAAAGGGAACTTGACAGACATTTCACCCGAAAGTCTGGAAAACACAGCATTTCAAAAAAGGATACAAGTTATAGGTGTCTGGAACTCCTCCAAGCAAACGCTGCAGGAAATGATTCCCGTGTTTCGTGTTCGCTCCCTGGAAAGAAATTGTATTTGTCAACATTGTGCTTTCAAGCCATTTACAGCTGAACTCACATTTTCACGTCGCAGGATTTCTCGTGGTTACAAAACGGGCACGTGAACTGGGTGTCCAAGTTGCCGGTCATTTTTTTCTTGGGAGGAGGCTTTCGCTTGGATTTTCTGCGGCCCATTTTTGTTGTCCTACAGTGGAGAAAGCAATGCAAAAACCAGTCAGAATATTTCTGTCATTGCCGTTGCAAAAGAAACAATGAATCTCAATGTCAATTGTCCGAAAGGTATCAGTGTTTATTTTTGTGGTTGGAGTTTGGTTGTAGTTAGTAGTAATACTGTATTGAGGAGCTCGGAACATTGCAATGAAGAGAAATGAGATTCACCCGATATTTAAGTTTATCGGTCACTCTTTAGCTCACTGATAGTTGCTTACTTTACCCTAATGTCAGTTACATATTTCATTTGGATCAGAAGTGAGCAGAATACACATATGGGGGAGATAATTAGACTGCTTTGGATCCATTAAAAAAAATCTGTACAGACAGTATATGACTGATTTCTTTTTGAACAGCTTACTAACGCGACTACAGATAGTAAGTGCAAAGTGGCTCACGTGTGACTGCGCAGTATGTTGCGAGTGAGCAGGTTTGTATGAGTTGACTTATGACATGTTTATTAACTCAAACAATGACAATGGAACTGGATTTGACTTGCTTCATTTTCTTTCCACAGTAACTTGGAACGTGCTTGAAACTTGAGTCACATATCTTACGTGCACACAGCTGACTTGACTGTGGTTATGAAATGTACAGTACATACTGCACTGGACTGACTAATAAACTCACGCCGCATGTGCAATAGAAACGCTCGCGGTGCCCCGAAAATAAGATATCACCGTTTAGCCATTTGCCAACTTTAGCGAGTTAACCGAACACCAATGGCTAGCGACTTCAAATATGGAAGCATCACTACGATAATGATTGTGTGATGATAACGATGATGATGACGATTGTTTTGAATGGTTCATTCGGAATGCGGATGACAATGCAACAGCGTTACGTTAACCACGCGTGCTATCGTGCGTGATCGGAGCACGAATTGTTCTGTAGGGATGAGAAATAGAAATGCAATTGAGGCGTGCTTCTAAATGTTATTAAAAAGACGCAGATTATAAAATACTACGCAAAGCTTTATTAACCCGCGAACACATGAGTTAACTATACGTTATGTAAGAGCTCGTTAGCAACATTGTTTACGAATCGAAATACGATGAAAAACAAACATACCTTCGAAAATAATTTCCCGATCAACGATGTTGATCCGTGGGTCTGGTATCAATTGCTTCAACTTGATTATTTGGAGAAATCCACGACAACGCAAATAATTTCTTTGAATCTATGTTTTACCAACCGCTAACTGGTTGTGCCAGCCCCCCTGGTGACGTCACTGGGCCCCAAAATTCAGAGCATTGTGAATATATAATACCGTACACACCGCGGAGGTCGTTGAATTCAATTTCATACGGTTCATCTCTTAAATGCTACCACGTGACCAAGAAAAAAAAATATGAAGCTCAAAAATCCTGTCACGCAGATTCTGATGAAAGAGATCACCGGTATATAACGTGTTTTCATTTGAAATATATTGACATATATGTTATATATACATAAATATTCGCCTCGCGACTTACGTCTATATACACATCAAATAGTGTCAAAGTATGTGAAAGGTTGCTCAAGATGACCTGTCGAAATGGGCGTCGTTCAAATATCTTGCAAGAATACTATTGGTTGGCGTCACTGCAGGAGGCGGTCTTGTGGAGAACAGCGGAAGTCAGAGCCAGTGGTCGTTCGGCTGCACATTGGATTAAAAACAGCAACTCCAGCTCACGCTGGAAAAGAAGGTATTTCCTGATTTTGTTGTTGCTATCAATCATAAGAATTATCATTAGAATTTATACTTTGCTTATGAAACACAAATAAAACCACGTAATGCAGGTCAAGTAACTTTCCCTTATCGTAAACTGGTAAATGGGCTGTCCCTAATAGAGGGCTTTTCTACCTCGGGTACTGAAAGCGCTTTACATTTGAACAATTTATTCCAAGATCGAACTGATGTCACTGTGCAGGTTGACTGCTTTGCTCTGATCGTTTACCTTGTCATCTGATGGATGCATTTCTGTGATCAAAAACTCGTGCCGTTCTCGGTCTGTTTTTACAATGCAACCCATCCTTATCTGTCGCGAGCACAAACTTCCGACTGCGAGATACACTTTATCTCAAGTATTCAAACTGTTTATCAGTTTGGAAGATCATGAATTTGAGAAAGAGTGCACGCTAACGAACCCCTTCACTTCAAACGAATGACAACATGTAACACATTTAGTGACATTTTTTTTATTTTAGTACAAAAAGACATGTCTAGATACTATTTTTAATCATTTTGAGATCTTTAATATTACGTCGGCACGCCTGATTGTTTGTGTTGTTTTCATTCCTTGTGGATGAATGAACTCACTCTCTCTAAACATATTCTGTATGCAGACTGGGGCGGACGTCGTTGTGTCACCATGGCAACCGAGGGGGATCCTTCAGACTCGGTCAAAGTGTTACACCTCCTGGTGCTTTCTTTCTCCTGGGGCATGCAGGTCTGGGTCTCCTTCATTGGAGGTAAGCGTCAGCAAAGAATCGTAGCGTTTCAGCGTTTCCTGATATCTTCCATCTGGTCTCCGCAGGTTTTGCTTTGGTGCGGCAGGTGACTCGGCACACGTTTGGCCTAGTGCAGAGTAAACTCTTCCCGGTTTATTTCTACTGTCTCCTGGGAAGCCATTTTGTCAGTCTGGCAGTTTATGCGGTGTATCATCCAAGAGAGCTGCTGGACGCACATGAAACAGTGCAGGTAAAGCATCACATAAGCATACGCGGCTTTTCAAAGCGATGGAACTTTTTGTCGTTTTTGTCAATGCGGCTCTTGAATTGGATCTCATGAAAGGCGGACGGTATACGTTATTATACCGGCAAATGTTCTTCATGTGGCTGCGGATTCTGTTCTTTTGCAGATGGGCTTGTATTTTATGGCATTGGTGACGGCGGGTCTCAATGCTCAGTGGTTCGGTCCGGCAGCCACTGAGGTGATGTTCCTGATGAGGGAGGTGGAGACGGAGCACGGTCTTGGAAACCAGGTCGGACTGGGCGCCGAAAAGGAAGGTTACGCCAAACTCAAAGAGCGAGACCCCAAGTACAAAGCCTACAAAAGAACTTTCGGCCGCTACCACGGGTTGTCTAGCCTCTGTAACCTGATAGGAGTCATCTGCACCACAACTAACTTGATCTACACTGCTCTAAATCTGTCTACGATTTAGACATGGTCAGGTGTCAATGTCTAATTGGGTACAATTACCAAATACACAGTATATGCATTATGTCTTTCTCTCTCTCTCTTTTTTTGAGAGAGAGAGAGAGAGTGAGTGCTTCTCCAGTAGGGGGCGATGGTGAAACACATTTGAAAATGAGCAAACAAGCAGGTAATGATTGCTCTTGTTTGAAAATAGGCGTCACACTTTTTTAAATGTATTCAATGGCTCAAACCTCTGGAAAGACCGCATTAAATTTCATTACCCACAAAGTATTTCAAATAATCATTGAATAAGCACATTTTCGACATTTGATTTGCCCCGATGAAGAACATTCTTTTCAGTCGTGTTAGATCCTGATGCTCATGAGTAAAATGCGAGGTAACTTTCATGTGGATTTCAGGGTTCGAGTGCACGTGCCGTGTTACATTTTAGAACGAGCAAACTACAGAACGCAGCACGGTGCTGCAAGTTTTTCTTTATGTTGCTGACGCCAGTGCGACTAATCGAGTCATTTTTGGGATCATTTGCTATGCAAGTACGAGTGATTGTGCACATTTCTTTAGAAGGGGGAAAAAAAAGCAAAGATGGCAATTGAATGTTGCTCCTTCCATGAAATGTTGTCGTCAGGAATTAAACCCTGTTCAAGCAAAGAACAAGTTCGTCAAGTCATTCACACATGTTTACATGAGTCGGAAGTGATGTGTTCATAACAGGTCCTATCCCAAGGTTGCAGATGGGGGGGAAAAAAAAAAAACAATCTAAGTGCGGGCGTGTGAGCAAGAGGAAGTACAGAAACAAAAGAAAGTTTCCGTAACATGAACCTCATTCCTAACACCAGGAAGTGAATTTTGGTTTGTGCCAGACAAAAAGGCACAGCAGTGGTCATGTAAAATTGTACGACCAAGTATAGAAAAGCGGCGATTCTGTTGTGGAGCCCTAAAATCATCTGGTGTATTATATTTATCGGGGGTCACCATCGTGGTTGTGTAGACTTTTGTATATCCACCCGATGTACACTAGATGAAGGATGCGTCAAAACCATAGGTGTCAAAGTCAGGTCCTGGAGGGCCGCTGTCCTTGCATGTTTTCCCAAGTCTCCCTGTTGCAACACACCTGATTCAAATGATCAGATCATCAGCAAGCTCTGCGCAAGCCTGACATTGAACCAGTTCATTTGAATCAGGCGTGTTGCAACAGGGAGACTTGGAAAACATGCGGGACAGCCGCCCTCCAGGACCTGACTTTGACACCCCTGCAAAACCAAATCAGCCTGCATGCTATTGATGGATTCTTTGAGCATTTTCCACGCCGTGGAAGAACGTCTCTATGAATGTTGTCAACCTTGAATTGAAATCTATCATGATACTGAGCAAGAATCTGTAAAACTGCCCGGAGGACTTGCACCATACTGGAGTTAATTCAGGATTTGTTTCAAGTCAAGACATACCCTCTTCCTCAGTCACAAAATATTATTATGAAATGTGTTTTTGTTTGTGTGTGTGTGTGTGTGTGTGAGGTGGGGGGGGGGGTGAACATCAATGCCACACCCATGCTCGGAGTGAGTGAAAATCGACGACTGATTCATTAGTTGGCAGTCGCGGCAACAAAGGCCTCGGCAGGGGGGAGGACGGCCGCGCTCTCGGTTTTGGAGACCGCGCGCTCACGTGCACACGCACGCCGGAGCAACCGGCCGAGCTTCGCACGCGCGCTCACGCTCACGGCCTCAGGTGGCTGGCGGTTGCTTGCCTTTCCACACCAACCGTGACACACGCCGACAAGGAGCTCGAGCAGCTGGGATCCGCGAGCGGAAGCGGAGCGCCTCGTTTTGCTGCGCTCTCGCCCGGCCACAGGACGACTTTTGTGGGGCGGAGGGGAGTTCCTTTTGCCGCGATACCTTGCAACTCGCCCAACTGTGGAGGGAAGATAGGAAGACGCCGAATTTGTTTTACTTCCGCATGAAGGTACGTTGTTTCCTTCGCCGTGTTATTTTCCTGCTCCACCTTCCATTGTGCCACTCTGTCACCCTCCTCAAGTCACTTTTTGCGCACATTTGCGTGAGTTCGAATTGTTTTTCACCACACTGCGCGCAAAAACAAAGCAAAACAAAACAATAGATTGGCTTCGGAAATAAAACGTTTTCAGCTCCTTCGCGTTTGCTTGCCTGAAGAGAGCAGACGTGACTGCTGCCACAAAATCGATGATATTAGATGGACATTTTCTGTGGGGGGGGTCAGTGGCAGGCAGACTGCTCCTTCGACTGGCTTTGCGAACAAATAATCTGACTGGGGTGTACCAGAACCCCCTCCGGTGCACCAAAGAGAGCTATGTATGTGCATCTCGGTGTCAAACTCGAGGCCCATGGGCCACATCTGGCCTGCCGCATCATTTTATTTGGCTGCAAAAGCCAATCAAGTGTGCCTCCAGTGCAGGCGCCAACTAGAATTTGATACATATAGACAAAAAAAACCCACAAAATTTGAATACTCAAATAGTGATGATCTCATCCGAATTTACTTGCGAGTTGAAAGTGAATTGTGGGCCTGTTTTAATTGAACACAAACCTGCAGGAATACTGCATAGTATACTTTTGTCGTTGTTATTTTCAGGATATCACTTATGACTCAACCCAAGTCTGCATTTTTTTTTTCTGAGTTTGTATGCTCATCTCATCACTCGAGTGGACATTCAACAATGAATGACCGTGGCTGTAATGGAGGCATCCAAAATCCAATTTTGCTCAGGGCCCCGTGTGGCCACGTAAGTCATTTCATAAATGATCACAAGTGGATAGAAATGTGTTTGGCTGCAGGCAACGTGAGCCGAGCAGAGTAAACATGCCAGACATGTGACTGGGTTTAGACTGTACCTCGGCCTTAGGAGCAGCTGATGGGGAAAATGGGCGGATCAATTCTGCGGCCCCCTCGGAGACCCTTACTCGTCATGTGATTTGGGGAATGTCTTAAGAAATGAGACTTCTATTTAATCCTTTCCATAGTACACTGACTGTTTATAGATTGTGTATTTATGGCCCAGATTGACATTGCTAAAGTGTATTTGTTGCAAACTCCAGACTCGGTTTGAAAGTTTCACTCACGGGGACAATGAATCCTATTGATTACATTGTCGGTATTATTTCAATTTGAAAATGCAGAAGTTTCATAAATGGGTCCGATTGACCCGAAAGGTCACAGCAGCATCAAGCCGATCGATCATGTCAGCATATTGGCTCAACGTGTTTTACGGGGCCACTGCAATAAGAGAGTCGACTCTACCGAATGCGCACCCACTAAATGGTTTTGGCAGCTCCAGTTCCTCGCTTCCGTGTGCTCTAAACATCACTCTCGCCATGGAGTTTTCCTTGCGGCCGGTTAAAAGCTCAACCAACGGGCCGCTTTGACCGCTAATGGGTTTTGCCGGCAGCTGGGTCCCGGCGGGGTCGCCACGGAGACGAGTCTCATCAGCGAGGCGGGGCCAAGCCACACCGATTGATCGGCGGTGTTTGTGTGTGGGGGATGGAAGGCGCGATAAGCAGAGCGGGTCCTCTCCCTGCTCGTAGCGCACAGCACAATAGGGCCTGGTGATGGACAGATGGTCGAAACCTCCTGTCGTTTGATAGCCCGGCTGCCATTTTCATTTCACAAACATCTGCGCCCGCATGATAAGACTGTAGCCAAATCCCAAATGCACTTCAGTGTTTGTACTGCAACGGTAGACTGAGTTTTGGAAATATACCAGTGAAGCTGTTTGTTTGGAATCAGTCAAGCCCCTCATTCTCGCGACTGTTATGGATGTAGAATGAGTAATTCATGCCAGACATGGATGAGTGCACATTATAGGGTCCAAAGACAAGGAAAGAAGATAAGAACACCTTGATTTGTCTCACAAATTGCCAATTTACAGCAGCAAAATGATGAACATGCCATATATATATATATAGCTGAATATCATCAATGATTAATCGTAACATTCTGTTATTAATTAAGGGCAATGTGAGGAAACAAAAAAATGAGAAGTCCCTCTGGTCCGTGTCTAGATGGCGTCAAGTGACTCGCGCCTCCAACAGCTGCCGTCCCAGAAGGATGCGGCTGACCAGAACTTTGACTACATGTTCAAACTGTTGATCATCGGCAACAGCAGCGTGGGGAAAACGTCTTTCCTCTTCCGCTACGCAGACGACTCCTTCACCTCCGCCTTCGTCAGCACCGTGGGCATCGACTTCAAAGTCAAGACCGTCTTCCGCAATGACAAAAGGATCAAACTGCAGATCTGGGTGAGGGTTTTCATTTTCCACTTTTGGAACGCGCAAATAGGAACACACAAACTGGTTTGGGATTCAAACTTTGGAGTTTTTGCATACCATTTTCTTTTTTTAACTCCTCCGTCTAAAGATACACAACTCACAAAAGTTTTTCAGTGAAGGGATATTTTACATCTCCGGAACATTTGAAGGCATATGTGCAACTTTGGAGGACTTTTTGCACAACTTGCTGTTCTCTAACAAGGGGCTTAACAGAAACATTCACAACAGGTCTCGAATGGACTAGTTCATTTCCTGGTTCATATCAAATTTGGATTTATTGCATGATTTTGCTCCTGCATTTTTGACAGTCTAGGACAGTCCATACCAAATCATAACAGATCAGAAATACGGGCCCTTGGGCCACGGAGTGTTTTTTTTTTTTTTTTTTTTTTTTTGTACACGATATTTTAAGTCAGATAGCGACGTCGAAGGCCAACATCCTCTACGACTTACCCCTCGAAATTGCGCAAGCGCTTGAGGTGTTACAGAGTCATTCTGAGGCTACACACTTATCGGGCATCTAATACCAACCAAATCTATTAATATGAACCAATGTCATGTCAAATTTTGTCGCGGCCCTCCTCATTCTTGCCCCGGGGTGCATTTTTGAGTCCAACGCATTGTCGGACTTCTTGAAAAGAAGCGACCACACTTTAGGCGCACCTCATGATGAATTCCATCTCGGTGTCAATTTCAGGAGCGTTATGATCCTCGGCACTCTGTTGATTTACATTGATAAGACTGATCAAACAAGTGATTCACTTCAACTAATAACGCGTGAGCCACTGCGACGCTAGCCAGCCAATGAGCCCACACCAAAACACACACTCACTTCCTTGAACATGATGTTTTGTTCAATGATGTGACACATGTGAATAATTCTCCCAAAATGGCTGCATCGTGTGTTCATAGGAAGATTTTTTTTCAGAATGTGGCCTTACTTGTCTGCCCGGTCCCGTTTCGTCGGTTTAATGGCACACAGACCGGTATTTTATAAGTTCAGGAAGCTGAGGAAGTTCCCTATCAGCATATGGTGGAGACATAACGAAGATCTACTGCGGTGCCAGAGCAGCGTGTATTTCGAGGGCGTTGACGACGTGTCTAAATAGGCGCCCTCTCTCGTGAGCGTCCACATTTTGTGTTAATCATCAACCCACTGACCATCAAATTCAGGATGGTTGCCACTGTCCACCATCCGAAAGATATTTCACAGGTTTGTTTTCTGATCCCTCCCTGCCAGTTGCCAGGCTCCCCTTTGTGCATCATGGAAACAGGCGTGACTGATAACGCACCACATGGCCCTCGCACCGGATACACGTATACTGTACAAGCACATGTACACGCCGTGTGCACACAATGTTTTCATCCCTTTACTTAGGCATGGAGTAGTGTGTTCTGACTGCTGCGCAAATACACACCTTTCACTCACAAGAGTGCAAACTGCACATGCAGCTACCGGCCCAAAAAAAAAAAACGGCAGCGCTTGATCTAAGAGCCGCCTTGACAAAGATGCGTGGCTGTGGATGACAGCGATGCGTCCCGCTGTGTGTCCACCGATTGTATAGCAAACAATATGTTTATGCGTACCATAAAAATCATCTATACTATATACTATACATCTATTGGCCACTTTTTTAACTCTTTCGTGGACCAATAATGATGACCTGTAACGTGATAAGCTGTCCACTGTTGTGACCGCTGTCCCTGAAAGGGCTACATAAAAAAAGATCCCATTAAAACACAAGTGCCGCATGTTTCACGATCAGGAACCCTTTGACATCAGGAGGCTCTGAGGCTTATTTTAACACTGGCAGTTTCTTCATGTCACACATTACATGTGAGAGACCAACTTTTCTTTGCTGGTGCGTTTGGATGAAAACACGACATTTCCTTTTGTCTTACTACTAAATATTTGACAATCTCTAGTTGAATGGTTTGAAATAGATGAAGCAAAACCACCTAATGAATCATTGGGTTCCATTGGGAATGATACTGTTGGGAAATAGAAACAAATATACGGTACCGAGGTGAGGGGGTGCATTTTTGCAAAGTGAAGACGGTCATTTTGGGTTTGAGCATTCATAACCCCGACTGCCCTCACGGTTACCCAGACAACACTCTCCTCTTCACTGCGTCCATCAAACCAATACAAACGGACACGACCGTGATGTAAATGAAAGCCGTTACCAAAGCGACCAACTCCTGCTCCCTCTCTCCCGTTTATCTTGATTTCCCATAAGCACCCACCAAACCTTGTAGAACTTTAACATTAACTTCCGACTTCAAAAATACTTAGTGATTATCTCATCTCAATTTACTCTCAAAGGAAGCCATGATTTATTCTGTTGTATGAATGGCAACAAGTGGCGAGTTGGACACGCCGATAAATCGTACTTTCTGCTAGCTAACCGATATAGATGCGTGAATAAATATACATTTGATATATTATATTTTTCCCTCGAACCACTGATGATCGCTCAAGGTGCAGTGAACCCTGGCTGGAAATCACCCCGCTTGCAGTACCTGGCCAGTACTTCTGACTGGGGCACAGAAATGCAACCACGCTGATAATGTGAACAATAGTACCCCCTTGTGGTGAGGAGAAAATATTGCCGTTTGTTTTCATGACTGAAATTCAAATATACAATACATCTTATCGTAATTTATGTAGATATGAATAAACATCATTCCTCCTACTATTGTGAGGGGCTGTACAAAAATATACCTTAGAAAAAGTAACACTTCGTAGCTTGGGTAGATAAACTATAAAAAAAAAAAGTAATCCTTTGCATCATTGCATACATACTAAGATGTTTTATAGTACGGCATTTTGTGGCCCCGCAGCTGCATTATTGGAGCCGAATGTCAATACGATACAGTAAAATTTTGCAAACTACAACAAATTACATTTTTACGCAGGTATATGGGATTCTTTGTATTGACATGTTCTCTCAATGTGTGCTTAAATGCAGGACACAGCAGGACAAGAGCGCTATCGGACCATCACCACAGCCTACTACAGAGGCGCCATGGGCTTCTTGCTCATGTATGACATCACCAACCAGGAGTCCTTCAACGCAGTTCAGGACTGGTAGGTTTTTGCGTGTATTTCATCATGTTATACCATTTCACGTAAACACTCGGGTCAGGTCGTCATTGTTGAATGCGCTTTGGGGACGAGATTCAAAGCCAGAATCTCTTGGCTGTGCGGCTGAAGCGCTAAGCGCTGTCCAGTAACCACCCTGCTTCCCCTGTTTTGAGTTGCATAAATAAAAACGGATTTTCCTGAAGTGTCCTACTTCATTTACTTCTACACTGGATGTCGACGGGTGTGTTCTTTCATAGGTCCAGTTCAGTCAACCTGTTCGCACAATTTTGTGCCTTGCGAACAAGCTACCTCTCTATCTATCTATCTATCTATTGAGCTAGCTAGCTAGCTTTCTATCCATCTACCGAGCTAGCTAGCTAGCTAGCTTTCTATCTATCTATCAATCTCGTATAAATGCATATGTTGGTGTTTGTCGTGCGTCATCTGTTTTGCAGGGCTACACAGATTAAGACATACTCGTGGGACAACGCTCAGGTGATCCTAATTGGTAACAAGTGTGACCTAGAGGATGACAGGCTCATACCAACAGAAGACGGCCAGCGTCTGGCGGAGGACCTCGGTGCGGAAAAACTTATCAGTTGGGAATCTGTGCTACGAATCCATCCGGCGTTTTTGCACATTGTAAATTAACACTGCCGCATCTCTCGCCATCAGGTTTCCAGTTCTTCGAAGCCAGCGCCAAGGACAACATCAATGTCAAGCAGGTGTTTGAGCGCCTCGTGGATGTCATCTGTGACAAGATGAACGAGAGCATGGAGGGAGACATGAGCTTACTGCCCAACCACAGGAACACGGGCCTGAAAGACTCGTCTTCCGACAGCCAAGGCAGCTGCGCTTGCTAAACCGCCCGCGTGCATGCGTGCGCGCTCACACGCACACAGTACTGCTAATCGATTTCTCTGTGCCTCAACTCTGGGAATCGCTGCTCCTCATCCTGCATTCACTGTAGCTACGCCCAAAGTTGAGATAATCCTCGTGACTGTTAGTCCCTCTTTCCTCCTCAGACAAGGCCTCGCGGCTCACTTTCTTTTGAAGCCAACTCTGCAACCATCATCGAGCACTTTGGCCCACTTAAAGATTAAAGTTCCGTGGCAATCTTGATATGATTACATATAAAATGCAATGAGATATTTGCATATGTTATTGCAGTGCTGATATAGCTCAATTTGAATTTAGCATTTTTATTCTTGGATTTGTGTGTTGGGGGAAGGGGTGTTGAGTCTGTTTGTAATTTAGCTAAATCGACGATCTAATGTATTAGAAACGCCTCAGCGTGATGCCGTGCAGGAACTATTCAGCTCCTGAATCGCTACCATTTCCAAAGTTATAAAGATTTCAAGTCAAATTTTTTGTATGGTATCTTTGGGATGGAAATCATAGGAATGTGCCAGACTATAAGATTATTAATTCGTTTTGTGTTTTTTACATTGTGAGAAAAGGTTCCATGTGGAAATGATTCATCCCCTTTCTCCAAACGTACGTATCAAATATTCAAAATTTAGATCTTACAGTGTGATTTGTTCAAAGTTACCATCTTTAGATTGCTTATTTATTTATTGATTTCAAAATCAATATTTTGAGGCTGCTGTTTTTGCCCTGTTCTGCCACTTGCCGTGGACTGATAATGACATCATAGTGCCGAAGGCACGGTCCTTTAAGAACGGCCTGTAATTCGCCGACTCGTCGGAGCAAGAACCAAAGTCACCGGTGGCCATCTTGCGTTGCCACTCGCTAAGCGTGCCTAACTCGAATACAGACTGATTTCTTAGCTGATGGATTTTTCTACTACATTCCACAAACCAATCACGGTGCATCTGTTTGCTGAGTTTGGTCATTTGACATTTGCAAGCTGAGCCGCGATCGGTCTTTACCTGAGCCCTCAGCAAGTGTGATGTCATTTTCGGTGAACAGCAAGTAGCAAAATGGCCGACCCTGAGATGGATCGAAACTAAGTGCAATTTGCTGCTTAATTCATATCCCACAAACGCAATGTTAATCAGAATACCGTGATTCAACGGGTGGGGCTGCAGAAAACCCATTATTGTACAGAAAATGTTGGACTTAACGTCCCCTTTCCAAAAAAAAAAAAAAAAAAGCCAGTGTATTGTTCCATCAGGACATTGTGCCAAAGATGAAAAAGTACAACGGCATTCACTGTGCCTTGCAGGCTCATGCCTAAAAAGTCACTGTTGCGTGGATTTTTTTTTTTGTGTTGTTGTTGTTAGCTAATCGGATGTAAAGGTTTCTTCATGCCATTGTCACGTCGTTGAAGCATCTGTCAGATTAATTCATTGTGTACCCTTTGCTTTTGGTTCTTGGGATATTTTCTCCAGTCTAAATCGCAGGAGAATGCAGCAAAGAGGCTGTTGATGCCTGTGAGGAAGTCGTTATACACTTGTGACGGTCACCTACTGCTGAATGATGCGTTATAAATCATTGTGTGTGTGTGTGTGTGTGTGTGTGTGTGTGGTCCCCAAACCACTTGTTTTCGCTGTTCAACATGGCTGTTCATCCGTCAGCGAGTGAAAGCAAGACACTCTGGTTTAGTCAGTCATCGCAGCGGCGTGTTTGACAATTGATGAATTGTTCCTTGCACAAGCGCTTGTCGTCGTCGGTTATCTCTCTGGTCAGTGAGTGTCGTTGAAAAATATCTTTCAGCCACATCGCGCTGCCGATGCACGCGGGTGGCTTTGATCCAACAATGGTGTGAGGAGGCTAACTTACAAGGCGACGTTTGTATCGCATCGTTCTGCGATGGTTTTAAAGCAATGGAATATATGACCCTGATGTGCTGAGCTCATAGTTTTTCTTTCTCTGGTATAAGCCATTTTCTTAACGGTTTCAGAGTTGAACTCGACTCAACTGGATTGTATTTATAGAGCACTTGAAAACAACCGCCGCTGTATACATGGAGCAAAAATAAAATCCAATTAAAAAAAGAATGTGTAGTGATGAGAATAAGAGATCCTGACACCTGACAGAGTTGGAGAATTTTTTGAAAGGCGTGAGGAAATATAATACTGCTAAGAGACACCTCTCAAATGAACAAGTGCCGTCATAAAATGGAAGGCTTTTATGACATGTGCACATTCACCTTTGCTGTTATCCCGTGTGGTGAGCAAGTAGTGTACGACTTTCACCCTCGAGCGTCCATTTGTCTTGTTTTATCTCAAGAACCAGCAAAACCGCACGTGCCGCCGCTGTTCTCAACAAGGCAGATTTCCACACCTTCCTTTTCCTCTCCCCATTTCCTCTGCGCCGCCTGCAGTTTCGAGACCGGCTCGAATTTCAATTTCCATCCCTGAGGATTGCCACACATGTGAAAAGCAGCCGTACCGATGCAAATATAATACGATTGCCCTCCCTCTTTCAAATGATGTAAGGAAGCGCGCGATTGCGTTGAAGAAGAAGCCAGGATTGGTCGAGAGTTCCCCCTCGGCTACCTATCGGGGTTAAGAAACAGCCACATCTGCCGCTGCGATAACGGCGGTCAAGCGAAGACAACAAGGGGGTGCAGAAGGATGATAAGAAACCGTTTCTGTCTGCCTCTTCAGGTAAATAGTGTGTTGCTTCATTGCAGTCCTGAGAGCACATCTATCTATCCGTCTGTCTGTCTGCACAGCTCCAGTATCTTATGAGTTGGGTTTCTTTTCAAAGGTGTCATCTCGGGTCAGGGCTTGGAAGTTCTTCCGCACCAAACCAATCCAGGCCTACGGGCCTGATGACATGAAAGAAATGCTCATGGTTTACTGTATATATACCCCGGAGGGCTCTGAGGTCAGTAGACTCGGGTCACATAGTGGAGCCCAGAACTCAAACCGAACGTGCGTTAATCTTCGGTGTCCGATTCCCGCCTGCCAACAAGGGAGTGAAAAAGTTTGGGGGCATGTGCTTTTGCTCCTCCTCTTTGTCATCTTCGCTGCTTTTAGGAGCAAGTAAACAGCTCGGCGCCAATCTTATCAGCTTGGCGCAGCCTTTTAACCGTGTTGTGCTGTCCCTGGTATCTGAAGCCAAAACGAGACAAGCCCCCGCTGGGGACAGAAGTGGTGCAGATGCGCGCTGGCGTGTTTCACCTTGTTCTCATGTTGTGCACAGCAAGACGGCGCCGGTCTTTTTATTCACAGAGAAGACGGGAGGATGACATGTGATCACCTGAGACGATTGTTGGCACTTTCGAGCATTGCGTGCGCCATGAGGGTGGCTTCCGGTGTCCCAGGCGCGCCCGATTTCCAGAGCAAAGGTAGGCCTGACCCTTCAATCACCTTCCAGGTTCATCACGAGAATCTGCTAAAGACTGACCTAACGGTGCCCCCCCCCCCCATGATGCTCACCCTCTTGTGCTGCACCCAAACATTGCCTGGACAGTCTCTTTTGTGCTGGAAAAGGAGCCGGAAACCCCCAAATGCTTTACAGACAGCAACAAGGACTTCACCTGCTTCTGGGAGGAAGATGAGGAGAGGGCCGGCTCTGCGGATCAGTATTCCTTCACATACGCCTACCGGTAAGAACGTGTCATGGGATGGCGAATAGGGAACTCGCAATTCGTGGGCATGTTTCTGACTACAAATGCCCGGCAAGATGAAAGAACATTTTCACCTTTCAACTGTGTGCATTGTACTTGCTCACCGGTGTGAACTCTGAGCGCAATTGTTTTCTGTGTCTCTGACAGAAAAGAAAATAGCAGCAAATGCCCACTGACGGTCCATTCGCAAGGGGAGAAGAAGCTGTTCATCTGCCACCTGAATCAAGCGTCGATGTTTGACCTCATGGACATTCAAATTCATCGAGAAGGAAGGCTGATCCACAATCGAAGCCTTCTGGTGGAACTTTTTTGTGAGTCAACTTTTATGTCCGAAAGACGTTAAGCGTTTGCCGATTGCAGGTCCCCGACTGTCAATCGCCGGATGCCGATCGGGGGCCTTTTTCTCCTGAATGCGCGTCACGCGACGAGTAGCGTGAATCGCCGTGACGTGAATCGCCCTCCAAATCCTGCGCTTGTCCGACAGTTCTGCTGGACCCGCTCGCTAACGTGAGTGTGAGTGCCATGGGTCAACGGGGTCAGCTCAATGTCAGCTGGATACCTCCTCCTCTTAGACACATGGACGACAGCTTGATGTACGAGGTCTCCTATGCGATGGCTGGCAGCCGTGAGGTGCAGGTATGGATTATTTGATTGCTTACGGTTGTTTTTTAATGAGGGGGGTGGTGGGGGTCGTGATTGATTTGACCGCTGGTTTTTGCAGGTCGAGGTAGTACGAGCCACTTCCAGGGTGATCTTAAGGGGCCTACAGCCAGGCACGAAGTACAAGGTGGCGGTTCGGACCAAACTGGATGGAATTAGCTATAATGGCTTCTGGAGTATGTGGAGTGATCCGGTGTTCGTGGAGACGGCGCCTGCAGGTCTGCATTTATTCACACAAATTGTGTCATTCCTGGTTCATGAGCGTATTTTGACTCTGATGATATACAGACGCACAAAAAAAAAAAAGAATCATTCTTCAGAGTGCCTTGTCGTTAGTGCAGTGCCACTCACCCCCGAACGAATCGCACGTATCAGTCGGCGACAACATCGAACAGTATGTTGATTCGCGCGGCTCGATGTTGTTTGTAGCTTTGTAGAACGCCACACGTTTCTGTTCCTATATTACGACTCCGTCGTTGACTGCAGTCCATCGAGTTAACTCTTATTTCAATTGTGGCACGCTGAGCTCTTTTTGTGGTTTTCCGATGACAGAATTCAACCTACTCATTGTCTTCCTAATCCTCACCATGGCTTTCATCCTAATGGTGCTGTCTTTCACTGTGCTCGTGTCCAATCGCAGGTCAGGATTTTCCTTATATCGCAAAAAAAAAAAAAAAGTGTGACCAGTCTCAGTTGATAAGAAAAAGGGGCAACTATTTTACCCTTGATGTCCTCGCCAGGTTTCTGAGAAGGACGATTTGGCCGACGATCCCAACCCCCGAGAGCAAGTTTCAAGGCCTTTTCACTGATCACGGTGGAGACTTTCAGGTAAAAAACGAGTCTGACAAGAATAGCGCGGCGTAAATACAAAGGGCAGGATTTGAGCTACATGTACTGTACTCGTGAGACCAAATCACAAGGTTGCGTTGAATCCAAAGGGGCTACATGAGCAGCGAGCGGGACCCCTGTGGCGCGCGCGCGCGTGTGTCCTCAAAGAGTCAACGCAATCTTCATTCCATCGCTTTTGTCCTTGCACAGGAGTGGTTGAAACATACGAACGGGGGCTTGTGGTCGAGCCCGGCATCGTTTTACAATGAGGAATATCCCACTTTTCTGGAGGTTCTCTCAGAGCTAAGCCCGGACCCCCCGTACCCCCCACCACCTCTACCACCCAAAATGTCCGGCGCTCCCGCGCTCCGACACGCGGAGGAGGATGTGGATTTGGCGCTGAGAAAAATGCCCCGCAATCACTGGCTGATGGAAAACCTCAGGGTGCAGAACCAGCGCCCGCTTCCTTGCTCCCAGTCTTCTCCACTGGAGTCTCAGGATACTTACGTCACCCTCACCGGGAACAACCACGGCCAAGTCGCTCGCACCCGTGAGGCCTCTTTGCCCATCGAAGCGCTTTTGGCCTTGAAAAAGACAATGCTGTCTGAAGTTCACTGAGCTGGGTCCGTAATCTTGCTTCAGCACCCAACGCACGTTCACGATGGGGTCCAGCCCCATCAATCGAGCACGTTCTTCATATGCCTGCTCAAGGATGACGCGTCCTGCCAATGCACTCACTTGTCCAGGATGACATCGGGCAAGACATTCATCCGGACGGATGGGAAAAGAGACGGGCCCGAAGCTACTTGGATCGTCACCCTTCTCGTCGGCAGCATCCAAAGGATGAACATCGAAGGACCTGCTCCGGGAATGAGCAAAGTCTTTGTGATCTCTTAAAAGTCCTTACAAATGCTTGTTCTCCATGTCGCCGCTTTCACTAAACACGAGCATTCCGGATGGCGTCTCAATCCGGCCTCCCTCTAGATCGGGGCTGTCCAAACTACGGCCTTGGACGCACCAGACCAATGAGGCCAGTTCACATCTTTTTGCTGTCCGATGAAAACATTTGGGTTTGACATTAAAAGATGAATATGAGGCAATGTGTCAACATTTCAGCTTTAATTTGTTGTTAGGGTATTTGCTGTACATGTTGATTGGATACGTAACTGACAAGACAAGAGCATGGGAAAAAAAACACATTTTGAGGTGATCTAAAGTAGACTAAGCCACTGTGTTAAAATGTCTTCCTACAAATAAGACATGTTCTGTTGCAAATCATTTGCTTTCAACAACTGCTTATTAGCCTGTTATGCATTGACATGACCAAATGTGACAGTCATCTTTTTCGGATGCCTTGTATTAATGTTCATGTGTTTCGGGGAATTACAGTACACGTTTTCCACTTCTTGCCTCTGATGAACTCCTTTGTGGTTTCAGTTCATCCCTAGTTGAGGCAGGTGTGCTCAAACTAACTGAAACTCCATGAAGCCATCAGGATATATTGACAACTGCCACTCCCGTGCCAAACCCGGCTTGACCTCAGTGTCTTCGGGGCAAGGGTCGAGGGTGATACCGGTTCCCGAAAAGTAAATGTGCCACACCTCATGCAGCCCGGCTGCTGCAGCTTTGTAGCTTCTGTCTTGGTCCAGAGTACATCGTACTTGAAAGTAGCGGTCCAAAGTCTCGAGAACTTGATCCGAGACGGAGAATTCTCCGCTTTGCTCTTTTGGCTTATAAGAGGCGATGACGCGAAATGGGGCGGGGCTTGAGGTCTGCTGCTCAAGGAGGCCAGTGAGAAAAGTCGCAGTGTCGCACAACAACGCTGAGAGGTGTGCAGCGCAGGACTGCTCAACGCCGTGGCTTTCACCTGCGGGTCCGCGCAGAAAGTCCTCCAGTCTGTCGACGATGATCAGTGATGGAGGGACGGGAAAGTTGTTGGTGGATTCATGAAGGCCTGCCACTTGCTGGAGCAACTCCTCCAATGTCCTCGGATAGCAGAATTTGATTTGCTTGCAAAAAAAATGAAGAAAGGAATTAGCATAATTGAGCTGCTGCTAAGGACATGTTGCAAGAGCACAGTTTTTGGACTAAAAATAAAAACATGGAGAAATGAATTCTTTTTTTTAAGGTCGTCAGTTGTTGTTGGTTGTACTTATTTCCTAAATTTAATGATGGAATCTCAGCTCTTTATTTTTACTTAAGAACAAGAGTTGATCACTACTTCTACTTTTAAAAGTCATGTTCTCTATCTTTTTACACGAGTAGTGTACGTACTGCTTGGTAAGAACAAAGTGTACTTTTGTTAACAGCGTTTTATTTCAGATGGTACCTTGAGACTTTCCGGGCTCAGACTTGGAACACATTTCTGCAAAGACACTGGCAGGCTTTGGATTTGCGCTTGAGCGAAGAACACCACCTTTACGCCCATCCGACACGCAGCCGTAACAGCCGCGAGAAGCAACACGGAGCGTCCGAGATTTTGCTCTCCGACTACAAGGACGCCGCATTGGGCCGGTGCTGGAGGAATCACCTTGAGATCCTTCGATGAGTCCGCCCGTGACATAAAGTTTGTGAACATATGCGTTAAAACGTCTGCCATGACCGACGCTCTACCAGAAGTTGACTCCAAAGTCGCTCTGACGTTTCGCGCGTCTATTTACATGATGCGCTCTGGCGCGCATGTCTTTGCGGTCCGTGTAGAAACCACAGTTTCACACGTCAATTTTCTGGTGTTGACTGTGCTGCGATTTTCTTTGATTTCGTCCATATTAATTTACTGAATGGGATATAAGAACGCCGTAGATGCTGGTAAGATAAATACGTTTTTAACGTGGCCGTTTTACAACACAAACGGCCGCGTTTCTTAAGCACTTCCGGTTAAGACCAGCACAACTTCCGGATGTTAACAGCATCAGCTGTTGTCGTCAAGATGGCGAATAACCTGACAGAATTGGAGGTTCCACTCGGACTTGAGCCGGCCGGGGAACGAGGGAAAGGTGTATTAAGGCGATGCAGAGGGAGACCCAGGCTGACGGAGTCAGACCGAGCACAGCGGCGTCTTGAATCCCGAAAGAAATACGACATTCGGAGGGTTTACTTGGGGGAGTCGCACAAGCTCTGGAGTGAGCTCCGAAGGCGCACAAGTCTGAGTGATGCTGGGCTGGCAGCGTATTTAATCGTGCTTCATTCCACATTTGGAGAGAAATATCAACAGAAGCACTCAAAGTAAGCTTCCCTGCAGTATATCGGACACCTTTGTTTTTCCTCCACATCTAAGATCCTATGCAGTGCACTAGTAACCCAATCCTGTTATGCCAAACAGTAATAAAACGTATACAGTAATAACATGCACTTACTTAGCCTTTTTCTAAGATGCGAACAATTTTAAAAAGGCCATCCATTCATCAAAATAAAATGTCCATTCATCAAAATAAAATGTCCATTCTTACATATTTCAGGAAAGCCGTTACCCCAGAGGGGGCATTGGATTCGGCGCACGAGAGAAAAGGTGAGTTCTAGTAAGCATTACGGTATGAGAGAGGCTTGGAAACAGGACGGATGGCGCCCGGCGCCCATGTGAATAAGGTGGCGTTGGAAAACTCAAGCAGGCTGCTATTTTCAAAACCTTTGACTCTTCTGTGTCTTTGACCTGTCTTTTGCCAGTTAAGAGGGAGCGTGAGTCGAGTCTCCATAGTCTGGTGTGTTGGTACCAGGAGCACTTGCGTTCCTGCCCTCATGAGCCCCAACTCAGGGCTCTGGAGCCCCAGCCCAACTTGTCGACTGCCGCCATCTGGCAATGTGACTCCGACCATTCCTTTGTGCAACACCTTTTCTTCCCCCTGAGTGAGTCGAGTGACTCTGAGCAGGAGGAGAGAGAAAACAGCGATGGTGAAAATGCTGCAAAAAGAGACTTTGTGGTGCCGAAAAGGTTATCAAGCCGGAAGAGAAAAGCAAATAGTCTCTTAAAAGGTGCACATTGAAAATGTGGTTCATGACTGACCCAATTGATGAATTTCTTGTCCATTCATTTTTTTTGTTTCTTATCTGCTTTCAAGATTTAGGAGAAACAACAGTGGTTTCTGAGGTTCAGCACACAACCGCAAATGAGCTAGAACACGGCGAAGAAGCCGTAACACCGCATGCAAGTGTGGAGAGCTCCTCCGATGACCTCTCCCTGACTGTCCCGCCTGTGTGGGAGATGGTACTGGAGCGACCACGTGGCTCCCCTGAGCCGATCTTTCACCCCCTCACCTCAGAAGAGGAGACTGAGGACGCTCGGCGAAGCCAAGATGGAAGTGCGACCGAGGGACCCGGAGAAGCGCGAGAACCCGAAATTGGCTGTGATTATGAGTGTGTCATTGTGGGAACATCTTTTGCTGAAAAACCGGGGAACACGGATGAGGACTTGGGCCATTCGGTCCCACCCTCCCATCCAGAGCTGTTGGTCTCATCTCCCGTTCGGGCACGAGAAAAAGGGCACCTTTTGGACCCACACGCTTTGCGGACGGTGGTGACGAGCTGCGAGATTCCTAACCAGCAGACTCCTTTGGAAGGCTCACAGGTCAGTATGAGTGTGTGCGCGTATTCCACTTTTTCAGTCATGAGAAGAGCAGGGCCTCTGTTACCGTGCTATTTTCCCTTTTTAAAACATACTTGGTGACTGTAATACCCTGACTTGGGAGAGCCACATTTGTTGATGTACTTTTCAGCCGTTATCGAACGTTGGGAGGAGAGTAAAACGCAAACGCAACGAGCAAACTCACGCAGGAGCCGCTGTCGGCCCCGCCTCTTAAATGCACGTTCGCGCATTCATGTCTTGATGGATTGATTGACTTTACTTGAGCATCATGTTTAAAACAAGAAAAGACAAATGTATCTATCTTTCTAGTGCAAAATATCATCAATGGTGAGTGAGTCTGGAACATATGAGCTGCTTGAAATCGGAGTCCGCTCTCTTGTTGAATCAGGATAAGAGTGTCCTTCATTTTTCTTCACAGCTAATCATCATAACTGGCCCCAGCTATGAGGCTCTCGCGTCGGACGGAATTCATCTCAGCATGGGCGCTGGGAATGCGGCGCAAGACACCTGCGCTGTCATCAGGGACATCCCCTACCACCAAGGGCCTGAATCGAAACTCCAAGCAACAGAGGATGAAGACCACGTGACAGGTGTGTTACTCACAAAAGTCGATCTGACCTGTTGTCTGCTGCTATTTCCAATGAGAAGTGATCAAGTGCTACCAAAAGGTTGAGATTGTAAAGTAGGACAAACGGCAACCTCAGTAACAAAAGCGCGAGGGCAGGTCAGGATTTTGCATCTTGCCAGACTTGCTGTGTATTCAGGTACCATTTCGCAGGAGAGCTACAATTTGCATCTCCTGTCTACAGAATTAAGTGACAAGCAGCTGCTAGAACCCACTGTTGACGCTCCGGACCACGAGTTGCAGAGGAGTCACGGCAGGTTTGTTGGTTGGAATGAAAATCAATCAATAAATAAATCTGCAGAATAATTGATGTAAGAATGAAACGAAAGCATTTTTTTTTTTTGGTCATGGTTGTCACGCTAGATCAAAGAGAAGCCGGCGAGGCCCAGTTGTTGAGGCTGACGGGATGCTCAAGATGTTCCATTGCCCGTACGAGGGCTGCAGTCAAGTGTATGTCGCCGTCAGTAGCTTCCAGGTGAGACAACCCATTTCATTCCCATTTCACGTTTCCGCTTTTCATGTCAACACTTTTTGTGTGTGTGTGTGTGTGTGTGTAGAATCATGTGAACCTAGTTCACAGGAAAGGCAGGACCAAGGTTTGCCCTCACCCAGGCTGTGGAAAAAAATTCTACCTGTCCAACCACCTCCATCGCCACATGATCATCCACTCAGGTGGACTCAAAAAGACGCTCTTGTTCATTGTCATCGGGATTAGTAAAGCATCCACTTGTTTTCTTTTTCTCGTGGAAGATCAAATTGCTCACAATTAAAAAGGGTCCATTTCTTTGTAGGGGTGCGGGATTTCATCTGCGAGACGTGTGGGAAATCGTTTAAGCGCAAGAATCACCTGGAAGTTCACCGACGGACTCACACGGGAGAAACACCTTTACAGTAAGATGTTTCTGTTACTCTTTCATCTCTGACACAAACACATGAATTATCACCAGCAGCAAAACATAGAAGAAGAAGAAAAAAAAACAATTTACAGCAGCAAAAATTATGGAAAGGAGAAAGTACAAAAACTAAACAAATATTTGCATGCGCACAAAAAAAAAAAATTATGAACTGTACACAGTACAGAGTCAAATATAAAATCTAGGCATATATGCATCTGCAAAAGTGGCTGTGCGATTTAAAAATGGGTGATTTAGCCCGATTTAGGTTGAAATGCAAGTAACCGCACGGTTGGAGTACCTTCTCATTAGCACAAACCGTCAACTGCATCTTTTTTCTCCCCCCCCCCCCCCCCCCCCCCCCCGCCATCCTCGCCGATCAGATGCGAAATCTGCGGCTACCAGTGTCGTCAGCGTGCGTCCCTTAACTGGCACATGAAGAAACACACCCCGGAGGCCCACTACAACTACACCTGCGAGCTCTGCGACAAACGCTTTGAGAAGTTGGACAGCGTTAAATTTCACAAGTTGAAGAGCCACCCAGAGAAGCTCCCCTCCTGAGGTCTTCAATCTGGCTACAAAGCAAGACGACTCTTGATCAAGTATTTGTTTGTGACGTTCACTTGAACAGCTGTGCAGGTCACGGCAAATTGCAACCCGCCAGGCCCAGAAATTGAAGCTCTTGCAAATATTTTTTTTAAACTACCCTTAATGTAAGCCCCCCCCCCCCCGCACCCCCTCCAGCTCCCTTGAGCTTAATTTATTATTTTCTTTTTAAGATATGGCAACAGGATTATAAAACACCTGATGTTGTCCAAAGTTATGTTATTTTTTTTTTTTTTTTACTATTTGTGAATATTTATAAAATACATTGACATAAAAAGAAGCGCAACTGGCATTTGCACTTCTCACGCAAAAATAGCAACGGACCCTTGTATGTTTCGCCAGGATTGACGTCACTAACGTCGTGTTTCTAATGATGAGGAAACATTGTCAAAGATGTGGTGAACTACTTTGCACTTAGTTTTGATAAAAACCACCTCGAACGCGGGTGTCATTCCACCAAATGCCTCCGTTATTGCCTAAGCAAAGGGACGTTTGCGATGGATTTACTTTCAGCTTGTGTAAGGCTTTCTCAGGAAATAATGGTGTCTCCTTGTGTCACTGTTCCAAGCCGACTGGACGGTGTGTTTTCTTTCCCAAGCAAATGCACTTTTTCGTCCCCGACAGGGCTCTCCACTGATGAATCATTAAAATCCGTGGCCTCCATTCACACCGAAAGCATTCTTTCACCAAATGACATTTGCCGAGCATCAGCGCTTAATAGTGTGCGAGGGGCCTCTTGCGTAGAGTGCTCGCCTCGAGTGTTTGTGATCAAGTGTGGGTGTGGACAAAAGCCACGGCACGTAATCATGCGATGACTGATACCCAAGCTTTCGCTGCGCATAGCTTTCAAGAGGTTACCGGGAATACTGCCTGCGTGTGTTGTTCACGGCGCCCACCCCACTCGTCAACAACTTCAACATGTCAAATCGATGATGAGCGATGAAATGCATTTGTTTCTCTCGACTATTAATCATTGATATCATGTCGGGTTGAGTCAGTTCTTGAAGTCATCGCGCAAGTGAAATATATTGCCCGAGTATGAAGCACGCCGCACTCTGAGACCCCACATCCACGTTTGTTTTCATTATTCATCCGCGAATTATACGAGAATACTTCAAACTATCAAACACGGTGCTTCATATAATGTTTCGTGATGAACACTGGCAGTTGCTTTTTTAAGAATTCAGTGCTGTTAAAAAGTATTTGCCCTGATTTCTGTGTTCTTTGCTATTTATCACACACGCCGAGGTTTCAGTTCGTCAACCCAATTTTAATATCACACCGAGACGAGCGAGGAAATACGAAATAGAGCTCAAATCTGGCCAAAGAGTGAAAGCCTACCATTAAAACATTTTTTGTTTTCAAAATGACTCTTCCCAACTCAAGTTTCCACCCGGGTGATCCGGGCGCCTCCTCCCCCAGGGGTAGCGAGCACCAGTCCGGCTCCATGGTGATGTGTTACTCAGCGGCTACGGTCACGCCTCCCTCTCCCTCCCTCTTTCGTTCTCTACGACTTACAAATCAACTGGCTGCTTTAAAATAGTGAGTGAAAAGCATCGAAAGCTCTTACAGTTGTAACAGAGCCACGGGTGGCAAATTGTGAGGGGTTTTTTTTTGTTTTGTTTTGAATTTGTTGTTCGTTTGTCTTTTTAAGAGCATTTAGCTTCACGGTCTTCTCCCAAGCTATTCCATCCCTGGAGTCAAGGAAGAAGATTCCCTGTAGGTGACCCAAGCTCAGAGTTTTTTTTTCTCTCAGAGGTAAGCAGGACTTGAAATCACTTGAATTGTGTTCCTTTTTGTTGCTTCGTTCGATCCGCCACCCGCGAAACCATCCTTTGGCCTCAAGCAAGTATTTCTCTCAACATCCCCTTTTGAGACCGCTCGTTGAGGTTGGATGCAGTTTGAACAGGGTCGCATCGGAACATTTGCATGCGGGTACGGCTTTCATTTGCATTGAAATGACTCTATGAGGAAGAGAAGTACAATTGTAGAGGGAAGTCAGGGCAACTTGACCTCTGACCCTCAAATGGATGATTACCTTGATGCGGGCCGGCGGGCTGTTGCCTTTGCTTTATTAGATTTTTTTTTTGTTTTTGATACAGCATAAATCGAACACGAATCACTTACTCTACCTGAATATTGATCGAGTTTAGGTAACTCATTTTTCAAAAAGACTTTCCCCGAAATTCAGGAGGTACGTTTCCTCCTCGGTTTGATTTGAAACCGAACAAAGCCGCCAGACAAATGCGCGTAAGATGATATGTGTTTGTTCAATGTCATGTGGATGAATTGAAAAGCGTGATGTTTGAAGTAGCAAAGGTTATGTTCATAAAGGATGGTGGAAAAAAACAGCAGGTGCCACACCCGTGTTCAGTGCCCGCACTTAAAAAAGGCTTACAGTCTCTTTCATGTGCTCAATGTGACGTGTAGACCATCAAAAAATATGAATGCTAACAATACAGTATCACATTTGTGTTCTTTTGAAAGGGGAAATATCTTTAAAGTTGTTGCAAAAAGTGAACAGCAAACCCGTTTTTGTGATGGCTGTCCAACCCACTTGTGCGTTGCTCCTTTCCTTCTACAGGTTGAAAACGACGGCCGGCAACCAAAATGGGATGCTTTGGATTCCTCAAGTTTATGATGTTTGTTTTCAATGGTATTATCTTTGTAAGTTGATGCTTTTGATACTTTCATTGTTAAATACACCCTATGGATTCTTAGCTATTGCCAACAAGCCTCGTGAAGGCAGCACAACATTGTACCTGTGCCACAAACGAATCACCGGATAACTATAAGATGTGGGCAATATTATTTTATTCAAATCAAACTGCTATTTACTTCACTGTACGCACACGCATATCTGCACATATAGGTAGGTAGGTATCCATCTAGCTAGCTGGCTAGCTAGCATTCTTATTCCATGTAACTGTCCCCCAGTTGGCGGGTGCAGTCATCCTGGGTGTTGGCATCTGGGTGAAGGTGGACAGCGGTTCCATCCTGGGCTTCCTGGGCATGATTGAAAACGCCCCGGCGGAGCTCGGCCAGGTGCTCAACGTGGGCTACCTGCTGATCGCCGTCGGAGTGCTTCTCGTCATCATTGGTTTTCTGGGATGCTGCGGGGCCATCCGAGAGAGCAAGTGCTTGCTGCTGCTGGTAGGCGGTGGCATCCATGTTGCCAACCCGCTTTCAGGGAACGTTGCTGAATTTGTGTGCGCCTGATAACGTATCCATATTTTGTCCTATAGTTCTTCATCATAATCCTGCTCGTTTTCCTAGTCGAGGTCGCAGGAGCTGTGGTGATTTTGGTCTTTAGACCTCTGGTAAGTTGGCACGAGTACATTTCCACGCCGGAGCCTGTTTCCGGCTGATCTTTTGTATCCGGATATGCAAACGACTAAATATTTGGACAGGCCGAAGACGTATTCCGAAGGTTTGGCACCGCAGCGGTCGAGAGCATCAAGAAGGACTATGGGAAGGATTCTGACATCACCGGATTGTGGGATACTACAATGAGCACAGTGTGTAGTGCTGATCGACATCTGTTAGCGTTTGTTTGACTGAAGCTTTTTCAATATCCTATCTTTGTTTCTTCAGTTAAAATGTTGTGGGATCTACAACTCCTCAAACTTTGTGGATTCTCCATATTATGTGACCAACAACAATCAGTACCCGCCTCCGTGCTGTCCAGAGGCTAAGCCCTGTAATCAAACACTGATTGACCATTTCATGGTATGGTCTCTCGTTTTTGTTGTGTGTGTGTGTGTGGGGGGGGGGGGGGGGGTACCCGCAGTCTTAGCCAGTCATGCTTTGACCTCTACCCTGTACTCTTCGCAGGCAATCCCGGGTTGCTTTGAAAAATTCACGCAACTGATTAATGACAACACGGTGGCAATTGTAGCTGTGGCACTGGGAATTGCAGCCCTTGAGGTACGGACAGATTGTTGTTGTTTTTGTTTTTTAAAATGTAACACACGTATAAAAGAGGTGCTTATAAGTGCGGAACGATTTTACTGGGAAGCTCAAATCAAAATGATGCACATTGCCCTCAAAGGTGTAAGATTCTGTCCCATTCATTCTGCGGTAAATGTACTTTTTTTCTGAATCGAGCTCATTACAGGTCGGATATCGTTTAACCCAGGGGTGTTCAAATTCTGGCCCGGCATCTTCTTTTTTTTCTCAATTTTTGTTTCAAAATAAGCACGCCTTTGTGCAAGAGCCCTATAAAAGAGCCCTAACACAAGCGTGAGTCGTATTTGCCGTTGCATTTGCTCTTCTTACCCACAGTGTATTCTGTGTATTCTCCGCAGTTATGTGCCATGACTGTTTCCATGATCCTTTACTGCAAGATAGATTCAAGGTCAGCCTGACAGCAACTCCGAAAGGATCATTTTAATCCCTGGACAAATTCTACGGTACTTTACCATATTGCCTGTTTGAAAAAAGACTGCTTATATTTGTACATAAATGTCTAATCTGCTTGATCAGAAGGTAAGGGGCGGCCTAACAAGCCTATTTTAAGCACGATGAAGAGAAATGAGTTTCCGTGAATAGACCATTTATCAATGATACTGCAAATTTACGCCGGTGATTATTTAATGTGACAGAGTGTTTTACGGCCTTTGACACACAAGACTGAATTACGTGATGATTAATATTGTCATAATAAAATTGATTTACGGTTTAATTTTGAAATGATGACAAACAAATATTAGTTGCGTTTGAAACTTAATGATGGGGTGAAAGCGCTAGCAAAGCATGTAATTTAAATAGAAGAGGAAGACACATTCAACCACAGAGTTGTGTGTGTGCGTGGGGGGGGGGGGTTGTATTTTGTATCCAAGTTGCCACGAAAACCTGCACTTTGTCGTCATGAAATCACTTTTGTCTGGTGATCGTGCCTTTGTAAGCGGGGTACACACCGACCAATCGGTGACCCTTTTGGGGGTTGAAGGCCCTGAATCGCTGAGTTTGAACCCCTTCATGCCCTCCCCGTCTCTGAACAAAAATTATATAGTAGTGTAATTATTCAAATGGAAAAGTAGCACCGATACAGAACCCTGAACTCGAGTGTCTGGCTCAAGATTATTTTCAGATCTTTGGGACTTTGATAAAACTTGCCTCCCATGTCATCTTATCATATCGGCATATTGTCCATGACAAAAATGATATTAGCCCATCCTGTAATGTCGGACCTTCAAAATAAAAGCATGCTAAATGACCATTGTCCTTTGTCTCATGCTGTGGTGTAGGATGTGTTTAGAAAGATATTTTCCAAGCAATTCGCTTGATAAATTGCCATGTCCAACACTCATCAACGGAGAACATTTCCGACCCCAAAGTCTGTGCGCTCACAAATCCTTGTGTGTTATCAATATAAAGTTTGCCTGAGTCATCGATTCAAAACTGTCAAAAATTACTTGGTTTGAAATAGCCATTTTGACTGCAGAGTCTACCTTCACTTTGGGTCAAGGTGGTGGTTTTGATGGGCTGGAAGATGTCGCCGGGGACTTCAAGATGGCGGCTAAGTTTGCAGGTCATTAGCCACCCAAAGTGTGCTCTACGTAGCTATGTCGATGGGCATCTTCTTGACATTGCGCCAATGGAGCGCAACACTGCCACATGCTGGCTGAGGCGCCGTATATACGGACTCCACTGTGCACCTCAAGTCGCTTTTCTGGTCGTAAGACTGATTAAATATGGCACACACGCTCATAAAAAATACCCCATAGACTACTGAATTTTGCCATTCACACTACATGTGTGATGAAACGTTTATTGGCGATAGAAAGACAAACAGCGAAGTGTCTTGCGTGAGTGTGCAAGCCTATATATTTTCAGAGCTTGAAATGGACGTAGGTGGTGTTGTGCATGTGAATTTCGGTGGCGATTAGTCGTAGTTTTCTAACTTTAGGCCACCTTTAGCTTTTTTTTTTTTACACACAATAAGCGTTTTAGACCGTCCATATTCCCATACGCGTAGAATATATTTGACATATTTCAAATTGATATTTCAACTACACGTCATACAGACAAATGTGAATGAATGGGTGTGAAACCCTGCCTCGAGTCTGGATGTCGTGTTTGGGCGGTGCAAAAGTGAGCAAAACAACAACAACAACAAAAAAAGACCGAGTCGGCTACGTCACTTACACCACGCACCATATTTGCCCCTTCTACGTGCATACAAAACGTTTCTCGCGACTTTCTACTACTAATACAATTGGCAGGCAGCGTCAGAATGCCGCCCGCCTCCGCCAATGTTGTGCCCGTACGGCGGGCCGGTTGGACCGGGCCGCGGTGGCGATCGGTGACGTCGTTGTGCACGTTCGACATTCGGTGGTTTTCCTCCTTCCCTCTGCCTTCCTCAAACTTTGCGTGTCAATGGAAAACAGAGGAGGAGTCAAGTGCGACACTCTTTTCGCTTGCAGGCACGCCGCCGAATACCTGTACTCCCGACTTGAGCGCAGACCGATTCAACAGGAAACTGAAGAAATAAAATCGGACCCACTCGGGAGCTCAGTTTTAAGGTGCGGATAGTCGTCAATGCGCCTCGGTTGGCTCTGGTGTGTGTGAACTGCAACAAGTCCGAGCAGGTGTAGCAGCTGACAGAGAACATGTCCAATGGAAAAGACCACAATGCTGCTCACAAGTGAGTACAACCCAAAACAAAACAAAACAAAAAACGCCACAGTTCGACTTGATTTGCGTTTGTGAAATAGTCGCGGTATTTAGACGCGCTAACTCGTGCAAGTTAAAAAAAAAAAACTTGTCCGAGCAGTTGTTTAAATAACCCTTAACCACAAAAGGCCTGTTTCCTGTTCATCTGGAAGTCAGTCTTTTCTTTCACGCATGCCTCTTGTCTGGTAAAACACTAATTTAAACACTTTCGACGGGCGTTTCTGTGCCTCCAAAAATGTCGTTGCCTTACCGTATGTTCTGTGTAAAACAGTGCGGGGGCTTCACGTGACGTTGATTTCAGTCCGACTGACATAATTCCTTCCGCCCGAAGTCAGCTGGGAGAGGCTCCCGCACCTCTGCCTGACCCCGTTAAGCATAAGCGGTGTTGAAAAGGGAAAGCTGCCATCATTCCAAGAGTTTTGCATTTGAACGTAATTGAGTCAAGGTCACTGTTGAATGCTCAGCGGTGGTTGAGCCAAAATGTTCACGCAGACAATACAGTACTGTATCATTTTGCGCGCAATTCTAAATCAAGTTCACATTAGCCGTCCTTATGTCCCACTTTTTATCTCTTTTAGCAACTCGCCCCCGATGACCCTCGAAGAAAGCCTGGATGAGTGTATGGAGGCCCTGGATCTCTTCCTAAACAATCACTTCAATGAGAGTATGGAGAGGCTGCGGTCAAAGTAAAGCGAAAACCGATTTCTATGTTTTTTGTCTGACTTTGGGTTGGGAGTTATTGACATGATGATGTATCAGAAGAAGAGGTCGGTCGTTTGCTGCTGGGAACAGTCAACTATGAAGCAATGTGCGCTTTATTAGATGATTTGCGGTGTACAAGTGGAGCTCAGGTAAGCTTCTACGCTCCAGGATATTGTGTGTTTGCTGAAGCTGACGCCCGAGGCCGGATTGTTTTAACAGTCAAAAAATGGCAGCCCTGTTAAATCAACATTCATGCTGCGAGATAGTAGCCGCCTTCGACGAAAACTACCCCCCGTCTAAGAAGTTTCAAACAATTCGGAGTGGAACCCACAGCTTGCCCCTCCCCCAAAATCTGAAATCTGAAAAAAAAATTGAGCTCGATGACTTTTACCGCTAAAATGACACCAAGCGGAACGCCGATCTCTGGATCGGACACGAACACGCATGAGTTGGTTCTTGTGAGTTGCTCGTCCACGTTCCGCCCCGGCGCGCCCGCCGAATGCTGACGCCGCTTTTTCCGACGCAGAGTGGATGAGAGCATGTACCACGCTCTCATCTATGCCACGGTCCTGGAAATGCAGGCCATGATGACTTTCCAGCACGATGACATCTGCGACGCTGGAGCCACCATGAAGAGTGCTCAGGATCTCTGTCAGAGGTGGGTTTCTTCAACCTAAAGTAACGTCGACCGATCGCTGCTTGGAGAGCACACGACGCAACGTGACTGCAGTTCTAATGTTGATACGCCGACATTGTCGCAGGTTCCGCCGTAAATCTCCAAATTTAGGGAAGTCAACAGGGGAGCCGCTCACTGAAGGTAAATGTTCATTCGTTTTTTTCAAGATGCGGTCCGATTCCTGAGCCTCAAACTTTGAAAGGTGGCGTACCGGGTTGTTTAGAATGTCTTTCTCGGGTCACGATTCTGTTTATTACGGTCCGATCTTCTCCCGTGCATGCGCAGAGCAGCTCCATGCTGAAGTGTGTTACGCAGAATGCCAACTCCAAAGAGCTGCTCTCACGTTCCTGCAGGTATGCCACCATGACACACTGCACCGAAGTCTGCATGTATCCTAATTAGCGCAACACGCACACACCAAAAAAAACAAAAAACAAAAATGTCCTTGAACTCATTGACCTAAATGACAGCAAGCGAATATTTCTTGGCAGGATGAGAACATGGTGAGTTTTATCAAAGGTGGGATCAAAGTACGAAACAGTTACCTGATTTACAAGTAAGTAGCTTTTGCGTACATTGATGTGCATCTGGAATATGTGCAATGCAACTGTGAATTATGGGCTGGGGGGGGGGGGGCAAAATGGGGTGTAATAAGATGCCAAGTGAAGAAGGTCTCGTCTCATTTCTTCATACTCTTGTTGATGAATGATTGCAAGGGGGCGTCATATTCTGGAAACCAGGAGTGCCCGAACCTTTTTGACCCAAGCAAAAAAAAACTTGCGGCGCCCAACGTGACCGAAACAGAAAAATAAAGTAGAAGCAAAGGTTGGTGAAAAGGGGAATCACTTCCTAGCATAGCCGAGACCCGACGCGGAGGCATGTTAAATGCGGAAACTATCGTGCGCACATGTACCGTTTTAAAATGCTTCTCCGAATGAGACGTATTGGGCCCCCCTGGTGTCAACGGTTTCTTTAATCGCTCTTATTCAATCATGTTAAAGATTTCATCAATCCAAAAAAAAAAAAAAAATCATAAAGAAGGGAGGTCGTGACGAGCGAGGTCCCATAGTCGCCTTGCCCAGTACGAACGCTGGTATTCCCGATTGTAGGATGTTGTCCGTGCCTTTCGCTCCAGGCTGCCGCGTGCCGTTTTTCTGAGGTTGTTCACTTTTTGTCTTCCAGAGACTTGCATTCCTATGTCAAATCTCAAAGCTGTTTGAAAGGACCCAGCCACACTCACTTAGAGGGCGGCATTTCTTTTGGGATCGGAGCATTTAATTTGGTACGATGTCACTCGATGGAGCTCGCGCAACGTCTCGTTCAGCTCAAATGCTTATTTTCCTGTCATTTTCTTTAGACGCTCTCTTTGTTTCCGCCACGGATACTAAAACTATTAGAGTTTGCGGGCTTCTCGGGAGACAAGGTAGGGTGAGCCATCGTGTCCTGCGCACCCGCGCGGTGATCTCACTCGCATTTTTGTTTCAGGTTTACGGTTTGTCCCTGCTTGACGATGGCGCGACAGCGCCGAACCTGCGCTCCATGCTGTGCGTTCTGCTCCTGCTTTGTTACTACACCTTTCTCACATTCATACTCGGTATGGCTGCTCTCTATCTCCAACCCTCAGAAGTCCGACCCATCCGCTTGCTCCTGCTGCGCGAGCTGTAAGCCGTTTTCTCTCTCAGGAACAGGTGAGGGACACGTGGTAGAAGCTGAAAGATTGCTGAAAATATTCCGGCTCCGCTATCCACGGGTGAGTCGATTGCAAAATCACGACCGGCTTGACCAAAGACAAAAAAAAAAAGGAATGAGACAATCGGTTGTTTTTCTGCCTCTATGTGAGTTCGATGGGCTAGGATGCGGTTAGTGAAGAAAAGGCAATCGGTTGAACTGAGCGCGTTTAGTATTGCGGAGCAGCAGGAACGGTCCCATTTGTAAATCCAATTCTGACAGACTCGCTCCACTCCCATGTTGACATTTTCGGTACGATTTTCAGCAAAATGTCACGCATCGTAGCTTGCCACAAAACTGCCCGAAAACCGTTTGTGACATTTTCTGTGTAACCGTGACAACGAATGAATGAGCTAAGTAACGAACTGAAAATGCAGACGGCAGTCTGTGTTGCAGGGCCGCCCGTCCCGCGGAGCAACCTTGGCACTCTTGGCGACACCGCGTACAAATTCGTGGGAAGGCCGTTTGAGAGCACGAGGAAATGGCTGGCAAAAAGGTGGCTGGTGGATGAGCAGTAACCTTAAGAAGCATGTCTCTCTCTCTCTCTCTTTTTTTTCTGCACAGGGAGCAATCTTCCTGTTTTTTGCTGGCAGGGCAGAGGAGATGAAAGGAAACATCGATGAGGTGTGTGTGGGGAGGGGGAAAAAAAAAGAAAGAAAAAAGACTGCTTGCACTCATTTCCTGTTGGTGTTCATTTCCTGTGTGGCAAAGTCACATTTCCCGTCTGATCTCACAACCGTGGCATCGCGTAATCCGCTCCTCGACCGCACCGGGTGCGCAAATTCTCAGGAGCGGTTTGATGAAAATGCCAGCCTTGGCTTCTGTGTTGGCATGTTCCCGCCCCGCGCTCGTGTGGCTTTTCTCCGGGTGCTCCCGCGTCACCAAAAAACGTGCATATTAGATGAATTAAAAAAGGCCTTTTGTCCGGAGGCCCGCATGGCCAACTTGAATTTTGAAATTGGGCAACTGTAACGTGTCTTTTGCGAGCTTTGAGTGTCTTGATGATTGCGTCCCCAGGCGGTGGCTCTGTTTGAAGACGGCTGCAAGGCCCAGCAAGCGTGGAAGCAGTTCCATCACATGTGCTACTGGGAGTTGATGTGGTGCTTCACGTATAAGCGAGCATGGAAAATGGCCTATTTCTATGCAGACCTACTCAGCAAGGAAAGCCGCTGGTCCAAGGTGCGCGCGAGAAAAGACAATTGCTGCTCTTGTCCCGTTCGGCTACTCCTTGGCGACGGATTCGTGCCGGAGGGTTTGCCGGTTTCATACGCACTTCGGAAAGAACATATGTACTCCGATTACATTTCAACGTGGTATATGTATTATGTTGTTGTTCATAATTACGTAAGAGTATTCATTGATGCTGAGCACTTCATGATTTTTCGCAATCACACTTTGTCAACTTGGCAAATGTTTCATTTGAGATGGCTTCATGCCACCCGAAATGCATTGTCAACGTACGCATAGACAACCAACCATTCATCTCCAATTTGTTTCCCCTAGGCTATGTACATCTACATGAAAGCCGCGTATCTCAGCATGCTGCCGAGGGAAGAGGAACGTCCCTTTGGAGAGGATGAGGTGGATCTCTTCAGGTTGGGTCATTCGCCACCGGGTTGCCTTTCCACACAAAGTGTGCCGTGACGTGGGAGAGATTGTCGGCGGCGCCGCGGCGTTATTTATTCCTGATGAGATTGACATAAACAACTGCTGTTGATTGACGCAATATTACAAGTGATGACGCGGGATACTCGATATGAATGCTCATCGCGAGTCTCTCTTGTGCCATAGATGATCTCGACTGGTTATTGATGAGATTTGGTCATGCATTTGCTTTAGACTAACTCTGCTCAAAGGCATGACTTGTGCCCCCCCTTCTGTTTAGACAAGTGCCTCTCTTCAAGCAGAAGATAGCGGGGAAGTCTCCCCCCACGGAGAAGTTTGCCATCCGCAAAGCTCGCCGCTACAAAGCCCACTGCCCCGTGAGGCTCTCCGTGCCGGTGCTGGTAAGACTTGAAACTCGCGTCTTCCCCAAGTCGCGCCGAAAAAGCCCTTGACGTTGATCCCGCGCTCGATTCCAGGAGATGATGTACATGTGGAACGGTTTCAGTATGATCAAAAAGCGACCGGAGCTGACCGAAGGCATCGTCCAGACTCTTGCGGAGGCCGAGCGCACGCTGTTGGAGTCTCCAGGTCCTCCGATGCGCCCTTTGAGCGAACGAAGCGGAACGCGCACAAAATGTGACGCGGGATGCCGTCCGTCTGCTTGCACCTCCGCAGAGAACGAGTATTCCCTGGATGACCGTTGTGTCGTCCACCTGCTGAAGGGAATGTGCTTGAAAAACCAGGGGCTCCTCCAGGGCGCCGAGGAATGCTTTCATAAAGTTTGTTCGAGGTGAGCGCTTGTGACGCATTCCTTTCATGCGCCGCTCATTAGCTCGACGAGAAACCAGACAACCGTAACCAGACGGCTATTTTAATCTCCGTCGTGAACAGAATAACAAACGGTACTGTGGAAAACTGGCCGCGGACTACGGATGGCACGAGGAGACTTGCCCTGAGCCAGCCTGAGACGCTCCAGCAATCGATCGTGATCGCATTTGAATCGAGCGCCGTCCGGGCCGCTTGAAAGGAACGCCTTTGGGTTGCTACGTTTAAATGAATCTAAAACGCGGCGGAACGTTTTTGTTTGTTCAGTGAGAAGAAGCTCAAGTTCGACCACTACCTCATTCCCAATTCCATGGTGGAGCTCAGTCTCCTCTTCATTGAACGGGGCCGACGGGACGAGGCCATCAAGCTGCTCCACAAGGCCAAGTAAGTGACTCCCATTTGATTAAGTGAGCGCTTGGTGACACCGATATGCTCCCGAGCGCGGCGCTTTTCAGATGAGTGCTTCTTAAAAGTGTGCTATGGGTACCTCGAGCGGTATGCAAAACAAACAAAAAAGAATCACTGAATTCAATGTTGAAATTGTGGATCATGTCATCATTATTATTTTAATACGGTCCCGTTTTCCCAAACATTTGGTAGGGACAAATGTTCTTGCACTTTTATGTCAAATATACATTCATTGAATCATTTCAGTATTTATTTATTTTTTACTTTCCTATATTTAAGCGCAGTGTCAATGCTTAAACTGTACATGTTATCGTGGGTTATAATAATGTTAAATGGAATACACCTTGGGCTCATTTTTGAAGAATAGTCACGCCTTCTCGACGACTGTGTTTTAACATTGTCATAAAGGCGTGTGGAGAGCCGGGTATTTTTTTGGGGGGGAGGTGGGACTTGGTTTTAAAAGTTTGAGAACCACTCCTTCAGAAGGAAGGTCCACTACAAAATCTGTTTTGTTGTTTTAGCAGGGAGGATTTCAAAGTTCAAACTGTACTTTGTTGGTAGTCGATTGAAATTTCCGACAAGCCACGTTTGCCCTTAACAGTCCTCGTTTTGACTTCTAGAAACAACTACAAAGAATACTCGATGGAATCTCGTACGCAGTTCAGGATCCACGCCGCTCTGGCCAAACTGAAGGCGGGCTCTGTCGACGAAGACCAAACTCATCCATAGGGAGAGAGACATTTTATCACCGAGGGCACTCTTCAAGTGCTGTCATCGAGACACTTTGGCAGATTTAGCCAATGCGCCGTTTCATCAACTGAATGCTGCACTTATATCGGGGTTGTCTTTTTTGGACATTTGAGAAAAATAAGACCCCATTGGTGTCGAACAGTAGAAAGAGGTTGTATAGTTTTGAATAGAACTCTGCTTTTATAAAATATGTGTATAAAGACATTCCATTTTTGGACCTTGTTTAATCTGCCTCAAGCGTTGATTAAAGCCACTCTAAATGACATTTAGTGTAACTGCATTATTTCGGTGGTTAAGAGCAGAGATGTATGGGACATTGACACCATCTGAGGTCAAAATGTATTATGGCATCAAAAGGTATTTCAAAAAAGGGAAACTAAAAAGCTGTGGTGACAATTGCAAGACTGCACAGTGGAAATGTTTTGCGAAATCCCCCCCCCCATGCCTCGGGTCTGCTACTAGTGGAGGTTCTGGGAACTAAGTGGAGGCTCAGAGGGGATATGGAGCCTTTTCTCTTTCTGGTCCCTCTCTTTGGAAGGATTAAGATCTTAAGAACTCATTTTTATTCTTTGGCTTTCGACTCAGCGTGAGACTTGATTTGTAGTTTGACTGTTTTAATGCTTTCTAAAGTCTGTGATATTGTATGAATGATTTTTGCTTCATGTACAGCACTTTGTATACGGTGGTGGTTATTTTAATTAAAGTGCTCTACAGATACAGTTGAGTTGAGGGACACCTTGACAGTCACCAGCAAGGAAACTTGCATCCAGTATGTTGTGCGCTATTGTCTCTTTGTAATACTCTGCATCTTTCTTTAAAACAAAACGCGGTCTGTACAGAAATATTTATTAGAATGACAGTTTGACAAGGAAGGACAATCAACCTTCTCAACTGAGAAAATTGAGCTCTTGTAATACCAGATGGCATTAGAAAACAAAATGAGCACTTAATTGGGATGACGAAGCAGATAAGGCTGCAATGTATTTATATTGACTGAGTCCAAGTTTACGAGGAGGTAACGGCAGGAGTGACGGGGACTCCCGTCTGCTCTTCTCTCAGTCTGCGTTTCATTAGTTTTTTCTTTTTCTTCTCCTCCTTCTCAATTTCGGCAACCATTTCCAAGAATTTGGGGCTGCGCTGGTCCACCGAGTAGCCAAAACGCTCTCTGGCCTCAGCCAACAACTTGTCACGACGTGCCTTCTCCTCTTTGAGCTTCCGTTTAGTTTCACGCTTCTCTCTGCGCCAGTCGGCGATCATCTTGGGCATTTTGGCCATGTTTTCTGCGATGAGCTTCTCCCTGTGACGGGAATAGAAACGATCATTATAACAAATGTTACTGGAGCTCATCATTTTATTGGCAGTCAACCACGTTGTCTCAGAGAGGTAAGCATATCAACCTTTGGATGAACTGTGGCAATACCCTAAGTAATGCCCAGTTCCAAGTAATGTTAACAAGCAGCGTTGGTTCATACAGTATGGGGTATGGAGATAATACAATCTTTCAATTTAAGCGACAGAAGGGAACAATCAATGCCAAGGACTGCGTTTTGAGTTTGTTTTGTCGCTGTCCGACAATAGAACCAAGCCCCTAGCGACGTGAGCATCACTCACTTTGCCATGCGTTTTTCAGCCTCTTCCTTTTGTTTGGCCGCGATATTCTTCAACATGACCTCTAGCGGAGGATGCCACTCATTTTCCTCTGCGATTATCTTGTCCAGCTCTGTGTGGCTGGGCCACAGCGAGGCAGGGTCGATGCCGGACCTCGAGCCGTAGCGACCGTACAGTTTCCTATCGTATTTGCCTGTCTTCTGCCAGTCCGGCGTATCCTTCCGGCTCTTGTCTGGAATATAAAGTTCGCGAATATTCAGTTTCAGGGGTTTGGGATTATACGACGCCGTCTGCAGTAGAGTCCCGCTCGGATAGCTCGCAGAATTTAACGTTTTTGGTGTTGAAATACACTTAAATGTGTGGCAGCCCACCAACGTCCTCCTACAGAGAACGGACGCGGCCATTTTGCTTGCACCTCACAAAGGACCCCTGATAGGTGGCTTTGAAAGTGCCTGTCTCCGCAGACATTTTTCATCGTGCATTAGTATACAGTACTGTATTGCCGACAACAGGATATCACATATGACATAAAATCTTACGAAATAATTGATCTCAAAAGGAAAAGTGGCCACGTCGTGTAGCAGATATTTTCAAAAGACGTTCCGGATTTTCTCCAACATGAAATTGATTGAATTGGATGCAATGATAGAGTGCAAATTATAGTATAGAACCGCTTCTAACATCAAGGCTTACGTTAGAGAAGTCGTTACGATAAAAGTATTGTCGATGTTTTTACATCATGTGCTCTATTGTATGATTATTATTTTAGAATCTTGAGTTATTGAAACATTTCAAAAGTAAACGGAAAATTAATGAATTCTCAGCTGTCAAGGTACAGTATTTCTTTTTACATGAAAACATGTTGGTAAAACCCTCTGGGTAGCAAAAAGTGACCGAATGTTGGGCCTTCCCTGCTGGGAAAAATGATTGGGCAGCAAAAAAAAAAAAAAACTGGAGAAGATTTTTCTCTGAAGCCTAAAGGCCTCAATCAAATCAAAGAGAAGAAGCCTTTAACATGTGATCCTACTCCTGGTGGCTGTATATATATTAAAATAAATCAGTAGGGTTTAGTTAGAGAACAGTGGGTAGAGGTCAAATGTTCTGCAATTTAAGGGTCAAATGAAGTAGGGGAAAGCAGTGTTGGACTCTCACAATTGATGTTTTCAATTTGAAAGAAATAGCTGTCGAGATGTGAGTCCAAGATCTTGTTTTTTCCCTCTCTGCTCTCTCTGCTCCACTTTCTACTTTGAGACCCCACCTCCCTGAAAACTTTGATCTGCTCTTAGCGACGCAGCCGTCATCATTTTTGTGTCCTGGGAGCAAACAAATAAAATAGTTTTTAAAAAGCTCCATTCAAGATTTGAGGCTCCTTGGGTCTGGGTAGAGCGGGAAGCTGGAGGTGGATGTGGGTGTGACATGGGCTTAATTAGTTTTAAGAGTGAGCCCGTGCCAGGTTTGGAGCTTAAGGGGATCATATCAATGTCAGTCAAAGGCAAAAAGGCTCCTTAGCAGTTAGACAGGAGAGGAGAGTGGCAACTTGACAAATCTATTTCTGGGTGCTTAAGTAGAAGGTTGGTGTGCGGTGTTGAACACATTTTGGGGAGTTATACATAGAGGTGTCAAATGATCGCGTTAATTGAGGATGATTAATTACGGTCATATTTAGCACGTCCTGTTTTTAATCGCGTTAATCTACATTTTAATTTTAAACTTTATTGTTTCTGTAGGTGGGTTGCTTTTTTTCTAATATCCCTTATCATGTGATGGCTTCCTGTGTTGGAGTCGTTGAGGGTGGGGAAACAACTGTCAGTCACAGCCTGAAGCGGACATTGATTGGCTGTCATAATGTTTGGGTTTGTTCAGCATAAGCTGATAGGCTCCCATTGGAGTTGGGCGGGCTAAGTCAGCAGGTGAGAAAATGAGAGGTGAAAATGCAGGAGCTTGTGAGCGTTCTCGATCCAATGAATGGAACATTTACATTCCAAAAACGCCCTGACGGCACTATTGATAAAGGTAGAGTCTTGTGCCTAATTTGTAAAGAGTTTGCTTACCACCGAAGCAGCTCAAGTTTATCCTACCACATCAATGCAAAGCACCCAGTCGCGAGTGCAGCAACAGCTAACGTTAGCACCCAAAGCTTTAGTAAGCGAGCCATAGCTAGCAAGCTCTTTGCCAAAGTAAACTCGAGGCATCAAGTTTGGTTTTTGGTTTCGCCACGATCGAGACAATTTAGATTACCATGGAAATGAAACAACTCTCTGCTTATGATACTGGATCCTCCTGCATGACAATTTTAGCTTTTGAATGATCCAGTGGTTTCGGGAATTGAACAGAATGTAATGAAAGAATCGATATTTGCCCAACGAGAGAGACTAGTAAACAGTGATTATGGAGCTAATAGTTTCCCCTTTGTCCCTGGGAACCCACAGACCCATGCAGCCCAGCCCAGGGTCCTAATGAGATGATGAATGAGAGCACCCGGAGTGACGGAGGCTCGAGATCCGCCGGTGACCGCTAATTCAAGGGGAAATTCATCAAAGTGGGCCTGTCCTCACCTGCCCCCATCAGAAAACAATGCCGGGGTGCCGTGAAGATGAATGAAGGTAATTATCTTCTCTACCTGGTCCGAACAATCCTCTTCTTCTCCCCGGCTTCCTGGGCATCCAGTCTCGATTGCACCGTCTGCACAAAATGCAGACTTAAAAAAAAAAAAAAAATCTTCTTTAAACTACTACCTCTGATGAATTATCCCCAATTGCTCAACTCTTTCAATACAATTGTTTTTGTTATGCATTTGAGGGAAAATGCTGTACAAATACCCTAACACATCTGTTCCAGTGTGGTGTTGTATTTCAGGATTGTTATTATTATTATTATATTCGTGACACACTCCTAATAGTTTTTTAAATAATAATTATAGTTTTAAAAAAATAATAATTTAATAGGTAGCTAGCAAGCTATATATATATGTATACAGTGTATATATATATATATAGCTTGCTAGCTAGCTATTAAATAATTGACAGAGTGAATGTTGGTTAATCACATGAAGGTTATTATTGTGTGTAGCACTCCATTGCATTATATTAGTTTTTTATTTATTTTATTTTTTCTAGTGGTACTTTTTTATGGCATTGACAAAGCACCTGTTTTCGATCTCAATGTGTGAAGACTGAAGCATAATATTCTACCATAAAATGCAGTGTACATTGTTATTCCGCCCTTTATTTGTCCTCTAACGACTCATATTTCTTTCGAGTATTCCATTGATCTGAATTAAAAAATGTTCAATCCTCTTCAGGATGTTAAGATTTCACATTACAAACATTTATTATTGTTACTATTATTATGACTTTTATTATTATTACTCAAAAGTTTCTTCTTTCAGTTAAAAAAAATCTTATTGACATGAATGTTTTTGTTTTGTTTTTTACTTCTGTGAAAATCATGCATAACAAACTCAGACAAACAGCTTCGCGACCCTCGATTTAGACAACTTTCATGTGAATCGCTTTTTTAGAGTTGTGAGCCCATTTTCCCAACATCATGATGTGCACCAAGGAAGCAATCTTAATAGTTGGTCTTTTGTCCACCAGGGGGCTATCATCAACCATCCCAAGCCGTCGACGTTGGTAATTGTCAGCTGACAGTATGACAAGTAAACAAACCGTAGAGGTTTGATCTCAATGCTTATGATTAGAGTAGATTTAAATCTTGTGGTACTTATTCCTCTCTTTTCTTACTTGACTTATTGCTCCCTCTTTCATCATTCAGTCGTTTATTTTATCCTAGGACTACCAATCGTGTTTTTCAAGTGATTCTTGCTTGACTGAAGTGGTTTGCCCAGAGGGAGCAAAGCCAGCAGACGAGAGTGAAGCAAAGGGGCTGTCAAACACTTGACATAGTCAAGGCACCTGTTGCAACGCTGCAATTTTCTCTTCATCATTAAAGTTATTTTTATTTTTTTTTTTCTCCATAAATTAACCCCATGAAACGACCCTCAATACAGACTTTTGATTGAGACGACAAGCAAGATGATATTTAACATTTATCATCAGGTGTGTTCAACTGGTTAAGCACGTCGGCCTCACAGTGCAGAGGTCAGGGGTTCAAATTGGGGCTCCGGCCTTCCTCTGTGGAGTTTGCGTGTTCTCCCCTCGGGTGTGTCGTCCCTGGGTCTGATTGTGAGCGTGGACGGTTGTTCGTCTATGTGTGCCCTGCGATTGGCTGGCAAGCGGTTCGGGGGGTATCCCGCGTACTGTCCGAAGACAGCTGGGATAGGCTTCAGCATGCCCGCTACCCTTCTGAGGAGAAGCGGATCAGAAAACGGATGGGTGGATGGATATATTCACTGGCTTGTCGTCTTGTCATACAAGGAGCTTCCTGTGGGCTCTTCATGGTGTTTTTGTTGTATCAAATGACTTTCCTGACCACCAGGTGCTGAGTCACCGTATGTTTGCATCACACAGATAAAGACATCGCACAACCCTCTGTATGGAGACTTTACGTCGGTGGGGTGGGGTGGGGGTCTGTTGACTACAACGGGGGGAAATTAAGAGTTAAGGGGTGCATGTGGCACCAGCCTGGTGCGGAAATCCTTCCGTTCCTCCCTTCGCCATGCCACCGCCATCTGTCATCTGCGTGAACATCTGCACACCCAAGGTGCCCTTGTCACCCGATGTTAAAGCAGTATGTTTGCTTTTTCTATTAAGGGAAACCTGGAGTGATTCACCAGAACAAAACCAATTAGACGGATGGCGTCGTGGTGAATCACTTGGATTGCAGAGCCGTATTAGATACATGGTTGCATCCTGCGGCAATGTTGTCACCGTGTCATCCGAGAGCCGAATTATCATTTGCCCCGAGTTGGTCGTGTCTCGGCTTGGTAGCTTCTTTCCACTTGTTCCTGCTTTCATTGCGAAGCCTTCTGCCCAAAAAAAGGGCTCTTCACTCAATCCTGTTTTTCCAATACGCACCGTTTGCATATGAGTTTGGAGTTGACGTTTTAGCATATTTGACATATTTCGCAAATTCGGCGTGATACTACTGAATTGCGGCAGTGCTTAGTATGCCTACCTCAAAGTTCTGAAGTTCCGGATTTTGAATGATCAATTCTTTGCCTTGACACTTTTAAGGCAAAGCTGATGAAATGAACTCGAGAGCACAAACAATCTCAAATTGCTTTCTGGACTGACTTAAGCGCATTTCAAAAAGTTGATGAATTTTGAGGCGGCCCTTTCATCCTTCCGTTGACGTAAAAGTTTGGACACCCCTGTGTTACATGATGCTGAGTGTGCCTGTTGACTTATGCATCCACAAGACCATAGGAAACTTAAATACTTTTTGGATGGGGGTGGGGGGGGGGGGTTGTGAAGGGAGTTTATGTTTATGCAGTGTGTCCTTAACAAAAGAAGCTCAGTGCTATTCTTGGCTTAATTTGCATGTCTTTGTAATTTTGTTTCGGATTGGTGTATAGCCCTTATTTCCACTGAATCAGAGTTCCATAATTTCTTCCATTTTCAATCGCAGTTGGTTGCACCCTCATGCTTTTGTCGTACATTCAACCTCCAACAATTGCTAGCTAGTGGACAGTTTTGCTACAAGCTGTCCATGTATATTATTCACCAATGTGGTTCTCAAGACTTGTTCGATATATTCCATCGGGTGCTGAGCTGCTGTACAATGAACATGTTGTTGTAGTAAATTGCGCTCGGGTATAATCGGCAGTATTACACACTGCTGAAATGACCGGTTTGTGTTGTGCCTTTTTTCTGTTCTCGTCAAAGCTTTGCAACATTCTGATCTTTCCCACCGGTGAGTTGTTTTTGTTACTGGCATGAAGCTGGATGCCGCTTTGCCACAGCTGCCGCTCCAATGAAGTGGACCCGACCGACACTTAAGCACAAAAAACACATCCGCGTACATGAAGCTCCCCGCCATCTGCTGGGGCTGAATTCGTAAGGATGCTAGTTGTGTCTACAAGCGGGCGCTGACCACACGCCACCGTTGCCCGGCACAACCCTCTGACACACTGATGGATGTGCACCAAATACGCTGAAACATCGCACGCCAAAACAGAAGAAAAGATTTCAATGCTGCGTCAGCGTGAAAGAAAAATGATAGAGACACTATTTTAGAGTGTTTGGTAGCAAGCCGCCATACACAGAGTGTATACAAAAAAAAAAAAAAAAAAAACAGGGCAAACAAACACCCTGAGAGCATTCAGCACGAGCCAAGAAGTGTCTGGCGCAGCGGACCATCCATTGAAAAGAGCACCTGCATGCTCGAAGAGTCTGAAACTCCAGTCTCAACAACTCTTTACAACCTTTAACCGCGTCCGCTTGTCAGGCTAAAGACAAGTTCCGAGCCTTAGAAAGGACCCCCGCCCCTACCCCAACGCTTGCTATTTGTCGCCGACTTTTTTTGGCTTTTTCTTCCGCTCTGTTCACATATATCTTTGTTCTAATGGGCTCAGCAGAAGTCGGCTCGTCCCAGCACCACCGGGTTTTAAAGGTCCATGCGAGCGAGCGAGCCGGCTCCGGCGCTGCCGCACTTTGAAATGAGGCCTGGCCGCGATTTTTGCGGAGGAAGATGCAGAGAGACCAGCTAACAGTATGTTTTCATTTTTATGCACACTCGGCAACTTAGTTTGGGATTCAATGTGTGTGTGTTTTTTTCTGGAGCGGTTCCGGGACTTGACATTTACTTACTTGCGTTGCGTTCCTTGTTACGCTTTGAGTCCGTTACAGTTGCCTATGAAAATTGGAGATGCCCATAAATTCAGGACCAAATATATCCAATATCCCGCCGTTCTATTGAGTAAATCCTCACTACACAAAGGAAGTGCTTTGCAGTCACTTAGCCTCAAGGACGAAAAGAAGCCTGCCGTGAAGCCGCAATCATTTTGTCGCAAGATGTCATTTCGGTTCACTGAAATTTGAAATGGAAAACAAATTGTACCATCCGACGACGATCTACGACTATAGCATGAAGCGTCTCCTTAATCTAATCCAGATCATGAAATGGAATTCTAAGAGGTGACATGGAATTGAATGGACTTCTCAAGGACAATAACATCTTCCTATTTTCCATGATGCTGAATATTTTTTTTCTCTAGACGTTGAAGTCGGTTGACTTGTTTCACATAAGAAAAATTATTTACTGAAAGTCAATATGAATTGCTTAAAATGGGTGTATTTTCTCGTTTGACACGATGTAATATTATGTGATCACATATCATATTTCTGTATCTTTTTTTCACCACATTCAAAATTTACACTTGAGAAATGAAGAGGTGCTGAATTTACTCAGTTTGATTTTGTATTGTACATTAATGTATTTGCACACAATAGTATCATCTGGATTCAGATCCATTTTTGAAATAGATGTAGTCTACTTAATAAGTGTGACTGGATCCAGATGATTTTATTTTGTGCAAACAACAAAATAAAACTGAATCAATTCAATACATTTTTTTTCGTGTATGGATACTTATGGCAGCGTGATCATCACAATTATTTTGAAGAGTTGACATTGAACTGGTAGGCGACAATGCGATAATAAATTGGACTAGGCCAATCAAATCAGATTCAAAATATATTTTGCGGTCATTCGGTAGTTGTAAAGGAACTATGGTGTCCTATGCTAATATTGATTTCAGCGTGTGTGTGTGTGTGTTCAGCTAGGTTACTGTGGAAAACTAGGCTCATACGGCTATAAAGAGCAGGAAGGGATGATGAGGCCTGAGCTGATCTTCTTGGCAGCCCCTTCAAAGTCTCGTTCTGGAACTCCTTGACCCCTTTCCCCCTTGGACTTGGACTTTTTTTGGCCACTTCGTCAATCCATCTGCCACCACAGTTAATCACCAATGTCCTATAAAGATGTCATACCTACAGTTAAGATCCTTCTTTCTTTTTTTGGACACTTTTTTTTTCTGGGACTTAAAGGGTGCGTGATCGGGTCACACTGGTCTGATTGGTGGAAAGTGGAAAATAAGAGCGGGATGAATTGGGATCATTCAAAGATTGCCTGTAAGCAAGCGGAGAGGGAGGTAAAACTGAAAGCAGATGGCTGAGCTGGCACCTGTTTTACTTTCAAATCTGTTTGGAGCCATTTTCCACGTCTTTAGAAAAGGGGAGGGGGGGGGGGGGACTATAGTTCATATGATGCCAAAATAAGACACTCCCAGGTTTGAACCTTTTGTGACGATGCCTTCCTTGAGCTTTTCAGACATAATGGGATGCGCCCCTCTGAAGAGGAGAGGATACAAAAACAACCGATTTTAAATGCGTCCACTTTGTCCCACCAGGGTGGCGTAAGCAAACAGAGGGGGCCTTCACCACCCAAAAGAGCCTCATTTCAAGTGTTAATCTGTGGGGGGCACATGCTCCACAACAGCCCCCAGAACCAAGGTATCATGCATACGTTCACACACGGCAGTCAAACCGGGCCGGGTTAAAGATGGCCTTTATTTGGCAAGCGAAGGCGTCTCTTCCAGGTAACTGCTTCCATACAGGCAGCTGGAATGCGAGAAACGTTTCAAGACCGCTGCACTCGCAGTCTTTCATATTACAGTCGAACCTCGTTTCGTCGTACTCTACCCCAGTTGACGTTTTCACCGCTATCACGTTCACACTTCCAAGTCCCGATTTGCCGTCATTCAGTTTCCATTTGCCCGTTGTGCTTCCAACCAACGCCTTGAGAACGTAAACTTCATTATAACAACCAGATTTTCCCCCAAAAATGAAGAAAAGGCATTTGTGACGACGAACCGGGGGAAGCTAATTGCCGCCGCGACCTTGCTTATCGACAAAATGGACAGCGCGAGATTCCCCCCGTTGCTTAGCAACACGATTGATCGACGCGTACGTGGTTGCACTTCCCGTGGCGCGGCGCACGCGATCCGAAAACACGTCCGGTAAACGGAAGCAAATGTCGCTGCCTGTGCTGGCTGAAATGGTGTCTCACTTCGGAAAGGGAGTCTCCCGGACGTCGGCGGCACTGGCGGTTGCCCCACGGAATGTTTTCAGAGGTGAAGTAGGAACACTACGGTTTTTTTCTTCTTGTCTTATAAAATCATTTTTATTCATATACACGTATTTGTAATTGATGTGGTTATACCGTATTCCATGTTTTTACATCTATAAATATTCATACTGTATTATGCATCGGAGTTGGCGGCCATTTTGTTGGAAATGGTTCCATTTTTTGTGGCGCTGGTCCTCACGAGGGCGACTTTGGATGAAAGAGTTTTGCATTCTTGACATCATTTGTTTTGGGTGGTTTCGTTCGTCTTGATCGATTTTTAGATTTAAGATGTGTTGCCCAACCTTAACTTTGTTTGAAACCCTACGAGGACCCGTGTCTTTCCATAACCGTATTCCGGTTAATTTTGTGAGATTATGAACGTGTAGTCGAAGTGTGCTTTAATTATCATTGATTGATTATTCATTACATGTAAACTAATCATACAGCCACAATGGCTCCATGTCTGTGTAATTAATTTCATGAAGCTCTCATGAATCATCAGAGGTCATTCATTAGTTATCCATCTGTTAAGGCTGTGTTTTGTTTTCCCACGACAAGATTAAATTGTATTTAAAAAAAAAATTAAAAAAAAAAAAAGAGGGGCGCGTGACTGCGTGAGTGTTCCAAAAGGCACCAGCAGAGTGTAGCAGTGCACCCACATGTCTGGCCTTTGCTCCTTGCAGCAAGACTGCACACGCTCAAACCAAAAGCCAACACAAAGGTTGCAGCAAGTCGGATTGAACACTTTTGTTGTCCGCGACGCATTTGGCCCCCGCAGTAAACACAAGTTGTCCCCTGATTTGCATGCCAGCCAACTTGGCGATATGGCCTCCAATATTTGGAATTGAAACAATTACAAATAAACATGCATGACTCCCTTTCCCAGCTAATGGATTCGACGAATTCAATCAATAAAAAGAAAAGGATTCAGGTTTTCTTCCCCAAAGTTATTTTTCGTGGCCTGCTTTGCTAATTGCGGTGACCACGTTTGTCGCATGTGTTGTCTTTCAGTTATTTGTTGAGCCCTGGAGAAAATCAGTGTGCACTTAAATCATGTCACACCAAGTATTTCCTCATTTGCTAACATCTGTCTCTTTTTTTTGTTGTTTTGTTTTTTTTGTGTGTGTGTTTTTGGGAATGATTGGTCATGATCCGAAAATAGAATTTTGAGCAGACAGGTTATCCAAACAGAGAGAATCTAACGTGTGTTGATGTCTGACTGTGCCCTGTGCAGGAGTTGGGATTCTTGCTATTGGTGGTGATGCCCAGAAGTTGTTGCCATGCAACTCTATCTGGCACACACGCACACACACACACACACACACACACACACACACACATACATGCAGGAGAGCCAACAATGGTCTGCTTTATGAGGTGCCCGCCGATGCCATGGTAACCTCGTTCTGGGCAAGACAGACCGAACTGTGTGCCAAAAAAATGCCATGGTGCCTTATTTTCCCTTTCTCCAGCCACGTTGCCCGGAAACCTTTTGAAAGTTAATAAGTGAAACCAGCGGGCAGACAAATTACGGCGGGTGTGGGTGAGGAAGAGCAGAGAAGAAGGAAAACTTTGCACCTTGGAACTAAATGAACTGTTGAGTGGAAACACGAAGCTGCGTGATTAGAAATTTGAACGTAATTGAACGCTGCAAACCTTTGCATCTTTATTACGAGCAAACTTTTCAAATACTATCACAGGTTAAATGCAGCTGTGGTAAATTGACACAATTTGGACTTGCGCATCTGCAGGGCTGGGGGGGGGGGGGGCGGCATGATGGGGTACAAAATTGCTCCATGGAAAGAGGATACTTTTAGATGAAATTGCTCCGGTTGCAAATGAACTGGCCGGTCCGTATCTGTGAGCTAATGTATGGCTGTGCCTTGGTGTGAGTAAGTGAGCGGGTCCGTGGGGGGGGGGGGGCAGTGAGTGGGGTTGCATCCATCCATTTCCATATTACCGCCGGTCATCTGGGCACGGCGCCAATCCCGGCGCTTTTCGACCCCGCTGAGGCCGAGCAAGATTAAAAACGGCACTGAATCATGGCTGCAAGCTCGAGACTGATGGGGAAGTGTGAAGGAAAAGGCGCAGAAATGGGGTGGGTCGCGCAATAGGTCATCGAGCGCTTTTAAAAAGGGGACTCCGTGCCAAAAGTGGCACATTGAGCTGGCTATCGGGCCGTAACCGTCCTTTTTAATTGCCGCCCGTCACACATTTCATCGCCTCTCGTCAACCGCCGCCGATGTACAACACGGAGGCCGGCGCGACGTGTACTCTGCACTTGGGAATACATCCGACGATAACGGCCCTCTCCTCACAAGCTGTCTGTTAATGACGACAAACATAAACATACAGCGGTGCGTCGGGAGAGGCGCAAGGGTGAAGTCGGGCAGTGAGGCCCGCGCGCCGACGAGCGCGATCAAATGCATTCGATAAAATCTGCCAAACCGATCGGATTGCGCACACAAAAACAAACAAAGGAGCCGGCCAATTCGGCGCTCGGACATTTCTGCTTTATTTCCTATAACAGGCTTGACTAAATCAATTCCACAATAATGGAGGCCATGTGTGCCCCCGCCAACTGTTTACAACCGCTGGAGAAAATGACTTTTTGTTTGTTTGTATTATTTTATGAGCAACAGATTTCCCTACACTTTGGATGCATAGACGCAAGAGGAGAAGAGAGCCAACTGGAGGCTGAAGGGCTGATTTGGTCAAATTTGGCTGTCAATGGCATTTGACATCTTAAGAGTGGGAGCATTCAAACAAACAAAGCAGCCATGTTAAATCAATGAATTCTTGAACTCAACCCAAACTGTCAAAACTTTCTGGTCTCTTTTAAATGTGCAAATCATCTGCTGCTTACTTCTATTTATGAAGTATTTATTCTAATATCTATCTAATGGGTGGCACAGTGGTTGACTGGTTAGCACGTCCGCCGCAGAGGTGCAGATTCGATTCCGGCCCCGGGCTTCCTGTGCGGAGTGTAGAAAAGTTTTCCCCGTCACTGCGTGGGTTTTCTCCGGGTACTCCGGTTTCCCTCCCAGGTTCCAAAAAACGTGCGTGGCAGGTTAATGGAACACGTTAAATTGTCCTTAGGTGCGAGTGTGAGCACAAACGGTTGTTTGTCGATGTGTGCCTGGCGATTGGCTGGCGCCCAATTCAGGGTGTCTCCTGCTGGGATGGGCGCCAGCACACCCGTGACCCTCGTGAGGATAAGCGCATCAGATAATGGAAGGAATTTTATGGGTATTACAAACTTCCCATTTTTTGGATAGCCACGTCATTTCTCAGCAGAATTCCCCTGGCTTCAAAAAGGAATTATACACAATTTCATAGGTGGCTCCAAAAGTTTTTTCCCCCCCCTCCATGACTTACAGAAGGGGTTTCCAAGAAAAAAGCTTTTGGGTCAGTTGGCTGGCACGTAAGTTTGGCTCTTGCCTTCTGGAGCATTTCCAGTGTGTCAGCGTCGGACGTGGCAAATCGACAACTCGCGCAATTGTGTCAAAACAATTTGCAAAGGATGTCGCAGGTACCAGGCGGGCTGCGGCACGCATCCGCGCGCCGGGACCTCAGAATGGCGTCTCGGCAAGCGTGCCCATGGCAGAGAAAGCGAGAGGCACAGCTGCTTGGAGAGGGCTCTGTGGCATTTCTGTGTCTGTAACCCCTCTCCCGCCAAACACTCACACACACGCCACAGCACACTTACAGTTTATGCTCGTGCATACACGCACACTCTAGCGCTCAAGCCGTCGCCGCGTCCGACGAACACGTAGCTCCTAAAACGGTGTCCCCCCCCCCGTTGACTTTGTTGACATTTGCGTCTATTTATCAGCGGCCCAAAGAAGAGGATTGTGGCAGCGCGGGATGGCGTGGGAAAGGTGGCAGCTGTGTTATGACTTCTCTGCCAGGTCATGGCGCATGGTAGGACGGATGCCTCCTGTCTCTCCTTTACTCTGTCATGACCGATCAGCGCGTTTGTCTTGCCTTCCTCTTTCTCTCTTTTGACCTGAACTGCGCCCCGTGTCTTTTTTTCGACTCGCTCGCTGGAAAATATGTCCGAACGTTTCATTTGAATGCTTTTGCACCCCGTGCGCACGGAAAAAGGGCGATGGGAGATGAAATGAGAAACGCGGTTAGCGATTTCCAAAACTAACGCGTACGACACGCTGAGCCAAAGATGGTGGTTTCGTTTTTGTTTACCGTGAGACACTTTCCATCATGTTAACTTTCTCCTCAAATCTGCTCACGAGATACTTTGGAGAGAAGACATGAATGATTGACGACATCAAACATATCTAGGTCTGATCCCCAAGGATGTGAGATTTTAATTTAAACCCACAGGAGGAAATGGATTTTATGCAGGCCAAGAGACCTAATTCCGTGTTTGGTCCACATTTTCGAACCAGGAACCTTACCTGTTGTGCCAGATTCAGCCCCGCCCTGATCTTGTGTTTACCTTTTGCATATGGTACACCGTTGATTGCGCAGTCACTGTCCCGTCCGTCTCTGCGTCGGACCTTCCGGTCAATTATCCCAGATTCTGCGGTACATTGATAACATCGGTCATGCCCATCTCTTGATATATAATTTTTATTTATGATCCGCGCAACGTGCAGTGTTGATCACAGAGGTGTCTCGAGGCCTGACACAGTTTGTAAACCCGCGGGTTCCTCTCGGTGCCAGCCTGCTGCGCTCGCCGCTATATAGGGCAGAAGTAGACCCCTCCGCTTGGATGGGTGGGAATGTGCGTGTGGGGTGGGAGGGGGGGGGTGGCAGAGATGAGGGCTGAAGGGGTGGGGGTGGGGGGGTCATGGAGGGTTGGCAGCCAAAATTGGGGCCCCATGCGGGGAAGCAGGAGATGGCGAGCGGGGAGGAGGAATGGAGGGGTCACAGGGTGCTAGGGAGGCACAGAGAGGGGCACGGGCTGGGCATGGGCAGCCTGGCAAAAAAAGAGCAGCCCTCCATCTGTGCCGCTCAATGCCTCAGCTCCGTGATGTACGCAATGTGCACGGCGCGCGCGCCAAGCCACGGTGTAGAGCAGGGCTGTCCAAACGTTTGTCGTTGGAGGGGCCCCGCGTTCAGAAAAATGGAAGGATGACAGGCCTACTTTTGGAAACGTGCTCAAGTCAGTCAAGAAAGCAATTCTAGATTGTTTTTTTTGATTTTTTTTTTTGTTTTAGTTTTGCAAATTCTTTCTATCCCAAGTCGAGTGGGATGATGAAGAAGGGGCTGCTAGACAAGTGAGCAAGAGGAAGGCCTGAAAGAAGTTTGATAGATGATCTCGAGATGTCACGTGTTCTTATCGATCGGAATGTTGAAGGATTCCAATTTTCCCCGTTCTGTCTGTTGGCAATACACTGCCTACCGAATATTATCAGCAGCCACAAGAATTCATTTTACCACCACTTAGCCAATTCTCAAATTGATGATGTCATTACAGTTGTCATTTATCATGGTTAGTGATAGTTAATGGAAGAAAAAAAATGGTGATCAAATCTTATCTCAGGCAAGCTGCAATTTTCAGCACACGTTTCTGCCAGATCTGATCGAAATTGCAACATTTGGTAGCCATTAAATGAAATCCCATAGAACATGTTGAGGCACACGCACTGTATATCTATGACAAATCTTATCAGATGTGCTTGTCATTTGTCACGCTTATGCGGGATCTTATTACATGACACAAGAAACGCTGGATCTTAAGAAAACGAAGCTCCTTTTAGCTACGAAGAAGGTCCTGCATTAAGGTGGATCACTCACTGATTTGAAAAGTGGCAAATGAGGTCTGCGCTGGTCTTTGTTTTTGTTTGTTTTCGGGTGCAAGGTTGGTCAGTTTCTATTGCTTTGGAACCTGTCATCCATCTCCCCTTAAAAAATATTGAACCTTGCTGCAGTCCTTCCGAAAGAAGGTTTTTTTTTTTTTTTTAAAGCTCTAATGATCAGATGCCTCCCTCCGTTTCTGTCTCACTCTCTTTCATCTCTCGAGCTGTCTCTCTCTCAACCCCCAGACAGACCCTCCCATCGGAGGCCGTTTCCCTCCCGTCTGGCTCGTCCCTTTCCTTTCACCCAGCTGACCCCACCGCATCCTCAGAGAGTCTGTCTGTCTGTCCGGTTCTCCTTCATCCAGATCGAGGGTACCCCCACCACTTTTGGTCCTGGTCATCCCTATTTCATGGTACCGGTGTCCGGTTATCTCTTCTGCTCTCGCGACTCCATCTTTGTTTGCACCAACGCAGATCATTTGCTTTTATTCCCCCTTGACTCTCCTCTTTTCGTGCGCTGCAACCGCACAGATGTCTGGCTTGGCCTGCAACACCTGCCTCGCCATGTGTTACTACCAAGTGTTGCCTTCGACTGCAGTGCCCAGTTTGTGTGTGTGTGTGTGTGTGTTTTGGGGTTGGGGGAGTAGAAGCCACAGAGTGGATTAGCCATGAATATTCATGATCTTTTGGCTATACCACCAAAACGAAAGTGATAACACAGAGAAGACTCCACCCATGGAAAATAAAAATAAGAGAGCGCAAAGTGTAGCTGACACGGAGACTGAAAGGAAAGCGATGAGACACAAGGAAGTAGCGGCAGGAGAATACGGAAGAGCAGCGATTCTCCCGAACCGATGGGGGGGGTGGGTGGGGGGGGCATCCTTTCGCCACAGGGTAGCGCGGCCTCTCGGGTCGAACATTAAAAAAAAAGGCCATGTCAGCATGTGGTACATGAAGGATGATGTCAAGTTGAGAGGGACATAGCAATTTCATTTCTTGAGTCGGGGCAATGCTTTCCAATGGCAAAGACAAATACCGTACATTCAAATGAAGAAAAGCACCGTCTGTCCATTTGTGAGTTACCGAGCTCCTTTCTGGTTCGTGCGGGATGACATATGAGTCTAGCATTGGAATACTAAGGCCGGGGGAAATGTTTTCATTGTCAGATTGTGCAAGGCTCGACTTCAACAGAAAAAAAAAAAGCATCACCAGAGCAGAAGAGTTGACAAAAATGAGTGATTTCCTGAGAATTTTACTTCAGCTCACAGTCGGGTTAAAATGTAATATAATGGACTGACATTGTCATGGTCGAGCTGTCTGAAAAGTGCAAATTACTGCAGTTGCTTTGCTTTTCAATTGTTTTAGCCAGCACTGAGAAAAATGTGTTGAAATTTGGATTAATAACCTCCACTGGCAGAGCTGGGGGGGGGGGGCTTGTGGGCATTGCCCCTTCTCCCCCCTGAAATATGCTCGGACCCCCCCCAGGTGCCAGGCCAGATCATTGACTTTTGGGTATTTGTTCGGTAATATTTTATTTTCCGCCTTACCGCCCCCGTTCGGATGCCGATTGTTGATAACGTGTTTCCAAGTTTGTGTTTTGTGTACCCGCTGAGATGGGCCCCGGCCACCCCGGTGGCTGCCCAAGGATGCAAGTCTAGCTCCATGAGACGAAACTCCACTGGTGCTTTTTAGCAGCAGTAAGAACCTTTGTGGGGGATGCTCATGTCGTCACGATGAGAAAATACATCCGTCGATCAAAGCTGGGAGAAGACCGGAAATGAAAAAGTGTTTGACGCTCAAGTGGAAAGGGGCATGAGGCATAGGGAAAAGCGAGGGCCATTTCGGCAGAAAAAAAGCGGCAAAGAGACGATAGCACGTCGACCGACCGTTGGGGTGAGGGGCGGCACGTCCAAGTGGACCGAGACCCTTGTGGCTGTTATTCTCTCCTTCATGTCGTGCCAAAAAGGGAGCTTATACCAGCTCTGCTTTCTCCTATGGTGTTGGTGGTGGTGGTGGTGGGGGGGGGGGGGGGGGGGGTGGAGGATATTGGGAGGGTTAGTGGACTCATGCGTTCTTAAGTCCTCCCGTTTCCTTCCCCCACAGATGACATTTTCTGGTGGTATGGACCGGGCCTAAAACCAGAGCAAAGCATAACGCTTCATTTCATAAGGCAGACAGCCACTTGCAAGAAAAATGATGGGAACTATCTGGAATGAGTCATATTTCTGCATAAAATGAGATGTCATCTTCATCTAGCTCAGACAGTGTTTTTAGCAAAAATATCAGATGGTGTTTTTGTTGTTGTTTGTTTTTTGTTTGAGTTGATATCGTAACAGTAAATGGGAAACGGAGTGAAGTGCAGTGTTTGGAAAAGTAGTGCTCATGCAATTTCCTTTCTTTCCTTCTTTCATTTATCACTGTACAGTATTTTAAAACATTTTCTGAGTGCCCCCCCCCCCCCCCCCCCCAACCATCACGGCTGCCGCTCCACCTTCAACGCGGGCCGAATGCGAGCATTTCCCTCTCAAAAAAGAAACCAGAGAAAAAGACGCGGCTGCGGCGGGTTCGGGTGGGCCGGCCAAGGTCGACGTTCCGAAAGCGGATCTTTTGTCTCGGAAAGTTGACGTTCAAAGCCCAAGCCGAGACCACACAAAACGGGCCTGCCGCGTGCACGCGCATTCACGTTCCCGCGTCACAGGGCCTGCGCGTGAGGGAAGGAAGGAAGGAAGGAAGGAAGGTCAATTGCAACCTATCGATTGCTTGGACTTGTTAATGCAGCGGGCCATTCGGCAGGTTGTTGTCGGGCCGTTACGTAACGGCGCCAAACGACCGTCCTTTTGACACAACGAATTTTTGACCCGTTTCGCGTGGAAGAGCATCTGAAATCCGTTAAGAGGCATTTCGCTGCTAAGAAGATTATGCCAGCGCCATATTCTGCTTTTGGGCCGTATGTTCATGAGAGCGAGCTGAAGAGCGTTTTCGCGTTAAGCGTCAAATTGAGTCCGAAATCAAGCCAATTAAGTCCTTTCGCTCTTGATTAAGATTATAATCTGGTGCAACCCCAATATTTTATTTGTCCTATTTCGTTCATTTTAGCGAGAACATCATTTAGCAGACGTGCTGCGGCAATAATCTGGTTCGCATGCGTGTGCGCTGGCCACGCCGTCGCTTACGTTAATATTGAGAGCCGAATTATTTTTTAATAGAGATTTAAAAAAAAAACACGACTACAACCCGTTTATTTAAATTCTTAAGCAGATTTATTCAAAAGGGATTTGTACAACGGGGCGTAGATGGACACGTTGACTGTATTCCTACTTCATCGCGTTATTTAACAAAATATTAAAATGTTTGCTTGTAATTTGCTTTGATTTTCGTTGGGCCGTTTCAAATCATTTTGATCAGACTTCACAACGGAGCAGGAGCCAAAGCAGCTCGTGTCTTAAATTCAATACGATTAGCTTTGAGGAAAAATATACGTTGATGGAAAAGTTCCTTCTTTAAAGAAATAATTATAGAGAAAAGAAACACATTCCAGAATGGGCAAATAGTCCAAATGGCTCTCGCCTCACTCAGAAAGCGACACTGGCCAAAACATTTTATTTGTTGACAAAACAACAGCAAGGAGAACTACATTCGATCAAATAAAACAAACGATGTTTGTTTTATTTTACACCCAAGAACCTCGGAGACGTGAAGCTCAAAAAAGTGACGTGTCGTTCTTTGCAGACTTCATCGAGCCACACAATCAAAAATATTCCCGAAAATATCGGAATCGTCGCCAATTAAAAACAGCCTCACGTTTTCCATCCAATCTCCGCACCTTTGCACCTCCGTTTGTTGCCTTTGACGGGGCCCCCAAAACGTTCTGGAATTGTTGCCATCAATCCACGACGACAACGTGCGTCTCAATTCAGGAAATTGGTCACCCAGGCTTACGCGTCACCGAGTACGGACCCGGCTAGAGTTTGGATTGTAAAGTGTGAATTTCAGGTACGCGTGGAAAACATCATCCAAACAAGTCCCCCCCCCCCCCTCGGAGCTTTTATCGCGTCCTTGCCGATCACATGGCATGCCCCCGTGCCTCCTTAGGATTTGCTTATTTTAAATCAGCGACGTGACTTGAAGAGCTCCCGATACTCTTGGATCGCATTTCGTGGCCCCCACCCCCGGTCCAAAATAAAGTGTTTTCCGCGAGCGGCACCGCGGCTAGCCGAACCGATCCCCGCTCCCCTCCCGAGTGCGCGCGTCGGCCCCGAGCTGCGCCGGAGCCGGTGCGGGCTCGCTAATCCACCCCCCCCCCCTCCTGCGTCCGCGCTTTCCTCTGAGCCGCTATTTAATTCCTCTAAACCCCCAGCTGCCGCCCTGCTTCCTCACTGAGCGCGACAGACTGCGCGCCGCTGCGGTTATTAATAATTCAGCCGCCCTCCGCTCCGCGGCCGCGGGAGGAGACCGCGCGTCCTCGCCCGCCTGCTCCGGCTTCTGCGTGCGCTCAGCGACCGCGCGGTTCTTCTTCTTCTTCTTCTTCTTCTTTTTATTTGTTTGTTTTTCAACTCACTTCATCGCTGCCGCCAACGAGGCACGTCGGGCGTGTCGTCGCCTGGGCGACACCCGACCGCAACTTTCGCCGCACGTGGAGCGAAGAAGCCCGCACTGAGAGTGAAAACATGCGGCCGGTTCGAATCGGTGAGCGGGTCGGCTGACCAGACTTGCACGACGCACGCTAGAAGCCGGAGAGAGCGCTGCCTCATAAATCAGGGGTGTGTGGGGGGGGGGGGGGGGGGGGGCGAATTTCGTGGAAATATGACGCACCTTGCATGAAGAAGTCAAGAAGCAGACGACTTGGATTACAGCCTGTCGTTTCAAAATCGACAACAATGTTTATCAGACCGTATTTGCTTCCGGTATTATAAGGCGAAGCTGAACGACAAACCGAGCCATTTCTTTTCCCCCACAAACTTTTTTTTTTTTTTTGCGGGGGGGGGGGGAAGCCGAACTTTTTTTTTTTTTTTTTTGAGTGGAAAATGGGTCCCTGAGAGGGCTTTGGCATCTTTCCCTCCACCACAATGGTACGTGCTGTGTAAACCAATAATTTGCTCATTTGTGCAGTCAGCTTTAAACGTGATTGTCGCAGCGCATGCATTTAATTTGTTTTGTTTTCTAATATGTCTGTGCGTATATCGTGCCAAGGTCCCACCACATCACCTTTATATCACTTCTTAAAAATTGTAGCTAATATGATCTTCAATAACGCCGCTGTGTTGTCAAGAAAATATCCTGTTTGCTTTCTCCGTCGCTCTGAGCTGTCCTGATGAGTGAAGTCTTAATATGCCTCCTCCCTACACTATTAATAGTTACAGATATGATACGCACTTTCATATCATACGGTGTAACCAGACAAGCCGCAAGTTGTGTAAAGGTTGTTGTTCAAGTGCTTGCAAAGTCAAAGTGTGTGTGTGCGTGTGTGTGTGTGTGTGTGTATGATGATGCAAAATGTGTCCGTTCTGTATATTGGTTACTTGTGCAATTCAGTGATTGGTTGATTTATTTACTTTTTCACACACCACAAAGAAAAGTTTGTGAGAACACTCATATTACCAATAGCATCTTAAAATCCTCCATCTATGCCCCCGATTTGACTGAAATTGGCAAACGTAGCCTTCGGATGCCACACCTTGCCACAGACTGTCAGCCGCTGTAACAAAACAAAAGGGGGGAAAAAAAGTGCGCCGTTTACAGATGAGCTGTGATCTACAACTCGCACATCGTTGACCCTCGGATGAGTTCTATTTTCTTCTTTTTCCAACGTTGAACTTGAGCCAGTCGTGAGGGGAACCTCCCACGTACAACCTCGGCGCTTCTCAAGTTCCGGCAAACCATCTTATTTGCGCATGAATATGGCAGATTATTAGTATGAATAATGATTTGTTTACAAGAATCCGAGCTAACGTGGCAGCCGTTCAAAAAAAAGCTCCTCGGTTAAAAAGGATACAGAATTCAGGACAAGCCTCGTGTGGGTTTGTCTTGACTCGCAAGTCTCCTCTCCAGCAAGCCGTTTTATTCTTAAAATAACAGCAAAGTTCGCAGCGAGTAACTTTGCGGTGCGGTGAGGTGTCGAGCTTCTCTGGAGTGACACACTCGCACACGCACCACTCGGATGATTTATAGCCGCCACTATCGTGAGTTGTCCAAATGGGATGTTGAAAAAGTTGCCCGGTCGCCCTCAAAAAGGGTTGTCTCAAAAAATATTCGTTCAAGAGATGATCGCTGAGCATCCAAACAAGACAAACGAGACATCTTTTCCGATCGAACCGGAGGATGGGCCATGGGGGCGTCATGAATACCGCACTTTGCGACACTTTAATACAAACCTTATTTGTATTTCGGTCGGACATTGGTTTTGCCCTTTCGGAAATCATGCCCATCGTCCGTCCCCACTTCAAACTGTGTTTCCGAGAACACGCGTGGCAGGTCAACGCTCCAAATTGTCCCCGAGTGCGAGTGTGGAGGGTTTTTGGTCTACGCGCGCGCGCGGCAATTGGCTGACGACCGGTTCAGGGTGTCCCCGCCTTCCGCTTGAAGACGGCTGGGGTGGGCTCCAGGCGTTTGTTTGTAGGCTTACATGACAGCGTTTGTTCCTGTGTAACCTCAAATTGTATGACTTGAGGGGCATATCTCTGTGCGCATGCGTGTGTGTGTGTGTGTGTGCGTGTGTGTGTGTGTGAGGCCTGCTCGGTGATTAGCGGTTTGTGCAGTGCGATTGCTGTTTTGGCTGTCACTCATTACCGCACAAAATGCGCTGCAAAAATAAACGTTTGAGGCAAAAGATGTAATTTCGAGGGGAAAACCGAGAGGCCTCATTGATTTGTCTTTGAGCGTTGCCGAAACCACATCAGAAGTCAGAAAACGAAGTGAAACGCTAAGTCGGTGTTGCAACGCTGACCTCGAGCTTAAAAGGCAGATGCATCCCGCGACGTATTTCCCAACCCGCGGTCCTTACTGTTACAACACCGTCTTAATGTCGGCTTCTGTACTAAATGTCTGAATCTCATTTCAAAGACCCCCCCCCCCCCCCGTCCCCCATGACATCACTATCACCTAATCGGGGATACACCCTCATTTGAGGGCGCTTGGAATTCATACGAGATACGTGTTTTCCGGTCTTTGTCGAGCCAAGGCGCCCATTTTACATTCGGAAAAGCTCAAACGACTTGCTAGTAGACGTCGTCGGTCTGAAATGTTGGCCCGTTTCAGTGCACGTCAAGATGAGACACTTGTAGGAAGCGGGGATTTCTTCGCATTCGGAACCTTTCCGCCAAAGGGTCGAATGGAAATAGAAATTCCAGGTCGAATATCTCTTGGGTGTACAGAGGTTGGCGATGTTCTATCCTGCTTATCCGGTTCCGGTTCACGGGATGGCAAAAGCTGGCGCCGCATCCCGGACGGGTTGCCAGTCAGTCACGGAGCACGCGAGCGCTTGCATCTTGCACGACGGCCGAATGACAAGTCAGACGAATGAAGGGGGACGCCGCCGGTGACCTTTTGCAAGATAAATGACACGCCCCTTTGATGACACCGAAAGCAGCGCGCAAGGAAGTGGGAGCAGAAGCTTTGACTTGATGCCGCTCAGATGATGAGGAGGTCTGGCGTGAAGGGACGAGTGACAGCCAGGTCAACTCTTTCTTTTTAGCAGCGCCGAGTAGTCTTTGGTCCCGCTCCGATAACCCGTTTGAGGCTCTCTCACCGCCCCCCCCCCCCCCGCTTCAATTACTTTGTCAAGATGTACTGTAACTCTCCCATCAATTGGTTTCACGGGACATCCAGGCGGCACCGCGGCTGCGCGACACGCTCATTTGAATCGACTTCATTTGGGAAGGAGTCGCTATCTACCGCTGTGTCATTTTCATTTGGAAATCAAATCACAGCAACAATGCGCGCATTTTGCCTCTCTTCTTCGGGGCCTTAATGAGGAATTAGGGCCAAGAGCATCATTCACGATACGGAGCTTGCCAGCTATTTATCACCCCAACAAATATTAGCATATTTGCTTTAATCTCCACCACTTTTTTTCTTCCCCCCCCCCCCCCCCCCCAAGCATTCATAACCAGGTTTAGCATTTTCAATCATTTGGCATCAAGCGCGTCGTCTCACCCAACCGAATGCTGAAGCGCGACCGGTGGCAAGGCCCAGAAACATCGTAACAATCCTTTTCCACACGCGCACTCTCTGCCTTAATTACCCCCCTCCCTGGCTGCGCCCCGCCTCGTATTGCTCAGCCCTTCCATGCAGGTGTTAAAATATCACATTTTTCCAGCATTTCTCCCTGAGGTGGCACTGGCTCGGCCTCACACAACACCGATTTCCCTTTTCATTTTTTTTTTTTCTTCGACAAACAACGCCCTCCTCCCATCCTTCCCATACTTTGATGTGCTTGCCACATCTGCGCCGCTTTGTTCGCAGGTGAAGAATGAGGACGCAATTAAGGTGGAATGAAGTGGGACGAGGCGAGGCGCGCGTTACGTCCTCGCGGAAGGCGAGCCTCTGATGCCGGTCGCCTCCAAACGCCGGCAAAGCGATCGGAGGGCTGTTTGCTAATTGTAAGGGCGCCCGCCTCTCGTGATGGCTTCGGGACCGTGGAGGCCCAGGTGCTTTGTGAGCTGCTGTGTGAAGTCTGAGCGACGGCGAAGCTCTGATTCATCCGGCGCCATGAAACCTGGCCAACTTCAGCATCCCTATTAAGAGCTGTCATGCTTTATGAGAGGTGGAGATAACAGGCGGGCAGATGAGGTACTCCGCGGACCCAGATTGATACGCCACACTTGACTGTACTGACTTGACTGCGGTGAAATCCCCCCCCCCCCCCCCCCCCCCATCTATTGCACAGGCATGTAGAGTAGCCTGAACGCCGGTCGACTCGTCGGGCGACCGGTTGGTTCGTCCGCCTCACAGCGCAGGGGTGCAAGGTTCGAGTCCGGCTCCGGGCTTCCTACGTGGAGTTTGCTCGTTCTCCCTGTGTCTGCGCGGGTTTTCACCGGGTGCTCCGGTTTCCTCCCACGTTCCAAAAACATGCGTGGCAGGTTCACGCAACACTCTCAATTAGCTGCGAGAGCGAGTGCGAATGGTTGCGCTTCTGTGTGCGATTGGCTGGCAACCAGTTTCCGCTTTTGCCCAGAGACGCCCGCGATAGGCTCCGGCTCGCCCGTGATCCAAGCGACGTCTTTTCAGGGACATCCGTCGGTGCTTGGCTCGTCGGCCATACATATGAGTCTTCCCTTCTCGGGTACGCTGTCGTTTGATAATCCGCTCCGTGCGGGTCCGTATTTGTCTAAAATGAATATTCCAGCCCGTGCTCAAGCACGGTGCGCTTCCGTGGCTTTGGCGCAACTGGAAAAATTGCGCTTGAGCATGGCACGACTTCTCCTTCGAATGAGGCGGCCAAACTTGACGCGCTGGAACAATAACCGCCACATGACATCGTTGAAGTAACCCGAACAAACTTGATATCCTTGAAATCTACAAAGTCCAAGTGCGCCAGATCATGCGCATGCAGAGGGGTGCCCGTGAATTTCTCTCCCACCGAATCCAACTGTTCCTCCTGCCAGTTTTTAACGAGGACCTCCACTTTGCTCAACTGCAATAACCACAACTCAAAATAGTCCACACGTTCAGGGAAGCGGCAGTCGCGCAGTATTAGATTCCCATGAGTGCGGCGCGACTCCGGATGCGATCCTCGCTGAATTTGCAAAAGGTTCGCTCATTGAATTTGGCGCTAATCCAAATCAGGTGAACGGTGTCGGAATTACAACACCTTTTATATGCGCCTGGATCGCGGGCTCGGTCCCGGGCTGCGGCAATTTGTGCTCCCCGGATGGTCTCAGAAAAACAAACAAACAATATATAGCTTTGCTCAAGTATTGCCGTTTTTCCCCTTTCATGTATGCTGGTGTCTTGAACCTGATTTTGTTGTGCGCAAGTCATTTCTCAGTGTTAAAACTCTTAACAGAAACAGGCACTCGGAATTGCCACTCTGCCTTCTTTTCAGCTACTCTGTGATTATAAACGGAGTAAAATATATCCCTCAGCTGGACCGGCCGCTTTAAAAGCTTAAAAGAAAGCCCGGAGAAGTCGACAAGGGCGCCATTTAGTGGGACGGATGGTTTCAAACGCTTTCCCTCCAGTGTTGCCCCACCAATTGATGATGACAAGAGAGGATGGATGCCGAGGCCGAACGCCACGAGCAATGTTTTCGCAGTGGCTTGGATGATTCCAATTTTTACTCGGCGCGGCTTGCGCTCAAGTCGTTACGAGCGACGCAGTTTGTGCTCCAAACCCACGTTGACCCCTTTTTACCAGACCGACGGAATAAATTCACACAAGGAGATGCCTTTCCTGTGTTGGAGGGAATGGCTGGAGTTATTATAACCTCTCATTCAGCCGGATATGAATAGCCTGTGTCTCTCGCTCTCAAACCGCAGCTCGCTTGGCCAAAGTCTGGGACTTATTATAGTTGTGTGTTTATGTATGTGTCTGTTCATGTATTTGTTCAAGTGCAATCCCATGTCATAGTTTGCATATGCGTGTGCTTCTGCATATGTAAAAGATTAAATGACCTCATGTCTGTTTTGAACCAACCCCCCCCCCCCACCCCACCCCCTCAAAAAAAAAAAGTTTACGTGACAAGCCAGTTCAAGCAGCATAACTTGCTAGCGATGAGATACTGCATACCGACCTGTATTTGTTCCGGTGTTGCGCACGTATTTTTGTGTGTTGAAGGTACGTTGCGGTCAATAAGATTCCTCTCAATCCAATTTAAGGTTCATTTTTTCTTGAATTATTTTTCTTACCTGGCAACTTGTGCATTTACTGAACAGCTTCAATTGAAAAAAAAAAAAAAAAAAAAGGATTCTCAGTCGGACTCCGAGTCTGACACATCTCGCAGAACACCAATTACTAGCTTACACATGTGCAAAAACGTTTAAATGCAGTCGAAGACAATTTCAGCACTGAAAATTAATTTGGGGGGCGAGCGCGGGTGGGTGTGAGGGGAGGGTGGAATGGGGGGGGAAGGACGGATCAACATGTGCATTCATTTATGATTGATCTGCAACATACATGCTTCAAAAACATGATAAAAATAGTGTCCCTTTTTTGTTGTTGTTGTTGTAATACCCGTGCCAAATGCTTCTGTTGGATACTTTATCTAACTGCGTGACTCTGCGACCACCATGAATGTCTTTGAGGGGTCTGAGTGTATTTATAGCTTAGACGTACATGGCCTGTGCACGTGGCTGGTGTGTGCATGAGTGTGCGTGTGCGTGTGTGCGTGTGAATGATTTTTGCTGAATCAGTGAGCAATGCAGGTGAAATGGCCGCAACAGGAAATGCCTTTGTGCTGGAGTATTGTGTACTGCCACCACAGCTAAACATTTTGCTCCCCATTCAAGTTTGCAATGTGTGCTGGGCTTCTGGCCTGCGCAGCACATGGGCTCAGGCTGGCGACACACACCATTCAGCATACAGAGAGACAGAGACAGAGAAAGAGAGATGCCAATATGTTTAATGTCAACCCCATTTTCATGTCATTATTTGAGTGATATGTGATTCGATGTGCTGGGACCTCTTCAGAATGTTTTCCACAGACAACAGCTTAACGCTTGCCGCACAAACAGCTGTTGAATGTTGCAAAAAAAAAAAAACTATGCAAAAATATTCGGCCATCATTAGATCTGCTGATTTAGCTGACGCTACGATGAACCCACAATTGATCAGATTATTTAACCTAAACCGAGCAATGTTATGCAAGCACCTTCATCGTTTCTAAGTGTATGGCAGAATGGCTCCTGTTCAAAAAAAAAAACAACACGAGGGGTGGCCTAATACTTTTGCACATGTGTGCAGAGCTGTCAGTTGATGAAGAAATAACTGTTGTGTTGTTATTTCAGGCAACCGAAAGCTTTCTGTTGAATGAAGAACCCTCCAGAGGCCCTGGGATGCCTGAATGCTTTGTTGTATCGGATTCATACAGGGTATGTATTACTATTATTATTATTATTATTATTGTTGTTGTTATTGTTGTTGTTGTGAGTCATGATTTTTTTATTACTATGGCGGACAGTCGGTGTTCACGCTTTTGGTAATTGCCACAATTAGAACGTCATTCACAGCACTGTAAGTCAGCTGCAACCCATTACACTCATTATTTCCACACGCACGTTCAACAAAAAAAGAGGGGGCCTATGCAACTTCACAACCCCCCCCCCCCCCCCCCCCGCCCCCGAATGAAAATGATGTGTATGAAAATGCAAAAAGAACAGCGAAGACGTAAAAGAGTCGATTTCCACGAACGGGCAAAACGGAGTGAAGGTTTGGGATTGCGATTGCTAATGAGATGGGAGCCGCAAGTTTTTTAGGCCGAGGTCTTTTGTTTTCACTGACTTGGAGACTCACGCCAAGTCTCACAGAGAATATGGTTTGCTACAGAGTATCATGTGTCCCGGCGTACAGAGATGAAGCATGATGGCTGTAATTGAGGTGCACGGCTGCTTGGAACGTTTTTTTTTTTTGGTGGGTGGGATGTAGAGGTTGGGGGGGGGGGGTCGTCAATGTGGCTTTATTGGATTCCAGGGGCAGTGAGTTCAAGAACATCCACCGGGGGGTTTGTGCCTTCACGAGGAGGTCTGCACTGAGCTGAGGGTCTTGGGCCCCTGAAACTGTCTGAGGAAAACTGTGCATTTTCTTTAGAAGTAATAAATCACGATCAAATTGAGCAACAAGTCGCAATTGCCTCAAAATGTTCATCCGGATGCTTCCAAATGCTGATGCCGTTGTAATGCCGATGAAGGAAATCAATTAACGGATGAAAGAATAGCAAACGTCACGATCATCTGCATCTACAGAGCTAGCAAACTTTGTGAGGTCACGCCGCCGTCAAGTCTCACACTTAGCCATTCATCACCAAGCGTCCTCGCGATTTTGGGCTATTATGCAATTATGCCCCCTAGAGGCTATTAGCAGCATAGGGATCACGTCAGCAACAGCTTTTAAATGAATGCTGTGACATCATTGTTTTTATGTCCATTAGCTTACCTTTGACCAGACGGCGGAAAAAAGTTCAGCGTTTGGGAATCGGTCCCGGATGAGTGAATGCTCGTCACCGTGGGTTGAATGCTTCGACGCCTCAGGATTCGCGCGTATGCCGCGTGTGCGTCGGGTCGTTTCGAACTTACGAAGAAGATGGAGCCTCAGAGCTAATATCTTAGCGTTGTCTTAGCAGGTCCTGGCCTGGCTCACGATGCAAAGAAAAGTTCCAAGCCAAACAATCATCGTGATTTGTTGTCGAAACTTTGCATCTCGCATTTCTATGTTCGTTTGAAAGACATAAAGAATACCGTTTGATATGAAATAAGCAGCGAAAACGTATTGGAAGCGAGGCTATACGTTTTGAAATTTTTTAATTGACACCAAGCGGAAGCAACGCCATAACAACTCGCTCACATCGAATCAGATCCACCTCAAGCACTGTTTCAAAGGTGTAAACACTCGAGCGCCGTCCAATATAAGCATAGAAATAGAATGTAAAGAAATAAACGGATGTGCTGAAGCACCGGTTTCAAGTATGAGAGCGAGAGCCAATTGCTATGGTGGAAAAAGAAAGAACCGGCGCTCACCTGGGCACTGGCCCGGAACTAGCGCTACCACGAGCTCCATTTTGTGTTGGTGGAAGCACATGCAGTCAAGGAGGATGGTGAAGCAGCCACGAGTCCTGCCTCAACTCTCACCTCTTCTCGTGCACTGAACATAGCAGCGTCCTTTAGTTGATGTGCTGGTTTTCTGACGCACCTCGTGCATTTAGTGAGAAAACGTTCCGGCTTGCAGATACAATTGGCTTCAGAAGTCAGCTTTTGGACAGATCCTCTGACCGGTCAGGAGTCTTTGGCAGGTCATGACTTCTATATTTGGAGCCACTTAAAGCAACGCCAGATCGACCTGGAGCCAGCCGCCGCAACCGCACATCTCGCTTTCTCCCCTTCGCACCACAGCGACAGCTGGGTGTGGTGTTATTACGGCCTGCGATGTCAAACGGTGCGTTTGGGCAAACTTGCGATTCCCATCCTTCAACAACCAGTTCCAACCCAAGTCTTCTCGACTTTAACATTTGCATACGCCGTCGCGGAACGTGCAGTCGTCCTGTTCCGGAGCGGCCGTAAAAAAAAAAAAAATGCGCGTTTGCGCTGCGCGACAAGGCCGAGGCGCGGCAGGCCTGGCGAGCGGAAGCATATGGCTCTAGCATGTGCTCCTTAATGAGAGATTTACTCACATCGACCGCGAAATGCGTGGCTCGTTTGAGGAGAGCTTACACGTGTTTTGTGCAAGTGGGCTCATTTGAAGGATTATTGGCTGTGTTCAGTCGCTCTCATAACCTGTTCGGAACTTGCAGGAAACGGTTTCAGGTATAGATGATGTCCTGTTGTTATTGTGGCGATGGGGGGGGGGGGGGGGGCATCCTGTGTGGATGTCGCGTGGCCATACAGAATCCACATTTGTTTGTTCGACCTGCGCGGTCGGTCTCATAAATCTGCGGGACTCCAGTGTCAGGCCCCAAATTAGCTTCCCTTCTATCACAAAGACGTCTCTCCCACCCAAAATTTCCATCCTACGTATGGGATCTTATCCAAGGAACTTCACTCTCTGTTCTTTTCTCTTCTTTTTTTTTTATTTTTATGGGATGAATCAGTCGCTACTGTGTGCGCGCGTGACAAAACGATACACACTCTACTCTACTCGATGGTATTTTGATACCGCTCGATTATACGTCTGTGCTCGGCATTTGGCATTATTTCCCCTTTCAACTCCAGTGAATGCTGACTGTTTGGCTTGGCTTCACATGAAAAGTCCAGATGCGGCCTCCGGACGGGGTGAAAAATGGTTCAGTGGATAAATAGTCTTCGCTTCATGAAATAATGCATCTATTCACACGCCCTCGAATGAATGAAGGTGTTAAATCCAGAGCGAAATGGAGCTCGGGTGAAATGATTGCATCAGCGGCCGCAACGGAACAGTTGAAGAGCAACATTTTACATTTCTGCGGAAAGCCAGATTGGACAGAATGCATGGCTAGCGTGTGAATCCATGTTCTCACCACATCAACTGGGAAGATTTGTTCTGACCACGCACACACACATCAGCCCCATTTGCCTTGCAGCCGGTGCAAGTATTCTCCCGATGCCTTCGCTTAGCATGAAATCAGGTGATTAGATGACACTGGTCAACAAATGTTTGCTTTATCAGAGATGCAAGTAAAATTTTTAGATTTATTTATTTATTTATTTTGCTGCCTTCGTCCAGGTTTTCATATTATAATTTAATACCGATAGCATGATGTGTAATATATTTCATAGTATTTATGAATTGTGGGTTAGGTTCTACAACAGGCGGATTTTTTTTTTTTGTTGAACTCTGGAACGTCAGAGCTGTAAATTACAGCGCCTGGTAAAATGCGTACGACGCACATTTTTAATAGGTCAAACCAAAACAAAATCTCAAAAAGTCGATGCGCTACAAAAAAGGGAAGATATTTTAAAGTCGGCGTCAAATACTCGTCGAGGGAGCTCTGTTGAGAATTGTCCGTTGACCGTTTTGGTTTTTGTGTTGCAAATCCGAAGGGTCATTGAACGCAACGAAAGTGAATGTCGCGACCATGTAAGGAAGCGATGACGAATTTCGTCAAACGCACCAAATGACATTGGTGTCCTTTCCCGTGTTCCCGACTGAATCTTGGAGTCGAATACAAAGTGCGAAGCGCAGCGTCGGGAGTCCTGCAAAGACGAGAAGAGGGTGGGAGGCAAACTTTTTTTTTTCCCCCTGAAAGTTTGTGTAAGCGTTCGAGGCGGGGTTACTGTAAGCTTGCAGCATGGATTGAGAGTAACAGGACGCCGAGCGATTGCGATGCAGCACCACGCCGAGCTTCCATCCAATTTAAATAAGCTCCCCGCTTCTTCCGTGTGACAAAAAAAATCATCATGTACTCCCCGTACTGCTTGACACAGGTAAACCGCCTCCTCTTGTTCCTCTCGCTTTTCCGTCGTTTTCAACGGGGCACGCCGGCTCTGCTCCGCGCTTGCTTTCTAGATTCTATTTGGCAAAAATGTTGCCTTCTGCTTGAGTCGAACTCCCACAAACTTGGGCTGCAATACTTTCCCTTTTGTCGCGAGGCATTCGTCGTATTTATTTTTTATTTGAGGTGGGAGGGGGGGGGGGGGAGAAAATGGCGCTTATCCCCAAATGTATTTCATACAATAAGAAGGAGGGGAACCGAGCGCCTGGATACGCACGCTCGGTTTTGGGGGGTGAGGGGGGGGAGTTGACATTAGCGGTACTCGCGAGGGAAGCGTGCGTGACCGTGAGCGGGAGAAAGCGTGTGGACGTGTGTGTGTGTGTGTGCGCGCGCGCGCGCGTGCGGACGGGTGTATTCGACATAGCTTTACAGTCGGTCTGCATCCTCTTACTTGGTATGTGGAGTTTTCCTTCAGCTGGGACACTGCTTGTGCTAATTTGCATATTTTGAACATTTGAACGCAACACGTGATCTGACGCGCACTGAATCAAATTCACGATTTTGTCTCGCACTGGAGGTGTGTGAGCGTGTGTGCGGGTGCGGGTGTGTGTGTGTGTGTGTGCGTGTGTGCGTGTGCGTGTAGCTATCTCACGCGGGAAAGGATGTTGTTCGTCAAAGACGACACTTTCATTCAAAATATCGTTTTGTTCACATCTGCGAGGAAGGTTTCCCTCTCTGGTTTGCTTGTCAGTCCCCAAGATTACGCAGAAACCACCAAGCCGAGTTTTATGAGCCTTGAAGGAGTGTGAACCGCCCCCCCCCCCCACAAAAAAGTTGCTCGGTGCATTTGTTTTATATATATATATATACACAATATATATAAAATTTATTTCTTTATTTATTTACACAAGGAGTCTGTGTGTGTGTGTGTGTGTTTGCATGTTAGTTAACCTCCAAGTGACTGTAATGTATTAAACTTTTGACTATTCTTAGCATTCATATTGTTTTTGCACAATTTGCAGACAGACAGTCCACTCCAACATTCCTCGCAGATCTCGCGTCGTTCTTCCACAAAATATTATAGTAGTCATACAGTATATGACTGTTGTCTGTTGTGAAACTGTGGTCCCGGTAAGGACGGGCAATTTTCCCCAGTGTGGGACAAATAAAGGTCATCTTATCTCATCTTATCGTGTGATGTGAAAAGTAAATAAAGAATCCAGAATGGAATCGCATTTTTTCATCTTCTGCTTGGAGTGAACGATTGCGCCCATCCGTCTGCTGTTCTTAGGAGGAATTTAGAAGCCCGGCTTGTTTGTCCCTCGTTGGCGTTGCCTGCGATGTGTTCCTTCCCGATTTTCCCGTGGTGTCATTCAAACAAATGAACTGTTAACTTCTACTTGAGGTGGCAGAATGCGCTCCGCGGCGTCTTTGTCGTGCAGGCGAGCTCATGTCTGCTTTCCACTTGAGAATATTAATTCGACACTTTGTCCTCGCGGCGGTGCCAGAAAACGGAAAGGGGATTTCTCTTTCCAACGTTGATTCCCTTTTAACGTGAATCGTATTCAAGCCGCTTCGCCGCCTTGACTGAGTCAGAGAGGGGAGAGTCTTGGGAGATTGAAAACAGACATGGAACGATTGCACTTTCATACTTATTGCCTATCAAACGTGTGTTCTGAGGATAATTTCCAAATGGCGTATTTATCTCTTGCCCGTATCATGTTATATATTTCAATGGAAATGACAATATTCACACGCATGTTGTTTCTTTAAAAAAAAAAAAAGAGATACTGTATTCACTGTTGCCGGATTCAAAACTAACTACGTGTGATATTCCTTCAAACTATAAATTTGCTGCTTGCACCCCCCCCCCCCCCCCCCCCCCACACACACACACACACACACACTCACCCTCTGAGAATTTCCCTCCAGTACGGTTTGCAAACACATCAGTGCATTTTGACAATTCAGTTGTTGTTAATAATTAAAGAAAAAAATCAAGCTCAGAAGTCAAGCTGCAGTCGTCATCAACAAATGAATGATTAACGATTAACAGAGATGACTGCTTGCTGGACAGCGGGGCACGTGCTGCTTCGCTGTGCTCTGGGAAATTTAAGTGTGTGTGTGTGTGTGTGTGTGAGATTCCTCTCGACAATCTCCTCCTCTGAGCAACCGCGCACGACACGATGGCCTCCATCAAGTACTTTTAATGTGATGCTGCCGTTTCTTTTGCCTTCCCCGTTGAACGTGTGTGACTTTTTTTTTCCCCAAGCTGTCGGCCGGAATGCCGCCGCACGTCGAAATGGCTGCGCAATTTGTAATGCTTGTCATGCTCACGCTGTTTTCACCGCTGCGACATTTTTAACTGATTCCTTCCCTCTGCCCCCCTCTGCCCGCCTGGACGCTGACCCCCTGCTCTCCTCGCCTCTTAACACCCTCTCGACACTAAAGTATTATCCTACTCACCTTCTAAACAATGCCCTAGTGGTAAGTCCTGTCCCTATTCATTCAGCATTCGTCTTTTCTTGCTTTTGTTTTTTAAATATTCTGTTGTTTTTTTCTAATGTCTTTTTGTTTTTTGTGTGTGTGTGCGTGTATGTGTGTGCCTGTGTGTGTGTGTGTGATCATCTCTCGGGACATGCTGACCTGCAGCAGGAATGATCGGCTCATGCACGAAAGCGCTCGCGTTTTGTCCGAATTTGCTTTGGCCAGTCACTTGGTATCGGCGCACGTTGCAATTTCGGCTCATCGGGGTCCAAAACAGGATCAAACCTAAGCGGTCCTCTCACATGGTCCGTAGGGATGGAGTTCATGGCCCTGAAGTCATCTTTGCTCTGTGATACGTACATAAAATATCGCCGTGGAGCACCGGTCAATTTTGGAACGATCGTAAAGGCATTGGATGAGGATGATGATGATGATGATTTGTTGGTATGCGATGGTATTGCATCATACCGGCTCATATTTTGGCGAGACATTATTTCCTTCCTGAAAGCAATATTTTTATAGTCCTGGGTTGTATTGGATGCCGCTCTTAAAATTTCCAATCGAGGCCTTCTTATTTGAAACGTTGAATTCACATCGGACGATTGATGCAAATTCACTTGGAAGGCGATCCTGCGCGGCTTCTCGTTATGTAGCGCGCGCTGTCGCGTATGCACTTGAAATATCGACGGTTGACGTGGAGCGAGAGAGAAGAACTGAGATTACTGTACGGCGCCAGCCTACGGCAAACGCTTGCGCGCTGCTCCAAGAGGAGGCATTGTATTTTTCTTCCATCCCCCGGCAGACGTTATCACCCCTTTTTCGAGAGCAATGTTGTCAAAGAAAACAGCAAAACATTATTCCGAGTGGCCGGCCCGAGAAAGCATGAGAACACATAGCTGTAGTTTCCGATCATTTCAAGGAATATAATCCACATGGTGGACTTCGCAAAAAGATATTTTCACATGTGTCAAATACCCAGCCAGTTGCCGGTTGGACCTGGAAAAGAAGTTAACAGCTCTTGAGTGAATTCAAATGGAGGAAATAAGCCCTTTTTTCGCGCTTCTGAGAATGACTTTTTTTTTTTTAAATTTCTCAAATGTCAGCGGATTCGCTGCCCATTTCACGTTCCCGCTCCAAAAGCACAAGGTGGTTTTTGTTTCAGGTTTTATGGTCACGAATAAAACGCCCGCACATACATACAGAAAACATTTGATGAAATGCCCCCCGAACGCCTTGGCCGCCCGTTTCCAGCTTTGCTTGAAAATCGTCTTCGCGGGAAAATAGCCAATAATTCGCCGCTTGCTTGAGTTCGACCCGAGTCCTCGTACGCACCAAAAGGTTCGCGCCACAGCCTGCACTCGGCCTCCGGCAAAGATCAACGCATTTAAAAGCGACTCTTGCCCGTTGACGCTTCAGATGTGGCGCTCGTCGTGTTGCCGTGTATCCCGAACTCGGAACGTTTGTAAAAAAATGGATTGTATTATTTGTGGCATTAATGAGCTGTTTATGACTCTGTTATTACCCATTGCGACAAGCAGAGATGCCGCAAAGTCATTTTTCGAGGAGTTGGCCGACTCGATTCGGGGAAGCTTAACTCTCCCGCGACGCGGCTCCAGCGGGGAGCGTTATGCCGCTTCATACACGGAAGCGGGAGTTCAGAACAGGTTGCCGTGCAAAATCCATATCGCATGCAATGATTAATTGAATTCCAAATCGTTCCCAAACGAATAGTCCGTCCATTCGTTACGTACACTTCATCGTACGATGAGGGAATCAAACAATGGATGGCTGACATAAATGACCTTATTTTGTACGGGATATTTTGCCGGTTACCATGTAAAAGTTTTCGCGGCGAAGCCCTCGCAACGCCGACTAAACTCTGGTGTGCGCCGTCACGGTTTGAAATAGCGAACGCACCATCCGCGCCATCGCTGGCTAAATTTGAAACAGCCGCGCGCGATGACGTAGCGTTTGCGTATTCGCGTCCGTCCGATAAATGCCCCTTTCGTAAAAGGAGCGTGTCGTTTTTTTACATTTTTTTTTAAATTTATCTCGAGCTGCACACATGGTGAGGCAGAAGAAGTGACTGCGTCTAATTCGGTGTCGGCACAGCTGTCCCGGCGGCCGTGGAGAATGGATTCCTACCGCTATTGCCACGGGAGGCTCCAGCCAAAATGAATGGGAGGAGATCCAGCGTTGTGTGCTTGCGACTGAACGGAGGTAGTCTCGCACCGCCGTCTGTTTGTGTTTGTGTGCGAGCGCACGAGTGAGAGAGAGAGAGATCTTGCACGTGTGTCCCTTCCCCTTTCCTCCCGTCACCTCTGGCTTGGATTAGTTTTTGGCCCAATCCCGGGCGCTGCCCACAGGCCCAGTGAGGTTCTGCGGTCTCGGTGACGTGTTGTGCCGTTGCTATGGCAACAGAACACACACACATACGCGCGAGCGCTAAATGACATAAATGAGCTACCATATACGAGGCACGACGAAATAGTTGGTGTACACAATATGGGAAGAGCGAAAACGGGGAGGGGCGTCAACTCACAAAGCGGCCCTGTACCAGAAAATAGAAATTCTGCGGTGAATATTTGAGCGCTTCGTCATAAGCGAGCCCCAGCCGCCGCCAGTACAGGATGTTCTTTCCTCAGATTTTGAATCATAAATCTAAATAGCAGCGCGGCCGTTATGCGCGTTTTTGGAGCGCCGAGACGTCCGATCCGACGGGGCGACTGAGGACAAGGTGCTGGTGGCGACGCGCACGTGCTGTTTATGAAGGATGGAATCATCCGTGGCTGTGTGAAAGAGGGAGGGGGGGGGGGCTTGGGTACGGGACAACTGCACGTGCTCACATTTCAGTGGGGAAGCCACAAAGGCCCCCCCCCCGTCGTCGAGGGCTTCACTTTGCCTTCCTTCCTGTCTTTCTTTCCTTCTTTTTTTTTTTTTTCTTGCAAGTGTGAGACTGAAGTGGAAGTCATGTGTCATTCTCTCGAGCTCAATTTATTGTCCGAAGCGAAAGCGAGAGTGTAGTTGCTCGTGAGTTGTGCGGAAAAAATTTGGCTCGCTGTGAAAGTGAACACGGAAGCTGGGAGACGACGACGAGCGTGAAAGCTGCCGCGGTCCAACACTGGAAAAGCCGTCTTCATCTTTGGCCGCGTGACCAATGATCATTGACATAAAGGCAGACGATTGGGAATGACAAATGGAAATCACAGTGGAAATGAGAATCATTCCCGAAAAGCACGAAATCGCTTTGCGTCGAATGATTTTCTCTTTGAAATCAAAGTTGATTGGAGTGTCATAAAACCAAGTGGTGGCAACGGCCGTCGTCCCCTTCGCTCTCATTCAAAGGCGTGTAGAAATAATCTTCTTTGGAAAAAAAAAGAAAGAAACAAATTCCATCTCCATCCCAAATTGGAATTTCTCTCTCTTACAAAAACAATTGTACATTCTCGCATGTTTTTATTTTATGTATTGATTTGGTTTATTGTCGAGACGGTAGTAAATATTTTCGGATGTCCTACCGGTCATTATATTTTTTTATCTCCGTTTGTGAACCAGGTCAAAACTAATTTTTATTTAGTTCTAATGTCGCCATTTTGTTTTGTCCTTCGTGGCTAACCGGAGTCGCGACTGAGAAAGTCTTTGGCTAAGGCCGGATTAACATGGCAGATCAACGTTCCAAATTGCAATTTCGTCCTTTTTGGGCATTATTTAACATTTACGAGCCACGCCTATTTGTGTTGACATTTACGGCCCGCAGAAAAACAACCCAAACTTGCCCTCGTTGACTCCGCAAGCATCCAGCCTGTGAACAGCCGCACTGGCTTTGAGAACAAATGCTGACAGTAATTCACCCTCTGCGCTTTCTTCAATCCGTCGCATTTCTGACAAGGTGCACGTCATTGAATTTGAAAGACCCCCCCCCAGGCCCGCAATTGAGACAAAGGTTGGCCTGTGCATTAACGGGCAGCTTGCTGTATTGGCCTGCCGCAGGTTGACAGAAATAGATGGCGGCGTTGTTTCAAATCAATGGCGGCTCATCGAGGTCACTTGAGCCCGGGCAAACGGGCCGCGTTGTCTGGCCCGAAACTCGCCCGCCTGTCTGTCTGACCTAGATCTCCCCGCAACAGCTAAATATACATCCAGTAGACCCCCACATTACAAAGCGTCCAGATTAGTCGGGATGAAATCTGAGCTCAGTTCGCCTCCGACGGTCCGACCGTCGCTGAATTCTCTTCAAACCTTGCCGTGCCTCGTCGTCAAAGTCGGCTCCCGCTCTTCCTCCGCAACGACGCCGTCGTCTCCCGGTTTACCGTCGAGGTCGCCATTTGCAGGCTTTAGAAAGTCAGGCGCCAACATTCTAGTTTTGGAGACACGTCACCAAGTCGGCATTGCGCCGACGTTCAAATGCTCGGCGCGGTACAAATTTTTATTTATATACTGTATATTTGTATATATTTATAATATATAAATATATATATGTTTATAATATATATATATATATATATATATAATATATTTATAATATCTAAATATATAAATGTATATATAATATAATAATTCATATTAATTTTTTATAATTAATATTATTTATTTATTTATTTATTAAATATATATATATATAAAACATAGATTAAATATTTATTTATTTATATATATTTTTAATTCGGACCATGTTATGTTCTTGTCAACTTTTTTGTTCGAATGAGTTGCTTTCCCCTCCCCAAAGCAGCGACAATGCGGTTGGATGACTTTCTGCGCACCTGGCGAAACCCGCACAGGCGGTTGCAATCGTTTTGCGCCTTCGATTGGGGAAGTCGCGGCAGGATGACATCACGCGTTGAGGCCACCCATTAATGTCAAAGCGTTCATCGTCTTTTCAGCGCTTCTTTGACTCCCAAGTTGAAGTTGAGGTTGGCGAAAGAGGCATTGATTGGCTCGCTGATTGCGTTTGGACTTTGCGGAAGTTTTTCCCGCGCGTCCCGCATGACCTCATGCGTCCGTTCCAAAAGGCGGCCCGGGGGCGCGCGGCGCCGCACGTGCAGGCCTTTGAATGCGCGCCGCACGCGCTTGGTATCACGTGACCTTGACAGCTTTTGAGTTGACGTTCGCTCGGCTCTTCGGCGTTTGCTTCTCTTTCATCCCGAGCCGTGAGAGCCAAACGCGGCGGACTCTCCAAGGAAGGCATTTATTGGGTTAATGTACGAAGGGAAAATCTTTTCCCGTCTTGGGGGCGGGCGGAGGAACGTTGACGCTCGGAGGCTTATGAACCCGCAAGTCAAACAGTAATGAAAACAGTTGTGACCTGATTTGGAGAGCTGGGAAACGAGACGTAAAGGGAAGGCAAAAAAAAAAAAAAAAAAAAAGGGAGGGCAAAGAATCACGCGCACCACCGTCGCTTTTTCGGCCTTTCTCTCCATGTCACCTCGGCTCCGTGTCGGCGTAAAGACGAGCTGTCACCCCAGGGAGCGAAGCGCTCGCGCCGGCTCTTTGGAGCAGGAAGCTGGCATCGGGCCAAGGGTGGAAAATCGATACCGCGTTGCGTAATACAAAATATCTTCTCACCTCAGGTGAACTCGGAGGAGACCCGGGCAGCTGCGAGCAAACGCAAGGTCCAGAAGGGACCTTTTGCAGCGTTCAATCATGCCCGTCCGTGCCTGCGGAAGTTTGTTGGGCATTTGCATTGTTGCTTTTAGGGTTCTCGCGACTCGCCGAATCGGCCCTCGTTTTGTTTCTTTGAAGGATCGGAGTCGCGCGGAGGAGGCCGAGCGGGGCTCGGGGTTGCGCGCGGCCCGCCCGCTCCCTTTGGCTGCGGCGGCCGTTCACGACCGTCGCGCTCCGACCCCGCTTCACAAAAGAAAGCGTTGAGGCCCAAAGAAAAAGCTCAGTGGAAACTTGTATCGAGCGATGGAAATTTGGCAGCAGCGCCGAGATTGAAAACCAAGATTGATCGGATTTATCTCTATCTCGAGAGTCTTTGCTTCGATCATTCATTACAGTCAATGGATTTTGCTTCACTTCCCGCCGTCGGCTACCGACCGTTCTTATTTATGGACGCGGGAACTTCCAAAGTCGAGCGTCCCGGAATTTGAGCTTCGGCCAAAGCGACTCTGCCGTTGCTCTTGTCACAGTGAGGTGAAGAGTCGTCGTGCGCCAAAGTCACGCTCGTCATCGGCGGGTCTTGCGAGACCTCGGCCCAGAGAAACTTGCCAGTACTTGGGGCTAGTCTTGATACCATGGCAAAACGCACGGCCTCCGGGCCGTAGTTTGGACACCGCCGCATTAAACACGAGTGAGACCGATTCCTTTTTGGGGGGGGGATTTTTGTTCGTTTGTTTTGGGCCGTTGACTGAACACATTTGGGTTTCCCATCAAAAGAGAACTTGGAAGGAGCGATCGGCCGTTCAGCTTTCATTTCCATTTTCCGTATTTATCATCGGAGCCGCCACTGAGATGAAATAGCCTTTTGTTTCAAAGACACCGATTTTCCATGTGAGCAAAAGAATTGGAACAGCTGACTGGCAGGTGCTTTTGACGTCAAGAATTCAAACAATAAATGGCACCAAATGCGGGTGCTCGGTATCACCATTGATTGATTGATTTTCTTTGTCTTAAATGGTGTGACAATCTTGATAACCGGGGAGCTTTTTGAGCAAAGAAGCAGCAGTTTTGAAGACGAGAATAGATGGAATATCAATCAATCAATCATTGCACAAACCTTGGCCAGAGCCAATCAGAACATTCATTCATCTTCCGTACCGCTTGATCCTCACGAGGGTCGCGGGGGGTGCTGGAGCCTATCCCAGCTGACTCCGGGCAGTAGGCGGGGGACACCCTGAATCGGTTGCCAGCCAATCGCAGGGCACACAGAGACGAACAACCATCCGCGCTCACACTCACGCCTAGGGACAATTTAGAGTGTTCAAACAGCCTGCCACGCACGTTTTTGGAATGTGGGAGGAAACCGGAGCACCCGGGGAAAACCCAGGCAGGCCCGGGGAGAACATGCAAACTCCACACAGGGAGGCCGGAGCTGGAATCGAACCCGGTACCTCTGCACTGTGAAGCCGACGTGCTAACCACTGGACTACCGGGCCGCCCCCAATCAGACCATTTACCGAAAAAAAAAAAAAAAAATCCCCGGTGAAAATGGAATCCCGCGACAAATACATTGATTCACTTCACGCTATGTCATGTAGATTCGATCAACTGGGAAGTCAACCGGTGTGGATTTTCGGGGGGGGGTTCCCAATTCTGAGAATAATATTCCTATTCGACGCGCAAACGGAGGAAAAATGCGCGGCCGCGCGGTTGGCGGTCCAACGAAGGTCGGGTGACGCCGCCGTCAGTCGCCTCCACCGCCACATCTTGAGATAAAATCCGAAAGTGGGCTCATTATGGTCATCATGTGGAATAAGCGCAATCATCATCATCATCCGGCACCTGCGGATGGAGGGTTGTCCGTCGCACGTGCGCATATGTAAGCCGCTCGTCCATTTGGGCTTTCGGCTTGTTTTTCCGCCCCTTTCAATGCCCACACCTGAATAAAACTATTTGGAAGGAAGGAAAAGTTAAGAGTCACGCGGGAACCACAAATTGGCCGTATATTGCAGCCAGATTTTGGAGATTTACGATGAAAGTGAATCGAGGGACGTGTGGGCGGGAATTCAAAGGTGCATGTTTTTTTAATACTTGGAGGAGCTGAAGGCCTTGAGAATGGAGTGGAAAAACGAAGCTTAAAAAAAACAAAAAACGGCTGTCTTATTTGCTATGCTCGGGGAAAAGAGATTGGCGGGAAGAAGGGAGGCGCACTCGTTTCCGTAATCAAATTAGACAGGGGGGGGGCCGCTCTTTATCTCTTTTTGTGTTTGTTTCTTGCCGCACAAGTAGTGTGATTTACTCTCGATCAATCGGCGTAGGACGTGTCTCGACGCATTTCCAAAGTATCTAAAACCGGCGAGACTTCAATTTCCACCAGTCACACAAAAGAAACCGGCGTGCTGCATGCGGGCCGCACGCAATGATACCTGACACTGTTGGACTACGGTTGACATTTCAGAGGACACACAAGTACCGAAGCTTTTGCTGCGAAAAAAAGAATACAGAATAAAGTCGCCATATTTTGGCCTCTTTAACAAGGGGGGAGCAACCGGCCCCAAAAATATCCCTGCCTTTTTGTTTGCGCGTCTGGATGTGTGCGTCTCTCGCTCTGCAGAAGCCGTTTGGCATTTTTGGTTGCGAGGGACGCATGTTGCTGGTGGGACTTTGGCCCGCACAATCCCTCCTCTGTTAAAACAATGCGGCGGTTGTCCTCCGTAACCTAATTACTCCCTCCGGGGGGAGAAAGGCAACAGCGGCAAATCCCATCGTTAGGGAGCTCTGATCTTGAGCCCTTCTGCAAGAAAAGGCCCCATTCAATTCGTGCGCCTCGGCACACGTTTGATATTTTTTCCGGACGTGCAATTTCACCGGCGCAGATGTTCAATACGCTCTCGAGCGGAGTCAGATTCTTCTTTCGCCGTCTCTGATTATTGCTTCTGATGTCATCGTGAAGTTTCTCAAATTTTTGGGTAACATTGGAAGACTTGCAGTGAGATGAGTGCAATGAGTGATTATGCTGGCGGAAGTGGCCAAAATTCCATTTTCTCTTCATTTATTGTCTTGCTCCATATAAAAAAAAAAAAAAAATGTGGATCCTGAAACAATCTTGTTGAAATCGCCAGTAGGGCTGTCCCAATACGAATTTTTTTTTTTCATTTCCGAGAAGATTCCGATATTGCCAGCCGAGTACTGCCTGATACCGATATGGTCCAATACATGCGTTGAAATTATTGGTAATAAATAAAATAAATTTAAAAAATAAAATAAAATAAAATTTGACGTGAACAGACATCACAAAATACTACAGCTTTAAAAAAAAAAAAAAAGAAGGTAAATGTGTTAGCGACGACGTTCTTTCTTTCTTTCAATTTTCTTGGCCTATTCCTTTCATTTGATTTCCCAGGGCTCGTGCAGACACATGCAACCACACCTCTGTTAAATATTTGCCCCCGGTTGGTGTTTTGTATCCCCGCGGAGGGAAGGGCGACCAGGCGAAGGCCTACGGGCTTCCCTTTTGGCTTCCCGCTTCAGTCAAGATTCACACAGGCGACAGGCGAGATGCTTCCCGGGTTGAACGAACGACCGCCCGCCCGGCGCTTTCGAGTCGCCTCCGATAGAACGGCGCCTTCGGAGAGGAGGGCCGTGCGGCGCAGACGCGGAGGGTTAGCGAGTGAGAGAGGCATTTGCATAAAGAGCAGGGCAACGTGCCCGGCGGCGGACGAGGCTGGCGTCGCGCCTTTCAGACCGGCACAGAGGAAAGACAGAAAAAGAGGGGGTGTCGTCAATAGTGCCTCCCTTGTTCGGAGAGAGGGAGGGTCCCTCGTTGCTGGCGGGAACGCAGGCTAAATCTCGAGTTGGATTGCGTGCGGGATCGTCCCTCGATTTGTCTGATTGCAAAGCGCTCGACGCCGCCTCGGTCGCGGGCTTTTATTCAGGCGAGAGAGATTTTCTATCTCTCGCCTCGGCGTGTGTGCGATTGCGGTTTTGCGTGCGTCTCTGCGTTTACGGTCGATCGGCGCACCGGGCATCGCCGAGAGAACTTCCGAGTCTGTCTGCCTGCCGCATCCGGTCTGCTCCCCGGCGTCTTGATGAGGTTCGCAAAATAATTCCAAGGTCTCTTTCAACCGTTGACAAGTTGCACAGGGAGGGGGGGGGGGGGGCCTACGGAGAAATGCCGAGCTCGGGACGAGCGCGCAGAGGCGGCCGACTCGAGATCCTCTGAATGCAGGGCCCGCGCAGATGTTACGCTCGTAACCGAGACTCTTGGGTCTGGTCGGACTTGACGGTTGCCCCGAGGTTGGTCGGCAATGCATGTACCGTGCACGATTCGAACGCAAACGCAAACGCAAGCGATCCATCTTGCGATAGACATCAGATTCATTTGACATAAATGTCTCGGTTTTATGGGACACATCAATTTGTCAGTTTTATTGATCGACTCCCATTGGACTTTTCATGAAACGACCACCGTACGCACGTGGACGGCACCTCGTAAGCACGCCAACGAACTTAGCCGCCTTCGAAATAAATAAAATATTCACGTAGGAAAATCATTTAAAAATTCCGAGCCACGGAAATAAGCATTTTTTTTTTCAAAACCGCAGTTTTTGCGGTTAGAAAATGACATCGTACTACATTGTGACGTTGATTTGAATTCGATTAATTGTTCCGCCCTACCGCAAACTCATTCCAACCTCGATTTATGCTTCTGTGGCTGCCTCAATGCACACTTGAGCAACTTCTTCCTCTCGTCATACTTAATAAATCACTTGAAAGTAACCCAAAACGGATTTGATGACTCTTGGATGACACAAAATACGAGATTCAGCAACGGTGGCTTTTAGTGGCTTAAGTAGTTTTAAGTTTTTAAGGGGTCACGGTCGGGACGAGAAACTGCCGAATGTACAGTTACAAACTTTTAATGAGGAAAAGCATTTCCAACGTTAAAGCTGTACTTAAGAGTGGGGGGGGGGGGGGAAGCCCAATAGCAAGAGCGAGCGCTAAGTATCCATCAACGCGATGGAAAAAGAAGGTGTAATGTCTTTTCGTCGTGCTAATAGGGCGTTAATGCTCGCTCGTAAATCAGTCAAACGCGGCGCACCTCCAGAGTGCGGAAAGGTGGAGACAACGCCGCCGCCTTGCTCATTTAAAAAGGCTCAAGTGGGCTTTTTCCACACGTCGCACGATCCGGATGAAGCTTGAGCTATGGGCGAGAGTGGGTGCACTCTCCTTCTGAAACGGCGCGGGTGACGTTGGCATTCGCAAAAAGCGAAGGGCGCTTCCTTCCGAAGCAAGTTGACACTCGGCACGGATGTCAAAACCAAGGCCTGGGGGTGGGGGGGGGGGGGCAGATCCGGCCCTCCGTGTCTTTTTACGTGCCCCGCGAAAGCAAATCGCGTGTGTCAACTTCCAACTTGCTAAAATCCGTCGCGAAACGTCCGATTGTCACGTGTAAGAAATAACGTTGGCGTTGCGCAATCATTTTGTGACCCCCCGTTTACGCTGGCCTCCGACAAAAAAAAAAAAAAAGAAAGTTTGCCACCCCTGTAGTAAAAGCTACCAATAAATAGAGACACAAGCTTCTGACACTTAAGCGTTTATTAAAACGTTTGTTCAGAAGGGGACATTGGAATAAATAATCAGAACGATCAATCCTTTCTTTGTTGCAGGTCAGCCGCAATGTGTTTAGCGATTGCACAGCTGCTTTTCCGCGGAGTAGAAAATGAACGTCCGCTGACGGCCAAATGCTTGCTAAAAGCTGGCTGTGGCTTTGGAAGTTTGTCACATGTAACAGCCACTTTGGCAGGATTCGTATTTGGATCTTTTCATTCACAGCCAGGAGTATCCCCCCCCACCCCCCTCCCCAATTCACAAGCGTTATATTTAAATGTCAAATGTTAGCACAACACATCACATTTGCGTAGTGGCGGCCGAGAGAGCGGCGGTCTGTCGGCCGGCGCGCTGAGAAAACGGTCATGGCTGTCGTTGAGTGACGCCCAGTCGGCAATGCGCGGCCATGCGGGCACAAGCCATCGCCCGGGCAGCTTACCCGGACGCTCTCTGGATCATAGAAACGAGATTCAGACAAGCACGAAGATGGCAAGCCTCGGTTTTGATCAACCCCGCGAGACAAGTAGGACAGCGGCGCGTCCTCATCCGTTTTCTAACGTTTTGACCAAAATTCCGTGTTTTTTATGAGCGTTGGCGCTCATCCGTCGTGCCCGAGGAACTGCCTCGCGAGGCTATCGGAATGCAAATGTGGATAGCGAGCCGCACCCTCCCTCCACAAACCAAGCAGGTACTCCATAGACACACATTGTCATTCTTCACAGAAGGAAGAGCCCCCCCCCGCCCCCCCCCCCCCCAAAAAAAAGAAAAAGGCATTCATTGATTTGGTTGATGTTCACTGTTGATGTTCACTTCATTACAACTGTAAGTCTGGGTTGAAGTCGTACGTCGCTGACTTCGCCCTGCGACGCGCAACCTGCCGCAAAAATGCCACACTGGGCTTGATGGAGAAGGAAGTAGGACAAAGTAGGAATGTGAGATCCAGAGCTTTCGGCGAGGCCTCTCTGTCGGAGCGGAATGCGCCGCGCGCGCTTCTTCCTCCGTCGGTGGGACCGCGGACCACCCCGTGGCAAAGTTAACATGCAGACAACCGCAAATCGCTTGCAGATTTTTCACACGTAGCAAGGTGCGGCTTTTCTGAACTCGGATGAGTACGAGCCATTCAGGATGTAAATGCCTAACTTGCTTGCCACAGCAACAAAGAGCGCGGCTTGTTCTGGCCTACTTCCCCCCCCCCCCAATTTGAAAATGGAATCACGTGATGACTAACCAGAGTAGTAGTAGCGGTGGTGGTGGTGGTGGTAAAGCCGGCCGTAAATACGCAGGACTTGATGCACAAGAAAACCAGTAAAAAAAACAAACAAGTGAATAGTTTGTGGAAATGTGCACCAGCTGCGCATCTCCACTCCATCCCGGTCTCCTCTGCCACCTTATTTTCTTTTCACGGTTTGCCGTCGGCTGAGCTCAGGCTAAGGGGATGCCGTGTCATGCCTTGTCCACGGTCGGGGACACTCAGTTGAGGGTGGGGGGGGGATGGCAGAGCCATACCAGCGCCACGCCTCGCGAATGAAGGGCCAGGCGTCTGCTGGGCCCTCTGCTCATGCGGGCTGCCTTTTAATTGGTCTAATGAGATGCAGCGCCACCTCAGTGCCGGTCAGATGATACAGGAAGAGACAAAGCGGGGCGTCGAGACCTGAAGTGAGGCATTATGGGCTGCAAGATTGATTTTTTAATTTTTTTTAAACTGTCTTACAGTTGCCTGATCAAATAAAACCAGGATGACAGAGAAAATTGCTCTGAATTGATCTGAAAATTCTAAAATGGTTCAATATAACGTCAAGGTTAGAATAGAAAAAGCACACTTGAAATAAATAAACACCCCCCCCCCTCAAAAAAAGAGGAATTTCTGAAAGCATTTATTTGGGTCTGCTTTAGTATTTGGCACACGTTATTTGTAAACATTTTTGTTGTTGTTGAACGAATGGCATGCTCTTAACCTCCTGACTACCAGTAGTTCAAATTTGTCCTCTGTAGAGGACATTTGTGAACCTAAATATCTCCCACCCAGTGCCTCCAATCGCATGAACTCCTGAGTTGCAGTTACTCTAAAGAGGACAGTCAGTGCTTTCCAATGATACCAAATTTGTAGGGGTTAGAAAAAGTAAGAAAATGGCTTCCCTCAGTGCAAGCACTTTTTATGGGAAGGGGAAAAGTAATACTTTTTATCAAACACATTTTGTCTTGAAATGCTGTTGGCATTTTAATTATAAGACTCCTATGAACACGTTAAAGTGTTGTTTGAGTTGTTTTAAGTGTATTTGAGCCTGCTTAAAAAATAGTGGGATTTCAAAAATCTCTTTTGGAGTAGTCCAATTACTTCACATTGATTGGGGAATTTCAAAATAAATGTGATTGGGCAACATTTTTTTTCCTGGTAGTCAGGAGGTTAAGAGGGGTTTTTTTCAACAATAATATGAACATATTTTGATTACAGTCTTTCCGTATTATACTCGTGAAAAATGCAATCATGTCATTTATTTGCGGAGGATGTCCCCTTCATATTTCACTTTGTCTGAAAAAAAAAAGACACATTAATTTGCGAACAATGCAAAACATTGTGCGACAGATTCGAACGATGTAATTCAACGAGAAGGTGACTGCGATGAAATCTACAAACGCAGTCGGACCTTTTTTTTTTTCTTCACAGCGAAAGAGTTAATCCCGAATTGGCACCCTTGTCTCGGTCAGACGTGCAGTGAATTTCAAATAAAAGAAGAAAAAGGGGCGAAAAAAGAAAAGAAATCACCTCGCGTCTGGAATGAAATTCGCGGACGCTTTGAATCCACCAAATATGAATTTTCTGACGAATGTAACAAAATGTGTGTTGGACGTAACATACGGCGTAGCAATCCATCCGCAGCAAATGCAGATATGTATTTTTATTTCAGTTTGAGACGCAGCGGTTTTGGAAAAGGAGGGCTCTCGGCTGCTCTTGGCAAACGCAGCACGGCGAGCGAGCGTCGGAAAGTGAAAGCTCGATTCATTGGCATTGCCGGGGCGTCGCGACGAGCTGACTGACAACGCTTCCGTGTCGTTGCACAAATGGATCGCTTGCAAAAACGGTGGGTCTCGGAAAAAAAAAAGAAAAATCGATGATGAGCTGTCAAAAAAAAAAAAATCGGTATTGTGTCCCCGTTCGCATAGATGGCGAATGTTTTTTTTTTTTGGGTGGTAGTGGGCCCGGACTATTTCGACTCACACCCGCAGCTGCAATGAGTGCAAATTGATTTCATGACTTTTACGTTTTGAGTGTTTATTTGTTTTGTTTTTTGTGTTTGTGTGTGTGAAATGAACGCGAAGCAAAACCGGAAGTAAGTCGTGTATGAGATCAAAATAAGCAGTCGCGTTATTTTAGTTCAAGAAAAGAAAAAGATCATGGTGGAAAATCACTTTGCGAAATTAAATCTTCAATCCCATTGCGTTTGGCCGAATGTAATTCCCAGGTAAAGACATTGACCTCAAGTCACCTTGCATGTGTTGTTTCTATTGCAGCCGATTGAGTGAATCTCCCCTTTTTAAGTAAGGGGGGGGGGGCTAAATGAAAAGCAGGCACGCCGATCTCCTGCTCACCCACGGAGGGTTCCGCTTTGTCTTTTTCCTCCCACGAGAATTGGCAGTTTAAGATTTGTACTTGGTTGGTGTTTTCAGGCAACTCGTATAACGAAGGAGACTGACTGCAACCCCCTCAAAGTCAAATTTATATGACATTTGAATGGTGGGGTATTTGCATGTTGGCAGGGTCGCCCGGAAAGCCGTCATTTAAGAAGTGTCAGTTTATCGCATGGCGATGAGTTCCTGGATTTTTGTACCGTCCAAAAAAAAAAAAAAGAAAGAAAGAAAAATATAAATTTGACTCTGAGGTCACGCCACACGCATTTACACAGAAACAAGCACAATGAGACTTGTGAATGAATCCCTTTTCCTGCATTGGCTTCTATTGTTGTTTTGTCTAATTTGGTATCAAGTCATCTGAGACTGAAGCCCAAGCCGAGTGAGGATGAATGTGGAGGAGGTGTGATGAGTGAGAGTCGGTCAGTTCTCCGCCAGGCCCGTGTCGCCTCTGTGGCCCCGTGATGACGCTCGATCGGGTCTTCTGCTGTTTGGAATTGGAAGAGGCAAGCTTTTAATCGTGGGACAATGGCTCGCATTGTGCATGCGCGTGTCGATAAGTTCCTGTGTTTGCTTCGTGTGCATTTTCATTGATTAGATTAGAATTTCAAGATTGATGCAAGTCACAGCATGTGACCTCAGTGGGGATTTTATTTTATTTTTATTTTTTTTGCAAGAGTTGGTAGAGTCTAATGAAAATGAATCACAGCGGTTTGAGACATTTTGACATCAACAGGAAACCATTTGTAACATCAGATGGTTTTTTCCCCCCCCCCATAATTATTGGCTCCAGCAGTCTGTTGACCATTTTTTTTGGTTTGTTTGTGTCTTTGCAGTGGACAGGAAAACATGGCAGCTCTTGAAAGATGAAGCATATATGTCGTGTGTGTGTGTGTGTGTGATTTTCCTCATCTATGAGGAGGTTTGAAGGAGTCGCTGTCCGCAGTGCAGGTGCAACTTGCCGGGCGATGAGGCAATATGGCAGCCGGCGCCGCTTGCAGAATGGTTTTTCCCAAAATTGTCATGGGACTTTGGAAGGATGTGTGTTATTTTAGGATTCAGAGGCGGCACATCACACTCTGCTGAGCATTTACCTCGTGCGGAAACAGCTGAGGCAATTTTCTTTTTGCCTCCCTTGTTGCCTTTCTCTCACAAATCTGTGACCGTTTCTGCATTTTAGCGCACCCCCCCCCCCACCACCCGACTATTGGTGCCTTGAAATCATTTCGCCGTTCATGCGTATGCGCCTGGTGTGCGCACAGTCAGAGTCGGCTCGGTTTGCCCCCCCCCCCTCTTTGTTTGCTGTGGTAAACCCACGAGCAGCTGCGGGTGGTGCTGGTCTGGAGGGATTCTGAAGCTGTGCGTCCGTCTCCGTGCCATCCTCTGCCAAGGTGGCATTATGCAAGGCGGGTGGGGGGGGGGGGCGCGATGGCAGCCATACTAAAGATGGAGGCAGGCTAAGGGCTGCGGGGGGGGGGGGGGGTTGGTGCAGGGGAAGACTTACTCCCCTGAACTTTGTCTCTGTGTCAGAGTGGAACTTGTCGATTTGGCAAATTGCTCGACGTTGGACAAGGCTGCATACTCTCTGGCAGCCCCCCCCGCCCCCCGCCCCTTCTCTCCATCTCATTGCCACCCTCCCTCCTTCTCTCCCACCGCCGCGCTCTCCCTCTGTCTCTCTTCCCTCCCTTTCAGCTCTCGAAGCAAAGGCATTGGCTGAGCTGCGGGCGCGGCGTTGCCAAATAGGTGGGCCTTATTGGCGCTGGCAAAGGCTCAAGCGATGGTTGGGGAAAGAGCGCGGCGACGACGAGAGACGGCGAGCGGGAAAACGCAAAGAGAAAGAAAGAGAAAAGGGGAAAAAAGAAGCGGCACTCGGCTTTGCCAGCGGTCGTATGCGCTCGTCCAACATTGATTCGACTCTCCTTCCCCCCCTCCTCCACCCCAGTCTGTGCTCTGCTCTCCCTGCCCCCCCCCCCCCCCTCCGCCTCTCTGTGTATGTATGTGTATGTGAGTCTTGCACCGGGCCCAGGGATCAGAACAGACACCACTTCCAATGACTTCTTGCCAAGGATTTTTTTCCAAGGTTTTTTTTTTTTGGGGGGGGGGGGAAGCACAACGGAATGTTGAATTTTTAAGTGCATCATCTCTGTTTTTTTTAAATTTTTTTTATTCTTTTTAATCCCCACGGTGCATTACTGTCAATAATTCTATTTTGCTGGACACTTTTTTTTCATTCTCCGCTTTTTTGCCGAATGACCTCCTGGCCAAGTTCCTATTCCAGCGAAACCTGAACTTTTTCCTCTCTTTGATTTTGTTTTTTCTTAAAAAAAAAAATCCAACCCGCTTCTTTGAGTGAGCAGTTTATTCTGCTAATTATTTTTGACATTCCCTCCTTTTTTTTTTTTCTCTTGCCATTAATTCTCCACTCTTTGCCAAAGCAGCACTTGCTTTACATCGGGGACCGCAGGAGGAAAAAAAACAAACAAAAAAAACTGTTGCGGCAGATTTTTTTTCCTCTCCACTTTTAACGCTGTGCCAAATTTATGATGCGAGTGCAAAATGGTAACTACCAGGCCGTCTGTCTTCTTTTAGCCGCGTGGTATTCTGTGACAATTTCTGTCCGCTTTCAGTTTGTTGTGGAAATGCGAGTCTGCTCGGAGCTCCTTTGCATGATAGCGGCGACAGCGAATGCCATGGCTGATCTTTTAGCAGCACATTTCAACGGTGTTCTCGCGGCGGCAAAACTTGGCGGCGGTGAGCGAGCGCCGCGTGGCCACCCTGGCACGGGAACGCCGTGGCGAGATCTGGGCTTTGTTGCCCAGAGATATGTAGTCAAGGTATTACGGGCGAACGGAATAACTTCTCTTTTTCTGCGCAAACTGGCACCGGCTCACATTTTCCCGATTTTGAAGTGACTCGTTTTGTATTTGCGTCTTTATTGTTTATTTGTGTCAAAGGAGATGATTTTTTTTTCCCATTGAAAATAATGAGCGTTTTTATTTTTGCTTCCATTCTTTGAGAGTGTTTGATTGGAAATGAAATGGTCTTCATGCATTTGCACGCTTCTTTGTTTCAATTTTGTACGCGTCGGTTCGAGCACGCTTTGTTTGAAAACGGCACGCGAGGAAACCCCTCTGCCTCTCTCTTTCCCCAGGATGAATTTCATCCCTTCATCGAGGCCCTCCTCCCCCACGTGCGCGCCTTCTCGTACACCTGGTTCAACCTGCAGGCCCGCAAGCGCAAGTACTTCAAGAAGCACGAGAAGAGGATGACCAAGGACGAGGAGCGCGCGGTGAAGGACGAGCTGCTGGGAGAGAAGCCCGAGATCAAGCAGAAGTGGGCCTCGCGCCTGCTGGCCAAGCTCCGCAAGGACATCCGGCCCGAGTTCCGCGAGGACTTTGTGCTCACCATCACCGGGAAGAAGCCGCCCTGCTGCGTGCTGTCCAATCCCGACCAGAAAGGAAAGATCCGCCGCATCGACTGCCTCCGCCAGGCCGACAAGGTGTGGAGGCTGGACCTGGTGATGGTCATCCTGTTCAAGGGCAGCCCGCTGGAGAGCACCGACGGGGAGCGGCTGGTCAAGTCGCCCCAGTGCTCCAACCACGGCTTGTGCGTCCAGCCGCACCACATTGGAGTGACGGTCAAAGAGCTGGACCTCTACCTGGCCTACTTCGTGCACACGCCAGGTACGTGCCGCCGACCGAGTCGGGTCGTCTTCGACGCGTACCTGAGATTGACGCGCGTTTCCGCTTCGAAGAGATTCCGGGACATGAACAGCGAGGATTAAAAGCGCCGTTTACCAAGGGATGTGTTTGCGTCACTACATTTGTCGGAGTGTTTGCGCGCAAATTTGTCTAAATCCAAACGTGCGCGTTCGGCGGCGCCATCTGTAAACATGAGCATCTGCAGACCTGTTTATCTGCGCGCGCATGGCTGAATTGCCGTGCCCGCGCGCGGCACGAGGACATGGCTCTAGAATCCATGGGACTGCTTTGATGAGATTGGTGTGTATCGGTAGCAGTGCGCCGTGCGTGGCTTCTTTATTTTTTGTGTGTGTGTGTGGGGGGGGGGGCGTGACAGCTGGCTCCATCCCAGGTAGTTTCAGAGACGGGGAGAGTCCGCCTGTCTGCATCCTCGGACTGAATGAAGCCAGCTCAGCTTTCTTTTCCTCTATCAGCCAACACACACGCAGCACACTTCTCCTTCGGATGCCCAAACCAGACTCCGACATTGATCGTTGCATTTCGATCGTGCAAGCAAGTTGAGACTTGATTTTGTTGGTGAGGCTTCGCTTTGGTGTTGGAGTGAGCAAGTTGGAGTTCATTCAGGGGAGGGATCTGCAGCAATTCCACTGTGAGGAAAATGAATCGGCGCGATGCAATTCCTCCTATTTACTCGTCGATGTTGCCGCTGAACTCATGCTACAAATAAATACCTGATCCAAAATCATGAATGAGTTACCGATGTAGAAATTGGTGAAAATGTAAGCATTGCTCGTACACCCCCCCCCCCCCCCCCACATCTAAAAAAGGCGAAAATCTCGCTAAATAAATGAAAAAGCAATATCTGGCTCATGAAAATGCCAGCCGGGTGGCGCTTGCATTTGTCTCGAGACATGCAGCTCAAACCACAATCCAAACTATCATGAGCGATATTTTGAATGGAATAAGGAATCGATTGTGCTCCCTTTATGGATGCTTGTTAAAATAAACTCAATCATGCATTGCAGCAAATCTGGATTTGATGCGCACGTTTGGTCTCCTATTTAAAACGTGTGCGACATTTGTGCAAATTGTATCCGCTCTCCCTCTCACACACGCGCGCTCAGGCCCACTCTGCCCTTTTCTTCTCATCGCAGTTTGATCGCGCGCCGACCGGCCTCCAGTTACCGGGCCTTCCTTCCTTCTTCTTGGCAGGGAGGTGCGGCCTTCCTCTGTGAGCGAGAGCCCCATGCCGGGCTCTTTTCAGCCCAATGTGTAACGCCGCTTGAGTTTGCCGGGCCCCCGCGAGCGCCTCTTCCCGCGGCTCCGATTAGCTCCCGGCGCGGCCCGGCGCCCCTCCGAGTAAAAGCCTTTTCTTTACCCGTCTGCCAGAATCCAGCAGCCAGTCGGAAGGCGCTCGCTCGCGCGTGCCGCAATTGAGTTGGTCTCGCGCCAGCGCGAAATGTACTTCGTAGGTATCTGGTTGGATAAAGAGCTCGGCGGCTCGTCCTCGGCGCTTTTTTTTTCGGAAGAACTATTTTGCCCTGCCCTTGTTTGAGCAAGCCGCAACGTGTCGGCATCCTCTCCCGACCTGCTTTTCCACAAGCGCCGGCTGCTGCGTTGGCACCTTGCGCCGACGACGACGGCGGAAAGGGACTCAAATAATCAACCGCCACTTTTCTTTGATTTTGTGCGGCGCGGTGATACCGGAGTCGACGGCAGACCGATGAAACCTGCGGCCATTTTAACCTTTGCTGCGGCAGTTGAAGGCTTTTATTCTCAGCCCCTCCTCCCGGGGTGTCTTTACGGAAGCATCCGTCTCACCCCCCCCCCCCCCCCCCCGCCCTCCCCCAGCACATGCCGAAAGTGTTTGGGCACTCTTGTCCTACTGATGTCACTGTCGCCAGCTGCAGGGGGGGGGCTCTGCTTTCAAGTGGGATGATTGACAGGACAGCAGATGCTCCCTCGGTCGAAGCCCTCATCTGTGGCCGCTTCTCTGCTGGACACCGTGTGTCTGCTTCTTCTTCTTCTTTTTGTTGTTGTTGTTGTTGTTGCAAATGTCAAGACTCCTGCTCTCCAAGCTAGGACGTTACACCCCGCGTGACGGGACACATGAAAGTAGCTTCAGCATTTGGATCGGCACTTGTGCGCCGCAGCTGCAACCTTAGACGAGCAAAGAGGCTCCTCCGCTCTTCGGATGAATACAGATATTGTCAGCCACTAATGATTTCTTTTCTTCTGATTTATTTTGCATCTGAAGGCGATAAAAAGAAAGAGAGAGAATAGTTCTGCCATGTGTGAAGCGTAGGACATGAGGAGGGGCGGAGCTTTGGGGGAGGCAGGCTGAGCTTTTTCTTTGAACGCGGTGATGGAAACCAACGTTTGGCTCAACATTCGGACTCCGCTTTGGCCCCGCTTCCATCCGGAGGCTCAGATCAGGTCGTGTTCTCCGCGCAAAGCGTTCCGTATTTGTCATTCTTACTCATCCGCAGAGTTCCAGCATTAGTCGCGTTTAGAGTCCGAGCGCCTCTCGCGTGACTTTCATGACTTGTGCCGTTATGATAAAAAGATGTTGCGGGGAGCCGGCGCCGCTTCCACCGAGGAGGTGGCGTCTTTGCATCCCGAAAGCCACGCCGGGAGTGTGCGCATGCCCGCATGTGTTCACCACCTCCCCAGGTGTTGGTTTCATATCGCCGTGGATGTTGTCAGGACATTTTTCGCAGCGCGGCAAATGGCCCAGAGATGATCCTTGACTGCATAAAGATTGAGACACAAAACACTTTCACCTCAGCGTGAACGGTGAAACCTTCCTTTGCACGTATGCTGAGCCCAAAAACTAGATGAGGTTGTGCTGCCAATATTCAGGCACGGTTGTGTGTTCAGGGCGCACACGGAGATGTGAAGAGTGTTGGCGCCTTTGGGGCCAATATTCAGCCCCGATGTGTGTGTGTGTGTGGGGGGGGGGGGGGCATGGCTCGTCAGGCACCATCAATGGGGTTGCAGAGGGAGGATGGCAGAAAAGAGCGGCATGTGCGCTGGATGAGGAGGCCGTGCTCAACACATTCTTGCGTCCACCCCCCCCGAATAAATCTTTGGAAAAAGGGGGCTCGTTCCACGTGTGCCCGCTCGCGCGGTCCGATCTTCTGAGCAGTTCTTTTTTTTTTGCACCCTTCTCCCAACATTCCATTCCAATCGAGCGCCGGTCTGACTGTGGAACAGCTCGACGCAGCGCCGGCACCCCGAGCCGCTTCACGTGTCATTTTCTGGTTTAGCGAATAAAAGAAGAACGGCACCGTACACGGAAGGCCGCGCGCAATCTCGTTCCATTCCATTCCATTACATTTAGAAACAAAGGTCACGTTTTTGTTTCACAAGTAGAAAAACCCGCCCTAGCAGAAAGTGATTGTTGGACTCCCTTTATTTCCTCATTTCACTGTACAGTAGTTTCTAATTGTTTGTATAATTAAAGTTGATGAATAAATTCGATGCTTATGCACATTTTAAGCAATTTGGAGCACCAATCTGCAGTACCCCCCCCCCCTTTTTTTTTTCTCCCCCAACTCAGTCACCAAATGGTCGCTCAATCTATTTACCGCATTGTGAACGCAAATTGTCTTCGTTGGTTTTGCCGCATTTCTTCGAGCGGTCTGGATTTTCGAAGAAACAGAACAGCGGCAAAATGTTTGCTTTGTTTTTCCGCCGCGTGGGAATTTGCATGATTCGTCTTCTCCCGGAATGCGTCTGTCCGCTCAAAACATACGCCGACCCCGTGCCGGAGGGGCGGCTGGGCTCGTCCGCTTGTCGGGCCGAGAGGGCAAACGAGGCGGGGATGGCCGGCGAGTAGAAAGCGGGGGCCGGGGCCGGGGCCCAGCGCCGTCTCCCGGCAGCTGCGTTCTGATGGGGCTCCCTCTCTCCTTGTTCTCCCGGTCCGCTGGAGCAGAGCGTTGAAACGAGACAGCCCGGGATTTGGGCTCCGGCTCCTCTGCCTCCAGAAAACGGCGCTGTCACATTAACTGGTGCGGGTCCCAATGCTCTTATGTTCTTCTTATTTGATTTATTATTATTATTAGCATTTTTTTTTTTCAAAATTTAAATCCAGGAAAAAAAAAGTTGCCATAATATACCGATCAAATCTAATCATCCAAATAAAGAGCAATCCGAAATTTCATTTCTCCATCTTAACGGCCGTAAACGTCCATCATTGGATTTAGGACGACGCCGAGCGCAAATCGTCGGGTCAAAAGAAAAGCTCGGCATAAAGCCGACGCGGAACGCCACGCTGAAAACAAAAGGGAGAGGGAGGGCAGATACTCAGGCTAGTGGCGTCGCTTGGCAGCGTTTGGCACCCAAACGCCGCTGCTCCGTTTAGAAGATGCCAGCTTTTCAAACCCGCACGCGCTGCTCTCTGCCAACTTTCTGATCCTTTCTTTCTTTCACCCTCTCGCTTGCCTTCCCTCTCATTTCATCACTTCTCCCCGCCGTCGCCTTGTTTACGTTTTGTACCTATTCCCCCTATGTGCACCCCCCCGTGCCGTTTCCGATCTGTCCTATGGATCTTTCCCACCTTGGGACTTGCATGAAATCTGAGCGACTGGACGTTGGAACAAATATTTTGTTCAGGTTTTGTGCAACAACAAAAAAATCACTTCTCATAGCCAGGCATATTTCCTATTTCCCTTTGCTTCCCCCCCCCCCCCCATCCAAGCACACTGCAATGCTTCTGCTTCATATTCAGGTCCAAAACAAAATGGAGGTTCAAGCATTGATTCACAGGACAGGGAAAAAAAAAAACAAAAGTGAAAAAAGAACATTGCAAAATGGTGAATTTGTGTGTTGTGTGTGTGTGTGTGTATGTGTGTGTGTGTGTGTGTGTGTAAAAGCGGTGGTTTCCGACTCGTATTGGCTGCGTTTCATCGTCTCAATCACAAAGCCTGACGAAAAGAACAGAAGACAATGTCCTGCCATCAATTAGAGTGATCCGGCGTGCCCCTAAACCGATGACATGGCACAGCAATGTATTAAAAGACGTAAACGGGTAAATGAAAACAAGGTTGTTGTTTTTTCCCAGCTCAAAAAATGCAGAGAGTCAAAGGCGGGATTTCAACTTAACCCTGGCGAACGCACCGGGGTCAAATTTGGCCCCTATAAATTCTGCTACTCAGAAGCTACACTTAAATCCCAAAGGGTCAAATTTGGCCCGAATCCTAAATTAGGATTAACGCATGAAATATTTGGAAAAACATATATTTTGGTTTTCAGGGAACATATCAACATTTTGTTCCGCCCTTTAATAATAATAATGAGGACTGAGTAACACAACACATCAGGTATTTGTAAATTCACAGATTTTGTGTAATTATTATACAGTACAGAATTTTTTTTTTTACTGGCTCTGTTATATGTGTGTGTGTATATATATATATATATATATATATATATATATATATATATATAAACACACACACACGTTTTTCCAGTTTCTTTTGTTTTCTAAACGTTTCCTCGTGTGACTGCAAAATAGGCAGGACAGGTGCCCGCTGGAGTCCCAAGAACCGAAGAATCGCGGCTTATTATGGGAGCGCCAATCATTCGGGGGGGGGGGGGGGGGGTGTGAACAAGATGGCAGTGAGTGATGGGCGAACGCACTAAATGCCGGCCGGCTTTTGGCGGGGAGGATGGAATTACTCAATAACGATCAGAAAATTAGAGCCATTCTTCGGGGAGAGTAAACAGGCCTCTCCAAGTGTGAAAGGGCCCCATTCAGCCGGACCAGGAGCAGGACTCCTTTCTTCTTTTCACGGATCCACCCAAGGCCTCGAGAGCCCGGCTTTTGTTTGCTGAAATAACAGAGCGAATATATATGGGCTGGCGCGGGCGGGGGCTCTCGTCCCAGCGTGAATCGCAGTATGCAATAAAGGCCCGCACTGTAAAGTATACCCCGTGCGCGAAAAGTCCCCGTCGGAGTTTTCCATTCGGCGAGCCGCTCGGTGGCCGCCCTTGTTCGCGTTTTAATCGGACGTGCCCACTTACGGTTTTGTGATGCGTTAAATGAGCCCAGAAGAAATCGCCCAAGCCCCGCCCCCCCTCCCCCCAAAATCCATTGCGAGCATTTGTGGCTGCGCGATTCAAATCGTCGAAAAGCGTGCGCGCGCCACGGAAAGCCACTCCTTTCGTCCCTTTCGCCAAAGTCAAATGAGGCGAGCCGCGTCGTTTGCAACGCATTTGGCGGCCGCGTACCGGACGATCGAACTGCACTGGCGATAAAAAGCTCATTTGTTTGTTTGTTTGTTTTTTTTTCTTTTTCTTGTTTGAAAACCAAACCAATGACACACAAAATGGAAGACCAACGAAACATAACATTTGCGCAGCAACAAAATATCCCCACGATGAAGAGTTCAGAATTCTCATCGGCGTTCCCCAGCCGCTCCCTTTCAAGTCCCAAAGAGATTCCGCGTTGAGCGCCGAGGTCGGAGCTCTCACGGCCGACGTATTAATCTTGCCGTCGCATGCGCGTCGCAGATGAATTAGCGTCCCGCGTCCTCCCCGCTTTCATTTCTTGAATCCGCGGCGTGTGAAGTGATGTCTTTGAGGTGTCGCGCGCGCCGCCACGCCGAAGCGGAAACTCCCGCGCGCCAACAACAAACACTTTGCATCGGAGCGCGTGATGGTCCTCTCCGGGCCGCCCCTCGCTCAGCCGCCACCTGAACCCACTTTGCAGCTGATGCCTCCGCACAAGACGGAGAAAATCCCCCCATTTGCAAGCGAAGCTTCTCCACGCGCTCGCATCGGCCATCTGCAACCGCGCCGGGTCACGAATCGAGTGGAAATCGTTCGAGACGTGGGAAATGTATCAAATGAAAATCCTTTTAAGAAATTATCCGCTCAACGAGGGAGAAATTGAATTTCTTTGTTTTTCGCGCCACTGATGTTCCGCTATTTGCCGTTGCAATGCGTCCCTACTTGTTTTTGCCTGTGACGGAAAGCGAGTTCGCTCCTGACCCGACGTAAAAGCTTTCACTTGCGACCCATCTGAAAGCGTTGATTTCCAAAGAAACGGGCGCAAGGCCGACGAAGTTACAAACGATGATGCTGGAACAACGAGCCAGAAAACAAAAATGACCATTTGAATGGCTGGTTTTGGCCCCAAGATCTGGAAGATCCCCCTGCGTGTTTTCTCCAGACTTTGCTCTTTGTTTTTGTTTCCGTCTTGACTCTCTTTTCGGTCCGCGACTGTAAAGCGAATCCAAACAAGATGGTATTCACGGCCAAGGAGCCCTTTTCCCGTCTCCCTCGCTCTGAAGTGCTTTTCCTTCAGCCCGACCTAAACAAACTTGCTAATGTGATGACGACAAAGCCGAGTGTTGTGTTTTGGATACCTGCCTTGAAAAATTCCCCTCCATCTTTTGATAGAGCGCAAGATTGTTTTAGACCCGCCGTTCAAAAACCAGCAGGGAAATCCCTCTGTTCAGAACGGCCATTTTCTCCGCGGTCGAAAGCGACGTAGCTGCCGGGATGGCGGCTAGGTCGCGACCGCACCGACTTCAATTTTTGTCCGCGCTCGACCAACAAGTGGACGAAAATAGTCATAGGCTCCTCTGTGATATTTTTCACAGCGCCTTTAGGTTTTGTCGGCCAACCAACAGACTAAAGGCTCAAGATCCGATCTTTTGGATTCTGTGCGGCCGCAAAAGAAAACGGCCAAAACTAGCACGCCCAACTGTACGTGTCGCTTGAAAGCGCCCGTTGAGTGTTGCTTTGTCATATGGAAAACGCGCTTGACGCATGTCCGCGCCGAGCAGAATCGTCTCGCTTGGCCAGCCGAAGCTCCGACAGAACAGCGCAAACGCCGGCGCACGCCAGCGTCGGGAGCGGCGTGTGCCCGCAAAGTCTGTTTATGAAGAAGAGGCTTTGATGTGGTCGGTGGGTGGCACGGCCTGGTTTTAGGACCACTTTCACTCTCTGTGACTACAATGGTCCCTTCTCCTCTCCTCTTATATTCATCTTCTGCCCGGATCGCTCGATTCCGCCCCGTCGGAACGAAACGCGTCTCCCTTTTGTCCGCCGTTGCACTGGCGCGGGCTCTCGTCGAGGACTTGTCGTACGTGCCCTAAACGTGTGCTGATTGGGAACACGTTGTGCTCCTGCGCGTTGTCCCCCTTGAGGATTTACCTTTGGCGGCCACCGAGTACGCGGGACGAATCGAAGAATATGTCGACGTTTAAAAAGTGCCGGTGGAAACTCGTGAGCCTCCGTTTTAGGGCCGATCATTTAAGACCCCGAGTTTGGAAAAGGTGCAGAAGGAGATAAATGCCGCAACAGCCCGTGCGCTAATTAAAAAGGTGTTTGGGTTCTTTGGCCTCGCGGCGCTGTCGGATAAACGAGGCGACTGCGGGCGGGCAACAGGTAAATCCTGTTGGGATCAGGCCCGAGGCTGTGCTCATTTCTTATTTTGGGTCTGAGCAGCCCTCCCTCTCTGGTCTAACCTAAATCAAGCCTCCTAATCTCGCGCAAGCGCCCACCGCACGCTGATGTCTGGGGCTACCGTGCCAGATTCCCTCCGTATTTTTCATTTTAGCGCGCGCGCAGAAACTCGTCGGCGCTTTGCTTTCTTGCCGCTGTTATCTCGCGGCGCAGCCCGTACGGTCAATAAAGTTGACGAATGTGACGCAGAAGGGCGAGGTGACACCGACACCGACACCGACACGGCTGCGCCAGCAGAAAGTGACGCACTTTGGCCCGAGAGTTTTTTTGGAATGCAACTCAAATTGCAAATGTCAGAGAGCCTTCGCAATCTCACGAAGCAGCTACAGATAATTGAGACGGCGGCATATCTCGCGGGGCTTCATCCGAAATGAGCGTCTGAAGGATTTTCACCTCCCGCGAGTGTTTTGAGTCTTTGGCTTTCGTGTGTTCTTTGTGAGTGCACCTACGGAAAGGTCAACTTCCAGGTCGAAATCCCCGATGTCCATGTTGGTGGCTTTCCTATTTTTATTTTTTTTTGGTGAGTCCTCATGGAGGGATGTTATTTTGACAAATTCTTGAACGAGCGAAACTTCTGAGTGAGAGTTTTGCTCTGGAGCAGATGATTGTAAAGTGATCCTGAAGTGTATTTCAAAAATGAGAACAATGTGTACTATTAGCGTTGTCACGGCTTGGATTGATTTTCAACGGTGGAGGTTCAGCGTATACCGTGAAGGGCTTCTTGTATTCGCCCCTGTATCAGACTGACCCATGTTTACGATGCTCCAGCTGCAGTGAGTCTTTGTTCTTGGTTTTTAAAAAAAATAATTTTTTGTTTCCAGGACATTTATTTAGAGAGCAAAAGACCAATGGTATTCCGGTATTGTCTCGCAATCCATCTGTTCTCCTGCTGTGAGTGTAACTTACAGTAGCGTGGAGGGTCTCCTGAGGTCAGGGAACAAAAATCACAAGGACATGCGGAATGCTGAAAATTGGCCAGTACAAACAGGCAGGCCTGGCTCTCCATCTGTGCGCAGCTCGCTAACCACCGGCGAGCCCACCGCCAGCCAGTAGAAGGTCAATTGCTTTGCTTTTTACGCGACGTGCAGCCCCGAAAGGGGCGGATAAACAAATTCAGCTTTCAAGGCGTAATAACGTCGGGTCAAAAGGGGAGCGAGCGTTCCAGTCCTATTCAATGCAGGAAGACATCGCGGCGGTTTGGCGAATCGCGTCCGGCAAAGTCGGTGCGTTTCACGATTGAAACGTAGTTGAAGTTGCGCCATCTTTACAGACGGCATCAGATGAGCGCGCGCCGCTCGCGAGGCTTCGCGCGACCTCATGATCGTCTTCGGCGCAGGAGCGCAACCGAGCCATGCGTCGTCCTGGGCGACTCGAGAAAACCGCGCGTAGCGGGGTCACGTTTTTAGTTGGGGTTGTGCTCTTCCTGTTGTGTATAATGGAGCTATTATCAGGCTTACCGAGCGAGGGGCAATTTCTGAGGTTGAGCTTTCTCTCCTTGGCACACATCCATACCAATGGAAAGCATTTGGGTCCAGCAGCGCTCCAAATCCACAGAAAATGAAGGGAGCACTTCGGGTTTCTATCTACAAGCTGCAGATTAGAAAAAAAAGTGTGTGTGGGGGGGGGAGGGGTGATGTGAGGGCAAAATGAGAAAACAAACGCAGCGTTGGATTGTGGGTAACCACGGCTGAAGCTGACCGGCTTTGGCCTGCATAGTGCAGTGAGGGGGCTGGGGCTGGGGGGGTGGGGGGGGGGGGGGCTTATTGAAAAACAAAAAGTCCACGACTCCGTCTCAACGTCCTCACCCACGAAATGGCCCCAAAAACACACGCTAGTTCCATAGAAAGTAGAACACCTTTCAAAACATAAAACTGCAGGGTTCAGTATGGTCATGCAAATGTTCCACGTATCCTCGCTGTTATTGGCAAAAAAAAAAAAAAAAAAAAAAAGGAGGAGGGGGGGGGGGGCGGAGAGCTGCGGTTAGACTGAAGGGAGCAAAGAGCGAACCAAAGGAGAGATCTCTCCTCACATTTGCTATCAATTTAGGGCACAGAAAATAAGCACCAGGTTTCACTGGAACCGTGTGGAACACCAGGAATGTTTTTCTGTATCACATTTTCGGGGGGGAGGGGGGGCGGGGGATTGGAGGAGAGTGAGAGAAAAGAGTCCTCTATGGTGGGGAAAATAACGACAAAAATTGAGACAAGGCAAAGTTAGGGGCAGGGGCGGGGGGGGGGGGTGGTTTAGTCATCACGCTTTGGGTCCAGATGTGAAGCCGTCAAACCGGTGATGTGCAATTTTTGGGGGGGGGGGGCCCACTTGACTTGGAAGGACGGATGCTCACCAAGGCTCATTCTGAGAAGTTGGCTTTGGCAAACGACTCAAAGCAGCGTCAATGGTTGGCCTTTCTTTTTTGCCGTGAAAGCCCCGCGCCGCCGTTTGCGACCCGAGACTCCCTCAGGGCTCGGCGAGGCACAGCGGATGAGGAAAGGGAGGAATCGATACTTGAGCTGCGACATTACTCGTTTCCCCCCGCATTCGGGCGACTGGAACCGCAGCGCCCGAGCTTTGCCCCCATGACCTCACCAAATGTCTCAAAGTCCGGCGTTAGCTAAACAAGCCAAACAAACGTCCGCTCAGCGAGCGCTTTGCGTACGTGAGCTTGAGGGACTCCGGCAACAGACTCCAGTTGAGCGGTTGACCCTCCGGCAAATCCGCCCCCCCCCCCCAACCCCTCCCACCAACCCAGAGTTCCTCTTCTGCTGATGGAACCCGTCGAAAAGGACGAGAAACAAGGAAAGAGTTGAAAGAGCGAGCAGGCGAGAGTGGAGAAGGGGGGGGGGGGGGCAGGAGACAGACCAGATGTGTCTTTTGTTTAGATTGAAACGGAGCGGAAAGGAGGGCTGGAGGAGTTGAGGAGGCAAAAGAGAGACGAAAACCAAGTGGGAGTGTGATTTTTTTTCTTTTGGGGGGGGGGGGTTGTACTGTAATGAAACCAAGCATTTATAGCCTGAATGTGGGGAGAGTGAGCGGCTTTAGCATGCGGCGTGCTATGACCGAGCAGCGAAAACCACATTCGTGATACTAATTGCTCCAACGGCCCCGGCGGCCGGGGGGGGGGGGGGGGTGCAGCGGAGACAGGCTGGCTTTTTGAATATTCGCTCAGGCTCGTTGACGTCTGTCGAGATAGGTCGCCGGGATGAGCTGCGTTCCTCCGCGGCGGGTCGGCATCGGCAGGCGGCACGCGGGCGTAACCCGCACGGCGTCGATATCGATTGAATGACTACAACGGTCGGAATTTCCTGCATTTTGCTGCGCGCTATCGTCCCGCTTTCAGCAGCTCGCGTCAATATTTCACTCCGGTACGCACGTGTCCAATGTACGCCGAGTTCTCAGAGCAGGCGAACGCGATGACAGTTCGAACATGTGCGATGGCAAATACACGCGCGGGCGCTATCACAGCTCAATCTGCTGGCCCCCAAAATCAAGTCAGCCCCCCGCCCCCAAAACGGAGAATATTGCCAGTTGTGATCTGCAATATGGCCAGCAGTTGTTCGCAGCACATTGCTGAATACTCAAGCGTTCCTCAAAGGGAAACGAAGGACTCGGGTCTTCATCGCTGACTTTCTGTTCGATTACAATCCCACTCAAGTCGTGCCGCTTCGATTTTTGCCTGGATAAAATGTTCCCATAAGAGCGGCCCGAGGCCACTACGCGACTGCGTAGGGCCACCTCAAGTTGACTGATACTGGCCGATACGAATTTCCAGCGCAAATCGGCACATTCTTGCTTTTCCAACGTTTAATATTCCGATTTTATATTGGAAACGGAAGCCATATTTTATTCAAAGGTTTTCATAATACGGTATAAAGATGATCAATATTGTTGAATAAGACACGATTGGGCGGCACGGCGGTCTACCGGTTAGCTCGTCCGGCTGACACCGCGGAGGTGCGGGGTTCGATTCCGGCCGCGGCCTTCCTGCGTGGAGTTTGCACGTTCTCCGTGCCCGTGTGGGTTTTCGAAAACACGCACGGCAGGCGAAGGGAACGCTGTAAAATGTCCCGCGGCGTGAGTGTGGTCGAATCGGCGTCCATTGTCGGACGCACTTGAGAAGGGCTCGTCTCCCCAGAGTCGCAATTCTGAGAGCGGCATCCCGAGAGAGTCGCGCGCTCTCCCTCTTTGCGGCATTCGCTATCTTGTTTCTGCTTCGCGGGCCAGAAGAAACCCGGGAAGACTCCGGCCTGGCTACGCTAGCCTGTTTGGGCGGCCAAAATAAATGCGAAACCCTCCCTCCAACCTCAGTCTTGGAAGTGTGCGCTCGTGCGGCAGGAGACTCGCGTTTGAAGGGAATTCCTGTCTGAGCGCTCGTCGCAACACTTACTGGGCGTTATGCTCAACCGGATGTTGACGCAGGGCGAACGGGCGCTTCATCATGATGATTGATCACAGGTCGCCGTCAACCGCCAGGTGGCTTTTATGTCGGCTCGTCACGGCAGTGACGAGACGCGGAGGCAAATCGACTGCCCCGAGATGATGTTGGCCCGGCAACGGCACTCCGGCTCTGCTTTGTCGCTAAAAGTTGACAGCTCGCGGATGATATCGCGTTTCCTCATGCTGGCATGCCCCCCCTCCCGCGTTTCCAACCGCCGGGCCGGAATGGAGGAGAGAGGAACGTGCTTGATCTTGAGTCTTTCTGTGACAGTGTTTGATGGCTAAGTGTGGAAATAGTTGTCGCTCCGCTGGCAAGAATTAACCCCGTAGATCCCAATGACTGGCCAGTGACTCATTTGCGAGTCATTACAAACATTTGTTTTGGCCCAAGTTTGAGGCATGAGTCGAACTTGACAATGATTTGATCATAATAATAATCCATTGTGAGTCGATTTCTATCACAGCAATGACAGCTGAGCTGCCTCCTCGCTGCTTCCTTTCCTCGTCTTGCCGTGGCACAGTGGGGGGGGGGGTGGCGTCTGTGGGGGGGGGGGGGGGGCTCCCAGGCCGAGTGCATTTGAAGTGGCTTTAGGGAGGCCCTGGAGCGTGCCAGAAGGTCAGAGGTTACAACAACCGGGCCTCCCCGGATCACGCGTGCGCGCTTCATCCCACCCGCCCACTATTTTCGAGATCACACGTCGCTTCCAGATCTGCCCGACACTTTTGACAATAAATTGCACGTTATTCCGTTTGCTGTCGTTAGCCTGCGCTCGCCGCAACCCAATTCCGAACCGTCCGTTTTTGTATTTGGCACAATGCTCAGTTTTTTTTGTTTCTCTTTTTTATTTTTATTTTGGGGGGGGGGGGTGTAGACTAAACATGCCGCTGTATACACGTACACTCACGAGATCGAACACTCGAGCTGTTTTATCTTCGTTCACCCGCGATGACTCCAACCGAACGTCATATTTTGGGATGCGGGGCGCCCGACAAAATGACTCCAATTTTGGGATTGATTTGATGATGACGAGCTGATTGGTTATTTGGTTAGTGCAGCCCACGTTTTCACGTCTTATCGCTTTGTGTGTCGCTTTCCAAGAGTTGATGTTTTGTGCGCGCCGTCGGTCGCGGCAGGAGAATTTGTCAACCGTGCGGCAAGCTGTGAAATGACTCTTGTCGTTCATTTCACGTCTCCGAGAAAAAGAGGCGTCAAGATGACTCTGACCGTTGCTCAGTCTTATCCGTTCAGCGTCCCAGTCTATGTTTGACACGAAAGGATCGAGCGACCCCTGTCGCCGTTGCCCCCCCCCCTCAGCTTAACATCTGTTTTCAGTAAGGACCAGTGAGGGAATGTCGGACTCTTAAAATGAATTAGCGTATTAGCGAATGCTTGAGTGAGAGAAGACCTCGTTAGTTACTCTACCCCGGTGTACCGCAGTCCCGAGAGAGAGCAAGGAGATTATTTATCACACGGCCAATTAGAGGAGGATGTGAGGTCGCTGACCTTACGTCTGGCCTCATCAGCTCCCGTGTCGCCGGAAAGGGGGCATGCCACCGCACGGACGAACACACAGTGAAGAGAAGGGGGGGGGGGGGGGGGCGAAGTTGGGTGGGGTGGTGGAAGACACGGTTTGCACCCCTCGATCAGGGCAATTGCTTCATTTCGTATCACACACACACACACACACAAAAGGCATAAATTGCAGGGTGAAGGCGACACACACGCACGGGGCTATGAAAAGGAAAGTTAGACTTGATAAATTGTTTTTTTTTTTTTTAAATCCTAATTTCACTCCGCTCTCAAGGTTTCATTTTGTTTGCTTGCATATGAATGCTTGTCAATCCAAGAAAGCATCTCGGGTGGCGTTGGCCTTCATCCTTTGTGACATTGCAGGATAGCAAAGGCCAATGGATGTGTTCCGAAACATCGGTGCTAATTGACGTTTTCTTTCTTTTTTTGTCTTCCTCGATGTTGGTGCTCCAAACCTTCTCCTGCGATTGCCTCCCCGCCAACAGGTAAGAGACAATCCGCCGACCCGACCTTTCCGGTCCCACCCTGCGTCCTGAAGCGCAGCTTTCAAATGTCAATTTGGCCTCCAATTCAGAGTGTTTTGTGTTTTGTTTTTTTTTCATCGCGTGTCGGAATCCCGCCTCGCGATTGTATTGCCGTCTGTAATAATGCATGCAGACAAACGTTTGAAGCGCCCACTCCTCCTCTCCTTCTGTCAAGTCTCCATTCCAATACTTAATTTGTTCACAGACAACATTTGCCACCCTCAGCACCAGCGGCCCTCCCCCAGCCCCGTCACCCCCCTGCTCACCCGTGCGCCTCCGTTCCCTTGTCTCTCCATCTAAACTCTTATTTATTTTTTTTGTTTCGTTTTCCTTCTCCTATCTCCCGTCGCTCCTGCTCCTCCTCCTTAACGTTCGGGCCTCGCCCACCCCACGTCCCCTTCTCAAGACCCCGGCGTCTTTTTCTCCTCCCTCAAATGCCTCCTTTTTTTCCGCCCTCCTCTTGCTCTCAGCCCAGTTCTGTTTGCGTCTGTTTACCTCCATCGTTCCACCAGATGGTTTGTGTTAAGATTCTACATTTGACAGCTCGGCCGTTTTTTTGTTTTTTTTACGTCCATATTTTTTTAGCACCGCACGGATTGCTGAGACCCGTAAAAACACACAAGAAAAGCAAGCAACCGGGTACGAGGAAATTCAAATGTGAAAAATGCCGCTGTATTAATAATGATCTCCGCAATTATTCTGTCATGGGAAGGGCAGCAGTCACCACTTGATGTGCTGAGAGTTGGTTCCCCTCTACTTTTTTTTTTTTTGAAAGTCAAAAATAAACACATTCGGTATCATTGAATATTGACTTAATGCACATGTGCGAGGGTGAATTAACGCAAGTCCTTCACCCCCTCTCTTGCGTGTCTTTTGGACGGGAGAAGCAGCCACAGCGGCCAGAAATAATTGCTTGTTTGCCCGTCTTGACGTAAAAGCCGTCAGAGATGGAAAACGAGAATGAGTCGGTGCAGGAGAAAATTGGAACCACTGTGAACTCGCTGAATGTTCTGCGCTCCCGTTTCGGTGTGAGTTTTTTGTTGAGCCAAACGACGCTCGGAGCAGTTGCGCCTGAGCATGGATGCAGCCGATCTTGCCATTAGTGACATCATGTTGGTCACCTTTTGAGCGCCAGCTCGTTGAGACCCTCGTACGGAATCAATTCATCATTGGTTGACGTGTTCTCTTCGTTCGGGCGGCCCGGAGCCCGTCCGAAACGGTCGATAGCGGTCTGAACTCATCGTGATGACTTTCCCTCACGCCTCGTGTGTTCTGAGTTTGACGGCCATCGAAAATCAGATCTCTGTACAATCAGGAGGAGGAAGGAGTCCGTCAAATGGGATGTTTTCTCGAAATAGAATTAGTTGAGGAATCTTACAAAGATGACAGCGAGCAGGATGCGAGCGCAAAATATATTTTATGAAGAGGATCGGGCTCACCCTCTGCTTGAAGCTAAGCTAATCACCTCTTGGCTCTCGCTTCGCGCTTAATGGATCGCCTCTCTGCGATGGCGCCAAAAAGCACATTCCCTCTGAAAAAGTCTGTCAAAGTTGCCAAGAAGATTGCCAGCCATCTGGCTAGTTTGTGCTTTGGAAATCCTTCTCACGGTGAAGTGTGCACGCTGGCGGTGTGCCTTTCATCTGTAGCCGATGAATGAGAAGCGGGAGTGCGTCTCGGTTGCGGGCGTTGTGTTTGGCTGTCTCGCGGGATTTACACGACTCCGTCTTCGCACCTCAACCCCGGAACAGATTGAACATTTTTGACGTCAACCGTGCAATCTTTTCGGAGACCTCCCGCGGTCATTTGACCAAATAAGTCGGGGCCGAATGATTCTGAAAAAGAATCGAATTGCGATTTTTTTTTTAACATAATGAGTATATAAAAAAAAAAAAGCCCACTCATCGAGTGTAAAATTGCGATGACGTCTTCATTTGTTTTTGTACTCCGCTTTAGGGTCAAAATTATTCATACAGGCTTGACGAGCGCAGTTTATATCATGCTACTCTTTTTTTTTTTTTTAAAGCAGGGTACGATTCCAGCGCCGGCCTTCCTGTTGCACTTTCTCCTCGTGCCTGTGTGGGTTTTCTCCGGGTATTCCACTTTGGCGCCTTAACTCCTTTAAACGTACCTCTTGTCATTCTGCCCAGAGAGTCTCGGTTTTTTTTTTTTCTTTCGAAGAATGCGACTTTGGTCCAGGAGGTGTACGCAGTTTGTTTCATGCGGGCGGCGTTCTGAGCTATTCTCTCGCTCCTCCTTGATGATAGAATGTTCTCCTTCTGAAAAGTCAACTTTGCCAGTCTTGCCTTTCATTCTGTCTTCCTGCTCTCCTCCTCCCATCACCTCCTTCCTCCCCCTTCGCCCTCCTCGAAGATCTGCTCACAATAAACCTTCTGTTGCATTTAAACCCCCCCCCCCCCGCGTGTTGGCCTCGCCCTGCCTCAATCTCTTTCTCGCCCTCTCATCGCACGGTAGATGTTTGCTTTCTGGGCCTTATTTGCTCTCGGGTTCTTTTGGGGTTTTACGACCGTACAGCGGGGGCGAGCCACAGCCACGCCGTCGGCTTCTTCCGGCCTCTGCTGACTCTCGCACTGTGAGCCGACGAGGTTCGCGCCTCGTAGCGCTTCGGACGGTGGCGTTTGCGGGCGCGTTTGCGTTCACCGTACAAGACCCTGGTAGCGGCAGTAGCGCTCATCACAGCTCCACCGCCGCAGCAGTGGCATCGGGACAGCAAACAGATGTTGGCCTAATCTTCCCCTAATGAGATTGGTCCCTCATTCCGACGTCTTTATGGGAGCGGCAAGCTGGCGGGCGAACAGACTGACACTCGCGGCTGGGAGACCGGACAACAAACGCCGGCGGTGCCGATAGCCGGTGCATGAGACAAGTGGAGATGAGCGGCGCAGGAAGGGGCCGTCGCTTGAAAGCTTAGTTAGCCGTGGCCGCTCAGGCGGGTAACGAGGCGGGCACACAAGGCCGTAGCTCACGGGACCGTTTTGGATTTTCGTTTGAAAATTGGGTTGCTTTTTATGCAAATCCTGATCATCCCCTTATTTGACTGGCAATTTTTTTTTTTCTTACTCGGTTTGAAATCTGGGCCCGTGAGGTGAACACAAAGCCATCGCTCTGCCGTTAGCAATAACGACAGATCAGATACAGGGGTTAATTGTACCCTCTCCTGGAAGGAGATTTGTAAATTTGTGAAAATGAAATGGGGAAATACTGAAATTGGCCCTTTCCCCACGACGCACTCGACGATCTCTGAGTGCGCCCAAATGGGCCGCAGCACAGTGGTTGGGAATCACCGATCTAACTGGGATTCTCTCTTGACGTCTGCATGCATCCAGCATGGCCGTGCAGATGCAGTCGGGTTCGGGCTCTGATTGCTGGGCTCTTATTTCCCCTCAAGAATGAATACGTTAAAGTTTCATTTTATTGCTCTTGTCTTGTGTATTTCAACATGGAGCCATTTCGTGGCCAGCGTCGTGTTCCGCTGCCTTTACGAGACCCGTTTTCTATATTTAAGTACGGCAGTTAAGAGTGCAGTGGAATTTTTTTGAATCGCGATATCTCGCGTTTGGATTGTGGCGGAGAGGCACAGGGAAAACCCAGCACGCTGCGACAGGGCCAAAGTTGATGCTTTCCAAATTTGGGGCTAAATCCTTTTCCCCACTGCTGAGGTGGATGTCAAGTGCAGGACTGCCGGATTTTGCGGCCTGTGGTCTCCCTGTGCACGGGCACGCTGCTCCTTTGCTCCTTTCAGTCAGTCAAGTCACCTGTGCTTGCGTGCTTTTAGTCGTTTTTTTTTTTTTTTTTTACTCTCACGACTCTTTAATGAAAGCTTTCTCATCAGTTATAAGCCTTAAAGCGCAAAATTTCCAACTTGCGGCTCGGGGGCCATTTTTGGCCCGCCGTCCATTTTTCTGCGGCCCAAATGACATTTGGCACGGCTAGCCACTGCTTGTCTGATTTTAGCGTGTTTCGTGAATTAAAGTTGAAGACTTTTGAAATGGGCCTTGCATCATTGCACTGTTGCGAATGCAGCCTTCAAACGTAAAAGTTTGGCAAACCTTGCCTTAAAGCTTGAGACATCTTCTAGTTTCGCTAAGACGTTCCAAGGACGAACAGCGGTCACCCCTTCTCGCTTTTTCTTCTGTCATTTGGAGTTCTCATCCATTTTCTTTGCTTCACCCTTAGCACCGCGGAACAGAAATGTACAAATGCCCTGGCCAAGCAATCGTGTGCTTATACGCACACACAGCGACAACAAATGCACGTTCGCCTGGCCCCTGAAAAGTTGCGCTGCATTCTGTGGGTTCACATCATGTGCAGATGCGGGATATGAATGCACACACACACACACAAAGACGCACTGCTCGAGGTTACTGGGTACATTCTCCTAAAAGAATGACCTCACTTGAGCTGTTAGCAGGCTGCAGGCAGAACTGAAAGCAGACTGAGAGAAAGGAAGAGGGCTCGGCGCAGGGTGAAAGCGTCACATGAGAAAGTCGATGTCACACATATTAATTTTCCAGGAAGCCGATCGGGCCGCTGGTGATTGGGTTTCCTCGTGTGTGTGTGCGTACGTGTGCACTGGTGACCTCAGCAAAGCAACTTAAGCCACATTGTGAACAAGTTAACGCAAGTTCAGCGTCAGTGCTTGAATGTGTGCATTTTTCGCAGCGCGGTGAGACCTCGCCAGAACATGTGCAGGTCTCAGCCTTGGAATTTTATTATTGGCTAACAAGTTAGTGTTATAAGATGAGCTTCCACGGTGGAACTTGCTCCTCGGTCTCAGTTCGAAGCAGAGCTTCGGCTCCGCGCGGCACATGGATGAGTTTTTCAATGCATCCTTGACGTTTTTTTTTTTTTTCCTGTCCGCTTTAACTCTAAACATCCCGCACGTTCCGCTCGCTCGTCCTTATCTGGATTTATGATTAGCCGAGTTGACTTCAAGGAGCCAAAACGGCTGGATGACCGCTTTGCGAGAGTTCTTCTGGGACACCTTATCCAGTCTAGTGCCTGCCGTAAAAATACCCCTCTATTATCCTTTAGGGATATACGGAGCCCCACTGTGGGCGAAATTAGCTCCAGATAATCATCTCCTTCTGGACTCGGGTGCACTACAACAGTTTTACACCCCATTTGCCGGGACGGAGCGGGGACCGACTTGCCTCACTGACCCCTTAGCTTTAAATTCAGACAGCCTTGAGCGAGAACACGAGTTCCTTCTGCTATTTAGCAAATTAACACCTAAAATTAAGCATATGTGAATCATTGTGTGACTACAAGTATGTGGTAGGGAGAGGATGCAGCTGGAGCTGGCTGGGAATGTCAACTAACAGCAGAATTATGCTGCGCATTGGACTGTACCACACACAAAAAATGGCCACATTTCTTGCTGAAGTGTCTCCGAAGGATGATAAATCACGAAGGACCCTCGCGTCGTCCCCCTGGGCCGCTCTCCCTTGTCGTCATTCAGTTGAAGCCGCATCTTTACCGCCTCCCACACTCCTCTGGCCCTCTCTACCCGTTGCCATTGTCTTTTAAATCTCTCTTTCCACCTGATTTTTGAAGTAGGAGGTTTCGCTTCAGAAGAAAAACAAGCCTTCCTCAGATGAAAGCGGCGGCGTGGAATCGGCGCATTCGACAACCTTGCTGCGACAATCCCCTTTGAAATAACCGCATGATGCAACGTACACTTTGACACGCTAGCGTTGCATAAAGCAGGAAGAAGGCACTACGCGTTAAAATATCTCATCCGTCGAGGGGGGGGGGGGGGGGGACACCAAAACTAGCAAGCAATAAGAACGCAAATTAAAACCTGTGAAAACATCATTTATTTTGTTGTTGTTGTTGTTGGGGGGGGGGGTGAGATTGCTCATGTCCAAATAGGCATGTTCATACACAAATAATAAATCCCGATTTGTTCCGTGCGCGCACACCTCGCAGCAGTGCCCCTGAGCCTGTGTGGCCTAGCGCTGGGATGTGGAGTGAAGCAGGAAATGTGTGAGCCATGAAGGCATGTGTTTATGCTGGCTGCAGTCGCCCATCACCAGCCGGAGGGAAAACAGACACCAGCGCCGCGCCGCTCCTTCTTGTTCCTTCTCCTACCCGGACCCCTTCTGCTTTTCTCACCTTTGGGCTCTCCAACGTGCCCTGCCTCATGCTAGCTTTAGCTTCTCCTTTATTTTTTTCTCTTTCGTATTGTTGATCAGCACATTAGGCCTTATGTACATAAGCAACGATGAACTGGTCTGTAGTGTTCCTACCGTTGAAAGAATGACAGAAACGCGCCAAACTTCTGACTGAGTTTCTGATGAACAATAATTATCGCTAATTACAGCTCTAAAGCTGTAAGCTAATAGATAAAACTGTACACCGGGGACAATTGTGCCGTGTATTAACATGTTTTTTACCTTATTTATTCATCCGTTGAAGAGAGGTGTTAATGGTCATTTTTGTTGGCCGCAATCTGCGGCAAAAGCGTCGCTAGTATTTGGCACGTTTGCCGCATTTCTATTCAGAGGTTGAAAAAAACAAAAACGGTGAAGCCCCAAGTCTGACTTGTTAAAAGTCAAAACGTAATAAGCCTGCTTAATATTGTAAAAATAAATCAAAGGCCGACTGGCTCGAGCGCTGCGTTTGGTTGGCCTGGGCCCCAAAGCAACAATTCACAATTCAAGGTTTTCCTTCAGCGCTGGACATTAAGGCTTTTGGACAGGAGAAGGTTCCGTCACACAATTGAATGGATTTCAGTTTTTCTGTGTTTGTTAGCCCGCTACATTAGCCTAATCATTGCCTGATGTTTCCTGCGTGTGCGTGTGCGCAGTGCACTTACCCAGAGGCACCGTCGGAGATTACAATCAGCTCCGCGGGTAGGTGTTAGCGCATGATGGAGTAGGGCGCTTATCGCAGACAGGCCCTTCTGTGTTCCTCCGCACCTCCCGATCCAATACGGCTATTGACCCAATATTGATCATATGACTTATGAATCGAATCCGTCTCTCAACCAGTCGCTTGAATCTCAGGCAGGTTGCGATGTGTCGATCTTAAATAAACTGTCCAGAGACAGCAGATGGAAACGCAGCTGTATTGTCTGACATGCCTTGGCTTCGAATCCCATCGAGGCTTACATGCTCTCATTTGGCCTTTTGCGCTACGGACATCGGTAGTGGATTTCCTTTTGTTGCTCAACATACACAAAAGTTGCAACCTTCCATTTAGTTGAGTTGTGGTGGATAGAAAGGTGATATTAATCAAGTGGGAAGAGAGAGAGAGAGAGAGAGAGAGAGAGATCTATCTATCTACGTCCATTTTTATAAGCTCGCAATACCGTAGCGACTTGCCGTATGTCACCGTCCCGGCACCCTGCCCTCCCCGCAATCATATCGTCATTCATGGCGAGCCGCTGCTGATGGGGCTGCAGTTTTGGTCACCGCAGAGAGGGGGGGGGGGGGGGGGGGGCGACAGGATCATCAGCGACTGGAGAGGTCAGCTCCAGAGCAGCTCCAACCACGGTCAATGTCAGCGGGATCTGTGAGGCTAAGTCCTTGTGAGCGGGTAGATCCCGGTGATTGAGTGATTGAGCGCTTAGTGTTTGAGCCTGCGGACAGCCCAAACAAGTTAATCCCTGCCGCTGCTAACCCGCCTCCCTCACGACCCCCCTCGCTAACTCTCTGGGCTGGGAGCAAATTTAAAGGACAGGGTTTTAGTGGGACTAGCCCCCCCCCCCCCAAAATAAATAAATAACTAAAAATCTCCTTAATGATTTAATCAGTGGAGATATTCGTTTGCTGGAATGCAAGGGTGCCCTGTTACACGCGCTGCACGGAGCTCTGAGGGTCGGAGCATTCGTGATTATGGTACTGGATTAAAAGACTGGATTGTGCTTTTTGATTGGGGGGTGGGGGGTGGGGGGGCACCATCTCAGCCTGAGGTCACGATGGCCGCTTGGAAATTGGATGATCCTTGATGGAAAGACACGACTTGTTTTCATGCACGCAACGTAACGTTTAGCGTCGCTCTCGGAAATGATTTTGGGTTGAGGTCGGGGGCTTTGGGCGCTGCAGTCAGTCTGTTCCCGCCAATTCCCCAAACTTGACTTGATAGGGCCTCTGTCTGGTTCACCGAATACCAAAATGCTCTTATAAAGCTCAGCGTGTTCAACATGTCTTATACCGCGAGGAAAATTGTTGTAATGAGGCATTCTTTGCATACATTTCAATTTGATTTCTTGAGATTGCACACAAAACTTCCATCAAAATCCATCTTCTATAGCTTCCGCTAATCCTGATGAGGCATGCAGATGCCAGACGGGTCCGGTTACCTTTGCAGAGAGGAGCCACCGGAGGCGAGCGAAGTCCCAATCAAGGGGGGGCTGGGTCCCAATACCTTCCCCTAACCCAAACGATTGTCTTGCTAAGCTGGACACCGGAGCCCACGTGGAAAACAAATGAAATGCCGTGATTGAAACGGATCTTTGCGTCTCTCGTTTGTCAAGAGGACTGACTTAACTTTGTAATAAGGAAAATCGGGGCCCAGGGTTCTCATGTTCGGTTTTTCGCCCCCCCCCCCCCCCTCCCTGGCCCCCTGCTAAATGAAGGCGACACATATTTCGGGGGGGGAGAACTCCTTGCGCCAGCACACTTCCAAGTATGAAGGAAAGCGTCGAAGAAAGAGCAAGCAAGGAAAAAGAAGAAAGAGCTCGCGTTGGGAACCTTTCTCAGATGGCAGCAGTGTCAACAACTCTGGCTGGGGCCAGTTTCTGCAGAAAGCTTTTGCAGCCGTTTCCCAGTCATCATTTCCCCTCTTGTGCCGTGTCCTTTGCTTGAAGTAATCCCCCCACCCCCCCACACACACACCTTTTTTTTCCATTTTATCTTACGATCCCAGCGAGGTTCGTGTTGGTGAGACACTTCCTGCAATAAAAATTTGGCATGGAAGTACTCACCGAAATGACCTGGGGAGCAGTCAATCAGCATTGGACGGCTTTCCGAATAGCTCAGCCGCGCACTTTTTTATAATTGGGGGGAGGGGGGGGTTGATTTCTTTATTTACTTTTTTTTTTTTTATTGTTTGCTTTTGGTAGCCCGACCAACGATAGCAATAGTGAGTAAGTCAGCTGCGATCCGCACTCCAATTTTCTCACTTCTGAACGGTGATTGGCATCGACAATGGCCTTGAACTGAAGTTTGTTTTGTCCAATTCATCCGTCTTCTCCCTCACGGGATGAATCATAAAAGCGAAAATCTTTCTCCCCGCTAAGTTTTAAGCATTTGTAGCGGGGGGGTAGGACGGCGCGTTGCTCGTTTCGGTGAAATTCCATCCCCGCAATAGATGGTTTTGCTCTCATTTTCCAAATCCCACATCACAGCCGGTCGTTGGGCCGATTTATCCAAACGTTCTTGTGATCGTTTGACCCCTGACTGAGGGGATGATGTCTGATACAGATGCGGGCCTCATAAATGCAGTGAAAGGATGAGCCGGAGGGAAAGCGAGATGACAGACAACTGACAGCAGCGCGCTCGCAACGCTCTGATCCCGTTCGCGATGCCTTGACGGCACCCGACTCTCTTTGGGAGCGATCGAAAATGCCGTTTGGGCTCAGATGACGGACCTATGTTATCTTGACGGTGCTGACTCATGGCAAGATTGGATCTGTGTTGGCCAGAATGATTTTTTTTTTCTTTTCCGGAGACAAAGCTTTCCACTCGACTTGAAATGTGTGATCGTGCATTTCATTTGGTGTACAGCATTCACAACGGTCGGGGTATAATAATAGCGGATAACTTGATGGCTGTGTTGGGAATTTGAATTGTTGAATTTGTCATGGCGCTTCACCAAAGTCTGCCAGGACCTCCTAATACAAAGTAATTTTCATTGAAAATGACAGTGACATCGGAATGGTCGCAGACCACCGAGCGATACGCGCGTGTTGTCGTCTGTCGACAACGTCGTCGCAAAACGCAAGAGCGCAGCAAGCCGAGCGGTTATCCGGTGCCTTTGAAATTCAACCGGTCGCTCGAAATTGGGTTCAGGGAGCCTCGGAACCATCACTCGATTCTGTCTTTTGTACCCTGGCCGCCTTCTGACACAAGGCGACGTTGATCCCCCCCCCCCCCCCCCCCCGACTTCTCCCTGACGCCAGCTCATTTTACCTGCCGTGACTGCTTTTTCACAGTCCCTTTTGTGGGCCGGCCCCCACTTGGGTGGCAGCCAACGACATGGACGATGTGAGCCATCCGCAGCATTTAGCCCCCGCCCCCCCTCTCCTTGAACCTCTGCATTTTCGTCTTCGCCGTATCCCGCTCCCCTTCCTGCCGACAGCACTCTAAATCCATAGCGAGGTATAATCCAATCGCCGCTGCCAGTTTGGAGCCCAGCCTCGCTTTCATTGTGATGTTTAACGGGCGTAGCAGCGGACCGGGTTCCGTGGCCGCGAGGCCGTGTGGGTGCTGTTGTGGGGGGCGGGCTCAGTGGGGAATTCGAAGCCTTCAACGAGCTTTTTTTTTTCCCCGTGTGCAGCTCTTGCCATGAAGCGCTCGCACCACACAAGTGCGCTGATTAACGACGGCATTATTTTTGACTTTCTTTTTTTTTTTCCTGGCTAATGTCAAAACGAAGGCGACTTACTCCATAGAACAGAAACAAGTTGAAATCGATGTCCGTTTCCGACCGGCAGACAAAACACACTCATTTGGGCATTTAACGAGGTATTTTACTGTCGCAATCAAGTGTCTCAGACACGCTCAAGGCGCTGCAAGCTGTTTAAAGGCTCTGTCTCCACCCCCCCCCCCCAAAAAAAAGAAAATAATTGTAAAGCCCGTTTGCTTGGTTCGACGTGGCCTTGCATCATACAACGTGATCACGACATGTTTCATCCGCCCGCACGCACCTTTTTAGATTCATACATGCAAATGCTGTGCTCAGAAAACAGTCACGCTAAAAAAAACTAAAAAAAACGTGTAGAGACGTGAAAAACGGTGGTGCGTTTGTGGTGAGTGTTCTCAAGGGGTTGCATTTTGTAATTTGCTTCTGATACGTGGGCCCGTTTCTTTCTGGCTCGGGAGGTTCAGGTTGGACAGACGATGAATTAGGGAGAGTTTTGTACTTCCACGTGGGTCCTTTTTTGTCCCGCAAGCCGTTGTTGAAGGGAAGACCATCGCCAAAGCAAAGAACAGAAACGCGGTGTTGAAGGAGATCCGTCGCGCGTCTCATTCGTTCCCTCGCTGGAGTTCCCCCTTCCTTTTTCCACCACTCCATCCATCCTCTGGCACCTCCTCCTTTTCATTTCCTCTCGGTTCCTCCTTTCACCGGCCCCCAAAGTCAATTTTCTTCAAATGTCTTCACTCCCGGCCAGGCCTGTATTTTTTTTATTTTTTTTTTTCCATTCGCAATTACAGTAATATGTAACATCAGGCTTGGTGAGATTTAGGACTTTACCTTACATAACCCCAGGATTTAGCCGCAGGGTTTTAAGGCCTCTCTGAGCCGCTGAGCTGGGGGCAATCGGGCCTCTTAAAAATATTTTCAAATGGCTGAAAATCCCCAAAGGGCCTTTTTTGAAGGCCTCCATACGGCGACGCGTCATTATTTTTGTATTAGGATTGGAGCCCGAGCCGTTTCAAATGGGGCCTTCTCTCGGTTCGGCGGCGGTGTTGTCTGTTATTCGAGCTCGGTCGAGAGGCAGATCCTTGACCGGCGGCTCGCGCCGACTGCCAGATGAGGTTCCGCTCCCCCGTCGTCCGCCGGGCGACTCTGGCGTCTTTTTGGGTTGGTTTTTGTGTCCGAAAGGTAGGCGGAGAACGCGCGGTCTCGAGCGAGCCGTCGGAGTGGGCGTCGGTCAGCGAGGAACACCGGCAACAGTTATTTCTGGAGCAAAGGCGGAGAGGCAATTTGGCTTTGACGGGCAAGTTTGCACACGTTTCCGTCCTGCGCTTGCATTCATGCGCGTCTTTGTTTCGCTCACGCAGACATTTGGCCACACGCTTTTCGACCGTATTTTATTTCCCGCATTTAAGATGATAGGACTTCATCTGAAATTGTGAAAAGAATTTGAAGGGGGCCGGAATTCGGGTTTGGCCCCAGATCACATCGGCCAACCAAAGCCTGATTTTATTCCTCCTCGAGGCAAGCCAAACAGACGGCTCGTAAATTTGCAGTCGCAAACTACCTGGCCTGAGTTGACTTTTTAGTCCCGGCCGACAGGCCGAGCAGTGTCGTGGGTGGCGCGAAACCACCACCGTGTCGGAATGTGACTTGAGGACGGGAATTTGCACGAGGTGAAGACGCGACGGGCGCCGATGCGCTCGCGTGGCGTCAGCCGGGTTAATATTGCCTTCCAAAGCCGACTCCTTCGGCGTCTTAGGGCGCATTTTTTAATTTCTCTCCGGGTCTTGTCCTGAGCTTACGGGAGGAAAGTTTTAAGATGTAAAGCCGCGGGGATTAGGCCCCGCGTGAGGAGACGACACGGGATGAGCCCCCACGCGCTCCAAGAGACGGCCGCTGACCGCTTTGCTTGTCAATTTCAGACGGTCAACAAGGGGCTTTGCACTCGCCCGCCAATGTCGCTTCTTAGCGCGCACGCAACGGCGGGATGAGGACAAGATGACGGGCCGATTAAAATGAGGAATGGCCGAGGCGGGGGGGGGGGGGGGGGGGGGCAAAGTCCGGGCAAAGTTTGAACCCTGCAAGTTTACAAAGACCACCGACTTTGCTTTCATAATTGCTTGCGTCACCAAGCAGCGCGCTGCGGTTCTGTTCCACGAGCTTTTTCGTTTGGAGGATTCCAAGAATCATGAAATCATTTCGGGGCGACGTCTCTTCAGGCCAGAAGCATTTTGGTAGCATCGCAAATGGATGAAACTGGACACGCTGCAGTTGCTCGATTATGCAACCGAGATCCTTCACTTTTTGGAGCGAAACGGACTGAAAGGGAAACCCAAACGTTGCCCCCTCTTACTATTGTTCCTCGTAATAAAAAGTGACCGAGTGCTGAGAACAAAGCAAAACAAAAACAGAGCGCCATTGTTCTCAAGATTGTGTTGCGTGATGTGCAAAAGTGCGGCGCGTGCCTCCGCGTCAGGTCTCCCGCTCGGGTAGGCAGCAATTTCCTTTTCACCCACTCCCAAACTCTTGTGTCGACTTTATTGTTCAGCTTTGTTCATGTTGGGGGGGGTTCATGGTTGCTCATCATGGCGTGCGTGCTCGTGCGGGAGATCGGTTGCCCGAAAAGTCGTTCTTGGGTCAAAAAAAGGTCGGGCAGCTCTGGTGCGGCGTGCAAGTGGCTCGAACTTTGATTTTGCTTTGCGCCTCTTCGCAACAACATTGTCACACTTTTGCGTCAGCCGCCCTCCTCCGTTATTTCTGCGTTTGAAGGCATTTTGAAACCCGCTGCGGCTGCGTCGAGTACGGTGAGGGAAAGGGGACGGTTGAAAAGGGCGCGACGCTTGAAGCATGAAATGAAGACTTCCGTTCCCTCCTGCGTGCGCTTTTCATTGGTCTAACGAGGGGATTCTCTGGGTGCCCGATTCCTCTTTGTTTCTCCCTTTGACCTCTGCCATTGGATCGCTCCGTGCAGCTGTTCAACAGTAGTTGTCTGTTTGTTTGCCCCCCCCCCCCAGCCGCCTCTCCTCCTCCCCCTAACCACTCCCCCTCTGCCTTTAGCTCGTGTAAACGTCGTCTTTCGTCGTCTTTTTCCACTGTAGGCATCTTCTGCTTTTGATTAGCGTAAAGAAAGTCAGCACATCGCAGTCTCTCCCTCCTCTGACTGAGACACCATTTCACCCCACCCCACTACGCGCCCCCATGTTCTTTAAAAAAAAAAAAGTTTGTTTCAGCCACGCGGCTCACAAAAAAAAAAAAAAAAAACGTGTGATTTTTGTTGAGTTTTCCATCGGTTGCGTCAGGAAACTGACACCTAACGGGTCCAAAACAGCTTCCTCCGCAATCGGAACAGGTTCATTGGAAATCAAAACGTTTTTTATTAAAAGTCAGCTCAAGCAGAGTCTAGTTTGATGGCTCGACTTTGGTCTGGTGAAATTGAACTTGAAGCTTCCATTCTCATATCCTCGGAATCTTGTCAAAGGATCCTTGACGAGAGGAATGAAGCCCCACTTCGTCCCAATGCAAATGTCTTTGTGTGAATGATTGGTTACCTTCAATAGCAATACGGCAATCCCTCGTTTCCCCGCGGGGCCAGAACCCCCGACTCCTCGGCGAAAAGTGAAAACCGTCAGCCGTCACTTCAGCCTTTGTCTGAACCGTCGCTGAAACGCCGAAGCCGCAAACCTTGCAGCGCAAAGTGGCCGGGGATGGCTGGAGATAGCGGCGCCAATGAATGAGGTCTCGTAATAGCGCAGCAAAAGTGCCGGGAGGAAGACTGTCCTGCGATTGGCTGAGGGAATTCAAGGGATCGAGCGAGACCCGATGAGATCATGAAAGAAGTCGCATCAAATATTTTCGTGTAAGATACGCAAATGCAAAGATGTGCTTCGACCTGCCTCGGTCGATACCAGATGGGGCGGGCATTATTCCATTCGCGTTGGGTCGAGGGGCTTGACGGACAGACGAAAGGGGAAATTGCGTTCTAAATTCTTTGGGTTCATCGTCAACGCTTTCTTTTATTCCGGGTATTCGGATGCTATCGTGTGTTTTCGCAGAGCAAGCGGAAGTGCACTTTTCCTACGCTTCGTGGAAAAAGCGATTCTATGGTTGGACCTTTTTGTTTCTCCCGTTAAGATGACTTTGGAATGTGCTCATGTGCGGGAATGTGAAGAAACGTGCAGTAGATTTCACTGTGACGCTCGTTATCCTTTTTGTTTTTGTAGTTTTGTTTTTTGACCACAGTAAAACTATGCATTGTCGCACAGCGCCGCAATCTCCCACAGAATGTCTTCTGGATGTTGTCATTGATTCCAAAGCGTAAGCGTAAGGGGGGGGGGGGCAAATGCACACAATCTGTGGCTTCATTGCTTCAGTCAAGGATACGCTAGTTTTGGCCCATGCCGTTGCAGACCAGTTGGAGGTTGCACCTGTTGTTCACACCTGAATTCACTAGCACGTCCAAGCAGGGCCCCCCAGGCTACTCGGGGGCCTCAGGAGAAGCCAGCACACAGTACGCTCAGAGGCAAACACACACACACACACACACACACACACACACACACACACACACACACACACACACACACACACACACACACACACACACCGAAGGCCGAATGGAAAAGACCACATCAGCCGCTCCACCTCTCTCTATTTTCTGTCCTGGCGCGTCACGCGGTTGCTTGGCTTCTCTGCTTTTTGCTGCCGCGCCGTCGTTTGGTTCCCGCTCATTCCCGCTTCCTCTGTTTTTCATAAACTTCTGGCCGAGCGAGCCCCGCGATCCCGGAGGCGCGGTATGAAACGCGAGACGTCTCTGAGCGAGCGCCAAACAGATGCCGGGCTCCTCCGCTCTGCCCCTCAACTTGAGCGTCGTCTCTTTTAGCATCGGGTTTTCGAAATGATACGTCAAAGTCGTAATCTTGTCGTATGTCGTGCCACTGGATGCGATGTGGCCCCATCGGGCACAAAGAGAGACTACAAATGGCAAAAGCTGCGTCTGGCTCGGGCTTGGTCCTTTCGTATTCGCCTCAAAAACCGACACGACGGCTCCTTCGGGCCGCAAGGAGGAAAAAGCCAAATTGAAAACAATCGAGGTCTGTCGAGGTCAAGGCACGTTAGCGCATGGCAAAAAGGCTTGGGAAAATTCATGTTCTTCATGGCTCCTAATGAGACACAAAACGTCTTTTAGGCTGTCACGGGGGCCCACTTCAGATTCTTTTTTTGAACTCTTGCCTTAACTCGCGAACACATTTTCAAAGCGTTCGAAGCTCACCGCTTTCGTGTGAGAGGACCGCGATGACGACGCCCGTTGTAAAAATGGACAAAAGAAAGAAAGCGCAGTTGGCCCGAGTGCGCTCGCGTGCGGCTTCCCGTGAGGGGCTGACGCTTTTTATGCCGCTTGCAAAAATAATCGCCCGAGCTGCATCATCAGCTTTAAATTTCCAACGGAGCGGAGCCTCTTTGAGCGCGTCTCTCTGTTTTCAGACGGACGGATGAAAAACAGCAAAGGTACATCTGAGGCTCGTCCCAGATGTGACTCATAACTCTGGCTCTCCGCGAGGCCATTTCACACACACACACACGCCGTACGGGCAGTTTAACTACCTATTTCAGATTTTTGCGTGCGTACGCTTCCCGCTAAGCTGCCTTGGCTTTTCACTTTTTGATCTGACGTTAACGTGCGCGTCTCGGTTTTCATCGGAACGGGTGCCCCGTCGTCAGATAACGCGGCCGTTTGGGAGGCTTTATAATCAATATGTTTATCCGCATTAGGTGCTGTAACCCGTTAAGTGGATTGGCGGCGTTTCAACGTCGCTCGGATTCCCACCAGCGGGCGGAGGGAAGGTTTTATCTCGCTTGATAAGTTAATAGATGGATTGATAGATGTAAGAATAAATCTCCAATCAGCTTGCCCGGGAGCGAAGCCTTAAGCTGGCCAAAGTGGGCCAATCCTCAGCGGCGCACCACGGATGGCGAGCCTTTTCCATCCACTCGCACCGTCCGCTCACGTCTTCGCCCGGCCCCGGACTGTGGGCGCATCCGGACCGCCGTCTTTCATTGATCTTTTTTTTTTTTTGCTTTGTGGGCCCGAGCTGTAAGATGGGAAGCCGAAGCCGGGGACTCGCTTGACTCGTTGCTCCCGTGGGCCCCGGACCCGACACTGGGGGAGCACGTGCTGCGGGCCGGAGGCGACGAGCTTGAACAGCTTGCAGGCTGGCTAGCATGCTAGCCAGAGACTGGAAGGGAAGAGAAGCCGGGGGGGGGGGGGGGGGGGGCAGCTGTTGACTTACCTTATCTCCCCGCGAGATAAAGCCAGCTTTGACACACATAGCCGTCAGCTGCCGCACATAAACACGGCGACGCGGCCGCGCGCAGGCGAACCACACAAACGCTGGCCTGTGACGGGAGCCGCCGACATTTGGAGCGGGGGTTCATGTGGGGACACTGACTGACAAATGCGGTCGGTCGGGTGGCGACTTCCAGGCAGCTGCTGGTCAAAGAGTTGACGTTTGATCTGTGCCCTCTTTTTGCCTGCTTGCTTTTTCTTTATTCCCCCCCCCCCCCCCCTTTCTGGCCTCATCCTCTCTCCCGTGCTTCTTTCCTGTCTTCACGTCTCTCCCTTGTCATTCTTAGCCACTCTCTGTGGGTTATTGCTGAGAACATATAACATCAGTTCATGCTGTAGGTATGCAGATTTGGCAGTTCCCTTTCCCAGAATGACTGCTTTTGGAGCGCTTTTTTTTTAAGCCCCCCCCCTCACCCCATCTCTGCAGGATATATGCTGATTACATGCCGTGTTTGGTGGTTCGTGTTTCACTATAGTCGTGTGGATCAGGGTCTGCCTTACAAGATGCTTCAACGTTTGCCACCTCAGTCTCAATCCGATGAGTTCGTAGAGATGTTCAGACCATACTGACGTATGCCGACTTCCTCTACCACAAATACTTTTGATGCAGAACATTTCAATGAACACAATGACAGCTACTTGTGAACAAAGACATTTCTGTCTTTCTGACAGGCACGATGATTCGCCGATGGGTTAGACTGTTTTCATGTGGCACCAGCTAGTGGCGAAGAAGACTTCCTCGATGTCAGATTAAAAAAATAATAATAATACACCTTCAGTGAGAATAAGCATGAATAAGTCTTGGTGGCCTTCTCGATAAACGGCATTTCGGCCAGTATCCGCCCAATACCGATACCTGGTGACGATACGCGCCCATCCTCTTCTTCAGTTCCATATTTTCCCTCCTTATTTGAAGGATGTGAGCCACGTGTTGCGCTTGCGCATGTTTCTAAATCATAGTCAATGTAAAAATGAGGCCGATCAAGCAATTGTATTCCTGCCCACCGGGGCTGTTCTTGATACGATGAGAAGGCATGTTTGGAAAAGGGTGTACTCGGATAGCATATCGGATATTTTGCCTCCATCTTACTCGTGAAGGGGAGGATGTGCCGCCATTCATCGCTCCCCCAATTCATTAGTCCAAATGAGCATTTATGCAGCGCCCACATTATTTTTACGGGCCTACTTTATGTGTTTCTGCGGAGTTTTACGGCCCTCGTTAAAGATGTCCTCCAAGCTCCAGATAGAGTTGGGAGTGTTTATTTGCTTAGTTCACAAACCCAAAATAAATTGTTAGTGTTTTCTGGCTCAGGTTGGACTCCACTGAAGCCCTATGGCTGTTAAAAAAAAAAAAAAAAAAAAGTGTGATTCCAAAGCAAATTCTCCATCTGTTGATATTTTGCCGAAATGTGCGCGCTGACTCTTTTGCACCCATTCCTCATTTGAAAATATGATCATGTGCAAACCCTTCACCAAAAGGTCCGCTTCCCTGAGATATTCACGCAGTTGCGAACCTGAAATTGCATGCCAACGTTCGGGCCACGTTTTGTGCGTCTGCATTTCTTTCATGTCGTCGTTCTCGTGTTGCGCGTTTGGTTTTCTCTGCCCCCCAATGTGATGCCGCTGATCGAATGGCTGCATACGAGCGGTGCCCACTCCGCATCGACCCCCACCCTCCACCCCCTGCCCTCCTCCACTGCTCTGCCAACAAGTCTCTTTCTTTCTCCTTCCTTCTTTTATCCTCTCTCCTTCTCTCTTTGCCTCTCTTGGCGGGGCAAAACTGTTCCCACAGCTCTCACAATAACCCCCACGCCCCCCCCCACCACCCTATTTTCTTCCTCTCGCTTTCATTCCACTTTTTGTCTTTTTCTTGTCTCTCCTTCTCTATACTGTCTGTCTGTACTCCCTCTTTTTCTGCCGCCATTTTTTTCCCTCGCTGCGCCCCCCCCCCCCCCCCGCCCCTCATTCTCAGCCTCTCTCCCCACATTCCCTGGCAAAGCTTGGCATCACATGATCTTCTTTTCCACTTGTGCCCAGACCATGCCTCGCACAAACAGACGTGCGCATACACTGACACGTCGAACTTGGACGCGGTCCCTTTTCTGTATGGAACAACACGCTGGACCAGTCCAGTATTTTTCACCTCTGCTCACCATTGTACCGCGAGAGTTCAGAGGAAATAATCAGTAACATAACAATCATTCAATAATCATTTACAAAACCGTTTGAATAAATACTGTAGTTAAGTTTAGCTGCCTGGAAATCTAAGTCCAACATGTCAGATTTGACAAACACTTGAAGGTTTACTTTGGCATATTTGAGTTTAGGAGATTTTTGGCACCACGAATATTTGTTCGGACGAAAGTGAAATATGCCCCCCCCCCCCAAAAAAAACAACCCTCCCCCACCCTCCTGAAATCTGTCCCACAACTTAGTCGGTGCAGTTTGATTTATTTCGTATGTCTTTGCCATGTGTCTCGTTGCTAAGCAAGGACATCTGCTGGCCGTCGAGCAGAATTACACCCTCACCTCATCTAATATTGTAAAGTAGCTTCAAATCAGCTAAAAATCAGGAGAAAGGTGCAATTGTTGTTCTGGAAAAATGGCATGTTTCGTGAAAACAAAGCATGGTGTGCCATGTATGTGCCCGAGAAGCCAAGCTTGATTATATCCATCAATGTTATACAGAAAGCCATGAGAACAAGCAGACGGTCCCCCCCCCCCCCCCCTTCCTAGCCTCCCCTTGTCCAGCTTCCCCCGTACATCACAGCTCATCAGCATAGGCACAGATAAAAGAAACGGGGTGTGTGTATGTGTGTGTTGGGGGGAAGATCACGGGCAGCCAGCCAGCCACCCCCTCCACTCACACACACACTCAAGCCTCCATCTTTCCATCCCTTTCCCTCGTCTCTCTCTGCCATGGTTGATTCCCTTTTGGCCCCTTCTCGCCCCCTGCCTCCCCCCACTCTGTGGCATTGGCAATGGGAGGGCGCAGGCGGCACACAGACGGCCGCGCAGATGGGCAACGGGCAATGCAAAGCGCTGCCTCCCCACACCTGCTTCTTGCTGGCACGGGGCTCGGGCGATGCCGTGCACGTGCGCATACTCATACATGTGCGGCAAGAAAGGAAAACATACCGTGTAGGTGTTCGCCCGATGTCAAGCGCGCACAGGCTAGCGAGGAGCATGCATACACCGACCACATGCTTGTGCGTTTTAAAGAAAAAAAAAAGGGGGGGGGGTGGAAATCACCGTCTCCCTCCCACACGCCAGCGCTCAGCCCTCGGTCACAGATGTTTACATGCTTATCTCCAACTGTGCCTCAGCATGTGCTCGCCAGACCTTTTTTTTTTTCTTTTCTTCAACGTATACGCTCTCATATGAGAGCTATAAGACGCAATATCACATGCATGTAAATGGAGCGCCATATTTTGAGCCTCACACCCCCACACCAGTCACACTTGAGCAAAGCACCGAAGCACGTTTAACAATTAATCGCCTTGGTGTCGTGTTGTCACATAGCAGCCGTTCCAGGGACGTCGTAAAGACGTACCGCTGTTGATTCGACGGCAACGACATGATTACGTCGTGCGGCCTCGCTATGTTAAGAGCTCATAATTGCCACTTTGTTTCCTTTAACATGAGGGGGCAACTTTTCGGATGTGAAGCCGCTGGTTTAATAGTTAGGGAGCGGTGGCCAAAATAGCTTTCAAGGAAAGCACCCAAAGTAGTACAAGGGGGGAAATCCGCACCAAAGTCGAAAATCCTGCTCTTATTCCCCAAATTTCGGAAGGCTTTGTCTTCGTTTGTCTGCGCCTGTTTCTACCATTAATACCAAATCAGCCATCAGTCCGGAATGTCGTCTTTTTATAGCGTCGTATTAGTCGTTTGCCAGTGGCTCGGCTTCAGCGTCTTTACTTCCTCCAGATGTGACCAAAAAAAATAGACCGCAAAATCTTTTGCTCCTGCCAAAATGAGTAAGGAACACTTGAAGATGTGCCGTTGCCTCCACCAGGGGTTACCGCGCTGTTCCGTCGTTATTTTATCGCTGTGATAAGATTTTTAAACGGGATTAGTGCATCAGCGCCGGCGTCTGTCCTCAAATTACGACATTAAAGTATTTTAGGAGAGAACGCGGCATCTTTTCACACAGCCATTTGTTTAAAACCGAAGTAGAAAAGTACAAGATGCGGAAGATTGTGACCGATGAGGATGCTAGCTAATGTAAGAAAAAGTGTCCTCCGAAACATTGCTCAACTAGAAACGAGGAATCCTCGTGTAGCACCCGCGGGAGGGAAGAGACGAGGTCGTGCGTGCGGATGTGGAGCGGGTGAGGGAGGAGGTGGAAAAGGAAAAGGGGGGGGGGGGGCGGGGGGAGAAAAAAAAAAAGATGTTGAAATGAAGTCCAATAAAAGAGCCGAGTGAACATCTGTGTGGGATAGCCGCGGGGATTAGGAGGGTTTGGAACATTTTAAGCGCATTAAAGATTTTAAAAAAGGGTCAGAATGTTTAGCAACATACTGATAAACCTCTTAAGCGAAACCCAATTGGGGAGGTTGCTTGGGTTTCTTTATCCAGAGGCTAGTAGGTGGGGGAAGGGGGGTGGGGGTGGGGGTGTTCAAGAGGCTGAGAAAATTGAAAGCGGGGGAGACACGTACGCATAAATGTGATGCGCCGCGTTCTTCATTCGGCACACTTGCAGAATCGAGTGAGACCCAACGCGCAAGCCGTGTCAAAAGATCCGACTTTACGGAGGAAAGCATCGCAGGTGGAGGCCCCTGTCATTTGACTGCCGAGTGAACCGCCACCGCGTCGGCACGGCGAGCCCGAAATGACGCCGCACAAAACCAAAAGGCGCAGTCGCCGTTTGCACGTTTGCGTATGAGAAGCGAGGGCTTCGCGTAAACCCTTTCTAAATGGCGCGGCAGCACTTCCGTCATTTTTCGGGACGTACCCCCGATGCGCGAAGCAGGGTCAGAAGGTCCGGCTTGAAGGAGTTGCGTCGACTCTTCTTTTTAGAAAACGCGCGCGTCCAAGTGCGGCCCGAGTAATATTGATGTCGCGGAAAGCCGCGGCCTCAATCATTTTACGGTCCGGCCTGTTGCGCAACACCTTTCTTGTTTCAAGGTTGACGCTAAGAAGCGACCAACGCTTGTTGCGTGGCTCTTGGCCAACCTGCAAACACTTTCAACACAAACATTCCAATTCAATGCCATGACATGTTCAAGTGCCAAAAGCGGCAACGCAATTTCGGCACTCTTTTTTGTTTTTTTATGTTATTTTTTGCACTCGTGGACAACTAGCTCAAGAGGAAGATACTTTGTCTTTTCCTTGATTGCGCTCGCGTGTCGTCTGTTCAAAAATAAATCAGCTGCCACCGTCAAGGCGCATTAGTTCACGGGTGCGTTTGCGCGTTGAGTGCTTGTGACGTGCAAGCACTCAAGACAACCTTTCGCGGGGAAGAAATAAATCAATCAAAAATGAAAAGCCATTTGTGTCGTCGGCAACTCGTACCGTATGAACGCCAACGCGCTAAATGCCTCCATTAGCGCGAACAATGGCTGCCCGTGAGTGATGGCTGTTTGTTCAAGTGTCTCTGAATGATTTACCCCGGCGCCTGTGTGTCATTGCGTGACAATTTTTTTTGTTTTTGTGGTGGCGGGAGGGGCGGGGGCGGGGGGGGGGGGGGTATCCATTTACCCAGGTGTGTGTTTTCGCCTTTGCAAGGTGAAAATTGTCTGGCCGTGTGTTGCTGTTAACCTTTGTTTACAAGTGTGAGGAGGAGTCTATCAGCGGGAGTACACCGTATTGACCGGGGCAGCATAATGTGTGTGGTAAGCGTGATAACGCCGCCTATTTGGTGGCCTGCATGTGTTTGTGTATTATCTTCGGAGGGGCATTACCAGGGGGCCTCGGGGCGACTGTGTGCACTAGATAAGGGTGATTCATCTGTGTTTCAATATGTGTGTGTGTGTGTGTGATAGTGTTTTTTTTTTTTTTTGCAAGGAAATGAATCCATGTTGTGTATGAAGGTGTGCTAATAAATGCTCTTGGGGTTACATGCACCTCCGTGCTGTGTGTGTGTGTGTGTGTGTGTAATAGGTGATTGTTGCTGACCGGGCCAGTGCGTGTGAGATGCTTTTTTGGCAGTGGTTTTCCCCTGCCGGTGGTGGACAGAGCACGCGCCGGAGCAAGGTGCTCATCGCAAAACATTGTTCATCTGGACAGAGGAGTGTCTGGGCACCCTCCGCCTCCCACTTGGAGCCCTCGATGGCTCTCCTTGTACCTCTTTAAAGTTGTGCAGATCGTAAAAGCCGCTTTGAATAGCGCTACCTTAGCAACGCAGGAAGGGTGGGGGGTGCTATTCGAAACTCCTTCGGCAGACATTACGTCTCGTGAAAGTTTTACATCACTGATATATGTCGGCTTCGCTTTTTTTTTTTTTTTTTTTTGAACTATGTTAAACTTTGCCTTTGCAAAGTTGCTGAACTCTCTCACAGAATTTCAGCTGCATTTAGGTCTGGGCTTTGGCTACGCTTTTCCTGGTGAAGCTATTCTGTTGTGGTTGAGAGGAAAGAATTTTCATCTGTGCTGTATGTTGTACATGGAGCACATTTGACAATAAAGCTGACTCGACTCGACTTGAATGGAATTGATGTCGGCGGTCCAATCTTGCCCTCTTGCTGGTGCAAGGATTATCGTAACGCACGAGCTCATCAGAAATATTTTGTTCATCTACAGCAGGGCTCCCCGAACCTTTTCCTGTGAGGGCCGAATAACTTTTGCCTTCTCTGACGGCGGCCGGGGTCAGTTTGTAACAAAAAGTGTGACGATCGCACAGGTGTCTCAACGTCAACATTGATTGCGTTCCAAAAAGTCACACAAAACCAAATATGAACCCTTTGTTGGGATGTGGACAGGAAAAAAAACATTGACATTCTTGTAGATATAGAATGTTCCGCTCTATGCATGTCCAAGTCTTGATCATGTGGCCAGAGTGGGAAAAACAAAAAGAGAGAATGCATCTCTGCTATTGTTGAGGGGGCTGGGCAAAATGGGGCAGTCCATTAACAATACATACATACATACATACATATATATATGTATATATATATATACATATATATATATATATGCCATCCTTTTTATCTTTAAGACCACTGGGTCTGTGTGAAACAAAAACAGCATGCGCATGCGTGCGTGGGGGCGGGTGTGTGTTTGTGTGTTGGTTCGGGGGTGCCGTCAGCGAGCAGGAATGCACGGGTACCGCCAAACCTAAGATGGCTGCCAAGTGCTAAGATGGCTGCCAGGATGCTGCGGAGCGACGGCATGAAAGATAAAGAAAAACGGAGGACGACGGCGGGCGGTAGGAAGTGAGGAAAATGTTGTGGCGTCGGAGCGCGGGAGGGCATCGTGGTCTCCCCGGGCTTCCTCTCCCTGACCCAGAGCGACGAGGGGATCCTTTGTCTCTTTGTTGTCGCGTGTTGATGGGCGGCCGCCGCGAACGCCGCCGCGGCGGGCTGGCTAGCGAAGCCGCAGCGCCGCCCAAGATCAAGGCACCGATTTGGGCTTTGAGGACTTTGAGATTCGGGGGCAGACTCCCGGCCGCGAGGGGCCGTCCGTCCGTCCGTATTCCGCCGCGCGCCAAATTTTCCCCTCTCGGCCTCCGCGCGCTCGCGGGCCTTGAACGGCGCGGCCCGTAAAGCTCCGCGAGGCTGCTTTAAGTAGGCCAAACAAACTGAGCCCAAGCAGACGGCGCTCCGCCTGCCCGCCCCGATCCAAGTTCGCATAAACACACAGCGATACACTCCAGACAAATTCCCACTGGCCAAAAAAATGTACATTTGGACTCTCACACGAGCATCGGGGAAGCTTGTGTTTCTTGAGAGTACGACAAACTTCAGATGACCCGACGACGAAATACAATCCAAACATTCCCCAAAATGCACATGTCACAATTATTCCTCGACTGACAAATCACCTCTGGGGAGGCTTCGTGCTTCGTTCTTCACCTCCGAGCTGCTTTGGGACCTAAATATAATAAGACTGTGGGTCGCAAGCAAAAAAAAAAAAAAAGACTATAATGAGGATCATGGCATATTTCGTGGTAAAATGTCGTTTTTAATTTGATTTGTTGGAAATGCGGGGATGAGATTTGCCTTTTGCAAAGAGTCAACTTCAATTGTAAATCCGGGTAAAACGCACTCGGGTCATTCCTACATCGCTCGAGTCTTGGCGGTCACGTGTAAATATTGGATGCGCACTTTCAAACGCGGTTATGATGCGTCTCCTCGCCCTGTGTCGCTTTGTCCTTTCTTTGACTTGGAATGAGTGCTTTTCAGGCGCATTCCCATCTTGGATATCCAACAGAGCTTTGCATCAATACGTCCGGTCAAGCGTGTGGCAAAAAAAAACGATGATACACCGAAAGGGACGGATCATAACTTTCCCACGTGACTCATCTTCTGTCTTTGTTCTGATTTTGTCCCGTTTCAGAACAATCGGGGCAATCGGACAACTCAAACCAGCAAGGAGAGACGGACGTCAAGCCCCCGCCAAATGGTAACGATGCATTTGTACGCCGATCTCGCAGTTTAGTGACGAGTTGCACATGCTCGCGTAAACACTTTCAAATGGCAAATGTCAGCGCGGGCCCGTATAGATCCGAGCGCACGCACCGTGCATGTTCTACACTTTGCCGGACATCGAGGCCTCTCGGAGAGCAAGTGCGTCCCAACAGAGTAGGGGGGGAGGTTTATTATGGTAAGGAGAGCCGCTGGTACTGTAGTGTGGGGGGGCTGGTGTGGGGATTGCGGCGGGCCACTCATAAATCACACTGACGTTGGTCCAAGATGGGAACCACATGGCCGCCGCCGCCAAGCCCAGCGCTGACCTCATACGCTGTCGCCGCCGCGGTTAACCCCGGCAGTGCTTGACTGAGCGAGGGGCGAGGGGGGGCCGAAGGGAAACGGGAAGGGGCTTGTCGCGAGGAGATAAACAACGGCAGGAAAAGCGAAGTGGCTGGCCGACGGACGGAAGGAAGAAATGAAAGCGGCCGCATCACGCGGGGGGCCCGCGGGGGGCCCGCGGCGATATCGGGATGAGATCGAGCCCCCCGCGTATGAAGAAGAGCCGTTCGAGACCGCTTCCAAGCACAACTCGCCCGCTTGAGTGCGCGCATCCGCCGTTACCAGAACGCCGTCGGACGCCGCGCTTTCGTATTGAGGAAGAATAAAAGCAGCACACGCGACATCCGTACTTTGTCCACTTCGGACAGCTCGAATCGCGTTTCTCATCCGAGTCGTTCTTTTCACTCCTTTGTACTTCCCGCGGTGCTAACATGAGTCAATTGTGTACTTTTACCGACTTTGCGGCACGCTAAAAACATACAATCAGACGGTGTTTATTTCAAGAAGTGACTTTTTTTAAAATGATGGCAAATCTCGATTGTGTCGAGGCTCCGTAGTTACTGGCTTGGCTTTTTTCTTTTCTTCTGACCTCGTCCTGGTCACTTCGGTATTCGCTGCTGTGTTTTTGTCCTCACCGCAATGTCTTGAAAGTAAATCGTACCTCACGTCTGTCGGAGGAGCGGGCAAAGGAGGAAGGAAAAAGCGCCGTTGTTCTCGAGCGCTAGCGAGGGTCTCGCGCTCGCTCTCTACCGCGCGCTTGCTACTGCGGCCTCTGAAACGGTTGCTGATCATCCCTCGCATGCAATCCGGCCATCATCATTTCTAACGCCGTTGTGCCGTCCACGATAAGAATGAATTTCAGAAATCTGTGATGGGTGGCTTTGGAGAGGAGGAAAAAAAAAAGGAACAGATGTTTTTAGCTTCTTGCGAATTCAATTTGCAGATGCACTTTAGCCGTTTAGCAGGAACGCCGACGAAAGGCGTAGCGCGTCTACCGAATTCACAATTGAACTGCAAATGAGGCCGCGGCCGCGATCGCGCCGAGCGGCCGTTTGTATTCCGGCTGCGCGGGTGCCGGACTAGCGAAACGGGGGCCTCGCGTGTCCGTCGGCGCATCTCGGTCGACGACGCGCCACGCGGCCCCTCTCACTCTCTCACTCTGCTTTTCTGCGCAGGCCACTTGAGTTTCCAGGACTGCTTTGTGACTTCAGGCGTGTGGAACGTAGCCGAGCTGGTCCGCGTGTCACAGAGTGAGTCACGACTATAATTCAGCCCGTCAGTCCCTCCGGAGAGACACGCAGTTGCTATCATTGCTCGCACACTGCACTATATCCACTCAAACGCCCTTGCGGCCGAGCGAACAAAAGCGGCCGCTCTCTTTACAACAACTGGTAAAAATTTGGAGGAGGGGAGTAATGCGCATTTATGACATCAATTACAATTTTTGGTCGAGCTCACTAACCGCTTTCAGATGTTCGTCCAAAAGCCGATATAACTGGTTCCATTCCCGCCCGCGCTCTCGAACTGGGCGCTGCGCTGAAAACCGATCCAATCATAACACCGCGCGTTCCTAAGAGGAGCTCGCTCCGATGGCAAACAACCGCTTTGAGTCACAGTGATGTGCGGTGAGAAAAAGTGCCGTAGTTGTCAGATGCAAGCGCGGGAAAAAAAAAAAAAGCGTGCTCTCGTCCCACCGAGAAAAACCACACGTGGAGATTTGGTCTTGGACTCAGAGCCATCCCCCCCCCACCCACCCACCCCCGCGACCGTTCCGAGGCGGCCTTCGGCGAGATGGCGACTCCCCGGACGCCGCGCATAAAGCGATGAATGCGGAGACGCTTTTTGAGTGCCTCCAAGGTGGAAAAGTGCTCAAGCAGTAAAAGTCCGTCGTGCCAAGAAGATCGCTTGAAAGCCGCACTCAGCTCCGCGCCGACGAGAAAGCTTTACGATCTGGCTTCTTACCCAAGAGCCAAATTGTTCCTTCCGTCATCTTAAAAATATTGTCCCCGCTATCACAAATGTATGTATGGAGCCTTTCTCGTGAGCTGCTTTGACATTTGACCTGCGCGCTGGCGTTCTGCAGCGCCCGTCGCGACGGCGACCGGCCCGAGCTTCTCTCTGGCCGACTTGGACAGTCCCGGCTACTACAACATCAACCAGGTCACCCTGGGACGGCGCTCCATCACCTCCACTCCTTCCACCAGGTAACTGATGGCTGCTCTCACACGCACACGCGCGCGCACGCAAATTTGTTGGCACAACCGCCGGATGAGATGCGATGAGAAACGTAGATGCAAAAATACACGACTGGTTTTTTTTGTTGTTTTTCAACGGTATTTTGAGTCAACGGTATTTTGAAAGCGCTTTCAAACAATCGCCGCTGTATACAAAGCGCTGCGTGTGGAGCAACAAGTATTCATACGACAGCAAACAAGAAAACAATCGGGGGGGGGGGGGGCCAAGTCTGCAGCATGGGATGTGCGAGGTCACTTGGGTCATTGAAATTCAAGACGTTTTGGGCCATCCGGGTCTTGATTTCCTCCAGATAGGATAAAAGTGGCCTCGAGAGAAAGCGTCTTTTTTCCTCACAGCCCGAGGGGAAAAAACAAACAAACCCAAAGCAAAATATCATCGATGAGATATTATTGTGGCAATATCTGTTCCTGTTATTTCTGTAAAAAGCGTTATTCCGTACTTTGGTATCAAATCTCATTGGAGCGAGCGTTCCGAGCGCGCGCCGCTAGCGCGCGCCGCTAGCGTGCGGATCGATCCTCAGCATTCGCGAATTCCGCTGTACTCTTGCGCTCGGCTTGTTTCCGCTTTTTCACTTGTGCTTTCTCCTCCCCGTTGTTCCTCCTTCATCATTAATCCTTTCTCATTTCCTTTCATTTGACCGACCAATTCCATCCGTCATGTTTTTCCTCGTCCTCTCCTGCTCATCTTACGCCGCAGGACCGAAATGGAGCTTTACGCAAGTCTCCCACGGAGGTACGCTCACCACAGCATATCTCCCTCGATACTAACGCAACACAGATCCCTCCTTCGCACTCATACAAAAGCCAAGCAAGCCGTCACACGCGCGCGCAGTTTGAAGCGCCCGTGCGCTTTGTGCCGCCTTATATTTTATGGTTGGCGGACGTGTGAGCCGATAAGAACGCGCGGTCACACGCGGAATGCATCCCGGCATCGCATCGGCTCGTGTGTTCGGTTTCTCGCGGCGGGGCGAAACGCGATACGGCATGTTCACTCAAAATCGGGACTCGCGTTACTTGGCGTGAGGTTGAACTTGAGCGTAGGTCATCGATACCGTACTTCGCCGCCGCAACGGAGACTCAAAGCCACCTCATCCGTTCTTCCTCCTCAGCTCCAACAAGCGCAAGTCCATTGACGACAGTGAGATGGAGAGCCCGGTGGACGACGTCTTCTACTCGGGCCGTTCGCCGGCAGCCGGCAGCAGCTCGCAGTCCAGCGGTTGGCCCAACGACGTCGATGCAGGTAATCCGTCCCCGTCCCTTGACCGGACGTGGCTTCGTCGCGCTTTGGACACGAGGCCCGCTTCAAGTCAGATCACCGTCACGATGTCCGAATGATTTCGTTCCGACGTGAAAAGACCATCGATCGTTGGATTGAGACGGCGGCGTTTTGCGCGGAACTCGGGGCTATTTGCTACCTTGGCGTGGCGGAAAGTTGGATGAGAGCCGGTGTTTTAAGTTCAGAGAGGTAGACTGGCGGAGGGCTCGTTCGTCTATGCGGGGAGGTAGTTGGCGGTCTCGGATGCCACCTTCCAGTTCATGTTAAAAAAAAAACTTGTTACCCTAGTAAGGATAAAGCGGTTCGGAAGATGAATGAATGAATTTTTCGCTTTCAAATGGCCTGGCCAGAGCCTCGACCGAAACCAATTGAAACTCTTTGGAGAAGAAAAGAAAAGGGGCAGTACAAGCCTGACAGGTTTGCGCTAGTTTTGTTTTGAAACACTGAATAGAATTGATCCGAAATGTGCCATTTTGTTCGAGACCAGTAAAAAAAAAAAAAAAGATCCAAAATGTTGTTTAAAATGGGAAGGAAAAAAAAGAAAGATTCGTTTAAGGCTGTGCCTTCAAATAAAAAGAACTGACTTGAAGTGGACCCAAAAGTTTCCCCATCCAAGCCTTTGGCGCACCGTCGACGCTCCAACTTGTTTTTCCGACTCCTGCCTGATTTGGGCGATCTTTACGAGTCTGACAAAGACTCCGGTCCCGCCGTGTCTGCCACTGTGCCTGCCGCGGGATAGTTCGGATCGTTCTTTTTTTTTTCCGATTCCAATTGGAAAATCTTTTGTCGTGCGTTTTACTCCTCTTTTCAACGTCGGCCTACAGTAAAGGGACTTTTTTGTTTGTTTGTTCTGTTGGACGATAGATTTTTTTTTGAATAGATTTCTTCGACCGGTGCTTTAGGGAGTCCCGAAAGTCGACACCAAGAGTCGGTCCTATTTTTCATCTTCATTTCGTTTTTTTTCGCATTGTACTCGTCGCGATGTCTTTTTCCAAATGCTGTTTTTTGTTTTGTCTTTTTTGTCACCCCTGCTCACACGCCGCCGTCCGATATCGGCGCGGCAGCGAAGACGCCGCGCCCTGCGGCGCGAATCCCCTCGATGTCCACGATTTAACCACCACCTCTCTTTCTCCCCCTCTCACTCTTTCCATCTGTTTCCTTTTCCGTCCACTTCTCTCCTCCCCGTCTTCCACTGTTAACTCTTCCCTTTCTCCCCTGTTTGGCCTTTCAGTGCAGCACCATTTGGCCAGTGTGCAGGAGAGGAAGATTAAGCATGAGAGCGATGGAGTGCAGTTTCCTTACCATGGTTAGAGCAACATTAAACATTCTACTGTGTACATGTTCCTCTTCATATGTGTGCTGGCGCCGCCGTCACCTCGCATCCTTCCTCTCTTCTCTTTGATGACGTTTCTCTGCCAGCGCTTCTCTCTCCGTCGCCCGCGCGTCTTGTTTTCTGGCTCCGGGGTCCATTTTTCTGCTGTTGTCCTCCGCGGATTTAGCGAAGCCTCTCGGTCGCCCGCTATCTTAGCGGTCAGCGCCCGTCCGTCTTTCTGTCCGAGCGGCATCTGGGGGATAAAAAACACGAACGAACAGACAAACAAACACCAGTGCACGAAAACCCATCACATTTACTGATTATTAAAAACCAAACCTGACCGGATTAAATTTAAGATCGGTAGTTGCACACTACTAGCTCGGTTGGCTTTAATCCCGCCGGTCACATTTGTGAAGGACAACAATGATTTAATTTACAGGCTTTTTTATGACTGATTCTTTAAAAGAGCTACCAATGACAGCTGATTTTGACTTTTACATGTCTGGGAAAAATTTGGGATTAAATGGGTTACTGACCTGTAAATTTAAAAAAAAAAAATCATGTTTTAGATACAAACACACCCACCGTATCCTGCACATGTAGCTGCCGTGAGCTCAAACAAAGATTGAAGCACGCCGCCGTGCATCTTGAATGATGTGCAAAAAAAAAAAAGAGGTCGCTTCCAAGTTGTCAAGGAGATGAGGCTCAGTGCTTCGGGTGTGTTTTGAGAACTGTTGAACGAGAGCGTTTGGGACTCTCCTGCTCTTGATTGTCTAAACAGAGCCGCGGAAGGGTGTCCCACCTGCCGCAGACCCGCCTCTGAACGATGGCACGTGACCCCGACCAAATACGAGTAAAAGGCCCCCCAGATGTATCATCAATGGGCGCGATGCCTTCTGTCTCCGAGGCAGCCTTTTTTTTTTTTTTTCGGTCACCGTTGTGCGCCTTTTGTAAAGGCGCACGTGCAAAAGCGTGATTTTATCACACTGTCTTTCCGTGACACGCACTCACACATCCGCACCGGGCAATCTGGAGAGGGGGCCGCGTTCCAGTCCAGATGGCGGCTCCATGTGTCTGCGGCGAAGGGAGCTACTGGGTTACGGCAGACATCTGCTCCGGTGGTGGCGGTGACGGTGTTGAGAGTGATGGAGGGGGGGGGGGGGGGGGGCTTGAGGGAAAGGACTGGGCCCGCTCTCGAGGTGTACCGCTCAACCTGAATGAAAAGCTCTGAAGGTGTTCATGTGATTCATCGTGACTTTCTCTCTCTCTCTCTCTTTCTCTCCGCCCGCTTTGGTGGGAAAATCCTTCAATGCTGCTCAACCGTTGTGTAAAAGTGTTTGTGGACTTTTGACAATTGTGTTGGGGTGTATGCATGTGGTCATGGTGTCCTTACGTTGCCTCAAGTGCAGTCCCTTGGTTGCCATTTAAGAGTGCCGATGATGTGAAAGCGAGTCAGCTCATCGGGGGCGCTCTTCCCCCTTCCCCCCCTTGCAAATCTGAGTGAGTGTTTGTGAAGTACCTTTCTGCTATTTCTTGCACTTATGTGTGTGCGCGCTAAGCACCTGTACCGCGACGATCGGAGGCTTGGGTGGTTGCCAGCCTGTTGACATGTCACACTCCAATAGAGATTGCTCAGTACCGATGCTATTCGAGCACTGGGGCTAATCCCCAGGAAAGCTTTTTTTGGGGGGGGGGGTCTCGCTCAAACTACTTTTGCCAGCCTGCGATTCGTCATCGTAAGCACCCACGCATCTTTGTTTCATTCGATGATGAGAAGATTTGATTTTGTGACGAGTTGCGCAATGGAATGATTGTCCTCTGAAGCAAATGCCGTAAAAGCCAAACATGAGCATAGTTTGCCGCCGGAGAAACAAAATGCAGTCCTCCTGACTCCATCAGCATCCTCTTCTGTACTTTGACTTCCCAAACTGCTGTCCGGCTTTGCGGATTGTTGTATCCGGAGCTTTATTTCCACTTGATGTCAACGCTGCGGAGGTCAACTACGGCCTTTGGGTCTGGCCCTCAAAGCTCGAGATGCGAAATTGCTCCCTTCCGCGATCCAAATCAATTCGCTCGGTGCGCCGACCGTAGCGCTCACACTTTGGGCCCTTTTTCTGGTCCATTGGTCAGCTGGGCCTGTACTAAGCATGCCCCTTTTTTTTATTTATTTTTTTTAAAATCAAAATGCCGGATGTTTCATCCAGGTCCCCCACCTCAGCTGACGTTTATAGCCAGGGGGGGGGGGGGGGGGCACTTGAATATATTTGTACACGGCCGGTTTCGAAAATCCTTCTCGCGTCCATCTGCAGCCTTCTTGCAGGCTTCCGTGGCAACCTGCCCGGTGCTCACCACCCTGCCTCAACAGCCCGTGCGTGCGCGTGCGCGTGTGCGCTGTCACTTGAACGTGACCCATCATGTCTTTAAGCGGCGTTAGAAAATGCCAGATGGAATTGAAACGTCTCTGCTGTTGCCTCGCTCGATCCCGCCGGCCAAGCCGAATCTCATTCATTCGTTTGGAGAGGCTAAACGTAGCTGCTGCTTGTGTCGTGCGTTCCCGTGCGTCCCTTTGCCGCGGGTGGAGCTTGTCGAGGTTCAGGATGAGTCATCAGATGGGCTTTGGCCGCGCTCGCGGTAATGTTGGGTCGCCACGACAATTCCCAGCTCTCCCGTCTCCTGATGCTCTGCGCCCAGTCACGATCCTCGCCCTCCCCGTCCGTCCGTCACTTCCCTTTGACGCTGACCGCTTCAAACGTGGCCTCTCACCAACCCCCCCCCCCCCATCCCCCGCATCCTACGCCCCATTTTGACAGCGGGGCGACAGCTCGCCAACTCTACCCAAATATGGACAGTGAGTGTCATCGAGCCATCGGTCTGTGAAGCCACTCGACTAAATCAACGATGATTCGAATGACCTCACATTGATTTCAGTCAATCGTAATCTTTGGATTCTCGCAATCAAATTCAAGCGACACTTTTTTTTTTTCCTAATTAACAGAGTCAAAGTCAGCACCGCAGCCATGTTTCATTAAAACCTCGTCTCTGTTCTGCCATTTTGTTGATCCCCTTTTTTTACCAGGACTGTCATCGCCTGGTTCTCTTAAGAAGCCGGGGAAATTCGATTTCAGCGCCCTGTCCTCCCAGACGAGGTCCCCCCGCATGGCGTTCACCCACCACCCACTGCCAATGCTGGCGGGAGTGAGACCAGGTGAGACCAACCCAGCTCCAGACCCTAATCGCTCCCTCCTCCCCCCCCCATCAACCCCCCCTCCTTCCCTCCCCCTTATCCTCATACTCACTCCCACCACTTGAGCCCCACCCCCAAAAGCAAGAGCGGGAGCAGTGGTTCGAGGGAAATGAGAGCGGCTGGGAATTTCGGATCTGGCAGGTAGCTCTTCTGCGCTTGGCTCCGCCTCCTCGTCTGTCTCTTCTAATATCGGAGGGTTTCGGACACACCGGTGACAGCTCTGGGCATTCCGGGCCTGTGCCTTTCCTGCGCTTCTCTGTCGGTAGATGGTGGTGGGACAGATGATGAACAGAGATGTTTGACGCAAACGCAGAATTTTTGGGGACTGCTGTTTGTCTTCTAGCGTGAAAAACCTCGGGCCCATCTGCCCGTCAGATGTCAAGTGTTTGCTTCCCAAAAGTAAGCCTCGTAGCTTACGTTCAACCATTTTCATGCTTGGTTTGACTCACCGGTTATGAATGGGGCATTGAGTGGGAATGATGCCGGCTGTGCGAAAGTCGGCATCAAGCATTCGAACCGCTCAATGAGCAATGACATCCTCTACTTTGGAAAATACATCAATATGATGTGTGGGTGTGTGGGTGTTTCTATCCGAAAACTGGATGGATATCGATACATTGCCCATATCTACTAATCATCCTCAGTCAACTAAAGATGAATGCTTACGTCAAGTCGCTAGTCGCTAAACATTTCAACCTCAGAAAATGGCTGCCGTTGCCACGGATGTCGTGTCATGTCACACTTTCGCTGGTTATCGACTTTCTTTCCTCTCAATGGATCGCCGCTTACTATATTGATGAATGCGCCTTTGTTTTTGTCCAACGTGTGACTTCTGCTTCCGTGGGGCCATCTGCCCGTCATACGTAAAGTGTATGCATATATTGATGAATGTGCCTTTGTTTTTGTTTTTTTCGAAACACCGATTGATCGAGTGATCCAGCGATCGCATCTGTTTTATTGAGGACTGGCAAAAGCAAAAGAATATCACTTGGAGCGAAATGCTTTGTGAACCAGCTGCTCGTCCCTCACGCTGAAGCAAGAAGCTCGTGATAACGGCAGATATCAAACAAAGCCAAACCAGTCCAGACAATAAATTGCAGCTCTCTTCATTTTATCGCCACGGCGCAGATAAAGCGGCTGGGGGAGGGTCTTCTTCTATTTGGAAAGGGGACGCGTGTGAATCCAGCCAAAGACGAAGCTCTCTGTAAATAATTGTCCAGGAGCTTTTTATTTTGTGTGTGTGTGTGTAGTTTGGGTACATGAAAGGCTTATCAAGTCATCCATCCAATTTGACGCGATGAGGTGGCTCATTAACTGCCGATCGGCCGCAGCTCCGGCAAATCCGCTCATTCGCGTATACCAGGGGTGTCTAAATGACGGACCGGGGCCTTTTGCTGCCCGCCATCCATTTTTCAGTGGCCTGTTCAAATTTGCAGACACGAATTAGATGCGAAGCGTTGTTTGTCGTCTTCAATCCGGTGCTGTTTCCATGCAGGGGTAACGCTTCAACCCCATCATCGCCGTTTTTTTTTTTAATGAAAGACATGCCCCAAAGGGCTCTACGGAGACGTAGAAGTGGGATTGAGAAGCACATTCGAGCGACCCTCCCACGGCACTCCTTCTGCAAGGTGCTGCTCCCCCCCCCCCCCGCCCCCCACATTCAGCTGAGTAGAAGGTCGCAGGACCCAAAGTCCATCCCGTCATCATCGCCCCTACCGCCATAAACCTTTTCTCAACCCACCCCCCTTCTACTCCCAGATAGTTTGGCCTTCCCCCAGCCCTTAATGGGATTAACAGAGGGACGATAGGAACAGGGAGGCGGCGCCGATGGGGTGCGGGCAGCCTGGCATGGGTGCGCGGTGTCGCTGGGCTCAGAGGCAGAGAGGCCCCCTTTCTGGGGGGCAATGCATCGGGGTTGGCACTCTCACGAAGTACACTCAGGCGCACAATGTATAAGACGTAAGTAGGAGAGTGTTGGCAGCCTTACGTGGGCAGCTGTCGGCTTGGATGGGGCGCGGGGGGGGGGGGGGGTCAGACCGGCGCAGTTAAGGGAAGGATGGGGCTCTCGTATAAATCAAGTCGATTTAGGAATGGAGATATCGCTCTGACAGAGGGAGGCTTTGTCTATTTGAGACAGCCTATTTGGAAGTGTATATGAATGATTTGACTTTTACCGTTAAAAAAAAAAAAAAGAAATGAGTCAGATCAAATATTGCTCTCGGATCTCAACGCCAAGTTGCACCGATGGCAATGAATCCCAGCCTCAAAACAGCTCATTGGTGCGTGGGCATTAACAACTGCTAATTTAAGACCCCAGTCAATGATCTCTTTGTGCATTTGCTTTTTTTATTTTTTTTACAAGCTCTGCGGGTCTAATTCTGAATGTGTGGACGTTTTGGTTTTCTGCTTGTGTGAACCATGTATGACTTTGAAACTTGCTGACTAAAAGGTGTGTGTGTGTGTGTGCGTGTGCGTGTGCGTGTGCGTGTGCGTGTTAGCGTCCACATCAGAAAAGCAGCGTGTGTTGTGTGCGCATGTGTGAAAGAGAGAGAGCACGCCGTCCTCTGTCAAGCCTTCTAGAATCACTGGAGTGCTCCTAAAATTTGCGAGCATTGGCCGTCGCTATGAACCTCTATGAAGAGCTTTTCATGGGAAAACAAGCTTTGCATTTTTAGATTTGCACTGAAACTTGAATGATTCCTGTTGGGATTGCGGTCATCGTGCAGGCATGATTCATGCGTGGTTCATCTTTGCCATCTGTAAGAATGAGCGCGAGCCGCCGCCTGTCCCTTGTTGCCCCCCCCCCCCCGCATGCACGCACGCACTGGTGTAACGCAAAGCTCTCCGTCCGCAGGGAGCCCCCGTGCGTCTGCCTCGGCCCTGCACTTCCCGTCTCCCTCCATCATCCAGCAGTCGAGCCCCTACTTCACCCACCCGACCATCCGCTATCACCACCACCCTGGACAGGATCCCTTGAAGGAGTTTGTGCAGTTCGTCTGCGCCGACGGCCCGGGGCAGGCCGGCGGACAGGTAAGCTTCCGTCGCCTCTTCCCGACCTGAAGAACACGAAATCTCCGTGCGGTGCGGCCCAATTACATGTCACCGAAAGTAGTCGATGTCGTCATGACCGCGAAAACAGACGGGAAGGGCTATTTGTTTTCGAATCGACCGGCATCATTCGGGTCTCATCTTAAAACGGAAGAATGAACACATTCCACAGCATGCCTTGTTTACGAGGTCATGGGTCAAGTCAAAGTCATTTTCATTTTGCCGTTTGGTGATATCAACAAAGGCATTCCAAATATTTTTTTCGGGGGGGAGGGGGCTTCCTTTGGCTCCACCCACTTTGCGGCCATCAGCGCACCGACAGTCACTCACGATACATGCGTCGTCCGGCATGTGAGTCCCGTGTTGTCTTTTTGTTTCCATCTCTTGTTGTGGTTGCCCTTTTAGTTGGACTTTGGTTCTTTGGTCCCGGTCCTGTTGATGGTGCCGTGTTGTGTCCAAGCGTAGTCTCTCATGGTTTTGATTTCTTGCCATCTTCTGGATGAATGGCGCTCAATAATTTGCTCGCTGACCTCTTCCACACCTCCTCCACCCACCATGGACCACCCCCCGTGGAACCTTTCACGTCCAGCTCCAGCTCCCGCTCCCGTCAAACCCTGTCCCGACTACTGTATTATTTTTCACCCCTCCATTAAAGATGCCGTCCACTTACGTCATCCCTTTGGTTGTTGTATCCACCACCTTCCTCTCCCTCCTTCCACCATCGCCTGCCTCTACCCTCCCCCCACCTCCGTCATGGATTTTTTTTTTTCGGGGGGGCGGGGGGACCTGGCATCCCGAGCTGCGTCCATTCATTTTTTATTTAATTTTTTCCATCCCGTGTTTGCGGATTGTCGCATGTCGCCCTCCTGACCCTATTTGTGTTGTCTGCAGCCAAACGGGAGCGGCCAGAGCAAAATGCCAGGCTCCTTCTTGCTGCCTCCACCTCCCCCAGTGGCCCGCCCAGTGCCCCTCCCTATGCCCGACTCTAAACCCAACAGCACGCCCCCTGACGGCGGACTCTCATCGCCCGCATCTCCGTGTAAGTGACCCCATTTTGAAACCCAAATCAAAGTTTAAAAAAAACAAAACAACCACAAAAAACCCCAACAGCAATCGGAAAAAGAATTTGACACAAGCAGCCCCCTTTAGGGACCGACCCCACCCCATCCCCATTGTTCTTCCTCCAACTCGGTGCCACCGTTGTTCATGTCTGACCGACAACTCGCATCCCTTTACCCTCGGAAGTGTGGCCTGCCCCGACAAAATAACTGTGGAGAGCAGCGAGGTAGACCAAAACGTCTGCAAAAGTTGAAGACCAAGCAAGGAAAGGTCACAGTGACCTTGGTGGTGTGCATCAGGGTTCACTACCCGGTCCCAACAGTTGGAATGAGCCTCGAGTCCCCGCATGGCTCGTCATCAACAAGGGGAAACCTGAAATCCAAGAACTCGGTTCTCACTTTGGGTGTGAGGAAGGCACCGATTTTCAAAGAAATTCCAGCAGAAAGTGGCTTGTCGTCGGTGTCCTATTTCTGTTAGTTTGCTGTAGGCCGAACCTGCATCGAAGATTTGGTGAAGCCGGAATTTCTTCCTCACCTGCGACTGGAGGGGCACTGGATGGAGCACCTTTTTAATTGAACGGGTTTTCCAGATGTAGTCTTTGTGTTTACCCCGGTCAGTGTCTGAGAGTCCTTTATGTCGTTTGTATGTTATCCCGATATACGCTAAACGGATGTATGCCGTTTCCATGCCATTGAACTAGTCTGAACCTCAGCCTTCTCCTTCTGTCTCTCTCTCTCTCTGTTGTATTCATGTACGGTACATATTCAGTTTAGTCTTTGAGCTGAAGTCTCCACACCGAGTTGTGAATTCTGAAAATGTGGATTCCCAAGCCTACCTGAATGGTCCCTATATTCACACTTGGACGCCAGCGCTCTATAAATGTCCCTGAATGGTCCTCAGTGTTCGTGTTAGGAGTGCCCAAGTACTTTCAGCGCCGAGTTTATCCACGGGAGTTAAACAGAGGGAGCGATCTGGGGCTCTGGACTCGCACCATATTGTGGAGCATTTGAGTCGACGAGATTGCAGCCCTCATTGGCTTCAACGAGTCTAAGGAGGACATTTATAGATGTACACGCCCCAAAAAGACACGCCTGCCGATATTCTCCGTTCGACGCCGCGCTTCATCGCGAGTTAAATGCTCTTGCCACTAAATTGGGAACTTATTCTCCCACAGAAAATAAATTGCATCGGTTTGGTGCGCCACCAAGGTATTGCCGAAACTCAAAGGGCCTGTTGTGCTCTGCAAAGACATCAACAAAGCAAGCCTCTTCCCGCTCCTGAAACGGTCTAGATCACTCATAAAGCTGCTGACCACTCGGGACATCCACTTAAGATTGGATGGCATTTTGCCGCTCGTGTCACCGGACGATTTGTGTGGACGACTTCAGTATTGCCTCGCGGTCCTTTCGACAAAATCTCAAACCTTGAGATTGCCCGAACAATCCGTTAGGAGCCTTCCTTTCCGCCGCCGGGTGTTCCAAAATGACACCGCCGCTCCTCCCCTAAACTCGCAGCCATCTTTGTGAAAGGGATACGCAAAAGTTTTCTTCAGCTTTGGGGACGGCCTTGCAAAGAAAGGTCTGCATCGGCAACCGCGTCAAAAAGTCGCTCGGTGGGGGATCTGTGAAATCGAAACGACAACAATCTCTCCCACGTAGCCAGTCATTAGGCAAGAATAGCGTTGCCGACGAGCAAAGGTTCGACTTCCGATAAACGTGTGTGCACGTTGGATACAAATAAAGACGAAATGGCCTTTGTTGTCATGCAATAGTTTGCGCTTCCATATGGACAAGGTAGAGAAGCCCCGTTAGAGGGCGATGCCGGATCGGCGACGCGGTGCTTCACTTGCTTGTTTGTGTCTCTGTGCGCACTGATGGCTCTCTGTCCCCTTCTGTTTCGCTAGCATACTCCGCGCCAGGCGCCGCAGCTCCCAACAGGTTTGTCGGCATCGGATCACGGGACAACAACTTTCTGAACATCCCGCAGCAGACGCAGGTGAGACGTCAAGTGTGACGCCGCACGTTTTGAGGAAACGGTCTCCTTGCTCAATCCGGTTTTGTCCCCTAGCCGCCGCTCGCGAGAGAGCGTCTCGGTTCCCCCACCGGTCATAAGCCACCCCCATTAGCAGCAGTACTTTTCTTATTAGTATCTAACCACACCCGCCCGGAGCCAGCTCCGCTCCACGAACACATGGAAACCATCTGAGTCTCCTCTGCCGTTCCCTCCCCTTGTTTCTCTGCCCTTCCATACTTTCACTCCTCACCAGTGCCGTTCTTTTCTGCCCGCTCGCTCTTACACTTTTGAGAGGATTTTTTATTTTTTTTTTAGGCTGACCCAAGCCTGTAGCGAGTCTCGATTGCATTTTCCTCACAGTTTCCAACCCAGAATGCATTTCCCAAATTGTCCGCATTGCATTTCCTCTCACAACTAACACCTTGTCCCTAATCTCCCATGTTGGTTTAACCATGCGTTCTAATCACTTGCTACGTTTTTTTTCTGAACCGTCCCCACAACAACACGGGGACAAAATATCCCAGTAGGTGCTGCAAAGATGAAGCTTATATTGTTTTACGAGTCTTACTTAGAATTGCAGTCCATTACCTGAAGGAATCTCAAGGGCATGGCATACATTTGATTTTAAAAAAAAAAAAAAAAAGAGAGAGAGAGAGAGAGGCAGACTCAGAGATGCTGATGACTGGGTTCCAGATGCCATCTAGTGGCAAGTTGAATATGTAACAGAAAAGGGGAAAGGTAAAAAAAATAAACCCCAAAACAAAATAAGCGAGTGGCTTCAGAATTACCCACAATAGAAGCACTGGCAATGAGAGACACATCATGGCATGCATGGCCAGCTGATCGCGAATTTGTGATTGGGCCTCAAATCAGTATGAAAGGCTGGGCAGACAGAAAGAAAGAAAGAGAGAGAAAGAGAGAAGGAACCGTCCACATTCTGCTGTCAAGGATTTAGGGGAGGAAGGTTGGCATCAATGAAAGCCCCTTTGTTCCAGGGAAATTATAAAAACAGTCAACAATAACACTGGTCATCAGCAAATTTTGATGGCTTTATGGATTCCAAAAATTGCTGACCACTAGAATCATCCAAAATACAGAACAGAGCAGGAGTAGGATCAGTCAGACGTGGGGGGGTCCGTGGATCCCGATCCAATCTGTTGTGCATGCTGAGTTTGATGCATCACGGGGTCACCCCCTGGAAAGTCCGAATTGAAAGAGCCCAGCAGACAGGTCTCAGCAAGACGGCGTCGGCGCCAACAGTAAACTGGCTTTTAAGGAAGCTATGCGCAGCGGGGTCAGCCTCCGCAGCCAAAATTAGAACTGGAGCGTAGCCTTCCGGCTCAAAGCTCTGCTTTGCATGCTACTTTTAGCCACTCAAGAGTAAACAGGGAGATGTTGCCATGGTTGACGTCTGCCGGGACTGGAGGGAGATGTCGTCATGCGACCTCTTCGCCTGACCGGACCGAAGGCTTCTTCCCGAGAGGATCAGAAGATATTGCCAGGCTGGCTTTTTAGAATGTCGCTACGTGCTGCCGCTGGACCGGCGCAAACCATCCGGCCTGCCACACGGACTGAAAAACAAAAGCAAAATATGCACTTCTGTTGACATTCGCCGTCATACAATTCACGGAACTCCAAAAAAGGTTCAAGAGAAGGCAAGTTGGATGCGCATGAACTGAAAAGTGGGGCTGTAAACACGGCGTTCCATCCCTTCTTGGCATTCCTGCACAATAATCGGCCCACCTGATGTTCATCGCCGCAAAACTTTTGAAAAGACATCCTTGGAAGTACTTAAAAAGACCTTTGGGGAAAACGTCGTTAACGCAAGCTTTAATTGTCTCAAACTTGGAAGAGATTGATGACCCCGACTGCAGTAAGCCCCCCCCCCCCCCCAGGGGGGCAGTTGAGATTATTTGTGTTCACTTTGGGTGAGCTGTGAAACTCTGCCCAGATGCTGACGGTTCCCAGATGGGGATTCCGACTGACTGCTTTGCTGCAATGCCACCGCCAAGCAGTAGTTTATGTTTCTGTCGAAATACCCGCATGCGCTAACTGATGGAACATTGTCGGCTTGACTTCGTGCATACGACGACATCCATCGTAATCCGAGAAACCGTCAACTATCTTGGATGTTCTTTGGGCTCCTTCTTTTTTTGTCACGGGCTCGTTGACTTTGGACTAGTGAAGTTATTCTTGCAACACAATTAAATGCATGCGCTTATTTAGCGAGTTGCTGTTTTATCTTATTTCAGTCACTTTAAAGGTGAGCGAATTCTTCACAGGAAACGATGGTTTGTATTGCGAGCTCGTCAAAGCTTTCCTAATTTGGTCGCCAATGGGTTCGTCCCATGTTTTGTATCCTCTGTTAAAAGTCATTCACTCCCAAAGACGTTTTTATCCGTCTTTTCGGACTTGGTTTAGAATTGGCTGGCACTGAACGAGTTAAGAGGACACCTTCAACGCTGACAACATCTGATTTCTTTCCTGTGTTTCCTCTCTTTCAGTCTTGGTTCCTCTGACAAGATCTGTGTGAAAACCAGCAACTCGAAATCTTTCTTTACAATCGGAAACAGATAATTGTCCTCCAATCAACACGGCGACCGGCCACGACATCGCATCGCACTCACAAAGGCAAAACCCGACGAAGCACCGCAGGAAAATTGCGCAGCATTTGGAGGAACTCTGGGCTCATCGTATTCATTGGGAGGAAGGAGCCGTAAGGAGGCGACGACGCGGACGAGAGGACGGTGAAGGCGAAGGCGGCAAAGCGGCCAGCCCGCGGGCGCGCGCCTCTCCTGAAAAGAAAGCCAGCGGCCGCGCGGGAGGATCCCGAGGATGACAACGACGCCGAGTTCTTTGCAAGGACGCGGTGGCCTCAAAAGTAAACCAACACTTCAACAAAACACGCCGTGAATTGACTCAATCGTGTTGTTCGTGAAAGCTGCATTTCATACTCCACCCGAAAGCGGTCACGTCACGTTGACCGCCGTGTCTCTCTCGGAATGACTCTAGAAATAGGAAGAAAAAAAAAAACGGCCCCCTTCCGCCCTCCTACTAACTAAAACAAAAGAAAAAGACACGATGCCAAAACATAGCTTGAAGGCTTTGCGCCTCCAGGCCGAATCGATTAACGCCAATCCTATCGACGTGCACTACAAGGTCAACGCGACCGGCCGATTCCGACTCTTATTGTCGGAGAAACAAAACGAGGCACAAGAAGCCGACACATTGCTACTCTTGTTTGTCCCGTCTGGACCCCCAAAAAACAAAAACAAAAAAATGTGGGTGTTTGTCTCCATTTCGAAAGGCACGGCGTCCTCTTTCTCGGAGTTGCGATGCGTCGTTACAAAGCGAGTCCGGTGAACCGTCGCGAGCGAATCGATGAGCAGTCCAAAGCGACACCGTCGAATCGGCGCGCGCCAATCTAGATAAGCAGCTATTGATCGCCCTCCCTTTGGCCCTCTTGTCAAGCGGGTGATTGCTTTCGGTATCTCGTGCATGTTCTTTTTCTTTGAATTCCTTTGGGATTTGTACTATTTTGTCATTGTTTTTGTATTTGAATGACAGCACCTTATAAAGAAACACCGTCGGACATTTTAGCGAGGCGGTTCGAGCCGAGCCCACGGTCGGGATTTGAAAACAATACAAACGTTTTGGGGGACTTTTGCTTTCTTCCCCAGAGTTCTCGAGAACCTTGAGCCCATTCATGTCCTTTTAGGAGCAAAAATGCCGACAAGCACCCGCGTAGCCGGATCCATTCGAAGGTGTGGCAAACTGGCTCGGGAATTGAACGCATCAGAACAGAGAATTGACGCCGACTTTTGTCACCTTCCGAATTCCCCAGGGGAGAGCTTGCGTTTCAGATTCGTGTCACAGTTTTACGTGAACCACACAAACATTTTCTCGCTGCCTTCGGAGAGGTGGGCCCCCCCTCCTTATTGTTCTGGCGTTAAGATGAGGACTCTAAAGGCCCAAGTACCATTGACAAAGCTTCTTTCGATCAACGTTTGGCAATTGTGATGAGCGGGCCTCGTGCCTTCTGACCAAACCGGGAGAGACATTTTGGAATCATTCATCCATGATGCTCATCTCCCCATTTACAAAATTAAGATGACCCCTCCCCTCCCCCCCCCCCTTCACAATTCCAATCTCAAAATGTGTGAAAACGTAAACATCCTTTTATTTATTTTTTGTTCACCCCCAATAAGGTGTATGAACCCTGCAAACGTTCAACTGCACCGTTTCCAACGAGAAGGTTGTGACAATCAAAAGAAAACATATCTGGAACTTGTTTGGTCAACAAAAGCGGTTTTACCCTTTGGACCACGTATGGCCGCCACCTCTCGAATGGCGAAGTGTCGGAGTCAGAGAAATGGAAGAGAAGGGAAAGGTTGCTGAAACTGGGAATGTTGCTCTTTTTCGGTCTCCCGAAAACGTTTACCTTGTTGTTTACACTCCCAGACGGGCCGCTGCTCCAAGAGCGGAGGGAACCACACTGCGGAGCAAAAATGAATATGTGACATATCGTTCTGTTTTCAGTCGCAATGTGCCCACTTTTTTTCTTCTTCTTCTTTTTTAAAGCTGATTTTATTATTTTTTTTAAAGAATGGAATGCACAGGATTAGTCTTTAGTTTAAGGAGGTGTGGGTCGCCGGTAATGTCAGCCCCTGTATATTGTGAATTGATAAGCCCTTATTGATTAAACAAAACAAAAAAAATGCACTAAAGCAATCACACGCCAGCCAAACTTTTCTATCATCGATTAAAAAGCAGTGTTCACATGCGTCTTAAATGCAAACACACCCACCCGCGCGCGCGCGCTGCCCACGTAAACTCTAAGAGGGAAGTCTTAAAATGTCGACAATCTGATGAGGCCTTGATGCTTGAACGTCGCCATATTCCCCAGCGGTTGGCTTAAGTCTCAGACGGCCGTCGGAAAAGTTCCATTGAAAGCACCCCCCCCCCCCCCCCCCCCCCGGACCTCACAAAATAACTGGACTGCCCGGCCACGTTCCTTCCTCACTGCTCGATAGTTGGCCAAGCATCTCATAGAGAGCGAGTTCCACTTCACGGTGGCTTCTGTCATTTCTTTTCTAATCTAAAGGAAGTGCCTCTGTATTCCCATTATGCAATTTGTCAAACATGAATTCAGGTTCTTTTTTCATATATAAGCTATAGTGAATGGTGGAAAAGAAAAACAACAAAAAAAAAATCTATGGCAGGAGAGGGGAGAGAACAGTTCACTAGACAATCGCAAGCATCTTTATATATAATACACACACACACACATATATATATATATTTATAGATAGCTACTTTTGTTTTTATTTGCAATATAAGCTCAGTGGCAGTCTAGTTATTTTTTGAAGCATGGCAGCGTTAGGTTGCATCTCAGCAACGGCTGATCGGAGCGAAGTAGCAGCCTCTCAATTGCACAAACTGGCAGGTTAGACAAGAAAAGCGAAGGCAGACACTACGATAATAATTAAAGGAGAAAAAATGATGTTGATGAATTTAAAACAAAAACCCCACAAAAGATCAGCTTACATTGAGTTGTTTTCGTTCTTGTTTTGATGGGAAGCGTTGTTGTTGAAACTCAATGATGTGCGTCGATTGAGCCATGTGCAATGCCTTGGGAGAGGATTTGTGTGTTTGTTTGCGATTGTTTGAGGGTGTTGCAAGAGGGACAAATCTCTCTTTTGTTTCTGTTTATCGCTTATTTGTGTTTCAAGTCCGTATGCTCTGGGACTCTAAATATCAGAGCGGAGGAAAAAAAAAAATCCAACTCTTTGTAAGTAAGGGGGGAATTGTTTTTATAATCTTCTTTTTGTGGTCCTTTTTTTTTTTTTTTTAAGAAAAACTTCATTTCTAATCATTTGTTTTGAACATGCGGGAGGGCTGAAGGAACATCTTTGCAACTCGGAAACTGGTGCTTTCTCACGTCGAGTGTTATAGCCATACCCAAAAGAAAATGCATTCGTAGAATGATGTTGGTAGCCCTGAAAAGGTGACATTTTCCTACATTTGTAATCTGAAGAGAATTTACACCTTGATGACCCAAACGTTTGAATGTTATCACCGTTGAGCTGAGGACAGTGGAAAGGATGAATTGGAATTCTCATCGTCACGCTTTGTTTTTCGGTGTGGCCCGAAGAGACCTTTGTCCTTTCCGATTGGCCTCCATCAATCATACGACACACGATGACAAAATTTATCGTAAACGCTCATTTTAGGAAACGTGTGTTACTTGTCTTTTTGTATTTACAGGTGGGCATTGTTAAGGGGGGGGGGGGGTTGTTGGAACAAAAGGCATTTTTCCCCTCATGAACTTTTGTCGCCATATGGATTGTATCATCTCATCTCAAATATGGGACAGAGACCAGCTCTTACCCATTTAGGAGATGAACAAAAAGACCATGAATGATGATTTTTATTTTTTGTCTGGCAAGAGTTTTGTTTGACTCCGTGTAAAAAAAAAAAGAAGAAAAAATAATGTCGGAAAATTTGTATTTGCTCCGAGTGGTGCTGTCACCCATTCAAGTGAACCCCGCCCCTTCTCGCCCGTCACCCACTTGTAAATGAATATAAATATTTGTTTGGTGAAGTAGTGTCCTAGAGTCAGAGCATCTTAAAGGTTGTCCCGAAAAAAAAGTGCCTTTTGTTCACAGATTCCATCTCATATACTCCTGAAATCCCGTCTCAAAAGGAAAAAAGACAACAACAAAAAAAGTCCCCTCCTTCATCTTTCTATATCCACTTGTTTCTCTTCTTCTCCTTTTTAAAGCAGTATACATTGTACTAAAGGCAATTGGTGTGATTTAGTTCCTGTTTTTATTGTTGAATAATTAAAAAAAGGCAGAAAAATGCAGAAAAAAACGGACAAAAAAAAGCTTCTCTTTCCTCTGTATCTTGTCTTCTGTCTATCTTGGACACTGGAGTAGTCAGTAGCTGCCCCTCACTCATCCTTTTTCCGTTTTTCACTTTTCTCTGAATGTTGGGGTTTAAAAAAAACCACCAGATTTTATTTTATTTTTATTTTTTTGTCTGAGCAGAATGCAGTTAGCTCACATGTTATTCTTATCTGTATGCTTCACATTGTATTACCATACCCATCTTCTTCGGCTTCTCCATTCAACCGCTAATGTAAGTGAACAAGTTACACCAGTGGGCTCTGGGCTGAGTTGAGGATGGAGGTGGGCTGTCATGGGTCGGAGTGGGGGGGGGGGGGGGGGTAGAGAGGCAACAAGCAATCATATTTGGGTTTAAATGAGGGAGATGTGCTGTAGAACTGCTTCTAAAGGCAGATTATTCCTTATTTGTGTCTATTTTATAGTCTCATTTGGACGTGATTATTGACACCCCCCCCCCCCATTGCAGCTGCTTTTCCTTGGCAGCACTAAAACGCTGCACTCAATTTTGCACCTTTCAAGTGGTTGAATGAAAACCACTTTAAAATTTAAAATTAAAAGATGAAAGAAAAAAAAGCCCATTTTTTAATAGCACCTTATAAGCAGACCGTTACCATGGCATTGAGGCTGAAAGGGTCATTTTAAGCACAACCAAAAGAGGGACAAAAAAAAATTGTCACACACCGCCTTGCGATATGGAGTCTCGAAATTAGCAGTGTGTTTGCAAACATAGAGACCAAAGTGGTGTGTACACACAGACCTGGGCAAGCGGAAGAAAAAGCACCTTTAAAACGTACCAGCAGCAGCAGTATTATCAAGCACCACGGTTAAGAAGCCATATTGGAGAGGCACAGGTTGTCCAGGTCAGCGGGGTTGAGGGAGGGGCCGCATCCAGACACCCACCACCACCACCTTAACCACCAAGCGTGCTTCTTCCCCTCCTCTACCCTTCAAAGCAGTAATCCATCCTCAGACACACTTCCATGAGCCCCTGGTGAAATGCATGTGTTAAAGTTTCTTTTCCATAATAATAATGAAAAAAAAAACAGTTTGAAAAGAGCAACACTTGATTGAATAAAAGGATGTTCTTAACTGTACCCGGTATTTGTGTTTGATTTGGGAGTTGTTTTCATGGTGATGTTTGTAGCATATTCTAAGGCAGCAGTGGCCAACCCGCGGCTCGCGAGCAGCATGCGGCTCTTTGGCTGGTTCAATGCGGCTCCCGGGCTTTCACATGACAAGCGTCGAAAACGCCTCGTCAGTGGCGATGCCATTCAAAAAAGGAACTAAGTACACAGAACGTCAGCCTATCATCAATCCCGTTACTTGATTGACATAGAGGGCAATCAATCAGATGACTGCATCACTGCTCATGCGCAAACAACGGCGCGAAGCGCTAAGCTAGTCAGGCTATCATCAATCCCGTTACTTGATTGACATAGAGGCCAACCAATCAGATGACTGCATCACCGCTCATGCGCAAACAACGGTGCTAAGCGCTAAGCTAGTCAGCGAATTACCTCTGATTTTAAGGCAGGGGTGCCCAATACGTCGATCAGAATCGACCGGGAGCCAGCAAACTGGTCCCAAGTCGACCGCAAGGGGTGGGAGGAAGAAATGGGTGGGGGAAAAAAAGATTTGTTTGTTTGTATATACAGTATATAGTAAGGAGTTTTAATCCGAAAATAAAACGACCATGTATAGTAAGGCGTTTATAGCCGAAAAAAACGACCATGTATAGGAAGGTGTTTTTAGACAAAAAAAAATACCATGTATAGTAAGGCGTTTTTAGCTGGAAAAAAAACGACCATGTATTGTAAGGTGTTTTTAGACCCAAAAAAACGACCGTGTATACTAAGGAGTTTTTAGCCGAAAAAAACGACCATGTATAGTAAGGTGGTTTTAGACCCAAAAAAATGACCATTTATAGTAAGGCGTTTTTAGACCAAAAAAACGACCATGTATATATAGTAAGGTGTTTTTAGACTAAAAAAACGACCATGTATAGGAAGGCGTTTTTAGATGAAAGAAACGACCATCTATAGTAAGGCGTTTTTAGCCGAAAAAAACGACCATGTATATATAGTAAGGTGTTTTTAGACTAAAAAAAACGACCATGTATAGGAAGGCGTTTTACACAAAAAAACGACCATCTATAGTAAGGCATTTTTTGACGAAAAAAAAACGTCCATGTATAGCAAGGCGTTTTTTGCCGAAAAAAAACGACAATGTATAGTAAGGCGTTTTTTGACGAAAAAAACGACCATGTATAGTAAAGTATTTTTAGACAAAAAAACGACCATGTATAGTAAGTCGTTTTTAGCCAAAAACGACCATGTATATAGTAAGGCGTTTTGAGACGAAAAAAACGACCATGTATAGTAAGGCGTTTTTAGCCGAAAAAAAACAACCATGTATATATAGTAAGGTGTTTTTAGACTAAAAAAACGACCATGTATAGGAAGGCGTTGTTAGACAAAAAAAAGACCATGTACAGTAAGGTGTTTTTAGACGAAAAAAGTAAGGTGTTTTTAGACTAAAAAAACGACCATGAAGGCGTAAGGCGTTTTTTGACGAAAAAAACGACCATGTAAAGTAAGGCGTTTTTAGACGAAAAAAAACGACCATGTATAGTAAGGCTTTTTTTGACGAAAAAACGACCATGTATAGTAAGGCGTTTTTAGACAAAAAAACAACCATGTATAGTAAGGCGTTTTTTGACGAAAAACGCCTTACTATACATGGTCGTTTTTTTCGTCAAAAAAAGCCTTACTATACATGGTCGTTTTTTTCGTCTAAAAACGCCTTCCTATACATGGTCGTTTTTTTCGTCCAAAAACGCCTTACTATACTATGTCGTTTTTTTCGGGCTAAAAACGCCTTACTATACTATGTCGTTTTTTTCGGGCTAAAAACGCCTTACTATACTATGTCGTTTTTTTCGGCTTAAAAATGCCTTCCTATACTATGTCGTTTTTTTTGGCTAAAAACGCCTTACTATACATGGTCGTCTTTTTCGTCAAAAAACGCCTTACTATACTATGTCGTTTTTTTGGCTAAAAACGCCTTACTATACTATGTCGTTTTTTTCGGCCTAAAAACGCCTTACTATACTATGTTGTTTTTATCGGTTTAAAAACGCCTTACTATACTATGTCGTTTTTTTCGGCCTAAAAACGCCTTACTATACATGGTCGTTTTTTTCGTCAAAAAAAGCCTTACTATATATACATGGTCGTTTTATTCGTCTAAAAACGCCTTACTATACATGGTCGTTTTTTTCGTCAAAAAGGCCTTCCTATACATGGTCGTTTTTTCGTCAAAAAACGCCTTACTATACATGGTCGTTTTTTTTTCGTCAAAAAACGCCTTACTATACTATGTCGTTTTTTTCGTCAAAAAACGCCTTACTATACTATGTCGTTTTTTTCGGGCTAAAAACGCCTTACTATACTATGTCGTTTTTTTCGGACTAAAAACGCCTTACTGTACTGTGGTTTTTTTCGGCTTAAAAATGCCTTACTATACTATGTCGTTTTTTTCGGGCTAAAAACGCCTTACTATACTATGTCGTTTCTTTCGGGCTAAAAACGCCTTACTATACATGGTCGTCTTTTTCGTCAAAAAACGCCTTACTATACTATGTCGTTTATTTCGGCTTAAAAACGCCTTACTATACTATGTCGTTTTTTTGGCTAAAAACGCCTTACTATACTATGTCGTTTTTTTCGGCCTAAAAACGCCTTACTATACTGTGTCGTTTTTTTCAGCTAAAAACGCCTTACTATACATGGTCGTTTTTTTCGGACTAAAAACACCTTACTATACTATGTCGTTTTTTTCGGCCTAAAAACGCCTTACTATATACTATGTCGTTTTTTTCGGGCTAAAAAAGCCTTACTATACTATGTCGTTTTTTTCGGCCTAAAAACGCCTTACTATATACCATGTCGTTTTTTTCGGGCTAAAAACGCCTTACTATACTATGTCGTTTCTTTCGGGCTAAAAACGCCTTACTATACTATGTCGTTTTTTTTCGGCTTAAAAACGCCTTACTATATATACTAGTCGTTTTTTTCAGGCTAAAAACGCCTTACTATACTATGTCGTTTTCAGGCTAAAAACGCCTTACTATACTAAGTCGTTTTTTTCGGGCTAAAAACGCCTTACTATACTATGTCGTTTTTTTCGGGCTAAAAAAGCCTTACTGTCGTTTTTTTTCGGGCTAAAAACGCCTTAATATACTATGTCGTTTTTTTTTCGGCTTAAAAACGCCTTACTATACTATGTTGTTTTTTTCGGCCTAAAAACGCCTTACTATACGATGTCGTTTTTTTCGGCTTAAAAACGCCTTACTATACTATGTCGTTTTTTTCGGCCTAAAAACGCCTTACAAGACTGTTGTTTTTTTTCGGCTTAAAAACACCTTACTATACTGTCATTTCTTTTGGGCTAAAAACGCCTTACTATACTATGTCGTTTTTTTCGGCTTAAAAACGCCATACTATACTAATTCGGTTTTTTTTTGGCTAAAAACGCCTTACTATACTATGGTGTTTTTTTTTTGCTAAAAACGCCTTACTATACCATGTTTTTTTCGGTCTAAAAACGCTTTACTATACTATGTCGTTTTTTTCGGGCTAAAAACGCCTTACTATACTATGTCGTTTTTTTTTTCGGGCTAAAAACGCCTTACTATACTATGTCGTTTTTTTCGGCCTAAAAACGCCTTACTATACTATGTCGTTTTTTTCGGTCTAAAAACGCCTTACTATACTATGTCGTTTTTTTCGGCCTAAAAACGCTATTGTAAAGTGTCCTTGGGTGTCTTGAAAGGCGCTTATAAATAAAATCTATTATTATTATTATTATTACTATACTATGTCGTTTTTTTCGGCTTAAAAACGCCTGACTATACTATGTCGTTTTTGTCGGGCTAAAAACGCTTTACTATACTATGTCTTTTTTTTTCGGCCTAAAAACGCCTTACTATACCATGTCGTTTTTTTCGGGCTAAAAACGCCTTACTATACCATGTCGTTTTTTTCAGGGTAAAAACGCCTTACTATACTATGTCGTTTTTTTCCGCCTAAAACGGCTTACTATACCATGTCGTTTTTTTCGGGCTAAAAACGCCTTACTATACTATGTCGTTTTTTTTGGTCTAAAAACGTCTTACCATACTATGTTGTTGTTTTTTAGCTAAAAACGCCTTACTATACCATGTCGTTTTTTTCGGTCTAAAAACGCCTTACTATACTATGTCGTTTTTTTTGGGCTAAAAACGTCTTACCATACTATGTCGTTTTCGGGCTAAAAATGCCTTAATATACCATGTCGTTTTTATCGGCTTAAAAACGCCTTACTATACTATGTCGTTTTATTCGGGCTAAAAATGCCTTACTATATACTATGTCGTTTTTTTCGGACTAAAAACGCCTTACTATAGTATGTCGTTTTTTTCGGCCTAAAAACGCCTTACTATACTATGTCGTTTTTTTTGGGCTAAAAACGTCTTACCATACTATGTCGTTTTCGGGCTAAAAATGCCTTAATATACCATGTCGTTTTTTTCGGCTTAAAAACGCCTTACTATACTATGTCGTTTTATTCGGGCTAAAAATGCCTTAATATACCATGTCGTTTTTTTCGGCTTAAAAACGCCTTACTATACTGTCGTTTTTTTCGGCTTAAAAACGCCTTACCATACTATGTCGTTTTCGGGCTAAAAACGCCTTAATATACCATGTCGTTTTTTTCGGGCTAAAAACGCCTTAGTATATACTATGTCGTTTTTTTTAAGCTAAAAACGCCTTACTATACTATGTCGTTCTTTTTGGGCTTAAAAACACCTTACTATATATACATGGTCGTTTTTTTCGTCAAAAAACGCCTTACTGTACATGGACTATTTTGTCCCACTTTGAAGTTGTCAAAGTGGAGGTCTGCACTCTCCGAACGTGAGCGCTATTTTTAGCTGTCCAATGGATTGATCCGATTGCGACGGGGGCAGCCAACTTGAATCGAATGATTGAACCAAATGATGCACGCAGACACAAATGCCTGAAAGACTGCTGATATTTAATGTAGCACAGCATTGTCCAAGATCATGTTGCCGCTGGAAAGACAGTGGAGCACAATCTGCCCTCACGCCTGCAGAATCACACAGTGAACATTTGCTCTTCTTATCTGACCCAATTTGTTCCAACATTACGAAACAAATGAAAGCGCCGCGCATCCTCATTGCACAACCCGGCTAGTTAGGTCGAATGAGGCGCGACATTTGATAGTAATTCCAGCTGGACTGGACAGGAGGATGACACTTGGGTAGACGGTTCGCTGGGAAAGCTGATCTTCACAATCAACTTAAGAGATTCAAGGTTTTGTCAAAATTCAGAGACAGAATTCGAATGTCCTGAAGTCAAACCGGTGAAATGAATCAAATCGTAACTGATTAGCTCTTGACCACATCTTTAGCGGGACGAGAACGTACTAAATATAAAATGGAAATTAAGATAAGTCGATACTGAGCGAGGAATATTTGTGACAGAATCACGTTTGCCAAAGCCAATACAACAAACGAGCCATCGCGGGTAGCATGAAATCATTTACCGTTGCATGTCACAGACCTTACTGGGCCTTCACTCGAATAGGTTTATAGCTTGATATGAAGTGTCTACGACTCCGCCCCTGTCAAATTAAAGATCTGTTGATTGACATGGATTTAGATTGGGGGCGGGGGGTCAAAAAAAGTGACACACGAGGGAAGACCAAATATTGTCCGTTAATTCTGTGCCCCCCCCCCCCCCCCCAAACCACAGCAAAACCTATTTGTAATGAAACGGTGGACACAAACGTGGCGCGCACAACGCTGACCGTGTTGTCGAAGGGACGCATGTGCTCAGCTACGTCATGAACAAACTTAGGCAATGCAAACCGATTACATCAGCGTATTTGTATCGCATCTGCACAGGCACGCAGATGTCTATTCGCTCACTCACGCAGACAGACAAGCACTCGCACACACTTAGCGCAGCAACTTCAGCCCCCCCCCCCCCCCCCTTTAAGAGTTCACAAAGCGCATCTAAAATCAAATGGTGGATGTCCCCTAAACAAAGCCCACACATTCCATTGGAATTCACGTGGATTTGTCCACTCTCTTTCACGCGACCTTCCACGAGCTAAAGTATCATTAAGTCTGGCCTTTGCAGAAAACCTGACCCCATCCCACCCCACTCCCTTCTGGCTCTCCCCTCGCCCCTCCCGCTGAGTGGAGCTGAGGTTGGTGGCTGTACAGGTAAATTGAGGGTGCAGTCTTTGAAGAGGGGAGGAGTGGGAACGGAGGAGCAGGAAGGTGGCCGTCCGTCTCGGCTCTTCAGTCGTCTTCCAGGCCCTGGTTGAGGAGGAAGTTGGCGGCCAGGTTCTCGTTCTTCTCGCAGGCGAAGTAGGCCTGGATGACGAGCGCCTCGGGGAAGCCGAGTGCTTTTAGCTGTCGGGCGGCAAGAAAGGACGTTTTTAGGAAAACCCTCCACACCTTGATGCAGAGGTGGGCACGTGAGCAAATTTGCCCGCTCCGTCATTCATCCGCTCGCCAGCGTCCGAGCCACCCGTCTGTCATCGACAAGATTTCGAGCTGGAATCGTCAGTCGGGCTTTCAGTAAAAATTTCGACGGTCGCCGAGTCCGTTCATCGTCCGTTTCTCATCGTTATTTTAAGCACGCTTTCGTTGGTGCTAACTTTCAGTTTCTCAACGTTATTTTAGGACCGTCACAAAAAATTTTTAAAACCTGGTTGTGAAACCTTCAGTACTTCCTTTCAGTCAACATTGATCATTCCAGCCGCGAAAGAGCCTCAGGGAGGCCGTCTTGGTATGAGGAGCGGGGCTAATGGAAACGTGCCTTAAATTGCATTTATTTGTGATTTTTGTTTTTGTGGTTGGGTTATTTTTCATTTGGTTTTGTCGCTGAGGTAATTTTTTTTTTTTAATATTCATGTATTTCTTTTTAAGCGCGCAAGTCACTATTTGTTGAGTTTGCTCATTTTTCACGCCCTCCGAGGAAGGCTGTGGCAAGGCTTGGCCCGCCTCGACCTGCCCTCTCCAGCCATCGGGTGGGAGTCACGTTTCCAATTTCTAGTCAACGCAGTCGGCTTAAAGCAACCTCTACGCGTATTCACCCCCAACAAACACAACGCGAGACACGTGACGTGTGTTTCCGTCAGTCAACGGTGAAACGGCAGTCCGTCAGTGACAATCGAAGAAGGTTCGTGGAAGCGGACCGGGTGAGTGACAATTCCGGTGACGGAAAAAAACCGACTTCCGTCAGTTTTTACGAGTTTTCACAATGCCCACCTCTGCCTTCATGAATGGATATAACTAACAGGCACTCACCCTCTCAATGGCTTCCTTCTCCTGAGGTGTGACTTGGATGTAGTTGACGGGCGCACCCTCCTCACCCGCCGCCCCGATCTCGCCAACTTCTGGCGCCTCCCCGCCCTCGCCCACTGGCTCGTTCAACATTTGGATGAACAGCTCCTGGTGCTGACTGATTTGCTGCGGGGAGGACAAAATCAGATACAAATGAAGGGTCGCCAAGAGGTCACGTGTACAACTAGGCATGAATAAATGTCTCTCACTCTCTTGGTGGGCCCAAATTTAAAACAAGAACGAAAATTACAGGAAAAAAAAAAAGAAGAGGAAAATCCAACTTTTAATTCAAGCGCATTTACTTTTGAGGGGCGGTCGGGGGGGGGGGGGGGGGGGACATCCCACATGAAGAAATAAGCATGTCACATGAAATCACATGTGCCACAATTATTCGCACCCCCGACGTGCAAATTTTGCCACCAAAACAGCAACTATATAATGTCAACATCAAAACATTTGAAAAGGTTGGGACTGGACACGCGTGTCGGCGTCACGCACGCTTGTGCGTTACCTGCAAGAGTTGAGGGTTTTCCCTGCCAAGCTGTTGCAGAAGAGCTGGAAGCATGGCCGGGTTCTGCTGGATAGCTTGCCTCATGTGAAGAAATTGGGGCTGAGTCCGCAGGAATGCAAGAGGGTTCTCCCCTGATGACGTACACAAGATTGACATTATTTTCCGAAACGGGGAGATAAATACTCAAACAATGTTCACTCCATTCTGCGCTTTACGAATGCCTAATTGAGCAAATATAGATCAGTTGGATGCCAAGTGTTTTCTCCATCCAAATGTTTCACCTTCTGCTAGAGACGGCGCTTCTGCGGGTCCCGATGCTGGCGTGTGCGCCGGGGGATTCGTGTCCTGGATTGGGCTGCTCGGGAGACCCTGCAAACGGGTTCCGATCACATGACTGAATCAGGAAATCCCTACTTTCATATGAACACGTGCTTTGTTTGCCTTCGGCATCCCATCGTGCAAAACGGGTCTGATATTATTTGTTGTAATAAAGAGTCACGAGCGCAGCTGTTGGGAGTAAGACTCACAGTGAGAAGGTACTCCACAGCTCTGTGAGGGTTGTTGAAGCTTGCCCGGAGTGCCGCCACCACTCTCTCCCTCTCATAGCCCATGGACATGATCTCTTTCAGCATTGCTTCATACTCTGCTCCTGTCACTGAAAACGGAACACACACACACACACACACCGCTGATTATCATTTTCAATATTGGCGAATCCGAAAGAATGCTTTATTTGCATTTTCTTGAATTGCTTCTACAATCTGTAATCAGTGGAAACAAGGTCGACTTTAGCAGCGTGTTATTTGAAGACTGAAGAGAAGTCAATTGACCACTTCAATCCGGCGTGACGATTTCTCACAGCTGAATGTCAACAACATACAAAAATAGCAGAATGACAAAGGCATGTGCGTCATCTGTGAGTGGCCCAACAGGAATCCCTGTTCCTAACTAGGACCTCACAATAGAGGCGGCTTTTGTTTCGCTTTAAAAATAGGAAGGAGATATATACTGTATATATTGCTCAGCAGCCTGTCGTGTCCCCGACAACTCGCAATGTGAATGTTGGAGTTCTGCTTTGTTTATTCCATTCTAATTGGTTGGCTCAGAAAAACTTTAGCAAATGAATGTTTTGAGCTGAATGGTGACAAAAAAGATGTCATACGCCAAACAGAATCAGACACGGGCCGTTTAACCGTGACAAACTGAAGAACGAAAATGCAGGAAGTGTAAAATCTAAGTGCATTCCATTACACTGAGAAGACGGTTTTTACTTTCTATTGCTGACTGAAAGAAACAAGAGGAGACTCGGAACTTACCGGGCTGTTCATCCATGTCTGCATTTGGAGGCATTAAGTCCACTTAAACATTTGAAATCATGAAATGTACACGCACAACATACAGTGATTACTGTGGAAATACGGATTCTGAAAAAAAAAAATGGATTGGACAGCTTTTCATTGGCCTAAAAAGTGTATTTTTGTCCTCAACTCTTTCAATTCTGTGACGCGTGTTGAGCAACAGTTTTCGGTTGTGCCTTCTTTAAGTACACAGCTATGGTGATGCGCAGTAGCTTGCCATCATATTGATTGTCGCATCAGTGCTATATTTGGCCCGATCCTTCACACAGGCAAATGAAGCAAGAACAAAAAGTGGAGTGACCCTGCAATTCCTGTGCCAACTTTACACATGGCAAGTATGGCGATGATTGAGTGATGACCTACCCAGTGCAGAAGAGGCATCCAAACCCTGGCTCCCTCCACTGGAACTACAGAACACAGTTAAGAAGAAAAAATGAAATGTGCTGCATTTTCACTTTGATTTCCATTACAAAAAATAAATAAATCATCTATGTGAACTCTATGTACACATACAAAGGCGGACGGAATTGTGGTGTGGCTCAAGGGAAACCGTGTAAATTGCGGTTATACATTTTCTTTTCCATTTTACACCAAAAAAATCGATCATCTCAATCGATGGACATAGACGGCACATACATCAATGCGTTCTTTCTAAGCCACTAAACCTCTCACACCAGCAACCTTTTTGAAAGCCAAGGACTACCTCTTGGTTCAGTTCATAAAATTTGGCAGCTGAGACTACACGCGTCATCATTTCAAGCACAGGCCTCCACAGGGAGTCTAATTATGAATTTCCTTAAGTAACGTTTTAAATCAGGGCCACCGCAACTTGGCACATGGCGGGCCGATAGGACCACTACTCTAAAAGGCTTAATGTCAGATCATGCATCAGCTTCTGCCGAGTGACCTGAAAGAAACGGGCTCTTTCTGCCCCGTGTCCCGCTCACACAGTCTTCCCACAAACACAAAGAGATTTGTTGTGATATAGGCTAGTCAGTGTCGGGTGTGAAAATTTGTCGGAGAGCAACGATTCATTTCAAGAAGAAGTAAGTCGCGGGTTTGGAACCTAACACCCTGGTCCTGGCTTTACATGACACTCTTAACTGCGGTCCAACCTCTATTAATACCACAAAGCAGGGAAATTCATGGGGTGAATTTGGACAGCCCCATTTCACGTCAGTGCTGTTCACACAGGACTGTGACACAAGGAACAGCTGCAAAACTTGAATGGGCAGTGTGAAAGGGGCATATATAACTATGATAACAAGATGGTGTACCTGGCTGGTTGAGGGGTTTCTGTTGCTGTAACACTTGGCTCTTCCTTAACCTCCTCCGGGGGGGTGAGGACAGCTGCAGGAGTGGATGTTGGGGCTGGGGTTGAGGTTGGGGTTGAAGTGGGGCCTGCTGATGTGGAACCACAATCCTGGGCAGGAGTTTTAGGTGCTTCGGAAGCAGGAGGTGCGGCGGCAGCAGCTGCTGTCTTAGCCTATGATTGGGCGGGGGGAAAAAAAAGTTTGCTGTGAGATTAGGACATTCACTTAACTTACACACTGTAGCAAATGGTACGGTATTAATTTTATGCATACGTGTGAACTCAATTTTAGGTATACCTGCATCAAATACAAGAACAGTATCAAAAAAATCCTGAACAAATCCAACAAAGCTCTTTTTTGATTAGCACTATCAGTGGAGATGTTAGTTTTACTGTATCTTTATTAGTGCGGTCGCAGTATGCGGAAGAGTAGAATTGCCCTGGGCCCTCAAGAGCGTCGTAGAATTCAAAACAGTTGGAGAAAATTTGGGTGCGCAGTATAAAATAAGCTCTAGATGAAATGTTGTTTTTCATTACACACACAAATTCATTTTACCAGACAAATGTTATACTTGTACCCTGGCAATGTGGTTATTACATTGAGAAAGTGTGAAAACATTTTGATACGGCTCTTGTATTAGGCCTCCTCAGATATTACAGATATACCCGAAAGAAGTCCACTGACCTTATGTTAAATGAGCTCACCTTGGACACCATGACTACAACAAAATTCTTCTCATCAATTTTATAGTCCTTAATTTGCGTGTCATCTTGAAGAATTTTTCCAGCATATATCAGCTTCTGTCCAGACACAGGAAAATTGTCTTTTCCTCTTTCTGCTTCTATCTTCTCTTTTAAGGCCTTCACCTATATTCAAAAACGCAAAAACAGACCACATAAGCCATGGCATGCAAGCACTCATCCTTTTTTTTTTTAAACCTTCTGATGCAAAGCACAACCATGTGTGAAATTTGAGCCCTGCCTATGTCACATCAGGCCAAACTTTGTCAGCAGGACCACCAACTATGAAACATAATCAATCATGATATGCCAGAGAATCTGATGTCGGCGTGATAGTAAGGGTATCCGAACGTGCTGGTAAAGTGCCTCCCCGAGTTGTTGGCGTTGGCCTGTCAGGGTGCATGTTCGGGCTGTGACCATGCTAACAAATGTAGCCAGTTACTTCGTTATGTTGCGAGACCAGAACGGCCAACAGCAATTAGCAGTGACATTAGTGTTAGCAATCACGTTGCATACATGTACTTTGTCCAACTATTTCACCATATTTAGCACAACAAACATAAACGTAGGACCGTAAATAACCCACGTTTTTGGTCAGCACGTGCTCAAAACGCCAGCCTTCACCTTGGGCAGACTTTTTTTTACTGGCTTTTCGGCTAGCTAGTTAGCTCGAGCTAACAAGTGAGGTTTCGCGTTGTTCCCACCCCGTAACAGCATGTGGGATACCCAGACCGAAACGCGCCGCCGATATCCGTGAATCACAACTTTCCACACGCGACAATCAGGTCAAAGAGACGCACGTCGGGGTTAACACGCGCTCAAACGGTCGTTTCGCCCGCGGATAGTGTAGCTAAAGTTAGCAAGTTAGCTGCGAGGCTACTCACCGTTTGTTCGGGATCTATCTCAATTTGAATGGTCTGCTGTTGCAGTGTTTTTAGTGTGATTTGCATGGTGGCGGTGGCCAACGGTGCTCCCGGTGTTCTTCCAACGACTAAGTATCGGCTCGTTGAGCGGTTAGTGTGTTTTTACAGTTGACGTTTCTGGTAGGATCACGGCTAGCCGTAAAATGTGTGTATCCATGAGCACTCAGCAAATCGCCATCTTTGGTGACAAGTTGGTGGTGCGGTCAGCAGCAGAACCCGGTTGAAAGTGCGAGATCTCGTTCAGCGCTGCGCGACTTGGGCGGCACCACTCGTTTCGCCCTCCTTTTATTTAGGGATATACGAGTCTTTTTGAATAATATAAATCACAGAGATAGCAAATGTACTCGCACTCAAGTCAAATGTAAAATGACTGGGGAAATATTTCAGTACAAGTCGTGCGCTGTGAATTCCGGCCAAGTCGATGATTTGATTAAAACATCGAACACAACAGACAGCAGTTGAAGTGGCGGATGTCATGGCTCGATAGGCAAAAATAACATACAATCGCTAATTCGCCCCGTTTCCGTCCACAATTTGGCAGCCGTTAACTTTTGCCCTACGTCACGGCGCAGTCACGTGATCACGTGACATGGCTGCGTCCAATCAATACTATACTGTGCTGTATTGTAAGTTAAAAATGCTTGAAAGACACTGCACGACGCGTTCCGTGTTGATGCATTAATATGGCCACCAGATAGCGTTGTTGAACAACTTTCAGATAGGCTGCTGGCTGCTGCTGATTCGTAAAATTTGGGAGGACTGTAAGCAAAGGACGGTTTAAAATCCATCGATTATCTCACGAGGGTTGAGGGCGTGCAGGAGCTGTTTGCCACCCAATCGCAAGAAAACATATCCGACGAACAACCATTGCCACTGACAATCACACTAAAGACTGTTATTAGACATAACCTACATGTTTCTGTGTGAGACTTAATGTGACACGTTTAGTGAGTACCGTAAATTGTACACTGAACATATTACATTCAAAACAATCCGTTCAGCAGGAATAAATGTCAGTTGATTTTCATTTTAAATGTCCCCACGGTTAATGTATAAGAAAACCTTTATTTGTCTCACAATGGAGACATTCCCAACGTATGCACACATTGTTCTGGCTGATGTCATCAATCAAAACCTTCTGCAAGATCTCCAACATGACTGTTTTAGAAACTTGTGTGCTGATCCGTGTGCTGATCCAAAGCTGGTATTTGCTTTGGCAGTGCCTCCCAGTCATCGCCATTCTCAGTTGTGCTCCTCCTAGATTTGAATTCACTCACTGGATTACGATTCATTGTCCATCGCTTTCATTTGTGCATCGATCATTCACCTACTAGATGTTTTTTAAGTAGTGAAAAACAAGAAGATGTTGAATGAAGCAAAAGGTAAAAAGAGCATGCAGGAAAATCTGTGGGGGAAAAAAAAGATTACTGTATTTGGATTGAAATGGGATTAAAGAAGACAGAGAGAGAGAAAAACAATGACTGAAGGGGAAGTAGAAGACAAAGAGATTGTGCACGATGCCCTGAATGTGTGTTCATCTGGGTTAATTCTGAAGGACAGAACTATTAAAGATTAACACAGAAACATCATATTTTATTGAGGCGTGCTGCAGTCATGGGCATATGGCTCCAAACAGACCTACTTCAAACGGTTGCGTGTGTGCATGTGCGTCCTGAGTCGGGATGGCTTTTGTCCTCACAAAGACTTCCTTATCTGAAAAAGCAAGCGTGAGTTGTAGGCACTGCTTGTAGGCACTTGAAAACAGCCACGTTGGGGCCAATTCTAAATCAAATAAGCCTTACTTATCAGATACTACACACTGAATAAATATTCTGAGCTGAGTGATGCTGTTACTGAGGGCACAATATATCGGAGTTCTGTGTGGGCGTGACACACTCTGCGAGCCATGGAAGCTCCTGCGTATCTTACTGACGTTGCTCGTTCCCCTTCATCCCACCTTCCATCAAATGTCTCGGATGTTTATGCTCGTCAGTGCAAGGAGGGCCGGGATATATCCCACATGTTAACCCACAGGCAATTGTAGTCTTCGATGAATCCATGAGACATTCTTTTGGAAAATGGGTCAGAAAATTGCACATTCTTGAATGAAATACATAAGATCAGAACGGTGGCATGGCTCAGTGGGAGAGTGGTCGAGTACCTAAGTTAGAAAAGTACTAGACAAGTGAAAGGTCATTTACCAAGCCCAGAAGATGGGACAAATATTAGGATTCAAAGTTTGCGTGCCACTGATCAGATTGGTATGCTGAGCAGATGAGTCATTGCATCTGTTGGTTGCCATGGCAATGAGGAACACACGACTCCTGCAGTGACAGCTCAAAGGCCATGCTGGGTAAACACGGACTCCCCCGGGAGGACGACAGAAGGTAATGACACCACAGAGAAAGAAAACACAGAAATGACGGAAGACGTGCGCACACACTCACACGCGCGAAACTGTCATGGGTCTGCTGGGCTTTAGTGGTGAGCAACCCCGGCGTTGATGTCCCTCCCTCCCAATGCTTTTCTTATTTCTATCTATATCTGTCCTCTCTAACCTCGGCCTTTTCATCCGGTCCACAGCATTCTCCCTTATTCAGCCAGAACTGGGCCACACACCATAACCTACACCAGGGGTGGGCAATTATTTTTTGCATAGGGCCACATGAGAACCAGAAAATATTATGGAGGCCCGGATCAAAAGGGTGAACTAAATTCGACATCATATTAATTGGATTTCTTTCTTTAAAAAGCAGTATTTTGCATTTTTTGGCACGTTTTTCAGACTTTAAGAGTACATTATTCTGTTGCTTGACTTGGCGCTACCGCGGGCTTCCGTATCGTCTCCCCCTTCCTCCCTATGCTCTGCAACTTCAAGTAACTGCGCCACCTGGCGTTGAAATGCCTGTCATTACAAGTCCAAATGAAATGAATGCAGTCGTTGACATCGAACCTTAATTGTGTACCAACCTTCGGCGGGCCGGATTAAAAAGACCAGCGGGCCGCATTTGGCCCGCGGGCCGTAGTTTGCCCACCTCTGACCTACACTATGCAAATCGAGGCACATGAGAGAAAGAGAGAGCGAGCACGCCAACACGTCTCAGCTTGTTCTACTTGCGCGTTTAGGTGAGCCTGGTTGAGCGTGCCGCTAACTAACGAGCGTGTCAAGCTCTTATTCCTTCCTCATCGACGGAAACGACCCGAATCTCCTGACACGGGGGAGTCCAGAGAGGAGGCGAAGGCAGCAGAAAAGGAAGGACGGATGGGTTAAAGGAGTACTCTCAGAAACCATATCGCGCGCTTTCACAAACCAGAGCCGGGCATTAAATCTCAGATAAATCAAGAATTTATGATGGGAGCCGTTATATTTCCTTATAAGGAAAAGGAGCGAGGCTACAGACCATTTCGAAAGCAGGGGTCACAGACTATGGCTCAGTGCGTAAGTCTCAAAGAAGCGTCTCTTTTAATCCTCTCTCCATATACAGCGATGGGCTTCCACTTTGTGGTCCTTCCGCAGCCATGTTAGGCTGTCAAAACGACCGTGGTACTTTCGAAAGGGGTGCACTTTTCTGGCCGTTTTTTTAATATATTTTTTTATAGAAGGTAACACAGACGAGCGAGTATTTTTGGTTACGCAGCAATTCTGCAATATACCGTTTTTGTTTCACTTCACTGAGATGATCCACGATGCTCAGCCCACAACGGCAGATTGACAAACCGACGCAAAAAGGCACCCTTTGAACTTCTCTAAATTCTGTGCTTAATCAATTGTCAGTACGGGACTGTAGCTAGATTGACGAGAGTCGCTTTCGAGTGTATCATGGTGGACTCACATGACGTCTGTCTCAGCAATCACGGCATCTCCGTCGCCGGTGGGAGAGCGCAGCCTTTGATCTTGATTGATGAACACACCCACGGTGTCTGGAGGTTCAAAGGTCGCTTTTTTTATTCCTTCAAATTTGGCAGATTTCTTCACAACACTTTTCTCAGATCTTTTTTTGGTCACTTTGCAGGATCTTTCATCTTTTGTGTGTGTGTGTGGGGGGGGGGGGGGCGTGGGGGGGGCAATAAATACTTCTATTCCTATGGGTAGATGCTGTTCTGTCAGGTCTTTGAACAATTCTTGTCCCAATCCTTCCTGCCTTGCTCTCCTGCTCCGGTGGAATTTTCCACTGCCAACCTCGAGAACTTGCATTGATCAGGTGAGGCTTGTTATCCACTCATCACCTAAGCGGGCTCCACTTCAGCTTTGCCAGATTCTCTTCACGTCACGTCAGACTCTCCAGATTGACAAACCGGTTCCCATCTAGGTGGTTCCTGATCTTCCCTCGTCACGTCCGACGAGGTTTCCGACCGACCGTCCTTCGCTATCCGTCTGCCCGTTCTTACCTTGAGGCACGTTTTGTTGAGAAGTGAAGCGGAGGTCACACACAAACTCCAAAGTCTTCCAATTTACAAAATTGCCTTCAATGTGGACTAAAATGATACACGAAATGAGATTGATTGATCGATTGATACCGTCACGATGAGAACAAAAGCCAAATACGTTTCAAGGACTAAAACAAATGAAATAAAAGGAAGTGAAGATTTACTGTTCCGCAGAAAGTTCCGACAGCAGCCCGGCGCTAGCGCAGACATCTAAAAACATTCGAGTTTCTTGAAATTTCTTGAGTTTCAATCTGCCCGTTGCTCGATGAGCTGACAGCGGATACGTTTCGAAAAACAAAAAAAAAGCTTCACTGGCCGCAGTAAGCACATAGTTTGTCATTTGGCTTTGTGACACCGGTCCTGAAATTCTTGGGGACACGCCATCGCGTTTGTTTTCTCAGCGTCTTCACAAAATGTATTTGATGAGGGAGGGATGACCCAAGAAAGAATCGATCAAAGAGCAGGTGACCCGCGTGCGCGAGCGTTGATGACAGAGAGAGCCGAAAGGATCGGTACTAGCAGCTGTATTCATGAGCGACTGCTTCCAGCGTGTGCGAAATGAAGCGTGCCGCCATTTGTACTGTAAATGACGTTCATCTTAATCCGAGCAGAAACGGTCAGACTTTTGTGCGTAAACACACAAACACTCGGCGCTGACGAATGCGTGTCGGGACGCGCACGCGCACGAACGGATGCAGCGGCGCGCGCGCGTTTGGGAGTGCCAGAGTGTAATCTGAGCATAAAATGGGGGAGTTTGGGGGGGCCATTAACCGGCGCATTAGGACCCGACTCAAGTCAGACGGTGAAGAGACGGCGAGTGCGTGCGCGCGCGGGCCGTTGGGAGGTTTTCAGGAGGAAAGGGATAAAAAGCGGGTGTGGATTTAGCAGCGTGAGGGCGAGCTGGGATTGAGGGCATTAGTTGGCGTCGGGGTGGGGGGGGGGGGGGGGGGTTGAAGGGAGCTGACCCATAAAAAGCAAAGCCAGCCAGCTGCGCCTCGGCTCAACTCCGCCTAGCAAACTCTTTGACATCGGGAACCCAAATAAATGATTTCAAGCGTGGTTGGCGACCATGCTTGAGCCCCCCCCCGCCCCCCCCCCCCCCCTCAAGTTCTTCTTTCAATCAACGGCGCTTTGGCCGGTTGCAAGCAAAGTGGCACCCTACCCTCCATATTGCCTTTAGCGCTTCCAGAATTGAATCATCGACAAATTCATTTCTTTTCTTCTCATCAATCTCTTCTCACACTTAGCATAATATGAATCCATTTGAGATATTGGACTTTTTTAACACACAATAAACAACAACAGAGCTCTCTCAAAATCTTCTACTTTATTCAATCAGATAAATGTTTCTGCAAAAAATTCAATAAAAAATGATCTTGAATTTATTGCTCGTCATCCTTACACGTGGGCTTAATCTGATGCATAATCGGAACTCCGAACACTCTCACCAAGAATAGGTGGCTAGCTAGTTGGACAAAAAAAGTTTCTACTGACATTACAATAAGTAACGTATACACACACACACACATATATGCAGATTTGTGAATATATGAAAAGAAATCAAAAATAAGTTACAGTGGTGATAGAGAAGACTTCTGAGGCGGGGCAGGTGAAGTGCATCTCGGCATTTGTTGCTTTTCCAGTGGCCGTGTACAAGTTTGTTCAATTGTCTTGTTGGATAAGAGACGTAATATGAAATTTCACTCGGGTCAATGGAAAAGCTACACAATGTTGCGGCGAGGTGTTCTACCGTAGAAGCCCCTTTGTAGGCCCTCTTCATGCAGTGAGGCGCGGGGGGGGGGGGGGGGTGTCACACGTTACATCAAATAGTTGAGCTAGAATCCACAAGTGACTAAACAAACAAAAATGTTCAATTAAAAACCAATCGTATTCTTCTCCTATTTTCCTCTGTTATGACCTCCTAGCGAACCAACATTTTGAGGTACAGAACTTTATTTTAGCCACACAGTTTAATAAGTAGGTACCGACCCCCCCCCCCCCTCCCCCCATTTGCCTTTATTTTCGACACACATTTTAATAAATATGACCAGTATCTTTTTGGTAAGATGTTCCCGTTTTGCATGTTGTACAAAGAATTTTATTTGATTTTATTTCATTTTTACAAGACGGGAGGTGTTTGATAAGTTGGCAAAAACGTATCAATGAGCACATGGTGGGCTACTTTCAATTAAATATTTGCAATGAGTCGGTTGTACAAAAGTCACCCAATTACAGAACACCCTTTGGGGAACCGGGTCCTCGAGAAACAGCCATTAGAATGAGAGTCATGACAGTACCGAGACCATGCGAGGTTCCCGTGTCGTCCTTCTCCTTCTCCTTCAACACACTGAGCGGCGTGCGCATTTTTGCACCGTGTCGATCACGCAACCACATCGAATGTTTATGCACATCTGACCCGCGTGCACCCACACCGCGGTCAGTGTTGAGGTCAAACAATGTTCAAAGCTCATGTCAATTTTTTTCAAAATTATTATTATTTTATCAAGAAATAAGGTCTGAGGCAGTAGTTGGGATCATGATGATGTTTTGGGGGCTATTTGTTTGTTTTCAAATCGGAGCTAGGGAGGCGGAGACAACGGGAATTTAAAAAAGGAAAGCGCTAGTATTCATCGCAGGAGAACATTCCCCCAAATAAATAAATAAATAGATAGATAAATAAATAAAATAGAGAGAGCGAATCAAAAATAAAAATAAAAAGATGAATAAGTTAAAGGGGTCCGGCTGTCAAGAGAGTGTTTGTGTTACTGACTGTGCGTTGATGTTGTCCCCCGGGGATGGCAGGTAAGGAGCGAGCGGATGGGGGAATGCGAACGCCCCCCCCCGGAGAGACCCGCAGCAACGATAAACACGCACTCTCTGACCGAATGACATCCAAGAACAACAACATGCGTTATCATGTGAAACAGGAGAAGGGCATGCTGTCAACGTTGTGCGATGTCAGAGCCGCGGCGGGATGACAACTGTCCAAGCTGTAAACGTGTCTGCTTTCGCCGTCATGGTAACCGTGGGTTATTCCTGCGGCGGGAAAAGGCTTTTTGCTTGTTTTGGTCACGATTCCAGGCAGTGAATCGACTCCCGTGGGATATTTTGTGTATTCTGGGGTGCTCAAATATGTCATTTCCCGAAAAAAAAAAAAACGCGACTCCGTGCGCGCCGTTTTTAATGACGGGCCGTACGCAGATGGCTCTTGGTGAACTTTGAATCTCTTGGCAACGACTAACCTGCAAACTGATTTGAAGTTGCAACAGCAATGGAGGGCCACCAACACAAGAGATTTCTTGAGGTATTTCGCTATTTATTTGACTTGATTTCATGTTCTGTACTTTCATCCTTATTCTTAACGACCTCAAGACGGCGCCTTAGTCGGCAGCCATCTTTTTTGTTTCTTATCATGACGATCGCAGATGTAGAGGAACGGCGCTCTGGACACACGGAAGGTTGGCGCAAACGGTTGAGCAGCACCAAGTTCTTCGTTTTGGGTGGAAAAGGGCTATCAGAAAGGTGTCGGCTGAAGTCGACGTCCACACGACAATCTCCATGAAAGCTTTACATCGCGTATTTGAAGCAATTTAGGGGATGACAATAATTTGTGTGAGCCGAGGTCACTGTCGGCATTGATGCAAATGACCATTTGCAACCGTAAGGCATCATGTCGGCCACCAAATTCAAGATTCCGTTTACATTGGAGTACAAAAAAAGCTTTTTGTTTCCGTTGGTAACAAGTGAGCGGCACGTCGTGCTAAGCGTCTCCCCGGATGGAAATAAAAGCCGGTCGATCTTCGGCGCGCCCGACGGCGTGAAAGCTTGGGAGAGCGTATAAGCTCGTCCAACCGGAGCAAATGACAGCATGTGTCCGTGTTAATTGCAAAGTCGGAAGCAAACGTTGTGCCTCGCGGCTGCATAAGTAGGTTGTCGTACATCGAGACATCGAGTAGGAGTATTGATCACGTGGTCGTAACGATAACGCATCTACGTGGCGAGAACGGGCTCGCAGTGAAAGGTGTGGCAGTCGGGCGAACGTGTGCGTCGGTGCGGCCTTGTCGGGGCGCGTGCGCGTGCGCGCTCGGGATTGTTATACATTCATGGTGAGAGGTCGTGAGGCAGAGTCCCGGGGTCAGGGGAACGGGGGGGGGGGGGGGGCATCTGCGTTGGAAGGGAACGATAAGCTGGCTGCGCTCTCCTACAGAAGGATGCACTTTCCCTTCTCCACCCACGGGTTGTTCTTCATCAGCTCGGGGTTCAGGAAGGGATCCTCCGGGACGCCGTCTTCGATCCACTTCACCAAGCTTTGGAGGGAGACGGAAACAAGTTTGAAATTCCACGGCAACTTTATTAGCACGGTAAATCTTTGACGGGCTTTCCGTCCTTCCCATTTATGGTCACGGAGCAAGGACGCCTCACGATGGCTTTTCTCTGCGACTAACGCTTTTTTTTTTTGTTGTTGTTTCTCTTCCTAACAATTTCAAGTGAATATTAGTACCGCATTATCTCGAGAGGAAAAAAGAAAAGGACTCTTGCGGAGGAGAGCCGAGTGGGTAACGCAAGCCGCAGCGAATTGGAGGATGGCATCAATTCCCGAGGGGGTCATCTGGCAGAGCGGCGTTGCTTTTTTTATTTTTTTTTTCTATCGAGGCGTGATCCAACGGAACTCACTCGGTCACGGTTTTGGAGGACTTCTCTCTTTTGAAAGCCAACTGGTACTTGAGGCTCTCCACCTCCTTCTTCATCTGGGGCAGGTCCATCTCATCCATGACTGCAGTCGGATTTGGAAGCTCGTCCGTCTGTACGCGGCGAACACAAGAGCGTAAATTGAGGCTTCAAATGCCGAGAGTGCGCCAAGGGGCGCGTGTCATTGGCTGCCGCGTGTCTTGTTGTCGACTTCAAGGGGGAAGAAAATAGAGGCTGTCAAATTTATTGAGCACAAACAACACCGGACAGAAGTGGACGACGCACTTAACGCACGTAGTAAATACTTAGCGGCTCCAAAGGCTGTTTGGGCAGACGACCAAAAGACATAAAATGGACAATATTTTGGTTCGCGGGGTTAAAGAAAAAAAGGAAAGAAAAAAAAAGAATGATACCAGCTCAGTAGAAAATGTTTGCTCATTTGCATCGGCATTCGCAATGGTTGATTCATGTGATGATGGGATGTACAGTATTCTTCAATAGCTTGAAGGAAGTACAAAAATTCATGTGGTTGTAAAGCCAAAACTCGGACATGCTCATAGCAGTTAAGAAGCTAAAAGGTGCTTTCCTTTTGGACATCTTGGTCCCCCGTGTAGAACGCGACATATACGAAGTGACGCAACAGGAAAGACAAGAATAGACTAGTGTGCGTGCGTATTCGTGTCTTTTTGCGAGTTGGAGGCACATCATTATACAACACATGTCTCCCACCAGTAAAAAAAAAAAAAAAGACAGAGTGGGTGGGCAACGGCCAGTTTCAGCCTCCAGAGTCCTCCATCTCTCCCATCCCCGTTTTCACCAACTTCATCTCTTCCCTTTCACACACTTTTGTTTCGATCGAACAGAATTTCTAACATTCAGTACGCCGTTCGCCCAATCTCATGAGATGATCCGACAGTGGGACCGCGGACTCATGAAGGGTATTCCTTGCCCATAATCATCTAATGATCCGCCACGTTGTTTGTTATTTGTTATAATATGTCTCCTTGATTTGTAAATGACAAAACGTGCGGCGTTTTACGTGCGGCGCTATCGCAGATCAGCAAGCTAAGCCCTATATGTCCCACCCTTTGTAAATATCTCGTGGGGGTGCGGCAAGGGGGGAATATAGGGTGGTCATTTTATTGAGGTTATGTAGGTCGCATAGCGATTTGGGTTAAAAGCATCCAGAGATTAACCTCCGGCCCCTTTCCGTGCCGCCGCCTTCGCAGCCGCGACGCACCGTTAAACTGTACACGCGCGCGTGCGTGCGCAAGGCCGTCGTTGAGTTCACGTGTCAATTCGCGCCGACTTTCATGGTGGGAGAAAAGGAAGGGCCTTAAGTGCTCGAGCCGTGACCCGGCGGCCAATGCGATGGCAACGGGTGAGAGTTGAAGGCAAAACGTGAAAACCAGGCAGAGGAGAGCGACTAGGGGAAAGAAACCGAGCGAAAAGCCTCGGGAGCTACCGCATTGTAAATAAGAGACTAAAAATAGAAGGGAACAGGCACGGCTCCTCGGACCAGCTGAGAGCGTGGAGATTGAGAATGAAAAAGCTCCTTGCTGTCAGACGGACATAATGCCGCATCGCGTTCACAACCGCCGCAGCCATGACGCCACCGTGGCTACTGCCCGTGTGGAAAAAAAAAAAAAAGAGCTCGTCGATAGTGGCTGATCAATAAGCTTTATGGAATGTCAGCTAATGAGTGGTTGCCCTTCTGCCTCAAATATGGAGTTGCTTTGATGTTTGCATCGATACAAGCCGGTCGGAGTGTGTCTGCCTGCGTTTTTGTGCCCTACCCACCTGTTAAAAAACAAAACAAAACAACAAAACATCAGTCCTTTCCAAACCATTCCGACCAAATTGGAAGCACAGATGATGAATATCCACGGACAAAATAGCGTCTTCAAAATATGCACAATTGAGCACAATGACAAATTGGGTACCCAAGGTTGACAAATAATTTAGAAATGTTCTCCACTGGGTTATTAAAAGCATCCCCATGACTTTGTAAATCAGGAAATAACTGCTTGTCGCCATGTGGCTGGTTCAAGCCACACCCAGTCACCGAGACCGTTTCAAATGAGCAAAAGTGCGCTTTTTAGAGCTAAACGGGGGCTCAGTATTTGGCAAACAACACATCACGAGTACCGGTAATTCTTTTTCAATGACACTTTATTTGGCCTCAAAAAAGCAGAGCTAAAAAAGATCAACTGCGTGTACCCCTATTGGGACGCGAAGATCGCATTTTAACCCAAGAAAGGGATTGTAGTGCTTGATTATAATCACCCACTGCTACAAAATATGTCATGATGGGGATCATAATCGTGATCGGGCTGACGAGGGCAGCCGCAGCCTATCCCGGCTGACTTGAAACGAAAGGCAAACTGGTCACCAATCACTGGGCGCTCATTTCCGTATTTGTTTTGGTAATTAGTGGGGTGAAATCAGTCAATGGCATAATATAGTTCTTCATCTGGCTATGCTGGCGATGTTACAGTGAGAGGGAGCCAAATTAAATGCTCTCCCACGCGTTTGTAATCAATGTACGGAGGCCTTCTTGTTTGATGATGCGCCGTGATTTGTTTTTCTAACGTCAAAACAAAAGCTGAGGAAGCATTTACGAGGGCGTTGTCCACCACTTCTGCACCGCGAGTACAGGCCTGATCCAGCCATCATCTCTTTAAACAGGGTTGAAAAACTGGAAGTACAGAAAGATGGAAGTTTTATGGAACATCGAGTGGATGCACATCCACGCACACGCGCGCAATGCACCGTCAAGGAGGAGGTAAAAGTGTCCCCGCATCTTCAGACGAGTCACTTGTCCTTGATTCACCCCCTGCTTGAATACCCGAGGATTGCAATTCTTCCCGAGCGATGCGTGGCAGAGCCAAACAAGCGCAAACTTCCAATTGTTCAGCCACTTCTAACAACCCGTTTATCATTCCTTATCTAAAATACCCCAGGACAAGCAAAAACCGTCTTTTCCCGAATTGTTTTTGCGATCAATAATCCACGTTAACCCCACGGTAGTCACGGAGCACAATCAGACGCATCGTTACCTCAGTGATGCGCCGCCAGAGGCTGTTGCTCTTCTCAACTCGGACCGGTGCAGGTAAACGGAAGGGAGGCAAAAGAAAAAAAAAGGGGGCGGGGGTGGGGGGGTGGGAAGAGACTGTAGTGTATTTCCTGGTGTGAAATCGGGTCCGGTCGTGTTTAAAGTCAGATAATGATCCCCACTCGCAGGATCCCCGCAAGGAGAAAGGAGAAATCCGCAGTCACCGGCGGAAACAGACGGTCACGAGCCGCGTGAGGTAGTCGAGGGGGGGGTGGGGGGTTGGAAGAGTCGCTGGGATGTCGGTATCGTCTGGGGATTTTTATGATGTATTTTTTTTTTTAGGCTGGAGCTGCACGAGAATGAAGGGGAAGGACAGGAAGAGGGAAACTTAACCGGCTGGTGTGCGGAGAACGCTCCACTCTGCTGAATGCTTTGTGCGTCTGCGTGTGAACGTTGTCGGGGGGGGGGGGGGGGCAGAGAGAGAGAGAGAGAGAGAGTCACTGTCTGGAGACAAGTTGAGCGGCCGTTCATCAATGCGCGTGCGCGTGCGCGTGCGCGTGCGGCGTGCCATCCACTCGCGTTCTGCCCCAATATGGCCCTCAAAGCTTCATACACAGACTTGCACCATCAACAAAGATCCAGCGTTCATGTGCGTGAGATGCGTTTTCACCAAATCAAGCGTAAGTCTCCCAAAAGGAAAAGTGAGCCATTCATGTCTTGGAATTCTACACTTGATTCCCTTTCAAAGGGCAGGAGAAGATCTGATACTTGGGAGACACTCGCACCAGATGGGGGCAGCAGTGGCGATGGGAGTGCCATCGGCGCTGAGATTTGTCTTACTCAGCAGTGATCATTAATTCATGATGCGCAGTTTAATGGATGTTGGATCAGAAACGTCTGCTGTAAATTACTCAGGTTAGGAACTCACAAAAAGCAAAGTCAGAGTTGATGTTGTTGCGCACGGGACAAATTGACTGTGTGTGTGTGGAAAATAGAACAATCAATCAAAGTACATGACAACATCGCTCAGCAGCCAACTCTTAATAATGTACTGACAGAAGAAAAACAGCACCTTTATACGAATAGCATCATTTTTTTTTAGAAAAAATCCTTTGTTTTTGTGGTCATCCATTGTTTCCTGTATTTTACTCCCTGCAGGCCCCCCCAACATTGGCCCACTCCTCCATTGTGTGTCTCACTTCCTGTGTGTCTCCTTGTGGTGGAGTGGCATGTGGCTCAGCTGCACTTAAGCCCTAATGGACCTAGTTATGGTGGAGAGCCGCCACCCCGTTGTCTAAATTCAGGTCAAGTGTGTGCACACGCGTGCGTTCGTTTGGTTGCGGGACACCAATGTGTACTTACGAGTGACACAGATACAGTGGGTAGAAATGCGCAAACTCATAACTTACACCATTCTCAAGCTAGCTAGCAAGCTGGGGAGACGGTTTGCGGGGCAACCTTCATTTGCAGCCAACAAACTAATGAAAGAGGTGTTGACACACTGCAGAGGTGGGCTTCACCGACAGTGCAGCTGAATATTTGGTTTGATGCTGATGAGCTGGCTAACTATCAAGTATCAAATACAACTTGATTGTCAAATGTGCTGTATGTGCAAGGCACGGCACGGGATGAAATTTATTCCCTCTCAAGACAACATAAAACAAGTATCTTCACATAGCGTACACGCTAATCCCCTTCGGGGTGTATCGCTCGAAGGAACCCGATTGACTCCACGAGACGCATGCACGCTCTCCTCATACCTACAACACGCATACCGAGTTCCCATTCAAGTGAACTCAACAAACAACAACATTAACATTCGGTACCAGCCAATTCTGGACCAAGTCTGAAAAGACGTTTAAAAACGTCTTTGGGAGTGAATGAGTTACGGTTCGTTCTGGTCCGAGTACGAAAAGCACCATTTAATATTTGCTTTTCTACGCCGCCTCAAAGCCTCATTCGAATCACCACCAAGAGTGTTGTGTAACACAAAACCTTAATGCGCGCACTAGATAATGCTGCTCAAGTTACGACTCTGAGGCGGATGCGCTAGCCGCGATTCCGAATCGGCACTTAAATGTGATTATTTTTCAACAATTTAATGTTAGCATTATGCGGATTTGAACATGTTGAAAATGTTTACATTTTGGAAACCTGGCTTACAATCTTGGCAGTTTGTCTAAAATCACAGCTGCCCATGACAGTATCTGTTGAAAACACTGTAGACCAAAAGACTTAATGTGTTTGTGTGTTGGACCTGATTGAGTGTCTTTGAGTATGTGCAGAGGGATCTTGTCAGTGCTGTCCCACACAAAGAAGATAAAACTACTAATGGCTTGAGCTTCCTCTAATGGAACGCTCTGTGTGTGTATGTGTGTGTGTGTGTGTGTGCATACACACTGTTTATGCGTGTGCATGAGAGCGAGTGCGATTGCGTGCACGCGGATGGCTCAACAAAGCTGCTGCATTCAATACATCTCTTATTCATGGATGCATTACAGCATTCAGCCCTCGCTGGTCTGCTTTTCTATTTAGGGCTGCCTCGCTCCGTCTGGACATGCAGAAATCTCCTCACACACACCTCCTCCTTCTCGGAGCTGCAGAGCTCATGCTCAAAATGAACTGATAAAAGTCACTGCTGTCATCTCCCCCTTCATACTACACGTTGAAACACTGCAGTTAATTTAAATGAAAGACAAATAGTTTCATGTGCAACATAGTTCTCGAAAGGTTTCTCCTTCTCCTTCCAAGATGCAGGTTGCAATGGAGCCATTTTTCAAAATCTTAACTTGACAGCATGTTACATTGTAAAAACACACCGCAGTTAACCATGGTACTGTACCGGGTGAGAAATGGGGTACACCATGCGTGCGTGGACTTGTATAGTCAATCGCACGGCACATCCAACCATTTTCTTTTGCACTTGTCCTCATTAGGTTGCGGGTGGGGATATTTTTCTATGTACTGTACATATTAAATATAACTTTAGTTTAAATATGCAGCCTTAAAAGCAGTAAAAGTTCAGGTGAAAATTCAAGGGCCCGAGCGTTTGTCCTTCTGTCAACAACTATGCAGCATTTCACCTTTTAAATGTTATCACACCTTATTACATTATCTTGATAATACAGTACGTGTTTTTGTTTACATCTGAAAGTATTTTGTCGATTTTTGCACGTACTCTGCACATTTGAGACCCGCTTTGAAAAAAAGACAAGCGTCAACCGTAGGATGTTTGAAGACACTGCTTCCTTAATTGGAAGAGGGTTCAGCAGCGCTCTCTCGTGGCAAAAATATTTACACTGCACAGTCTAGTAGTTGACCAAATCCTGCATTGTTTTATAATACAATAGGTAAGCCTGCCTCGACAGTATCACGTCCTTCTCTGCAGCAGTGAGGTGTGACAATATAATGAAACACCATGCTGCTCATTTGATAGCAAATTTGTCCTTGGCAGTATTCTGCTACATCAGCTGTTTGACAAGACATTTCAACAGTGGCGGGCCGTGCATTTCAACCTTAGGCCTTCAGTGACGTCACATACATGAACACAATATAGGCTCGTCGGGCAGCACTTCATTTCAGGAGCATTTAAAACCATCAATTAAGAGCAGGAAACTAAATTGACAGATATTAAAATACTCAATAAAAGGCCACCCAAATGACGCTGTGTGATCATAAACAAGTCTGTCCATAAATTGCGCAATGTCGCAGTTTCATATAAGACACCAACCACACAATAACAGAACAAACTATTCTTTGAAAATAAAATTAACAGGTCATTTGCATTTTGAGAATCGGCTATACAAGAGCAAATAACTGAAAATGTTGAGCAGCTGAGATTGATCTAATTTTAGTGCACGAAGCTGACTACAATGCGCCATTATAAATTGCAGGTGAGCTGATTTATTTGATACGTTTTTGTATCTTTTGTCATTTTAATTCGTTACCATTAATACTAACGAAATAAAATAAGAAGAAATGTAAAATAAAATTCATTTACTCACCAATGTAGTGCCTGTTCACTGAGCTGCAGATCGAGGCGAGTGTCCCCAAACGTTTTGAAACGCACCGTAGCTTGGAAGTGGCCAGCCGTGCTCTGATGTTTCCTTGCTGCCTTGGTAAAACAACTTAAATGGGTAAATCCAGTGGAAGGTCCGTCTTGAAAATTGTGTGCAAAATAGTCCTGCAACCAGATCAACGTCTTCTCCTTCGGCCATTTTGGGTCAAAATGCAGCAACAGCTCCTTCTAGCAGGCGCTCATCCAATCACCGAACGCGCACGTCCAGTGTCGACGTAATCAGCCCTTCTCGCTGGCCCTGGTACGCAGGCTCGTGATCTGATTGGCTATTGCAAGCTGACTGTGCCCGTTCATTGACAGCGCACAGGGGCCGGCTCTGTTTCATCTGAAGGCCCCGAGCAAGTTTAGTTTACCTGGCAACACAAGCGATCTGAAATATGATTGGTTAAAAACTCTACCATAATAAATAAGTTATTTATCGCGTGGCTTTCAATGTTATTCAAAATAACATTTATTATTCAAAATAACATTGAAAGCCACTCGACTAAGTGGAAATAATATGACGTAAAGTATACAGAGAATACTTTTGTTTACATATTTATGAAAATAAAATAACATCAATTAAATTCCCAGAAAAGTAAATGTATTAAATGTATTTTCTGAGAATGTTTAGGCCAGCAGAGAAGGCCTTGCTGGCCCTGACGGAACGCCACTGAAACCGTTTCAGGGATGTGTGGTCAGCGGAGGCGGAGCTTCATAGAGCGGAACAATAACGCTGAAATCTTTTTAAAGTTTTAGTTCTCCGGTTCAATTTCGGTATTCATGTTCTTTTAGAATCCAGTAATGCTCATGATTCCATCATCAAAATGGCTGAATGTGTGCATTTACGGTTACACGGGTGCGTGGCCATGCTTCAGCGGCGCGTGCGAGCTGATGAGTCATCATATGGTGAAGTGAACAGATGGACATGCATGTGCGCACGTGAAGCCCTTTGAGACTCTTTGGGATTAAGGGCCATAGAAATAAATGTGACTTGACTTGAAATAAACCACTCAAATGTTCAAGTGTACAACCGTTTTATTGATCGATGATCAATTTGACCTTACATGATTACACGTCTACAAGAAATCTCTAAGTAGTGGTCCAGATGCGCACTCGGATGAAAGCAAAATACCTTTGAGAATGTTTAGTAAATGTTCTGTGGGTGCACCCTACTCATAAATGTGATGTGGGTCAACATGTTGCTATGACGACTGGCTTATATTTAGCCCAATATGGGCGCTTACACATCATGTTTGTCCAGTGGCACTTTGTCCGTATTGGCTTCTGCGAGTTTATTACGAACCTGCTGTCACTTCCTGCTGATTATTAACGCGTACAAAAAGCACATGATGTCGTATCAATGTGTGCGCCGCGAAACGATCCGACTAGCTCATCCTCTCCTCGAATCCCTTGCATATGGCACTCATTAAAACACACGCACACACCAAATTATATTTGCGTGTCTCTTATTAGTCCGCGCAGGTTCTGGACTTAAGTGGCTGTGCGATAGAACGTCTATCTTATTGAAATTGAATCTTATAAAGGCTGGTTTCAGAAAGCCGAGTTGAGGAGGGGGGGGGGGACCGATCATATTTCTTTTTCAGTCTCCCTGAACTGTAATCTCATTTTATAAAATACTGTAAACAGGAAATTCAAGAGGCGCTATATTACAAGATCAGTTGATGTAAAAAGCCCGTGCGCTAAACCAGCCGCGAGGAGTTCTTCGATGCATCGCCGATTGAGCTGCAATGTCGAAGGAAACGGCGCGGCGGTTCAAATCATTTACAGGCACGGAACATTCAGTCAGCCGACCGTATGAGAGCTTGCCATAATGCACAATGTGATGAGATCATGGAGGACCTTGAGTTGAACGCTTGGTCCTGGTAACCTTGGAGGGTCGAAAGGTCGGAGCTCTTCCAGCAAATACTTGTCGGACTGCGAGTGTGAAGACAAACAAACGGCAAGGAGGGAATGTAGACGCGTGGGAGATCCGTCCGCCGCTGACAAACATGATACCATCTCCGGGGGGCTGGCTCTCCGTTCAGCACGTCCACACCTGGGGAGACCGAGGGCAAAGGTCAAATAGAACAAATGCACACGTGGGTGAATTTGTGGGGAAGCCGTCAAAACGTTGGTGCTACCTTCACCGTGCTGTCCACCGCGCCGGAGAAAAGGCGACCTCGGGACACAGCCAGAGCCGTGACGCTGCCCTGATGCCTGAGCAGGGTCTGGGTGCAGATCATGTTGTCCATGCTCCACACCTGAACACACACACACACACACACACAAGTATTGAATCTCTGCATTTAGGTCGCACGCCAATCACAAAACACAATCATCTTTCCGCACCCTCAGCGAACGGTCGTAGGAGGCACTGAACACTTTGGTCTGGTCGGGCGTGGAGATGACAGCGAGAGCATAAACTGTCCCCACGTGACCCGTCAGGGTCCGCACCTGCTCTTTGGACTCAATGTCCCACACCTGGACAGGACACACAACATCTCACTAGTCTGGAGCTCAAAACCGCCGCAGAGATTTCGGCAGTGGAAGAAAAGTGAATTCAGTTTGAGTGTGCGTGCGTGGAGGGAGGATCTTACGTGAATGAGGTTTTCGTAGGTGCCGCACACGATGTGATGATTAGTGACGGCAATAGAGTAGACGCTGCCCCCGCTGGTCTGCAAGACGTGGACACACTCCAAAGAGCGAATGTCCCAAATCTGTCAGGCGCACGAGGAGGAAGCGGTCAAGAGGAGAGAAACACGGCGGAAAAAGACGATTGTCGGGGTTGCGTTTTGAGATGTGATGGGAACAGAGACGCCGGCAAGGCACATTCATCCAACGCAGCGTAGCCATTTTTCACATAGACGACGAAGCTAGCGCATCACTCTTGAGTGACATTTGACAACACTCTAATAGGAATCATATTTTTTCAATCGAGGCTTTCCCCCTCACGCGGGTGCACGGAACAGAGCCAATAATCAGCGTATGCTAAAGTAGGGAAGGAGACCCCGTTCCGGCGTGGCTCCAAATATGGAGATTTTGCATCCAGCTGGCATTACCTTGATGGTCTGATATGATCCGCTGTACAGGTGGTTCTGGGAGGCCACCAGTGCTCTGACCCAGTGATTCAGTCCAGTCAACTCCTTCTTCAGCTTCAACTCCGTCCCCACAATGTCCCACACCTGCACGCATGCACGCACACCACAACATTACGTAGAGTTTTACAACAGAAATGATACGGATATATCAGCCGTAACATTGCTTGGTTGATTTTTTTTTTCATTCTTTGTGGCAGTATATTTTGAGCATATTTAAAGTACCCGTACTGTTGTGACATTTGAGGGAGGTAACGTATCCCCATCCCATATCCTACAAGCTGACAGAAGATAAATCAAGAGCAGGCAATGAGAATCGTGAGCTCACAGTGCAAGTTAATCTGTTGCATTCGGTGCTTACATTTTCCTCTTTTTTTTTTTGGCCTAATTTCTTTTTTTCTCTCCCCCAATCATTGGTCCTAAGAAAACGACTGCTGAAAAGCAGAAGCGGATTCTGTTAATTGAATTCAAGCTTGACGTTACAGGAAAACATGAGCATAGTGTACGTGGAGTGAGTATAAGCGTGGTGAGGCTACTTCAAGCGGAAGAGTCGATAAAGGCTCGAACATCAGCCGAGGGCATTAAAATAATTCATTACGGAGAAGCTGCTCGAAGCGAGGGGGGAAAAAAACCCCTGAAGTTTATAGCGTCAGCAAAAGAGAAGTGAAAAAAATGTAGCGAGACCCACCATCACCTCTTCTCTACTTCCCTCCCTGTTACCATGGAAACAGATATTGCCACATCCCATTCATGTACTTATCATAGCCTCGAGACACACGTATTGCTTTTCGGCCTCTTCAATTATTCGCCAAGCGTCTCGAGCAAAACGGCTGCTTACGCGCCCGCCAACAGCCGCACATTTTCCGCGGGGTGAGCCGTGGCTGTACCTTAATGGCCTTGAGGGAGCCGCTGAAGAGCATGTTGTGGGAGGAGACCAGCGTACAAACGGGGTTGTCGTGGGCACGAATGGTGTTGACTTTCTGCAGGGTCTGGATATCCCACACCTACGCAAAAATGCCCAACACGCACGCTTTGAAAAGGAAGGAAGGGCATCGCTTTGTTTTGCAGTACGGGAAAACAACGGAGACGAATCCTCCTTACAATGATGGTGCAGTCCGCAGAGCCGCTGTAGAGGCGGTTTCTATGGAGACGGGGGGGGGGGGGGGGGACGGGACGTATGGTCAAATCACGCAGGTCACATCGAAGCGAGCGAGCGTGCACGCTGTACGTTACCCCTGGATGCAGAGCGCCAGCACGATGCCGTCGTGTCCTTCCAAGGTTTTCTGACATTTGTAGGTGGTGCACGTGTCCCAGACCTGAAAGTGCGGAAACAAAAAGCAAAACTTTGCTATCAATGATTCCACGCTGACTTTGAGATTCAAATCCACAATTCCAAGCTTTTATTTCAAACAGTGCTGTGTGTGGAAGAGTGTCAGCCAAAGTCAGGGGGTGAAGGGCCATACGCAGACTCAGAAGAGAAATGTGATTTGAAAATAAAAAAAAAAGAAGTGAGTCGAGTGGCCTGCCTCCTTTCGGCACTTGTATCTCAAGTTATCCTAGGTAAAAAAATCTAATCAAATTAAGAAAAACAACAATTTCAGCTGATCGGCGGCTCATATGGCGTAGAAAAACTCATAGCGCAAAGTACAATTGTATTTCAGAATGGGCATTACCTTGATGGTCTTGTCTGAGGAGCCAGAAAAGAGCAAGTCTCCGGTGGAGTAGACACAAAGACACCAAACAGGTCCCTGATGGCCAACAAAAGTGCCTTTGCACTTGAAAATCTGCTGGGGGTCATACGCTACAAAAAGGGAAAAAAAGTAACAGTGCGAAGACAATTAAACCTCTTAGATTGTTGAAGGATGAAAAGGAGACGGCACGTGGACGAGGACAGAAGAAGAAGAGGTTGATGAGGAGGCAAGGAGACAGAAAAGCGATCCATTTTCAACTTATCAATAGGGACACAAGAAACGGAGTCTTACAGCCCAAGATTCCCATGTTGAGTCTCGCGTTGATGTGGGACAGCTCGTCCTACAGAAACACACGGTACGCGTCACTGGAAATCACACGTGACCTCTCACCCGTGACACGACTGTGAAAGCCTCGGACGAAAAGCAAAGCACGATGTATGAACAAGGCAACGCTGGAAAAAAATTAAAAAAATGAATCGAATGAAGTGATCATCACAAATGGATCACCAGTCAAAAGTTGGGGCAGTTTGATCGTTGGCAGGAGGAATCTTCTTTGACTCCATCAAGATATGATCATGTTCATGAATACTACCAAAAAAAAAAAAAAGGAGAACGTTTTTTAAAAATGTGTTCCATTTGTACTCACATTGAGCATGGAAGCATCTCTGCGAAATTCCATTAGGTCCTCACCGAGCTTACTCTGATTCTCATCGAGCATGTCTGAAGCGCACAGGGTTTGTTAACACATCACCAAAACTCAAGACAAACGATGACCATCGATTGATCATCCGGCCCTCGAAGAAGCTCTCGTTCCGTTTGACGCTTACCGAATTTGAGCTCCAGGTTTTTTTCGAGCTGATCCAATTTCTCAGACAGTTTGCCCAACATAGAGCGCAGGAAAGCAATGTCTTGGTCCTTCTGAGCTAAAGTCAGCTGCATCTCATGGAATCTGATGGGGTCGAGAGTCGGAGAGGACATCGGCGACGAGACAAGTCAGCCGCTTGATGGACGGCGTGGCGACAACGATGCGCCAGTTGCGTCCGGCGGTGGCGTGAGTGCGCTGACCTGTCATCAGTCTGCTGCAGAAACTCCTTCAGCCCTTCAAATTTACACATCTCCAGGTGGGTTTCATATGTGTCCTGGTTGCCAATGAAAGTACACCTGTTGGGAGATGCATAGAAGTGACCCCAAGGATCAGCGCAACATGCCTTGAATGTTCTTGTTGTTTTTTTAAGACTTACCCATATTTTGAGTGGGGACACTTGATGTGCTCACATTCTTTCAGGTGCGCCTCCAGGTTCATGGTGAGCAGCGGGGGGCAGGAGGGGTTGTTGGGGCAGCGCACGGGCCTGTAGTCACAAGTGGCTTCGTGCTCTCTGCGCGGAAAGAGATTTGGCGTCACGGAGAGGCGGCTACTGAAAAAACGGGCCACGTTCAAAACGTTCATGCACTTCGTACTTGCGTGCGGATAGTTTGATGGTGAAAGGGCAGCCCACCGGGTCCACCTCGTACGCTCCGGGCTTGCCCGCCACGGTGGCGTTGGAGGCCCCGCCCGCGCCCGCGCCCGCGCCACTGACGGTGGCCCTGCAGCCGTATTTACAGTGAATGAAAAGCTCGCCAATCTGCTCGGCAACTGCAATGTTGTTGACCACAACCGTCAGCTTGGCCGCATCCACGGGACACTTGTCTGCAAGGGGGGGCCGAGCATCAATGTCAGGTATGGATTCAAATATGCAACGGCAAGATAAAGTACATTTGAATGACATTTCACTTCCGTTTTTTCCCCCCCATGACTCAAAACACCCGCATCTCCAATCCAGCTCATCCCAAAGCGCTTGCATACTTTTTCTTCCAACTGCATGTTTAAAAAAAATAACCACCGTTCTCTTTTTCGCCACCAGTCCATTCAAACTGACCTGAGGTCAAGGCACATCGTCTGCAGAAGGTGTGCTGGAAAACAAAACAAAAATCTCTTTCTAGAAATGACAACAGTCTTGGCGTTGATTAGGACTTCTTTTAAAATTCAACTAACACTCAGTTATCGACTTGGCGCTTTCATAGGTGACATACGATAAGATGAACAAAATCAATGCGAAAATAGCCTTTGCCTGGACTTATTTTTTAGCCAACACAACCAACCAAATTTTTGTGCTGACGGGGACCTTTGCGAGCAAAAGGAATGTTGAAGACGCTGAAGAAAATGATCCACGGAGCAGCAAGGGGATGTAAATGGACGGATGGTCAAAAAGGTCGACAAGATGTAAACTCACCCCACAAGTGGTGATCACGGGGTCCTTGAAAACGTTGCAGCACAACTGGCAGCACAGTTTGACGGATGGCTGTTCGGCAAATACCTGGGGCTCCTAACGCATACACACAGACTGCTTTGTTTCGGTGTGATTTCAACAGTGTAGTGCTCTATAACATGTTGCAACAATATGCTTGGTAGTAGGGATGCACCAAAACACACACACACACACACACACACACACAAAAAAAAAAAACTTTTCCTGTGTCAAGACACCTCCTTCACTCAGTTCGGCATCAGCATAACAATCTGTTTGGCCCGTTTTATTTCTGTGACAAAGGTTTTTCACACATCTGGGTTATTTCCTGCGGCCAGATTTTCGGCGCATCCCTACTTCATCTACTGCATACAGCATGTGACGTATACAAGGGCTGGGGTGTTGGACCCACCATGTCTTCCTCCTCTTCGTGCAGAGAGAAAGTAGACCGCAGAGACATGTTGGACTCCGAATGGAGAGACCGCACTGAGATGGCCGAATCCGACCTTCGAGGAGTACCAATGGGTGGCTTTAACAAAGGGGCAATTCAGGAGAGTGTCAGATGGTAAGAATTCAGATTCAGAGCAGTTTGACCTTAAATTTGTGTCGCCTTTTTCACAGATTAAAATGCACGTTACCACACACACAACAAAAAAAAAAAAAAGACGAGGGGAATGAGTACCATTCCGTCATCATCATCTCGAGGAGAGTAGGTCAAGGTGCTGGAAGATGATGGAGTTCTTCTATGTTGTTTATAAGTGCTGGATGTTTCTGCTGAAAAGACAGGAATAATAATTGTCATTAATTGGGTCAGGGGGCAGCAAATAAAAACAACAGATGACGTGATCTGCGCTTCACCTTTAGCTCCTGCAGCCACGGCTGCGAAGGTTGGACCGAAAGAAGCCTCCATCCTGCTCTGCAGCAAAGTAAGGCCAATTTCATGAGTGGTTCCAATATTTAAAAACAAACGAGAACATTTCCACCATCTGTGTCTTTTCCTTGAATGTGGTTTAACATTGCACCTAGCAAAAAAATGAAAATATCAATCGAAAGTGAGCATGATTACATTTGTAAATGTATTGCATAACTCGTGTGCACTGAAGCTACTGAAGATATCACCTATATATGTTATATGTTTAGCTTAAAACTTTGTATCATAGACAGGTCGACTTTGACTATTAGGTCTCTGTCCTGAACATCCGCTACTTAAAACAAAGAATGTAGTGTGAAGCTGGGGTCCTATTTCCCCTTGAGTGATTAACAGCCCCCCAAGTGTTTTCTTTTGCGTCTCCCACCTTGGGAAAGTTCCTGAAGGCTGTCGAGTTCCCTAGAGGAGGAACTCTTGTCTCGAGATTTGTGGACCAGCAGATATGGTCTGTACTTTGTCAAAATGCCAAGATCGAACTACATTGACCTTTCTTTGTTTCAGATTTTTACATAAGGGGAAGGACTGCCCGCCCCTAATTAATATAATTAACATACTATGCCTATATGTACGTGTGACTGTAGTTGCTCGGGGCTTCCTGATGAAATCTGAGACTCACAGGAGCCCGAATCGATTCGTGTTGTGCCCTGAACGTTCAGTAAAACATCTTGCAAGAGCTTCTCCATTTCCAGCCTCTGACTTTTGCACATCAACTCGGCCCGAATCAAACGAACACGCGGAGGACCTGGGGAAGTGGAGAACGGTCAAGGGATCCCGCCGTGTCGACAACAACACGCTTCCCCCTGCTTGATCATCCTCCAACACTACGCATCTATTTTGTCTCACCCTGCCTGCCGAGTCAGCCCTGGGAGTGAATGGACCGCTGGGAACGGTGGCTGTGACTTTTGCTGTTTTACTGGATTATCTGTTGTGGTGACACGTCTGGCGGCTGCTGCTCATTACTTGACGCGCACAAAGAGCAGCTGGACGTAGCAGCACCCGGATAGTTGCCTAGTCCTGGAAAGACACAAATGGAAAATGGAAGAACGGTTCTCACGTGTATGGAACAAATGATGGAATGAAAGAGCTGGGTGACAAATTCTAGTTTATACAAAGAAAAGCCGTTTTGATTACAGTTTGTACAACTGCGCTACATCACACCGAGAGGGCGTTGCAAAATGCCGCACCTCATTGCTATTGAAATGGGGGATTATCTTTGAAGAAACTCTTCTGCTGAATGTCATTGTAGTGCGTGAGTCTACCGAATGAATGCATAAAAGAAGTTGCGACATTTGACCAACTTTATGGGTGTTATATAAAAAAAAGTACAATTCCCACTTTAACCCAAAAACAAAAGTAGCTTTGCGGATGATTGAATGATGATTTAGTATTTCTCCACATAGATGTACTGCAAATAGGGGGCCGATCGTTTGAGAGTCAAAACACGCGTGTATTAACCAAACTCTAAAGCCCCGTTGAGGCAGACTGAGACTGCAACTCATAGACAAAGGGACAGAAGAAAGTGACAGTCAAAATACAGTACCCAGAACAACAACCAGACTCGGACTGAATGGAGGTATGCAACCCGTCAGCTAAATCGACAAAGGTTTCCACACGATCAGACAGCCAAAGCTAACCTGGACATTGTACTGATCGCCTCGCACAACGCGTACCCAAGTATTTGCGCAACCAGGAAACGTCCGTAAAAAGGGGAAACTCACCCAAAAAGGGGGGCGGATGCGCATAACGGACCAAAGTTGGATCCCGACAGTTGATCAAATGTCAGTGATTTTAGCACAAGTTTCCGCATGTGAAAAGGGATGGATTCTTGCAACACAAACAGCACGATGTTATCAGCTGTCATCTTGGCCAGAAAAGGATTTTTCCCTGCGTGACGAAGTAGCTAACGCTAGCTGAACGGGCTTGTTGGCTAGCTTAAGTTAGCATTTTTTCTACTAGCCATCACAACCAAGATCAATCGCTTTATATGGTCTGATCGCTGAAAACCGACAGCCGATGTTTTCCCCTAACTAGCAGGATCGTGTTTTTTTTTTCCATGTCGAGTTTAATAAACGCACATACCATCGTTTCAGCAACAGCGTTGCTCCAAGTTTGGAGACGAATTCCTAAATTCCTTTTTCCACCTCTCCCCTCCCTGTCGCCGAGCTCACGCTTCGCACGCACGCACGCACGCACGCTTACTAACACAGCAAGGCATACTGGGATATGTAGTTGAACGCACGCTCTGCTCTTGTTTGGTGGATATTTTCCTCTCCTCAGCGGTTGAACTACACTACCCATGACCGACTTTGCGAAAACGCCATTCGGTTCGGAGCTGTCAATTAGCGCGCAATTCCCAAATAAACCATAATCATTCCGATGAGGCGTTTTCATTGGTCCTTGCAAGCATCGAACCATCATGCAGCAACCACCGGCACATTTACGGGAAGCCACGGGGTAGAATAAAATAAACCAATAAACGAGTCAAACATTTTTTGTACGCATAACCCCAATTTACGTCTTTAGAATGATTGAAATACAAATCAATGAATTACATTGATTTGAAACTGGGATATTAATTCAATTCTGTGGACTTTAGAACGTATCTGTCTCAAAAAAAAAGTCGTGAATTAATTACACCCGCCAAATGACATTTTTTCCTCTCTTTTTAACCTGATTGTCGCTTTTTGTATACTTCGTGCAAGGTAAGGCGCACAGAATCATGTTATAAAACAAATGGCAGTCGTTGCCATTTGATTGTGCCACGGATTATAAAGCTTTGAAACCTTATTACATGTATTGTCCTATATATACTAACATACATGCCGTATATAAATAAATACATGAATGAATAAGTACATTGTGAGATATATTTACATACTTGAAATGAAACCTCACGTGGCGTGTCAGCAAATAGCTGAATTGCCTAGAGATGCCACAAGATGGCAGCAAAATAAACAGTTGGCTTCTTTTGTTGTGACGGCGATTTTTCACGATTTATGGCCTTGAGGCGTTCAAAGTTGCAGTTCTGTGACACCCCCACGTGGACAAAACAAACATAAAAACAGCAAAACACACAAGATGATGCCGTTTGTATAGAACGTTTATTTATTTAGAGCAGATGGCCATACGATGCAGTCACTGCAAGCACACCAACCACTGTCCACTCACTGCGACATACACACGCAATAGTCTCACGCGCGTTTCACACGATCAAAAGCAGAGCAACACAAAACGCGCACTCGCATTCGACTTCCGTCTGTCACATCAGTCACCGCAGAACAAGTGGAGACACCACTCTGGTATCCCTTCATATAAGCACAGGCAGGATATCGACTTTAAACGGCGTGGCTCTCTCTTTTGTTAAGAAATAAACTCAAATAAGACCATCTGTGTCTTTTTTTTCCCACCCAACTCCAACATGCCTTCAAAATAAACCCAGAACAGCAATGAGATCCAAGCGGGCGCAGAACATGTTCAACATTTTGAAACCAACAGCGTCTGAGGGAGAGCTGCAACTTTACCGGATAAAAGAACACTGGCATGAACGTAAGGCAAGTAATTCCCTTTCAGCATTTTCCTTTCTACGTGTGGGTGATGGGTACAGTACATTTGTTGACCCTGCATTGAGAAGAAAAAAATCGCAACCAACATCACACACAATTGGCGGCGTCCAAAGAGACGCTAATAGTAGGAATCAGCACACAGATTGATGATTCCACAGTTTTGTTTTTTTTTGTTGTCTTTGCAACAGGTGAAATCGTACGGGACGCCTGTTTAAAAATGCGCGTTCAACTATTTCCGCGTCAGGTTGGCAACTGTCGTCTAACGCGCTGATGTTTGAGAGACGATAGTACGCTTTCGATATATTTCGCTCAATTATGATAAAAAATCGCGAACAGATTTGATGCCTTTGTATTTCACGCCGATTTGAAAGTTAAATGCGAGGGAACGCAAACCTTTGCGAGGAAATCCGTTTTTTTTTCCAGGTCACCTTGGGGGCTCGTCTCGAGGGGGCATATTCGACACGGTCCCCTGAGGTCGGATGAGAAAATGTCGAATATGTCATCTTGAAGCAGGAGCCGGCTATGGGTCATACTCGAATGTACTCGAAGTCAAAGCAAAGTCACAAACAAGCAAGGCACATGTTTGAAAGGAAAACAAGTGCCACCGGTTTGAAAGCCAAACGAGAAGGATTGAGAAGAAGTGTTGCTTGTATTCGACACACGACGCTACAGTGGGACAATTGAACACACGCAGGCAACAAGGAACCAGATGACGACTCATCAACTCGCACCACTGAAGCATGGAGAGCAACTCGATTGAACACTCAGATTAGATCTGTTAACTTTGAAAAATAGTCTTCAGGTTGACACATACATCATAAATACATTTCTATTTTGGTTGCAAATATCTCTATACATTGTAATCTCTATATTATTTAAATGATGCTCTGTATGAGTGGGATGCAACTTCGGGTTAGATTGAGCAATTCAAGAGGTACTCCGCCGGTTTTACGCAGCAATTTTGTTGTTTTTCCTAGCACCACACGCGCCTAAAAAAAATCATTTATTATAAATATAGTCATGTAAGGGAATACGTCATTAAAGTTGCTCAAACAAACCGCGTCCATCATCACCGATCTCTGCTGCCTCTAACTGTCCTAACATATTTCGAAATTGTTGCGACTCATTGTGCCGAAACCGCAGCAACTCCATTTAAAATGGCGGGGATGATGATGAAGCAGATTGTCATGGCAACACAGGGCGAGCGCTTGTCAGCGTGTGGGATGAGAAAGAAAAGAGTTAACGAGAACAAGCGTTTGTTTCCTCGAGACAAATACACAGACAGGTCCAATCTGAGAATATTTTACATTAGAAATCAAAAAGTGTGATGGACATGAAATATGTTGAAATCACCAATGTTACCAGATCAGTCTGTGCTTACGAAAACACAGTTTGACAAAGTTCAACAGCATACAAGGACGGTATTCAGCCTCTCTTCAAAGTTTCCATTTTTCACTTTCATCACAGCGGAGTCTAACTTAGCGTTTGGTAATTTGGCAGGTGAGAGTTTGAGCAGCTGTCTGGCCTGCGCCGGCATTTAGACGCGGTCTGAGCATGCGTTAGTTTGGACTGACTTTCCACCACCAAATTGTCACTCCACAGGCGCATCTCCAAGAAACTCTCTCTGCTGCCCAGCATGGCAAAACCCGGTTAGCCAAATTGGCACAAAAATCAGGATCACAGATGCGCTCTCGCCAAAAACACAGTCCTTGGACTTTGTCTCAGTAGGGCAAACAGCCAATTTGGTCACAAAGAAGGATTTGCACGCGTAGTGACTCATTCCTGGTATGAAAAGATGATATGTCAAGGTGTACCAATGCGCTAAATTCAATTCAGTATTACGGAAAAAGTGAGTGAAATGTGTTCTTCTTCTCCGCATGACTGTCTTAAAAGCCGCCTTCCATCTACCACGTGAACGCTTTCAGACTAGAAATCGGAAGAAAAATGCATCACTCATCCTTCCGTATAACATCAGCAGGGGTCGGTGATTAGGTGAAACTGCAGCTGAAGCTTCACGGGGACTGTGCTGCCTTTCACCTGCATTGAACTAAACACTTTGTATTTTATTATCATTTTGAAATGCATCCCAGAATCTTTTTCTTTGTAAAACCTAACATTTATTTCTCAAGGACAACCTGCTGTAGCCCTCGATTTGCTCACGTCCATCTGTGAATTGTGCAGGCTCCTGTGTCCGTGTGCCCGCGCGTGTGTGAGCGAACCGCACGGGCCCTTGTGCTTCTCCACGTTTGCACGTGTGAGTGGGTACGTTAAAGGTGAGGTCAAGGAAATCAAAACGCAAAGTCAAACCCTGACGCACACATGCACACCTACCAATCTCTCTCTATCTCTCTCTCACACACACACACACACACACACACACACACACACACACACACACACACACACACACACACACACACACACACACACACACACACTTTAGGAGCTAACCCGTCTGGTCTTGGTCAGAGATTACATCGTTCTACATGGTCAAAACACCAGAGGTCCGAATTCCACACATAACCGAGACATCGATCCAAAGAGCGAGAGCGTCATAATTATCTGTAGACGATTATATAACACTGTGCTAATGCAGGACTTTTTCAGTAGATATAAACTCTCCATGCTTAGAATGTACACGTACCATACGACGGGTCATCACACTGTTGCTTTTTCAATCGCTATTAGTTTAAAGTCTAAAGGATGACACCTATTTTGATTGCGGGCTCCCTCTCCTTGTTGCTCTTCTTCTTCCCGTCTATTGTTTTCCCCTCGCTCCGCCTGTAGAGGGGGATCGGCGGCTTCCCCCGAGCAGCGCTGGACGGACAGGAGGCGCAGAAGACGGGAAGAGGGGGCCAAGTCCATCGGCGAAGGCTGACGAGAAAGAGCGACAAAAGGGACAGGGAGCCGGATTGCCCGTTGTGTCCATCCGAGTCACTTCGGGTGCAGCGTTGCCCAGGCGACATGCCAAGCGGTCACTCCAACATGGCGTCCAACTGGTCGGCCAGGTCATCGAACATGCTGCCGATGTCGTCGAGGATGCTCACGGTGGTTTTTTGTTCCGAACTGCACACACAGAATGACGTTATCCCATCTGCGTAGGAATGAGCTGTTGTCCAATATGAACAGAACAAAAACGAACTAAAAACAAAAACAAAGATGGAACCTCCATTGAACGGACCTATTAGGGGAAGGGGGTCGAGATAGACGCTCGAGAAAACGCCTTTACCAAAAACAAATATGTACTGTCCCCAAAAAAAGGCATCTTTGAGAGACACGTATGTAGACAGGACACTCCTTTGAGCTACGCGCTTATGGCGAGGCTAATGCCCGTGCTTTCCATTCCCGGAAACATCGCCGCTGCACCTAATGGCTGTCGCATTGACACGCGTTTTAGCCCGCTCGAGTCGACTCAAAGTCTGTTTATTTAGGACCAGAGCGAAGCAACCCGCAAAACATGTGACCGGGGTCTCTCTGCTGCTGATGCCACAGTGCCGCTTACTGGCGATGCGGTGAATTGCGGCCGATTCAGAACTCCTTTGGAAGGGGTGTTTTGAGTGGACTCAAGGCTATTTTTTTCCTGGTTTTGGAGAAACTAGGAGCTTTTGCGTGTATTTGTTCTCTGTGAGTCGCGCGCTACTCACTCCTCCTGCCGCAGGATCTTGTCCTCCACGGCCTGCAGGGCGGCAGCTAGAGACGCGCTCGTCTCCTCCAGCTTCTGATGCACCAAAGAATCGACACCAAAGTCCGTCGCCGAGGACGCCGGCGTATTCATCCCGACGGCCGTCATCCCGCTGTCCACAGATACGCCGCCGATGGAAGAGCGAGGGGGCTTGACTGGCGGGCTGGGAGTGGCGGGGGTCTGCGGAGTCTGCGGCGTGGTGGGCGTCTGCGGGGTATGCGGACTCTGCGCGGACGGGCTTGGTAACTTGACGTTCGGTGGGCCGGGGGTGTCGGAATTGGGGAGCGAGGCCGGCGAGCTGCTCTGCCGGGCCACGCTAGGGTGCAGCTTTGCCGGAGGCGTGGCCGGGGTCGGAGTCGGGGAAGGGGGGCTGGTCATGGAGTGGATCAGTTTGGCCGGCTTCGGCGCTGTGGGTGGCGGGGCGGGTTTTGGCGACACTGGAGGAGGGATCTTTTTTCCTTCCACTTAAGAAGACGAGAGAGAAGAGAGCAAGAGGTCAGCACGGAAGTCTGTTCAGTCCCCGGGGGGCTTTAATTAAGGACTAAAGTTCACGGTGTGTTCTAGTTTCTGTCAAATGAGGACATGGTTGAAGTAACACGGTGCATGCGCTTCATATGTCACGCTGAAAGCTCCGTGCGTGGGGAAGTGTCTCCCCTGGAAATTCCGAATCACGACAATAGAAATATCACATGACAGCCAATTGCGCAAACAACGTTGCAGCGCTACCAACATTAATGAGCCACGGTTTCTCAGCATATGCCGTAGACTTTTTTTTGGGGGGGGGGGGGGGGGGGGTTTGTCCAGTTTAGTGAGTGAGATTGGGTTGTTTCGTGGGCCGTTCAATTGACCCGACTTTTTGAATGAAATGAAAACCCCCCAAAATTGGGCCAGTCCCTTTCTTGACCCATCTTGGCTTAATTTTGACCCAACTTTTTTTCGAATGGAGCTTTGCCCAAGTGCGCCTCCAGTCTAAAGCCTAACGACACCTACTGTATGTGACGGCATATTTTGCCATCCTTTCATGCAAAATATCTGGGCGGTGCTTCACATCCTGACCCACTGCCACACACACACACACACACACACACACACAGACTCATACCTGGGCTGCCAGGTGTCCCCGGTCCTGGTAGAGGCACTCTTTTGCTCGAGGCTGGCTGCGGGCTGTTCTGCGGGACTCCTTGTCTCTTGATCTGCGCCACGGCTGGCTTCGGGGAGACCGGCGGCTTTGGTTTTTTCAATGGCGCTTCTTCACTGCCCGCAGGAACTCCTTTGTCCCAAGTGTCCCTTTGAGAAGCAGCGGTCACTTGCGATTGCGGATAATCTTGCGGGTGAGTTTGCGGTTGGGGCTGCGGTTGGGGTTGCTCCGTCACTCCGGCGTCAGAAACGGGCCGGCGCTTCACGGTGGCCGTGCCGTTCTGGTAAGGGAGCGGTTGCGTGGTGGTGTTCGGCGGCTCGCGACCCAGGTGATCTCCATTCGGCCCCGCAAGGTCCGCGTATCCCTCCGGTTCCTTGTCGCGACTCTTGGGTCTGCGTTTGACGGTGGACGACTCCTGGAGGGTGAAGCCAGAGCCGTTGGGGTGGGTCTTGGAGCTGCGGGGCCGGCGCTTTAAGGTTGCCGTGGCTTCCACCCGGGAGATGTCTTCCTGAGTGTACCCGCTGGCGTCCCTCTGCGGTCCCTCGCCGTCACTCTGCAGACAGACACAAAATACACACTAACGGAAAATTCATACATTCGTGGCAAGGGGTCATTTTTGCACAGTCAAAACACCCACGTTGATAAATGTGAACAAAAGCTGCCGATCACAACACAGAAAGTCTGTCGAGTTTAAACATTACAACATTGATAAAGTCTTGTGGTTTTAAACTTGACAACATGGAAAACATCTGCTGATTTCAAACATCGCATCAATGGAACAGTGAGCCCCCGCATATTGGCAGTTTTTTTCTTGGGACCTATCCCGTCATTCCCTGAAAAGCTATTGGCTTTTTTTCGTTCTCAAGCCAAAGCAGTCAAATAATTACTTTGGCGCCATCTGGCGCAACCTTGATTTTGTCGTTTGATTTAATTAACTCATTCAGTGCCAGCCAATTCTGGACCAAGTCTGAAAAGACGTTTAAATACGTCTTTGGGAGTGAATGAGTTAATAGTGGGCTTTTTTTTTTGTGTGTGTGCATTTAAATGCCCTGTTTGTGGCAGTATGTTATTTAGGCGAATATGCTAGCCAATGCTAAATGAGTCATATGAAGGTGGTTTGTTTGTGTTGAATAATTTGACCGCAAAATAAAGTTGTGGATGGAATTTGATTCATGATTGTGTACATTCTAGATGTTGACGCTTTATGGTCCTCTCCGCTTTAAGTGCCATCTTTCGCCATCCGTGCGCAATTATAAACTTTTTTTAAGGGCGGGTATTAATATTTGGCACATTTTCAATATTTGCCACAGGGCTCTGTTCTCAGCCCCAACCAATAGCCGGCCGGGGTTCACTGCCTGATGTAGATGGTTAGCTAGCTAGCTAGCTAGATTGATTGATCGATCGATGGAGAGACAGACAGATAACAAACACATATATATGTATATATAGATAGCTACCTGTCCTTCTCCTCGACCTTGTCGACGAATAGTCAGGCTTCCCTCCTCTGCAAACGGCAGGTTTTCCGAAGAACTCCCACTTGCTCCGGGGCTTGGATTGGGGGAGGATGACGTTACAGGCGGCGGGGAGGATTCAGGCTGGGAGACGACGGACAGTGTCGGCTGGTCGCGCCTGGCGGCTGCCACGAGCTCGCTGACGGGCCCGCTGATGGTCCGTCGTCGGTTCACGACTTCACCGTCCAGACCGATGGTTTCACGCGTTTTCCCCGCCTGAAAATTCAACAGAAACTTAACGTCGGTCACCGCGTCATCACACGCTCACGGACTCTCGATCATATACAACCCTCCTACCTGCAGGAAGTTCTTTTGCAGGGCCATCCCTTTGGCTCCGCCCCCTATAGAAGACATTTCCAGCATGGCGGCAATGCTCCTCACGCTCCCCATGCTGTTTGTGTCCACGGCTCCCGTTTCAACGGAAACTCCCAAGTCGCTGGCCCGCCGTTGTTGGCGGTAAGGCACATCCAGCATGCCGTCGGCGGTGGTCGGCACTTGCGGTGGCGCGCTGCCTTCCGCGAGGTTGGAGTTCGAGGTCGAAATGGCCGAGCTGGAGCGTTTGGGAGGTGGCGGGGGAGGCCCTTTTTTCTTCTGGCGCAGAGTGATGGACTGCGGCTGATTGCGAGTAACGGTTTTGTCCTGGTTGCGGACAGAGTGGCTGCGGCCGACGCGGTGGGTGACCGTGGCGTATTTACCGCCTTCTGCTCTAACATTTGAGCCTTGGCCCGCGGCGGTCTGCCCTTCGCCAGCCCGGCCTTTTCCGGTCGCCGTCCTCTCGTCACACTCGCCGTCTGATGCGGCACGCCGGTTGAGACTGTCGGCCCGCTTCTTCTGGAGCGCGGAGGGATCCGCTTCGTCGCCGTCTGCGAGCTCATCCTCGGGCGGGAGGGGGAGCAGCGGCGCCGGCGGTTGCGCACAATCCCCCATCTCGTGCGGCGGCTGGTTCTGATGGTGGATTCGATTCTGCTGCGGCGACTGGACCGGAGCGCCACGATGGTTGGGAGACTGAGGGGGGTGTGAGCGCGGCGACGGAGGCGTTTCCCCTGGCGCGAACTGGGGGGACGCCCTGTGTTTGGACTGGGGAGAAGACGCGCTCTGGACAGAGGAGGCGGACGACGACGATGACGTCCTGGTCTTGGTTGGGGTGTGGGGCGGCGTGTAGGGAGGGGCGGGCTGAGAGTGAGAGTGGGAGTGGGAGTGACGGTGTTTGCCTTGAGAGGACACGCCGCTTCTGTGGGAGGAGGCGCTTCCTTGACTGCTTTGCTGCCTCATTGTTCTCGCCTCCTTCTTCGGCGGTCCGGCTCCTCCACAGTTGAACTCATCGGGATCCTTGTTGGGACCGCGCGTCGGCTGCGCTTTGACCTCCTGAGCCGAATGGGTCATGGCATTCTGCAGCTCGCTACTCAACTCGCTGTCCTGAAAGGTGCTCATTTTTGGAGACATCGCATCTAGACAGACGAAAGGGAGGAAAATAGCGCTTTTTAACCACTTGGCATGCTCATTTCTCGACTGTAAATCGAAAACGTTCTCACCCACTTTTTTCTACCGATCACCTGTGAACTCACCATCTGGCGGTGGGCTTTCCACTGGCATCGCTTCCTGCTGCTGCGTGATCGGTGGGGGCTTCTTTCTGAGGGAGCCACGTCCATCGGAGTTGCGCTGCATTTCGGCTAGTCGCTTGACTGCCAACATCAGCTTCTTCTGGTGGCCTAAAACATTGACGGGTTCGAATGAAACTAGGGAGCAGACAGACAACTATCAAACTGATACTGGGTATCACTTGGAAAAAAAAAAACAACAGTTAGTGTACATTGGCTAATCTAAGTTGACTAATGAGCTCTCACTGTCCCTGCAAATTCAAAATTGCGTATACCGTTATGTGTGGGTAAACGTCTAGATTATGTTACAATGACATAGCATTTCTTCTTTTTTAAGTGACCACATTAAAGAGCATATTGTGTTTGTTTAAATGTGGGCAGATTTGTGTTCATAAATAACTCAAGCCCCATGTTATGGCGACATGCAATTCTTCAATAAGACCGAAAAGTACATTGTCATGCATTTACAAGATGTATTCAGTGTATCTTACCCAGTTTAGTGATGCCAATTTCCTGTAGATCCTCCCAAGTGATGTCTGTGATGAAGTCGATGTTTTCGTAACCATTCTGCACCAATACTTGGTGGTACTGACTCAGACCAATAGCACATAACCATTCTCCGAGACTGGCCTGCGGGATTATCAAAAACAAATTGGACGGCACACCGTTTGGGAAAAGAACACAGTGGTTTTGTGTATTTAGTCTCCATGATATACGTTAGCAGAAAACTAGTTCAATTTAAATATCGTGTGTGTGTGTGTACTCACAGGTTTCTGTTCAGGTAGCCACTCTGTGACACTCAGTTTACTGATCTCTGTTGTCATCTTCTTTCTGTGACCTGGTTTAGTAATTCCAATGGCTGCCAGATCCTACAAACACAAAACACACTGAGGTGATATATACGGCATTGACACGCGCCGGCTTTTATGATCACATCCACACGCGCACACGCGGCAAAAAATAGCTGCAAAAGCAAGAGGGTGAGCAAAAGAAAAAAAAATCTTTAAAAAAAATGCAAGGAAGGCGTGAGCAAATGTCTGCAGAAAATGCGGTAAAAGAGAAAAGATTGAAAAATTGATGTTCATCATGTTTAAAAACCTCCACTCGAATTGATATGTGGGCGTTGCATATGCCTTGGCGCTATAATCAAATGTATCGTTTTAAACAGCAACCGCTTTTCGTCATTTGGGGGTGTAGTTGGATCACTGGGCTGGGCAGCGGGCACAAGAAATAATTACAAACAGCAATATTAAAAGTGCGCACGCGCACTCCGACGCGCACACGCATGCGCACACGCTCTCGGAAGGCGAGGCTCCCGATGCTGTGCACAAGACAATACGCCCTCCTTTGCAGCGGTGGACCGACCATCGCTCCGGTAACCCCGCCAATGGATGACCACGCGGTTTCATTTTTCCTGTTTTTGAGCGGGGTCCAGTGCGCTTGACTTAGCGACATGTTGAGCAACACGAAACGATTCAGTGAGATTTAAAGTTATCAACGAAGCCGTTTGCGGTATCATTTCCGGGCACGTTCAAATCAGCCAGCATTCAGACTAAAACTGTGAGCAACGGAACTAGGCCACCACGGTGGCCAGTGATCCTCGGGGCACGTATGAATTAGCAATCGGGTGGGCACAGCTCCTTCAGGGACACATATTCTTCATCCCTTTGCCAGGTCTCAATGAAAAGCAGTCAATCTCAATCCTTGGTGATGAAAAAGTGGTTGAGAATAAAGGATTTGTTGGAAACCGAGCGATGATAAGCTTGAGAGATCTAGGACCGGCATTGCAAACTAAGTAGATGTTTTGTTTTGTTTTTTAACACAGGCTGCGGGCACCGGAAATGACGGAATGTATGGTAATGCTTCTTCGTCATTACTGCAGGTGCGGGAGATATGATCAATTGCGGACACCAGAGGGAGCTGACGGGGGAGGCAGTGCTCAGGGATGTCATTTTTAATTAATTCATTCACTCCCAAAGACGCTTTTAAACGTCTTTTCAGACTTGATCCAGAATTGGCCGGTACCGAATGAGTTAATGAAGGTGAGGAAGTGTCTGTGGAGTCGGAGTGAGGAGAGTGGACGGCAAACGGTCTGTCACGAGAGAGTTAGGACAACTTATAGGATGGGAGCTACTAGCACACGGCTAGCCAGCCTGCTGGGCTGACGGCTGTCGGGAAAGTCAAATGAACAACGCTTCCAAAACCGATGAAAATTGTCAATCAATCCAAAGTCATGTGTGGACCAGGTACGCTGAAACCAGGTCGTGAGCCGAAAGGATCCTGCCGAAAGCTTTCCAATCCTCGGCCAAATGTTCGAATCGAACCCGAGATTAAAAACAGACTTTCCACCGGTTTAAATGTTTCCGAAACGGCCCGTAAGGGTCTACTGGGAACATCCGACCGATCGCTCTTTGACATCAAACACTTCCAACGACCAAGACGCCGTACAATGAAACCTTACGGCCGGTACAGCATGCCGTCGCAGGAAGAAAGAAACCGCGTCAAAAGACGACCAAGGGTCAGCGAGAGATGCAGGTCGAGACCGGGGTCGACATGACAAGGGTTACACCAGGGCAGGCTTGGCAAGAGGCACATTGGAGTCGTCGAAATGCGCAGATTTGAGACGGGAGGGGTTCGGCATGCATCATCGCAAACTATGTGGGCGGCACAAATCAAATCTACGCAGACTTGCGGAGGTTGCGGCCCTCGGAGGAGCCCGCGACCGGCGCCGGGGGTCCCGCTTGCCTTACCTCGGGGGTCATTCGGCTAATTGTGGGCAAGTCATACCCAGCGCCCAGGAAGTTGGGAGCGTAGAGCTGCAGCTGAAAGTCGCTCAGCCATTGGACAACTGCCTCTGAGCTCTACAGGAGAGAAGATAAGGAGCGCACCGTCACTGCTTCCACGTCAGCCACTTTCTCTCTGCGGGGCCAAGTTGCGGCGCACGGGCCACCGAGCGCAACAAAGACCTGTCCTGACGCCACGTCGTTGCCGAGATCCCAAATACAAATCCCATTCCGCCCGTTGACGACCGAGTGAAAACATTTGCCTTTGCTCGCTTCTGTTGATCAAAACAGACACTGTGTTTTTCGCTCATATTTTTCATATAATATAAACGTGAAGTATGCAAATCTTTTGACAGTGACAGCGGCCTGTGGGTCCAAGTGTTTCGTTCATGCAGCTTTTTTAAAAAGAAATGTTTAAGACCATGGATTAGTGGATCACGGGTAAAGTCAAAAATTAAGGGCGGAGTTTTGGAAAACCCCGAGTGAAAGCGCTGCTCAAACCACGATTCAAGCACACTTGATCATTCCTGATATGCTGATGAAAGGTTTTCATGTCTGAAACGAGACCACAAACAATCACGTTCTTAAATTGTAGGCCTATTTTCAAGACCGATAATCATTTTGACCGTCTATCACGACAGTTTGGTGGCAGAAAGTCAGTCAGAAGGGACGGCTCGTCTCCTGCTCTAACGCCATCTCGGCAAATTCGATCGGCGTGGGCAGACAGGTCCGGAGCCCGGCGGACAAGTCTGGTGGAGGTCCCTCGGACCGCGGTTCTCCTTTTACCGTCACGGAGGAAGCTTTCCGCACTCTCGTCATCAAACACACTGTACTTAAATCCGTTGACTTACGTTGCGTTGTGATGTTGGACCAGAAATGAACTGACCGTTCAAAGGACAGAGATCCTTCGTCTTCGGCATTTGTGCCTAGCTTCGTAATACACGCCGAATTCTTTTTCGAGTCGAGACTCCGGAGTTCAGAAACGGCCACGGCGCGGCCAATACGCAAACGCAAGCGCGCACGCGCGGCTTTGAATGATTTTCAAAGAGTTGGGGATCAAAATGGAATTGAGTTCACCGCCGTACCCCCGAGTCAGTCATCACAAATGAAAACACACACAATGCATTCGATTCTCAAGGAAATGCCGATGCCGCATTTTCCTCAATTCTACGACTCAACCATAATAGGACAAAAATATCATTTTTTGTTTTTTTTATTACGATGCAATATGACAAGAGTTTTGCAACGCCGCATCCACCTCAGATGGAGGGAACTTGAACATAGCCACCAATATCAATCAAATGACATGACCTCGCAGTGCCACAAAGCACCTCGAAGCCTTTGTGGCCATCAACGCGAGAGCGTCGGCGGCAGCTCACAATTCGGGTCGTTTCAATTTTCGGTTTCATAATTCGCATGACTTCAGTTCGCTTCGGTTAAGAGCCATTTTATTTCATTTCATTTCATTTTTTTTTTTTATCATTCTTGGTTGAACAGAAGAGTTCATTGAGCATTTAATTTCGTCTTTTCCTCTATGAATTATTTTGGGGAACTTCGATAGGCCTGCCAAATCACGAAACGCCGAATTTTTCGGGACTGCGCTAACAGATGGTCCCAAGAACATGACGCATCCTCACACATACAAACGCAGCACTCATGCCCACATGACCCAACAATTTACAAGAGCCAGGTTATTATATCTCTGCTACAAGATCACGTTGGCGTGCCCACCTTCACATCATTACAAAACAACTGGTGACCTTCAACGTGAGCCCAAACGCGCTCTTCAGTAAATGACAGCTCGCCGCCGCGCATGCTGTAAACTCCCATTTCGCACCTCTTGTGGCGAACAAATGTGCCCACGCTGCTCATCAGCTACACACGCACACGGACTGAATTAAGACTTGCGCCGCTTTCAGTGATCAATATAAGCCCATGTCGGTAAAATATGTACATTGCTGCAAAAAAACAAACAAAAAAAAAACGGAAGCTTCAATCAAAAAGGAGTGGATGAAAAATCAAAATCGATGGGGAGGATAACAAAAAAGAAGAGCGCGGGATCTTTGGCGGCTTCACGTGTCGCGGAGCCACTCACCGTGTCGCGGCCGCATCCGAACACTCGCAGCGCGGAGGAGGCCAGTTGTGAGAGAAAGCGCTGGGTCATGTTGGCGTGTGCGGGTGTGTGTCAGCGTTGAAGTGAGGGTCAGTTGGACTGAGGGGCTACGTGGTCCTCCTGCCGCTCATTGTGGTGTGAGTGTGTGTGTGTTTGTATGACAGAGGGAGAGAAGAGCCAATCGGTCTGGACTTTGAGATGATCCTACCTTCCCCTCGCCCGGCGCCTCCCCCTTCCTGTTGGCTGCGGCATCATAAGGCGGCGCTTCGTGGAGAGGGCAGCCCGATAGGCTCGATGTCCGAGAAGAAGCGGCGGAACCTACTGGGAGAGAGAGAGAGACGAGCGGTTGGGTTCAAGATCTCACCCCACCATCGGAAAGGAGCATCAAGCCACAGAGGCTTTTACGGGTGGGCGCCAAAGGCCAACATCGCCCATTGCCAATCGCAGTTAGTGTTTGACAAGCAAGCAGTCAGATTGCCGGCTCGTCACCCAATCGCTTCCTTACTCTCTCCCCTCCTACGTGCCCTGCCTTGGCCATCTGTCTGGAAAGCAAGCCAAGGTGAGGGTACTTATGTTGCTGTCTTTCGGTGTATATAGAAGACACAAAGCGAGTTCTGAAAAGAGCAGAAGAATAGGATTGCTGCTTCTTTTTTTTTTTTTTTTTTTTTTGGTAACTCGACTCTCCCTTGCTTGTTCTCCGTTTCACACGCCTCCCTCGTTTTTCTCGCCGCTTACATAACACGGGCAAAAAAAAAAACAAAAAAAACAATTGTTTCACACAACCTTTGTGTGGCTTTTGTCTGAGTTGCATTTTTACGCCTCGAGATTTTGACCCGTTCAAAAAGAAGTGCACTGATCTCATTTATTTGTCTTTGACGAGCCTACCATCGATACAAAGGGAACACCCGGAGAAGTGAAGTCACAGTAAATGAAGATGAAAGTGCGGTCCAACTCCGCGCACGGGGTGGAGTTTACTTTCTTTTGGGCCGATCGGAGGCGCGCACGGGCGGAAATGGGCAGTTGGCGCCACGGTAACCTACATCATGCCTGCGGTCGGCTGCAATCTTGATGGCATTACCTGCGGGCTGGTCGACAGACTTGGACTGCTCCAGTAAATGTTCCTTGGCTTTGGCGGATTGAGACAAGACTGTGGCGAGAAGCTGTCGTCATGCGCACAAACAAACGAAAACAAAACAGATGTCAGCATGGATGAGCTCTTGACAGCAAATAATCTGCGTCAGCACACCGTATGCACGACTTTTACGATTTGCTTCAAATGAGTATATTGTACATCATGGACGAATCAATCAGTTGGCCTCGACACTTGATTTCCTTCTGACCCTCAATTCTTCAGCATACTGTATTTTTTTTATATCCAACGTGTATTCACCGCGTGCCCCCAAAATGTGGCCTGCGCTTGTGCCCGAGTTCATGTGGCAGTTGCGCCTGCAGAAAGATGTTCCCAGTCTTTGTTCTTTGTCCGTCCAGGACCGTATTCCACAATTGCATTTGTAATTGACTCATTTGTGTCAATCTGAAGTGAGTATGCACCACTTTGCATCCCCAGCTGTGAATGAAGCCATCACAGCAGAAGCCCGGAGCATCGTTAGCGTTCATTTGGACTCACTCTTCGTATAGCAATCTTTTTTTCTTTTTTAATGAAAAATGTAACATTTAAAAGCGTTCACCAGCAAAGAATTGAAGTCGGAGTGTTCCGTTGAGGGTTTTAGGCTGCCCATATATATATATACACTTTTTTTTTTTTTTACACACCTTGTCTACACAGACGGCATAAAGAGGTGAAAATGTGCATCCTACCTTCACCCCTTCGGCCTGTGCATGGAGGATGTGCGCGGCGCTTCCAGCACTCTGACCGCTTCCTGATGACCTCACGCTGGTCACGCTGCCAGAACTCCCTAAACTGCTGCGGTCTCCACCTGCAACGCGCCCACAGACACAACAGACAAACACACACAGGGACGGAGAGGCATTCATATGCATGCACCCAGCCAAAACGACGTTTATTGCACGCAAATGCGTGGATGCAACACCAAAAACGGATGCATTGGCGCGCATGCACGCATTGAGCCGATATCCAAGACAAAGTGATAAATGGCGACTCTCCTTTGAAATGCACTAGGCGGCATGAGATGGGATGGACCGGACGGGGACAGCGGAGTGAAAAAGACACACTTCTCATGGTACGCACAGCGCACGCGCACACGCTACACCGCGCTCTTTCGCTCCTGGTTTTCTGCCTTCCTCGGCCTCCATACGCACACACACAAGCCACAGACCAATGCGTACGGCTGCCGTCCGCAGACATCAAGGTCGGCGAGTTCGGCTAAGCTTGAGATGAAAGGACAGCGGAACACGATTTCCGGCAGGTCAAAGAGTATCTGATGACCTTTCGAGAGCCGCATCATTTTTTTTTTTTTTACACGGAGGCTTCCCTTTGGAATCGTTTTGAATGAACACCAGATACTGTTTGATGCCTGGTTTAGGGGTTGGAAGAATCGGAGGGCTCAGCGCAGCGCAGCTCAGTTACCTGCCACGGGCTTGCGCAGTACCCAGATATCTTCATTGGAGCCTCCGTGGGGCCCACGGGAGGTGGTGGGGGAACCGTGAGGACTTGCCTCTGAACCGCGGCAACCTTCAACACAGGACACTAGCGTTAGCTGCTAGCTGGGCTCAAATTAGCCTGGAGGCCGTTGGCTGGATTTGCCGGCTGTTTCCCAGAGACTCGGGTGTCATGTTGGCAAACGTTTCGAGCGATGAGCTTTACGAGTTGTTTTAGTTGTCACTTTGTCTTTTACGACCCCACGTGGAACAATATTCGCCATCATGTGCGGCGTTTTTGCCCACGTAGCAAATACATCCTCGCGGCTCTATTAAGGGCTTCACTGAAACCTGAAAAAACAAAAAAATCGTGAAGACTTATTGAAGGTTTATTGAAGCTTTTAAATTGGTCCTTAGTAGCGGTTTTGGATTTGGTTAGTGACAATGTCAGGACCAGAACATAAAAACGGGGAATGGCAGGATACTTTCTGGTGGTTTTCCTAGGATAAGAGTTAATTAAAAAAAAAAAAGCTTTTGGTGTTGGACCGTCGAACGTAAATACTTTTTTAAGTATCAAGGCAGCATATTCGGTAGCACAAACCAGAGTCAGACTGAACGGCGCGCGCCTTACCATAAGGCCAATTGGCAAGGAAAGGGAATGAAACAACATCTGTTACACTGGGATGCCATTATTATGAATTACGTATTTTTCATTGATAAAGAAAATGAGCAGTCATGCAATAAGTGCATTTCAGTTGCTGCATTTAATACTAACCGTTTTTCTTTTTTTGGGGGGGACTATTGCAAACGTACTTGTTAGTTCATATTTGACGACGACAACAACAACAAAAAAAAACATTAATATACTCTGCCTACGAATGAAATTAAAACCGATCCTTATCACGGTCGTTTTTTTTTTTAAACTGTTGAGTCAGCAACTTAAGTTTCTGTGCTTTGTTCCGATCTAAATATTTTGAGAAATAGACTCTCTCACACACACACACACACACACACACACACATACACACTCTCAGTACAGGCTCACACAGAAAAAAAATACAGAATATAGATATATGAAAACATGTATAAAACCATTGTCGATAAGAAAATCCATACCGTGATTTTCTGTGTATATACACACGTGCCGTCATGTACATACACACCCATATATAATGCAGCCATCGATTTGTGATTATATATGTGGGCCTTTTCAAAATGAGGCTCCTGTAAGTGCATTTGGAGAGCGTCATAAACCATTCCAAATAGCTTATGAATGGTTTCAATGCGTCACCGACAGCGCTCCAGAGATACAAACAAGTTGCACGAGTTCCTTTTTCTTTTGTTCCTCGCCCTCATGAATTCACACAGCTCCTTCTTGTAGCCATTTTGCATCCCTCCAAGTGATGTCCATCGAAAGACCTCGATGATGAATTGATTCGAGTCGTGCAGGACAATTGAGAAGGCGATTGACTGCTTCCTGCGAATGTTCTTAGTCTGACGCTACGTTTGTGTGCCCCGCAGCGGAAAAATCCTTTGGCTCAGTCAACGACTTACTCACAATACCTTTCTCCACACAGGAAGACAGAATCAACTCTGCACCTCTGCACTCTGATGCCGACGTGCTAGCTAGTCGACCAAAGTGCCACCGTGAGAAACATCATTTAAGAATTCGATGATACTAAACGTTAAATAATGATTCAAATCAAGATGAGCCGGAGGATGGAAAATGACGACTCGTCACTTCGATTGATTTACCGACTCGCCAGGACAGGGGGCGTGCCTTGCTCTTGACCCGCATGCGTGGACAGAAACATGTTGACAATAGATGGCTTCGAGGACGACAATTTAATTTGTTGATGAAGATGATGATGATGATGATGACAATCATGGATTTTGTAATTGGCTACCCAAAGCCCGGGGAATTTGAGTCTGGTCAAATAATGATGCGGGTTTCAATCATGGGAAATGACAACAGCATCAACAAAAAGCAAAGCAAAAGTCCGTATGAAGAACATACAAAGAATGATCAACAACGGAAAACTTGAAAGGATGCCTTCTTCGAAAATGGCCACGTGAGAATCTTTCGGCGCCAATTCGCTTTTTGAGCACGTCATTGCGTGAGAGAGGTGGAAAGCATCCCTTGAAGTTTGAATAATAATAATAATAATAATAATAATAGTGAAAAGGGGGCGTGTACCTGGGGCAGTGGGTGTGTCTCCCTGTGGGGTTGTCACGGGCGACCTGTTATAGCCAAAGGAAGTGAAAAGTGGAAGCAGTGGCTGATGGGAATGTGGTGGAGGAGGAGGCGGTGGAGGCAGGATATGGATCTGATGGAACGTGGTGTCGTTGCCGTTGACTACCACGTTGGCGGGGGCAACCGTCGCCGGGGCAACCAGCGGTATCTTTTGAAACTGTTGAGTGCAAATGACTGTGCTGGCCAAACCTAGATACACCCACCGTGACGACACGCACACACACAACAGCGAACCACCGCCACAAAACAAACGACAAAAAGGAGACATAAGAAACATAAGAAAAGGGAGGAAAAAAAAGGACAAATTATAAACAAAGAAGGCTAACGTTACGACTAAAAACAATGAGGAAGGAGTTCATGGAGCCACGTGATACTTGAGAGAAAAGGGGACAAACAAACGCCGACACCGATCTCGAGACGCCACGCTGAAAACGAGAAGCAAAAGCCACCTTTTAACCCCGCCGATCGGAAAGGAACGAAGCGCAACTGACGATGTCGAGTTCCCGAGTGCGATGGTGTCAAAGGCGGGAAGGATGCTGAGGAGGGGAGAGCGCCGCGGACAGAATGTGACCCAACCGATATGGAGACCGGCACACATCCGTATTGACTGCAACACGTGGACACGCAACTCGACCAAAAAAACGGAACAACCACGTTGACGGAATAACACCAATACGCATTTAGAAAGCGACACCAGCTCGTGTCAAGTGCCGTGAAATGATGCGATGGATCCGTGTTCATCTCACCTGGCCAACATACCTGTGATGTCATTGAAAAGGAACGCCGGCCCATTTCAATTGCACCGGCATTAGCGGATGCTTGATCGGGACTTTGTTTTGATCCGCATTTGCAAGCGACACAATTCTTCTGGCCCGACGCCGCGACGGAGTACGGAATCGCCGAATTGTGCCGCCGCGGAGCGAAAAAATGTTGCCTTGCGTCGGGCCCAAGGAACAGTTTTGCCATCGGAAGCTTTCATTTTGCTTCGAAGAAGGCTGCCAGTGAACCATGTAATGATTTTTGAGCCCATTGATATTCCAATCTAAACAGTATCGATTTGAATACTTCTGGTTCGGTCCTCGTGTTGGCTATTTTTGTCGAGCTTCTTTCAACTTGTAATTATTGAGCGTGTCAAGTGTCAGCCGTGAGGGCCGAATCAAAAGAGTACGCGGTAGTTTTGGTTACTCAGCGGGTACTTGAATCGGGAAGCATTCAAGAGGGATCGATTCCCTCTGTAAAATGGAACCGGCGGTGCGAGCTGGAGGCTGAGCGCGTGGGAGACGATATTCGCCACAATGTGAGAGAAAAGATGTTCAGTCTTCATTTCTTTGCGTGCGCGTGCTAATTCTGCTTTGAAAAGAAAGCTCCTCTCTTCGGCCTCCTCTTTCCCGATTTCATTCAGACGGCCGCTTTTGGTCAAGTTCATTTCAACCGGCGACGGGCGCGGACGGCCGTTACCTGTTCGTTTGCTGATGACTTCCACCATGGTGGAGGGGAAGTAGCCCACCCTATCGTTTCCGGTTCGGTTGTCATGGATACAGCCTTTCCAGCGTCCATCGGGGTGCTGCTCCAACACCTGCCAGACAACAACGTTGACATGCAAGCATATCGAAAGCGCTTGCGTCTTGAATCGATTTTCCCAACAGATACGCGCAGACGTCCTGCCTGACGTGCGTGTGGCCGGTGGCCGATTGGCCTCGCGTGACAACGAGGCTTTTTCGAGGCAGCCTATCTCATGTCGTCAGCATTTTCGGAGGGCTTCGGAATTTCAAGACAGCGTCGTTCAAATGCGAACGGTCGAATGAGAGCTTTTAAAAGCCGATGCCTTCCTTCAGACCCTCGGCGAAGAAAAACAGGCGCCGCTTGGCTTCTCGGGGTCCTAAATATTCACGAATGGTGCCGCAGACTAAATGTAGGCGGTCAATTCGTTTCTCTCAGCGTGCGTAGTCAATGACAAATGCTGAATTTGCTTCTTCCGAGCGTATTCGTCGACCCCCCAAACGTTCTCCATAAAAGTGCTCTCTCAGTGACATATTGGAAGCATCTCAAGACAATCAGCGGGATTTGAAATGTTGAACTCAAGCCCTGCGTGCTCTTGGTTGAATGGATTCAATTAAAGGATTAAAATGTTTCTCTCCTCAGCGGAGCCAATACAAGCGCTCACGGACAACAACAACTTGCTGTCCATTAATTCTAATCACATCTTTTGATTGCTTGAATGAACGCGCCAACATTAATTTGCCCCCGGGCCAAAGTATTTCATACAGTTCTTTCCAAGTGCACTTTTTTTTTTTTTTTTTACAAGGATAACATTTGTGAACACACTTCCACATGCGGCGTATTCGCAGTTTGCGCATCCACGTGCCAATTATAAGAAACGTGTGAGGCTTTGTCTTTTCAATTTCGAATGTTTCAGGCTAAAGATTCCATCGACCTCCGAAAGCGCTACGAATTGCTCGCCAAAGGATGTGACTTTGCGTTGTACCGTGATGACGTCTCCCGCTTTGATGTTGAGGCTGGTTAAGTCGTAATTGTTGCAGTAGTCTTTCAAAGCCCGAACCTGAAGAGCCGCGGACGCATCTGGAACACAAAAACATTCTTTTTTTTTTTTTTTTTTGACTCGTCTAAAAAAAATATATCTACTGTATACACAGACTGGTTTTGGAATGCGGTCCAGGCTCATGAAAGCGAGGGGATGGATTTCATTACCATGACGACCACGGTTGGGTCCGTAAGACTGAATGAGTCAAGCCGATGGCTTCTAATTGCGGAAGTGGCGCTCAAAGTGTGTGTGGGGGGCGGGGGGGGGGGGAGTGAATGCCCATTAAGACAATGAAATGCATTTTCACTTGCGGAATCAGCGCTTGGTCGCCAAACCACTGAATTGCACTCGTCAGTTACTGTCCTGCTTTGTGTAAGTGTCATTTTGCCACCTCAATCGTGTCCATGGAGCAATCAGGTCGTGTTTGTGCCGGTTATTTGGACTTTCATTTTTTCATCTGGGAAAAACCGGCAGACAAAATGAAAATCCCGAGAAGCTAAGACTTAAGAGAACTATCCATCCGTCCCGTACCCCGGAGTAGTTGCTTGATTTCTTTGCTGGCTTGGGTTGCGGTGAACTGATACACGATGTCCAGCGCAGTCTGGCTGTAGGTGTTTCGCACCGTGGCATTGATACCACTCTGCAGACAGAAAAAAAAAAAGACAAAACAATTGTGACTGGGTCAGACACGTGATCCATTTTACTGCATCGCTCGCAGTCAATTGCATTTCCATGGCGGGAAAAACAGAAGCGGTTGTTTCAAAACCACGAAGTGAAGCGCCCCCTCATCGTTAAAATCCTCAGGCGGTGGGTTTTAACTATTGATGACTTAACGAGCGAGTCAAAGGCCAAAGAGCAGTCGCACTTTCACATAACAGCAAGTCAGTTGAATCAATACGATGACAGCCTCAAGATGGATCATCATGAACATCTCACCTACGGGGCTGTGAATGGAAAATGTTCCTTTTCAGGCACCTCTCTTCCATAAGCCGCTTGGCATTTTCATGTCACTAGCATAAATACCCCATTAGCATAATCTCTCCGCCGAAGCTCGCGCTCTGCATCCGAGCACGTTTACTGGGCCTCAGTTTTAGCACAACCCCTTTCATCAGCGGGCCGCACGCCCCAAAGCGCCCTCGCGACCGCGGCATCTCAACTCAACGTATGTCTCGAGCCCATCCAAAAAATAATAATAAACGCAGCTGTACGCGGGGTAAAAATAATTCCTACAACAGTAAATCAATAACGGCGACAGTAGAAATCACAAAAATGGTCAAATTAAAAATGAAGTTTCATGCCGAGTCAAAAGCGAAAGAAGAAAAAAAAAATCCAACAGCCCCAATAATTGGACACCCTGCAGCCCCAATTCACCGGAGACCTTGACGCCGACAAGCGCTCCAGCTCGGAACCCAGCAACCGGTGAAACAAAGTCCCACTTACTTCCAGCAGGAGTCGGACGGCCTCGGTCTTGCCGCAGAGGGCCGCCTCATGCAGGGCAGTGCCCGCTTTGGTCTGTCGGTTGATGTCGATTCCCGACTGGATCAACAGTCTGCCCGTGGAGTGGAGACCGAGCCGGTGGGAGGGGGGGGGGGGGGGGGCACGGGAAAAGATGCGTATATGAGGATTAGAGAGGATGACGAGAACCCGAGAGGCAACGCGGATACGCCGCGCAGGGCGAGCTTCGTGTGAATAGCACACTTGAAAACACCACAAAAAGGCAGCCTCTCACTTATCGTCTCCTCCCCTTTCATATTTTCGTAGGCTCGTTCCTCTTACAAATTAAGGAAGGGCCAGATTGTTGCACTAACCTGCTCAACATTTTGTCATTCTAAGCAGTTGTTTCCAAACCTCCCATGCAGAGTCATACAGACATTGAAAATGCAAAGCGCTGTTGTGAAAGCGCTACGTAGGATTCTTTATTTGTTTGTGTGCGTGTATTTAGGAAGGTGTTGTACCTAATTATGTCAATGTGTCCATTCTTGGCAGCCAAATGTAGAGGAGACGTGCCGTTGGGATCCGTGGTATCTCCTTTCTTGGGTTCCAGCAGAGCGGCGCACATGTTACTCGACAGCAATAATTGGACAACCTGCATAGCCGCGCGCGCGCGCGCACACACACACACATGTAACAAACATGCATAAATACCCACAGGGGGAAAAGCAACAAGTTTGCTCATTATTTCTGATTAGATTTCCATTTTGTGAGTCGTGATTAAAAAGCCAAGTTCCATCATACCCCAACTCTGCCGAACTCACAGGCGAGGTCCAGAGGTGTTTTGCCCGCGTTATCCACAATGCAGGGGTTGGACTGGTGCTGCAGCAGCATTTCAGACTGGAAACAATCCATATTTACAGGACATGAAAAGTGCACAAATCAAGCGGGATAAAGACCCGGTTGGATGAGTTTTGGGCGAACTCCATACTTTAATCCTGTAATTCATCTGCATGTAGCGCAGCACTTGCAACCACTTGTCTTGGGAAGCCAAAATTCGCAAAAGACCTCTCATCGTGATGTTGTAAGGTATGCGTACATTTTCCATTTTTCCTGGCTGACAGTTTGGGCTGTCACTTCAGCCAAAATTGTCTCGAGCCCTGCTTTGAGAATGATGTGACAACCAGCACCGGTGCTATTACACACGCTAGATCGAGAAATGACACCCTGCCCATGTTGCGGTGTCCATATCAATGTGGGTCAAGGTCGTAGACTTCAAACCTAACCTTATTGAGACCGCCAACCTTAAGGAGCACTCTTGACCTGTCACTCACCACGTCGTAATGGCCGTGCTGCGCCGACAAGTGGAGCGGGATCTGCCCTTCATCTGATTGGACATTGACCGACGAACCGGATTTTAGGAGCATCTTCATAGGCTCCGCCTTCCCCTGCCAGGCTGCGTAGTGCAGCGGCCGCATGCCTGCGCACGCAGCGCAAAAACGCAGGCAAGTGTGGTCACGGCAGCGAAAAGATGTTTTGGTTGCATTTGCGTACTCGCACATGTCCGAATGCTTTTCCTCTTACCTTTCTGGTCTCTGATGTCAACAGCTGCCTGTGACTCCAGCAACAGTGTAATAAGTTCCATGTTCCCGCTGAGGGCCGCATGATGCAGAGGGGAAAATCTACAGAGGACACACGGACGCGTGACACAAACTCATCAGTGTCAAACGTCTTACGGCGTGATTCATAGATCCTTTTTTTTTTTTCCCCAGTCATTTTCTCTTCCACCCTTCTGCACCCTATTGACCCCCCCCCCCCTGCCCCCTTAAAAAAAATTGGGGTCTCAAGGACCTAAGACTAAAATTCAAGTATAACAAAACCACTAAAAACTTTTTCTGCCCGGAAATGGAAGAAAAATAAAGTGCTGAGGGTTATTTTTACATGGATAATAGCAATAACAACAAGGTTAAGCAGGGATACATTAACACAAGGCTGAACAACACACACACTGTGTGTGTGTGGGTGTGTGTGTGTGTGTGTGTGTGTGTGTGTGTGTGTGTGTGTGTGTGTGTGTGTGTGTGTGCGTTTATTTGTTTGTACCTCCTTTTAGTATCAGTGGTTTCACGTCTGGGGGGAAGGGGAAGGAAGCTCTTCCCTTTGCCAAGTAGTAAAACGCCCGGTGCAATATTTATAGCCCTCTCGGTTTCTCTATCTCCATCTCCTTCTCTGGTACGCTGGCCTCCCGTGAATCTTGGGCCTAAAGCGCTTTGCCGCCACGGTTCCTCAGTCTTTGATGGCTCTTTCCAGTAAGCCTGCTACTGTTAGTTATCAAACGATGTCACAATATTCCAACATGATCGTCGTTGGATTCCATGACCGGTCGACCGTTCTTCTGTCATTCGAGCTTCGATATTTTACAGCTTATTTCAACGGCCTTGCTTATCTGTCAACTAAGACGAACGACACAATGACACTCCTTCGGAGGCTCCTCCCTCGTGAACCGAGTAAACCGCGGCGAATTTGGACAGGCGGGTGAATTCGGATGAGGTGATGTCATGCGGGCGAAAATGCGGCCAAATTCGCAGGCCCCGGCCCCGGCCTGCGAATTTGGACACGGCCACTGTTCCCGTTGACAAAACAGAGTGCATCATGGGAATTTTATCCCAGCCATTTACACGCTACTTTATATGGGTGTTTTGCGAATGCCAGAGATAACCCAAGCGAGCACGGGAAGAACCTGCAAACGTCACGCAGAAGCAAAGTTTCTAACCCGGGACCTCCTCACTTGGTGGCAGACAAAATGCTTCCGAGTCACTCGGGAAGCTGCTCCTATAAAGCGCTCGAAGAAGAGTAACAATGCGGGGTTGCCCATTGTGCCTTTCTCGGTGTCTGTCATGATTGATACATTTAATAAAGTTGAAGTGGACCCAAAGGTTACTTACATCCTTGAGTTGTTTTCAAATTATATCAAGCTTTTGGGCAAATGAAGGGGGGGGGGGGGGGGGGGGGAATGACGGAACTCACCCATCCGTGTCCTGGAAGTTGACGTTGACTTTCTTTGCAGACCCAAGTAACTCTGGAAAACAAGCGCAAAATCCGTTACTCTTCGCAGCAGCCGACGCAGACGAATTGTTGGCGGATATCTTCGCCGATGTCCATTTCCGCTTCCCCGAGGCCAAGGCGGAGTCAGAAGATGTTTTTTTTTTTTTCATGAGCTATGAATCATCGGTTACTGCGCTTTCCTACGGCGCGAGCAAAGATCCTTCAACTGTGTGTGAGGCGCCACCAAGGCAAACGCAAACCAAACAAGCGGTCTAGCTGTTGAAGAACAGATGCAACATCGAGTGCAAGTACGCGACATGCCGCACATGCAAAGCAGCCGAGCTGAAAACAACAACAACAACAAAAACAATCTACTACTTTGTCATGTTTTTCCCCCGGCTAAGCGGCACTGGTGATGATCTCCGAAGTGACCTATTTTTTTTTTTTTTTTTGCTACAAATGCTCTTAGGTCAAATAAATGTGACCTTACTTATAAAATGATCCTGAACTTAGGGAGCAGATGGTGTTGCATTATGAATGTTCATGAATGCACATATCCCTTTTATCTTGTGGATTCGACTAAATTTGCTCTGTCTCTCACACACACACACACACACACACACACACACACACACACACACACACACACACACACACACACACACACACACACACACACACACACACAGCAAAAGCACTTCAAAGCAGTGTCAGTATCCATTGTTTGAGTGCAGTCTGTTGAATAGTCATCTGCTGATGTGGATTGATTTTTTAGGGATCACTGGCCCGGCAGGGTGGCCATCGGGAATTTGGGGGAAATGCAGTGAAGCCTCGCTATCACACGGTTCACCTTTTCATTTATTGAGGTTATCGTGCCCCCCCCCCCCCGGCCTGCCCCCGAGCCGATGTTATATTTCCAATACATCCACATCCATGGCGCTTTCACAAGAGCCGCAGCTGTAACAAAGCGCTTTTCACTTGTCCCTCCTTCCATTCTTTCCAAGTTTGTGCTCTCGTCCTCTCGCTCTCTCTTCCCCCCTGGCAGCGAGAATGGAAAATAGTGCGCGGCTCTCCGGAAAGCTGAGAGCAGACCTGTCGCGTTGGCCCCGATCGGTCCGTCCCCAGATTCCTCTCCTCTGACAATGCATTCATCTCGCCGCCGCTTTTATTTTCTACATTTTTCAGGGTTTGCAACGTCGGAAATTGATATCCTTTATTCCCCCCCCCCCCCCCCGTTCTTTTTATCTGACACGGTTGTTGCTGCCATCGCAATACCTGGATGGAAGCATAGTGGAAGATTCAATGATGTTATTTGTCGCTGCCCAGCGTGAAAATAAGGCGAGGTGCCAAATTGTTTTGGAATAGACTTTGTCTGTAGCTGAGGAGAGTTATGCAAAAACGACTCATTTTGATGAGGTGGCTTTTTCATTTTTTTTCAAACCTTGACATTGTTGAGTTGGGCTTGATATTTACGCTGTATGTTTGGTGACAAGATGTTGGCCCTTGGCTGTAAACAGGACAGAAATCCTCGCCTCCGCCTGCGTGTGTGTTCTGATGTATTTGTCGGCCAATTCAAGACAAGAAGAAGCGACGACGTCCGTCATTCGGCACCTCATTGTTATCAGAGCGCCGAGCGTTGAGCAGCCCATATCTTTCACGCTCATTCGACTTCGCGGTCACTGAGAGGGCCGCTCAAAGACGGTGGGAGGGCCGGATGTGGCCCCCGGGCCGTACCTTGACTAGGTTTTTCATTGTTATTCGTAGCAGAGGTAGGGAAAAAAATGTGAACTAGCAAAGTATAAGCATGATCAAAGCGTATCATACACACGGAAAAGTTGTTTCCAGTCCATTTGTGAGACTCGGGTGGATTTCTCTCCTTGCACGCTAGCTACTGTGCGGAGGGTATTTGTTTTTCCATGCGCTCCCCCCCTCCCATTTCTGCCCTCATAAAAGGACCTGACTGCCCCACATGACTCATGTCATCAAATAAGGGCAGAGGCTGCGTACGAGACATCATATAAGGACAGACAGCGCACTCTGGCAATTTCATCCTGTTCCAAGCCTGATACACGCAAATTAACGATACAACGTTCTGTTTCATGAAGACAGTGCCCCCCCCCACCCCCGCGAAAAGTACATATTCATATCCAGAGTCAACATCCCAACACACTAGTTGTTTGTGAACATGTTTTTTAGATATTATGTCATTCTGCTTCACGTGCAAAATTTGCCACGGCAAATCCAGATTTCATGACGTTGCAGCCGAACTCTATTCGCAGCTCCACATGCTCGCACGGACGCGCGTGTGCGTCCGCACACGCGCGCAACTGCAGAGCCCAGGCTTGTTGCTAGGCAACAAGCATCCTCTTTATCAGCCTACACATGCCAGTGTGCTTGTGCTCAAATCGCAAAGATTCACAATCATGCACACACACACACACACACAGTTTCTCCCCTGCTCGTTGCATCCTTGCACACTTCCTCTTGTCCTCAACATCCTTTCATGTTTCGCTTTTCTTGGCTTCCTTTTTATCCATGCATAAACGGTCCCAAACTTACAATTCGGAATCAGCATCTAAATCTTACCCCTTGACCACTTTCCATAAAACTTTGTGTCCACAGAAAAAGTCCGTCACGGGCCACGCCAAGAGTGTTGCACCCCTGACGGGAGCTGAGAGGGTTGTTGCCTTGCTCAAGGGTACCACCAATGAAAGTCCTCGGAATGCTTCTCTATTTGTCGTCCCGATTCATGGGGTAGAAATGAAAATAATTTCTCAAGATGTGAGCATGAGTGGGATTAGAAATGCAGACGGGACAGGATGGCCCCTCTGATTAGTTTGGAAAACGGATAACCGCATTTGCTCAGCTGCAGAGTAGACGCACGCACGCGCGCGCACAAACACACACGCAGGCCCTCCCATGAATGTGACTTCAGAAACAGGTAAACAGGAAGTCGTCTGATTAAATTAGAGAGCCGAGACGGGAGCGTCTGATGGGCGAAGGGGGAGAGCAGAGGCGGGAGGGGGGCCAGGAAGAACTCGTGCCAACTAACTGTAATAGACAACAGAAGTGCTCTCGAACGATATGATGCGTTCGGCACCAATATGCAGTTGGTGCACTCGGGCCGCTTGACATCCGGATGTTGTCATCGTCCTCCATTAGTGTCATTTCGCCCTTTTCACATCATGAAGCAACAAAACGATGCATGAAAAAAGACTGCTGTGGCTTTTAACGTATTCGTGTTCGTTTGTCTTTCTGTTTCACAACATTTACAGGTATCACACTTCATTTTAGTTTTAATTACACTGTATTGCACCTGCTGCTGCTACAAATATATGGTAGGACCCAACACTGCCAACCGCCTCTAGCCCCCCCAAATTTTAAGTTGAAAAAAAAAAATGAATAAAATATTTGTTTTCATATCATTGCCTGTAAGACCATGCGCTGTGAGTATTTCCGCCGCAAGAGTTAACGGTGCACGAGCAGTCTATAGTTACCTAGCAACAGCTTTCTCACCCGCTGCCAAGGTTATCTTGCTTGTGGCTAACATTTGTCAACGCAACAATACACACGCACACACATAGACGTCGGGTCTGAAACGGGTCCTCGAGTAATTGTAATTAGGCAACAAAAGAAGAAACATCCACCGTCTCTCTTTATTCGACGTGAATAATACAAAACTCCGATTTTTAAAAATGCCAACTTAAATATGTGACACCCTTCCTCATCTTGACTGCCTGTGCAGTTCAGTAGCACCCAGAATGCCTCGAGTGTGGTGCCCTGAGAAAGAAGAGCAAGGGGTCAAATGGGGCCTTTGGGTGAGCCCTGAGATAAGGCACAAATTCTTCCGCAAAGCGCACATGAGAAAGACAGTACTTGTACTACTTGTACCGTGATACAAAGACAAGTGAAAACCTGCGTTCCTACCCTAACCGACATTCAGGTGATTGAAAGAACGAGATCCTGGATGCAAGTGGCCCAGGGATGGCCGCTGGAAGAAGCGGCTTGGGAGCGGGAAGTCTGGGCTTCTCTGCTCACGCTGCTGCCCCCCGCCCCCCCCGCAGATTAAAAATGGAAAAACGGATGACTCCATACGGATTCGCTTTTCAGATGCGTCAACTGGCGTTCCCGTGTGGTATAAAATGGCAACTGTCGTAGAAAGTGAACTCGCGCCAAAAGGTTACCACGCAAACAAAGCACTGACGTCACGTGATCGGATCCGAGTCGATTCGATTTTTAATTCGCCACGCACATTCATAAGAGGGTCCGGATCGCCGCCCATTCGTGCGCAGCGCAAGTGCTGATGGAAATGGCAGAGCCCTGCGATTAGAAACGCTCGGCTACGCAGGCCTCGACGGTCCGACAGATGCCGAGATTACAATGTGGGCTTTGCGAGATGAGCGACCACCGTATTTACTGTTCCGTGAATATCTCCAAACATGCCCGACAAAATCCACCGGTGGCGAGTACAGCTAAGCTGATGTGTATTGCCTCGAGAGGAGCTCATTAAAGTCAGATTAAGCTCGGTGGTGCCGTGCAGATTGCGCCAATGTCAGGGCTAAACACGGTGAGATGAGAGTCCGGAAATCTCCTGAAAGCATCCGTCATGAGAAGGAAAAATGAAGATGGAAGCCTTGTATTATTACAACTTTTAAAATAAACACAAGATTGTATTGTATAAATAGCGTTTTTTCAATCAAATTTCTGAAAGCGGAACTGTTTCTAGAGGATCAACAATGTTATCGTCTTCCTAAATCATCCAGAGAGCACAAAGTGCAAAAAACAGTTTGTGCCTCAATTATTTTTATTCACGACAACATTTTGAAGACCGCTTGTGTTGTTCTTTGGATCATTTATTTATACCTTCAAATATAGCGAAAAGTTCGAAGGTACACCCTCTCTTCAACTAACCTTATGGCCTATGTCAAATGTCATTTGTAGTATTTTTTGTCACGTCGCAGGCCGCTGGAAAATGGATGGCGGGCCGCAAATGGCCCTTGGGCCACAGTATGGACACCACCCGATTGAGCTATTCCCTGTTCATCTTCACAAAGGATTGCACATTTGTAGTGCCGACTGTTATGCTGAATGTGACAGTAGACTTAGTGCAGATCTCAGGAGAACCTTATTCTTACTGCTGAACAATTACATCATCTGTCACGCACGCACGCACACACACACATACGCCTGCGCATACACGCCCGCGCGCAGATTGTTAGGCCACGGTTTTAAGCAATTTTTACGAGCACGTGCTGAGACAGGGGGGCATATTGCCGCCTTGTTATTTGCATTTGTCATCCAAAATTCACATCCGATATAATGCGAGTACAACATGGCATCCACCTGGAGGATATTTGAGTCACAGGGTGTTATTAAGGCTTCCTCTCGCTGGCTCTCCAACGTGCAGTAGGGGCAGAGAGAAAACCGAGAGAGCATGGTGGGAAAAACAAAGAAAACAAAGATTGTTTTTGGCGTCGTCTTACGTCATGCTCAATTTCATTTCATTTAATGAGAAAAATTGAGCACGACATTGAGACCAAGCTACAAGTCAGAGCAAACTCAGGAGAGTGGAATGCCCTTGAAAAATCCACCTCAACGGCTGCACAAAAACAAAAGGTGTTCACGAAAATTCACTCCACAAATGTGTTTTGCTTTTTTGTGGGATTTATTATTATTTTTTGCGGTGGTAATTACATTAAACGGAGGCTATTGTTACGTGAGAAAGCAGTTCACATGTCTCCACTCTGCCCGTTTAGGACAAGATGTCAAGAAGTCAACAAGAATAAGAAAAGAATAACGGAATGTACCTTTGGAAATACTGCTGCAACATGATGAAATAAGAAATCCATTCCTACATTTGGGATTGTGTTTCTCAAGATGTGACAGGAAGCCCCGGCAGTCCACCCGGCGACTGGATTGCTTCAGTCTCGTCACGTGTTTCGATTTTCCGTGACTTGTGCAGCATTTATTTGTTGACTTCATTCTTTGTCAGGGCCTCGTCAGCCTTTGGGTCGGTTTCAGTTTGAGACAATTTTTGGACTTACAGAGTCCTAATCATCTCCAGCTCGATAGAACTGCAGTGGAAGTTTTTGAGCAAAAATGAGCACTCGTGTGGATGCCTGTTGGGAATGGTTTTTAGTCTCTAAATGTGCCATGCGACCAGCTCAGAGTGTAGTCTGTCTTCCGCCCCAAGTCATATACACATCCACTTATCTGTTTTCTAATCCGCTTCTCCTCACGGGGGTCGCTGGGGATGCCGGAGCCTATCGCAGCTGTCTTCGGGCAGTAGGCGGGGGACACCCTCAACGTACACCCAGCCAATCGCTGGGCAAACATAGACAGACAACCCATTCGCTCCTACAATCACACTGAGGGACAATTTTGAGTGTTCCATTAACCTGCCATGCATATTTTTGTAAAGTGGGAAGAAACGGGAGGGAGTACCTGGAAAAAAACGTTTTTTTTTTTTTTTTAATCTAGCCTTTTGGGCCGTGTCAAATGTTATTTTTGATATGTGCCGCGGGCCACTGAAAAATGAATGCTGGGACCCAAATGGCCCCCCGCCCCGTAGTTTGGACATCCCTGCTGTAGAACATGAATCGAATTGCTCCTTAAAAAAAGTGAGCCGCTTGTCACTGAACAGCAACAATATGTCTCTGCTGATAAGCATATCAACAAAGTTAATTGCCCATCATAACAATAGCAATGCGAACTAGCCTCCAGACCAAAATGTCACGAGAAATTAGCGTTTTCACAGATCAGAAGGTACAAGTGCTGTGTGTGTGTGTGTGTGTGTGTGTGTGTGTGTGTGTGTGTGTGTGTGTGTGTGTGTGTGTGTGTGTGTGTGTGTGCGTGTGCGTCTGCGAGTGAAGAAACGGACAAAGAGGTTGGAGAGAGCCACTCGAAGAGAAGAAAATAAAAGCGAGTTTACTGGCCGGCAGGGATGAAATAAGAGCATGATGGAAGAAGCAGGGAAATGAAAGTAAGGATGGGCAAGAAAGGCAAAGTAAAGAAGCAGGGAGATGGAAGAAGCAGTAACGGAGGAAAGAAGAGTGGCTTGAAAAGAGAAGAGAAAGAAAGAAAGATGGAGAGACAGATGAAGCTCGGAAACGATGAACCCTGCAGCGGAGGGCGCTCGGCGGTTCTGTCAGCTGGGGAGAATCCCGATGAGTCATGCCCGGGGACGGTGTGGCCCACTGGAGAAAAAGATTCCTGACGGTCGCAGGCATCAAAAGGCCTTCTGGAGCTTCTCATAATCTGTTTGGAGTCATCGGGGAGACAAAGGCCCTACAGACAGCTCGAGAGCGAGTGCAGGGGTGCCCAAGCTTTTTTGACTCAAGATCTACTTTCCAAGCAAACAACTTCCCGCGTACGCACGCACGCCACGATGAACAACGGCCATAACGGCCCCGAACGTGAACGAAACAGAAAAAGCAAGTCAAAACAGGAGTTTGTGAGCCGGCGAAAAGGAAATCACTGCCTAGCTTAGTCGAGACGTGACTTTTTTTTCTCCCTCATTTCCACCTACACCCCTCACGACCGACTTGGGCACTCCTAATGTGGAAAACTCCCGCGAGCGGAAGAGCATGCAAATGTCTTAAAGGAAGACATAGTTCGCTAAGATCGAACCCCAGAAGCTCTCAACTGTGATGCAGACGTTCAGAAACGTTCCATCACGCCGTCCATTCAATTTGGAATCTTTCTTAGTGACGGTTTTAAACTCTGAACCAACGGGGGAGCGAGTTTGACAAACAGACAGAAATGCTGAGACTTGTCGAATGAACCACCTCATTGTATTCTCAAGTTAGATTCTCATCACCGTTCGCCGAAGCGTAAATGTGAATTACAGTTGTGCCGAAACACGTTCTCGTGACAAGTTGAGGAATAGTTTAGGAAGTGAGCTTTCACTGGGCTGAACTTGCTTTAAAATAACACTGGGAAGTCCTTGAAGCCGAGCGCTGGACTTTCTTTTGGCTCACTCTGGCTTGTCAACCTGCTTCATGCTCCTTTGTATGTTGCCTAGTCACACGCCCTCAGCAGTGGAAAGCTTTGGGCTGTTACTCTGAACAAGCGTTCGTGTGTGTGTGTGTGTGTGTGGTTGAGTTACATTGAGAACAACAGCCTGAGTGTGCTTGTCTCGCTAACTACCGGGCTACCATGTCTGGACAGTCATTCGGCTCTGCGATGTGACGTTTGACGGGTTTCTGCGTATAGCAGATCGCCTTCGTTTTGCTATCCCAAGGTCAAACTAAAATACGAAGGCACGTAACAGCTTTGTGTTCCCAAATGACTGCGTTCCAGCAGATGTACAACAAGAAGAAACACCAATCAACACGCTTCGATGCTAAAAGGGGAGAGACTACGATGAACGAGCTGAGCGCAAAAGCAGCAGAGAGCGAGAGGAAAGGTAAGAGTTTGGCATCAACTCATAAACGCGCACGCAGCAGCACGCACAAACACCCCCCGAGCCCCAAAACGCATGCTCCACATGTGTCGCGCAGCTGTACACAACTAGCACATCAGCCGGAACATCAACAATGATGCTCATTGGCTCGGTGAAGCCGGCGCTTCGGCGCCATTGGGCAAGCGGCTTCAAAGAAAGCGACGAGCGCAAAGTAACACGCACCTACCGCTGCCATCAAAGGAGATGCTAACTGAAAGCGGCTGTTAGCGCATACGCGACATACTGCACCCACTTGCAACGAGCCAAGGCGCCGTTACCTTGCGAAATGTCAGCTCGAAGGAGCAATCCGCAAAGAAAAGATTGACACAGTCGCGTACGCAAGCACACAGACGTGACCTGATGGATATTTTTCAGTGGTCGTGATCAGTCTCCGGGGACCGTTTGTTATTTGACTCTTTTGCCGCTTATAAATACTATTTGCTCTATTCCTTTTGTTTGATTTGTTTTTATTTTTCTCTAACCTGAGCCCCATTTGATTTTTTTTTACTCGATAGATAACGTCATCTAGCCTGTCATCGCTAGTTGAAACAGCCGCTGTGGTGTTTGTAGACTACACACCGTCATGTATTCATTTTGCAAATGAGGCTTGTGCGAGTGCCCGTTTCATTTCACAAAGTGCAGCTCGGGGTTTGCTGCTTTTTAAGTAATCTAGCACTTAACAAGCTTAATCCTCGTCACAGTACGCCCCATTACGACTTTACAGGAGCAAAGTCTGTACGGTGACCGGTGAAACCTGTTTCTGTGCAAGTTAAAGCTTCTCCAGTTTATTTAAGCTGAGCATAGCTTGTGCTAAAATGCGCCATTTCTCAACACAAGTATCCTTCCTTTTTTTCTAATACGTTCTCACGTCAATTGCCAATGGGAAGATGGGACCTCAAGACATTCACTGAAGAGCACCTCTTTTCATTTTGGACCCTTGCACTAGAATATACAGAACCAGACCCAAACTAAGCCCTGTCCCCCAACTGTCGCACTTTTCAAAGGGCGTAGACGTTGGCAGCCACACAGAATGGGCCACATTTTCAATTTAACAGGCCACTCTCTCACCTGGCAACAGCATTTCGACTGTCCCCGGGTAATAGTACATTTATTTCCGAACGGGTTTCGCTTGGAACGTTTCTAAAAGGTTCTCATGTACTGTACAGGATACGCTTGTACAGGCTCTGTTGGCTTTAGTTTAGGAGGCTCAAGAAAGTTAAATTATGCATACAGCACCTCTACGAGTTGCTCAAACATACATTTCAGGTGAAAAGGCAAAATACGGTTCATTCAAATATAAATATCAGAGGGCCTGGAAAATTCCTACACGGTGACTCGAGGACCCGGGGGGACTTCGCCATCTAGCGCACACCTACATACAGAGATTATATAAAAAGTCAAACATGATATGGCTCATCTGCCTGTCGTTTCCTTTTTTTACCCGTCTCATCCACCTGTGATTCATTTGCCAAGTCAACAGAGGATTTTGTTGGCATTTTAAGGCGTCTACGTGCATGCGACTGTGGAGTGTGACAACCTGTTCACTTAATGCAATGCCTGCTTGAGCTCCATTGTTCAAAAGAGTAACGTGGATTCTCAAAAACCTCTCCAGCAGTTCTAAAAAAGGGGGAACAGCGTGTGCGTGTGCGTGTACAATATGTGAGGGCCTGTGCGAAATTTGACGAGCTCGTCCGAAACGTGTCGCGTTTTATTTCCTTTCCTTTTTCCAATTTCCTCACCTCTCCCGTGCTTTCCTTCTCCTTGAACTTGCCGGTGACCCATTAAACGACGATGTTATTTTTGGTACAGCGCATTGTGCGGAATGAGTAAGTGTTGGTGAAAGAGACGGAGAAGCTCGCACGGTGTGCACAGCAGTCGGGTAATGGCACGACAGAGAGGTGGCCAGGATGCCGTTTAGCGATGCCATCTGTTACATCGGCTCCACTCCCCCCCCCCTTTCATCCATTTCACGTTTTCCTTGCCACTCATCCCATCAGTCGGTGAAAACAACTATCGAGATGCTGACATTTGTATCTCACGCTTTAATTTTTAAAAAAAATCTTTCTTTTGTGTGGCTGCTCTTGTCATTTCTTATTTCCATCAAAGCAAATGTATATATGTATTAAAAAAAAAACCTCCCCCTTTCTCCCCATCTGTTGTGTAATTCAATCAGAGAGGCAGTCAGCAGCAGTAGGAGTGACTGATGATGTTTTGGAGCGAAATGCAGGGAAATCAGATAGGCACAACCATAACTTATCAACAAAAAAAGACTCTCACAGCTTTTCCACACACACTCAAGCGCACCAAAAACTCAATAAATAAAAAACACATTCGCTTTTATTGGACAGTCTTTAGCTTTGATTTGACCGTTTGCATTTGCTAGCGAGTGATCGAAGGCTTACCATTGTGCCGTCATGACAATGCCGGAAGTGAACAGCGACAATAAGCATATCGCAGAGATTTTCAATGAGCTTTGAATTTGAACTCTGTGGTGGGAAGCGTATCGCTTCTAATGCTCCTGAACCGCTCTTGAGGCCCTTTCAAACCGCACTCGGCACAGTGCGGCGCGCCGTCGAGCAACCCGGTCACTGTGTGTGAGCTGCTTCTGAGAAGGCACAGCAACCTCCATTAAATGTACTCGGTTGGTTGAAAATGGTCGAAATGAGCGATTTCGGCTACAAATAAAATATAGCACAGGCACACATACACTTGTATCACATCTCCTCCTCCTCATTATGACCAACTTTACGTCCAAAGCGGTGGGAAATTGCACCGGGCTACTTCCTGTTCGGTAGCATAGCAACCGGAACCAAATATGGCCAAGCTTATGCCGGTCCACGCCGTCCGTCCCTGCACCATTCTGCCTCCTACCAGCGCTCTGATGAAGCCCGCCACGATCACCTTGAAAGAAGGCTCTGCTATCTGGGAAGGGAAAAAGAGCTACTCGTTCCTTTGTCTATTTATTTTGCATCACAGTTACGGTTATACATTCATTTAACGAGAGCCTCATCAGCAATTCATCTCAAAGAACGCCCCATTGTCAGCAACTGAATTTATTGTAGAATTTAAGATCAATGAGTCTTCTGTCTTCTAGTGAGGCATATAGGAAGAAGAAATGTTGGTCTCTGAGTTATTGCCCTGACTTTCCTCTTTCTAGCACTCATCAACGTGTTTTGCGGAGGAAGTAACATTTTGCTGCTATGACCACGAAAGGACAACTAGACACGGGCGTCCGCAAAGCTGCAATACTATCCGATTTTTCTCCCCGAGGCGTCTCGGAAGCCGCCAGAGCGCGGCTAACACGGCAGAGACTCCGGCTGACAGCATGTGAATCCTTCCACTCTGCCTCTCCGCTCCTTTGTGAATGTGCAGTGGTGTGGACGCAATCATCTGCTCCCCTCCTCTGCCGGCCTCGCATATCAACACACAAAGCTGGGCGAGAGAAAGGCAGGCTATCAAAGGGGTTCCGTGTGCATTCGCGTCACTCGGTCTGCACCGCCTCGCCGAGGGAAACCGCCGAAGGGTTGAATCGTCATCGTTTCGTCATCGTTCGTGTCCCCTTGAGACGCACGTTAACGCAAAGAAAGCGCCATGAAGAAAAGCTTGAGCCGCCACCCCGGATGCAAAGCCGTTCAAAGTCAACAAACGGCGACGCATACGCGCGGCCGCGGGCGCATGTGGTGCGGAGGGCGGGCTGAGTGGCGGCAAACTGATGATGGCTCCCCCAGACGGTGCCAGCCGCGCGTGTGTGCGGACGGCATGTCTGGCCTGAGTAGGAGCGAATGACTTGCGGCAGATTCGAGCCTTTACGTTACCACATGCGGGTACCTCTCGGCGCCACGCGCCCGCTTATCGCCACCGTCAACCGCGCTCAACGCGCAAGTGCAGCTGCCCTGTGAGCGTCGTGTTTAACGCTTGATGACAAACTGGAACTGTGCTAACGTCGCGCGGGCATCAACCTTTGTCATTACTACCTAACTTGAGTTTGCCCAGTTTGTTTTTTGCCAGTTGACCTTTGCACTCAGAGAGCCTCAAGATGGGCAGTGACCTCAGCAACACCATCCAACCCGGACGTGAACAGTTTGCAGAAAACGCCATCGAGAGCCGCTTCATCCTTTAGAGTAGTCGAGGAGTGAGGTTCTCTTCTGGCTACACGGTTCTCTGCGAACGTGCATCTATTATGCAAGAGCCCAATTAGCCCGACTAATGAAAACATCTTGCGTTTGTTAAAATGAGTGACTCAGAGAGATTCTTCGAGAATAACAGTTTTCTTCACGTCACATGCAGACATGTCCAAGAAAGAAAAAAGGAGGACTTATCCCATTGTAGCATTTCACAAAAATGTCGAGCTCCAATGAATATCGCCCCCCCCACCTCCCCATGTCACAGCATAGCAGTCCTATTCAATAAATTGTTCGATCGTCTACCAATCTCACTGCATCATTACAACTCGGTCCATCAGTCATCAAGCTGTTGATCTTTTTTGTGTGCGCGTGTAACAGAGTCCCGCTACTTTACCATCGATATCGAATAATCCACATCAACTTTAATTGAATGAAGGCAAAAAAATTCACAGTGGAAAAAGTACCACCAAAATGAAAATGTGACCCCCCCACCCCCTAAGAAAATGGACGTACAGTTAATGAGGTACCTTCTGCCATCTAGTGGAAGAGCATTTATTTGTTCCGCCTGTCATTACACGTCACTGGCATAGAGAGATGGACAACGAAGCTCTTACAATCGAATATATATTTACATCATATCAGATAGTGTTCGGAGTAAATCAGTAATTTTCAGACCAATAAAGAAATGGGATCATTTCCAAGAGTACAGCTGATTGATGACGGCTCACCGCGCACTCGCCGATCTCTCTCATGCAAGACTGTGTTGCCCACACATTGGAGTGGGACGTGGAATGTTGCTGGACGCTTAAGTGCTCTCGCTGAAAATAATCAAGGTGGAGCAGAGTACCACCGGAAGCAAAGAGTGTGTCTCCTTGCGCATCTCCATCCCTTGATACACAAGCAACCTATACAGCCGAAAGCCCGAAGCTGTCATTTGCAAGACCGGGGTCAAACCAATCCCACCCACCCCAATTCTGCTGCATGCTCACCGTGTGATGCGCACACCTCGTAGAAACACCTGCAATCCGGTGCGACTCTCCAGATTTCCCCAGCCTCGAAATGAGACGCTTGCGCGTGAGGTTCGAGTGGCGAGTGAATGAGAAGGCAATTCCTTACTTGCTTTCCCTGGCCGGGGCCTTTGCAGCAGCTTCTGCACGGTGAGCAGGTCCTCGGTCTTGACCGCCTGCAGCAGCTCCTGGTCCTTCCCCATCTTCCGCTTTGAGGCGTACTACTCCCACGACATGTTCCAACGGAGGGGCGCTTCAGGCCGGGCTTCCGCACGCGGGGAGCGCGCCACGACGAACCTCGACTCCCGCCTCCTCCTCCCCCCTTTCTTGGTCCCCGGCTAGACCGGAGCCCCGGAGCTCTGGCGTACGATGGGCATGAGACGGAGCAGAATATGAAGGGGAGAGGGAGGGGCGCGCCGGGATGGAGGGATGCTTTCGTACTCGCGGCACCCCCCAACCCCACCCGTCCTTCGCTAGGTGCAGCGCCGAGAGATGCGCTCGTCTCCGGTCGGGGGGTTGCTGGGCCGCTCTGGACGGGCCACAGCTCCCTCGCGCCGCGACGGGGAGGGAGGCGGAAGAAGATTCCCCGTCTGCCCAAACAGCGGCGGCCTTCGTCGAGGACAAATTTACCGCATCACGTCGACGCGCGGAAAGTGCGACGAAGCATGTCCGTGTCAAGCGGCTCTCTCGTGCTCTGCGTGGCGTCTGCCGGGGCCGCGGCAGCCATCGTTCCGCCTGCGCTCTCGCTTCGGATTTGGGAACGCTTGCCCCGCGTGGGGGCACGAGCAGAGAAAGAGAGAGAGACTGTGCGTGCGCGTGCGTGTGTGTGTGCGTATGGGGAGGGGCGGCAGAGGGTGGGGGTCGCACCTTACAGCTGCGCCAGCTCGAGGCGCTAATGAGCTCGTGAGGCGCGCTGCGACGAGGGGGCGGAGCCTATTTTCGACCCCGTTTGTTACGTTCAGGCTTCTCTTGTTGTTCGCAAGCGCCAGCGACGGACCAGGTGGATGCCGACCACGCGAGGTCGCAGCTGCCGTTTCCAGCATCGGAATCACCACAAGATGTGTCCTATTTATTTGATTTAAGACCAGAGATGGCGCTGCGTTTACACTTGGGGATTTAACTTACTTTGGACTTTTCTTGAATATATATGTGTACTGCACTTTCACTCCATTATCGAGCTGCGTTCTGGTCGATACTTTTATTTCTCGTCTATTTATTAATTTATTGCTTCCGCAATCGATTTTGGGGGGCGTGCCCGTCCGACTTCCGGCTCGGGCACTGTTCGCCAATCAAATAGAATTGTCTTAGTATTCATGAGACTCTTGACTATCTTTGACCTACAAATCGGCATTTTCCAGGGAGTGAGACACTTTTGAAGGAAACGTGACTTTTTGCGTCAAGCACACTGACCTGGAAACCGATCGGTGCTATAATTCAAAGGCCACCCCATGAAAGAAGACCCTAATGAAGACACACTAGAAAACACACACACGGTAGACATTGGAAAGAACATTGGAATCTGCTTGAGGTGTGCCTCATCACACAGTACTAAAAAATAATATGCTGTTCATACGGTATCTGCTAATTGTCATACAAACCTGCACTTAGCCAAGATTTAAATGCGAAGCTTCTCTATGTGCAGTGCAAACCACCCACCATTTTCAACTGGCATGCCCCTTTCTGTGTGTGTGTGTGTGTGTGTTCAAACAGTGGGCAGTAAGCAGTGCATGGATACTGTTCTCTGCCTCCCCCGCATCTAGCGAGTTATGTAAGAAAAAAAAAGTAGCAATTGGAACATTTGGAAATACATTAGCTATATGTTTGTCATCCATGAAGCTTCATCCGTTACTTTTAGTGAATATCCATTTTAACAAATGGTGGCTTGACTGAATGATTGTGAATGAGTAATGACTTAATGCACCCAATACCGACAGAATATAAAGACGTAGATTTGCGAATAGTATTATAAGGCTAAATCTTCTTGGCCCGCTTCCCTCCATCGTACGGAAAATAAGAATGCTGCTAACTTTGGAACCAATGCTGATTTGTTCGATTGTCACTTTTTGGGGGGAAAATGGCAAAATATTGTGAAAACGTTGCTCAGCTGGCAACACTTCGGACACAAGTTGTAAGCTCCTGCTCGCAACCTCGTTCGTACTAGCATCCACACATGTGCACCTAATGTGCTGCATGATGTGTCATGATTTGGTTTGGGACCAAAGGGTGGCACTGTGGGGCTCCCCCTGCAGCTGCACACCTTTTGGTCATTGGGTAATTAGTGCTTTAAAAGGACTCCCAGCCCGACCACTCATTGTCGTCTCATTGTTGCTGTTTGCTGCTGTCATGTTTGTTCTGGTCATGTTTTTTGTTCCTGTTAGTTTTTTTTTTTTTTTTTGCCACAGCCATGGTTTTGGTTAGTTACTTTGGAGTCTTTTTGTTTTCATGACTTTGTTTGTTCTGGATTTATTTTCTGTTTTAATACAATCTGCTCCTCCCTCGTGCCTGCTTTTTCGGGTCCCCCACCACCTCGCAGCCGCGACTTGATGTAATAGCTCTGTCACGGCAAACGATGATCTTTTTCGACGCGTGTCATGCATGTTTTTCTCCGATATTAAAATTTCAAACAAGGGAAAATGTCAGAAAGGAGGTACTGTATTCATTGAAGCACACTGCCCTCAAGTGTCCATTCCTGAAGCACACACCTTTTGACTCGAAAAACCGAAGGCGTTTGAAGTGATTTATAACTCTACCACAAACCGCAAAACATTTCCCGCGGTCATAGTTATGCTTGCATCTAATACCGTCTCCAAAATAAACGGCGGCGTGGCATGCCGCCTGCAATTTATTGTTTACGAGCGTACCTGAATGCGTCTTCAGCACTTGCCTTTTCCATAGTGATTGGTCGAACTTGTCGGTCCTCTCAAACTAATCGCCACAAGCAGATGGACTAAAGAGCGACCGGTTGAAAGGGGCTGGGGGGCACTTGAACAATCGAACCCTGCTGGTCGCAAGAGACTGTAACCGAAGCCGACGAACTGGTAAGAAGTTGAATTGCGCTTTGTTTCGTGTTCACCGTTATTACTACCGTGACCTGGTCACGACAAATGCAAATCGATGGCGCATTCAAGACCTTTGACGGCTTCATTATCTCCGGCGCGTGTTTGGCGTTAGCCGACTTTGTCGCTTCACCGCTAGCCTTGGCATCATTTGACTTTGGTCTTTAAAACAAAATTGACCGACATAGATTAATCTTCTCAGCGGTGTTACATAAGGACGAAAACGTTGAATGTAAACGGTAAAACGCGGTTGCTATGCAGCTAGCTTAGCGCCACCGAGGAGCTAATGGCGCGCCTCTGAAAATGAATTAAGATGACTAACGTATTTGCACGAGACGAGCACAAGACGTTGCCAGATCCGCGAGGCAACTCGTTAGCATCACGGCTTCTTTGTTTTTCAATATCGCGTGTATAATAGTATTCTTGGTAGATGTGTTATATACGTATGAGGGAAGTAACCTCATGTGGACTGGAAAGCGGTTAAAACCAACCGCGACGTTCCTCGTTTATTTCCATGAATGTGAACTGTGGTTACTCCAACGTCAAATGAGTGAAATTGTCTGAATGTTAGTGAGGTTGTATTATCAGTCTGCTCAAGTCCGTCCCGTTGCCATGCTCGGCTCGGCGTCGCTCGAATATAAAAATAGCCCGAGGGTGTATTTGCATTTCTTTATTTTGACCAACGGACTGTGTTACTTCCAGCACTGCGCAGTCACTTGATGAACTTGGTTTCAATCATTTCACATTTGTGACCGCTACTATCCAATCACTTCTTAACCAGCATTTGTAATAAAATTTGTTATAACAATCTAATTGCAATTATGTTTCGCCTTCAAGAGTCTGTGACCGATTACCACTGTTAACGAGTGCTTAAAGCAAGGACAGGGATGTCCTACTCGAGGCTGGCAAGGTTTATCATCGAGCCCTGAGAAGCCTGATAATGATCCGGATCATTTGAATCGGGAAGTTTGATGGAGAACCGGGATTGGACACCCCTAGCCTAAAGCCTTCCTAACTTCACTTTTAGTTTGTAGTGCTTGTCAAGTGAAATCTGCGATTTGTTTCCAAATACCTCATACATGTTTGAATATAATTGCTGAAACCATATGCAAAGACGAAAAACTCTGTGGTTCTGAATTGTGAAGCTAAAAATTTCAACGTTTTTTTTTTTAACCCATTTCTTTGTTCCTTGTTTTTGGGGGTGTGACTAAAACCGTGCTGCAATTTGGTGTAGAGCATGAGTCGCCCTCCCCCACTCACTAAATTAGAGTTTGAGCAGTGAAATAGTTCCGCAGCTGGTCAGCCATTAAATGACGTCCCCACGAATGAGTGGCAAGGCCCCGTCACACTGCACTTAACGGAGTGCAGCAGGCATCACGAACCCATTCGTTCAAATCGGTGAATATACGACTCGGCGAGCACCAAAGTGCGAATATGCCGGGGTCCGCTCCACCGTATCATAAAAGTGCTGCGCCGTGCTGAGTCGGTCCCGCACTACCCGAGGGTCCTCCGAGCCACTTGACTCAACTTCTCAGTTTTCACTCCACGTCTGGACTTGTCAGCTGTGAAAACAAGTGCCGCTTGTGCTCAAAGACCGAAATTGTGCCTGAGTCATTTTCCATATGTATCAGGTCAGCTCACTACCTAGCGTGTTGCAACTATTCCCTTTTCCGCGAAAAGGCAGTCAAAACATCAGCCGTTTTGTCAGAATAATGCCGAAGACTTCTTTTAGATAATATCATACTGATTCAAATTGAGGTCGTGTGTTTGTTTGTGTCATGCAACGCACAACTGCCGAGACCAGGAGCGTGCCAATACTGTCTGTTTGTGAAGTACTCCGAAAAACCATTCGAGACCGCATCCCAAACTTTCTGGGTTGGCGCAAAACTTTCTGCCACGTTCAAGAAAAGCGTTTGAGCAATAATCAACAAAACATCTTAAAAACGTTTCCATTTTAGCTGCGAGGCATAATAAATATGGCGTCTCTGTGTTCTATATATCGACCAGTACTGATATTTAAGTCCTTGAAGTACTCAGCCTGAAGAAAGTGGTACTAGTACGCTGAAAGGGGCCCGATAAGTTTTGGGAAAACAGCCCTTCAGGTTGGTGACCGTTTCGTCCGAGCTGCGGCAGATGAGCCCGAGAGTCGACTTGAGTGGTTTTGTTGAGCGCTAACAAAGTCTTTGCTCCGCCCTCTGTCTGTCGTGTAGGAAGGACTCAGCGCGGCGTGGGTGCCTCGGGATCCTCTGCCTGAGTGTGTGGAGACTAGCGGCCCAAACCCCAGCGACATGAACCACACCAAGGGCGGCCTGGTCATCTTCACCGCCAACTCGCACCCATCCAGCCGCGAGTTGGGCAAGAGGATCGCCGAGTGAGTACGCGACCGTTTGATCGTACGATCCGGCGCCTCCTTCATCTCGGAAAGAGCGAGAAGGCGGCTTCTTGTACGGAGCGGTGCGTTTCTCTCAAGCTTCCTGTAAACAGTGCTCGCATGCGGCTGAATCACCGCTTCTGGTCGGGTCATCGCGCGCCGTGTTGACAGTGCGCGACCACCAGCACCGCTTGCAGCGGTGCCAACGCTTCACGATCGCAGTGACAAGTCAGCAAAGTGGATGCAGACCGCCGTCAGACGAGCATCTTTCCCTTCCCCCCCACAGTCCAATCCAAGACGAACGTTTTTTGAAGCGTTTATGAAGGGTCAGTTGTGACATCTTTAGCTATATGTATTCACAGAGCTGCGACTCCACCAACACTCGCGACGCTTAACTCCGCTCCCAAGGACGTGGGAGTCCGGGAATGTTTGAGAGAACAACTCTCCCGCTTGACTCGGTTCTTGAGGCGTCGACGTCGCGTACGAGGCTCATTCTGTGATGACAGTGAACACGAGATATACGCGCTGCAGGCTTACTCATCAAGTTTTCCCAAAAGGGGCCGCTTACATTCATTTCGACCCAAGGCCTGTAAGAAGTCATTTTTTGCAATTAATGGGAGCTCTCAAGTTGTTTTTCTTCAGCGAGCTGAACTTCCCATGTGACAGCTGATCATCAGACTCCACATTGTAGCCTGATTTAAAAAAAAAAACGGTTAACATTTCTGTTTCACTTGTGCTTAAGCCCCCCCGCCCCCCTGCAGTATCGATTAGCATACTTTGCAAGTGACTGGTCTTGTTTTTGGTCCAATATTTGCACATGCTCATAACGGTACATCCGAATGCCGTACCGCGTTACGTCACAGTGTTGTGTCTTCCAACTTGCATGATGAATCAAGCTGTTGTTGGCCATAATATTATTATTGGACATATTTTGGCTGCACTTCGTACCACTTGCTCAGCTTGTTCCACCGCGAGTGAGCGGAGGCGGCCTTGCTCGCAGGCAAGTTGCAACTAGTCGTGCCTGTGAGCAAGCCGCTCTGAAATTTGAACCACCGTGTCGAAGCAATGGCCAGAGTCCCGGTGCCGGACTGCATGGAAGCACCATCGTGCCACGGCCCAAAAAGTAAGCAGAACCGCGAGTCTATCACAGAGAAATGTTAGCAAACAATGTTATCAGCAGGAGCTTCTGATAGGCAGCAGATGTGTGAACTTTCAGTCGGCGAAGCGGTCAACGTGGCGACGGGCCGGTTGTTGCTTGTTATTCATCGTGCATCATGTTTTCTGCCCCATGACGACAATTGAACAACTTCCATCCATCCATCGTCCGAACCGCTTAACTCTATTTGTTCTATCTCAGGCGATTAGGGGTGGAGCTCGGCAAGGTGCAGGTGTACCAGGAAGCCAACCGAGGTAAACGAATGAATGGAAAAAGTCTCGCTATCAAGTTTCCCACATGACTCCGGGAGCGAAATGTCTCTTGCTCTCAACTTTGTGTCGATGGGCACATTTTCTGAACACGGACATCTGCATTTCCACACAGAGGGGCTGTGTGTTTGTGCGTGGGAGGCGCCGCCCACTCCTGAAAGGCATTTGGAGGCCTCGCTCTTATCTTCTTCCCATGTCCTCTTGTTGTTCCCCCATAGAAACACGTGTCCAGATCCAGGAGTCCGTGCGAGGGAAGGATGTCTTTGTGATTCAGACCGTGGCCAAGTAGGAAGCGACTCCTAAATTAAATTTAGGACACGTCTTCCTCATGCTAAATGTGATCGTTTCTTTCTCTTTCCTCTTCTGTCTCGAGCAGAGATGTGAACACAACTATCATGGAGATGCTGATCCTGGTGTATGCGTGCAGGACATCTTGTGCAAAAAGCATCACGGGCGTTCTCCCCTACTTCCCTTACAGTAAACAGTGTAAGATGAGAAAGAGGGGCTCCATCGTCTCCAAGCTTATTGCCTCCATGATGTGTAAAGCAGGTCAGTCGTATGCATTTGCGACGCCAAGAGGATGAGAGCAGCGCGCAACGGCTCGGAGGGCAGATTGATTTGCACATTGGCGTTATGAGCCGTCGTGTTGTGTAGGTCTCACACACCTGATCACCATGGACCTCCATCAGAAGGAGATTCAAGGCTTTTTCAATATCCCAGTAGACAACCTGAGAGCGTCGCCTTTCTTGTTGCAGTACATCCAAGAAGAGGTAAAATTACTGTATGACTTATCGTGCCAAGTGTCCTGGTCATATTGATATCAAATCCAAAGCGGTGTTTTTGTGTCTCGGCCTGCATGTACGTTTTTGAGGCGATGCCTGATGGGGGAGCTGTGACTATTTTATTTTTTTTTTTTTGTCTTCTCCACATAATTTGGCCTTCCAGATCCCCGACTACAGGAATGCTGTGATTGTGGCCAAATCCCCAGCTTCTGCCAAAAGGTCGGTTCATCTCTTGTCAACTGCACACAGTAAAACCGTCCTCGATGTTGGCTCATTGTACTCGAAATCCACTCATCGGTGAAGGCCAAACCCCTTTTCTAACATTGCAGTCATATACGGTTCAAGGCCGTTGGCTGAAACCAAATATTGTCACTGCTCTATTGGTTCACGTGTGACTCGTTTTGGTTCAAAGTTGGCAAAAATGCAGCCTTCCAATGTTCTCAACCCCGTCGGTTTTTTCGACTGCCCCGTCTTTGCTCAACCAGCAAAACAAAAGACGTTTGTCTCCTCCTGGCGCGCAGGGCCCAGTCGTTTGCCGAGCGCCTGCGTCTCGGGATCGCCGTGATCCACGGCGAAGCTCAGGATGCCGAGTCGGACCAGGTCGACGGCCGACACTCGCCGCCCACCGTCAAGACCACTGGAGCCATACACCCGAGCATGGAAATACCATGTAATGACGATTGCCGGTCGCGCCCTTCTTTTCGCATTCTTGTGATGCGCTGAACTGTCGAAACGATTCGTTCTGTCTCTGACTGCGCTGCTTTCCCGCTAGAAACGAAGTGATCAAAGGTCAACTGAATGACAAAGAACTTGTCATGTGTAAAAGTTGCACATTCCATTCCCATTCTGTCGTAAATGTTGGGACAACACACACACTTGTAGGCCGTAAATCTCAAACGGTCAAATATCACATCTTTTAAAAATGACAGATGGGCCAGCTCATTTGCGCTTGAGGTAAAAATCGAATTGGCGGTGGCTGCAAAACATGACCTGGAGCTCCTCGACTCAATCCAGCACCGGCTTTTAACCATACACGTGTGTGCTAGGCCAGATGTAAAAATGGTGGTGGGGGGGGGGGGGTCCCCCGCCCGAGCTACTCTGTCCGGGAATCGGCACGAACGAAGTCCTTCATTCTTTCCTTGTAACTTCCAGTGTTGATTCCCAAGGAGAAGCCCCCTATCACCGTGGTCGGAGACGTCGGCGGCCGCATCGCCATCATAGTAGTAAGAAAGGAAACCCTCTCGGGCCGATCCAGCCGGGTCCGAGGCAGCCTTACCCACCCGCTCCTCCCGCAGGATGACATCATCGACGACGTCGACAGCTTTGTGGCGGCGGCGGAGACGCTGAAGGAACGGGGGGCCTACAAGATCTTCATCATGGCCACGCACGGCATCCTCTCCTGTGACGCTCCCCGATTCATCGAGGAGTCCGCCATCGACGAGGTGCGTCCTTTTGTCTCGACGGCCCGGCCGCTTCTCCTTTTCACCCCCGGGCGTTTGCGTGGCCCCCAAAGGTGGTGGTGACCAACACGATACCTCACGAACTGCAGAAGCTCCAGTGCCCCAAGATCAAGACGGTGGACATCAGCATGATCTTGTCGGAGGCCATCCGACGCATCCACAACGGAGAGTCCATGTCCTATCTTTTCCGCAACATAGGGGTGGATGACTGAACGATACGCGTGCGTACACGCACACAGACACACACACACACACAGTTACATGCCTTTTGCCTTGCCATACCTCAAAGCGTGCACTGGATGTAGACACGTGCACACGCCCATACACTGATGTCCTCCGTGTATTATTACTTTTATTTTTACCTTACTGTAGAAGCAACGTACACTCCTCACATAACTGGAGAGAATTTGGGCCTTCACCCGAATGTCCCTCAATCTTGAGAGTGGTCCAGATGACTGATAGAAAATTTCTCAAAGGAGTGCTTTTCTTCCCGTGTCTCACTGCGGGACTTGTTCCACGTCCTCGGTTTGCCGCTTGTCCCAAGTAAAACGACTGTTCTCTTCGTAGTCTCGCTCACGTGTTTCCACTCCATGGCAATTGTTTGCATTGCTTTCTTTCTTCACGTCGTTTGTAGTACAGTATTTGTAGTTCGGGCAAAGCAGAGTATTCGAGAAATTCGTCTTTGTCTTAATTCTCTAAGATTCTTTTATTTGTCAAAAATTTGAATCCTCCTCAAATCTTCAGTGTTTCAGCATTTAGAGCAATATTAGCATGGAACTTTTTATTTATTAATTTTTTAAAATCCATTCAAAGACCCGCAAGTCAGCTGGGGTCGTAGCGGGCACTTGGCGTCGGGTTTGGAGCTAAAGTTTCTGGTCAACGAGTGAGTTCTCTTCAGGATAATTGTTGGCGATGAATGTCCTCAAAGAAAGATTGTACCACACGCTTGTCGGTGTCTGTGGGCAGGACACTTCCAACACACGCGCGCGCACACGAATACGGTCCTTCGCCATGCAGTCAAGTCATTCGGGACGGATCTTGTCTTAAATCCGTTTTTTTTTTTTCAACGAGTCTCGCTCTGCGGCTTGAAAAGCATCCTGCTGCTATTCATTTGAAGTCTTTTGGTCAGTTCCTGTTGCTTTTTGGGGCCGATGTACATGCTACTGATGAGTCCTTCCAGCTCAATAGAATGAGAATTGCGTGTTGTTACCATAGTTACAACGGGGGTCAAATCTACTTGCTAAATATGAACTGGAATTAATTAACGCTTTTTTTAGCTTTTGGGGTAATGCCTTCTGATGTTACAGAAGTAATGCATGAGTTTATCCATTTAACGCTTTGTGCCATTATCTACTCAATAACCTCCTCGTGTTTGATGATCTGCAATGTCAATGAAGCGGATGTCAATTTGTCCTCCTTTCAAGTCAAATGTTGTTCTTTCACCTGAGTAAATATTTGTAAACGCCTGTCGTTGATAGTCTGGCGAAGGGTAATTGATCCAACATCGCCACGATCAGACACCTCTGGAGTTCGTCCTCAACGCGTTTCCATCAAAGAAATACGAAGCTAGGACACTGACACAGTTTTTCTAGCTCAAATTTTGACTGAAGCGGGTCTTAGTCACTTTGCCAGATGAGGTCCCAAACTGTTTTGTATTTATTTTCAGCACTAAGTGAATAAACGTGAAAATGAAGACCACTTGCCTTTAAGTTCATTCACATCACTATATATGCCTGTCTATATACAAATAGAGACACACTGCTGATTCACAAACATGGCAGACCTTTCCCACTGCGTTCACATTCATGGCCAAGATAAATGGTAAAAGAATACATTGTTTATGTTGTTGTAGTTCCACATGTTTATTGAAATGCTGATAAACAGGCATCTGTTCAGACGACCGTAGTGACAGCCGCTCTCGAAGGGACGCAGGCGCAGAGGTAACGCTCGTCCCAGTCACGCTGTTTGGCACCAACTCGTAACTAACATTCATTCAGCAAACTACATGGCACATCTCTTATTCCGTCACTTTGTTCTAAGCCAAGCACGGAGGGAAACAAAACATTTGGGGATTTGGGTAAAGAATCACGATGACAGCATTGTAGCATTTTCCTGCGTTTCGAACCTTGTTTGCATCTGCTTGACGGACCGACGCAAAGCGTGGCCGTCCGTGTTCGTCGCGATCGCAGGACAGCTTTTCCAGTTTTACTTCCACCCTGAGTATTGACACGTAATATCGGCCAAACACCTTTTTGACTTCCGATACCACCGTCGTCCTTCGCCCTGAAGCAAGGCACTTCACACATTCGGTGAGCGAAACACTGTACTTTGATTCGATGGCAAACATTTGAACGCGTTCGTGTTTGGGCGTGATGGAGGACGATGTCGGTCTGACTCCAATCGATTGCAACTCGAGTATGATGCGGAGAAGCCGGTGTTGCTTTTGGCTGTAAACGGGCCTTGGTTTGCTTCTCGCGAACACTGAGCAGACTTGGGGGGGGGGGGGGGGGGGGGGGATTGTGAAAGTATGTGAATATGGAAAGCGGTTGAGCATCGATTCCATGTCTTTGATATCCACCTTAAGAGCCGTTGTCTCATTGGCGAAGATGAAGAACTTTGCGGTATCTTCATGTTTAGAAAGAGGAGATGGAATCCGATGCTCAAATGGCTTCACATTCATTAAAGCTATGCAGAAAACTTTCAAGGCAAAAGGAGCTAACAAGGCAAACCAACTGCAACCTTTGCTAAAGAGAGTGACAACCTCAAATCCAGTCAAGAAGCAGAAGTGCAGCGATAGATTAAAAAAAAAAAAAACACACTTTTTTTTTTTTACATCCACTCAACAGATAGATCATGTTACCAGTGCAGGATCTCGGCATCCGTACAGGAAATTGAGTTTGTGCACAGCGCGAGGCTCCAGCTGTGTTCTAATTAAACGTGCTTTCCAAATACACAACACAAAAGATGGGAGAGGAAGCCATCTGGGCCAGACAAAATTAGCTTCAACGCGATGCCTCAACTGCTAATCCCACCGTTGGAACATTGGATGGGCATAAACTCGCATTTTGTCGAACTAAATACTACACATCCCATCAAACCGGAACGTTATAGGCGACAAACGTTCACCCGGTGGCTTAAGTGTGAGCATTTGGAAACAAGGGATGCCTGACGTGAACTACAACGGTTCTGCAAATTATTCCCATGTCTGTGTGACTACTTGTTTGAAACACTGAGAAAAAACGTAACACTGAGCGAAGTTAGCTGGGATAGGCTCCAGCTCACGCGGATGGATGGAACAAGTTCTTGACTCCGGTATCATCTAAAAGCACTTTCAAGAATTGGCAACTACTCTGGATGAACTTGGGGTATAGTATAGCTAACACGGGCTGACTGTTTTTTATATACAATACTGTCACTACAAACTGAAGCTCACTCCCCCAAAAAGGGGATATTTTGCTATCCAAACTCCTATCTCACTTACTAAATAATATTATCATCAATCACTTGATGATCACAATCAGGTCAATATGATGTGACTCAGAAGACGACATTTGAAAATGAGGACATTTCAAACAAGTACACATACATATATATATATATATATATATATATATATATATACATATATATATATGCATGCGCCGTTCATCCTGTCTCCTATGGTTAATTTGGTTGAAGGTTTCTTTTTTTTTCTTCCGGACAACGGACAAAGAGCTGAAAATACACAGCATTTGAAGACCCTAGTGGGCACTAAAGTTATTTTTGTAAAGGTTTACAAAAATAAGCACAGACAATAATTATTCAAATTCATTATTTTTTAAAATTAATTTACTTGAAGTCAGAAAAGAATGTTTTTTTTTTTTTAGAGGAAAACATTTTAAGTTGTCCATTTAATAAAAACAAATTAAAAGAAAACAGGAACATCCGATATCAATACCTCGAGACTACGGATCCAGTCTGAACTTTTTGTTTTTAATTGATGTATAAACTGTAAAACGACTGTGGTTGTATTCAAGTAGCTCTGTCTCAATAAAATGTACTAGCGGTAAACCTCCGATATGTTTCTGGTCCATTTGGCCCTCTCCAATGGAAGATACTGTATGAACACATTTGTGATCCTAAATCAAGAGGCTACAGATGTGCCTGTAAACATACGGAGAAAACACCAACGCAGACGGTAAAATCTCCATAAGCACTTATTAGACTATTCACACCCTGTTTGCCTGTTGAAAAAAAAAAAATCATTGAAAACACTCTTCAGTTTCAATGTGGACCACTGAATACAGCAACATGTCATCTTGACATTCGCCTTCCTCATAACCGGGGCAGGCGCACGTCGTTGAGTTGTACAGATTATCCTCCGCGTTAACTAGTAGTGAGAAATGTTTCCAATATTTCTCTTTCACGCCGAGAGTCCATTTGAACGGTGGAATAATTTTAGCCACAGTAGCTTCCTCTGTTAGTTCACTGTTCTGTTTACTGCATTGATAGTGTGACTGGAAATAAATACATGCGTTAAAAGTCTCACAACCGTGTTTGTTTGTTACTTTCTTAATTGTCGAAATAATTTGGCCGATGGGTGCTCCCTTTTTTGGGGGAAGGGGTGGGGGGGTGGCTTGGGCAACCTGCTCCCAAAACGGTTGGTGCACGTGGCTGATCATAACAAACCTGGTGGATACAAACAAAGTCGCCACATCCCTGACCAATGGCCGGTTTTTGTGTGGTTCTAAAGAAATCATTGATTTTTCCAGATTGGGAAAAGCAATTCGCAGCTACGGACAATTTTGGAGTGTTCGGTTAACCTCACGTGCATGTTTTTGCGATAACTGTGCTTACTTTAGCAAGCACATTGTTACATTTCTGATGTGATTCTTGACGCTACAGAAACCTCGCCGGGGACGTGTGCACTTTTTTTTTTTCCACCATCCGCCACAAGTCGTTGCTCAATTTCACACTTTTCGGTCGACGTTAAGAATATTTACAAACCAGGATGTCATCACGCTGCCATACCGAAAATGCAAATGTTTACCCGATTCCTTCGCTGAGGGAGAACTAGACTGACAATTCAGTTTAGTACGCTTGTAGGCTTCTTTGACGTTTCCTTCAATGTTAACCGACGGGGCCGAATCCGGGTTCAACCCTCATCACTTTTGTTCTGCGGGCACATTCGCTCTACTCGTATTTCCGGTGCGGGTGGCATTCGCAAACCGCGCGTGGAGCCGAGAAGGAGCGCGGCAAGAGTCCTCGGCTAGACGTCCCCCGTCGCTCTGGAAAAGCACTTAGTGACGAGCCTGCTTCGCTCTCATCCTGCGCGTCGGACGCTTTTCACGACGGGGGCAACAAAATAAATCATCTGGAAATGGAGCGCGGGGAGCTGCCAGGAAGACACACAAGGAAGATTGTGGGTGTCACACAAAGTGCATTCTGGGATTGGTGATAGGCCATGACTTCCAAAGCGGAGGTTTCTTTTTTCTCCGTTGTCCTCCTCCTCCTCTTCTGCGTTCCACTTTTGTCAGCATCCGTCCGCTTCCCCCCGCCACCGCCGCTGCGCGCGATCGCCCGAACGACGATCCGTCGGTGCGAAGGCAGAGCGCCGCGTCCTCCCGTCGCAGACGGGAAGCGGAGCGGCGGGCGCTCTAGGAGGGGTTGGGGGGCTTCAGAGCATCCACTTGGATCTCCAGGTCGCTAATCTGTGGGAGCAACAAGTCAACCTCACTCAGACATTTTAAATCCAAACTTAGAAGACGTTTGACAGGTCAAATCTATGAGACCTCATACACACCTTCTCATTCACAATAAAATTGTAACACACACACACACACAGCTGTTTTTTTTTTGTTTGTTTTTTAAAGAAAAGTCTAATCGACTTGACTGACCTTTTCCTGCAAGTTGTCCGCCTCTTCTTTGTGTGAGGCCTCGCTGTCTTCCTCCGCTTGACGCTGAGCCGCCTCCTTTTTCAGGTACTCAAGTTCCCTACAAGGCACGCGCAAAAACAAGACACGGACACATCAACGAGATCTTGTCTTGGCGTTGCAGAAGCGCATCAGGTTGGTCCTTCCGCCCTTACTTCTGCTGATATTCTTTGATCATCCTCTTGGCTTTGCTGTACTTCCTCTCCAAGGTTTGGTATTGAGCTTGGGTTTCCTTCAGGTGTTCATCCACTGCCTAAAAAAAAAAAAAAAAAGAACAAAACAAACAAACAAAAAAACATCACACACGTACTGTACTAAATCGGAGACAGCAGAAATTTCGGGGGGAAAAAACCCTCGATGAAAAACTGGACCTATTGTTTAAAATCAAACAAATAAGGTGGGGTTTTAGTTCTGAGCTTGTTTATCATTCGGTCTGATTCAATTCGTCACCTTTTTAAAAAAAAAATTGTCCATGCAGGCACGCTTCAAGAGTTTAAAAAAATTCCTTGAGCCACAATTCAAAAGCATAACGGGTTTCGTGTTTCTTTTTTTTTTTTTTGCCGGACAATGGTCTTTTTTGGTGAAGAGAAAAACTCTTGCCGAGCCGAGACTGTCGGAGCGGTCACCGCTTCTTTGCGGCGTGTCTCAAAAAAGCAGCTGACCGTTGGGTGCGGGTTGGAGCGCAAAAGCAATGTCTGATTTCCATGGGTTAGCTTTCCTTCAATGTTTATTGGTTGTTTTTATCAAATTCAACTTATTTCTATGACGACGGTGGATTGTCCTTTCACGAACAGAGCCGTACGAACCATTGTGTCCACGTGTATCTTGTAAGGGTGGTGATTCCTTCCTCAATTACCTTACACAGAGATTGGGCCTCCATCCAATAACCCTCCAGTTTCTCCATCCTGCCTTTACTGTCCCGGATGCTTTGTTCCAGCTGCGCGCGCTCCATTCGCCAACGCAACTTCTCCTGCTCTGCGTGCGCCAGCTGTGGGGGAAGTTTGTTATGGGCGAGACAGAAAACGAGGCTGCGGTGGCGCACACGTCTCGAATGCAACACGGACACCGCTACGTCTCGATGTTAAGAACTTGAAGGGGCTCTCTCACCTTCCTCTTCAGCAGCTGGATCTCGGCCTGGGTGACCGCATGTTTGATTTGAAGCTGCAAGGAGATGGAGAGCACAGGATGCCAGCGGCTTTAAACGAGCGACTGATGGGCAGCGCACATTTGTAAGTAGCAACGCCGGATGAGGGATCATCCCTTCACAATGAGTAGGTTTGCATTCTATTCAAATACATTATATGTATTATTCTCGATTGGTCCATTTCTTAATAGTTCACTATTATTTTACTTGTAGTCAAATTTGTTGTACTTGAAAATAAGACTGAATTGAATTGGGGGGGCGGGGGGAATCGATGCTGATAAACTTTACAATAAATATCGTTGTTGTCTGTACTGGAGCTTGAAAAGTGGCAATGGAAAAAAACCGGGTCGCCGGTCGGCGAACAGCATATACCGGTACTTGTCTCCACTGGTCCGTGACGCAAAAAAAAAGGTTGGGGACCACAGGTATAAACTGGCGTATTTTCCATTACATTAGCAGACTGACATTAAAAAGTGGCAAACTGGTATTTTTCCTGACCTGACGTTTGAAGTAGATCGTTAATCCTCAGCCTGTGAATAGTCTCATTCGTCCGGATTATTCAATTCTCCGGCCATTGACTCGAATGCATCTGAACCGTTCTGGAATCCGCAGACGTCTTTGAAGGCGTTTCGCCTCTCATCCAGACTCAGGTTAATCTCCAGCATTTGAGTTCCTTTCTGAGTCAAGTCCAGTTTGGATGGCTTTCTCTGATTCTAAACGTCTTTCATTTGGTACATGTTAGAGTACGCCGACGGCAGCTGGCTTCATTTTCCTCACAATCGCGTCTTGCTGAAATCAAAATGCACGTGCGCGCGAAGAAGACGCCCCATAGGGAAGGGAGGGCGGGCCAGCAGTCAAATTTCACGGCAGATTTCTGATACCTTTTGAAGTGTGTAAAGACGAAAGCGACAATAACTGCTTTGATTCAAAGAAAACTTCTGAAATGTTTGGAGCCGTCTCTTGGGGCCCTCGATCGCCCCCGTTGCCTAATCGCCGTCATCCGCCCTCAACTACTTTCTGCCTCACCTTGTGCTTTTATCTGCAGTTTTAAGCAGTCAACAAAACTGAGTATGGAACACAAACACTAAATAATCCGACTATGAAAAACCAAAGAAACACTGCAGGTGTGAACAGATATTTTCCAATGGTCTCTTCTATTGTAATACTGTCATTTGACCACCAAATGGCGGTACTCCTGCTTTTTAAGATTGGTTGCTCAATCTGAGGTGAGGCTGGCCGTTTATTGCCGCAATCATAGTCTCACCTGTGTTTTTTAAACGGGGAATACGCATATGGAAATACATGTTTTAAAAATCAATATAAATCACAGGCCAGGGAACTAAATTCAAAAGACATTTATTCAATTATGATTTGCTTAGATTTGACTCTTCTTCACTCTCCTGCCTCTCCTGACTGCACGTCTGTGGTTGTGTTGCAACATGCCGGGGGCAGCGCTGAGGTCTATTGAAAGAGATGCAGCTTCGTCAAGAGGCACGGCAGCTTTTCAACTCAGCTCCAGTAATATTCATTCTTCTTCTAAAAGAGTAGACCGATTCTACGATTGGGAGTCATTTTGCATCATCTATCGCCTTCATAAAGCCAAAAGATTTATTTTGGATGTTTAAATAGACAATGCTTTCTTCTGTTTCATGTGCCACTCTTGGTCAGCTTCAACGGGGAGTGACAAATCAAGAGCTTGAAGCGAGTAAGGTGTAAAGCAATCAACAAAAAAAAAAAAAGAGGTTTATATGGGCTCGAAATAGCTTCGATTTCCCCCACTTATAAACGAGGTTTCGCCGTAAGACAATTGAGGTGACAAATGTCGCCAAGAATACAAAGACATAATGTGGTTGATTTTACCTCCTTGAATTTGTGGGTCAACTTCTCAGGGTCCAGCTCGACAGGAGACAGCGAGTCTTGGTGCTCTGCCAGATCGAAAACCTCGATGGAATTTGGAAACATGGGACTCATCTCCTCGTCCTCATCTGTCGCATATTCACCCGTCTAGGAGACATCAGGCCGCAAGGAGCAAGGTTACAATATAGTAAGCGCTATCGGGCCTGTCGCATCATCTCATCTTGTACATATGGCACTGAGATACATGAAGGGTCACCGACGTGGTCGCCAAAAACGCAGCGGGAGGTCGGTCATTCCAAAGAGAGGGATTTTCGCTATTTTCTTCCAAACATTTTCTGTACCTTAAGTGACCACCAGGTGGGGATGATGGACTAGGTGCAAGAATACTGAGTCCACATAGTCCCAAGCCTTCGCCTCAAGCCCATCAAACGCCATTCTGCCATGAGTAACTTTTAACGTCACAAATTTCCTTCTGGATGAATAATTAAAAAAAAAAAAAAAAACTCCCACAAACACAATAACATCTTGAATGTATCTGCGGAAGACTGGAAGATTTGACAGATGCTAACATATTTCGCAGTTTCTTCCATTTCCAGTTTCTCGTATGATTAGGTGTCACATTATTGTTGGTGTGTGTTACGATTTAGTCTCACCTCCTCCTCATCGTCCATGTACTGCTTGTATCGCTGCTCCATCATCTCCCGCTGCCATCTTTCCTGTTCCAGAGTTTGTTGGATCAGCTGAGCAACTTCGCTCTGCTCCCCGGGCTTCTCCCGACCAATCACAAACCTGAAAATGATAAAGGCTTTGAGATGACCTTTTCGGGAAAAAAACTTTTACAAGCTCACGAGTTACAAAGAACAGCAAAAAAAAAAAAAAAAAACAGGACAACGTGCATGAACTACCACAGTGACGGTTGAAGTCACAAATACCAGAGAAATCAAGGGTATGTACAATAACAAAAATCGACATGTACATGCAGGAACGCTTCAATGTGACAAACGTGTAGAGGCCAATAAAGCGGTCGCGCCGCATACTTGACGGTGCCTGATGTGTTGCGTAGGACAGAGGCGGCAAAGCTCTGAGTCACGCCAACCAGGCTGGTCCCGTCAACCTCAACGATCAGATCGTTCACTTGGATCCTACAATTCACATCAAGGCAGAACACGATGTACTGTTCAGTATATATGAAAATTAAATTAAAATCGTGTCCATTTTGCAATTGGTCAAAAACGACAATCATTTGCGAAGCAGGCCTTTACCTGCCATCTCGCTGTGCAGCGCCACCCTCAGTGACCGTCTTGACGAAGATTCCCAGTTTCTCCAGACCCATGTCCGCTCCTGCACCCATTCCTATGATACTGATTCCCAGACCGTCACTGTCTGAAAGGCGCACACGCACGCAGTGTCATTATGTCATCTCATTTGTATGTTAGATATTTTCTTGATTCCATCGGAAATTAGTTTGAAGACAATAACCAAAGAGTGTATGGACTGTCACCCTTCGATCGGCTGTATTTATTCGTTGGAAGTTGTCTTTAACCACCCGTGTGGGGTTGGTTGCGAGTTCAATTCCATCACCTCCAGAATTACACCCCTAATGAGGCTAATCTCTGCTGACTTTAATCTCCTAATGGGATCACCGAGTTGTTCGCCAAATGATGGACGCGTGTTTGTCCACTAATAGCGGCGCCTTGTCCGTTACTGAGCACATGGACCACATGCATAAAATAGTCTGTGTTTACAAAAATTATACAATATGATTTGACACTGGCAGACAGGTAATAATTTAAGTTGTTGTAGTTGGCAATGACGTGCCATAATAAAAGCTGTTCCTAACATATTGCATATATTGTGGCTGGTCGCATGTGTGTGTGTACTTGGACAAGAGGCTTTTCTGAGTGGCTCAGTCATTGCTGATGTGTATGTTTGTGTGTGTGTGTGTGTGTTCACCTTTCTCCAGCTCAACGGGAAACAGATCCAGCTTCTCAACTCTCTTCTCCAGCTCATACTCGGCCGAGGCTGCCATTGGGTCCACGTCATCATTACGGCGATCATAGTCTTCGTTACAGTAGGTCGTGAATACCTACAGATCAGGTAAAACATGGAATAAAACACGCACGCATGCATCCATCCACCCATTTCTATGTAGCTTATCTTGTTCAGGGCCATGGAGATCTAAAGCCTATCACAGGTGACTTGGTGCAAGAGGCTTTGACTGGACACCAGTCAGTCATAATGCACACATACTGTAGAGCTAGAGGGGCATGCCGTATTACTGTAATTGACGGGAGGACGTGGTCTGCTATTTTCTTTAGCCTTTGTGATTGGGACGATGAAACTCAGCCAATACAAGAAATCCTGCTGGTGCGTCGTCAATATTCTTAAACACAACGCAGTCGGACACTGGTATAAAAATTGAGAAACTGACTGGCATTTAATGAGTTAAGACAAGAATTGGAGCAACAGCATAGTTTCATACCCAGAGACCACAGACGCCACGTTTGCCCTGAGAGTTGAGAAGGGGAAGTACCACGAGGGTCAGATTGAACTGTAATGGGTTGTGACAGATTTAGAAAAGGCCTAGGTACGAAAGGGTGCCATGGGAGGCGCTTTGGTGCCGTATGATGAAATTTGCAGGGGTCGAGAAGTAGTAGTGAGACGAGTATGAGAAGAGTAAGACTGTGTTGAGATGCGCTGCTGGAGGGATTGAAAGCAGACCGCGGAAATACAATCAGGGCGAGGTGTGGAATAATACAGTACTTTCATATGTAGTCGTCAACCTGCCAACTGGACGTGGCGGTCAATCAGACTTTTTGTGTCGGTCGTTCACATGAACGAACGCGTCAGTGACGTGAGACGCATGCGCACAAAGCACGACGTCGCGTGACATGCAAAAGACGATGACACGCGGCAGTGTTTGCGAAAGTAAATATAATCTTAGGTGTAGAGGCAAATTGTTTTAATCGTTTTATATCGACGAAAGAACGATGCCCTAAGCGGTGATATTATTTTTGCGGAAATGAGGCGTCGCGAAAACGTCCAGTAATGATGACACTAACGGTGACGTCTCATAAAGATGACGTCGTTTCATTGACGCGTGTCTGTGTGGTTGAATTGCATTTATTGTCATACTGTATGAAGTATGTTTACAATGTATGATTACAACATCCGGGTCAAATGGCTTGTTTACATTTAAAATCTTTGTTTTAATATCACTCGTTCTGCATCAAACCCATACTTTGGTGAAATGTTTTGCACTTTATAAATAATGAAATGGAGTCGACTATTATTTATTAAATGTGCCTTTGAGGGACAAAGAGGATACTGATGTTGATAATTTTATGACCACAATGTTCCACATTGTATTGTTTTTTTTGCAGATAATTACATTAAAAGAATTCTTACTTTATTGGTACGTTGCGGAAAACTTTCAAGCCAGGGAATCAAAATTTGCTCTCTGCAGAATCAGGACTGTTCTCCATGGAATCAACACTTCGTGGGGGGGACTAACTGAGACAAATTTGCACAACATGTCTTATCTTTTTAAAATATAGGCCCGGTTCAGAGAGTCAAACTGCAAAACAGGGTGAACACAGTCAAGAAGCACATTTTTAGGTGAAGAACGGCAGTTTGTCGTTGTGTTTCATGAGGAACAATATCAGTCAACGAGTAACCCGATGTTCTGAAAGTTAGCGTCGCAAAACCGAATTTTAAATCGTCTTGGCAGGTTGGAGCGAGTAAAAGGGGGATATGAAGTCCTCCGACTCGTGCCAGCTGTGACGCAAACTGTCACAGGATCACAAAGAAGAGCCCAAGTGAGAGCACACGTGACCAGACATGACAGGAATTCAGGTTGAGCGATGAGTGGCAGAAAAGAAGGGGCAGAACTCAAACGCACACAAGGTCAATTTCAAAACAGACATGTGGGCGGGATTCAGTGCGGGCAGAGGCGCAAGACGAAAGTGCGAGAGAACCTTCACTTTACAATATCGCCAATGCAATTGTCAAATATGACTAGAATAAAGCACAGTACCTTTTATACCATAGAACGCATGCGTGCAAGCAACTGCTTATTTCAACTGCTCAAATGCCTACGTGTGAACCACTACATCAATGGCCTACACCCGCTGAATAAATGATAACAACACATTTGAATTATAACTTCAAAATATGTGGCTGATACACCGACTTGTGAAAATATCACCATCCAACCTCCAGTCCAAATATCTCACGTGGTGTGTTCGCGCTGTCATCGGTGTGAATGCATAAAGGCCAAAGAAGCAAACTTCACCATACTTTGTCCCGTTATTAACTCCTCCCACCGTCTGTCTAAAAGCCCAAGAGCATCTGTCTTCCCGATGACCAGCGCCATGATCACGTGGCTCTGTTTCTGTGGCAACCCCAGGCTTGCCTGGTGCGATTTTGGCAATAGCATTGACTTGTTTCTCTCTTTCGCTCTCTCTCTCTCTCTGTCTGATAGATATGCTAATATGTTTGTTTGTGACAGACACATCCAAGGCGATTATACGTGGGATACATAATTCATTATATTGCCTCTGATACACAAACTGTAAACAGACACACTCAAATATAGCGACACAAATATGGTTCGAGAGCAGGACTGTTAAACTGCTTCTTGTTGTCACATTTCCTCCCTGTCGAGTAACTTTATAGTCGTGCGAATGTGTGTGTGCATTTGCATGCATAATGAGGCGTCAGCGTGTGCCCTGCCCTCCCAGATAGACTCATGAAGTCACCGATTTTCCATGGTGACAGAAAAGTCAACAAACAAGCTGAATTTAAAATAAAAAAAAAAAGCATGCAAAAAGGATCAACACAACTACAACATTTTGTACACGTGTAGAGTAGCAAGATAATAAGAATGGAAACAATCAAGGTGCCCTAACAAGTACAGTATGGTCCAGCGAGTTTGCCCATGCACTTCTGCACCATTTCTGACCCTTTGCCTGTCATTAAAATTCAGACATCAGACACTCCCCTGTGGAAAAAAAGGCACTTTGTTCCACTGACAACAAGAACTGTCACAACTGTGTGTATCTGAAACTTGGCCAAGTAATAATGTGGAAGATGAGCCTAAGTGGACCATCAACCATAAGACAGCCCATTTTAATGGCTCTCCAAATACAGCAAGTTTTCCTTTTGGAAATTTTGACCTCTCTAAATTGAGAATTTGAACTGTACTTCCCAAGATCTAGCGGGTACGTGTGCGCCCGCGCGGGTTTCATTTAAAAACACATACAGTCAGCCACATTCCAACTGCTGTTCTCACACTCACAGGGGTAGCCTTGTTCACTATTCAGCACACGTAAACGCAAGTGTGATCGAGTTGAGGCGACGAGGAAGGAAGTCTTCTGGCTTTTGCGCAATCCCACAGCCCTTCATTTGGGCTCATTGTGATTTGAGTTTGAGCTAACAACTAAAACTACAACAAACAAACAAAAAAAAGACGAGCATTTTATCGAGGACAGAAAATGCGCAGTGGCATTTTGGATCGGTAAATTGGGGTGCAAATGAGTAAAGTATATTGTTTGAAGAATCCGTGGTGCTGCCTGTCACGCGTAGGTCAATGACCACACGACAACTTGAAATTCCAGCAAATGTGTATTATAGTGAATCTGCTCCTGACGTGGCCGTAGCCCCCGCCCAGTAGCCCGGATGTTGCGCCATCCCTGGTAGTGTGGCATCATGGTGGCAGCACTGAGGTTTATTTGAAAATTTAACAGAAGAGAAAGAAGTGGCCTGGAATCGAACCCCGAACCTCTGCACCATGAGGCCGACGTGCTAACCAATAGACAAATGTTTTTGTTTTTGATTTTTTTGGCATCACTCTGAATAGATGTGAATGAAACCCCGAGAGTGGCTGGACTTCGAAGGTGCAGACTCACCTTGATGGGCTCAGTGCTGAATCGAATCTTTCTATTGGCTTCTATAGGTTCCTCCTCCTTAGGAAGACCCTCGATTTCAGTGCAGCTGCTTTCTGGATGGTATGCTTCCTCCTCTTCCTCATCGTCATCATCGTCCAGCTGGCTCCCCCCGGAGTCGTCCTCGCCGAGGCCGCTGTATGCGCTCACATCCACCAGATCCCCTTCGGAGTAATCCTCCTTCCTCGAGCCGTCGTCGTCATTGTCCTCTTCGTCACCCCTCGTCTCCGAGTCAGCTTCCGTAACTTCAAAAGCCGCCGGCTCTTTTTCCCCATTTTCGAGCGAAGCGTGGACATCCGCTTGAACCAACCTGGCCCCGGCCTCAACATCCCCCCTACAACAATCCTGTTCCGCGCTAAGAGGCTCCGCGCCCGCCGCGGCCACGACGGTACTCGAGCCCCTGTCTTCTGTCAACGTGAGCTGGCATTCCGACTCCGGTTTGGCCTCCGCGTGAGATGGGGAAGTGTCGTCGGAGTGCTGATCTCCCGAATGTCTGAATCTCTCCTCCTCGCTGAGCGCCGCGCCATCGATTTCGCACCGCGGGAGCGGATCCGTCTCTTCGACCTCTGCCGCCTGGTTGTTGACGTTTCCTGCTGTTACCTCTTCGTCCTCCTTGCTCGGAGGGGCCCCTTTCATCTGTGAGCGAGTGAGACAAATGTGGTCGTCATTTAACACCACAGTTGAGTCGGTTTCAATCGTCTTGCCTAACAAAGGGAAGCTGAGGCTACAAGCGCACTGAATTTAAACAAGCGTCAGGTCTCGCCTGAGCTCGGCAGCGATCTTCTTTTCGCCGACTTGCAAACTATTGCACCTACTTTATTTTTCTGTTTCGTTCACGTTAGGGGCCGTAATGGCTGTTGCTCAACTTGGCATATGCGTGTGCGTATGCGCTTTGGTAACAATGGTGGTGTGGCCAACAAAAACCTACACAAACTGTAATGCCGTCATATCGATGGCCCAAACCTCGGAGGAATATTCATGGCATCTTGATGAATATATAAGAATTTGGTTCTGAAGGTCGATGGGGATCTAACCCAGGATTCCCACAAGAAGTGAAAGTAATCGACGATAAATCTTGACGCGCAGCCTTTGGCACTTGGCATGAAAGTCGCCACTTTAGTGAAAAAGTGCTTTCATCCGACAAGACGTGAAGCGTCTGCTAAAATAACCCCCCTTTGCAAATCTCCTTACCTGGCTCCGACCAGGCCCCGATTTGGCTGGAAGTTTTGGCTTTGGTGCTGGGGCGGGTCTTGACCGACGGTTGGGGAGGTAGAGGTTGTTTTGGAGATCTGCCTTCTCAAACACAGCACTGAGTTGACTCACGGTGGGGCTGACGGCCTCAGCGGGCCCAAAAGCAGCTGCAGCGGCAGGAACGGGAGCAGGAGCGGGAAGAGGGGGCTCATCTAAGCGGTCCAAAGCCTCGGTAGAGCCATTAAAGCGTGCCACAACGTCCAGGCGGCTGTCTTGGAAACCAGAAGCTCGCTCCTTCTTCAGCAAAATCCTGTTGGTAGCAGCTTGTTTCTCCTGAAGGAAAACAAAACATTTCATGTTCATCTCTCATGAGTGTCACGACACGGCCAGCGCCTGTCTAAAATGATGCTCTCCTAATAGTGAGATCAGTTTAGTCTGCAGCAAGCAGGTGGTTCGGAGTTTGCCGACTTCACCGGTGATCCATACAGTCACACCGGAAGAGTAAAAGAAAGCAAACGATTGCCATTTCTCACCTGTAGTGTCCGTTGTTCAAACATCCTCCTGGTTTCCTGGAGTTTGGACAAGCCTGAGGAGCTCGCGGCCTCCCCGTCCGTTTTGGTGTCAAAACGATTGACCCTCTCTGAAACTGTACCCCCTAGTTTGAGCAGGGCACTGTGGTCGACGTTCTCGTTGAGGCTCGATGCCCTTGGCAGGGACAGTTTGACTTCTTGATCATTTCCTGCCAACGATAGGATGCTTAACTACGGAGGTTGTTCAAATAGCACCCCCCCCCCCCCCCCCCACAAAAACAAACGGATACTGTATATTATTTACCAATCACTTTGGCACCATCTTCCTCATCCCCTGGTGACTGCATCTGCATGAACATGTTCTTGATGCGGTGAACGTTTGATCCATAGCGCCGACCCCTCCCGTTTGGCCGAGGTAGGGGTGCCGGCTTGGAGGCGGGGTCGTAGCCTCCGTTGAGGTGATCGGTGGCTTTCTTCAGCGCCGCCAGGCCCGCCTCGTATGCGTTTCGGTGTGGTGAGGCGCTGCGCATGTTGGAGCTCCCGCTTCCCGCGCTGTTGCCGGCGGAGGCCCCCCCGTTGTCTGGCGCGGCCGAGGCAGCTTCTGTCTTCATCATGTTTGATAATTTAAATGTCCCCCGGTGAAGAGCAGCTTAATGGCGATGAGGCCGGCAGCATGTCTGGGCAACATGAGCTGTGAGACGAAAAGAGAAGAGAAACTTGAAAGAACAACAGTGTGGATCGATTCCATCAGTGTATGTCGCCATCATTTCATTCATTCTGATTTCAGTGTTTTGATATTTGTTACCACCGCTCAATAGGTCTGGTTTTCAATGGCCTTGGTTATTAGGATCAGGATGGTTACTCCCGTTACATTTTCGTAACAGATGCGCAGACAACCACCCCCCAAAAAACTGAAACCATGTCAAAAAACTTTTCAATTGTTCCTAGTTGTCTACAGGAATACAAATTGCTCCTAAATGTTATCCCTTTAAATTTGGGTGACCAACCCAGCAATGACATCAACAATATCATGAAGATTAAAAAAAAAAATCACATCGCTCTCGATGGTAATACATTGATGATGTCATAAAAACATCAAACCAAATAAATCCTTGATTAAAAGGTTGTGTAAAATAGGGGAAAGTAAAAAAAACAAAAAACAACTATAGGTGAAATTTAATGACAAATACACAAAATCCTTCAAAATAATCTACCGAAATCCAAGTCTCATTGCCATTTAAACCCATTTTTCAATGCAGGGAATGATTGTCTGCTCAGATCAGGTAGGCATCTCAACCAAATAGCCAATGTGCATTTGTTTTTCAATATAATCGCAGTAGGTTAAATATTTGTGACGTGTATCATATTTCCATTGAATGCAGGATTACATCTTAGTTTTCAATGCAAATTCAGAAAACGCCTGAAATATAAAATCTCATTTCCTAGTTTGCTGTGGTTCATGAAATGCCCATAGACCATTTAATATATATATAATGTTTTTAAAAAAGGCAAACCGGTACTTTACTGTCTGTTGTTTAGTGTCCCGGAATTGAGTCTGATTTAAAAGGGGTGATCCTGTGTCATGAAAATGAGCGACGGTTAATTCCGGAACCAATGCCAAGTAGTAAGCTAGCGCTTTCATTTCCAGAGCTCGGAGTGAGCAAAGAAAAAAAGTGAGTGCCCAGAAAGACAATAAAAACATTGCACTTCATTGTCTACAATGGCGTTTGTCTATTCATTTTCTGTAACTGCTTGTCCTCATTCGGGTCGCGGGCCAGCTGGAGCCTACGCAAGATGATGGCGCAAGAAGCAGGGTGCAACCTGGACTGGTTGCCAGCCTCTCACACTTCACGACACTAAACTTCATAAAAAATGTCAATTAGTGTGCTGGTCTGCAGATGTGGTGCGTGCATGGCCAAACAAATGCATCCCAACCTCCACTCCCTCAATTAGCGACCAAGTACAGTATGTGCCACCAACCAGAAGCGAATGCTGCTAATCTGGGCATCATTTGGGGATATCTGCACAATGCGATAGAGAGTCTTTAAAACACGCCACAGTCAAGCGAATCAAGGCCAAAGTGAAGAAATGTGTCATTGTTTGCAACAAGCAAAACAATGATTATTAGATGAGGCAGCGAATGCTTGGTTCACTTTGAATGTGTTCAAACACCAAATGAAATGGAAGTGGTTAAAAGACAACATGACGTCCTCATCAGTGGCAACACGGACAACCTCGGCCAGACCCGGAAATTTTACGGCCATTTGGCCCGCGGCCCGGCTCGGACTGGCCCGCGAAGTACTGCTTGGAATTAAGAAAATAAAAGCTTCAACATTTTTCGCAATGCGTGTTGGCTCGCGGCCCGGCTCTTACTGAGAAAATTCTCTTACTGGCCAGTGAAACTTTTGCTTGGAATTAAGAAAATAAACCCTACTTTCAAATTTTTGCGTGGACCAAAGCATCAAACCTTTTATTTTGAAACCTACTTGCGGGGTGCGTGCGTCATCGACGCACAGGTGCTCTGGCAGAATTTGCTTGATTACCAACAAGTCACGGTAATGGTAACCCTTCAAAATGTTCGTCCATGCCCCCCCCCCCCAAAAAAAAAAACCCTAACTGTGAATGCCGTGGTTTCAAGAAAATGCGGCCTGTTCAATAATTCTTGACTGAAGTCAGGGTTAAACCCGCGTGTTTAGTTTGTGGTGAGCCGGTCGCCCTGTTGAAGGACGCCGACGCGAGTCGGCATAACGAGACGAAGCATGCGGGGAAATCCAGACATTCGACTGAGGCCGGGAGAGCGCACATATCCCAAGATTTGCTCTAGCGACGCTAGAAAAACAAAAAGGCGATTTTACCAAACAACACTGAGCCCGGGAACCATCAACCAGGACCGGCTGTGCGATAGCCCACGACATCGCCAAGAACACGAAGCCATTTTCGGAGTGGGGAATTCGTTCAAGAGTGCTTGGTGGACTCTGGAGCGCGAAGATGTCCGGAGCAACAAAAGAAGTTCAACAAATCCAGGTAAGGACCGTCTCTTTTCCTGACGAGCATCTGTTTTGTGTGCTTCACATGTCCACCTCAAACATTCAAGCTACTATGATGCACTTGTCGAAGCTCGACAGGGGCTGCCTTGATCTCACTGAGCAAGAAAAACCAAAACATTTGAAACATGCTGACTTGGATTGTTTTTCTGCTTTGTTTGGCAGTTGGGACTAAAAATGTTGTGAGTTATGTTACGTTATGACTGGCATGCACAGGCATTGTGGCATCTTAATGGAAAGTGAAAATCAGAAAGTTCATGTTACTGAAAAAGAGTGACAGATGTTGCACAATTAATATAAGATAAGATGTCCCTTTGTTTGTCCCGCAATGGGGGAAATTATACAATAGAGTTGCATAATTTCACTGTATAAATCGGGGTTTTTTGTAAAGCAACCGCCGTCATTATCAAACAGCAACACATACTCAATCAGGTTCTGTAAACATTGTCATTTATTTCAATGTCAAAATGAAATCGATAACCGGAGTAGATTTCAAACTTTTGGCCCGCTCCGCTCAATATTTTCTGCTTCTCCTTTGGCCCCCGGGGAAAAAGAATGGCCCACCCCTGACTTTGGGGCTCAAGATATTCACATGCGAACACGTTGCAATCAAAACTCATCTTGTGATCCTGCCGTGACAAACCAGGCGGCTTCTCATACAGAGATCACGTGTACTTTAGTGGGCCAACGTGGAAAGACGCGCGTGCACACGGAAAGGAGCTGGCATCAGCGACATTTTCCGTGTCATTCATCGGTCCAAAAACAACAACTCTCTATCAACCGCTTTTTGGTTTGAGGTCAGTCGGTCAAGATCAAAACAGAATGAAAGCGGCATCAACACCATGTTGTAAATGTCCAGCGTTTGGTGAGCAGAGTCGCTCTCAAGAGAATAAAAATAAGAACCGGTGATTCAGCTACATGTCTGTCTCTTGCACAATTTTGTATCGAAAGTGTCACACAGAGAATAGCGCCAGTCCACTTCTCCATAAGTACTCCAGTCTATCGCGAGTGAATGCCATTCCCAGCACAGCTCACACCCAAAAAAAAAATCTGTTAAAGGTTCATTCCTCTGCACCCAAATAGTGTCACTTCCATGCATGTTTTTGTAATGTGGGAGGAAGGCGGAGTACCCGGAGAAAACCCACGCAAGCGCGCGGAGATTGTGAGATTACTCCAAATAACTGAATTAATTCACACGTACATTCATTGATGAGAATCTTTTTTTACCCATTTCAAATTAAAATGCGCTCGGATTATGTTTGAGGTGGCAACTGTAAAAGAAACTACAGCATTGCACCGATGGTCTTCACATCGGGGCTTCAAAATAGGGCTTATGACGCGCTAACAGCCAAGCCTGTGTTTTTCTAAATGACACACTTGGAGATGTAAATGTCTGGGCAGAGACAGTAACATAGTTTCATCCTATCAGTGCAATTCTCAGGAGTCTTTTATTGTGCCGATTTATCCAAATGAGTAGTGTAAAGGATATCATTGACAGTATGGGCTCATTTTCAATTTTACGTTTTAGTCTCTTTGCATTTATTTTTTCACTGATGTCAAAAGACTTTGACCTGAGGTCGTTTAGTTTTTACCCCGACGGGACAAGCCGAAAGTGGCATCAACAACAACCCAAGTATCTGCACTGCTACCTCAGCACACTCGACGAGTACTTTTGCCACCTCTCGTGCTGGCTTCTTCCGGCCCGAGTGTGTGAGCGTTATAATGGGTGACTGAACAACACTGTACAGCGACGAAAGCAAACGCGCCCACTGCGCCGCAGATGCTCGTTCCTGCTCTATTTTTTTCCCTCTTCTGTTGCCGGCGCAGGCATGACCGTGACCACGACTGTGACTGCGAGCACACACACACCACAGTGAACAGAGGACACATTATGGCAACACAATGCCTCCATCTATTCGCAATCCCCGCACAAGTGGAGGAAACTCTCAGGCCCGATGGCCTTGTGCAAAAAGAGCTTCTTCCCTCTGGCAGACGCGCACCGATCGTCTGGTCGTGTTGGCGCGGACGACGCTCACTGCGAACTTCCGTCGTCGCCAACCCCAATATTCATTTCAGGCTTTGTTTTTCGCTGAAAACATATCGGCGACCACCAGGCTACTTCGAGATAGTCCGCTGTCCGCCGTACAGTTTCAAATAACAGCCAACAAAACACCCCGACGCGTTTGTATTGTGGTTTCGGTCCATCAAAATGCGCCTCCGCCGCATTTATTGTTGAATGCAGCCACGGCCGATGAGTCAATATAAGAATGGAGCATCTTAAATTGCGGTGCAAAGAGATACCAAAGCGCTCGGCGTGCCGAAGACAAAGCACCTGCGGGTTGTGTGTGCATGTTACCGTGACATAAACGGTGGCCGTGTAATAACGTGTGACCGGCAACCGGTTTAGGACCCGGAGGCGGGCTTAGGAGAGCCAGGCCCCGCTGGGTGGCTGCAGAGCCGCGTCGCTTCCTTCCTTCCTTCCTTCCTTCATACCTCGCCGAGAGGCACAAAGCGCACGACGACGAAGCCCGAAACCGTCTGACAAGCCTCGCTCGGTTAGCCATACCTTAACATCCGCTTGTGTTCGGTCGATTGCAGTCCATCGTACGTTTTGTGCTGCCGCCGCCGCCGCCGCCGCTGCGTCCTGCTGGCGAAACAGACCGAGTGGCGGCTTTCTGCTCCTCCTCCTCCTCCTCTTCCTCCCCCTCCCATCATCTGTTTACCTCCATCCCGCGCTCATCTTTTCGCCCTTCTCTTTCTTTTTTTTTTAACCCTCCTCTACGCAGTCTTCTTCCTTCTTTATTGTCCAGTATTCCATTCCTTTACACTCGACCATATTTTTCTATTTCCTGTATACCCGTTGTAATTTCTCCCCCGGTGGTCAACTGCAAATATTACTTCTCATCAGTAGATATTGTCGCAAAAATGAAATCGGGACTTTTAAATGTGCGATTTATTGTTTAAATAGAGCTAATCATGATGAACGAGCAAATCCCTGCATGGCCTGTCAATTTACCCGCTTACTGAAGTTTGGCGCCCACTGGTGGCGAAACTACACAGGCGACGTAACGACGCATTTTCAGGGAACAAAGCACATTCGTGATCTTACAGCGCAGTGTAGTCACACGACCATCTTACGTTGTTTAATGAAGGGCAGCCAAGTCAAGTGGTTAGCAGTGATATTCAACAGAAAGAACAAAAAAAAATGCAATACGTAGTGAACTTTTTCACAAGAGAACGTAAGCACTGCTGCGCAAGAGTGCTAACTAAATATGGACAGACGATGGCAGCGTTTACGCTGGTGATTTGACAAAAACAATGTCTGCTTTGAAGCAGAGACGTTTGAATTTACAGCGACATTGTTGTGCTTGGGTATCTTCGCTTTCTGGCATTTCACATGTGCTTGGAAATTTTTTCTTTGATTTGCTTTACTTGCTTCTATTGCACCGAGCAGCCGTGAGTTTTATTTTACAACGAGTTTCTGGTTTTGTGGTTAGCATCACTTCCGGCTTGTGATCACCGGTACCTTTCTGCGGCCGAATCAAAATGAAAGCAACGTATGATTAATGCCTGGCTGTTGAAATTCCAAGTCGTCCGATAAATTATAAATTATTGGTTGAACACCAAATTGTAATCCTTTGCGGCGTTCGATTTTGTAGGTTGAAGTATGCAATAGAGCGGGGCACCGCAGGGTTGGATTATTGAAAAGGCAACGCTCCCTTAGATGCTGACAACTCTTTAATAGACTCAATATATCCAAGCACATATGATCAAATACAAGCAATTTATCATAGGCACAAGAAGAAGTTTATGTTCTGATGGCAGAAATAGGCAGTGTTGACCTGGTTAAAAAAAAACCAAACAAACTTGTGGCTCCGGACCAGAAATTCTGATCGGAATACAAAATTGATTGCCACGAGATTTCAGTTGTGACTTTAATGAACCTTGGAAAGTTGATCAACTGCAAGTGAAATACAGTACACATTCTCAAATAATGAAGCGCGAGGTAACACTTCCACAGTGTCAAAAATACAAGTGTGACATGAAATAGTTGAAGCCTTTTGTCCCCCTACCTCTATTCATATAGCTGTCAAAACCAACGTTTTTGTTTCCGAGCGCAGTACAGACGTCCATTTGCCTGCGGGCAAAAGAAAACCTTTCAAAGAGAAGAGAGCAATGATTCCCTTGCAATTGACACTAATCGCGCTTCAGCCTCTTAACCCCCGTCATCCAGTACTCGTGACGCAGCCTTCAGCTGTCCACGACGTTTCCAGTCCAGGTCTCGTGTTTGGTTCCTGGCTTGAGGTGGGTGATGGTCACCTCGACTGCCTGGACCTTCTCGAATTTTGGAGGGATGGCGCACACCTTGTAGATCACCTCGTCGCCTTCCACTGGCACGTACTCGCCCTCGATGCTGAAACGCATTTCAATTGACGCGCAGTTTAGCAAAGTGTGGCCGATTCACAAATGTGAACTTGCATCTCTGAATTGGGGGGGGGGGGGGTGTTGACTGTTGACTGGTGCCTTTGAAAGTAGATACTGTGTAGATAGAAAGAATGCCGCTTTATTGCGAGGGCTACATTCCACAACCATCTGCAGTATGTGGACCACGTTAAAACCTTTTAAAAAAATAAATACATATTAACCCTCCATGCACATAATTTGAGAGGCAAGGACCCGTGAGGCGTCGCGTGTCGTTGAGTGCGCGCGAGCGGTGGTGACAGCAGCTCCTGTGCGAGTGTGTAATCACCTCTAAAATGTGAATGATAAACCACGATAAAGCGGGGCAGGGGAGATGTGCGGTTGTTATAGGAAAGCAAAATGTCTTCCTCCTGAAGTGTAAATTTGAGAGCGACTTAAAAAGAAAAAAAAAACAAAGCTAGACGACTTGCTTGCATGCATCTACGGCACAGAAGCGTATCTTTCCATTGTGTAGCATGATCATGCAGTATTATACCCCATTAGGTTATGTTGGCATCGCACCTTAATCAGAGTGAAACACATCATAGCAGGAGTTGCCTATTAGCGCAAAAAAAAAAAAAATTTCAACATGGGGCCACAAACGTAAGCTCACTCTGAAATGTGGACAAAGATTTCGCTGCCCCCGTCGGCGGGTGTGATGAAGCCGTGGCCTTTGGAGCGGGAAAACCATTTGCAGACACCAGCAAAGACCGGACCCTCTGATGCGCGAGCTGTCCTGTATGGAAAGGAGGCAAAGGAAATGAGGAACATTCAACTCGGGCAGCACCAGAAAATGACACATTTGTTAGCGTGGGTGGCAAAAAGTACCGACATTCTGAACTCAAGTCGTAGTACAAACACCTCAACTCAGATTAAAGTAGAAGCACAGCTTCAACTCATGTACTTCGGGACAAGCGTAAAGAATGACACGGAAGTTTCGTTGTAATTTATGGACGACATACCTTTTGACAACTGACAATTGATCTCAATCAATCGAGATGACAGCCGCGGTTGACTCTAACGCTCCCTGAATGTCTTTTACTACGCCGTGTCGTTATCTGCAATAAGATGACTGTTTTTTTCAAGTATGGCGCAGAAAGGAAAAAGAGAGACCCATTTTCAAGTTGAGTCAACTTGGTTACTTTCCGCCACAGCTTGTTCCAGTCACTACGCATTCTGATGCGCGTTACGATAACGTTCCAAAAACGATTCCTGTCACGTGACGGGAAACCCCCCAAAAAAATGACAGATTTGATTTTTTTTTTTTTAAAGCACAATTACAACTTTGCTTCACTGGGTTTCCTTTTTTTAGCTCGGGGAAAAAATGACATGGTCAGTTTTCTTTCGTTGCTCAATAGCAGATGGAGGGAACGTTTTGCACCACAGTGTGGATTCGTTCAACCCCCAAAAAAAAAAAGTCATCAAAAATATTGGGTAAGTTAAACAGATACTTTTGCAGCATGTTATGTACACAAACTATCCTACGTTCGTGTAGCGTTTGAAAATGCTTCCCGGCACCCGAGATCGCCAAATAAATAGATCGCACTAGCTCCGTTCGCAATCTGCAACTGCAGACTGCTGACCGCTAACAACTTCTGCCACCATAGCTTAAAGGTGACCTGCTTTTCATTGTTTTTTTAAATACTTTTTTTTTTTGTGAAAGTGGTGATCGGTGACTGATCGGATGCTAAGGGTGCAGTGTGCACTAACACAAAAACGTAATATTAATAACACACACACACAGACACGCATCTTTTTTTCCAGTTCCCTCTACACCCGTCATGATCAACTCGGGATCAGTCCGCGAGGTACCGGTCGATCGCGATCGATATATTGGGCACCCCTGGTTTAGCTTATCATAGCTTAATAATAACTTTAAATAATAATAATAACTTTACTTTAGTCCATGCTCTGGGACCAACAAAGGCTATTTTATTCATCGTATAATAAATAGGTTATCTGAATATTCTGCCCCCCCCCCAAAAAAAAAAGATCAGTCAGGTCTTACTATAAACCAAGCAAATGATGTGTGTGCGTGCGCTCTCACGCTGAGCAGGTCCTGTTCCTGCGAGTGGGCATGGGGCTGGGGATATTGAAGCCTCGTATGGGCGAAGGGGAGCGATCTCTGTATTTGCACGCCGGAGGCCTCAGGGACTCTGATTGGAAGGGGGGGGGGAAGCGTTGCATCATAACACAGTACACCGCTGACACACAGCTACTTGCTCACGATCCCATCCTAATAGTAACGACAGCAAGAGAAAATGACCTTTCATTTCAACACGTTCATAGCACATAGTTGGACCTTTTGCCCCAGTGGTTGGTAATCCTCCAGAGTTCAACGGCGGGGTTGTTGATAGTTCCTGCGAGGACATGGCGGGCGAAACCTTCAAAGGAATTGAAATACCCTAAGTGGAGAAGAAAACAAAAGGAGATTTCAACCTCGGGGTAGTAACACCAAATATCGACCTTTGGTTCATGCGCGTCATGCTTGTGTTTGGACTCTCCGATGCGACCTCATACCTTGAGAACAAGTCGGGTAATTATGTGGCTCAAATCATAGGTCAATATCACCGTGCCGAATCAACATGTCGGAGGGGTGGAGTTTGAATTTCAAAGTAATATTCCAAAGGGGCCATGTGGGGGTGAGGAGGGGGGGGGGTTCATGCGATCAGTCTGGACTCACAAGATAGTGTCTTGAGGAGGGCAGAAAGGGGGTGGTGGTGGTGGTGGTGGGGGGGGGGGGGTTGACTATTAGAAGGTGACGGACGACAAAGAACACACCCCGCACACTGTTAAGGGCAGAGCAGGATCTACTCTGTTGGCCAAACAACTACTTGCTAGCTCAATATCACCACACAATCAAATCAAACACAATTTCCACCGAAGTTCATGTGTGTCACGCGCGCCCATGCACACACACACACACACACACACACCTGAGCCTTGTGGAATTTTCCCAAATTATTCCCTGCTAGTTCTAACCAGAGACCCTGCTGATACAGCAAATACCAGCTCAATGAGGCGAATGAACACACACACACACACTTTCAAACACCAAACAAGCGCTCGTAATCCACAGAGACGATAAGATTAGGGTTTTTTTGTTGTTGTTTTTTTTTTTTTTTTTGGTTCTAAGGTGAGATCCTTGAATTGTTTGAAAGCGAGCATCCTCTTTGCGCGGCAGGACGTCCTGTCGCCTCCCATCCTGCCTGGGGCTTTACTCGCAAACCACAAAAGCTCTGCGGTTGTGCCAAAGTCATCATCAAGGCAGGCGATGAGACTTCAAATGGTGGCATGCTCCAAAAGCTCAGCTGATTATTCCAATATTAGATACACACGCAAATCAATTGGGGGGGGGGGGGAGGTTTTTTTTTTTTTTGAGAAGGGAATATAAAATGAACGAGTGAGGGGTGGTTGCAATCTATATTGCAAATATTGATACAGCCAAGTAAAGCATCACCATATCTTGTGACAAATAAGTCAAAGATCAGTCCCTTTGTAAATATTCAGGCGCACAAAATAATACGATGCAAAGAAGACCATTTGCCGGAGCGCTCGTCTTGGGTCATCTCTTGTTGCATAACATGAAGCGCTCCGAGTTTGCGATGAGCTCGAGGCAGGTATCTGAGAACCCGAATGCATTGGCATGTGACACAAGCTAATTCGCAGCCATCATACAGCCAGCGCCGAGCCGTTCGGGAAGAGAGAGTCGACCTCGCACAAAAGCCGCCTATTATATTGTGCTCTTTGTGGGCTTGAAAGCATGCGTGGGTGTGCGTGTGCACATTGAAGGCCAAATGGGACGCGTTGACGCAACCGCAGGAGAGGGTCCTGATCCCGCAACAGGATGATTCATCCTCAACGTGCGTCAGCGCGCCACATGGCCTCAGTGAACGCAAACTGAAATTCAAACTCGGTGTCGTCCAAAGCCGCACATCCCGAGGCGCGTCGTCGCGTGTTGTCACTCAGCAGTGGCGAGAAAAGCTAAGGCTTTGGAAGGACAATATGTCGAGAGGGCGGTCAAATGAGAAAGGAGCATGACGGAGCTAGCAAGAGACATTGTATACACCAAAACGAAAAAATAAAAAAAACATTGGATCCTCAACATGGGATTGAGGCGCCACGCCCGTATCGCGCTTGCAGACTAAACGCAGGCCCCGTGAGGCCAAAACTAACAATACAGTCAAGAAATAAATCTGAACTTAGGAATGACGGAGAAGTGCTGTGTAGTGTAAGAGTAGCGCAGTGATTGGCTTGTTGAGTTGCTTGATCTCCAATGCCAAAAGAAGAAGAAGAAAAAAAAAAGCATCGGCAAGTGCAGAACAGTAGGCGTAAATCAGAAAGGAATGCCACTTATTCAACCCGCAGGTATTCAACAACCTGCAGCCATTTGGCTTGTTGGTGCACTTCAACCCGTCGCCGTCAGCCGCGTGACTTTTACAGTTGTGACAAAGCTATAAACCCCAACACGCCCCTTGCCCACGCCATCATCTTATGTTTTATGTTTCAAACATCAACATGCTTCAACTAGCCCCCGACCCCCCCCCCCCCCCCCCCCCACCTGCTTCCTCCCCTGCAACTCTGCTCGTCTTTTGGATAACACGTCGTCATTTTTTACATTTCATGTCCAAAATCTTTCAGACTTTAATTAAAACAGGTGTAGCCTACATTCTTAGTGAATCAATTTCGAGAGAGAAAACTGAATGCAATCATTTACTTCAACTCGAACTTGTCAACCCCTCACCTAAGATTTATGACCCGCATGATTTACATCAAGGATGGGCAACGCAAATCATCCAGTACTGGAGGGGGCCACCATTTTTCATGAGTGCTACTTGGGGGCCACATAGAACCACACACTTCCTCACAAGATTTTTGAAATGGGCAAAATATTTCGAACAAAAAAATTACCATTCAAGGACGGCACTAAATTACTGCTTGGATTTGATTTTGACGTTTGCCATCTATTTGATTTGACTTTTTACTTGGTCTCCCATAGGAGAAACTTGTCTCTGAGGTCATGCCCTCCTTGCTGCTACATGCATTGAACATACGCATACACTACACCACATACATTGGACAATACATACAGTACCGGACGATATATACTCTACACACAATGGACGGTACATCACAGTCCTACGCAAGGACTGTGATGTGCATTCATCTAGTGGTGAATGTTGATATTACAACTTAAAACTCCAGTCTATACATATTCACAGTTTGGCACCGGCAAATCTGCATAGTCGGATTTTTTTTCCATTTCACTATCAATATTTTCTCTTTTTTTCCTCCTGGGATTTTTTCCCTACACTTATCTCCGTTTTTCATGAACCACACATATTGACTGTATTCAGCATTTTCGGAATTTGGGGTGACAGGCAGACCACTTCTGCTACATTGATGGTACACAACTAACCGTTGGTGTGGTGTGAATTTTTTCGATTTTTTTTTCTAAAATGTGCCATGGCTCAGTTAAGATTGGCAAACGCAGCTCTGAACAATTTAGCAGTGTGATTGTCAAGTGGCTGTTTTCGTCGGATTTTGTTCGATTGTGCGGGTACTTAATGAAGGAGCTGCTATTTGCATAATGTTAAGGTCCCCTTTGTATTTGACAAGGATAAGTTCCAACAGCAACGCGCACATAAAAAAGCAAAATGAGCTGCTGGTGGACTGTTAACATCTCCAGAGCTAACTCGGAGGGAGTGGTGTGTTTTCAAGAAACCGTAAATGCCCCTCACAAACGCTGGAATACGCTCAAGTAAACAACGCAGCAGGAAAACGCAACACGTCGTGTAAAACAAGTAGCGCCTGCTTAAAATTTCAATGGAAAAAAAAGTGTTCAGTAAACGGTTGCGTTGCGTGGTGCCTTGCACTCACCGTCTCCTTTCACTTGGCACCGAAAAAGCTTCAAGAGTCAAAGCAAAGCAAGTACTCGGCGGTGTTTTGGCGAAATTCTGTCGAGCAGGTTCTGTCAGTTCCGTGTCGCCCAAATTGTGAGGTTGGATTCGTCCAGGAACTTCTTGCAGCGCCGACGGTCCCTCTCACGCCGTCGCCGAATGGGCTGGGCTGCTCGCACAGTGACGTCAGTCAATAACACGTTACCGTAACTACAGCTACAAGCGTTCCTTCCACAAATAGGCAAAAACTATTTGGAAACCGCGTGTGTGTTTGTGTGTGTGAATTTTTTTTTTTTAATATATATGAATCGCTGATCGTGTACTCAACTCTATTTATATAGCAGTTTAAAACAACCAACGCTGTATACAAAGTGCTGTACATGTACAAATGGAAAGCAGTGGAAATTACTTAACTGTGCCATTCTGGACCTATATTTTGAAAGTTAAGCGATGACAATGGTATAACAAGTGCGATATGAATAAAGTTTGATAAAAAAGAAAACCGTTTTTTTTTTTAAATCAAAGTGTTTTGCATGTTACAGTGCAACACTGGCCCCTAGTGGTAAGGAAAATGTGAACGTAATACGCGGTTGCTAACGTACAAGTGTGAAAGTGCCAACCAGCTCTAATCAGTGCTGTTAAACAAACACGCACGCACGCACACACACACACACACACACACACAAATAGTTGTTACAATCCAAAGAAATTTTATTGCATACAAACTGTCTGAAATATTCTTTTGAAATTCACACCTTTGAATAACACATTTCACAGCCACTGTTACGTATAACGTGTGACAAAACGCAACCAAAGTGGAAAAACTACAGTGTAACAACAACAACAAAAAAGGTCTGCTTGAACGTATGTAGACCAACATTTGGCACTTTATACGCGCTAATTCATGACCGTGAAACAGATGCACGCACACAGATGGAACAAATATTTCTATTTTGGGAGCATTAAGTACTGCATACAATATATATCAAGCAGATGTTGAAATCAAATCTGAATCATCATTTAAAACATGACAAACGAGTGGTCATTCATTTACATTAGCAGCAACTTCACAGATAGGGAAGCGACAGACTGCATCCAGTTCTTTTCAAACCTTTAAAATGAGGACCTGAGCAACTGTGCCCTTCTTGTACGGATGATACTACATGGGTAGTTATTAAAGCCAACTTAATCGCAATGTAAGACTTTTAAAATGGGTTCGCTTGATGCGAAATGCCTGTAAACATTTTGTTGCAGCGGGTTCCAACTGTGGTAATAAGCTGAAATGTGTCCGTCTGGGTGGGTGCTGATGTCACAAATACATTACAGTACAATCGGTTATTGCACAAAGAAAGTCATTTTCATCCGTTTTCAAAAGGGAACGTCATGTAACACGCCAGTGATACTAAAATAATTGCCGAGCCGCATTGTGTTTCATTGTTCCCAATAAATTACTCGCTCTATTCTACACGACAAGCCTTAAAAAGCATTGCTAGAGTCACAGTCCAATGAGATGTGTTCTCGGGTCCCGATGTCGCAGTTTGATATGGACTCAAATTCTATCTAGTCAAAAAGAGAAAGGGTGCTTATTGAAAAACGGGCAGCAGCAATATAAGACACACTGTATATGAAATCTATTAACTTAGTATATATAATATACCAATAGTAGCCATACACGTGAATGAATTGGGCGAGGCGGGGCCAAAATATATAGGTCGGGTCGGAATCACTGGACTAATCCAATGCAGCGGGCTAAAAATCCCTTCCGCACCAAATCAGACTTCAACTCTGACACCGTGGTTCAGACATATGTCTGACACTGCTCAGTTTTGGTATGATAGACTAAACACGCGTAACTATCGCAATCGTGGAATGGAATAGTTGTAACAGATTAGAATAACTGATGGCTAACGGGAAAACATTTCAAACCCCGCCATTGCTCCGTGCTGTCAGTGTATTTGTTATCAAGACATTGCATGTTTGATAACAATGCAGTGCAACCACCATGCAGAGCGACAGGTCGAGATCTTGTGCGTCAAACATGCATTGATTCCGGGTGAACCCAGAATCTGTGTCCGACGCGGCATGCCGAGGGGTGGGAATATACAACTGCATTCGGGAAGACTGGTGAGAAACGGAACACTTCCTGGAGAGGGGGAAAAAAAGGGATAGAAAACATTAGAAGCTGAGAGACGAGAAAAATAACGGTCATATGCAATGAAGTCGACACCTGCAATGTGGAGTCACATTGTTCGGCCGTATTGTATGCCAGTCTTGGAGGCGATGTTGGACCATGGTAGCAGAGATCGCAGCAGAGACTGGGCCTGTCGATACAACCTCTGTGGGATGGAGCAGGGGCTCAGGTTGGCTAGGGTTGAACCAATGTGCTGGATATAATCGGTGGAACGCCAGGTTAAAGAAATATGTATATATAAAGAGAGAGAGAGAGAGCGCGTTTTCTAATGCGCTTCTCCTCACGAGGGTCGCGGGCTTTCCTGGAGCCTCTCCCAGCTTACAGTCGGCAGGCACCGTGAGGCCGACGTGCTAACCAGTCCACCACCGTGCTGCCTTCAAGGTAGCCGAGGACGCAAAATTAAAAAAGAGAAGCCCATTAAAAGCTCATTTTAAAGCTTACAGACTCAAAGTGGAATAGGCACCGCGCAATAAGTTTGGTCAAGCAGAAGATAGAAGATGGGAGCTGAATGTGGACACAAATAGAGAAGCGAGGGGTTGAGCTGAATGTTTGTATAATGTCCCACAAGTCACCGACCACAATAAAAATGATCGTCAGTAAGCACTTTTTTCCCCTCGTCATGTATGGAGCCTTTCACAATTAAAAAAAACAGTACGCGCGCACTTGGGTTGAACGATTAATCACATTCAAATCGACACTGCAATGTAGTACGAAGCAATTTTCAAATGACGAAGGCCGCAATGTGAAAACAAATCTGCTATGTTTCGTTTGGTGTGTCGGCTTGACTTTTTTTTTTATAGAAGCCCCCCGAATATAATACACCCCCCTACAAAGCCACCCTTCAAAACTTTTTTTTTCCTCTGTACTTGTATATCATATGGTCACCCGTAAATGTGAATGCTTTTAAATCCATGTTGAAAACTGCTTTTCCCAATTTCCCCATTCACGATCAAGGTCTTTCAAAGTATTTTTAAAAACGCGTTCTCCAAAATCTTGTCTCGCACCGTCTTTTTCAGCAATGGCAGCGAGCTACTTTTTCTTGCTTTGATTTGCGCCTAACTGTGACGAAAAGTGCTTTTAGATGCTCCGTTTTTCATGATACGATGCATGACGATGAAATGACACCATCTAGTGGATGTAGGAAACAATGACACTTAGTACATGGAAAGATGGACATGGAATTTCACATCAATTCCACAGGCTCCCACATTACTCAGCATGCACGCAGAAATTTGTTACACCGTTCGGTGACTCTCCAAGATGCAGATGGCTAAGATCATGCCCAACATGGGCGCATAAGTGCCGCTGATAGCTGTTGCCAATGCTAGCAGGCTAATTTGGCGAACTGATCCACGATCGCACAGACTATTATAACTGCCGCATAACGACCGCGGAGCATGTGGTTATTTATTTATTTATTTTTTTGTCATTAGCACAGTGCTGAGAAGTAGGTCAGTGAGTTCAGTAATAAGGAGTTAGAAGGCAACTACGCTCTTATTTAGCTCGCAAACAAACAAAAACATTTCAGCAAAAGGATATAATATTGTCCAAGGTGGATGACCCCCATTGATGTAGAGCACATACGTGAATCCATCTTTCAAGACGCCATGTATGGAGTAGTAGTAGGGCAGGTAGTGGTGTTGCTTGAAGTCCCTGTTCTCGTAGAAGTGTATGGCAGTGTTGTTGGTGGTGAGAACATGCAGATAGATGGCCTTACAGTGGTCCTGGGCTGTTGTGGAAATGTGCTCCTTCAGACTGTCCAGCAGTAAGGAGCCTGAATGGAGACACGGGTGGAGAAGGATCAAGCGGTGTCAAAATACATCAGCTTTTTTGATTTGGATTCAGTTTAGGATTTCGTGGTGGTCATGGTGACCCATGCCGGTCAATGTTTGGCATTCTTGTAAGTCACTTACCTATGCCGTGTTTTCTGAACTCTTTAACCACTCCCAGGCTGAGGATGTAGGCTACCTGTGTGTCCACAGGGAAACTGGATGCAAGAACATCTCCGTCCTGACACACGCATGCATGCAAAAAACACAAACAAATTGACATTGGCGTATGAATTACTGGTGTACGGTGGTACCTTGACTTAAGAGTGGAATGCAATGAATAAAACGGCTTACCTCTTTATGTACTTTGGTCCGACCTTTGATCTCGGCCACAATCATTCCCACAATGCCTCCTCTGAAGGTGGCGGCGAGAGAAAAGAACTTCTTGTTCGAGGTGATGTCCTGGTACCATGAGTCTGGGTACCTGGGGTTGCGTCACAGGGCAAAACAAGTTGTTATTCGGCGATCCAGCCCCGAAAACTTGGAAGATGTGAACATGAAACATCGAAATGGGCTCATTGTAGCTAAATGTTCTCTCCATAAGTTAACTCTTACTCGATTGGAAACCAGTCACCGCAGAGCAGTTTCACGCTGTCTATGTCATCGTGGCACAGGAACCGCAGCTGGACTTCACTGAGAGCTGTGGGAGGCACCACGTCACTCATTCACACCTGCAGTGGAAAAAAAGAAACGACGAGGGAGACCGAATGAGTCATTGTTGCCGCTCAAAATGAACGACAGCACGATTCTGGAAAATTATGCGTGTTGAATATAGCCACAGATACTATTGCGATATTTAATGTGTCCCTAAGCAAAATGACATGTTTACAAGCTAATGAAATGTTTTGTTTTTTTTACAGGCAGCAGAATAAGCAAGATCAATGTTATTCTAAGCTAATGACTTGGAATGCCCCGAGACAGTGTTCACCTTTTGTAAGGCGATGCGCATTTAAGGTTTCATCTGACTGATTGCAGTCAGATAAAAATATAATAATCATACAATTCCTTATGGAAGTTATTGTACAGCTTTGCGAGATGCATATTGCACAGGCCTTTATTGCAATGGCAAAATTATTTCAATGCACTGTGCAGCCCTTCCGGAAGATACCTTCAAATAATAAAGGAGCATTCATTTACTCTGCAATTACAAAAATTGCTTTCAGTTCAATAATATCCAAAATGCATTGCACTTCTGATCAACAGGAAGTAGAGACTACATATCATCAATTACCAAGTACAAAACCAAAGATATAACGGCTTCATCCTCAAGTTGGTCTTTCAACAGAACGGGAAATAAAGAGCAGCTGACAGCAAGAACAATGTCAGGAAGTCGAGAATTGATGTGGCACGCGGGGAGAATGCTGGTGATGACAAATGGATGTCAAACAGAGGACAAAAAACGTGAGTGCCCAATGTCGGGATTTCGAGCTTGTCATTGTAATTTTCGTCATATAGGTTTGCAAAATCACGCATGATTCCACTTGACGCGAACCGTGGTGAAAATGTCTGCACAGCTTCGGGTAGTAACACCGATTTCACCATTTGGGTAAAAGGTCTGCACAATTTAGGAAAGCGCCGCAGGTTTCTAAGCTTCAGTCTTCAGTAGAAACAATAAAAATCGTAAATACGTTAGAAAGATCGGAGTGGGGGGAAGCAGTTTGCCACTACATCACGTGAGCTAAAGGCAGCTAAGCTAATCTTTTGGCTAAGCTAACGTGTTCCTACCTTCTTTCAACTCTCACACCGAAGGAAAGTCAAGGAGGTTTATATTGTTTGGTTATAAACCGGGCGGCTCCCTACTTTGGATGCAGCATGACAGAACACACGTCCACTCTTGATTCTCATTACGGTCATCGATGCGAGAGCGAAGCTAAACCAAGCCACCCTGGTCAAAGCTCGCGACCGGATGTTTTTTTCCTGTTGACTGCAGCCGCGCAATGACGTCACGTTTTCCCCGATGCCGGGCTTTTTGCTACTTCCATCTACTGGCCATTTAATGTATCGCTACTATCGTCACAGTACAACGACGCACAGTTTCAGAATCTTTTTTTTTTTTCAACGTGTTTGATCTTTTATGAACGAAACAAACATAATAATGTTATTGTTTAATTTAATGACAATGTCCACTGCATCTTTGTAATTTTAAGTATCTTTGTGAAGCATTTCCCAATCCGCCATACAGCTCCTCTATGCTTACAAAACGTTGGGTTTGGCTTTTGGATAAAACTGCACAGAATGCACCATAATCATTACAGGTGACCTGAATGTGATTTCATCCAAACTTTAGAATTCACATGTGCATCTTTTTAACCAGAATTCCAAAGAAAGAAGAAAGGGCGTATGAATGGTAATGGAATACTGTCGAAGTAAAAATATATTGCTACTGTATATACTGCATGAAATAGTAGAACATTAGCAAGACAAGACAACTCAAATGAACACCATGTTGTTATTTTAGCTGCAGGTAGTGCGCATATGGTATGATGTGAAATCTTTTGAGCTCAAGTCCTTGGCTCCAAAACAAGACCTTAAATAAACCTTCTTATCTGGCATTCATGGCATCTGTTGCCTTCCCGGCGATTGGCCTTCCACTGAACCTTTTAAAATGGCATATATTAAATATTAAAGGACAGAGAAATACATTTTCTTTTTGCGTCTGTATGACAAGAACACGGTGAATGTCACGCAAAGGTCATTAGAAAGGAAAGTGTTTTTTTTTATCAAGCAAAGTTCTCTCAAACAATTTTAAAGGTGGCATGTTAATAATTAATTTGACATCTTTGGTTATTTTCTACTTGTATATAATTTAAAGTCAGTATTTACAGGGTAGGGGGGGGGTCAATCTCAACATTTGTGCCCCCCCCCCCCATATAAATTGAAAATACAGATGGCGTTCGCTGTGAACCTCCTCCATTGCCATGTGGTGACCTCCAACATGGCTCTCACCCTCTGCCCTATCCACAATACCCCCGCCTATCTTTCCTCCTGGCCAGCACGATGTAGTCACATGCACCCGTGGTCAAATAAAGACAAAAACAATCAGTGATTCCGTTGAGAAGTTCCAGTGGTACCTTTGAGGAGCCACACTGACAACAGGCCTTCTCATCAACACGCCGACTATGAGGATCAGGTACAGCTACTACGATACTACGGCTTGTCACGATAAAAACCTTTTCTTATTGAATCACTGTGAACAGGATACAGCAGTGCTTAAAAGTCATTTTCCTTCTTTCTGGGTATCGTAAGATCAGAATCCTCACGCGTGTGTTGCCGAAGTTGGAAGCCGATAGCCAGATGGAAAGGACGAGCGCTGTAGAAAATGGATGGATACTATTAGGAGGGATGGCAGGAATTTCATCATTAATATTTGCATCCGCTTTTTGTAAAATTTGGTGTGTCTAATGTAAAATATCTCAAGCCCAATAAAGGTTGGGGAACACTAGCCTCATGGATAAACCATGCGCGTACAATGCATGTCCTAACAGCGTACAACCTGGGAAACCTTTGAACACACTTTAAAGGTAACTTTGGTCTAACCTGAGTGCGGTAATGCATTATCTTGTAAATGTAATATTTCACCCAGCATAAACCGCAAAACATTCCTCTGAGCTTCAGTCAAAGTCATCGCCTTTCTTTTGCAATGCGATGCCAAATTTTGGAAGCGATTCATTTTCTCGATCGCTCGGCGACCTCCGTGTGACCCGCAGGATGCATCTGGTGTGCAGTTTGGCTCTGTTTTTGTCCCTGCTGCATCTGTCTGCATCGTTGCTGTTGGGAGCCTTCAACATCAAGTCTTTTGGCGACAAGAAAGCTTCCAACGCAACCTTGATGAACATCATCGCCAAGGTCAGAGACCTATGCTGTATGACAGTGGCATTTTCTCAGTACTATTTCATACTGGATTGCTTAGCAGGACTTGTTTATTGACAGACGCAGACTTAGCTACTGTACGTTAGCAGGGCGTGGAAGATGACGCCGTATTGTGTATTGACCCATGTCACCAAGAGCAAACACATTAACGATGCATTTTGTGTCGCTGTTACAGATCGTCCACCGATATGACATCATACTGATCCAGGAAGTCCGAGACAATGACCTCTCAGCCACCCAAAAACTCATGCACCATGTCAACAAGTTCGCATGAATATAAAGCGTTATGTATTGTCGTTGAAAGAGATTTGATGAGATCAACACAATAGTATCAAGGAACATTGGAACTGCTCACTAATTCATGCTGTTTTTTTATTTTTTTCAGAGGTACTCCACAATTTAGGTACAAGCACATCGTCAGTGAGCCATTGGGTCGTAGTTCCTACAAGGAACGATATCTCTTTCTATACAGGTACACACCGGACTTCGATATAGTTAGCTTTTATTTTTTCAAATTCAGTTCATTTTAATTCGGTTTTAGAGCGGGTTTGTTTGTTTTTGTTAGTTTTTAATTCCTTCATTTGATTTGGTTTTTATCAGCTCTAGTAATGGTATTAGTTTTCATAAAAGGCACAGCCTATTTTTGGAGTGCAAGATGAAAAAAAATGTCACCAAGTATTCCCAAATGACAGCTCAACCCTTTTTATTTTGTAGTGCCGAGGACTCAGATAGCATTGTTTTATACTCCTTAAACTTTTATAAAACAAAATTTGGAATGCAGTGTACATAACCACAGACTGTATAAAGCTCAACAGGCTGCCCATCAAAGTGTCAGGATGACAACAAACAAAAAAATGTAAAAGGTTTATAAGAGGAAGCTTGTCCGGAACGAAGCTGAAATGCAATATATCAGCAGCCTGTGATATTGTTTCTTTCTTAGGGAGGCGACCGTGTCAGTGGCCAAAAGCTACACTTACGATGACGGTTGTGAGCCCTGCGGGACCGACACTTTCATCAGGGAGCCCTTTGTCGTCATGTTCTCCTCAAATGACACGGGTAGGCACTGGAACAGATGATTCAATGAACGAATTTTCAGTAACGACGGCTTTGTGTCCCTAAATATATTTTGGATGCTGTTTTTTTTTAAGTCTTTTTTCCTCGCACATCGGGTTTTGGGGTTATTTTCATTTTTTGTTTTGACCTCCAAAAGGCTTGCGCAATTTAGATTTTACCATGCATTGTCAGTTATAGCGATGATGTTAAAAAATAAAATCCACGCCATTTTTGGGGGAAGATTTGTTCACTATGCCAAATTGCTACTTACTGTTAAGTGATTGCGTGAGGCATTTTAAGAAAGTGCAGCCGTCTGATTGTCGCGGTTTTATGTCCGCTGTGAAAAAGATCAACAAATCACATTGTGGCCTCAGTTTTTGGAACAGTGAACTGCAGATGGTCCCCCCCCCCCCCGCCCCCACTCGAAAATTATTGGAAAGGATATTCACTTCCTGATCTTCTTTCCCGATTCCCTTCTGCTTCAAGCCGTGAGGAATTTTGTTCTGATCCCACAACACACATCGCCAGACTCGGCCTTGCAGGAAGTGGACGAGCTGTACGATGTGGTGACCGATGTCCGCGCCAGATGGCGCAGCAATGTGAATCTGACTTTATTGAGCCAGAAAGGCTTCGCGACAGCGGATGAATGACAGCCGTACGTCTGACCTGCAGGACATCATCCTTCTCGGCGACTTCAACGCGGACTGCGGCTATGTCGCGGGCTCCGAGTGGCAGCGGATCCGCCTCTTTACGGACAAGAGCTTCCATTGGCTGATCCCCGATGAGGCCGATACCACGGTGTCACACACCGACTGCGCGTACGACAGGTAGATACGCACAAATTCTGCCGCGCAGACATTCATAGCCAAACCATCCGCGAAGGATTATTTGTATTATGCGTTTTTAGGATCGTGGTGACGGACGACGTGAAGAAGGGGGTGGTGGACCGCAGCGCTGAGGTGTACGACTTCATGGCGGATCTGAATCTCAGCTTCGGGATGGTAAAAATGTTTGTGGGGTGGACGTTGGCACATTGCAAATACGCGAGCGCTACAGCACCGTCAAAGATACTGGCGAGTGTCTTCTCTCATTTATTTCACGATTCCTCCACCAGGAGCAGTACTAGTGCTTCAGTCGCTCCTTTGTTCCCTCCCGCATCAGACAAACTCGTCTCATCAGCCTCTCCAAACAGCTTTGTTGAGCTTTTGGGGGCCGTCCCATCTCGTACAAATGGGCCCGCCCATCTCGAGTAATTGTTCAAGCCATTGTTAACTCCTGCTCCTTTCATTTGAGGCGGCTGTCTGAAGTTAAGCCTCTCCTCGCACTCGGAAACGGTCATGCATGCACAATGGTCAATTCATATGTGGGTCTGTGCATGCGGACTAGAATATGCAGGTTCTCTTCTTTTCCGTAGAAAATCAACTTTTTGGAATACACCGAGTTGATGATGCTGAGGCGCAGAAATACCGTTTACGTGTATATTGTGTTTCTTTCTCAGGCGTTAGCTGTCAGTGACCATTTCCCTGTGGAGGTGAAGCTGCTTGTATGAGCCCGAGATTGGCGAATCCCCCCCCCCCCGCGCAATCTAAACATTCACCGGGACTCCACAAGAATCACATGAATTAAATCCAGTGACTACTCCGTCCGCCTTTTGTGACTTCATGCACGGCTATTGAGATGTTTCACGTGGACCATTTGGTGAATATTCAAACACAATTTCGTCTACTTATTTGTACCATTACATGTTAAGATTCAAAATGTGAATTACGAATGATTCACATTCTTGAAAAAAGGAAAATAGTCTTGTCACCCTGACGCCGATCCTTAACTCATTCAGTACCAGCCAATTCTGGACCAAGTCTGAAAAGACGTTTAAAAACGTCTTTGGGAGTGAATGAGTTAATTGCCCACTGTATTGCATAATAGGGGACCGGCCAGGACAGCACGTTTGTCGAATGATCAGGATTTATTTCAAAGCCTGATGTTATACACCGATGGCTTTTGTTAGTACACTCATGCACGTGGATCACTGTACACCAGTGGCATTAATACACTTTAAGGCAGCAACAGCTCCCACCTCCTCTCAAAAAAAGTGGATTTTAACCATTAAAAGTACATTCCAAGAACAAATCAGAGACAATTGAATACAGGGGTGGGGGGGGGGGGTTAGGTCAGGCAAGCTCCATTTGTTCATCCTCTCAAGCAAATTGAACTCTTTTACGACATTATATTGCATGGAAATGTGAACAGGCCTTCAATATCCCGACATGCCAGTCTCCCCTTCGGAAAATAAGTACAGTTTCTTCATATCGTAAAGTCGCGTTGAACCTGAAGCGGCGGTGCCGGACAATGACGTGTTCGTATGAGCGGAGCTATTGTTCGCTCGGTCAAGTCGTTGTGCGATGACTTCGGATCACAGGCCTTCGCGTCCGACATCATCCCGTTAAGCCTTCCTCTTTTTGAGCATCTCCAGATACACGCGGAGTGAATTCTGGATGGCATCTTTGGTGATGAAACCCACAAAGTTTTGGACATCGGCCTCTCTTTTGGATGTCATCCTGTCGACGGTCGGCTTCCTCATCATGGATTTGGTGAGCTGTCTGGCGTGGGCTGTGAAACAAAGAAGATGGCTGGCTCAGGTCAGTGACGGCGAAAAGGCATCCGTTGGTATGTTGGAATGTTTATCGTTTTAAAAATCAAAAAAGGTTGATCGGATTCTCCCAAAATCGAACACGGGTGAGAGCGGGGACAGAAAGCCCGATGCGCCGGCCTGCGGCTCCTCCCGCTATCACACACCTGGAATGGCCAACCACTTGGCCATCGTCTGCTCGGCTGTGCTCATGAGCTTCTCTTCCGGTACTATCTGGTCCACCAAGCCGATCTTCAGAGCCTCCGCCGGGCTGTAGAGCATCCCCAGAGCCAGAGCCATCTCGGTGATGCGGTGGCCCACTGTATTAGCCATGGTGTCCTTAAACCTGCCAGCAGCCCACCAAAGAGAGAGCTTCGCGTCACCCCGATCATCAGGTCCCAAATTTGCCCTCGGTGTTGCTATGGCCTTAAAGTATTACCAAAAAGGGGCAACGATGCCGAGCTGAGTCTCATTAAGGCCGATGCTATACCGTGGGTTGTCCACCATTATCCTGTAGTCACACGTCAAAGACACGAGACAGCCACCTGCAGGACTGGAGCCCTGTGGAAGCAGGGAAAATTACGGTTAGGTTTGTGTTTGTTTTTTTTTCTCCCAGCCAAGGTCTTAGATTGGTCACGACGAGAGAGAAAAGGGGTTTCGTTTCAAACCACTTTACATTGATTGCGGCTACGGTGACCATGTTGGAGCTGTAGAGTTTCAGCCACATCTCCTGAACGGCTTTCCAGAACTCCCCGCAGCTTTCTGGACTCTTGCCATACATCTCCAAGATGTCCAGCCCGGCCGAGAACACCTTGGGCAGACTCTAGATCGCAAAAAGCAGGACTTTCTTTGTGAACGGGACGACAAGACGGAGCAAATTGAAGGGGCTATCTAAACAGCCGCGCCTCGTTCTTTGTGAATTGGGCCTGTAGTGTTGGAAAAAGAAATGAACAAAAAAAGTTTCATACAGAGGTGATGATGAGGCCTCGGCAGCTCTTGTCCATCTCAAGCTTTTCCAAGCTGATGCAAAACTCTGTGAGGAAATCCAAACTGAGGCTATTGACGGGTGGACTCTTCATATGCATCACAGCCACGCCTACATAAGACATCAGATACACATACCAAAACAAAAAGTGCGGCTGTTCAAAAGAAAGTCAGTCATTAAAGAAAGAAAGAAAAAAAAGACCGGACAAATTAGAGATTGGCAATTCATCGTGTTGTGACATTTGATCACTGGCGCACAATTTGGATTTTTTTTTTCCACCCGTTCCCAGCAGTTTAGACATCAATGGTTGTGTTTTGGTTGTTACTCCGAGTATTACTAACAAAGTCATAAACACCTTCAACGTGACCTTGGCCACACTTGAAGCAGTCTCGCAAATCACCTGTACTCTGGTCAAAATCCACAGAAATCTTTGCCGATGTGGAGTTGCTTCTTTGCTGCGCAGCAAGCACGGTCGATGCACACACTCTGCCATGTCTGCTGCTGGAGGACGGCTGGGAAAGAAAGCCTGTACAGGACACACGCGCGGACAACATGAAACCACCTACGGAGACATTTCGAAATCCACTCTGTTTAAAATGCGTAAGTGACACATGACAGTAGACGAGGCCTGCGAAAAGTAAGTTCAAATATAAACCTACATTATGCAAGGAGTTTACCGATAATAATAATGAGGCTATCGTTCGAGTGCATCTAGGACGAGACCCTCTGTGACCCTTGCTCCGCATTCTGTGCGACACCTAAACGGCACAACTAGACGAAGAGCACTTCCACGTTAAGGCGGTCTTCAGTTGAGAACTAAAATGCAATGTGCTGCCTGCCGATTGTAGCGATATATGCGCAACAAACCTGAAAAAGCACACTTAGTCCTCAAAGCTGCTCTCAACGCCATTTTTTGCTCGCCGCTGCTGCTTGACGAGGAATATTTAGCGCTTTGAATCCACAGTGGCCAGTAGGTGGAATTACAGTTTCCGGGTTGATATTCCACTGTGGAAAAAACACGGTTGTGCGTGCGTGTGTGTATATAGATATAAAAATCTAGATGAAAGTACGTTTCGAAGTTAAAAACGCTGACGTTTTGTGTTCTTGTTGTTTTCCAATTGATTGTTTTATCCTAAAAAGTTTACCCTCCTCTCCACACAAATATTGACTGGAGTTAAGAGCAAACGTAGTGAAGGTTCGTCACAGACACCAGGATGACACCATCGTTTAAATTTAGCCACCCCTGCTGTAATTGATCATTCAGAATCTGAATCCAGTACTGTAAATGATATCCCGAGTTTTACTTTTAGGTCCAAATCCGATTATAAATGATCAAATAATCCACTGACCTGAAAATGCCCACCGTGTCTGTCACGCAGACATAGACCAGAACTTAAAAAGTCAATGGACTTTTTATCCTGGCTACCTATTCCAATATCGGCCAGGCAGTATTGGGGTATCGATATCCAAATATCGATCCATCCTACTCTGGCGGATGTAACATAAGTAAATAGTGGAACCATTAAAGGTGAGCGAGTGGGCAGATCATCCTGTAGGTGTCTAAGCGACAGCCAGAGCTCGAGTGTGTCTTTGGAGGGGTGCCGCGCACAGAGGCTTCGCTTGACCAGTAAGTATCACTTTTGACTTGAGAAGATTTTGTTTTTCTTGTTTTGCAAGTGCAATTCAAAATCTCTTGAAAGAATGGAGCTCGACTGGACGGTCGTTGCACATGAGGTTGTGTTGATGCTAATAATGACTGGCTCTGATTTAAAACAAAAAAACATTAAAATGATGATTTGCAGAATTTGACCATTTAGCCAGATTAGACATATTGTACTGTATGTCCTTCCTCCAGTATAAAATCCATACATAAAATGACATGTTATTTATTGGATTCGCTTTTCTGCATTTCTTTATATTCACGAAGAGAATTTTGACGAGTAAATGTGCACAGCTTTAACTACACTTTTGTATCAGGTAGTTAATTCCAGTGAAAACGTTTGAATATATAAACACAGTTACTTGACTAAAAAAAAAAAAAAGCTTTGCTCCACCCTGAATGTGATTGAGCGGGAAATCCATCCATCAATGTGCGTCCCGCTGCTTTCTCTGTGTTGTTTTTCTTTGAAAGATCACCCCGTGAAATAATGGATCTCATGGAGTCGGAGGACATGGGCGGCGGCTGTGAAGAGAAGAACTGTGGCCCACCGTCAGCCTTTCTGGAGGACTGTTCCAGCCAAGATTGCGATTGGGATCAACCTGTGTTTGGATTCACTGAGCTGGGTTTGTACTTTATGTTTGTAGCAGTAGGAAAAGAAAAAAATCGATACATACATTTGTGTGATTGCTATGACCGCAGGGACTCATTTCACCTGACTTTTACAGCCAAAGTAACACTTTAGGATTCTACGCGGCGGGTCCGATGGAATGGAAAGGACTGTCCAACTAATTAAAAATCAGTGAGGGAAAACTGCATACACGTGACCAAAATAGCTTTTAATAAGCTAAGAGGCAAGACAGCCAATTTGGGGGGGGGGGGGGGGGGGGGAATCATAGCAAAACAGTAACAAGTGGAAGAAATGACACTCCAAGAGTCATGATACTGGATTCAATGAATTGTGCTCACATGCAAACACGCATATGAAGCAAAATGGCTGAGGGAAAGGAGGCCTCTCTTTTCATTTCTAGTGGGCGTGACGATCATCTACATTCCCCTACTGCTGTTTGGTCTCCTCGGAAACGTCCTCACAATTTTAGTGGTTTGCCTACGTCCGCACATGAGGAGTTCTTCCTACTTGTACCTGAGCAGCATGGCTGTCAGTGATCTGATGATACTCCTGCTCCTACCTCTGGATCTCTACAAGGTACGTCTTAGGCATGGCTTGTCGTATTGTTTTGTGTACACGGTTGCAATCAAATGCAAAACATTGGCCCGGGATGCGTGTCGATTATTTTCTTTTTTTTCTTTTTGAATGAAACTAATTCCAGTCCAATCTCCGGACGGCGAAGCCGCGCACGCGCAAACGTGCGCGGGAGATGTCAGAGTGACAAATGACGGCAATGGCGATGATCGGCATGCGAACGCGCTCCTGATTTCCGGAGTAACTTGTTTGTCTTGAATGGCAAATGAGTGTAAACTGTCCATCAAACAAAGGAAACTCATGATGTCCAGATTAGGTTTCATCGTCATCATCCGAAAGGCCTTTTTGCTCTGAAATGTCACGTCATTAGAATTGCGTGGCGGTGTAAAATGCTCAGTTTGAAGACGCCATATTTAAAATTGTGTGTCTGTAATTTCGAGGGGAAAAAAAAGTCTAACATAGGGCGTTCCTGAAAGGATACACAAGGAATTCCCCCCGCCCCCCCCCCCCCCCCCCCCAGGCAATTTGGGACAAGCAGTGACCGTGTTGCTTTCTCTCACAGCTATGGAAGCCCAGACCGTGGCCCTTCGGAGACCTGGCCTGTAAGATGACCATGTTCCTGTCCGAGTCTTGCACCTTCTGCACCATCCTGCACATTACCTTCCTCTCCCTGGAGAGATATGTGGCAGTCTGCTGGCCAATGACGGCAAAGACATTGGTAACGCGCCGCAGGACCAGGGCTCTCATCGGCTGCCTGTGGCTGGGCGCCGCAGTCAGCGCGGCGCCGGTCTTGGTGATGGTCGGGGTGGAGGAAGTTGGACGAGAAGATCTCGGGCTCGGCGGTTGGAGGGAGAATGCCAGGTGGATGGGCGAGGACGCGGAACCGCCGGGCTTCGCACCGGCTGCGGATGAGGGAGGACGTCCGTCGTCTTCGTTTGAGGGAGAAGGAGAGGAACGAAAATGGGGGGAGCGAGAGAGCCGGCGCGAAAGGGTCAGAGAGCTGAAATTGTTCGATGCGGAAGAAGAAGGAATGGAAACGGCCGGTGAGCCGAGCAAAAAACACGCAGGTGAAGTCGGAAACGAAACGCAAGAGATGAAAGAAGACGAAGGAGGAGGATGGGAAGCGGGTGTTGCCGCGCACGCCGCCGACAGTAGAGAGTGCCGCTGCACGCGATACGCCATTTCCTCTGGCCTCCTGTCCGCCATGATGATTGTGTCCAACCTGTACTTCCTGGTCCCGGTCTGCATCCTCGGACTGGTCTACGGTATGATCGGAAGGACGCTTTGGCTGCGCCCTCGGAGCAGCCGCAGAGAGCAAAGTCATCGGCACGCCGTCAAAATGCTGGGTGAGGAAAAGCCACTCTCGCTCGGCCAGCTCGAGTTTTCTCCCGCCCTCATCTTTTTGCAATTTGTGGATGCAGATTTCCTTTGATTTGTTTGTTTATTTGTCCCCACAGGAGTGATCGTGACGGCATTCGTCCTGTGCTGGCTGCCCTTCCACATCGGTCGGACCATATTCGTTTTCTCTCTGGGCACCGGCGCCGACCAGCGGAATCTCGACACCGATGAATCCATCGACGACGTCGGCGCCGTTACGAAAGACGCTCGAGCGGACTCGCCCGTCGATTCTAAACTGCCTTACTCTTACGAACCACCCACCAGAAGTCAACCACCGCACCCACGCGCGCTTCCGAAAGATTCGGCTCGCCCCCAACCGTCACCGCTCGCAGATAAGACGAGGCGATTTAACGGCGGCGCGGTCGACTCCAAACTATATCACGGGACCCGGGCGCAAACGGCTCAGGGCTCGCGCCGGAGCGCGCGTCTGAGCTCCCTTGCCGTCGCGGCCGCGAGCGCTCACGCAACGAGTCACGCCCCCGACGCGGCCTCGCCGGGCCGCGGGGCGCGTCGACGCGGCCGCGGCTCGCAAAGCAACGACACGCACTTGGCCGAGGAGCCGCGCGGTGACTCGCCTTTGTATTTCCTCTATTATCTGTCGCAGTATTTCAACCTGGGCTCCTCTGTGCTGTACTACCTGAGCGCCGCCGTCAATCCCTTGCTGTACAACGTCATGTCAGCCAGATACCGACACGCCGTCCGCGACCTCCTACGAGCACGCTCGCAAAGACGGGACCGAGATTTGCGGACCCTTGAGACCCGGCGCGCCACTTTGAACATGTAAGACTTGAATTGCTGCCCTCGTGTTGAAAAACGTTCCTTCTTTCGACTTGAAACAAAGCACTCACAGAAATGAGGGATATTCCACTTTTGGATGAGATTTCAGAATACGTTTGTAATCATGGTCCATGAATCAATCTCCCAATGAAATAATATATCGATAGATATTTTTGACACTTCCCCTTTTCATATACCAAGGCTGCCCTGCTAAATTTGATCAATAATACGTTGACGTGGTGAGGCTTCAAACCGAATTTTCTCAGGGTGAAGCGGAGACTGAACTTGACGTTTGATGGAGTGTCGTCAGCAGGTCGCAAAAAAGGATGCAGACGGTAAGGCCGACGAGTGCAAGACAACAGTCCATTGATGGATCAGACGACAGTTTTTTTGCCCCCTTTTGGCAATAGCGCGCAAAGTACCAAAACGGCAAGAAGGCCGAATTAAGTTCGCCTGTAAGAGGTGAGCAGAGTACTTTAGGTTCGTCTCGAAATTTCAGCCCAAAGCAGAGAATCCCGAACACGGGGCGCCTAGAGCATGTTTAGTTCGAATTGATGGTTTGGAAATTGCCGTCCAATCAATCGAATCGGTCATGCAAATCCTCTTTGCCCCCTCCTGACCCAAACCAATGCAGCAGGCTCATTTTTTTTCTTTTCGAACCGCTGATTGTCACTCCTCCATTTTTATTAATCGGGCGCGTGTTGATGTTTTTCAGGAGGGCCGAACGTGCCGCGCGCCCTCGCCCAACACATTTGACACACGGTCCGCACAGCACACGATTTCGCGCTTATTGTATTGCATGCTGGACACACCGCTGAATGCCTTTATTGGATTCCCCCCCCCCCCCCCCCCCCGCCACCATAACGCCGTTGTTCTCGTGTTGTCGGCTTCACGATGGTTTTGCTGAAGTTTGGAAAAACGGAGCGGCCTCGGGCGAAAGGACAATTGATCGGATTGGATCTGTAAGCCGGATGCTCTTCCTCACATTGGCTGTTGATGTCTTGTTCCAGGGCAACAACATTCATCTCTAAAATTGAGAGTGACTTCTCAGATGGGTGGGGAAATCATTCACCTTTACAGTTTGCTGTCACATGACATCATATCGTACACCAAGATCATTGCAGAACACAAAAGCCATCGGGTACCGCGTCTGACTTTCTTTTTTTTTCCTTCAGTGGCCATACGATTGCAAACGTTGCTGTCGTCAAAATGATGTGTACGGCAGTACATTGATCCCCCCACCCCTCCAATTGTCTTGGCATTGAATGTTTCACGTTCATGTAGAAGTTTGGGGGGGAGGGTGAAGAAATGCCTGATGATCCTGTCATAAGTGTCAACTCAACTCTTCGAATGCTTTATTTCTGGGTGTAATATTTTGTTTGGCCTTGTGCATTGTACAACTAACTGCATTTGAGTGGTGTCAGCGTTAAAAGGAATGTATTGCTTGCAAGGTGGGCCGAGCTGCGTTCGTAGTACAGCGCAGTGGTTTTGCTCCAGCGTATTAGTCTGCAGTTTGACGCGGACATCAAAGATATTGAACAAAAGCTCGAATGTTATTCTACATGTTGAATTGTCATTTTACTTGTGATTTGTTGGTACAACGTCCGTGTACATTATATTTGTTCATCCACATACCGTGTAAATGTCTTTCGTTTCGTTGTTATCAGAAGCCGACGTAAAATAAGCATTAAAACATTGTTATGGGCCAAGTCTTGGACCTGGATGAGTGATAATGAGCGGTACTGACACTTCGCACCGCTAGATGACGCCGTGGTCCTTGCATTCATTCGGGTGCAAAGCCAAACGGACGCTGTGGAAAACGGCTTTTTGATTCAATTGAAATCTGGTTATTAATCGTTCAATAGTAGGATTGTCGCAGACTCCGAAAAGTGATTTTAGTCCTTTGTTTCGAAATCCATCAAATATGAGGATGCAGACTGAGAACAATAATGTGGTATTGAGCGTAATGTCATGATGGTGATATTTACTGTAAGATCTGCGGGGGTGGAGAAAATGGCCAGCGCAGTGGTTAGCACATCCGTCTCACAGTGCGGAGGCGCAGGGTTCGATTCCGGGCTCCGGCCTTCCTGCGCGGAGTTTTCATGTTCTCACCGTGCCCGCGTGGGTTTTCTCTGGGTACTCTGGTTTCCTCCCGCATTCCAAAAACACGAATGGCAGGTTAATGGAACACTCAATTGTCCTTAAGTGTGATCGAGAGCGCAAATGGTTGTTTATCTCTGCGTGCCCTGCGATTGGCTAGCGACCAGTTGAGGGTCTACCCCGCCTATTGCCCGAAGGCAGCTGGGGTAGGAGCCCTTGTGAGGAGAAGCGGATCAGTCGATGGATGAATGGATAATTGTACTCCTTGAGGCACAATTACCCCCCCCCCCCCCTCCTCCGCAGTGAACAATCAGCGGGTGCCACTTTCATCTTAAATATGATGCAAGCGGCGTATCAGGTGGCTCTTTCTGGAGGTCTATACCGAGTCCACCTGTGAGAACTTGGGAAGAAATATGCATTTTCATTTATACTCTGCAGTCTCTCCAGTTGCGTCCAACATTGCATCATAACGCCACTCGAGCAATAGGCGAAAATAAAGCGGCACTTCACGGTGCACGGTACAGTGGGGAAATCAGCCGTGCGTTTCTCCCCTACTGATACAGATTCAATCAAATCTTGGTGCGTTTGCGTGGCCCCCAACGCCGTTAAGCAGGAGACGATTTCGATGGACCGAAGACCTCAATGAATCTAACGTCACCACGGGTGCAATTTGGATAGGCACGCACGCCGCGTGATATACCGCTCACATGGGGCGCCGCCTATTTGAAAGACGGCGCAGAGTCACGACTCACCGGAAAACCCTTCCGTTCTCCCTTTTCACCCGAGTAGAATGCGCAGACGATTTCATTGTGTCCCCAAGCTCGGTGCTGAGAACCGCACCCGGCGGCGGGCGGCCTCGGCTGTGAGAGGGAGAATGCCAATGAGCGTTAATTACGGAGTTTGATGCTGCCCGACGGCTGTGCCAATAAGATCACCCGTGAAGAAAACGCAGGAGAAAGATGTCACTCATTTGAAGACACGAGAGAAAGTCTTCAACCCGATTTACAAAGATGGACCGTGCATTTTGGATCCCGCTCGCTCTCATTCGTGTCACGGGCGAGATGTGTTACGATTCCGGAAGAGTCTGGAACAGAATCGGATCCCACAAACGCAGACGAGGATAAGATCGGTCACAAAAAATGTTGATTGAAGAGAAAAATGAGTACAACAGAGGAGGCTGGTGACAGCATGTCTGTTATTGGGGTTCGTCTGAATTCCATCTTGGGTTCGCTACCTTGATGGTTCTCATGACGAAGGTTCCCAAAAGGTGCGCCGAAGAGCAAAGGATGCTTTTGTTATTCGGCGAATGCTCATTCTTTCGTTGCACTACCTTATGGATCCACGCGCCTTATTGACAAGTGGAAATGAGGTCGGGTGACAAAGCACGACGACGCTGGCGTGCGCGCTTTGAAAATAACATGGAAAAGCAATGTATCCCCCAGGAAGGAATAGTGATTTTGACATGAAAAACAAAGTCATGTCGATTAAAACAACGACCGTTGACTCTACAAGGTAAGATGAGGAGCGGGGGTGGGGGGGGGGGGGGGGGGCAAGTCCGGATGATGGGATGTGCAAGGCCCACCGGGACCAAACCCCGTCGCTTCAGTCGTCCTCTTGGTGAAATTTTGTTGTGCCATCCAGGTCTTGATTTCCTTCAAACAGGATAAAAGTGGCACTGAATAGAAAGTGTCTTTGCGCTAACACTAAGGAAGGAAATAGCATGTTGCCTACTTTTGTTTTGTAAATACTGCTCTCTCGTGTTTTTCCAGTTGAATCCCCGTCGAAGAATTATCTCTCAATAATATTTGGACAAAGTGATGCAGAACTCTACTTTCTTTCATCACGAGTCAAAGTTTGCCCGTCGTAATTAAGGTGCGCGCGATGTTTTCTTCCACTATTGAAGAAGGTCATGAAAAACATCTTCAAATAAAAGGGCTGACATCCCTCTTCAACGTGGGTATTCATTTGATTCACAGCGGATGTTGTTCGATCATCTCGGTACAGTGACTAAACATAACGGCGGGAACGGCCTTGCTGTTCTTGCTCAAAGAAGCATGTCGCTGCCCAGCGTCACGTCCGCCATCTCCGGAGTGAGATGAGCCAAGGCGGATGTTCGACTTGCATCACATTGGAGATCACAAGCAGATGACAAAAGTCTTTGCCTAACATGCTTCCCGTGTGTCCAGTGGCTCATGTGTGGGTGCGTGCGTGTGCTTACGGGGGCCTAGTTCTGTCAAATATGTGTCTATATTTTTTTATGAATCTGCGTTATGGAGCGCCATTCTTTTGCTTTTGCTGGTCACCATAAAAGGCCACAAGAAAAAAAGACCTGAACAGTTGCACGCGCTGATCCATTTCATCCCAAACATGCTCAATGGCCGCCATGACCGGTGACTCTGCTGCCCTAACAAGACCTCGGATGCTTTCGACATCCAGGAATTGTCTACAGACCCTTGTAGGCATTTTTATGCCGTGACATGAGATGATGAGTGTGGATGAATGGCGCAACAATGGGTCTCAGAATCTCGTCATGGCATCTCCGTGCATGTGCGGAGGTTCTTTCGTTTGATGAATTTGAATGACATTTCAGATTTAGTAATAACATTTCGATTCCTGGGGCGGCCCGGTGTGCGTCTGGTGCAGGGTTTGATTCCGGCTCCGGCCTTCCCGTGTGGAGTTTGCATGTTCTCCTTGTACCCGCGTGGGTTTTCTGCGGGTATTCCGTTTTCCTCCCGCATTCCAAAAGCATGCGTGGCAGGCTCATGGAACACTCTGCGAATTGTCCTTAGGTGTGATTGTGAGGGCGAATGGTCGTTGGTCTCTGTGTGCCCTGCAATTGGCTGGCGACCGGTTCGAGGTGTCCCCGGCCTACCGAGGGCTGGGATAGGCTCCGGCGTGTCCGCAACCCTTGCGAGGAGAAGCAAATTAGAAAATGGGACACTGCTTTCCATTCTTGTAGCGGTCTTTGCAAGTGCTTTAATCCGTTGGCGTTATTGGAACGAGTGCCTTTCCCGTCATTATTTCAAGTCCGACAAGTGTTTGGGCTGAGTGAGATAGCGACACATCCACTTTTTCAAAATATAGTTCCTCCACTAACTACTTCCGTCGGTCCTCCGGTTACAGCTGTTAAACTGGGCAGAAGTAGAAATTAAAAAGGTGCCTGCCTGTCATGCTGGCATCAGCCATCAATCAGACCACAATTTGTGCTTGGGAAGGTGAGATTTGCTGAGTGGTAATGGCTGCCTGACACACACACACACACACACACACACACACACACACACACAATGGGCACAGAGGACAGAAGAAAAAAAAAAGGAGCAGGATTCATTCCTCTCGGTGAGGTGAGGGAGGTGGGGAGGAGCGAGAGATGCTTTATAAAGGCGCAACCTGCTTCTGGTTCAACTTCCAGGAAAAAGCACCATTTTGCTCCTAATTTGCGGCACCTGTGAGTTTCCCACCAGCGCCTTAAAGTGAGCATGGAGGCCGGAAAGTTTGCCACCGTGCTGTTGGTGGTGCTGACGCAGTCTCTTTGCCTACTGGGAAGTCCGCTCAGCAGCCGCGAGGAGGGCAGCGAGCTACTGTGGACGCTGGAAAACTGGCAGGTAATGACGCTTACAGCTGCTATTGCATTGCTCTTTGTTTTATTTGATGCACTGACCCGCCTTGTATTTCATGAAAGAAAATGTTTTTTTGAACAGGGACGTAGGATACAACATAGAGAACCGAAAAGCTAAAACAAATGTGGTAAAAATATTGGAATCGAACTCTTCACCCGCTCGAAATTGTCTCCTATTTGCCCATGAAAGTCCCAGAAGCTCCTGTCACCCAGACCTAGATCCAAGATTACATAACTAATCATCACAATAAACATATTCATAACCATAAAATGAAGCTAGGAATTGAAATCAATGTTCCCCCCTTTCAGTCAAAAGAAATTTGACTTGGGTTTAGAGGAATTCTGGACGCCTTTTGCATCCTTTAGAAATGTACACAATGATGCTGTGCTTCAGCGCCAGACGGCTCCACTGCCATCTTTATATCCACTTGTATTAGGTTCATTTCGAGTTCACTTGGCACAATCACATGTCCATTGATCTATTGCCCACTCTGTGTGTGTGTGTGTGCGTGTGTGTAGGAGCACCCACTAGAAAGGGGGCTAACCATCCGTCTGGCAGACCTGATCAAACGCTCTAAAGCGCAGCAGTTCCACGGCCTGATGGGAAGGAGCTTAGGTAAAGAAGCACATTAAAAAAACAAAACAAAGGCATAATCTAATCACGGTCATAATAAGCGTGCTTCCAGGGGATTGCGCCGAGTGCCTTTGAGTCTGTTGTTTTATCGTAGCTATATGTTACACGGTGTACTTCTCATTTGCATGCCCGCTATCTTCCAGAGCTATCCCGTCCGACCAGTCTGGAGATGAAAAGTAATCTTTTTATTCATCTTTATTTTCCGAGTCATCCTCCTCTTTTTGAACGCTTGCTTTCTTTCTCGTCCCCAGGAAATAAAGGGGAGATGTTTGTCGGACTCATGGGGAGAAGAAATTTAGATGAAGGTAGAAATGTTGGAATTCTCAGTTAAGTTGATTTTTATTTGGTTGAATTGCAAACCTCGTCTGCGTTTTTTGTGCCGTTACCTTGGTAGCTGCTGCTACTGATATTAAAGTCCTACAAGTATCCATCTATTCCCGTTGTGTTTTCCCAGATATGCAAGAGTGGAACTCCTATTCATATTAAAGATGCAAACGAGGAGATACGGCATCTGCGGAGACGTCGCGTTTTCTTTTGACTTCTGTAATGTATTCTTGCCATCGGTTTCAGTGAACCGACCGGATGATGTCTAGCGGCCAGGACGTTGTACTGAAAGCTTGTGGCGTCCGCACGCATATTCCTCCGACATGTTTGCATTGTTTTTCATTCCATCTTAATTAAAGGTCATTTGTTAAAAATGTTGAATGTTCTGTGTTCTTGCTTCTAAAATGGCGTTCTTCCATCAAGACCAATGGACAACCATCCAAAAATTGTGTTTCACCTTTTCCACATTTTGCAGTTTGCTGATCCCTAAATGGACTAAATCCATTTCCCCTCAATATTCTACATGGCACCCTATGATGATGCAAAATTATGGAATTTTGAGGGGGGGGGGGGGGGGTTGACCAGTGGGATGCAACCTCTAATTCAAGTGGCAAAAAAAGAAATACGGTACATAACTGGTAGTGTAACTTGCATTCATTGCTAAAGTGCACAAATCTAGCCACTTTCAAAACTAGAATTCCTGAATTCAAAATTCTGTCAGTCCTTCGCTTGTATGTGTAAATGCAAACATCAGACCACAGAAAGCTCATGAGGAGTTTATTGAAGAGGAAGCAGAAGGCGGAAGCGAACGCCAAAGTACACGAGCTACATGTTCGATGCTAAGCTTAAGCTAGCTTTCACTGCCGCCCTATCGCGTGTCACGATGAATACGGAAGGCGCCGCTTTGAAACTGGGGACGACATCGCCGGTGCCGGATGGAAAAGCACACTCGACATCTGTCAATGCCCAAAGCAAAAGGATTTCTGAAGCCGCCGCTCCCCAAACATGGCCATTGTTTGTCATTTGAGAGGCACAGAAACCCAACAGGTAAAATCAATTTGACTACAAAACGCATTTCAACCTTGGCAACGCTTGTTAAGAGAGGCACGGTGTTTGGAGAACGCGCGCGCCGCCTGACCCTGTGTTAAGTGACAACATAAATAAGAATCGTTTTTACGAGCTCGGTGGGGTTAATAAAAACACAAAACATTTGAGGGCGCATTACAGAATGTCAAGACAACGGAAGGTACCACTAAACGTTCAGATAATTGAGCGACAGCACCGGGAGCAACTCCGAGAATAATGCGCAAACGTGTTTTTTGTTTGTTTCACGAGAACAACGTTTTGCTCATTACCCTCGGGCTGAAATCCCGAAACCATTTATTTCTAAAGAGCGTTTGAAAACGAGTCCGATACTAAACTAAAGGGGTGTTCGCACGGCACACATTTGCTCCGGCGCTGCACCGATGTATTTTGTTGCGATATATTTTGCACCGCAGCAAATTGTGTGGAGCGTTCACACGTACAAAGCCGCCGAGCGTGTCTGCAACGGCGCAGCGTCGGCGCAGCCCCGCTCGCGTTCACGCGGCAGTTTCTGCAGCGGAGCAAAACGACAGAAAACAAATGAGCTGTCGTGTTGGTTCTTTTTAAAACGTATACACAACTCAAGCGACTACTGGACAGGCACGTCCTTCTCCTTCTCCTTCCCGGTCTCCATGCCTTCTGCTCGAGAGTGGCCGCCCCGGAAAACGTAAATCAACGATGACTTCAATGACACTCAGAAAAGAGTCATCATCATGCGCCAAACAGAAAATCAAGAGAGGAAATCACTAAATAAATGATATGGGGGGTGGGGGGGGGGGGTGTGAACACACAACAAAGGAACAAACTACACTAACAACTCCGAGACAGTCCAGTCTCCTACAAAAGGAAAGATGTTACCAGCCAAGTCTTGTGTCATTATTAAACAAACACATGACGGAAGTCCGACAGAGCACGAAAGCAACACGTTTTCGCCGTACGTACGCTTCGCAAGCGTTTGCTCCGGAGCAAATTTAACCCAGTTGCGTTCACACGTGCAAATTTACACCGGTGCTGCTTCGCAAACGAGCATTTGCTCCGGAGCAAATTTTTAAACCACCTCCCTGAGGTGGATCAAATCTGGTCCGGTGTAAGCCTTTTTCCGGGGCTACGCCGGAGCTAATTTGCACGTGTGAACGCTCTACTGGGGCAGCCCCGGCGTAGCACCGCACCAAATCTTGCCGTGTGAACGCCCCTTAAGGCAGGCCAAACGAGGACAATTTGCTAACCGCTAGCTTGAGGTTTTGTTCATTAACCTCTTCAAAACTCTTTCCAAATTGTCCCAACATCTACCGCATGTCCGTCCAAAATCAGTCAGTCCAATAAAGACCAAAAAAAAACACCAAATGCTTCCTGAAAAAGCTTTGAAAAGAACAATTGTTGTTGTCACGCTCACTTCTTTGCGTCGACGGCAACAGGAAAGTGTTTGACGTCTAATTGCAAATCTTCAGATTGGACTCGGGCCTCTTCGGAATGCGGATAAAAATCCAACACGTATCGGATATTGACCAGTGCAGCGTGAACATGCAGATCAAATACTGAATACCCTGTTCATGGGAGCGTTTTACTCAAAGTCATGTTAGTTGGAAAAAAAAAAAAAGGTGAAGGCTGTCTTTTGGAATACGGCACTTGGACTCGCAGTGTCAATCCGGTTTTACAGGAAAATGATCAGAAATGTAAATGACTTTTCCCTGTGCTGTAGCGTTCAAGTAATTCCCAATCTAAACATATTTTGACGCCAATATTTGGGAGAATCCCATCACTGTTATTCTACACTCGACACATTCTTAAAACTTAAATAACACAACGTCCTTCAACAAATCGAATCAAAAAGATGAACAAGATATTTCACACAGGAACAAACAGGACCAAAATGTGGAATATTTCAACATTTTTACAGTGGTGAAACCTAAGAGGTAGAAAATGATGAAATATTGAGAACTTTGCTGGGAAACCATGAAAAGCTCGCACATGCGCCCCATCGAGGACGCGGAGACAAAGCAGGGCAGGTCCCTTCGCAAATCAAAGACGTACTCGAGTCCAAGTAAGGCCAATGGCAGCGAGAGCTTCCAGGTGTCGTAGGTTTGAAATCCTGCCGGGCACTCCTTTGATACGTAACTCCAAAGAGTATTTATTTGAATAGTTCGTGTGTGTGCGTGTGTGTGTTTTCCAGTCAAAACTCAGTCCGGCTGATTTCAGGTTACGGTGACTCTGATTGAGAATGTTCTCGATTTGAACCTGCACTGCGGCCTCTTGACAAAAGTGTTCTTGAAGCCCTCTTTTCCAAAACGAAAGCAAACACCACCCGCCCCCCCCTCCAAAAGAGTAAAAAGATACATCTCCCCATGCCATTCATTGTGTACAGACTTTTCAATTTTGGTGAATATGATCAGAATGGGATTACACATAATCCCCCCCCCCCCCCCCCCCCCCCCCCCCCAGGACACAACAAGCTTGAGTCCGTTTGAGTACATCAGTCAGAATAATCCAATATGTAATCTAAAATAGATGTACAACGTTTTGGAAAAGAGCTCATCAAGAGTAGTGCACATTTTATGCCGGGGGAAATCGGGGAATACAAGGAAGAGGTTGATGAGGCGTAAGCAGTGCTTGGTCACACGCCCGACATGAGCGCATGCTACATTTTCTTCTTATTCAGGCTGACGATCATTGAAAGGAGGACACCCGAGAGCTTCATATGGGACCGCGATGAACGGAAGCTTTCTTGGAAGTGGGGTGAGTGCAAGAAGCAAAACAACGACGTGATTTGGGAAACGGCCGCCGGAAGCGTTTCTAAACGGCGGCGCGAGCGCGACCGTGTTGCGCGCGCGCTTGCCGGTGTCGCTGGAGAGGATGTGGCCGCTTTTTGAGTAAGGGGGTGTGAAAAGATGCTCCTCTACGTCCCTTTCGGCGGCGTCCACTTCAAGGCTGCGGGGTCGATGGTCTTGCCGCGACCGCGTTTGCGCTCCTTGGCTTTCCAGTCATCGATAAGGTCCTACAACAGAGGGGCGGCCGGTTGCGTCATCGTTTTATTGCTTCGTTGCAAACTCATCCAAGTTTGTACACCGGATAAAGACGTCACGGTCGCTCAGGGGGCTCGGGGTAACGGGACCAAACTCCGCGTCATATTCAAGCAACCGGCGGGATCATTCCTACCTGTCGTTTTAAAACCAAGTGTTTCCCCTTCCAGTATTTGAGCATCTGGAGGGACTGCAGCGTGCTGACAATGTCCACCGGGTTCACCGCCGTCTCCTGGCTGATCTCTAACGGGCAAAGGAGGAAAGACTCCAGGTCAGCGTGCGATTTTCAAACGCAATCGAGAAAGAGGCCTTTCGGGTTGCGGGGAGTGCTTGTGCCAACTTGACAAAAGCCATTATTTATTTCAAAACAAACAAACAAGCAGATGAGTTGGGTTCATTTTCAATCCATAGTCGTCGTTTTGCTTTTTGCACGTGTGCACCGTGAGGCCCGCGCGTGCGTCCACCCCGCCCCGCCATCCCTTTAGAAATGAGCCATAGCGCAAAAAGCGGAAGAAACAATGAACACCGACGAATGATCACGCTCCTCAGAAGCCATTTGGAAGAAAAGACACCAGTGTGAGGAAAAAAAAGGCTCCGCTCGGCACCGGTCAAGCGCGCTACCGATGTTGCATTCGGACAGCGCCGCGACAAGTGTGAGCTCCAAATTTGCCGCTCCGAGTCACCGAGTGTCATTTCTGAGAAATGCTGTGCCCCGGCGTTATTTCAGATGACGGCCGAGAACTTGGCGCTCGCTTCTTGGCGTGAAATTGGTTTACGGCAGAAAATGACGGTTCCGGAAGGCATGACCTTTTGTCGGGCGAAAAGTCGCAAGGCGGAGAGCGTGCCGTGCATTCGACTCAAGCGGGAAGCCTTCGTAAAGAGTCGTGACCAAGGAAATCCCTCCTCCGGCCAACACCGCAGCGTGCCGGGTCGGTAGAAACGTTGATGCCTTCAGCAAGATTGAACCGGCAGTCCGTCTCATGCTTCGTTTTTTTTTTTTTTTTTCTTGCTTGCTCGGCTCTGCGACGGCGAATCACGAAGCCGCCCTCTTTGTCACTCGCTCTCCACCCCCGCTGTCCGTGCCAGGCGCGCGCGGCTACAACTTCGCAATCAATTTTAGAAAATGCTATTTTGATATGCCGGGTCTCAAAACATGTTTGAGACCCGGGAAAAAAAAGCCATTATTTCAGTCACAATATACTTGGACCCGCTTCTGACCTTTAATGGAGATCTCTTTCCCTTGGAAGTTATTGAGGTAGCGCAGCAGCACCTCCTTCCAGTAACTGCGATAGCTGATGAGGCCCAGGTCGGATAGCGGCCGCTCCGGCGAGCCCACTTTCTCTTCCACCTTTGACAACAAGTAACCTTGAAAGGACGGGGAGGAAGAGAGTGTGACGTGCTACGATGGAGTGTTGTCGTCACGCACGCACGCAAAGCTTACTGAAGTCGATGAGCATCTTGCCGTAGCCCTGCCTCATGTACTGTGGCATGGTGAGGATACAGGACACATTGTAATTTAGGAAAGAGTTTTTTTCCTACACAAACACAGACAGACACTTCAATATGGCAACAATAATACGCAAGAGCGGGATGAGCGTGAGAAGCGCGCCGGATTTGAAAAAAAAAAAAAAAAAGAGCCATCGGTGTCTGTTGTCAGTGGCACGGTAACTTTTGTGGCCCCGGACTCCTCTCGCCTGGGCTTACCGTAGTTCCGGTGTCAAATTTACACAAAGGAGTAAACGACGGGTGACTATAGCGAAGTCCCGGAGCAAAGAAAACGCACCGCCCCGGGGCCCGAACCAAAACGCGGAAAGGAAAAGGACTTGACCTTGGAGAAATAGCCGACCAGATGGCAGCCGGTGTTGTCCAGCTCCGTCATGGCGTAGAAGAGGAACGGCTCCACGTCGTAGTACAAAGTCTTGTGGTCCAGAAAGAGTTTGGCCAGCAGGCACAGGTTCTGACAGAAAATCTGCCGAAGAAAGTGGTGCCGTTGTCAAAGATTCCGACTCATGTTGGACGACGCACTTGAAGAATACCTTCCGACGCATTTGGACACATTCACGATATCTTATATGACGATATTACGACTATTTATCATTGTCGTCATTATTTTGATCCTCAAAACACGTTTTTTTGTGTAAACCTCAACGTTTGAAAATTCTTGTTTACAGTTAGCTGTGTTTTAGATTCCAGGCTTATTCAATGACCTTAATGGTAGTCTGTGCGTACAAAGTAGTCCCAAAAATAAGGGTAGTGTTCCAGATTTCTTTCCTGTACGTGTTTGAGGGTCCGCGTGGGGCTTCCCTACCTTGTTCTTCTTGCCGTCGACCTCAAAAACGGAAATGTTGCCTTTTCGGTAGATTTCATCACCCGGAGGATGCTTCCAAACACATTTGGCCTGATGGGAAAAGGAGAGACAATCACGGTCTAGTCTGTCTTCTTTCACCCTTCAAACACATTTATAACCAAGGTCTGCAAAATGGAGAAATGAAACAGTAGATTGACTCGAGGGTTGAGATGATCAGAAGGCCAGCACCCATTCGGATGCCAAGACCGATGGGGGGGGGATTCCAGTGACGTTAAGCCGGCCTCGACAAGGGATAGCCGATCTGTCCGCCTCGTGTCAGATATGTGCGGATTCTAGGCCAGGCGTGTCCAAACGTCGGTTGGAGGGCCGCAAAGGGCCACGCCTTCAACTTTTTGAAACACGGCGAAGTCGGTCAAGAAAGCAATTCTGGATCGTTTGCGCGGGCCAGTCCTTTTCATCGGCGCCGAGGCAAACGCTCAAAGATTTTTCTGTGTTTTTGGGGTGGCCAACGGCCCCCCCCCCCCCCCCCCCCCCCGCTCACAGTGTAGATCCGGCTCCGCGCTAAACGGCAGCCGAATCTCGGCTCCTCGTTCGCCACCCCAAAAAGAACAAACTGTAGTGAAGGGACCCGTTTTCAAACGCTTTGTTGAGGACGATGGATGGCCGGATGGAGATAAAAGGAGTCGTACCGTGTGCCTGCGCAAGATGGTCTGGCTCTTCATATACTTGAGGCAGAATTCGCACATGTAGAGCCTCCCGAGGCGAGCGTATTCCTCCGGGTAGGGCGAGTGGTACCACGTGTCCAATTCGTAGCGTCCGAACACAATGATTTTAATCACGTTGCTCCCCTCCGACACCTGGCCGGCCAGACGAAGCTTCTCCTGTAATGACCGGCGTAAGAGGATGATGAGGATGAAGACGGGTCGTGAAAGGAAAGGACAAGAGGAGAGAACGGGGAAATAGGTTGCCGTGACAGAAGAGGAATAAGAAAAGGGAGAACGGAAAAGAACTCTCTGTTAGTCAGCGGAGATGAGAAGTGCGGGCATAAAGAAGGCCCGGCGACACAACGAAGAAGGATGCGGACGAGTACGGCTTCCAAATAGAGACTTGAAAACGCCGTCCGCATCTCGCCAGGCAAGCCGAACGTGACGGGGAATTTGCCGGGAATGCCGTCGCCGTGAAAATCGAAACACTTGCGCAAGTGTTGCAAATTGGGCTCGCTAAATCATTGGTGGTAATTGGCGCCGTTGGCAAATGGGGCCTCTTTCATCTTGGCGGCCGGCTAAAGTCAAGCCTCTCCTTTCTCTGGTGAGCACTTTGAAGGCTTCTGAAGATGCTCGCTGGTTTTTTCTTTTGGAATCTTGAAACGGGCTCAGCCCACCGTCCCTCTCTTAGCTCCTGCCCGCAACATCGGAACCACTCGGTGTACACCGAGCGTCTTCTTGCCGCCGTACTTCATCATTCGTCGTAAGAAAATGCCAGAAAAAAAAAAAAAATCTATTATTCGAATGAAGCAAACAAGATCCGATCCTTGTACTCATTTTTAAGAACCGAGCGTACGTGTGGGGGAACCGAGAGGTTTTATGTGCTCGATTTGATGACGCAACACGAATGAACGGCTAATTAAGGCTATTACTGTGATGACGCGACGCTAGAAGGTGTCCACGGAGGCCCCCGATCGACACATTCATATTTAATGTCTGTTTGCCTTCGGAAATCGGGTCAAAACAACATGCCGTGACTTCGGAATGCTTCTCAACGGAGGGAGAAACGTTACAAGATGCAGAAAAACCAAAAGGGATTGTTGCATCTAGCCAATATATTTCCCACCCCTCCTGAGGCCGCGGAGAAGGACGAAGTGAGAAGAAGAGGAAGAAGGCAGGGGAGAAGGAGGGCGGAGGGGAGTCCAAAAAAAAACCACACACACACACAAAGAGAGGAGGGTGATGATGAGTTCTCTCTCTTACAAGGTCCTCCGAGGCACGTGCCTGCGCTTTCCTGAACAGGTCCAGGTCATAGTCGCTGGTGATGTTCTCCAGCAGGGGCTCCCGACCCATCCCGTGGCTCTGATGGTGATCCTGAGAAGTTGAGGCGAGCGTTAGGATGCTCCCAAACGCGCGCGCTTGTTCAAATTTCTCATCCACAAACCGTGCACTTGTCCTTCTCCTCCTTATTGAGCCCAGCGTTCCTCTTCTTTCTCAGATCCGTCACCTTCTCCTTGTAGCGCAGCTGACGTTCTGTTGGGGTCTGACACATCACCCACGGTTAGGAGCAGCTCACAGCAGGTCTTAACATGTCCTGGATGCTCAGATCCAAGGCCCAAACCATAATGGGGTTTTTTTTAGGCTGATACCGATGCGTTTTTTTTGGGCAGAAAAAAAAATTGATTGCCGTGTAATTGGCTGCTGAATTAAAAAAAAAAATATATATATATAAATATATATATATATATACAGTATATGCATGAGAGTTACTATAGCAAGACCATTTCAGATCAGATTCAGACATAGAAAGAAGCAGAGAGGAGTTATGTGCTCAATCAAGAGGCGAGCAGCAGCATTCTGGACCAACTGGAGACGCTTCATGGAGGTTACTCCTAAATAAAGTGCAAGACAGCAATCCAGCCGGGACGTCGTTTATGAGGAGACAACATGAAGGATAAGCCGACATGTTTTTTTTTTTTTTTCCATTTATTGCACAGAATTTTAGAAAAGGTTTACCTCTGTTGATTAGCATAAGCAATCCAATGCGAGTTGACTGGAGAAACAAAGCGATCACGACGTTCTTTCTTTCTTACTGCTGCTCTCACCGGACAAGATTCGCTTGTTGTCTCAACGACGCCACAAAAACAAAAGTCTACTTTCCTAACTATCTGATGAGGCGACGAGCGCAGTTCATTAGTTTATCACCGCTAGGTGCAATGTCCCCGACAGAACAATAAATGGTGTCTGCTCTTGCCTCAGGAAGGAAAAATGTTCCACCGGTGGAGTGTGAGCAGCTGCTTCCGAGTAGAATGTCCAACGAAATACACAATAGCTTCCCGCGCCGCGTGATCTCCAGCCTTTATTACATTTGGCTTTCGGACCGGATGATTATTTAATGCTTGCTCATATCGCATCTCATTTGAGCATCAAGAAAAAAAGAAAAAAAAAAGAAGGATGTGACCGAAGAATTAGGAGATGACTTTTGAGCCGGCCCCGTACCTGGTTTCTCGCGGAATGTCGATTCTCATCCTGTCGGTGAGACAGCGTCCTTTCGTCGGCCTGTTTCTCGCGAGTTGACACCTTGCCCTGACAAAACATCAACACGGCGCGATGACAACAAGTGACGGTCGGCCCCCCGCAGCACCAAACCTTGCTCTCTCCCCCTTATGCGTTGCAGGAGGCTTTGCAGCCTGACACTTTGAATGTGCCCCCCCCCCCCCCCCCCCCGTTGGCTCCTCTCTGTTTTTCTTCCACTGGTGACATATTCGCCAGTGGCTGGTTGCTATGACCGATCACAGGCGCATGGTTGTTGTTAACTTTTGTCGCGATGAATTGTTTGCGATGAGGACGTCACCAGTGCGTTCTAAATGTCCTACTTTCATGATATGCCGTCCATATTTTCCATCAATTTCACCCGAAAGCCAAATATTCGACAAGACGTGCGGTCCGATGGAGGAAAACAAAACGTACTTTTTGATATTTGTCGGAAAAATGTCACCAAATTGCCTTTGCGCCGGCAGAGCTTCACTCGCGGTGGGTAAGATAGTTGCGTGGGTATGCGTGCGTGCAAATACCTTGCATTCATCAGATGACAGGTTGTGATATAGAGGACACCCCGATATGGAGAAATGTCTCTCGTGTCTCCCCGTCAGGTGACCTAGACCGGGTGAGAGACGGTGCTCAAAAGCCCTTGCCGTCGCCGCGCAGGAGCGCGGCCTGCGGACGTGATCGCGTTCAAATCGTCGAGCTGTTACCCAGTGAATTGCATCCGGGCGTGGGACACTTCATGTTGAAGTTGTAGCTCTCGTGAAACCGCCGCCGTTTGGGCCTGCGAGAGAGGTCGTGAGCGGCGGCCTCTTTGAGCGACAGCTCCTTTGCCAATCTCTCGTCCTCCTCTTGAGAAACGACGACATCCTTGCCGCGGGAGACCGGGTCATTCCCGGGGCTGGGCGTCTCGACGTCCGACTCCGGAGATGGGGCGTTGCCGCTCGGCGTGCGGGGAGGGGTCTCGTCGTGGTCCGCTGCCTGCTTGGCGCCTGCGGAGCAGACGGAGGCAAATCAAAATGGTTACCGCGCGTCGCCAGGGAGAGGAACCTCGCCCCGCCTTGAATTGCCAAAATCTGTGAATAATTGACGGCCACCGAAAAGGCTTCGGAATTGTCTCTGGGACACCCAAGGAGAGCATCAAAGCACTCGTTTTGTCCACATGGAACGCCTCAGTTCACCTCAACACAGCTCCTTGGCGCCAAGATGTCACAAGGCGCCAAAGTAATATTTGTGTATTTTGAAGTACAAACACAGCAAATGGTGATTTCGCAACTGTATGTTCTAAACCGGCGGCCCGGAGGTCCAGTGGTTAGCACGTCGGCTTCACAGTGCAGAGGTACCGGGTTCGATTCCAGCTCCGGCCTCCCTGTGTGGAGTTTGCATGTTCTCCCCGGGCCTGCGTGGGTTTTCTCCGGGTGCTCCGGTTTCCTCCCACGTTCCAAAAACATGCATGGCAGGCTGATTGGATGCTCTAAAATTGTCCCGAGGTGTGAGTGTGGGCGCGGATGGTTGTTCGTCTCTGCGTGCCCTGCGATTGGCTGGCAACCGATTCGGGGTGTCCCCCGCCTACTGCCCGGAGACGGCTGGGATAGGCTCCAGCACCCCCCCGCGACCCTAGTGAGGATCAAGCGGTTCGGAAAATGGATGGACGGATGTTCTCAACCTGGACTCCACATTATCACAATAGCATTCTAAAAAGATGTCCGTGCCCATGTTTTTCCTCAACCTAAATTGTCATTAAAGGAAAAAAAAATCTTTGCATAGATCTTGAAGAGAAGACTGCAATTGGCGACTGGATTATAACGACGACGCAGTGTCCAGTGCGGGAGGCGACACGGTAAGCTAAAGTTAGCCTCACGTGTTCTTACAATCGCACACAACTTCGATAAGGGTTTTCCAGGTCTCATTATTTTGTTCTTTCTCTAATTCCAAGGTCGAGAAGCCCCAGTCAACGGAGCTAATAATTCACTGGCACCCCGCATAAGGATGCACTTCACACCGCTGAGACCAAGCAGAGGAATCCTACAGTCAAGACTGATGTGAGTGCGCATGTGGTGCAGAGCTCCGAGACTTTGGCCGGCAAATGAAAGAACACACCGTGGTCCTTGTTCTCGCCGACCTCTCCAGTCACATTGGACTCACCCATTAAAAAAGCTTTTTAGGGGCACTAGAAACCTCCAGTGCTAAAAGATAAAGTATATCAAACTCATTTTACTGAGAAGAAGCCAGGGGTGACACTTTCCATTACTATCCCAAACAGGTTTCTTAAAAAGTTGTATATACACATCCAATGGCGGGGTTATATCTTTTATTTTATATTTAATACAGCGCACGGATTCCATTGGAGACGATTAATGGTGTCGAATCAGACTAGTCTCAAAATCAACACAGTGCCGTCTTTCAGTCATTTCCTCTCCAGTGAACAACGAGGAGAAGGACTGGACTGGCCTGCCAATAGCGAAAATCATGCATATAATTGCATTGAAATGCATGTGGGGGATTGGCGGGATTTTTTTTTTAAACCCCAAATTTCTTCAAAAAAAAACAATTACATTTCCCATGAACCCCCCCCCCCCCACACCCCCAAAAAAAGTAAAAAATACAATTTTAATTAAATCCTTTGAATAGCTCAGCGAGGGCACTCGCGTCTGATGAATGCACAACTCGGCACAAAATGTGACCTATTCACTTGATCTACTGCTGCATTTTATGACAGTCGTGAGGTATTGTTCTTAATCATAAGTACCATTTTCTACTGTGCAATTTAAAACGTTGCCCGGGCCATAAAACACACATGCGTGCACTCTCTGTCTCAAAATATTTCTACGGTGACAGTTTCAGTCATTTTGCATGACTACAACAAATGGATTTGAAATTAATTTTTAAAAAAATGTATGACTGTGCAGATTTCATCGAGATTTCACAAAAGTACGCCATTTCCTCTGGAAGAAGCACAGCCATGTGTAGAATGTCAAATTCCAGCGAGCGAAAAGAATTTTAGATAGATTTTTAGTTGAGTCATTCATCACAGGACAAAACAGAAGGACAAAATATGCACTCTGACATATTCATCTTTTTTTTTTCTATGTCAGGAACATGCTGTGATCACAGACTGAACTCACAGCATGCTACAATTACTGCATGATACTCGTCCTCGCCATTCAGCCATGGCTCCTCATTTTCGACTTCTATTACCGGCAGGCCTCAGTCTTTCCTTTAGCATAACGCTCCTTTCTCTTTTTCAAATGGTTTTTGTTTGAAAAATAACGACTCATTACTATTCCTCATCCCCTTTCCCCCCTCGGTCGATTCGACCATCGTGTTGCCATTAGCGCTGTTAACTTTACGAGCGTTTGCCGTGTGTCTTCGACAAGTGGATCATTTCAAAAGCGTCCCGTGTGTGTGTGAGAAAAATGAACGGCGGACGGTTTTATGTTGACCCTCACCATGATGAACGTCGCTATCTGAGCCGGATAACCTGCCCTGCCGCAGTGGGTATTTTTTGGCTGTGGCGTTTGTCGCCCCCTGTTGGCTGCGCGTGCTCCTGCGTCTGGAGGAACACGCGGAGGCTGCCGTCTCCGCTGGCGCAGGAGAACCGCTTCGTGCGGCGCCCGAGTTTTCTAGAAGAGGGATGAGAACAAATGTTCATGTAAATCGTCATCATGTTTTAAATATATCAAACCGTCTTTTCAAATATGATCATGCTCAGGAAATTCTACAATACTACAAAGTAAGATCGCAATAATATCCCTCCAGTTTACTTATGTAGCTTTACTTTGACTTTTGTATGACTGTTCAGACAAAACTTGGAAGTTATCTATATTTCATTTCGTCGTGACGAAGCAAACAAAATAGATTATGATGGTAATCTACCACTTCCTGAAATGAATTGGAGAAGTAGTGGTTGTTTGGTAGGCGTGGCTTGTGCAGTACATTTATGTATTTATCTATTTCATTGGGACGATGCACATTAATCAACACGAGTGCATGCAAGATCAAACATGTCAACATTAAAATGCTCTCAATAATAAATGCAGTAGTTACAATTCTCAGCCATGGCGTGAAAATACTGTTGTATGCATAGAACAGCACTACTTGTGGTCCTCGGTTGAGAATGCAGTTCCCCTTCCTGCGGCTGTGACGCAAACTTAATTTGTACATCAATTGGCAAGGTCTATCACTAACCGACCCACTAACGCTGTGCTAATGTCATAATTACAGTAAATACAGCATTGGTATGAAAACCTTCTAGGCCCTAAATTCAAAAGATCAACTTTATTGGCCAAGCACTTTGTTACAGCTGCCGCTGTTGTGAAAGCGCTATATAAATCAGCATGTATTGTATTGTATTGGAATCTATGTTCAATTTTAAATTATTAAAATGCATGGACATTTTATTTGCAATTGAAAGACCTAAATCTTATGACTGAACCCCAGAGCAATTTCGTGACCACGTAGTAAAAAAAATAAAATAAAAAAAAAACTTGCAAACATATTGCACCTCTTGTGCTTCGGCTGAGACGGAGGGACGTGCGAGTCGGGCGCGCGCTGTTACGTCGTTGCGCGCTCCCGACCGCTTCGGCGGGCTCGAGGTCGGCGGAGAAATCCGAGTCCTCTGTCCCGTCCGAGCTGCTGCCTGTGGTCCTCTGTGCGAAAAACACAACTGTAATGAGTGTCCTGGCTGAAAGTGAAAAAAAAAGAAGTCCTTCACGACAGACTTCGGCGTGGTTTTTTAAAATGATACTTTTTATAGATGTATCTTTACCATCGGATAATCCAACAAAGATCCCATCCTCGGGGAGGAGCATCATATCCTCCACATCTCCACGCGATAAAGTTGTCAATAAATAATCACATTTACCTAATCACCAAAGACGGATATTGAACAGCTCAAATCAGATGATAGGAGTGATCCTAATAACATGTGCCATTTCTTTCCAAACAAGCATCATTTATCGAAAATGCGAGCTGCCGAAACTGACAATTCTGGGCGACGCTGTAATGGAGGATGAAGCGTCGCTCAAAACCAAGCACAAGGTGCGGCTTGGGGTAGCGGGACCGATGTGTTGAGATCACGTTCCCTAGATTCCATCCGCTCTAAAAAAAAAAAAAAAAAAGCGAAATGGGAATTTTTACGATGCATAATAACGATGTTACATGCGGTACAATAATGCCATTATATTAGTCCATTCCACCATTGCTAACTTCAACTATATGTATAAGTAAATGACTACCTTTTCGACAGTGTCAATCCAAACTGAGCATGATTACACAATATTACCTCGTGTACAACAAGGGATGTGTAACAGAAGCTTGGTACGACTCTTGTTAGATTAAGTGGTAGTACCTAATAATGTGACCGGTTAATTCTATGTTGTTGAGATTTTTATTGATTCAAAGAATGATTAAAAAGATTACTAAACAATCATATGTTCTTTGACTAATTACCCAGGAAACGTCACTCAACACGAATGCGCTTCTGACGCACACTTTTTTGACACTTCATAACAAGGAAGCCCGGCCTTCATTTGCATATGACCAATGAGAAGAGAGAAGAGGCGGTGCTCTGTAAAGCCGAACCAATGAGCACAACGCGATTCGGGATTCTGACCAATCACTGCGTTGTTTTGGTACGGACGGGTCGCACCATCCTCAACAGAAAAAAAAACAGTCTGTTCCTTCCGACCAAACGTGAAGTTGTCGTATGAGCGGCACCAGAGGTCAGCATCAACGCACTCGCGTAAATAACAGGTCGAAAGGCGAACGGCCTTTTTACGAGAAACACAGCAACAAATTTAACCAACCAGGAAATAAATATTTGCTAAGGCGATGAGCAAATTAGAGCAGCTCCTATGAATTAACCAATAACCAGATCTCAAAAGTGTACTCATATGTGCGTTGTTTCATTTCACTGGTCACTGCACACATCTTCAGTTTCCATCCTAAATGGGATAGCGTAATCGATGACGTTATGGGAGCCAGCTTGCAGTCTGTTCTAAAGGCTTTTCTTTGCAAGAAAGAAAAGCTATGCCTTACCTTTCTCCTGGGCATTTTCACAGAATGGCGCGTCGTTTTTTATTAATCAGTGCGCCGATAGCATTTTATGTCAAATCCCATCAATATTGGAGAGCAACCAACCCCCCGTTTGCATTACGAGCCAAGTCAGCTGAAAACCGCGTATCATTCACTATTTCTGCTTTTCCTCTCAAGGCGCACGCGCGGTACGTTGACAAAATCTTTCCGTCTCGAAACCATAACATGGGGCTTTTAATCGTCCATTGGGTCTGGAAAATCATATTTCATTGCATTCACGTAGAGTTCAACTCCGCGCACAACTGTATTTTAATGTCTTTATCTGTCTCAGTTGTATGACTTGATGGTTGCGGCCAGCCTTGTCTGCTCCAATTTGTTAAGCAGTTGCGTTCGTTTAATAATAATCAAACTGCTGTTAGCTGTACAATAATACACGAGTTTTTAAATATTTTTGAGGAACTGAAAGCAAATGACACACCTAAACCTCTCAAATTAAGGAATTTATACAGCAAATATACTGTACAAAAATTGTGGTCGAAGCCGGAAGTAATCGGGAGCGACTCTTCTCGCATCAAGTTGTAAGTCGGCGGTTTTGCAAAGTCGTACTTTTGCTATGACGATTGGCCTCCTTTCGAGCCCTACTTGAGGCAGCGTTGGTGCTTTCAAGCAAAGATTTGTCTCTTTAAAGCCACCCAGAAGCGATTTAACGGGCATTGTGGATATTTTCTACACCATTAAGCAGCGACTATTATGGCCGGCACCACCACAAAGACTGTGCACGACATTTTTCAGAGTATGGAGTACGGACCTGCCGCAACCTCCAGCACCGCCACTGCACGGGTAAAATTATTATTATCAGTGAAAAGAAACCGAAAGCGGGAGTTTGGCATTTTGCCGCTGTTCTTAAATTCAAGCCATAGATGCATGTTTCATGTGTCTTCTATTAACTTTGACTGTTTTGCAAGCCACTGGTAGACTCTTGGACCCACGTGAACTTCGTTCACCGTTAACTCACAAGGCAACCACGTGACTGACTGGAACTGTGCAAATAACCTTGTAATGAACTGTCACGGGATGCTGACTTTGTCGAACTACACTGAAACGTCAACGTAAATACTAAAATCGAGTCTTTGGTTTTGTACTTTGTCCTGAATCTGCATTTCCTGTCTTCCTCCACCAGATACAACAGGCTGGGGTGTTCATTTGAGGGCGGATTAGAGAAGAGTGGAAGGATGTTCTTTGAGATGAATTTATTAAACACTCTGAAATCAATTGCGCATCTGAAAAGTGGATGGTGGACGGCAAATGCCCCCTGGGCCCCAGTTTGGACACCCTTTGCACCCTCTCGTCAAAACCTTGACATGCAAAGATTTCGAGGGGGCGCAAAGTATTTTTTGTGAGGGAAAGCAAAGTTGGTCTTATCTTCCATGCTGCCTTCGGGCTCCCAAACAGTTTACCCAACTCAATTTTCATATCCACTCACTGTGCGCTTTACCTCTGCTTCCACAGGCATGGCTAGATAGTCATTCCTGCTCTTTGGGTCTGTTTATTGCCGGAAAATTTGTTCGTCCGCTCGACAGGCAGACTCGCTCCGTGGTGGACTCAAAAGGTGAGTTCCGGTTTGGAGCCTACAACCGCACGCAGTTCACGGCAGCTCGGGCTTTTGCTGGCGCGTGATGTTGAGCTTTATAGCCACAGAGTGATTCCAAGGCCTCGCAAAGGTTGACAATCCCCCTAACTTTACACTTGTGAAAGCTTTGAGTTGACAGTGTTGCAAAATTAATGCAGGTTGCTGTTCTAGCAATGTGGCAGACAAATATGCCTTTGTGTGTGAAGAAGAAGCTGACGATGCAACAAAACTGGTTCTCTTGTGTTAGGTGCTCTCGTGTGCAGCACGGCGTGTGCCTTGCAGGCCGATATTTCGCAATGTGCATCATCTGCTGTCAAGGGCTTTGAGGCCTGGGGTGGCTTGTCCTGCTACCAGAGGTCCAAGGTGTTGCTCAGGTACTCTGAAATACACAGAGGACCCTAAACAGGGTGAAGGAACGGTGTTTCAGCGCAAAAAAAGCTTCTTCAAATGTTTATGCGTGCTTGTCGACCTGAGCAGTCCAATGCGTCATTGGGTGCGTGTCACCTGTCCTCAGGTTGGCGAGCGCTCTCGGCCAGCATGGCCAGAGTGTTGCCGAGCTGTGCGACCTGTGCGGAGCCTCCTGCTCCTCCTCCAGCCTTGTCCGGTTGTTGCAGTACTACAGCGGATCGGCTCAGCTCAGAGACGCTCTTGTCGCCGACTGGACGCCACTGGGTACGTGAGCCGGCGCTTTCCGTCGACGCGTGTCGCAGTCTGGAGAGGTTTCTTGTCAACTCCCCTTGGGTCTGATTGTTCCACATCGAAGCAGGGGTCCTGTTTTTAAGAATATTCATCCTACGCGTGTTTTGGGAATGCGGGAGGAAACCGGAAAAAAGCCGCGCAGGCACGGGAAGAACATGCAAACGCCACACAGGAAGGCCAGAGCCGGAATGGAACCGGCTCTGCACAGTGAGGTGGACGTGCTAAGCAGTCGCCCAGTTTCCAAGTAGCCTCGCTCGCAATTCTAAGGAAACTGTTCTGACCCATTGCGCAAGATTAATCAAGCAGCAAAAGCCGCCCGTTTTGAATCCATCTAAGGCGGCGGCCATTTTGCCACTTGCTGTCGACTGAAAATGACATCACAGCGCCTCAGGGCTCAGTTTGCAAAGGTCACGTGACCAATCCCCGAAAACAGGTGAGCCGTGATTGGTCGCGACCTAAACCTCTGAGGCAACTGCTTAATTCATATTCCACAAGCGCAACATGAACTGGAATGCCATGTTCAGACTAGCGAAACATATTATTGTGAAGGAAAATGCTCACTTGCCCTATCATAGCAGACCGTTATCTCGGTTTTTAAACACAAATGTTTGATTTTCTTCCTGTTTTACAGGTGTGGTTTTAGTCGTCGTCTCTGACGACTGCACTTTCCACTCCCTGATGCTCAAAGTCTTACCAGCACTGGCCATGGGTAAAAAAAAAAGAACCTAAAAACGGACTCCATTTTCATGACACTCCCTAGCGTTCATCGTGATTCAAGCCAAGTTTTGTTTCATATTCGATCAATTGAAATATGTTGTTGAGTTACTCGTAAATACGGGTCCTCCTTAGGCAACTCTGTCATGGTGGTCCCCGGTCAAAGCACCGCCCCTCCGGCACTTTTATTGGCTCAGCTTTTTATGGCCGCCGGCTTGCCTGCTGGAGCCCTCAATGTCTTAACTGGCGGTGACATGTCGCTGGCCGCCGACGTGGCCCAGAATTCCAGCATCGCCTCCGTCACCTACAGTGGCAACAAGCAGGTGCGCATATAGAAGGAAGGGATCCCACCTGCATTGCGGAAACATCAATGAACCATGTGATTTGTTGTTGTTGTTGTTTTTTAGGATGCTGTGAAGCTGTGTAAAGCTACAGCAGGGATGGGTGTTCCTGTCTCTGTATCCCCGAACATTGGCGCTATGTGTCCTATCATCATTTTTGAGTCTGCTGACATCAACAGCGCAGTAGATGATGTGTTAGAGACGGCCTTCGAGAAGAAGAAAGAAGTGAGCCAAGTGGCCGCTGCGTTTGTCAGTTTTGGATGCCTTTTTTTTTTTTTGCGCTAACAGTCTTGTTCCTTCCTTGTTGCAGGCGCACTGGGTGTTGTGCGTGCAGGAGAGCATACTGGACGGCGTGATGGCCCATCTGAGGTTGCGCATGGCAGGCTTGAAATGCGTGTCGCTTCCCGGCGATGGCGTCAGGGTGCTCGTGGAGACTGCGGTGCAGGACGCTCAAAACAAGGGGGCCACGGTTGGTGTTAACACGTTTGCTCAGCCCCTTTCACACATCGGATGTCCCCGGTCTGAGGCCTAGTCACTTTTCAACCAGAACTTGCGCCGGCGGCGTCTCAAGTGCCATCGGTACACCGTACGGCTCGTCGAATGAAGGTGTCACGGTTCGGTTTTGTTTTGCTTTTTTCGCCCCCTCAGTTGGTGCAGTCCTGTGCCGTCCCCTCGAGTACACAGTATCCTCCGACGGTGCTGTGTGGAGCCGCCCCCTCCTCGCCGTGTGTGGTCATGCCCTCTCCTGGGCCACTGCTTCCTCTCGTGACCTTCCGAAGTAACACAGAGGCAGTGACTCTGGGTAAACGATGCTTCTCAACCACGCGTGAGGATGAGAGCTACGTTTCCGCTGGAGCCACCCTCACGCTCTGTGTTCTCCGCAGGGAATCACAGTCCACATGGCCACGCGGCTTGTATCTGGACTGAAGACCTCACTCTGGCTCTGGAGACATCTAAGAGGCAGGCACATTCACACAGCTACACTTTTTCTTTTTCTTTCCCTTTTTGCCGCCACCAAGGATGGCTTTCTCTTCGCGTGGATTTGAACAATATTATAAAGTAACCAGGACTCCCTGGCCACTTTGCGTTTTGTGTTTTGCGGCTTCGGTAATAAATAAAAAATGACAATGGAAAAAAAAATACAGATATTTTGCAGCCATATCGTGGAGAGAAGCGGCGGCCCGGTTTGACCGTTGGTTAGCACGTCGACCTCACGGTGCAGAGGTACCGGCGGGTTTAATTCCAGTTCCGGCCTCCCCGTGTAGCGTTTACATGTTCTCCCCGGGCCTGCGTGGGTTTTCTCAGAAAATGGAGGGATGGATTTTACATCTCATTAAAGCTACTGTATAATGTTTCTGTCTTTTTTTTTTTCTCTCTCCGGCTCTCTTCAGTCTGTCCGTGGGCTCAGTGTGGGTGAATTCACACCCTCTGTCTGATCCGTGTCTGCCCGTTTCTGGTCACAAAGACAGCGGCACGTGCACCGATGGAGGGCAGGAGGTGCGTTTCATTAGTTTGTGACACTTGTACAACAACGTTAAGTTGTTGGATTTCTTTCATAAAGACGGTGTAAATCTGACTCCTCCACAAAGTAAACATTTTACCCAAACAAAAGAGGGTGCACATAGATCGGCGGGACCAGTCTTATATTTGGAGCCGAAACAATCGTCGTTGTCTTTTTCAGGGTCTGTATCAGTTTCTGCGGCCGTCCTCGTCCTCGGTTCTCCCTCGTGCTTCCCCCGTCGCCCTGGACTACGCCAAATTTGGAACTGACGCGCCCCCGGTTATCATTCCGGATGAGACTGCCGGGTGTGTTTTGTTTCCCCTCTCTTTTAATTGTTTGCTTGAATGTAGTTCTTATTAGCACGTAATGTGACGTGATTTTGCACATGAGCACATTTACTTGATTCTCTCTCTTTCCCCTCATCAGTACCCTGAAGTCCTATGCGCACTTGGTTGCTGGCAAGGCATGTAAATTGGAGTCTGGCGCCAGTGTCGTGGTGCGTCCTCAAGGGGGGGGCGATGCGTTGGGCTACTGTCCCGATGGAGGCCAGAAAGATGTCCGGAATGCTGTGGAGGCCGCTATCAAAGTTCAGCCGGGGTGAGATACCAGCAGAGACTCAAACAAACAAGCCGATGCCTGTTGGGCTATTTCAAGGCCGTATAATGTTGACGTTTTCACAGTGCACGTTCATTACTTCCAGGTGAATCTCAACAGAATTGATTTGTGAAGTTCAGTTGATTTTTTTTTTTTCTTCAGGACTTTGATTTCTAAATCTGAAACTGATTGCACAGCTTCATGAAACACCTCAGAAAATACTTTACCAAATGTATATGTGTATTTAAAGTCCCATTGAGAGCTTTCTCTGAAATATTCAAAGTTCAGTAGAGTTGTCTTGTTTTGTGTATTGTCGTCCCAACGAAAAAGTTTTCTTTCCTTCTCCCTTTCGAGCCAAAGCCGAGATGAATGATCCGGTTCTCGATTTGGAAAGGTGAACGGGTGAACATGACCAATTTGTGCTGCCAAATTTGATCTTCTGTCAAGGCTCAAAGAGCAAACCTGCACGGGGGTGAAGCTAATTGTCGGCATATTGTGTAACTTTTCTGGCTGTTTGGGTTTATTCCCAGTTAATGTCTAACTTGAGATGATGACTCCGAGGAACTAACGCAAAACAACTGCATTGATGGCTTCTGAGCACCGGAATCCGCTGCCTGACGATGAAATCACAAACACGCTGTTCTCAAGCATTGCTTAACGTCATCTATTGAGCCGAGACGTGCCGTTTACGCAAGACAAATCTCATGACGCAGCGGCAAGCATCCGGCAGAAGAGCCTCTCGTCCTGCCCGTTTGCTATCGACCGACGAACGGAGACGCGACGCATTTGTTGTCGAGCGCGCCGCGGTTGCGATCTTTCCGGAGGATCTGCCTATTTTCCATTGTGACTTTTCTCCTTCAGTTGGATGAAAAAGAGTCCACCTGCGCGCGCCCAGCACATTCTATCTCTGGCCAGGGGCCTTGAAGGCAAAAGGCAGGACCTAGCAGCATCAATCTGTGCCCAAACTGGCCTCCGCATGGAAGAGGCCCACATGGAGGTGGAGCTCAGTATCGCCAGGCTCAGTGATTGGGCCGCCTACTGTGACAAGGTTCACGGCGGAACTCTGGTGAAGCTTTTAATGTTACACAAATTCATACTTTTTGCAATATTAGAAAGGTGCTGATTTCGATCGGTTGAGGTGTCGGATTTCTCAAGTCTCCCGATGCATACCGGCTTGAAAATCCGCCGCGGTTGCCGTCGTTCAGCCCGTGCCGCAGGCTGGCACCGGTCTGTCCATCCCCGAAGCGCTGGGAGTGGTGGGTGTGGTGCTTCCCGACGAGCATCTCCTTCTGTCCACCGTAACGCTTCTTGGAGCAGCCCTCGCCTCTGGCAATGCCATCGTCATGGTACCCAGTCCCGAGTATCCGCTGCCGGCATTGGCGATCATTCAGGTAAGCGAGACAACCGATTCTTCTGTTCGGTACGCGGACCTTCCCTGTTAGAAATGAACAATACGACACTTTAATTCACGCTGCTCTGTGAGTTTGTCGGCAACCCTTTCGGGGTGCGCCCCGAGACGGCCGGGATCGGCTCCGGCGTACGTTGCTTTTCTCGCGTAACGTTTTTCCCTGCCTCCAGATGCTCCTGTCTTCAGATCTGCCAGCGGGCTTGGTGAACATCATTACGGGAAGGAGAGACCCGTTGACAAAGGCCTTGGCCAATCACAGTGTCATCAAGGCCATCTGGTACTGGGGCACCAGCGAGGTGAGCATTACTCCGACAGATCCGAGGCCCTGAAAACACGAGCGGCCTCTCCACATTACGTGCGGCAATAAACCATCGTCCGCAATGCGCAGGTAGACGGCTCACGCCATCGTGTTCTCTTGCCGCAGGGCTGCCAGTACCTCCAGCACACCTGCACCACTCCGCTAAAAACTTTGCGCCTCTTCTGCCAGACGGACAAGGACGGGAACCGTCGCGGCCGAGATTGGACACACCCCTCCGTTCTGGAGGAGTTTTGGAGAAATGCCGTCCAGTGGAAGAGCGTATGGATCCCTACGGCATAAAAAAGACAGCGGGAAGAGTTAAGATGATGAAGATGACCAAATGACACTTAGGCGGTCAGGTTGTACTGTACAAGCCAGGTTCAAAATGAAATAAACATTTGAAAGTGAACTAACTAGTGTCAAAAGCTTGTCATTAAAAGATACTACGTTGCCATACAAAATCTTTGAATTGATAAAAATGTAGCCCTGACTTTACTGTCTGTTTAATCGTGTAAACAGGATGTCACTGATGGCAGAGTCAGGTCAGGGGAGGTCAAACTCAACATTATGATTACAGCAGGGGAAAACATTGTATGAGCAATTGGGACCACTGCTCTCTGACTTGCAATGAATGTAAAGTGCAGTGTCCATCAAGTTGCTGTACAGTTTGTGCAATCCTTGTTTTTTTCCTTTTTAGCCAGCCTCATTGACTGTTGAGGTCATTTCCCCTATTTGCGACACATGGTGCTCACGAGACCCCCTCCCACTCGATGCCAAAGAGGAAGGGCCGATTTCTGTTTCAGAATGCCGAGTCATGACAATGACACAGCAAATTCATGAGTCGAAGACTTTTCAGAAATGAGTCACCACTGTTGAACCCTCACGCACGCGCGCACACACACAAAGTCAGCATGCAACCAGAGAGGGGGTGGTGGGTACTAGCTTGCTGAGTAAGTGTGACTCAGCAATTATAAGGCTTCATGTCTGAGTATTCTTGTTCTTTGAGTTATGGTTGATCAAACGAGCAATTGTGAGACACTTTAATTGTGCAGCATCTTTGGAATGTGCAAGGTCACATTTTCATACTTTCATTATAGCCAACAATGATTCGTGATCAACACAGATCTGGTAAAAATGATTTTCGATAGGAGTGATGCAATTGCAGTGTGACTTGTGGACTGGTGAAAGGGCAGTTGTAGGCCTACCAAGCCATCAACTATGAAGAAGTTTCTAGAAGCTTCCGCAAAAGACATGTCAAAACATTATAAAGCAGATAATTTAACAAGGCACCCAGTGAGTGGTTACATTTCTGGAAATTCGGAACTGCTTCAAACAAAGACTTGATGTTACGAAAACTGAAATATGACTTCTACTCCAATTTAGCGCCAAAGTTATTGTATTAAACCATACAGAACAGTACACCCAACAGATATCATCATCATGAACAGTTTCAAATCCAAGAAATGTATTCATTTACGCTAATAGCATGTTATTGTTTACACCAATGGCATTTCGTCGATTCAACAAAATAAATGTAGTTTAGGAATAAAAAACATCAAAATATACATTTCGGTAACGGATCTTGGGATGCGTTTTTTTTACCCACCAGTCATAGTTGAAATATACAATTTACAGAAATAATGTTAAGTGAACTTCTGTCCTTTCCATAATCTAGTACCTAGATTCTAGGTGCACGGAATTTTTGTTTCATTAAAAAAAAAAAAACGGATACGCCTTTAAATTTTTTTTTTCGCTGGGAAATTGTCACATGCTCCCGAGAGCTGCTATTGGCGGATGTGAGCTGCAGACGTCATCAAGTAGTATAAATAGGAGGTGCTTCGCCTATTGTCTCACAGCGGAAGAGTCGTTTGGAAGTTCTTGCTTCAACAGTGTTTGAACGGAACTTCTTTCGCCCCTTTTTTTTGCCTTGGCATCAACTCTCTTTCACTTAGACAACAGATTACCTCCACGCATAGCTCTATTTTCGTACTTTCTTTTGGTTTTTGTAAGAAAAGACAAAACACGCCAGCTAAGATGGAGTCTCAAGTGCGTCAGAACTACCACCGCGAATGCGAGGCCGCCATTAACCGAATGGTCAACATGGAGCTTTTCGCTTCCTACAACTACACTTCAATGGTAAGTGTGTACAAAACATGGCTTCGAATACCATTTTCGCCCTGGTTAGCATTAAAAGAAGTACGGTAGTGGATTACGTGGCTCCCCCCACCTCGTTTTTCACCCAGACCAGTTTGACAAACAAATGCTCCTTTGAGTGACCGAAGAGTACATTTCCGGTCTGCTGTTTCGTAGCTATCCAAGAGTGCCGTGTCGCCCCCCCAAACAAGTTGCGCGTTTATTTTATGTCCTTGGTTTCCGTGTGCCAGTAAGTCTTTGTACTCACTAGCGGGGGGGATTTGTCTCCCGACCCGAACGGTCATTAACATTTCTTCGCGTTCGTCGAACACCGACATTTTTACTATCGCGGTAAAATTGCAGTTGATCCGCTACTTCATTACGAGTTAGTTGCGAAGTTTACGGTTTTTTTTAATCAACATTTGTGGGAAAACGGTAGAAGTGAAATGGGCCTCCTACTCGTGCGACCCAGTCCTTCCAACTATTGAGGAAAATCGTACTTCTGGTACTTGACGAATGGACTTGAGCTCTTTCTGCTTGGGTACTATTGGGCTGTTTTGAACCGCGACTCCTGTAGCGTGACAAAGGCTGATTTTGTTTTAAATCTCCAGGCCTTTTACTTCTCCCGAGATGACGTTGCCCTCCCAGGCTTTGCCCATTTCTTCAAGGAGAACAGTGAAGAGGAGAGGGAGCACGCTGACAAGTTGCTGGCCTTCCAGAACAAAAGAGGTGGACGCATCTTCCTCCAGGATATCAAGGTCTGTGCGCTCATGCCAAGCTTTGAAATCACGATTAGATTTTTCAAGAATTGCCATTTTTGCTTTTCTTCAGAAACCAGAGTGTGATGAGTGGGGGAGTGGACTCGAGGCGATGCAGTCTGCCCTACAGCTGGAGAAAAATGTTAACCAGGCGCTCCTGGACCTGCACAAATTGGCCTCTGAACATGTGGATCCCCATGTACGTTTTTCCTGCAACTTGGTGTGCACTGGTTTGCCGTGCTACTAGTTTTCCAGACATTTCCTATTTTCTTGTATCCACAGCTGTGCGACTTCTTGGAAAGCCACTACCTGAACGAGCAGGTGGAGGCCATCAAGAAGTTGGGAGACTACATCACCAACTTGAGCCGCATGGATGCCCAAAACAACAAGTTGGCGGAGTACCTGTTTGACAAGCACACTCTGGGGGGCAAGAGCTAAAGTTTCGAAAACGGGCCTCAACGTTCGCATTCTCTAAGCAATCGGTTTAATTTTGGTTAACATATAGCACGAGTTGTGGGGTTTGCGTGGGATAATAATGGTGATGCTGTTGCAAAGAGATGCTGTATTCTGAATAAACAGATTTGAGCTGGAATATGGTGTCTTGTGCGTTGTTGGATTTTAAGTAAAGCGCCGGTCAATCATTGGCTTTCGCAACCACATCCCATATGGTTGAACCCTACCCGAGTACACGAAAACACGATGGCGGAAATGAGTTTAACAGGTGTTGACAGTTTTGAGAAGCTCCTAAATTAAGAGTGGGAGGTTAATCTCAAACGCCACGGGCATCTAATTATTGGGCCTTTGGACTTTCCTCAAATTGGTGTCAAACTCCGGTCCTGGAGGGTCGCCTTCCTGCATGTTTTCCATCGCTGTTGCAACACACCCGAAGTAATCTCTCCAGAAGCCAAATGTCAAGCCTTTCCATTTGAATCGGCTGCGTTGCAACGGGGAGAGAAGGAAAACCTGCAGGACGGCGGCCCTCCAGGACCAGAGTTTGCCTCACAAGGGAGGCAATGTGCTGCAATTTTGGCCCACTCAACAGGCTTGGTGACCAAAAATGCTCTCGCCACAGAGTGGCGCCATTTCATACCTTTGTCGTCACTTTTGCACGTCACCGCATCGTGGGCGACATTTGCCTTATTCTCTGTCGGTGGCCCGAGGTCAGGGTTCGCGTCTGCCAAAGAGAAACTCGACCGGGAAGATGCATTTCCCATATGGTCGCGTGCCATTTGAGCAGTGGCGCACAATCATGGACATCTACTGGTCTGAACAGAATCATTAGTGACCTTTCCGTTTACCACCTAAACTCTTTGACTAGCGAAACAATTGCTTTTGTCTTCCGCGCGCAGCAATACCTTCAATAATCACGGTCTGTGATGAATGATGTTTAATGTATTATGATGATGACTTTTTTGTTTTAGATGAACGCGAATTCTGCAGACGATGACCCCGGCGGCACGGTCAGCTGGCATTGTGCGCGCGGTTGAAGACGAGAGACGGCCTGCAGTTGCTCCTCTTCAACGAGTCGGTCAAAAGGTTGGGATTTCCTTGATTTCATTTTTTTTTTTTGCTCCGGCATCCGACTTGAAATTAGAGCCTTAAGACCAAACGTGTTGCGCAGTGTGGCCCGTAAGTAGTTGGCAGTGAGGGATAATGATGAGATTAAAATAAAAGGAGAGGGGGGGAGAGAGAGTTGCGGGCGAGCACTTCTCTTGAGCAAACACTGTTGGATCGGAGCGCCATCCATTTGGATGCATCCTCATAAAAGCAACAGCAGGACTGAGACAAAGATAGGTGAGTCATATTTATATTTATAGTCATTTGGGGGAACTAGACATGACGTCGTCGATACCAATAAACAGCAAATTGCCGTTCAAACGCACACAAAAAAATCCTTCACATGAAGAAAACCGAATTGGTGATCGCTACAAGAAAATGCATATGATATTTGTTCCGTTTATTGAGTCCCCATGGAGGGAAATGATTTCAGAACCCACCAGCTCCGGGATTTACTGTCCAGTTTATGTGTCTTCATGTTGTCTTCCATGATTCATTTGGGATTTTACTCAATTGGGTTCATTCATCAACCGAGCGCGAGGAAAAACACGAGACTGGACACACATGGAAGGACGTCTTTCAAAGTGCACCAGATTAGTTGAAGTGGCTTGCAGGAAGCCGCGACGCTCTTCGAGCCTGATGTCAATTGGAAAAGGAAGACCTCTCACAAATACACAGTATTACCTTTGAGCACGCCATCAATAAATACAATTGAACATTTTGGCCTCGTAGCGAACAGGATTGTGGCGCAATCCCAACACACTCACGTGCGCGCATCTAATCCCCTCTGCAATTGCGAGAGATGCGCGTCAGATGTCATGACGGAATGTTCAAATTTGACGTGTAAGCGATGAGGCCATTCTTTGTGATTGGTCACCAGGGGGAAGGATTCATGGGACATAGTGAGGGGGAAAAGCCCAAATGGGGAGGAGGAGACTGCCAGAGAAGACAAACAAACAAAATGGCATTTAATTTGTTTCAAGCCGGGGATTTTGGGATTACCGCAGCTACTTAATCTCGTTACACTGCTGCACAGGGACACGCTGGGATGTCGACTGTGACTCATTATTGAGAGTGACATTGAATGGTGTGAGGGCTCAACACACAGACTATTCTAGAATGGAATACATTCCACCCTGTAACACACAGGTGTCAAAGTCAAGGCCCGGGGGCCAGATCTGGCCCGCCACACACTTTTATGTGGCCCGCGAAAGCAAATTCAGCATGTCAAGTTCCAGGATGCTTGCTAAAGTCTCAACCCAAATTTCAAATTGTCATCTGTCATCCGCAATAACAGTCATTATTATTTACTTCTGCTTGTAAAAATAGTTATTGATCCATTTGTCGCGCGCCGTGTATGTAATATGTGGAAGGGATGAAACATTTATATGGTTTCCCAAAATTCATAACGGCCCTCCGAGGAAAACCGTAACTACAACGTGGCCCGCGACAAAAAAAACGAGTAGGACGCAGCTGCTGTCATAGCTGTTTGGTTTATGGGGGCTTTCGGGCCTTTGTTAGTGTTATTGATTTGGTTTTCCCAGAGGACCTCTGTCAGTGTTTTTGTGAACGCGTTTGGTTCCGCACTTCTCCCGCCTCCCGTTTTTGTGTCCACTCTCATCGGGCAACGTGTCAATTGTGTTTCCACAGAGCAATGTCGCGGTTGCTCAGCGTGGCCGGGGCGCGGTCCCGCAGGGCAGCGGAGGAAGAAAGCAGGGAGCCCCCGCCGCCCCCGCCCCCCTCTCACCATTCCAATCATCAGTTTGCAAGCATGAAGAACAAGTTCTTCAACGAGCTCACGCACTTGCCGAGTAAGCGAACGCACAAATGGACAGCGCCCCAAATGCCCCTACAAGTATTAGAAACGGCCGCCGTATCATCGTCCATCCGTCTTGCATCATCTCACTTTCCATTTGTTGTCTCTTTTTTTTCTTTCTCTTCTCATTGTCATCTGACCACTGTGCTCTCCTGTAGATCATAAACTCAGCAGTAAGTACCATTCCGTTCAATACTTTTTTTTAAAGGGGCCTGCATCATGCTATTTTAAGCCTTCCGCAGTCAATTGTAAGAATATGATTCTAACCTTTTGCGCAAACGGAGTGGCTGCCGCGCCCCTTTCCTGACATCGTAAAGCCATGTGAATCGGGGGGGGGGGGGGGGACAATGCCTTTGGGGCTGTTTTTGGTGAGAGCATTAGCATTTTAACGTGACTATACGCTGCTAAAAACAAAATAACCCCCCCCCCCCAGTTGATTTAGCATGATATGGCCCCTTTAAGCAAAGTTGCATTTGTTTTCCATACAAATGCGAATTGGGTAGCCCACAACATTCTGTTGTTTTTGTAGTCGCAGACGTTTTGGCGTGTTCTTCAGACATTTGAATCAGTCCTGTATATTGGGTGGGACGACAACAACAAACAATGTGAAAATGTAAATGACGGCATTATTTGTCGATCTGCATCAAAGTCGGCAGCACGGTGACACAACGGTTTGCGCATCTGCCTCACAGGCTAAGAGCTCGGAATCTCAGACACGAGTCTGTGGAGTTTCCATTTCTCCCTGTGCTGACATTCATTTTTCCGGTGTCTCATATTCTTGAAAAAAAAGAAAAAAAAGAATTGTCTTACTAGTGATTTGTGGTCGCATTTCCATTTGACAGCTAAAACAGCGCTTCAGGCAAATGGGCCTCAGTTTGGGACTAGCCAGCATCCTCCCGTATTGGCACTGAACCTTCCCTCCTTCCTTTTTTTCAAGTGCCCATGTGGGCAGTGGGTGCCATTGTGGTGGTCGTCCTCACGCTGGTTGCCTGTATGGGATTCTGCATCTACAAGAAATGCTTCAACAAGGGCAAGAAGCCCAAGAAAGTCAGAGAAAGGAAGGCTGGGCGAGGACGCAAGAAGAAGGAAACGGAAGGAGAGGAGGGAGACGAAAAGAAGGTGGGAAAAGTCGCCTTCCCCGTTGACGTGGTAGCAATACCGCTCCTTCATTCAAAATGACCTTCATCGTTTCTGCTGTCAGGAGTAACAACGTTTATTTGCAGATGATCACACGTTTGTCATTGCGCGGCAAGAGCGACAGAAATGTTTGATGACTGAAATACAAGCGACTTGCCTCCCTGTGGTTCTTCTAGGAAGGAGAGGAAGGCAAAGAGGAGGAGGAGAAAGAAAACTTTGGCAAACTGGAGTACACTTTGGATTATAACTTCACCGATAACCAGGTGCAGTAACCCGAGATCTTGCATCGCACTTGGACGCGCGTCCCCGTCTGTAACCTTCGGACTTTTTTTTCCTCCCAGCTGATAGTAGGCATCCTGCAGGCTCAGGACCTGGCAGCCATGGACATGGGCGGGACTTCGGACCCCTACGTTAAAGTCTACATGCTGCCGGACAAGAAGAAAAAATTTGAGACCAAAGTCCAGCGCAAGAACCTCTGTCCTGTTTTCAATGAGACTTTCATCTTCAAGGTGCGCCATTGGCGGTGCGGTGCGTTCATGTTGTCGATGTCCTTTTTCGAAAGTCTCTCTTCTCGCCCCCCCCCCCCCCCTCCCCCGTCCAGATACCCTACACAGAGTTGGGCGGTCAGACGCTGGTGCTCCAGGTGTTCGATTTTGACCGCTTCGGCAAACACGACGTCATCGGCGAGATCAAGATTCCCATGAACACCGTGGACCTCGGCCAGCCCATCCACGAATGGAGGGATCTGATTGGAGGAGAGAAAGAGGAGGTGACTTTGGCTCTTTTCACGCTTGTGCAGAAATTTGGACAGCCCGAAAAATACCGATCACCTAAAACTGGCCCACCGTTTCGAAAGTAAACGAAAGTCATTTCACAAAAAAAGTCGCTCTTTTGTAAACCTGCTCCAAGGTTTGTGTACACCGACCGTCCAAAGTATGCAAATCATACCCGCAATAAATCAGTGTCAACGTCACACAGGCTATGAATCATTTTCTATGCGTGCATGCTTAAAATAGTAAGGGCGGAAACAACCACAGCCCAAAGATAAATGTCGTTGAAATGAATGAAGGCTTTTGTTGTTGTTGTTCCAAATAAAGCAAGAGAAGCTTGGAGACATCTGCATTTCCCTCCGCTACGTCCCGACTGCAGGCAAGCTAACTGTCAACATCATGGAAGCCAAGAACCTGAAAAAGATGGACGTTGGAGGACTGTCTGGTGAGCGCACCCCCCTAACCCTAACCTCTAATCCTCATTGCCTAACCCTAACCCCCTCACACCTTAATTCCCTAACCCCCGAACCCCAACCTTCTAAGCCGAACCCCTCACCCTTAACCTCTAACCCTTAACCTTTGACCCCAAAACCCAACGCTCCCTTTTCTACGTCACAAAAAACACGACATCGCTAAAAATGGCACGGTGGACGATTGGTAAGCACGTTGGCTTCACAGTGCAGAGGTTGCGGGTCCCATTCTGGCCCCGGCCTTCCTGCGTGGAGTTCGCATTCCCCCCCCCCCGTGCCTGCGTGGGTTTTCTCCGGGTTCTCCGGTTTGCTCCCACGTTCCAGAAGCATGCATGACAGGTTTAATGGAACACTCGAAATTGTCCGCGACTGGTTGTTTGTGCCCCACGATTGGCTAGTTGAGAGTGTGTCCCCCCCCGCCTCCTGCCCGAAGACAGCCGGCGTAGGCTCCAGCAGTACGGAGAAACAAAAATATCTCAGACACAGGGTCGTCGAGGTGGAAATCAACAGCGTCACCGATTGTTTTGCTCTCGTCCACAGATCCGTTTGTTAAAGTGGTTCTTCAGCACAATGGAAAGCGGCTGAAGAAGAAAAAGACATCGGTGAAACAAAACACCCTGAATCCATACTTCAATGAGAGCTTCAGCTTTGAGATCCCCTTCTCCCAGATCCAGGTGGGTCAGCCAACCGACCAACCAATATTAGGACAAGAGCTTGAATGAATTGGGGTGCGATGCGTGTACCTGATTGATTTAAACGTTCACATTTCTGCTGGGATAGGCTGCCGCAAGCCCGCGACCCTTGTGGGGAGAAGCAGATTTAAAAAATGGATGCATAGATGGATATTATCTGCCGGGTTGACAACCGTGTCACCGACCAAAATGTTTTCTTGAGGCATTGTCTTTTCTGTCTTCAACCCCCACACAGAAAGTGCAGGTGATCATCACGGTGTACGACTACGACAAACTGGGAAGTAACGACCCCATCGGCAAGTGCTGGATCGGCTACGGCGCTTCTGGCGTGGGGCTGCGCCACTGGTCCGACATGTTGGCCAATCCCCGACGTCCGGTGGCTCAGTGGCACGTCTTGCAGCCGGAGGAGGAGGTTGACGCTGCTCTCAAGGCTCCCATCCGCTAAACAAAACTGCACACGGACACTTGAGGGCTCTATTTTCGTGGACGCAAATGCCGGCGGGTCCTGATTTTTGCGCGGGGTTTGCCAAGTTGGCAGAACCGCTCTACGCGCATTCTGCCGCAGCGAGCAAGTGCCCTCGGAGATTCGCTTGACAATCTGCTGCCAGAAAGTTGAGCTAAATTTACACCTACGCGGACCACGTCTAAATACCGGCGCCGCATTTAAAGGGAATGAGCGAAGTCGCCTTGACTGGCGGCGACCTAAGTCGGCGCTCCCACAGTGGTGCAGCCTTCCCACCTGCAGATCCGCCAGGCTGTGCTCATTCTCGAAATATCTCAAACCGTTCTAAGCCACCTGTGGTGCGCAGATGTGCCCGGCGCCAAGACCTCCCCCAGGATTGACAATGTTCATGAAAATAGGGCCCCAACGTATTCATCTACGGGCTTGCAAAAATATTCCCACCCCTTGAACTTTCCCACATTTTGTCATGATGCAACCAAAACAAAAAGCAATTTATTGTGATGCGTTCCACAGACACGTCTGAGCCGACCAGTGTAGTATTGTGATGTACATTTTGATTATACTCTGTTGTAAAGAAAAGCAAGGTCTTTGCAAATGAGTTGTCGCTGCATTTTTGCTTGCAGAAGAGAAAACCTTCCTGTGTTGTTAAAAAAAAAAAGCCAATGAGAGGAAGCAGAGGTGTTCCGAGAACTGAATGCTCTCCTGCATTGGTGCAAGGTCATATCCTCAGGTTGTATTATGTATGATTTCCCTTATATTTACCCACCGATCCCACGCTGCCCGCTCACAAGTCAGGCGAGTGGACCACTACATCGTCAGCGACTTTAGTTTCAAATGTTTTCAGTTCAATTGCTGAGTGTTTCTCTCTATTTGAAAAGGACTGTGATTGTGTGTGTACGTGTCATGTGGTATGCAAATAAATGGAATATTTCAGACAATTTGGTGACAGATGGGTCTGCGGAATTAGTCGCGAGCGGTTTGCTGCGGGGGGTTGAAAGATGGGATTAGCAGAGGGCCCTCTTTAGTCCTTGTCTCACGCGGTCAGCCAAACATGTGAGGTGGGAATTAAACGGCGGTGGCACAGGATGATTAGGGAGGCTACTGACAAGGCCGTTTAAAAGCAACTGATAGGCTTTAGTGTATGACGATATGTCGAGAAATATACTGTACAATTTTGATGGTTCGACTGTTAACTTATTTTAATAAGGCGTTTTTAGCCGAAAAAAACGACCATGTAGGGTAAAGCGTTTTTTGCCGAAAAGAAACACCATGTATAGTAAGGCGTTTTTAGCCGAAAAAAACGACCATGTATAGTAAGGCGTTTTTTGCCGAAAAGAAACACCATGTATAGTAAGGCGTTTTTAGCTGAAAAAAACGACCATGTATAGTAAGGCGTTTTTAGACGAAAAAAACGACCATGTATAGTAAGGCGTTTTTAGCCGAAAAGAAACACCATGTATAGTAAGGCGTTTTTAGACGAAAAAAACGACCATGTGTAGTAAGGCGTTTTTAGCCGAAAAAAAAAACGACCATGTATAGTAAGGCGTTTTTAGCCGAAAAAAAAACGACCATGTATAGTAAGGCGTTTTTAGACGAAAAAAACGACCATGTATAGTAAGGCGTTTTTAGCCGAAAAAAAAACGACCATGTATAGTAAGGCGTTTTTTGCCGAAAAGAAACAAAAGAAAAGAAATGGTCGTTTTTTTCGGCAAAAAATGCCTTACTATACATGGTCGCTTTTTTTCGCAAAAAACGCCTTACTATTATACATGGTCGTTTTTTTCGGCTAAAAACGCCTTACTATACATGGTCGTTTTTTTCGTCAAAAAACGCCTTACTATACATGGTCGTTTTTTCTGCAAAAAACGCCTTACTATACATGGTCGCTTTTTTCGGCTAAAAACGCCTTACTATACATGGTCGTTTTTTTCGGCTACAAACGCCTTACTATACATGGTCGTTTTTTTCGGCTAAAAACGCCTTACTATACATGGTCGTTTTTTTTGGGCTAAAAACGCCTTACTATACATGGTCGTTTTTTTCGGCTAAAAACGCCTTACTATACATGGTTGTTTTTTTTTTGGCTAAAAACGCCTTACTATACATGGTCGTTTTTTTCGTCAAAAAACGCCTGACTATACATGGTCGTTTTTTTCGGCTAAAAATACCTTACTATACATGGTCTTTCTTTTCGGCAAAAAACGCCTTACTATACATGGTCGTTTTTTTCGGCAAAAAACGCCTTACTATACATGGTCGTTTTTTTCGGCAAAAAACGCCTTACTATACATGGTCTTTCTTTTCGGCTAAAAACGCCTTACTATACATGGTCGTTTTTTTCGTCAAAAAACGCCTTACTATACATGGTCGTTTTTTTCGGCTAAAAACGCCTTACTATACATGGTCGTTTTTTTCGGCTAAAAACGCCTTACTATACATGGTCGTTTTTTTCGTTTAAAAACGCCTTACTATACATGGTCGTTTTTTTTCGTCTAAAAACGCCTTACTATACATGGTCGTTTTTTTTCGTCTAAAAACGCCTTACTCTACATGGTCGTTTTTTTTCCGGCTAAAAACGCCTTACTATACATGGTTGTTTTTTTCGGCTAAAAACGCCTTACTATACATGGTCGTTTTTTTCGTCAAAAAACGCCTTACTATACATGGTCGTTTTTTTCGGCTAAAAACGCCTTACTATACATGGTCGTTTTTTCTGCAAAAAACGCCTTACTATACATGGTCGCTTTTTTCGGCTAAAAACGCCTTACTATACATGGTCGTTTTTTTCGGCTACAAACGCCTTACTATACATGGTCGTTTTTTTCGGCTAAAAACGCCTTACTATACATGGTCGTTTTTTTTCAGCTAAAAAGGCCTTACTATACATGGTCGTTTTTTTCGGCAAAAAACGCCTTACTATACATGGTCGTTTTTTTCGTCAAAAAACGCCTGACTATACATGGTCGTTTTTTTCGGCTAAAAATACCTTACTATACATGGTCTTTCTTTTCGGCAAAAAACGCCTTACTATACATGGTCGTTTTTTTCGGCAAAAAACGCCTTACTATACATGGTCGTTTTTTTCGGCAAAAAACGCCTTACTATACATGGTCTTTCTTTTCGGCTAAAAACGCCTTACTATACATGGTCGTTTTTTTCGTCAAAAAACGCCTTACTATACATGGTCGTTTTTTTTCGTCTAAAAACGCCTTACTCTACATGGTCGTTTTTTTCCCGGCTAAAAACGCCTTACTATACATGGTTGTTTTTTTCGGCTAAAAACGCCTTACTATACATGGTCGTTTTTTTCGTCAAAAAACACCTGACTATACATGGTCGTTTTTTTCGGCTAAAAACACCTTACTATACATGGTCTTTCTTTTCGGCAAAAAACGCCTTACTATACATGGTCGTTTTTTTCCCGGCTAAAAACGCCTTACTATACATGGTTGTTTTTTTCGGCTAAAAACGCCTTACTATACATGGTCGTTTTTTTCGTCAAAAAACCCCTTACTATACATGGTCGTTTTTTTGGGCTAAAAACGCCTTACTATACATGGTCGTTTTTTTCGTCAAAAAACGCCTTACTATACATGGTCGTTTTTTTCGTCTAAAAACGCCTTACTATACATGGTGGTTTTTTTCGTCAAAAAACCCCTTACTATACATGGTCGTTTTTTTGGGCTAAAAACGCCTTACTATACATGGTCGTTTTTTTCGTCAAAAAACGCCTTACTATACATGGTCGTTTTTTTCGTCAAAAAAACCCTTACTATACATGGTCGTTTTTTTGGCTAAAAACGCCTTACTATACATGGTCGTGTTTTTTCGTCTAAAAACGCCTTACTATACATGGTCGTTTTTTTGGGCTAAAAACGCCTTACTATACATGGTCGTTTTTTTCGTCAAAAAACGCCTTACTATACATGGTCGTTTTTTTGGGCTAAAAACGCCTTACTATACATGGTTGTTTTTTTCGGCTACAAACGCCTTACTATACATGGTCGTTTTTTTCGTCAAAAAAACCCTTACTATACATGGTCGTTTTTTTCGTCAAAAAACGCCTTACTATACATGGTCGTTTTTTTGGGCTAAAAACGCCTTACTATACATGGTTGTTTTTTTCGGCTACAAACGCCTTACTATACATGGTCGTTTTTTTCGTCAAAAAACGCCTTACTATACATGGTCGTTTTTTTGGGCTAAAAACGCCTTACTATACATGGTTGTTTTTTTCGGCTACAAACGCCTTACTATACATGGTCGTTTTTTTCGTCAAAAAAACCCTTACTATACATGGTCGTTTTTTTGGCTAAAAACGCCTTACTATACATGGTGTTTTTTTTCGGCAAAAAACGCCTTACTATACATGGTTGTTTTTTTCGGCTAAAAACGCCTTACTATACATGGTCGCCTTCCTATACTTAAAAAATACTTACCGCCAAAAAAAGCATTCCCATTCATGGTCTCGTATTTGGAAAGAACAGGTCTTACATCGGGACAACGTAGGGTGTACATGACCTTCCTGGTAGGCGTGTGGTTCGTGCAGTGGTGGCCAACTTGCGGCTCGCAAGCCGCATTAGCCTCTTTGGCTGGTTCAATGCCTGAACCCCAAACCGAACCCTAACCTTCTTACCCCAACACTGTAAGCCTAACCCTCGAACCCAAACCCTTCAACCCTCACACCTAACCCCAACCCTCTAACCCGAAAGCCCTAACGCTACGCCTAACCATAACCCTCGAACCCAAACTGTAACCCTCTAACACTTGAAACTCTAACCTCTAGCCCTAAACCTCTATTCCGACACTAACTCCAACCCTCCAACCCTAAACCCAATCCTACCCCTCTACCCCCCAACACTAACCCTCAAACTCCCAACACCGAACCTGCACATGGAGACTGAGGGCTCTTATTCGGTGGACGGCGAAGCGGCGGCGGGACGCAATTCCCGGCGGCTCCTGATTTCTGTGCACGGACTGGCCAAATTGGAAGCACTCTGCGCCCATTGCCTTTCTGCATGCTCATTACCGAATCATGTAAAGTGCCTTTTGCTGTTAATTGCTGCTATATTAATTGACTTCACAACAAAACCCCCTTTGCCGAGGAAATAAATACAAAGATGCCAACTCACAGAGAGCATGTTTTATTATAATAACCTTATGAAACCCCCCCCCAAAACAATCTGTCTCACGCACAGAGAAGCCACAGCGCTAGTACAGATTGAAGATTCCTGCTCTTGCACTTCTTACCACGATGGGGAAAACTTTGGTTCGGATTGACGGTTCTTAACTCCTACTTCCAGCGGCCACCCACCTTCCCCTTCCCGTGCCCCTTTTTACTGCAACGCACACAGGAAAGTTTGTAATAGAAAGAGATCGGAAAAATGCCCAGACATAACTCCATTGTGTCAAAACAAAGTCAGTCAGCACTCACAATTTCTGAGCGTGTTGGATTCTGTTGAGCAGCACGATAATCTGCACGTGGCGGAGCAAATAAAAACAAGGTCAGAATCAGAACTCATGCAAAGCGATAACATTCTCATACAGAAAGGAAAGAAAACAGGGTTTCATTCCAGCTCCGGCCTTTGCATGTTCTCCTCGCACCTCTGTGGGTTTGGAGACCGTCTTTTGTGACATGGGCCAAAGAATGTCAAACACATTTTTAAGACACTTGGGGCAAAAAAGCTTTTGCGTGCCCTTTTAAACTTTTTTTCTGTGACACGATAGAGGTTTCAGGTACATTGGGGCAAATCATTTCTCGCCTTTTGACGACAGAAATCCATTTCAAATCCGCTCACCTCGTATTTCTGGTGCTTTATATGCTCCATGTAGTCGAATTTTTCAGACTCCAGCTGGTAGATCCAGTTCCACAACTCCTGGGCTCGTTGTCTTTTTGGGAACACGAAGGGGAAAACGTGCGTGAGGTTTCAGAGGGAACGTTTTGCGCCACGATAGCTTGCTAATGGCGCTCGGACTTTTGCGCCGATCTCCCGTGATATCCGCTATCCGGTATTGAGGAACGTGTTTCGTTCTCCGCCTCAACAAGACATCGCAGTGCATATTTTGAAGATGAAGATTCAGCGAAGGCCGAACGGTCACCGCGAATCCCGGCGCGAACGCTGGCTCGTCTGTTGCGATCGACGAGTGACGGCTGAATGAATGAGAAAGAAAAGTCACCTGAGGGAGTCCTCTCTCATGCTGTCGATGGCGAGCGGCTGACGCCGGTCGGCCAGGGTCTTCTTCTTGACCTCTCGGCCGGTCATACGCTTGCCCTTCCTCAAGTCGGTCTGGGACGGACACAACACACGCACAAGCTCAGTCGGCCCGCGTCCGTCTCCTTATGTCCTTCCCGCCGGTGGCGGTATCGAGACCTTGGCCAGGAAGCCTCCAAAGTTGGCCCCCATGCCGGAGAGCACTTTCTTCTTCTTGGCTTCATCGTCGGCCTTTTTCTTGGCTTCCTCCTCCTCTTTGCGCTGACGCTCCTCCTGGCGGATAAAGAGCGACATCGCCGTGAAGGAAACTCCCGCATGTTGTAATTGCAATCATCAGAACAATTACAGCAGACAATCCGGTGCATATTTGATGATTAAAAACAGATTGAAAAAAAATATGGGCGACGTGGTGAAGTTTGACTGCCTTCAACAGGTCTTTTTTTTCCTCTCCCACAAAACAACAACTGCCCAGAAACAAAACAGAGTCTCCTTTTTTTTTTTTTTTTAATGATAGAGTTGTTTTTGTGTGTCTCGTTAACGGTCCGTTATTGCAGTCTGGGATCAGACCACACGGTGGCGCCTTTTTTTGATTTGTTGTGTGGGTTGGTCATCTTTTGTACTTCTGGAGTACACTTGTTAGATTTTTTTTTTGTCATGGACCTCGATCGGGTGTACTGCGTGCTAAGCGGCTGTTATTTTGTTCAGCGTAAACACGGGCTTGTGGAAACTCAAGAGCTCTTTGCTCCTTCGGCTGTCCCTCTTGGCTCACACCACCACAACAAGTTATGCTATGCGAGGGTGTGTGTGTGTGTGCTTTACCGCAATCTTGTTCTGTCTGTCCTTCTCCCTCTCTGCTCGGACTCTTTGGATTTCTGCACGCTCTGACCGACGACGTTCCTGATGGAGGAGGAGGGGGGGGGGGGGGAGAAGAAAAAACAATCCGTTTAAATGTTATCGTCCGTCTCTTCAATTACAGTAAAAAAATATTGCACGGTGACTATGGCGGGAGAATGATTCTCTCTTTTTTTTTTTTAGCCCTCAAAATGGATCATAATGAAAGAATGCGGTTTTAGCGTTCGGAGCAGGTTTTCATCAAAACCGATGTTGGTGTTGACTTACGATTCGGTCCTTGAGCCCAATCAGCTCCTCCTCATCCTTCTTCCTTTGTTCAAAGTGGACGTCGATCAGCGTGTGCAGCTCCAGCATGTCTTTTTCCATTCGCTTCCTGTGGATGTCCTGGCGAAGCAAAAGGCTTTGGAGTGACTTCGCAGAGGTTCGACTTTGTTTCACCGTCGAATTCAAACTGACACCTATTGGCGCTTTTGCACTCGTTTCTGACTTTTCAATAACAAGCACAAGGCGGGTCCAAAAGAAAAGTTTCATCAAACTGTCTCACATCAAAGTCAACTCGATCTCCTTCGGGAATCTTTGGCGGGGCGATTTGAGGCACCAGTGGTCTAAAGGAAAGAAGAAAACACAAAAACTGAATCGGCTGCAAGGAATAAGTTGAGGTCAGTGGTGTTGCTTTTGAAAATACGATAACCAACGGGAAAGAGGAAATCCGTGGAGAGGTGAAGGGGAGCGTCCGAAAAGATATCACCAGTGCGGGAACGAACCCGAACTCGGTCAGAGGGATTCGGGCGCCCTTGAATCAATCTCAAGCCTATTTGATATGTTCAAGACCGGCAACTTTTGCCAGTTTCCTGCCGTTTCTTCTGGAATTTTTTTTTCCCCTCAACATTAAAGCATTTGAAGAAAACAAAAGTAGACCAGAAGCACTTGTTTCAACCACCTTTTGGATTTAGAGAATTTTTTTTTTTTTTTAAACCCTGCAGTGAAGAAAATGGCACCGAGGGACCTTGGACTTCTCTTTCAACACAGAAAAACTGTCCTGGATTCACTGAAGCTCAAAAGCCTTCTGATTTGTTTCTCCCCCTGACTTAGAAAATGTTCATCCTCTCAGACGATTTATCAGCATGAAAAAAAAAAACATTGACTTCTAATGAAGTAAAAAAAAAAGAAAGAAACCTCCTTCAGCGGGTTGCGCGCGTCTGCAAAAACGGCTCTCATGCGTCAGCAAAACAGAGTCAAAGAAAGATCAAAAAAAGCAGACCTACTTTGGTTTGGGACGTTCCTCCTCTGTTGAAAAGAGGGAGGAAAATGTGGTGAGCAAGAATGGTCAAGAGAGTACCGACCGACATTGGGGACAAAAAAGGACTAAAGCTCAGTCACCGAGTATCGGAGCGTCGTTAGCCGCCGCCGGTGACTCGACGTGCGCTTTTTTTTTTTTTTACCTGTTTCATCCTCATAGACGTGTTGCTCCTCTTCCTCATGCTCATGCTGCCGCTCATATTCCTCCTCCTCCTCCTCTTCCACCTCTGGCAGGGAAAGACGCAGATTGCGCGCAGACTTTGATGCTTTTGATCAACTCTTAGGAACAGATCCTGCGCCGTCCTTACCTTCCTCCGCCTGGTCCCTGGACAAAGAGCGGAGAGAGAGAGAAAATAAATCAGATGCAATTGTCGCTGCTGTTGCTCGAGACCGAGCGAAGGGCTACTCACTCGTACTCCTCTTCGATGTCAGACATGGCTGCTGCAAGAAACACAAGATCGTGAATGAAGCAGGAGCCACACGCGTCCGGGAGAGACAATTTCACGCTCCCTTTACCAGACGCGTTCGGAGACCACGAGAAACCACGCAAGTACCGATCGGTCGAGTTGCTCAGCAAGCTCTGCGCGGTACATTTTGTTTGTAAGTCGGGTCACGGCGGCTCCGAGCTTCCCACGGGGTTGGTCGTCACCAAGGCCTTTTCACCATTTCGTGGGGCTGGGGGGGGGGGGGGGGGGGGGGGAATCTGGTCCTTCTCACGACGGCAAATGGAAAACGAATGACATGAAATTGAGGTTCGAAGGTTGAAGACCGGACCGGGCGAACACACGGGCCAAGTGTTTCCACCGCGCAGATCCAGATTTAGAATGCGAGACTCTTGGTGGCCGCAGCCTCCCTTTTTGTCTCCTGGATGTAAATGCCTATAAATACACAGCCAGATAATACACGCCGAGATGCTTCTGGCTCTAAATCGTATCCCCCGAGCTGCCGCGGCAGTGACATAAAACAATGGCGGGACGCAGAGGGGGTGCGCTGACACCTCCCTGGCAAAGGATGCTGGGAGGACTGATGGAGGAACAACAGGTGGGAATGTGACAAAAGCTTCAACAAAGAGAGGTCCAGTTACTCTTCCCTTCTTTGCGCCGTTGCTCACGCTTTTGTCCCGAAATACACTCTCTCCATGCCTTCGTGGCGGCCTCGTTGAAACATGAAAGAAAGCCGCTTCGCTCGCGGCCCGCGCGTTCTGAATCGGGGGGGGGGGGGGTCCAAACTGCGTCCCGGAGACCATTTGAATTTTTCAGCGCCCGCGACATCCCCCCCAAAAAAAGACAAACAACTGAAAATGACATCTGACACGGGCTGGTAGGTGAAGATGGGCAGAGTGAGAAGGGCGCCTGCGGCACTCGGGGGGGGGGGGGGGGGGGCACCGAGCCAACGGTCTCCAGCTTGGCTACGAAACTGGGCAGCGATTTGAAATTGGAGCGGCTAATTGGTGCCGGCTTCTTTCATCTCACTCGAGCATCCCTTCACTGGCTCCCTCGACATTTTTTGTTCTTTTTAAGATCCTCCTATTTGTTTTCAAATCTTGAAATGGGCTCGCCCCACCGTAGCTTGATGGCAAACACCAACCGGAAACCCTTCGGCAGCTCTCACACTTCCCACTTCCATCTGACCTCACGACATCGGACGCAGATCCGCCGTTTCGTCGCACTCATAACAAAGAAACATCGACCAGATAACAAATAAATGAACAGCTAGCCGACGATTAGCTCGTGACCCGAGAAGAAAATCAAAAATATGGGCCAACTGTACGTCAGACAGACCTGTATGAAGACGCGCGGCCGGCAGGACGCACACGGGCAGGAGTGTGACGGGCGTGCAAAGAAGGCGAGATTTATAGCAGAGGGCCGACGGAGGGGGGGGGGGGGGGGGGGGGCGGACAATGCGCGCGCGCTCGACGCACACGCATTCAACGACCTATGATGGAGCGTTGGAAGTGGGGGCTCCAAAATAGCCGCGAGCGGCCTCGCGTTTGCGGTCAGGGCCGACGGCCACGGGCGGATTAGGCGACGGCGAGATGAGCGGCCCGTTGGGATTAAGCGGAACAGTGGGCTGACCTCACGGGACAAATGCGGGGACAGGTGGAGCGGGAACGACCGCATCAAAGCGGGGGACAAAGCTGGCAGGGAGGCGGAAGGGCTATTTATACAGAGGAAAAAGAAGGAGAATGAGAACGAGTGGATCCCGCGATGTCAAAGCAACAAGCAAAGTCCAAGAACAAAAACGCTTCCTGCTGACACTACATCAGAGTTGATAATAATAATAATAATAATCATTCGAATGACACCATTAATCTACTCTAATAAATACAAGTGCGACAACAAATATCAAGGTCTTTTTATTATGACATTTTGAAACCCATTGGGGGTGTCATCATCATTTTCGGTCAAATCGGAGGTTTTGAAGCAAAGTGACTCCATGTCCATCTTGTGAAATGAAATACAAAAGTTGTACTGAAATTTCGCCTTTGAAAAACTAACCATGCAAGTTTCTTGATCGACAAGGTCCGAGAGAGACGTCGTCATCGTGCACGTATGTTCGGGTGTGACATGTCCGCGCCATCCGGGATATCCCACACGTCATTCTAAGCAATTCAACAGCTGTGCTATTAACTCTACTGGAGGGCGTTGGAACTTCCGTCTCACATGACATCGGAATGAAGACCGAATTGACTCGCCTCACTGGACGTGGAGCGTCACGGCATCCGAATAAATAAGCGCAGCTCGCATCTGTCGTTTCAAGACGACGCCACGGGCGAGGTGATTGTAAGGATCTAAGAGAGACAAGGCACAAGGACAATAGATTGCATCGGTTTGTTTGTTTGTTTGTTTTTAAGAACAATACGCTTGACGCCGAGACGTCAATCCAAAACAAACCGCCGCGACGAACGGAATAATGGAGCAAATATTCCCGAGGCAACTCGCGGTTAAAAGACTTCCACTTCAACATCGGCGTCATTGCTTATCGGAGCCCCGAGAGACGACGATTCGACGGTGTGACTTTTTGCCGGCTGTACCTGAGTCCTGCCGTTGAACTGCGCCACGCTCGTCTCCCGATCAACGAGGAAGGGATGGAAGATGTCGAGGAAGTAGAGCGAGGGCCGGGCTGTCAAGACCAGGCGGTCCTCGCCGACATCGAGGACCAACGAGCGGGACGAAGCCTGCGGGAGCCCAACGCTTTACCGTTTGAGCTCTCATTTGACCTCATCGGGTCATTCGAGGTCATGAAAGGCAGAGCAGAGCCGCCGTAAAACAAAGCCGGCGAGAGATGAGACCGCAACCTGCTCCGCATGAGACCGCAACCCGCTCCGCATTCCCTGCTGTCGACAATATTCGGTTGAGGGTGGAACGCTTCGCAGTTCGTAATCACCCGGCAACAAAGAGCGAGAATGGCCACACACAAAGTACGCTATCGTCTGCACAAATCTTGGAATGGGGGAAGGCTATTAGCATTTCCAAAGCACAACCGGGAAAACTTTTTGTTTGTCATGTTGCAGTGTGAAAGTATCTATTTGGATGGATCATGTGAATTTGTGCTTTTGGATGGATCGTTTATTTTAGGTTATGGTGGAGGAGTTGGAACTTCTTCCGACTTACTTACTTAGCTACTTTTTAGACGGACAGGACATGTTTTGTCAGTATGGGATCTTCATATGTTCTTTTGGTTTTTGGTAGTACATTTGGAAAACAAAAAGTGAACTCAATTAAATGTCAATATTTGATCGGATAGTTCAAGATTTTGAAAGTCTCTCACCACACCAGGCAACTTGATTTCTGCAATCAGGTACTCGGGGTCACCAGAAGGAGGCTCCACAAACAAGGCGAACTCCGGTCTGAGAAGAAAGAGGAGACGAATTGACTCAACTGAATTTCGAGAGCACTTTCAGACAACCGCCGCTGTGTAAAAAAGTGCAGCACGTGGGGCAAGAATCATTCATACGACGTCAAACAATCAAACAAAAAATCAATATTGACAGTAGAGAGCACCAAAACAGTCCAACTCAAAATCAAGTCTCATGCGGAGTCGAAAGCCAGAGAATGAAAAGCTTTTGGAAGACGGGGTGTAAAGACCGACAGCGAGGGGACTTCATTCCAAAGACAGGGAGCGGCGGCGGAAAAGGCTCCGTCCCCCTCCGAGCCTACGCTTCGTTCTCGCTACTTCTCCGAGTGTCTGGTCCGCAGACCTGAGGTGTGTCGGACCTTGGGGAGGTCATTTCAAGATTTGAAAAGAAATAGTAGGATCTTCAAAAAATGAGCCAGCGAAGGGACGCCAGAGCAGGAGTGACGTGCTGCCTCTTACGAGGACGGCTCAAGAGGCGAGCAGCAGCATTCTGGAGCAACTGGAGACGCTTCATGGAGGATTGGCTGACTCCAAAGTCAAGTGCCTAAGAGTCGTCCATCCGAGATGGGACAAAGGCATGAATTTGCGTTTCAAAGTGCTCTTTACAGTTAGTCGGGGATGCGCAACCTTTTGAACCGACAAAGACAAAACAAAAAAGTCATCCGATATCGTCATTTCATGAGCATTACCTTTTTGGCCCCGAAGTGGAGTTTTCCCTAGAAAACAAAAAGGAGGAAGAGCATGAATGGAGCAAATCACCAAATCGGTCCGTGTAAAATCCCTGGCCAAGCTCAGAAACGGGCTGCATTTTTTGTTGTTGCGCTTGCTCTTCCTTCAGGAGGTATTTTGCATGAATTACAAAGGTGGTGGCGGTGGGCAAGTGGAGGGCTTGCTCCCCAAATGTGTTGCGCTTAAAAATTCGCTTTGTACTGGCCAATGGCAGATTAAAGTCAAGAAAGATCCAAGGTTGGTGGATTCCGTAGTGTACAGAGTCTGTGAAATCGACTAAAAAATGTCATTTGGTCCGTCTACTTTCTGCGGGACTTTGTATGCATTTCATCCATCGCTGAGACTTACGGAGGTTGCAGCTCCTGAATAACCGGCTTGCTTTTCGTGCGAATGTTCTGCTCGCTGACAGAACCCAAGAACTTTCTGTTCTTCAGCACCTTCCATTCTGGAAAAGACACAACCCCAAATAAATCCCAAGCTTGACAACAAGGTAGTCCACCAAAATGAAGAAACGGTTTTACCCGTTTACCTCGACTCAGCTCGATGTTGTATTTGTTCTCTAAACCTTCGAAAGACACCATGACAACAAACTGCTGGAACAAGGCTTCCTTCTACAAGACACATACGAGCAAAAGAAGAACAGGCGCATCAAAGAAACCTTTACGAGACATTTCACGAGACGCAAAAGTACACGATGAAATCCAATATAAGCAGGCAGAGATCTGAAACGGAGAGAAGTGAGTCAATTTAGTGTTGACAGAAAACCAAAAGATCCTGTCCTACCTGACACTTCTGGAAAAACTCCTGATTGATGACCACGTCATACGCAGTGCAAGCCTGAGAGTCTAGGACAGAAACTTTCACTTAGGCGTTAGATGGCAAATATGTTCTGGATTATTATCAGACAATTATTTGAGAGGAAATGCAGAGAAAAGAGAAGAAGTGTAACGGTACAAACAACGAGAACACAAAATAATGCAATGATCGAAAAGTCTACACACGGGTGCCTAATGTCCAGTTTTAGTGATTAAAAATAGTGAATGCTATTTGAAATGATTTGAATCGATTGTAGTGATTTATATACAGGGGGGGGGGGGGACTAGAAAAAAAATCAAATAAAAACCCCAACGTGTGTTCATAAATTTCAAATGACTGACTGTTGTCCACTTCAGTGTGTGGCTCCCCGAGGCTCATGGGAACTCTGTAGCCACTGGGATCTTCTAATTGGAGCAGGTCCAAAAGTTCCTCTTTGGAGATCTCCGGTGGTGGAGGGACCAAGTTTGACTGACAGATGTTGACGAAGACCTTTTGCTTGCCGGGCTCCGACGTCGTCTTTACACATATTCCTGAGTCCAAAGACAAATTAATGGTCGCCTATTTGATTGTATTCGATATTTGTGTGGTGAAACTACACACCGGGTTGAGGCCGAATCACTTTGGAATCTGGATTTGCCGTCTGTACATTTTCTAGTGTCTGAATTGGGGAAAAAATTGCAGGTCTGGGTTATCTGATATCGTGAACAAATAAAAAAGAGTCAGAGTGAAACTACCTGTGCTAACAGGTGCTGATACAGGTCTTCTTGCTCCTGTAACTCCATCTCGGAGTTGAGGAGCGTCGAGTCAGTTGCCATGGCTTTAGGCTCAAATGAACCGAACGGTCCTGCGGTTACACGAACACACACACCGCAAACAGTGACAGATAAACACCGTGTTTTATTTGTTCATACAGTATTTATATCTTTATGCACTTCAGTTTCGCTTCCCTTATTTTTAGCTGTGTGTATTTTCAATGCACTGTGTGTTTGTACTGCGGTTGAGGAATAAAAGACATGTCACCTGTTGTCTATGTTACACATATTTGAAAAGAAAGCTGACTTGACTAATATGAAGTCCTGTGACATGAAACAAAGTCATTTGAATAAATCATGCACGCGGTATGCCTTATCAGCAAGAGCAGAGGAAATAAAAGTGCTTATGTGGAGTTACCGTGTGTGCTTGTGGTTAAATTTGCCAGACAAAAAAGAAGTCCGTTGCTACAACAGAGAAAAGCACAGCCGGCGAATAGACTTTAGCTTAGCATCACCGGCAGGCAGTACAATGGAGCCACGCAGTTTATCTCTTAGTGGTTACTACCACGGAGTTCACTTCTCCGTTGCGGTTACGGTTTAAATACGATTAGAATAGAATACAGACCAGTACAATCGTTACTTGCCTCTCTTTTCCCCAAATTGTCTTGTTTATTTATGTCACGTCGCACACCGGAAGCTGCTTCAAAGCTTGCGCATTCAAAGCCATCTCACTTCCGAGCCGGAGCCTTCAGAATAAAAGCGTGGACCTTAGGAGGAAAGTGCAACAGGTCGTTCAAAACCAACACTGATGGTGTAGTGGTACAATCGCCTTACTTGTTGGGGGTGGGGGGGGGGGGGGGCAGATTTGGGATCGGTCTACAAAATGCCAAACCTCATTTCAGTCAGGTGGATTGGACAAACTGCTCTTTAAGTACTTCATTTGAGGTTTAAAGCGGACAGATGAGCCAGGTTGTTTATCCTCATTAATGTTATTGTGGACATTTACAGTGGAAATAGATAGACGCCCATAGGCGGACGGGAAAAAAAAAATCTTTAAAAAAGAATAAAAACAATTCACCGACTATCATTATTTTGTTTTTCATGAATGCAACAAGTAATACAAGACTTGACAATGCAAATGCTAATACAAACAGGGGGAAAAATACAGCTAATGGGCAATTTGTGCTCCGCAGGCCATGCTTTGTGCACAGATTAGTTAGTTGGAAACTGGATAATATGTTGTTTATCTTTTCTGAAGATTTAACAACACATCATATTCATTCATCACAGTTAATGAAAACACAGTGAAATGAGGAGGTTCGGTATGTTATGCCAGATTTCCTCATTGCATACCTTCAATTCAATTCAATTCAAATGTATTTATAGAGCACTTTCGAACAGCCATCGCTGCATACAAAGTGCTGTACATGGAGCAATTTAACATATACAATAAACAGTAAAACAAATCGGTAACAAAGACGGTAGAAAGCACCGAACAGTAAAACCAAGAACAAATCTAAGTCATGCTGAGTCGAATGCCAAAGAATACAAGAATTCAACTCACTTTATGCTATGTGTCTTGTTAGCTGAACTGAGGCATTTAAAAAAAATAAAAATCAACGCCGTCGATATGATTGGACATAACACCGTCCATGACATAAAGCGCACACCCCAATGGGATGCGATTCAATACAAGATCTGTCAAAAACAAATGTTATGCATACGGAAGGTGTGTTTGAAAAATGACAGCACCGGTGTTAAAAGAGTTCGTTCCAATCCAAAGCGCAAGTTTCCCCCTTTCAAAAGCGACCCCCTGGAGTCTGGCACACTTTTCCCAGCCGTCTCTTCTGACACCTTCATTCAGGCCTTGAAAAAAATTTCCAGGAACCTTTGCAGCTCTTTTGCTTCAGCCACCTTGATATCGTCCACATCTTCAGAATGAATCCATTGATAGCCCCCTTGAAGTTGTGAAAGAGGGAAAAAAAATCTGTAGAGCCAAGTGGTTGGTCATACTAGAAGAGGGAACACACAAAGTACCCATTAATTCACTGAACTATGGAAACGGCGGTACAACTTTGTCCTCCATGCCATGTACGATCAATAATTACAACATTCCCAAACCATACTGTTTGATTAGCTTTTGTCACTGATTATCCATGATGAATTGGTCCGTTGGTTGAGTGGTTAGCGCGTCAACCTCACAGTGCAGAGGTGAAGGGTTTGATACCGGCTCCGACCTTCCTGTGTGGAGTTTGCATGCTCTCCCCGTGCCGGCGTGGGTTTTCTCCGGGTACTCCGGTTTCCTCCCACATTCCAAAAACATGCATGAAAGGTCAATGGAAACACTCTCAATTGTCCCGAGGTGTGATTGCGTGCGCAAACGGTTGTTCATCAATGTGCGCCCGGCGATTGGCTGGCAATCGGTTCAGTGTGGCCAAAGAGGAGAAAGCAGGATCGCCAGTTGGCCCGGACTGAAGCAAAATAGCACAATGCTCTCATGTGGCGGAAACATGTTTTGGGACTTTAAAATAAAAATAAGGAGGTCTATGATATCATCAATTCAAAATAATATAAATTTAGGGGAGGCAGCACAATGAGCTAGTGGTCACCACGTCTGCCAAAAATGCGAGAGAGCCGTGTTCCGAAGTTGGGTTCAGGCTCGATTGCACGTGGAGGTTGTTTGCTTCGGATCCTCCCGCTTCATCTGACACTGCCTTGCAAAAACATGCATTTCAAGTTCATTGCCCACGAGGGTGAACGGGAGTTGGAAAGTTTGTTTGTCAGTATGTGCTGGCGACCAGTCCAGAGTGGATCATGCCTCCTGCCCAAAGTCAGTTAGGAGGGATTTTTTTGTCTTTTGTTTTTTAATCACCACACTTATCAAAAGATCCCATCAATGTATATTTTTTGTGGCTGAAAAACACATCCTCCACTTGTCACCATCGTGAACTCACCTGGCCCTCTCTCGTCTTGCTTCATCTGGTGACGCATGTAAAAGTAAACAGCTAATGGCATCACAATAGCAAGCGTTGAAGAAATCACTAACGGCACCGTCAGGCTTAAATTGTCTGGGGAAAGAAAGACAAGGAATTGATTCTTTTTATAATCTGCTATATATATATATATATATATATAAAACCCAAAGGATATGAATACTCTCGTTGAGGTGGATTGGCATCTCATAAAACTTAGCATTGCCTTGACAGGCCGCTGTATTCTCGGCACGGTGTCGGTTTTCTGCCACAGGCGTAGAATTTGGTAACGATGCACGTGATGTTGGCGGCGGTTCAGCCCGAGATGACACAACTTGTGATGTCATCCCTGGGTCTGTTGGCGGCAGTGCAGTTGCTGGTGATAGAAAAAAAATGGAAAAAGGGTGTGCTTTTCTCAGAAAACCGACCTCAACTCAAGTGTATTTCTCGAGCGCTTTAAAACAACTAACGCTTGTCAATCCAAACGGATTGCTGTGTACACTGACAGTTGCTGGACACGACTGAGTAAATTCAAGGCCCTTACCGTCTTGCCAACTCTCCTCAAATAACGGGCAAACGCTTGCTGAAAAAGACATCAGATGAGAGTTTGCTTATTATGCACACAGCGAGAACATTCACAATTCGTTTTATATCAAGAAATGGAATTTCAACACAACATTTACTCACACTCACCATATTCACAGCCTGCAGTGCAAAAGGAAAACATAATCAGTGTTAAATTTGCAATCTCAATCACATGCTCAACAGGTTGGATTCTTAATAGCCTTCCCAAGATTAAAAAAGTACGCGTGCATTCCGATAAATTGCCAAATTCTGTTCGCGAGTGGTGTCCAAACTACAGCCCGGGGGCCATTTCTTGCCCGCCATCCATTTGTCGGTGGCCCGCGACCTGACAAAAAAAAGTGTGTGTGTGTATGTATGTGTATATATATATATATATATATATATATATATATTGCTGATTTAATATTTCAGTGAACATTAACACAAAAAATTAGAGATGCAAGATTAGAATTAGGGAGGAAATGGCTGTTTATCTGCCACACTGCTAAGAAAGGTCTGAACACATGTGACTGATAGATGACGTTAATCTAGTTTTTTTTTCTTTAAGGTGTTCAGAAAAAAACGATAAAAACAAAGTACATAAGTATCTGAACATGTCAATCTTTACTTGAGACAAGATGGAGAGGAAATGAAAGAGTTAAATTCCATTTGAGAGAAAGAAGAAAGAAAGGATCATCGTTATACGAACCATGTACAGTTTTTTGGGAATCCACTACTCTGGCTAACAGGCACATTAAGTGATGAGTATGAACGGGAACAATCTGCACAGGTTTACACTTTTCACTTGGTGACTTGGCCTGAAGTCAGAAAAGAAACAAGTTCAGATGTCGCTGTCCTGCGGAAAAGACATGTCCGTTTTTGTCATTATTTAATTGTTTTCTTTAACATGATAAATGACATGAATGGGATGTCCACATTTTGGACATCCCCTGGACATAAAAGTCTTTGAAAAATGACAAAAATGGACATAGGTGTTTTTTGCGGGACAGCGACAGAGTGCAAACTCATTCTGATAATGAACACGGGGTCAAAGGGCCAAATGACCCTTTCTGATTTACTCACAGGTCTGTCAAAGCAGTCGTGGAATACATGACACATCTCGTTTTGCAAACAGTAGCTTTCTAAAGTACACTCCGCCACATTCTTCAAAGAGAAACAGACACGTGTGAGTCAACTGAATCAATACATTTACCAGTTTTGGCGACTGACTTACTGTTTTGTTCTCTGTGATCACAAGGGAGACCATTTTAAGAATCGTGTTATCTTCCTGTATGACAAAGGAAAGACATTAAAATACTCCTCATGACCTCTTGGCAGATTTAATTTCGGTCTTGAGATTACTACTCTGAAATCCATCTGGTCTGCGTTTTCCAGAAAAACGCAGAAAAACAAAGGAATAAAATGTACCCATTCCTTCTGTGTAAAATAGTCTTTGCAGTTCTCTTCTGAAGGTTTAGTCACACTCAGGAATATCTAGAACAGAAAAACCTGTCATCGGCATTGCGCGGCAGTTGCATTTTTCAGTGACCTTATTCTGGAAAGCTGCCAAAAGCAAAGCAGAGAGGCCCAGAGAGACATAAGTCGGGTTCAGCTAACATTGCTCCCGCCAATGCCTCGCAATGGTCGCCGCAGCTCGACTCAAACCACAGCTCAATTTCATCTCCGAGCAGAAAGCCGAAAGTGAAAGCGCGCCCACTTCGGCTCTCCGTCGCTCAACAGAGGAGACAGAGAAAGGGAGAAAAAAAACCCACACTCCAAATACACGACAAAGCCAATACTTTCCACGAGCCAAACGATTCGACACCTTTCACCGTGAACAATGTATTCCATTCACATTGTTGCGTCATAATGGCAGCCATGCCAACACTCGACAGTCCACACTAACCGTAGTACAAAGTTCGACTTTGGTCTGATTTTCTCTGCTGCTCCTCAAACGTTGCCGGATGCTGTAAACCAGGGGTGTCAAACTCTTTTCACACTGTGGGCCACGTACGGTCTTGGTAGATGTCAAGTGGGCCGGATCATTAAAATGATACCATATTCTGCTGTAAACAACCAAAATAATATGTCTTTCCTTTGTTTTGGTCTAAAGAAGCACACTAATATTCGGAGAATGTTGACATTTAATGAACATATCTTTTATAAAACATTTCACGGAGCGCCTTGGATTTCCTTAGACGAATGTGGAATTTACTTTTACCATTCACATATATGCATTGCAACCGATCCCACCGATTGTACAAAGGCACAAACTTTTAACAAGTAATATGGTATTGAAAAATGTATAGATTGTTTATAGATTTATAAAGAAAGGAATTTTTAAACCATTTACACTTGTGCATATAAAATCAAAATGTCATCCCTACCTACACCTGACAAACTAAGGAGAGTGCTCCTAAATGTGTAAAGAATAAAGTATTCACGTCCTTGATCGCGTCTGCTGTGTTGGGTCTGTCTCAGTGACCGACTGAGACTGCTGTTGTCTTCTTCTCTGATCAGAACAATGTTGTCTTATTCTCTGATCAAAACAGTGTGGCCTCTTGCGGATACTCCATGAATTGCACCCTATTAAAAATATTCATTCCGTGTCTTTTATGCATTTTTCTTCCGCTGTTAAATGATCCTGCGGGCCTGATCGAACCTCCGGTTACCCAACGCGGTAACTTACAATGAGACACAGGCAGGGGGCGGCCCTCCATGTCATTCTGCTCCTGTACACATCCAGGTTCACACTATGACAGAAGAGCAAGTGTCAAGGGAGAAAATGGACATTTCTTTCATTTGTTGTGCAACTACACATGCAGACATTTTACACGCAGAAATGATGAGTGAGTGACCATGGGCAAGGAACTTGAGTTTATCATGAGCGATGCTCAACTTTTCAACACGGGTGAAGCTGAAAACACTTTCTCCCTGCGTTATGCTGGGGAACAAACAGCAAGGGATTGTTTTCCCTTTTCAATTGCGTGTTTCTATCCAAACACGCGTCACGTAGCACGTTTTGCTCCCAAAGTTTTTGCCGTCCAAACTTATTTTGCATACAGTGTCAACCGTCCCAAGTAACAAGAACAACGTTACGTTTCACAAGGCACCCGCGTAAGAAGTCAATTAAAAACAGAAAGAAATGACACGAGGGAGCTCTCGACTCGGAGCCACCGCGCCTGACAGTGTTCAGTGTTGACAAATTGGCCCGAAATAGCGGCGACCACGCGTACACTCGGATTGGACGCATGCGAGTCCCGCGCAGCGGCTGCACTCGTAGCCCCCCGGCCCCCACGTTCATCTTTCTCCTCGCCTAGTCGTCCTGACTATAAGAAATGAACAATAAATCAAAGTTCTTTGTGAACTCACCGCGTTGCAGCGTCGATGAACTTCGTCGGCTTTCATCCCAGGCGGCGCACATTTTTTTTTTCTCCCTGGCGGACGGTTTACTTTCACTTTGGGCTTTTGTTGTCTCTATCCGGGGCGAGTCCCGCCTCAGCGATACTCTGATCACAGCCAAATGATGACGAAATGATGCGGGGGCTTTCGGGGCATCGTCGTTTTAAGTTCGAAAAATCGCACGAGGGATTTTCGGGTTCGGTCCAAAGATCGTCCGGCTCACTCACCACCCTAAATGCAACCTAAATCCGAACCGACGATGGCGCTATACCTGGCCGGGACCCTTGTGAGGATAAACGGATTAGAAAATGGATGGATCGAATTTATATAGCCCCACTATGTACAGTATCGGTCAAGCCTCCCTCTTTAGCGCCGGGGGGGAAATGTCCTGGAGCGCCCACCCCCGCCCCCTGAGGCCAACCCGGTTGTGTAATTAATGATTCCCCGGTGGTAATCTATTTTTAGAGTTGTTTCATCGTCATAGCTGCATACCAACAACACGGTCATTATAAATCGATTACATCCTTAGTAGGATTCACCCCAAAATAAACGTATTGCCACAAGTGAAGGCCATATTTTGTGGATGTTTCCTCAAATGGGATCAGGCAAATTGTCCATTGGCCTGTCAATATAATTCACTTCGAAGTGTCACCTTTTTGGTGCGTGTGTTCTCACAGTCGTGTTATCTTTAGTTAATTTTCAATCCACGCAGTTATTAACTCACAGTTACAGAGCACTTCGGCACTTTAACTTTGATCTTTTCAAATGTGATTGTTCATGTTTTGATGCGATTTCAAGAGCTCTGTGTGGTTTGCTTGAATAAAATGGTTCATGGACATTTCCTTTGTCATAATAGGGTTTGCTCCGTTTTTTGCCCCGCCTGCCCTTGTTATAACTACCAGTAACTGGATTTCACATTTATAATTGAGCTGAATGGATGGTATTCCTCACGCCTCAACTGCGTCTCCATTTGCTGCAATCCAAGCAATGCGGTTTTCAGGGAATTATTTCAAAAAGAAAATGTCAAGCCACGTTCTGTACGTGTTCAAGCAGTACGGCTTCATAGTCAAAGGGCGTGAGTGGAACATTGGCCCGCCAGCAGTCCAGACCCGTCTAACCCACTGACAATGTGTGTCGCATGATGAAGTGAAAACGACGACCACCACGGAGACCACAGACTTGAGCAAATGAAGTTGCGCATCAAGCAGGAATGCGAAAGAATTCAGCCTTCAAAGCTTCAGGAATTAGTGCACTCGGGCTCGGTTCCCAAATGCTTTTCGTGTGACGGTCAAAGGATAAGTGATGTCAAACTTTGGTCAACGTGAATTCTGTTTTTCGTTGCGTCCGACCAGATGTCCCAACTTCATTGCAATGAGGGTTTGGATCCCCCCAAAAATGCAATTGCACATGCAAACAATTACAGTAAGGTCAGGGGTTGCTTTATTTCCGGCAACATTCCATCGCCATGTGTTCAAAAGCGTTAAGTCACTAAGTGACCAGGGGGCATTTGAATAGAATGACAAAAAAAGGACATCCAATTACTTAAAAGGTAAAATGCAACATTGACATGAAAATAGCCTCCAATGACAGAAAATCACAATCCGGAACTAAACAATTTTTAGCCCAAATGGTAAATTGTTAAACTTGTCGTTAACGTGTAAGCGTTCAATGCACATCATTCCAGGAAGGCTCTGCTGTCAAGTGAAAATCAATGATCAATCATTCAGGTGGGGGGGAAATAACTTGATCCCGTTTTTGACCACATTGAAGGAATTTGCCAGAATTGGGAAAAACATTTTTGAAGGCAAATGTGACTTACTGTGCAAAGGGAGATGTTATCGCGTCCCGAAACATCAAGCGGATTATTTTCCAAAGTAGTGGCTATATAGATAGATAATGCCCTTGGCTATGTATGTGGCGATTTTCAGAGAGTCGGGTCAGCCGCCGTCATGCCGCGCCGCCGTGAGGTGACGCTATTGACAAAGCGCAGATGCATTCTGTTGCCGCCACCCCCTCCGTGGAAATACAAATCGGCGCGTCGCATTCCAAAGGTTGTTGGCTGTAGTTCAGGTTAATTTGACAATTTATGAAAAAAGAGGGGGATCGAACAACGTTGGAGGAAATATCATATCGCAGGGGTGTCAAACTCATTTTTGTCGTGGGCCACATTTTAGTTACCATTTCCCTTGGAGGACCGTTATGACTGAAACCAAACATAAAACTCAATAATAACGCTTTATTATTTGTTACAGTAATGAGTGGTTTGGTGACAACAAAGTGCTTACACTATGCGTCTTATTTATTACATATGAGAATTTCACATTTTGGTCGAGATTTTAGCAAGCATCATGCAAGTTGACATGCTTGATTTGCTTCAGCGGGCCACAGAAGAGGACATGGAGGGCCAGATCTGGCCCCCGGGCCTTGAGTTTGACACCGGTGCCGTACAGTATTCGCAGTAGTGAAATCAATGACAAGGACGACCGTTGTCAACACCGAAGGCGTTTCATGCGACAGCGGTCAAGCCCAACGGAGGCGGAACCAAACATAGCAAGAAAGACTTCGAAATAAGAAACACGTAAACACAGGCTCCATTTCATCCACCATGAACCAAACATATGCAATCAAAGAAAACCCGTACTCCAATCCCTCATCCATTTGCGCACCATTAAAACGGTTGGATTGGATCGGTCCTTGAACTCAAACGCTTGTCGTCTGATAAGATGGAATGACCATTGCGTGGCACTTGAAAAGCATCAAACAAAGCTGCAGTTTGATATCTGGCTTGATGTCATTTCATGCCTGTGGCCAATCCTCCAACCGGCGCAAGCTAAATGTCAGCACAGAGTACTTGCGCTATCTAGTCACTGCAGTCCCGTACAAGCAAAAATGGGTACACACTATTCATTTTAGAAAATGAAAAGATCCGGTGTTGTGCACCGAAAAGGCCACCGTCGTGAAGACCGACAGCGACAGTGCTGTGGGGAAAAAAAGTATCTGCCCCTTTCCTGACTTCTGCATTCTTTGCACATTTATCGGCACACAAAGGTTTCAGTTCATCCAACCACTGAAGCATGGGGTGGCAACGTGACGGTCTGTGACCGCTTTGCTTCTTCAGGACCGGGACAGCTTGCTGTGATCGACGGGACAATGACTCCTGCCGTCTACCGGCAAATCCTGAAGGAGAACGTCCGACCATCACTTTGCTCCCTCAAATGCAAGCGCTCTTAGATCACGCCGCAGGACAATGATCCGAAACACACCGGCAAGTCCACCGCTGAATGGCTAAAAAAACAAAATTAGGGTTGTGGCTTCGAATCCTATTGAGATGCTGTGGTGTGACCTGAAAGGAGCAGTTCATGCGAGAAAAAATCTCATATGGCGGAAGAAGGGTGGGCGGGCCAAAATTGTGAAAGACTCATCAGCAATTAGTGCAAAATACTTGATCGGTTTGGATTTTTATTTATTTATTTTTGGGGGGTGTCAAAATCAATTCAAATGGCATTTAGAAAGCGCATTTTGTATTTCCGGGGGGTTGTCTGTGTGCGATATTAACTCATTCACTCCCAAAGACGTTTTTAAACGTCTTTTCAGACTTGGTCTAGAATTGGCTGGTACTGAATGAGTTAAAATTGCTTTGATGAACTGAAAACGGCGTGTCAGAACACAGAAATCAGGAAGGGGGCAAATCCTTTTTTTTTTTCCACGGCACTGTGTAAAATTCAAGTAAGGTAAGCACCATGGACTGACTGAGGTTTGAATGTGCTGCAATTGTATCTTCTCTCACTACATTTCCCTTTTCACAGAGACGAGTCAAATGTAATGCCGCAAAGCTCCGTTTTGATTTTTCGTATTCAGCCACGCGTGCTCTCATTGCATTTTTGCTTTTTTTTTTTTTTTTGGGGGCGTCACTCACTGTACACCATCGGGATCTTCAGCATGTGTTCACGGGGCCATATTCATACATGTCGGAGTGTATTCAGAGGTTCTTCTTGGGCTAAGGCCGGGCTGCGGCTTTGGAACACGAAGGCCTTTTGGTGTCGGCAGTGAGCACGCTCATGATGTCCCGCAGAGCTTTGTTTATCTGGCCTCCAAACTTGTGCGAGCTCTGAAATGGAAACAGGAAATGAGTTGTCAGCCAGTCAACAACAATTCTCGCCATTTCGCCTCGTGGGCCCGGTGCGCGACACGTGCAGACACAAAACGGGCGGCTCGGTAAAAACTCAAATGCGGCGGACAGTCACTCGAATGTGGATTCAAATAAAACCTCTGGGGAAAAACGATTCCTTGAATGCGGCGGATGGCAAAACGTCGCTTTCTAAAAGAAGAGGAAGGAAATGAGAAAAGACATTTGACTTACCGTTTCCTTGCAGGAATGTTTGCACGACACATGGAAGTTGATCATATCTTCACCCACGATGATATAAGAAACGCCGTAACCGTCGTCGGCGACCTGACGTGACCACAGAGAAATGTGAGATGTGCACGGTTCGGCTGCGCACCGCGGGGAGCGTTTGCATTTCCGCTACAGCCGGCCTCTGACTGAAGACACGAGTTTATGGCTCGAATTAAAAACCACACGTGGCGCTCACAGGTCCAAATCCTCCGCCTAGTGATACAAATTCTGGGTGGTTCTTCAAGTCGAAAAGCTCCATCTGCTGCACCGGTGTCTGGCTCGTGGAGAGGCGCCAAGGCTCGGACAAAACCTGAAATGTCCAATAAAAAAAGAGGAACTGAGAACTTCCGCAAATCGTAAATTGTCACGGATATTCTCCAAAGGAAAGTGTCGGTGTCCACGCTGAGCCTCTTGCTCATGCCTTGCCGGGCCAAGCACCACTTGCCTCTTTGAGGAACGGTGACTCCACTCCCAAATACTTGGAGACGACGTACAGGCAGAAGAGGTGTCTGTCGATTCCGGCTCCAGTCATTGCCAATCGATAAAGATTCTGGTGTCTCTCTGAAGCCAGTTTAAAGAGGCGCTGACACTGTTCGGCTGTCTATCCACGCAAACAAAGGAATCGGATATCCACCCGTCATCCATCCATCCATCCATTTTCCGACCCGCTTTATCCTCACAAGGGTCGTGGGGGGGGGGTTACCGGAGCCTATCCCAGCCATCTTCGGGCAGTAGGCCAGCAAATCGCGGGGCACACATAAACCCACAACCATCCGCGCTCACACGAAACAGCGCACCCGGAGTAAAGCCACGCAGGCACGGTGAGAACATGCAAGCTCCACACGGGGGGGGGGGGGGGGGGGGGGGCCGCAGCCGCAATAGGAATGACAGCACCCTGATTTATTCTTGTCCCGTTTCACTTTCGAGTGAGAAGAAAGCAAAATTCAAGAGCTACCTCTCCACTCTCCAAAGCTTTGACAAAGGCACTGCTTTCGTTGGAGCAGGATCGCACCGTCTCTGTCCGCCCTTCCCTGAAGAGACGGGTCATGGACGCCTCATAAGTCAGACAGAATCCGCCACGATCCTGAGGAATGCAATCAAATTGAACAATGACTTGCTTTTCCTGTCATCGCTGCCCCGCTTAGTCGATCGCGATGGAGTTATCGGGCACCCCCCCCCCCCCCCCCCCCGATGTCGAGAGTTTCCATCGGAACATAAGCAAAACGTGTGTCGGTTTGATTTTCTTCTCAGTGAAAGCGTGTTGGCTTTGTACAACCTTGATGTCAGCTGTTCAGAAGTAATCATTTTTTTTGAAACGGAAACAAAACAACAAGCTTGAGGCCAGAGAAATGCGCCTTACCCGGTAGTAGGCCAACTGCAAGGCAATCTGAATGAACGCGTCGGGGCTGACCCGAAGCTTCTTAATTTGGCCTTTTCCAAAGTCTCTGAAGGGGAAGACGTGGCAGTCCACGTCGTCAGCCAAAGCCTGGGCGACGGCAAGAGAGCGGCACACTTGAGCTTGAACCTGCGAGGACGACAGAGAAGAGAAAGAGACACTTGAACGAAGCCCGTCATTTTTTTGGGCCTTTTATCGGCACGAATCAAGTTTCCGACGGCAGTACGTTGGCTGCGCTCTGAGATTTTGGAGGATCGGCTGACTCCAAAGTCAAGTGCCTTGCAGTAATCCGGCCGAGATGCGACGAAGGCATGAATGACTGGTTTAAAGAGCTCTCGAGAAAGGAGAGGCATCAGAATAACCTTTTTCCCCCCTTCCTTCCTTTTTTTTTTTTTTTTTAAACAAAAGAAAGGTGGAATTGTTTTCCATTGTTATTTGGTCGTACTCAGGAGATCACGGGAACTTTCCCTTTCAGTATGAGCCACTCCATTTCAGCACCCAGACAGCGCCAACACCGGTGCTTAGCAGATGATGGGGGGGGGGGGGGGGGGGCTAACAAGAAACAAGACTTATTTACAGTCCTCAGCTAGACCTTTCAAGCCACCGTCTAACTCGTGTACTGCAAGCAATTTTGTATTCAAACACTTTTCATAAGATCCGTTCAACTGCCTTCGTGTTTTACTACAGGCCTACTCCGTCACGTTTAGTTGGAGAAGAATGATAGCTGTGTGTGTGTGTGTGTGTGTGTATATAAAAGCCAATAAAACAATGACCTGCGCTTTTTCACGTTGAAGCTTAACGGCAATCACGATACGATTTAAAGTCTTAAATTAATCTAAGATGGGTAACGAAGCGGAGCAGGGCTTCGCACGCCTGTCAGTCACAGTTGAGAGTCGCCGCTGCATTTTTATACCGATAAGTCAAGTGATGAAACAGCACAAAGCACTTAAGACAGATGCGCGGGACTCTTCTTCACCCGTGAACTTTGGATAACATGAACGTGTTCATACTAAAGCGGCACAAGCCTGTCCCAACACATCAGCAAATGGAATGAAAACATTCAGGTATGTACGATCGGATCACGGGTGCGCACCTGGTGGTGGGGTCTGTCGAGACATGAGTGGTGAGTGGGTGGGGAGGGTCAAGGCATTGGAAGCTTTTGAGTCGGGGTAGGATGGTACACGATACAGAGCAATCTCACAGGAATAAAAGTAATACCTCTGGCGAGATGTCCCAGATCAGCCTCTGCGGGGGGGGCAATGAGCGCTCCACTTCACCCTTGCAGTGTCCGTCCTCGGTGTATCCCAAATGGAAAGCGTCGGTGGCGAGCGTGTACTGAAAAGAAGCAAATGCAAATGTTTAGGGCAAAGGTGTCAAACTCAAGGCCCGGGGGCGGATCCGGCCCGCCACCTCATTGTATGCGGCCCGCCGGGAAGCAAAATCGTGCGTGTCAACTTGCGTGATCCTGGCTAAAATCTGTGCCGAAATGTAGTAAATAACGTTGAGATTTTGCAATCGTTTGCTTTGTGGAGTTTGCCTGCGTGGGTTTTCTCCGGGTGCTCCGGTTTCCTCCCACATTCCAAAATATGCACGGCAGGCTGATTGAACTCTCCAAATTGTCCCTCGGTGTGAGCGCAGATGGTCGTTCGTCTTTGTGTGCCCCACGATTGGGCGGCAACGCATTCGGGGCGAAACCCGCCTACTGCCCGAAGGCGGCTGGGAGAGGCTGCGGCATGCCCGCGACCCTCGTGAGGAGAAGCCGATTTTAAAAAGAGAGGGATGTTTGGATGCAAATGGGAGCAGTGGCCAAAACATGTTCGTGAGATGAGACAGCCATTGATATGGCATCGTTATTTATTTTTTTTTCTTGACCACGCCCAACCAAAAGTCTTCAGCCTTTCACGCGACATCAGAGTGGAATGCACACACACACCTCCCAGAGGTGAGCCACAGTTGGCGCATCAGCCCAGGAGTGCTCAGCGTTCAGTCCGTTCTTCCCATTCTTGTAGATCACGACCGAAAAGGATTTGTCGTACCACCTGGAGGAAAAATTGAACCCGCACGTAAAAAGATCAACGTGTTGTTGAGGATAATTCACGAGTGGCCTTCATTTCTTCTAGTTTCATCCTCACCTGTCGTAACATTTGCCATGAAGCAGCGACTTGGCATACCGATCCAAATTGCCTGCCGGGTCGTTTCCCCTCATGCCCTGCTCTTCATCATCCAAGGTCACGAAGAAGGCCGCCTTCTCGATGGCGTCCAAAGATCGCTTGTTGACGCCGGAGCTGAAGTACAGCTTCCTCATCTGAGACCAAGGAATCCTGCCAATAGATTGGAGCACATGACCGGAGAGAAATTTCGCTGACCTACGACTGTAAATGGGTGGGAGAAGCAAATGCACATGCATGTGCGAGTGCGAGTGTTCGTGGATGGTTGTTAGAAGAGGAATACAATTTATCTTCAAAACACCATGGTGAAAAAAGGCGCAGCAAAATAACAGACGAGCTCAAGCCATTGAGCGAGTCGGTTATTTTGTCATTCTTACACTTGGGTGCATCAATCACTTTCGGATAGGGAAAATGAAACAAACATTGGTCTTTGAAGTTCCTTCTTAACTCATTCACTCCCAAAGACGTTTTTAAACGTCTTTTCAGACTTGGTCTGGAATTGGCTGGTACTGAATGAGTTAAGATTGATTGGGAAAACTCGCATAGTGTGAATCTGTAAATGGTATGCAAACGCGGCCGATTGTTTCTACCTGTCTCCAGCGGTAAGTGCTCCTAGTTTGTCTTCTCCAGGTTGTGGAGGTGAAGGGTCATCCAGGATCTTCTGAATCTGGGACTCAATCTCCCTGGGAGAGAGCAGACGGCCAGCCCGGTACACCCACAAGCGGAAATAGCGCCCCTTGTGGTACACAGCAACAAACTCGCTATCCAGCCAGTGTTGAAGAACGTCTGTGAAGAGGATTGTTCGAGTTAAAACTCATTCTTGAGTAGGTGACTTTATTGTTCATTCTGTACGTTCAAAAAATTTATAAAAAAATCAAAGCAGACCAGTAAAAAGACCTGCGTCAGACAGTTACTGCGCACAACACGCCTGCAGATAGAGTGTGCTCGCGCTCGTGCGCGCATTTGGGTACGTGTGTACACGCGTTACCGGTCTCAACTCCCGGAGTACGCGTTGTGTTGAACATCCTCTCGGTCTGGGCGGCACACAGAGGGATGACGGTACCCGGAACACGGCTCTAATTCAGAGAGACAATAAGGAGCGTTTACGGACTCATTTATGAAACTGTCATTTTTCTTTCTATCGCAGAAGAAAAAATAAATAAACTCTCTGGAGGTCAGAAATGACATATGAGCAGATTGCAAATGCGCCCCTTCCTTCACTCACAGGCAGGCAGAGATTGAATTAGACTACTGACGAAAAGGTAGGAAGCCAAGCATCCCTCACTTTTTGCGAGTAGTGCTTCTCATTTCATCTCCACAAACTCCATACCGGTTTGAGTTCCTCCCGGTTGACCTTGCGGCGGTAAAGGAGCATCGCAGTAATTGTGTTGCCTGCCCTTGCAGCTTGCATACAAGTCGGGGTCACATACAGGAAGTCCTATCAAGTACAAGCACAAAGCGGAAACTCGTAGAACACAAGCGGCAATCATTTCTCATACCCGGAGGTGAAATCAAAGAGGAAACACTCGTGGGTTTCTCCTTTTTCATGCGAGGTGGTAGAATGTGGAAAAGAGGGAAATACAAATGAGATCGTTTCCATAAAACGACTTAAAAAGACCATTTCCTCTTTTCGGAAAATGAAACTTTGGTCATAAGAAACCGGCAAAATTGCCTGACAAATTTCGGTTGCGTCACACAGGGGCAAATCTCAGTATTTTGATGTCCCGTTCCTGATGACAGTACAGACTTTTACGTTATTGTGTGTTTGTTTGTTTTGTTTCAACAGTACACAGCTGACTCAAGAAAGAAACACAGTGTTACGGTGGAACTGATTGCCTCAAGATGTGGCTTGATATTCCATTCGGGAAAAAAAAAATGACCCAAGCACTAATATTGCACATTTGCAAAGAATTGGCTCCCCCTGGTTTCCCAGCAAAAAAACTGCAGGCGGTTACCATGCCATAGTAGTTACTGTTGACCATGATCGGGCCTCGGCTTCGAAGGTAAATGTATTCCTCCCACCAGTCACTCACCTGGAAGGAAAACAGAAAACTCAACTTTCAGATGGATTGTTTTTCCAGGGTCAATAAGGTAAATCCTCACCACCGTTCCTCAGAATATATAAAGACAATACAGTCAGGAAAATTCCATGCACAAATTGGCTCAGGAGCGCGCTCTGAACTATTAGTACTTCCATGCCATTAAAAAAAAAAAAAAAAAAAAAAAAGGCTTTACTTTTTTTCTGAGCTGGCAACAGTATGTGAAAAGGGGCGTGTCAGCTGTCAAATGGAGTAAGTGTGAAAGCATTTCAGTCTTTTTGTGAGTGATCGGCTCGTTACCTACATAGTTCGTTGCCCAGAGAGCTTTCAGCCTTAAGTAACGTTGGAGTCGATTTCCAAGGTTGCATTCAAAGTCGGAGGCCAGTCGTGTCATCCGCTTGAATTCAGAATCTGCCAACAGAGGGCGCGCTGACTCCAAGTACTGAGAACGGGAGCAATCCATGCTGTTGCGTCACACAAATCGACATGAGCACCGCGAATGAAGATGTGTACACACACACACCCTGCTCAGTGTGTCCTTGATGGCAGGAACGGGCAGATGAGGTAGCGACGTTTGGTAGCTGTAGAGTAGCGGCTTCCTGCTAGACAACAGCCTCAATAGGGTCTAAAAAAAAAAAAAGAAAGCGACAGACAGATTCGGAACGCTTTCCGGCACAATCGGGAAGGAAAACGCAGGAGGAGTCACTTTTGAGTGCGCAGGCAACTAAATACGGTCGCCGTATTGCCGAGTAGGAGCGAGGGCTTACCACCCAGATTTTGGTGGTGTTGGAAACTCGACCGTGCTGCTCAAACATCCACCGGTGGTAAGAGAGAAGAAGCTTGAGGCAGAACCTGAGAGCGAGGATGAGGGACAGCCACAGCAGCGTGCTGAAAACCAGCGCCGAAAGCATCGTCTGGCCCTGAGCGCTGAGAGACACGTGGAGGCTGCGCGGAGGTTGTGTGAAAGAGACAAATGGCGATCAGACAAAATAGTTCAACGCTTTCATTTCCTTTCCACTGCAGGAAAACAAAGGTGAAAATGTGTCAAAAAATATTAGGGTGTCCATGTGCGTCTTATTAATATTTTCGTGTTAGGATGCTCAGGGCGCAGTGTGCACTTATCAGTTTCACGCTACGCGTACGCTACAAAAAGTGCCACGGTTACCAGAAGAGACTATTGCATGTTTCCTATTGGCAGAGCGGTTCAAAATGTTGTTGTATCGTATATATTTTCAAACAAAGCATTTTGGTTTGCATCAGATATGATCATAACAATATCAACGAGGCTGCCTATTCAAACAAGGTCAGCGGACTCCGGATGCGATTAGGATGTCGGCGATATTTGGTAGGAATCAGTTGACGTGCTGAAGTCATTTCCTAATGGATGCCATCAAAATGGAATGCGACAAGTGTGTGTGTGTGTGTGTGTGTGTGTGTGTGCGTGCGCGTGCGCATGTGGCCATAAGGCAAAGAGAAAGTCAGTGACACGGAGTCAGCCAAGAAACTGTTTGGGATGTCGGTCAGAGTTCAAGTGGCGGAAACACACCCGCGTCGTGCTCACTTGTGACTCAGCAGTTAAACGCGCAGAGAACTCGGCTGGTTGCGGTTGAGCCGCTTCCAACGTCGCGACCTGGCTGGACGCCAACAAGGGCGTGTCCTAGGACCGTCACTCGGGACTATTTTTAGAGTCCATTATTCTATCGATGATTCCATTGATTCAACAAATAATCCGATAAAATTGGACCGAGGTGTGTTACAAAACAAGTTTCGCTTCAATTATTGTTTACGGAACAATTATTCGTCAAGTGATGAAAAAACAACAACAACAACGACGAAACATGGATGAAGCAATATCACGCAGGAGGGATGGATGTCCTCGCCAATCTTTTTTGAAACTGATTGAGTTTCTGATTCGGTCATTGTTTTCCAAATTATAAGCAGATGCTTGCCAATGTTTTCTTTGGATTCAATTCAAAAGATTATCAGTCTGGTTTCACAAAGGACTCCAGAAATCTGAGAATAATTCCTGTTGAGAGGCTGAAGTCGAGGATTTGGACAATTTGAAGTGAAACCGTGGCTATGGATCGCTTCACTTTTATGTACGCGTGCGCGTGTGTGTGTGCGCGTATGCCAACCTGAGGGGAAGGTGTTGCTGTATCTTGGCAATGAGCCCCATGCTGGGATCGGAGCGCGTGTACATGGTAGCCAAGATGGCAATGACGACAAAGAGCCAGGAGGAAGGGCTTGCTGGATACATTCCTTTGATCACTCGGTTCTGCAGTTCAAACATTTTCAAGTAGACAGTCAGGGAAATAGAATTGTACAACCACCTTGCAAAATGGATACACATGTCTCTGTACACACATACGGTAAACATGACCAAGCAATTTCGCCTCGAGAAGGTTACGTTCCATGGACCCAAAAGAATGCAACTGAATATTAGAAAGAATCGAAACACCCGGAGAGTATTGAAGAAGGGCTTTTTTTTTTTTTTTTTTTTTTGGGGCACGCAATACGCAACTCTTCAAATATTAGGAGTCAAGACATCACGTGTGCCAGCAAGCCCGAGTGTGTTAGGTAAACCGGATCTCAAATGCTTAACCACATACCCGCTCAACTAAATGGAAACATTTGTCACCGTTAGCACACGCATGGCAAAAGAATATTCGTGACGATCATAACATTGGCCCGTCGGGCTCTCCTGCATTTTAGCTTGACAACCACAACATTGATGGACAAGCTTTCCGTTACTCACTCTGATGCGGCTGACGCGCTTTTTCCACGATCGTACTCCCGCCAGGTAGATTTGGTTGAGCGCCTGGTATGAGAGCTGCAGATCGATGCCCTCCGGCGTGATGGTGAACTGGAATGCCACGGCCTGGTGAGCCTCTGCCATGGCTGTGGACGCACACCACAAAAACACGCGTTCATTCAACGTGCTTTTGCATTTTGGGATACAGTCATGCTCTCGATATGGTTGGTCTTTTAATACACAGCATGTATCATAGCGCCATGTCTGGGCTCAAATGTTATGATGCATCATCTATCCATCAGTGTTTTTCTGTGGTCATGAATTATACAGTATATTGCGGCACTTGGGTGCAATTAGCCCAAGAACTGTGCTGTTGCCTAAGCATAAAATAAAGCGGTTCAATCATCTAAGGCTTAGGTGATCGGTCCTAAGCAGTAGCAAGATGATGTGGAATGGCACCAATATTCTCAATGGCAACAAACACACTGCTTCACCATGTTGGTGAAGAATCAACATCAGCTCCTCAATGGTTCAATGACTTGATGGGAACCGGAGCGCGGCCCCGACACTCACTTTGTTTTAACACTTTTTGGGGGAAAAAAATCTGTATTTCCTCATTTGGTATGGGCTATTATTTGGAGGATCAGGTATTCAAACTGATCTTGACGATGAACATCTTTGTGGGCGTGAAAAATGAACAGGCATGTATGCACAGCGAAGGAGGGAAAAGGCGAAACAAATATTTTCAAGAATGTCAAGCATGTGCGAAAACCCCGCCATCCGCTCTGAGAACCGATTGTCTCCATTCTTATTTATTAAAGACCGAAATGGGTGGGCGGCAAAAACGACACGGTGACGTCATAGCAACGACCGGGGAACCGTCCGTCTCGTCCTGCGCGTGCCACATCAAGAATTACGAATCATAATTACAGTTAACGCTCACGCCTTCGTTGTGTTGTTGTGAAATGACGCAAGCACGACACCCCTCGGCGAAACTTGTTTTCATGTGGCTCTCCTCTCGAAAACCGGTTTTATTGCGCCACGGGGCATCCTCATTCCCCTCTCCATCCCTACATCACCCGCGTCCGGCGGTGGTGAACAGAAATCAGAAACAAACGCCACATCAAGCAGGAGCCTTTGCACCCGCCAACGTGTGGCGTTCCCTCCCGGCTCATTTTGGAGAAATCGTGGAGCAGGCAGCACACAACAACAAGAGCCCCATTCACGTCCGGCACCATCTCCACCCGCGCGAAGCACAACGCGTAATGGGCGCACGAATGCTCGAAGTCAAGCCCAACTGCACAAGTGCCACGAGGAAATCGAATACAAAGCCAGTTGAAATGTACCTGGAAATTGTTGGAAGGGGCTTGCTCGGCAGTGTGAGTGTCAGAGAAGCTTCCGTCTGTGCTCCCTTATCTTCTCTTCGCGACGCGACACCGGCAGTGAAAGTGAGCGCTCTTGCTATCTCGGCGAGAATGAGCCTAGCTTGCTAGCTAGCTTTGTGTATTTCACCGCCGGACGTCAAAGATCGTCAGTGTTGAACGAGACCACCTCCTCTTCGCTGTTGACCACATTGTTTCCGGTGAGCGTCGGCACTGAATGGCTACAGATAGTGCATTCACTACAATATTTAGGACGAATTGCGAAAAAATGTGCTTTGATGTAAATAAAAAAAAATCACGTTACGGGAAAAGAAGAGGAGATAAAATACGGTATGTCAAATAACTAGATACTTTTCATCAGGGGTGGTCAACCTCGGTCCTCGGGCGCAATCCTGCATGTTTTTAATTGGTTCCATCCTCCAACACACATGCTTGAAATGTTCGGGATCGTTATCGAGCCTCTGTAGAGCTTGCTGGTGATCTTATCATTTGAATCGGGTATGTTGGAGGAGGGAGGGAAGGAAATATCTAAAACATGCAGCGTAGCGGCCTCCGTGAACCAGTGTTGTCCACCTCTGGGCTACACTTTCACTTTGACGGATGTTACACTGACAATGAATTAAAGTGGAAAAACAAGGCAAATAATACTAGTTATAAATGACACCGCATGGTAAAAACAAAAGTTCTCAAACACCTTTTGTCGTAGAAAAAGATTTAGTTTTGCTTTTGGGGAAGACTGGGGATCAATTTCAGTATCAGAAAAGCATCAATTAGCCACACATAATTCCATTGCTGTTTATTGTTGAACGTTTCTCACAGGCATGTTTCCCCTCATTACAATCATTTTGAATTTGTTTTCGCTTGAGTAGTTTGAGTGGAGGGTGAGAGGTGGAGTTCCGTTCGGTGCGCTTGATTGATTGGAGTGGTACAGATGCAGGTGAAAGTGGAAAAATGACACACCAGGAAAATGAGGGAAAATGTTTTATGGCGACTACAGTGTCGATAAAAGACAACGAACGCTACATGGGAACAGATGGCATACAATGGAGACAGACAAAAGGCATATAGGGTGCAAGTGCGTTGAAGTAATGAGTGTCAAATGTATACAAAGACAAGGGGGGGGGGTGATTAAATGACAGGGAGCGGGGCGGGGTGGCTGCGATATATATACCGCTATACATGTAAAGACGGGTGAGGATGGATTGTTGTTTTCAATAGTAGCAGTGCATTCTAAGTTTGTTCAAGGCAGCTCTTAAGTGCAGCGGCTCTTTGTGGCTTTTCTGGTTTCATTGCTTTATCCAAAAACTTTCCTCGCAGAGAGAGAAAAAAAAAACAAAAAAACAAGCAACTTGATGTGTTGAAGAGCTACCGGTATCTCTCAACGATCTTTTTTACCTCCAAACACTTGTGACACTCTTGACGTTTGAACAGGGCGGGCCGCACTTTTCAAGGCCTACTTCTCTGTTAACTCATTCAGTACCAGCCAATTCTGGACCAAGTCTGAAAAGACGTTTAAAAACGTCTTTGGGAGTGAATGAGTTAAGAAGGATGAAAATAAAGGAGAACCTCGGATGAGAAAAAGAGAAAGCGATCGAATGTTGACGTAAACCTCAACACTGTATCTTTTATATCACTGTTAACGTTTTGGAAAAACCCAAAAAGTACATCTGTTCCCCCCGCCCCCCTTCTTGTCGGAAAACAATAACACTTAAGTTGACTATGTTTGCATTCTCATTTGCGAGACCTACCAAAACCGCAGAGAGAGAAAGTAGACAAAAAGACTTTTCGGTGCACGACAACAATTAAACACAAGCCCATTTGCAGGTCAGTGAAACATTGTTTCAAGTCAATGGTCTTTTTTTTTTCGTGCGTGTGGTCACATTGTGGCACAGCGAGCCACGCAGCATTGCCAGCGGCGAGGTGAGGCTGTTCTCACAACAGCCGCCAGAGTGCCGCTTTCAGCTCAACATCAACATGCAGTGATGGCATGGACACATTTGATCCATCATCGGATTAAAACCAATTCAAGCATGACGTCAATTGATATTTTTTTGAAGGGGGGGGGGGGGGGGGATGACCGAAAAACCACTGCCACACTTTGCTACTGGAGCCACAAATTGTGTTTCATTTTTGAAACGGAGCGCCTGTGATTAGAACAGTGTTCCATGCACGACGGCGCTCATTTTCTTCCATTCCAGAAACGTACACGAGCTGGCGTTCCCTTTTAACAAGACGGTGACAGACGCAAAAACAAACTACAAGTCTGAGCTTCTCTTTTGCTGTGTTGGAATGGGAATTTTATCTTTGGAGGTGTAAGTCGTTTGGAGTAACAACACCAGAAGAAATGGGCAGAATGTGGCTTCAATATAAACACGTCATGATAACGACCCAGGAGGGTGTTTTTTTTTTTTTTTTTTTGCAGCATTAATTTCACAAGATTAAAAGCTTTTGTGGTGAGTAAACGATAAATGATAAATACATCGTTGAAAAACAAATATTTAAAATGATAAACATTCATATCGACAGTGCCTATTTTGCTGGTGGCATGAATACACGGAAAAAAAAAAAGTCAACATCCAAAAAAAAAACAATCATTACGCGGCTTGAATTTTCGATTGCCTTTCCCCCTGCGGGCAATTTCTGTGCAGCGTTTGTACAATGACAGAGGTCACAATCAATGTGTTTCACATTTGCACATTCTGTCTTTCGCCCTTTGCGAGCAATACATTGTTTGATTTAAAAAAAAGAAAATAAAGAAAGGTGTTTTTGGATTTGAGATTTTTTTCATTATTCTGCAGGTGAATGTTGGATGATAAAGGTGAAGGTTTCTTTTTTTCTCTTTATAACAAGTACTTCTGGTCTGCTAATACTTTTCAATCGTGATTGGAAGCAATAATTGCCCAAATTTATCTGAAGTCTAATTCTCCTTATTTATTTTTGGGGGGAGGGTGCAATATTGCAGTAAATAATGTAACCACGAGCAACATAAAGAAATATCATAACATGCCATCAGGGAGTGTCCTAAAATAAAATGCAGAGGAGTCAAAATAATGCTGCAGCACGATAGAATCCAACACCTTGGGCTCAATTTTCGAAGACGGTGCATGCGGAAATGCTGGTCCAACCTGATTTTGGTGCAGGCGAAAGGTTCGCTGTGCCTGTTTGCTAATTCTTGCTGGGCTTTTATTGCAAAGGGTGTGTCCTTGAACATGTATCTTACCACATACAGCACATTTGACAATAAAGTTGTACTCGATACTTGAATTTGGTAGCAGAGAGTTGCTGGAAAGGACTGTGGATTTAGCCCACTGCCGAAATGACAAAATACATAAAGGGCGGTGAAAAATAAGTGAAATGATGTCACCTCAAACTGGGCCATCTTGTATTTGATGAACAAAGAATAAAACTAAATCGAGCGACTTTTGTCATCTATTGTCAAGTTGGTTGAAGACTCTTTCTGCTCGTCTCGGCCAATGGCCTATTGTGAGCCAATATGTGTTTTGCCTAACATCTAACAGTTTTTGGGGGGGGGGGGGTTTCTTGAGAGAGAGAGACACGTGGGTGTGCATCATGAGTGGAAAATGGGGGGGGGGGGGGGATAATCTAAATGGTGATCCACTATTTCTCCTCCGTTAAAGGCAATACGGTATCATAGCGTTTATCATTTGAATTCAGAAATAACAGTGAGACCTAATGACTCGCATACATTGGAGGACAAAATGCATCAGTGGGCCTTATTTCTAGACGCCGGTATACAGACGGTATCTGGACGGTGACGTTACACCCAACCCCGTCAGAATCTTCTTTTGTGGCGTCTCGGTGTGCGCGATAACTGTTATTTCACTTTGCTTTTGCTAAAACACAGCATCCCTTTGCTGATCAATAAACCTCATTGAACTCGGACGCTTCCGCTTCTGCCTCATTTCTCAAGGAACAACCTGCGTTTTTTGTCGTTGTCGTTTTGTTTTTGCGCCTTTTAAATTGACATTCCATTTGATCACGTGACTCTTAATGTTCGCCGTAAGGTCATGTCGAGGGAGCATTGATGAAAACCGCAGCTGATGAACGGCAACGTCCTTGGACGACGATCGGAGGTTTGCGGCAAAGTGTGAACGACGTGAAGCATCCAATATATTCGTGAGCGGGTCATGTGCTTTCTTCATTAGCGAGTGAAGGTGAGATTTTCTGCTAAAGTGGGATTTTTTTTTAGGGGGGCGGGCAGGGGTGGGAATCTTCCTTCCGACCTCTCCTCGCGGCCTGGGAAAAGATCAGCTCTCCCGCGGAGGATGGAGCAAAATCTGTTCCCTTTCCGGTCCGTCGCTCGGAACCGACGGCCGAGCGGCGAGGCGGAAAGAAGGAAAAGTGGATTGAAAGGATGCGGGTGGAATCGAGGACAGAGGAGACGTCCGTCCTCTTGGGGGATAGCGTTCTTCTTCTCAGGGGTGTGACTGTGTCCCATTGGTTGCGGAGAGAAGTCTGGTCTTTTCTTTCGCCGAGCTTTGCCTTTGGAGGATGCCGCCGCTGGCGCTGGCCGCATCCAGCGCGCGCTCCTTCTCGGATCCGCTTTCACAACGCTTGGAATTCTGACGCGAAGGCGTGCCGGGCTGCCGGGAGGGTTTGCCGTTCTTCTCATCTGATGGGCGCAAGGTGAAGATTTCAAAGAAAAGAGATGGGAGCGAGAAAATCGCCAGTCTCACATACAGCTGCTGAGTTTGGGGGCGCTACACACCAGCCAGCGCCTGCACCGAAGGCTGATCGTGAGTACTCAGGAGCTGAGCTTGAATGGTCTCCACCACCCTCTTGAATCTGCGACTCGGACCTGAAAAGGGAAATCGCTTCAGCGGGAGAGAGACACACACACACACACACACACACGGGAGCGCATTTGGACTCCAGCTCTCTCCGACACCAAGAGAGCGATTGACCCCCCATTCACTTCGAATCCCGAGGCAACATTTTGCAAGTTCTTTTGCTTTCGCTCCCCCCGCCCTGCTCCTGGTGACTTTCCTGATCGGCCAATCCCGTGATCAAAAATGAAATTCACCCCATCCCACGGGATGCCTCTGAAAGATGATGCTGTCGGATTATACATTGCCAACCATTGCCCCCCCCCCCCCCCTCACCCTTTTATTTTTTTAATGCTTGACATCAGCCGTTCATGTGATGAAAATGCTTTCGGGGATCAAGTATCTCATGCGTACCGTCGGTCCGCTCAGCTCGAAATAGATGACGCTACCTGTTATGAGGGTGAAGGTGACGCTGTATATGCCCAAAGCTCTCCTGCCTTCCCTCTCCGCTCTCTCCCTTTCCAGCCCCTTGTCTCCCTCAGAGAAACCAATGTCGACCTGAAGGGGAAGACCCGGCACACCGTTTACAGCAGAAGACAACAACGCGGTCGGATCGAAAAGACATCAAATAAAAACACATTATTGAGACGCTTGTTTGTTTGTTTTTGATGATGGCGTTCATTTTCTACTTTGCAGCACTTGATGGATAAGGGACCTTCTTCTGTGGCTCACAAAGTGGCGACAGAACTCCGTAATGTCTCTTACAATCTGTCTGAGTCAATCGCAATCGGCTCTTTTTTTTTTTTTTTAGGACTGGGGTATTGGTGGAGAAAAAAAAAGGAAATATTATACTTGGAACTTGACAGGCTTCTGGAAGACGGAGGGGCCACCAGAGGACTTGTACTCTGCTCGGAAACTGTTCTGAGACACAACGCTGTGACCGAGGGAAGGGATCTGGAGATGGGGGGGGGGGGGGGGGCAAACAAAAACAAATGTTGTTTTCCACGCCACAATCGAGGCCAATTGTTTTGAATAACTGAGGCGCACCTCAGCGCGATTGTACTTACCGAAAGAAACGCATGAACAATGTCCGCCTTAATCGAGCTGAGGGGTTTGTCTCGAATTAAGACAAAGATCTGCTCCTCTTTCTCCAGGCTGATGAAATTGCCAAACCACGACCTCTTTGCCAGTCTGTCAACAATCGTTCCATGCGCACATTAGCCCAACAGCAAAAGGGGATGGAAGCAAAATAGCGCTTATTTCAATATTTAGCCTCGGGCACAAAACGGCTTTCATCACTTTCTTTACCTTTTGACTAAACAAAAGCACGAACACCTTCATTTGGTTAAAGAGATTAACTCATTCACTCCCAAAGACGTTTTTATACGTCTTTTTAGACTTGGTCCAGAATTGGATGGTAGTGAATGAGTTAAAGAGATTTTCTTTTTTTTTCTCTTGTAATTCTATTAAAAAAAATAGCACTGCTTACCAGTGAGCTGCATCTCCATTTATTTTGCTATTTAAAATCACACTTCCATCGGCGTCAATTTTGAAAGGAAGCTCAAAGGTCACTTTCGTCACACATGACCAAACCATCGCGCTCGTGCAAACGAGACGATTTATTACTTCAGGAGTGAGGATCAAACGGGGGAGCCATTAACATGAATCCATACGTCGGTCTCCCGCGTATCCATTTGGGTGGACAGAAAGAGAGATGGAGCCTATCCTAAACTCGCGGCGAGCGAAAGGCAGACTAAACTCCGACAAACAATCGATACAGGCACTTGATAAATCAATCTGAATACGGTAAAAGTTCAACTCATGTACATGTTTACTGTGTCGAGATTTCATTCTCGCTAACGGCTAATGAAAAGCCAAATTTTATCACCTCGACAAATGTGATGAAATAACAAGAAACGGAATGATTTTTGGATTTAGAAATGAGCGGCAGCCGTCCCGCCGCTACGATGCGACGCCATCCGACAAATGATGTCAGACCCTGCCTAATCTTGAGTCGTGAAGACAAAAAGTGAGAAGAAGATGTTCTTACTCTGGACTGGACTCTGGAGTTAAACTGGACATGTCCTCTGATGTTGGGACTACACGGAATGAACAGACGGACACAAAAGAGGTCAGGGGCGGCGCATTTCAATGGAAAAAACTCCTCATCGTGAATCAAGCCCCAATTTCGCAATCGAGAGCGAATGCAACCGCCCGTGGGTCGCATTAGCGCAAAGGTGCCACGCGGCAGATGAGCGGTCTCCCGCCGCGAAGATAAAAGCGTGTTCTCCCACCTTGGAGTTTGCGCCGATGGAAGCGCGGCGAGCCCAGCAGGTTGTTTTTGAACGAGTTGAGCCTCGTCCGCCAGTGGGCGGAGCTCGAGGAGGCCAGGCCGCCGCTGCTACCCGGACTGGAGGGCGGCGTCAGGGACAGAGAAGCGCCCCCGGACCCATCCCCTCTGGGAGAAGAGGACGAGGAGGAAGAGGAGGGAGGGGTGGTGGAGCAAGGGTGTTGGATTTGGTGCACGGGCGTGCCCGAAGGGGTGGGGAGAGGCGAGCCTTGCGGCGTGACCTGCGACACAGGAGGAGGAGTGGCGGCAGAGGAGTTAGAGGACGAGTGGGCGTTCTTGGACTTGAAGATAGACGGAGAGGGAAAGTTGAAAAAACGAGGGATGGGAGAGAGCAGCGGAGAGGGGGATGGCGATGGAGTGCCGGGGGTCTGCAGCGGGAGGGACTTCATGGAGTTGAGATGAGGACGGTCAGTGGGGCCTTTTGACGGCAGGGTCTGAGTTTTTGGGTCGGGCGCCGGGCGGATAGGCCGGGGCGTGCTTGCGCTCGCTGGTTTAGGATCTTTAGAGGAGGAAGCCGAAGGGACTTGCGACCGGCTGAAAGTGAAGACCGGGCTCTGACGAGGGTGTGGGGAGACACATGAGAGAGAAAGCAATGATCATGAAATGACGCGTGGAAGCGATTCTTCGACGAGCAAGATGGAAGATGAATGAACGGCCCTAAAAGAACGCGACTGGCATATGGCCGAGAATGGGAAGAGTGAAAAGCCGAGCTTTGGGAATGCCATAGAGAACGCCGACTGCCAACCTCATGAAGAATGATCAGGAAAGGACCCGCCTTTTCTCATCTTCTCATCCGTCGATCGGTGCAATCGATGGATGAGAAGACAAGTAGGGGCGAAAGACCAAGGCCGACCCTCATCCGGCCGTTCCACTTTTGCCTTTCTCGTTCTTGCATTCTTCTGATTATTATTCAGAAGGTCGGCAGTTGCCGTTCACCCGGAATAGGTCGACCCACCAATCCGCATGACGGAGGCTGCGGGGGTGTTTGCCAGCTGCTGGCTTCACACCCCCTGGAAGAAGGTCACGATCGGACAACTGAGGGAAAAGGTCCAGCCAACAACAAAAAGTCGGCTCACCCTGGGACTGCTGAGAGGACTGGACGACAAACCCGTGGATGCTCCGCTCACTGAACGAGACCTTTTGGAAAGAGCGCAGCGTCAGAAACGAGATCGGTCTCAAAGAAATTCCGCCCATCTACCTTTGGCTGTGTGCATTGGTGTCCAGATTCCTGCGGGGCGGGGTGGGAGAGCCCTGCTCGGTTACACTGAGAACCTCCAGACTCTTCCTCTCTGGTCTACAACGGCCGTGGCGGGTCAACATGGGCGAGTCCACGCGCTTCCTAGGTGGGTCTTTGACAAAACATTTTGAAACGGCTGCAGCGCCATGCACAATTACAACAACAACAACAACAAAAATCGTTCATGTTTGCGATGCGGAACAGCGGAAGCCGTCTTACCGGCGTCATTTCTCGGTGGCAAATCTTCATCTTCATAGCTGGGGTAGCGCTCCTTTCTGTCCAACAGGAGGTAGTAAATCATCTTTTCCTGGTTCTCTCTGCAGACGAGACAAATAGATCCGGCATCCGGTCGTGCGCTAGATGATCGCGTTTTTTCGGGCGGCAAAAGATGGAAACGTTCTCCGAGAGGGTTCGTGATTTTTTTTTCATCGCGCGGTGCGGCGCGTCAAGTGTCATTTCCAAAACGTAACATGTCTCCGATCGGCGAGCTTTCGAGTCTACTGCTGAAGTTTCATCGCGTGAAGTGTCGGAGAAAAAAAAGAAAAAAAGAAATGTTACGTCAGGTAAAAGAGAACCGATGGCTGCCGGCCGATAGGCCGACCCTGCAATCGAGATGGAAATTCACATACAGTCTACCCCAAGTGTGGGCAAACTACGGCCCGCGGGCCAAATGCGGCCCGTTGGTCTTTTTAATCCGGCCCCGCCGAAGGTTGGTACACAATTAAGGTTCGATGTCAACGACTGCATTCATTTCATTTGGACTCGTAATGACAGGCATTTCAACGCCAGGTGGCACAGTTACTGGAAGTTGCAGAGCATTGGGAGGAAGGGGGAGACGATACGGAAGCCCGCAGTAGCGCCAAGTCAAGCAAATCCCGTTCGATACGACGGAATAATGTACTCTTAAAGTCTGAAAAACGTGCCAAAAAATGCAAAATACTGCTTTTTAAATAAAGAAATGTAATTAATATGTCGAATTTAGTTCACCCTTTTGATCCGGCCCTCCATAATATTTTCTGGTTCTCATGTGGCCCTATGCAAAAAATAATTGCCCACCCCTGGTCTACCCAATCATGACACGATTGGCAAATGAATTAAGGGGATAAGCAAGAACTGAAATGCCTTTATTTTGTTCAAGCCTAGCACGCTGGCATAATTTCTGCATAAAAGGAGCCCAGCTTACCATCGAATGGTTCTTTGGATAACCGATGATGTTTGACCAACAACTCGTTGGGGCTGACGTCGGCGGTCTACTTCCCGGTTATTTCACGAGATGAAAAAAAAAGACGGAATTTGTCGACGGCGCTCGCTTACATCGACCTACTTGGTATTTATCCGATCGCGAGCGGCCATGAATGCTATCGTGCTCGCTTGTACGTCGTCATTGATGAGTTCTGGCATTACCAACGGTTGCCTCTCTCAGAAATAACTGTCGAGTATGAGCCCTTTTCGGGCCGCAAGCAAATCTATTTGAAGATGTCGGATGGGTAGGATTTACTCACTCCTCACTTGTAAGGTCCCGTGTGAGTTTGACCCGATCCCGGAAGCACCCTAAAGAGTACATGCTTTCCAAGACGTCGGGGTCCAGGTCGGTCAGCGATAGCACCCTTGTCACACACACGCGTCGGGGAGGGGGCCGCTCGGGGCACGGCTCATTGCGACCACTCCTAATGGAGGAAGGAAACATGCTGAGAAAAATGATTTTCGAGCAATGGGAGGTAAGACGCGACACGCTTGCAGCAGAGCCCAGGTCACGTGTGGTCAGGGCCTTCCGGGCTTTTTCTCTGCCGTCCTTAACGTTATCAGAAGCGCCGATGGCACGGGACCGCGTCTCAAGTAGCTCAATAGGGTGACTTGTAATTAGAAGAACCTCAGGGGGTGAGGCGGCGCACTTCGACACGGCAACCCCACACGTCAACAATCCATTTCAGACAGGACTAATCGTCATTGCCACTGCCAATTGTCGCGCCGATTGCATTGTGAAGATGCATCGAACGCCCCGTGAGGGGAGGCTGTCATTCATGACAAATCAAGGGGCACATAAAAAAACGGATGAAATGATATCATGTTTCTTCCAAAAAAAAAAAAAAAAGTAAAAAAAAGATGTTTATATATCTACTTACTGGTACCAGGCGTGGGTCTGTATTGCTTCTAGCTGTAACGTGAAAATACAAAAGTACGTATCAAATAAGCTCTTTGTCCAGTGTGCGGTTAATACATCACAGACTGTCATGGCAATGTCATTGTGGCATTACTCAACTCAACCGAACACAATTTACAACTTGATCCAGAGAGCACAAACAACCCGAGCTGTAAACGGGAATAATAAAATCTTAAAATCGTAAATTCATTCAATGCGCGGCCCCTTGGCCACCAGGGAGCAGCCTGGCGACTGTCACGACTGCTCCGGTAAGCTCCAAGAATTCGGTGACTTTCACGTAGGATAAAGAAAGCTTGCGAGTCTTATGTCTATCAACCTGTGCTGCTGCACCGTCGCTCAAATTGCTTGACGCTGCAACACCGACGCATATGGTAAGTAGACAACTAAGTCCTTTTCACAGTCTGTTAATCAAGGTTTTATGATGCCACGGGAGGATTCACTGCACAGGCACTTTGAGGGGATGTCATTTGACATCGCCGCCAATCTTCAGCGAGGAAACGCGCCTCGCCGAGGGGACGCTTTGATTCCCCGAGTCATAATTCGCCGGGTAAAGGTCGGAGCTAGGCACAGGGCTGTTTCTGTTGTTGTGAGTGCCTTCTGAGAAAGGGGGAGAAAAAAATGACACCGTAGAGTTGCGCGCGTGTGTGTTGTGGCTGCTTTCCATGAAGAGAAGCGCCTGTCCAACAAAAGAGAAAGACTCTCTGCCCTCCTTTCGGGCTCCATTAATCAGAATTTCATCAGACGAATGTGCGGCTTTGATTGAATCTGTAATCCGTGGTGAGCGAATGACCGACCGACCGATGAGACGTTGGGGCTCACCGTGAGTCTCTTGTCAGGGTTGACTTCTATCATCCCTTTGAGCAACGCTTGACAGTCAGGTGGTATAAAGTGCGGCATGTGGAACACTCCGCTTTTCACCTTTTCAAGAAGCTGCCGTAGGTTGTCGTGGTCAAACGGCAAAGCGCCCTGTGAAGAGATGAGGACATTAGACCGAATGGGAGGCGACTACTTTCAGATCCGTTCCAACGCGTGCGTCGTCCCAAGGAGGGCAAGGTGACATCACTCCACGGCTACATACACGACGCCAGTTTTCGTTTGTGGCAAAGCATTGAACATCTGAGAAAATCAAATCAAGCGTCGATGTGGAAAGATAACTTGACCGAGCGTTTGCATTTCCTTCCACCTGAAATTGATGTCGATGTTTGAATCTGACAAATACGACGAGACAGGAACCGTCCGACGAGACAGGAACAGAAAATAGGAAAACACGAACAAATACGAACCACAAGTAGTGCAAAAAGGATGACTCCGCAACTCCAGACATCTGCCCTGCGGCCGTCATACTTCTCCCCCTGGAACAAAACCAAATCATGACGCGCGCGGAAACAAACACTTCGACGTGTCGCGTACACGCGCACTCGCTTACCTTTATTACTTCAGGGCAAGCATAATGCGGGGATCTGTCGTGAAAATGAGACAACGCCTTTCAATATAGAGCTCAGCGAATCGACTTTCGCACGGTCGCCCTTTTCCATTTTGAAACACGCGGAACCGCTTTTGCTCGCGAGGGCTCCGAGTTTTACGGTCGATGTGCCACCGGACTTTTCGATGCCGCCAATGGGTCGAGGTATCATCGCGAACACGCAAATGCATTTGGATTTTCATAGTCAAAAGAGTAGATTGCCAAATATGAGGACGGCAGACCTGAACAAATAAAAAAAAGGTTCGACTTACCCACAGCTCGTTTCGAGCAGACTGTCCCCGACCTGTAAGGAGGCCATGCCGAAATCCGCTATCCTGATGTTGTTCTTCTCATCCAGGAGAAGATTTTCCGGCTTCAAGTCTCTGTGACTGGAGACGCACAAAATGACAAGGCCAGCTCAAATTACAAAACTCCTCACGTTCAAATCTGTTGAATGTTTGCCAAATTGGATGAGCGTTTGTGAAACTCACTGAGCTTTAACTCATTCACTCCCAAAGACGTTTTTAAACGTCTTTTCAGACTTGGTCCAGAATTGGCTGGTACTGAATGAGTTAATATATGGAAAAAAAGTTTTTTTTTGTTTTTTAACTGCGGCGCGCTGACCATATGGAGTAACTGTGGCAGAAATCCAAAGCGGAGATGATCTGTCTGAAGAACTTCCTGGCCTCTTTGGGGGTCAGCCTGCCCTTTTTCACCAGGTAGTCAAAGAGCTCTCCGCCAGACACGTGCTCCAACACCAGGTACCTGGCGGGGGGGGGAAATGAACAAAAAGGCTCCGCCGAAACGGAAACGAGCCATCCGAACGGCGCCGTCGATGCGAACTCGCACGCCGCTTCGCTGACGGGGGGAGACCGAGAGATACTCACAGATACTTGTTATTTTCATAGACATCGTGCAGCTTCAGAACGTGAGGGTGCTCAATTAGTTTCAGAATTGCGATTTCTCGCTCCACCTGCAGTGACAGATGGAGGGAGATAGAGAGAGCGGGATAGGGGGGGGGGGGGGCGGCGTTTAGAGAGATCGCTGCGGGGAGGTTAAAATCCAGGAAAATGAAGAGTAAGTGGGCAGAGGCGTATCAAGATGAGGGAAGGCGGGGGGAGGCGGTCCACCCCCCCGCCCCCCCCGTTCAAGGTTTTGCATTTCAAGCTTGTCACCAAGGAGGAGGCAGAGTAAGCGTGCGAATCGTTATGATGCAACCGCATTACGGACGACGGACAAAACGATGACTGTGTGCGTCTATTGGCCGAAGGTTGACACGTCTACGGGATAGAAGCGAGCCATTTAGAAGCTCCATCGGTCCGCGGCAAACACTTCGATGAAGTCATCGCAAAACAGAAGCCATCCGACACGCGAGAGGGACAGCGGTGAAGCCGGACATTTCTGACGACGGCGTTGCTCTTGCGCAATGCGAGATCACGTCAAAGGTACCTTCATGAGGACCGATTCGGACAACTTTTCTCTGTTGACGATCTTGATGGCAACTTTCTGGCCGGTGATGCAGTGGACGCCCAACTTCACCAGTCCTGAAACACAAAGACAAGTACACGATGACCTACGCTGAAAACAACAACGAAACAAAAATGGCCCGTTGATCGACTCAGGTGGTTGCACACAATGAAATCATCTGGATCCAGACACATTTTGTGCAGGAAATGCGGAGTCCTCTTCAAAAACGGATCTGGATCCGGTTGTTTCGTGCAAACGTTTGATCAAATCAAATGGAGTATATTCGCTGTACGAAAAGACGCAAGACGAGAGTCACGCCAACGGACAATCGAGGCACGCGATCGAGCAAAATGAAAAACTCCAGAGCTGTGTGGATCGCAAGCATCCAAGCCATTGAGGCACTGCAATTTCAAGCAGTCCCAATTAGGATCGGGGGTGAGCCGCGGCCTGCGGCATTTTATTTTGGTACGGGGGCGCGCGCGAACAAACAAAGCATCCAAAGTCACACGAACACCGACGGCCAATTTCCCATCTTCAATTAAGTTACCGCGCTTGTGTTTTAAGGTCGTAAGAAGCCGGAGTACTTGACCTGCTCATCCCTATACCTCATTGGCGAATAGGAGTCAGAGTTTTTGATTTTTTGACAATCACGTGTCACGGTAATTCAATTGTAAAATCAGAACCAACAAAGTAACAACAATGCAAAAAAAACGGCATCAAGAATACGACCACTGAAGCCCTCGAGAAGCATGTTCTTTTCTAAACTCCAAATCAAACCATTTTTGGATGAAGCGAGCCATTTCCAAAGCAAATACGGAACGAAACCGTTTTGTTGGTGTTCGGCAGCGTTGACATTTGGGGCTCATCAATGCCGGTCCTGCAAGCCAATGGTACAGTAGGAGGGACAAGACACAGCCACGATATCAAGATATTGTCCCAGCCCCCATTGTTTCCAATGATTCGGTTACTTTAGTCAACCCCATTGAGGAGGTCAAAAAAAAACCTAAGACAAAGGAGAGTCTTTTGCTTGAGTGACCTTAACTCATTCACTCCCAAAGACGTTTTTAAACGTCTTTTCAGACTTGGTCTAGAATTGGCTGGTACTGAATGAGTTAAGAATCATGCCAAGAGCACAGGGAGAGCATGCAAACCCCAAAGCGACGGGCTGACATTTGAACCCAGAAGCTCTCGTCGTCCGCCACGACCATAAATGGCCACTGGAGCATCTGCTGGCCGATGGAGCGAAGCCACGCCGGGTGACAAAAACGTTCAAGGCTGATTCAATTGGTTGACGGTATGTGGGTGAACCTAATGAAGTGACTATTTCGAAACAAGGAAGGTGAGGAAGGAGCACGGCGAATTATTGCATCGTCAGATTGAAAAGCGTAGTGAGGAGATTCCTACCAGTCTGTCCCTTCCCGAGGGTCTTCTCCAGCCGGTAAGGCCCCACGTACTGGTTGGACTGGCCCGGCTCCTTGCTGCTCATTTTCCCCGACATTGCAAAAAAAAAAAAAAAAAAAAAAAAAAAACGTTTTCAAAGCAGAAGAATCAAGAGAGCCGCGGGCCCGTTTCGACTCGCAATGCAGCAGAGGCTCATCCCAGGAGACTTTGGCGTCGGAGGTGGTCGTGATCTAACGCCGGGGCCCTGCAGGCTACTCCCATTCACTTGCTTGTCGTCTAGCCTCCGAGCCCGCCCCCACCCGAAAAGAACATCCCCCCCCGCCCCCCCAAAAAAGCGACGGTCTCCGTCCGAAACCAATGTGGTCTTTGACTGGGGTGAGCGGTTTCTACGTGGAAAAACGTGGAGATCAGAGGACGATGACGTGACGGCGGAGGCGCTCACAAATCGGGACTAGCCACCCACCCCACTCCCCGGTTGCAACGGAGCCGACTTCGCTCCTTCTTTTAGTGCGCTGCAGGTCTTACTCAGACGCGAACAGGAAGACCAACTGATTGATTTTTGCAAGTGCAGAGTCTCAAATATCCCAAGTCGGAATGCCTCAATCCATGCCCCGATCGATTCCAGGGACCCCCCGCCCCCCTCCACCCTTCCTCGATGCGAACGTCAAAAAGACATTTCCAAATCCGTCCGGCTCGTTGATCCTTCTTGAAATCCACGACGGGTTCCGGCCGTCTTCGTGCGCTCAGTCGACGTCGGGCCGGATAATCGTCTATTATCAGAGCAGCATCAGCATCCAGAATGGCTTTTCCAATATCCGGTCCACACTTTGGCTCACCCCCCCTCCTCGGCCCTGCATCAGGAAATAGAGGAAGAAGGGGAAGGGCGGGGGCGAGCGGCGTCAAAGAGGCGCGGACGGACCGGGCCGCCAGTCAAGGCGAAGCCGCCCCGGTTCCGAATCGGGAGAACCGGAAGAAGTGGAGCCGACGGTGACGGTGACGGTGACGCTCGTTCCAGGACGCCCTCAGCGGCATCCTCGGCTCAGCTGGCCTGGTGGACTGCACACCTCTCCTCCCGCGTGTCTCCCCGGCCGGCCGCGCTCATCCTATGCGCGCATCCTCCTAATTACAAAGGAAAAATAGAAGAGCCCCAAAAAGCAGGCGCAGAGCGGAGAAAGGACATGGCGCGGACGGGGCGGTCTTCATCCAGCACTCTGCAGTCCGGAACGGTGCCCTTCTCTTTCGTCCTCCTCCCCTCCTGCATCCTTCTATTCATCCAATACGGGCAGCATCAGCATCCGGGTTCCGCTTGCCCCTCCCCTCTCCCTCCCCCCTCTCTCTCTGTCTCTCGCCTCCACCCTTTCTCTTCTGAATGTATTATGACTATTTTTTTTTTTTTTTTTACTCCAACAATCCATTTTCAACGCAGGTGATGCTGAACAGAGTCATGTGGAGTATCGAGAGCCTGCCCCAGCTGACTTGGGGCGAAAGGCCGACCGACTCCACTCTCAACTGCTCGCCAGCCAGTCGCAGGGCACATACAGAGACAAACAAACGTTGACGCTCACATTTCATACCCTTTGTCGGTTTCGGCTGGATTTTGCATACTTCCACTGAGAAATGCATTCTGAAATCGAGAATATTACACGCTACGATGGCATATATTAGTTCAACAAAAACAGACCTCTGCACATATTTTGTCCTTATTTAAAATGGCAATTTTGTCATACATCTAGTTAGGAAGTGCGGCAGGGTGCCCGACTGGTTAGCATGTCGGCTTCAAAGTGCACAGGTGCAGGGTTCAAGTCCATGCCCGGACCTCCTGTGCGGAGTTTGCATAAACCGGAGTCCTCCCCGTTTTCTCCGGGTACTCGGGTTTACTCCCACATTCCAAAAACATGCACGGCAGGGCTAATGGAACACTCGAAATTGTCCTTAGGTGTGAGTGTGAGCGCAAATGGTTGTTCGGTTATGTGTACCCTGCGATTGGCTGGCGACCAGTTCGGGGTATATCCCACCTACTGCCCCAAGACAGCTGCGACATTGTAGCTCTAAAAATAGTGACAAAGTAACACAATTAAATCATGTATGCAAAAGGGGGCATATCATGCTATTCGAAACTTTCCACAGTTAACATATGATTAGATATTACCCCCGAGGAGTTATTTTGGTGGCCATTTTTCGAACCCAGAAGTTAAAAGGCCTGGTTCCCTCAAACCCCTCCTGCCCCCGTGTGGCTACTTTCTTGTCGGAAGTGTTTCCTGTTTCATACTCCATATCAGTCGGGGGCAGCATACAAATAGGAAGTGTGGGGGGGCGGGGGGGGGGGGGGTTATGCGTGTGTGTGTGTGTGACACGAATGACTGACATTAAAGATGACGCTCCTTCTTGGGTGAATTAAACCTTACGGCCACAGGGTGGCACTGTTACGGCTACGTTTCTTTTAAACGACAGAACGAGTGGGGTTATTTGTACTGTTCTGTATTTTGCTCCATACACTCAGCAGTTATGCAGAGCGACATCTACCGATAGCGGTTGATTTTCATCAAAACTGTGCTTTTACAAAGTTGATAATGCAGTTTTGATTGACACGGTCACGGACGTGTTTGTTTATCAGTATGGCTCTCCATTACTGTGATGTCAAACTGCCCTGCATCACACTTGGAGCGGTTTCAATTATGTTGTGACAATAACAATCACTCCTTAGTGTGCTCTTCTCCTAGTTTGAAGGTTGCAGGTTCAGTTCCTTTCTATTTTTTTTTCTGATTTATATTGGTCATATCGTACATAAAATGGTCAAGTTCAATCATGCAGGCACGGGGGGAATTACAAAACAACACGTCACCCATAAGTGAACACTATGCAGTGCAGATTAAAAAAAGAAAAACCCAAAACAAAAAAAACGACAAGATTTGCAAATATTCACTGTGCCAGTCTGGGAGGGGGTCACGTCAGCCATTGAAAGGGGATTTAGAGGCTTTACTTACTGCTGGAAATGTGCAAAGTCTACACTCTTCTCAGCACCAGTGGATTTGTCAACTAAACCACTGAGTCCACAATGGAGGCGACAAAGACAAGCTCGAAGAGGGCTTTTTTCAGAATGGAGCTGCTGGAGATGGATGGCGTTCACGCAACCCAATATTGGCCGAGTAGTCATTTCAAGGTCATCTAAATCGAAACGTTCGAATGCTGCCAATGAGTTGATCATCTGAATCAGGTGTGTTGCAGCCGGGAGAGATGGGAAAAGAGGCGGGGCCGCAGCTGGACACACCCAGCATGCAGTAGAATTATATGATCCAAGTCTAAAAACATCTTTACCAGAGTGCAAGTCATTTCAACCCCCCCCCCCCCCCCCACACTTCAAATTGCAAAATAACAATGTTGCTTTTGTATACCAATCATTTGGTACTTTTATTTCCATTGATAGTCTTCGTTTCAAGTTTAGAATTGACAAGACTAGCCATTAGTTCTCTGGAAGTATCGACAAGTAAATGCACCGTAGAGGAAGAGAGGGAATGGCGGAAGACTGAAAGACGTCAGGAAACGGAGGGGGTGGGGGGTAGGGAGGGGGGGGGAGGGGGGACTATGGTTACTGCTGCCAGGTCCCAAACTCAGCCCGAATCATCACAGCGCTAGTTACACCGTGATCATGGTCGTCGTCGTTGCCATTCAGTCCTGTGCTGATGTGCGGGAGGGAACGCCGGGAACTCGGAGGACTTAGTGCAGTGCAACCTGCCGGAAAGGAGGAAGAGGTGACATGAAGGCAGGTGAAGAGAAAAGACAGGCAATGAGCTGAGGCCGTGATGGCAGAAAGATGTTGCGCCCCCCCCCCCCCCCCCCCACACACATACACAAATCGTTACTTGTAGGATCATTTCAATTGAGTGGTTGAGCTGCTCACGTGCTCATGACCAAATGCGGATTGTTCATTTTCAAAGTTGTCTTTTAAAAGAGGTCACTGTGCGGCAAGCCGCTCCAGACAAGCAAGGCCTGCAGGCCGAATGACGTCGGGTGCTCACATTGAGGTTTGGATGGCAAAACTCCCAGCTCATGAGGTCCCCTCCGTCGCCCTCTTCACACAAGCATCGAAGGCCTCCAGGAGGTCTTTGCATGCCTCGACTCCCTTCTCTGCCACACTGAAAGACAGATTCACAAACATGGACACGTTAGTCCAGAACAGATTCTCCACCGACTATCAGATCCCGCTGGATGACATGTAAACAATCGATACACGTTGCATGTACTGCTTCTAGGCATACGTATCCAAAGAGAGCGAGAAAGCCAGAAATTGAGATTATTTCAGCAACAAACTCTGCGTCCGCCACTGCCAAAGTGCATTAGGGTGATGGAGCGAAAGAAAGGGGGGAGGCCAGTGGGAGGAGTTCTGAATACAAAAGAAAGAGTGTATGTGTGTGCGTGTGTGTAGACCCATCTGTTGGGCAGAATACCACGGAGGAGGGGCTGAGCTGAGGGAGGGAGGGAGGGAGGCTGCGTGATGATGGCATGATGACAAGGCACGCAGGTAGAAGGCTGAGAATCGAGGGGGAGGGAGGGGCTGACATGTAGTCTCGCGCAAGTAGTGCTGAGCTTGTGGGCCGCTGCATCTGCCTGCTTGGGGATGGGAATGTTATTTATCGTCTTACATGACAGAGTGACAGATTTGATGGACGTAGATTATGATTAGGATTTGAAATGAACATCCATTTTCTAATCCACATATCCTCCTCGAGGGCGGCGGGCGTGCCGGAGCCTATCCCAGCCGTCTTGGGGCAGTAGGTGGGGGAACACCCTGAACCGGTCGCCAGCCCAATCGCAGGGCACACAGAGACGAACAAGCATCCGCGCTCACACTCACGCCGCGAGACAATTTGGAGTGTTCCATCAACCTGCCATGCATGTTTTTGGAATCCGCGCATGTTCCACAGGTGGAACATGCAAACTCCACGCAGGGAGGCCAGAGTCGGAATCGAACCCACGACCTCTGCACTGTGAGGTCGACACGCTAACCGGTTGTCCACCATGCCGCCATAAAATAAGATATAAATAAATTCAACATTGTCAATATTGAAATAATGTACGCTGCACGTATTATTATTATTATTCTTTTGAAATGTAACTCTTGTATCGGATGTGAAGGGGGTGGGGGGGGGGGAGGGTGAGAAGGTCCATTTTAGCCATACACATTCAAATGAACTCAAATGTAATCCATGGGACTGTTTCTGCTGATGTGTTCTGTGGCCGGGTGCCTGCGCGTGATGCAACATGCAGCTGCTAGCTGCAGCTTAATCGCTCAGCACTTGACCGTGCCGGCAGCCTGCTGGAAGCGGCGGAAGTGCCGTGTGCCCTGAAGGAAGTGCAGAGTGCTGAGATTACATCATAGGAGGGATTCTGTGTGTGTGTGTGTACAAGGATGAGGTTGACGACGTGTCCCCGGTGAAGAGCACTTTGTTACTATTCCACATTAAAAATACGACTGACCACGATGAGACGACCATCGGATGATGAGCACCATGTTGGTTGGCTCTCAAGAAAGCCTCCAAAAAAAATCTTCACTGTTGCCAGTTCATTTTGCTGCATTTTATATGTTCAATCAACAAACAAACCAGCAAAAATAATAAACATCATAAAAGGGCTTATCACGCCCAGCCCCGTTTGTAATAAAAGAGTGCGCGTACATCTGCACGTCGGTGTGGCAGGATTACAGGAAGGGAGGAGGAGACGATGACATCACCCACCGGAGCCGTCACACAACGTTCCGAGAGAGCGCGCCAGCCCGCCCGCCCGCGCGCGCGTCGGGAAGGTCCTACGACAAGGGGCAAAGCCGATGACAGCTCAACCTAATCACTTTGCTGCCTTCAACCTCCCGCGCGAACGCCCGTCGTGGTTTTTCATATCCGAAGCGGAATGAGCAAAAATGCATTCGCCGCATCCGGTCGTCAGTGGAAGCGTGCGATGGCGTCCTCCTGTCTGTCACAAAAGAAGGGCTGAATTATTTAGAACAATCCCGTTGTAGTTTATCCTCTGGGACCGACCGACACGCATTGGAGATCACTCGGCGGGTGTGCCGGCAAAAAAAATCATGTGGAACATGAATGTGTGTGTGTGTGTGTGTGTATAATGATCTACCTATCGATCTATCTATAGTGGCGTAAAAGTGCACGACATGATACCGAGAGGTGTGCGTTAGATACGCGAATGTCAGAGGAGCACTTGTTTGACCGCGAGTTTGGAGAACGCAAAGGACAACGGCAATAAGAGGCAACATTTTCCGTGCGGCTTTTGTACTGGGTTAAATTCACCCGTGCGCCTGAAGCTCACGTGTCAGGTTCATGGAAATCCCTCAAATAGACCAAATGAAACTGGATTTAAATTGGTGTAGAACTGATTTAAAAAAAAATCTGTTCCATTGGTTTTGCCTTCTAATTAAGTTGTGCTGTCGGCGGGTGCTCGAGAAAACGTTTTTGCCAACACTTGCTGAGTCACAGCAGTATAAGGGCTCTCTTGACCGACTGAACATGCAACTGCAGTCAATCAGTAACGGAAGATTCGTGTGCGTCGACACGTGTGGCGGGTCAAGGGTAAAGTGGGGGGGGGGGGGGTGACACCTTGCACTGAAAGCCGATGCAACGAACGACACAGTAGCGACCGCGACACAACGGCTCTCTTGACCGACTTTTACCGCATTCCGAAAAGTTGACGAATTTTCAAGTGGGCCTCTCATCCTTCCGCATTTCCGTCTGCGGCCCTCCGACGAAATCCTTTGAATCAAAACAATCGATTCAGAGAAAATGGAGTCCCTCTTTTCCTTGGATCCGCCTTTGACTGGTTCTACTATGAACTCATGTCGATGAGAGCTCCGGATCGTCACAATCATGTCATCAACTTTTTGCGTCTTTGGCGTTCCCGAGAAAAAGCTGGTGTGGGCCAGAGCAGCAAGTTGATATGCGGTTGGGAACGTGTCATGTTCACTCTGAGCCGTGACCTTTGAAAGCTTTTTTGGAAATGGCCTTGGAACGACTTCCCGATGGTTCTGCTTGCGGGGCCAACATCCGAACACACGAGTAGAAATGACGGGCCGCCACGAGACCTCTGAAGGCTTTGACAGGAGACTCCGTTGAGAGAATGAGCTGGAAAGGCAGCCCCCTTCGCTGTCCGACTTGGGTCTTATCTGACCACGTCCCACCCAAGCCATTTCTTTATCGCGGCCCCACACAAGCTGCTCTTGTATGTATCATGTGAGAACTGAACAGCGCTTCACCCTTTACATACTGTTCATTTTCTGTGCACGCAATGTCCGTCCCCCCCCCCCCCCCCCCCGAGTACGTCAAGAATCTCCAGATAAAAAGTGCCGATAGCAACTTTGACGTTGGAGCGCCGCGGACAGAAAAAAAATGGAAGGACGAAAGGGCCGCTTGGAAATCCAGCAACTTTTTGAAAGGCGGTCGAGTCGGCCAAGAAAGCACTTTTCTCGTCAACTTTCAGTTCGAGGCGTGCATACGGTGGAGGAGTTTTGCAAGTTTTTGGGGCGGCCGTAGAGCGCTGAACAGGGGACGGGGTTCAATCCTATCGGCTCAACTTTGGATGACAAGGGCAGAGCGGAGACGATCGTCATCACGGTTCCGGTTAGCAGGAGAACCGCTGGAATCGACTGTCGCCCGTACGAAGCCGCGCGCCATCGAGTGCGCCGGGGTGCAAAAGTGTGACGTCGCCGATCGTCGACGCGGCGCCGCGCAAGAGAAGACAGGCGGGCGGACGCCAGCGGCTCACCGCGAGGCACTCTGGGAAGAGGAGGCTGGTGACGTAAGCAGATTCCGGGCTTTCATCCATGCGTAGCGACGGGCACGAAAGCTCCCCCCCGCTGTCGCATAGCATCCGTGTCCGAATCATCGGCTCCAACGTTTTCATGACCTTGACCCCCGAGACTCCGCTCACACGTCACGGTCGCTTCAATGAGAGCGCGTTTTCGCGGTGACTTTCAACGTGACTCCCATCGCCCTCTACCAAGACTCCATTTTAGCAGGCCGGAGTCGAGCGCTGACGGAACGAAGCCCCCGACTGCTAAATCCGCTTGGAATTTCGGCGGGGTTTATCCAATTACAAATCATTTTGGATCAGGCTGCGAAGAAATCCCATCGCTCGTTTATGTTGGTGTTATTAGCATGACGTAACGGTGGCGTCTCCGTGGCCACCCCGAGGTCGCGACATTTTGTCGCATTCGATGCAGGTCGCGCGATGAGGCCTCAGCCGTTCACTGAATGTTGCGCAAAAAGTGTTGAAAGTGTGCACACGCGCGCGTCGCTTACCATTTGTCCAGGTCAGCCTTGATACTGGCGCACGGAGCAGGAACCGGGGCCTCGGCGGGGGCGGCGGCGCTCTCAGAGTCCGACATGTCTGCGGTGCGGATGGCTAGGTAGATGCTGCGGGTCCTGCTCCTGTCGTACGAACGTCAGCGCGGGCAATCCGAGCGCCACCAATGGAGACACAGAGAGACGGCGGTCATGCGAGAGAGTAAGTGAAAGGGGAGGGCGCGCGGGAGGGGGGAGGGGTCAAAACACGTGAGACCATAGTGTGGGTCGGGGGGGGGCAGGGGCTTGTGGGATTTCGAGGTCAGTGACGCAACCTGACTTTGTGCGGAAGTTGATCGGCAAACACTTCTGGGAGGTAACAGGTTGCAAGAGACAAGAAGGGGCATTCGTTGACCTTTTTTTCCCTTTAAAAAAAATAAAAAATCATGTCACGGTCACCAGAGGCTTTGATGCCACGTGGAACTAATTATTGTCCCCCAACACTTGGTGTAATGGTTCTAGATCAGACCGCACACAGTGCAAAAGTGAATGGCTTGACAATATGCCGGTGCGCCGCCAAGTGGCGACCGGATGCATCGCAGCGTTTGCGAGCATGCGTGAAAGGAAAGGAAACGGCTCATGATCATGTCAAGGACAGAATTGTAGCGTGGACAAACCTGAGTTGGGATCGCATTGTTCCAACGTCATCGATGTTAAGAGAAGGAAGAGCCGCTTTCTTTTTTTTTGCTTTGTTTGCTTGAACTCACCATAGCGATGACTGCCAGTGTCCCGCTTGTGTGATGCCGTGCCACATGACGACTTCATTTTTGACACAGCAAACGGTGCTTTTCGTCTCAGCCAGACATGACGTACTGTCAACGTTTTGCTAAAAAATAAAATAAAAAAGTCAGCACACATTTCCACACTTGTGAAGCAACTTGAAAACTCACCGGCAAAACCTCCATTCATCTTTCTCAACGGCTTGAGCGGCACTTATCGTCTGCGATTAGGCCGTCGGGCTCCGGCGGCGTCCGCGCCGTTTGCCGAAATCAAGCAAAAGCTCATTCATACGCCATTAGAAAAGGCCGCGCGGTGTCCGGATGACATTAGCATCAAATGACATCCAATTAACTTTTCGACCGGACGCGACGTTCTCCAATGAACGCGCTCCCTACTTTATTCATGATTTCACTTTGTTAGTGTCAACAATTGTGTACTCGTCGCATTCTCAGTGACACATTCAAAGCACGGTTTGGGGATATTCTGGTGGCAAAAAAAAAAAAAAGAAAAAAAAGAAAATCGAATAAGGGCAGTGCGGGTACTCATTATTTTTTTTTCCCACTTAACTCATTCACTCCCAAAGACGTTTTTAAACGTCTTTTCAGACTTGGTCCAGAATTGGCTGGTACTGAATGAGTTAAAGCACTGGCGACGTCTTGAAACTGTTCTTCTCTGCCAGGAAGTGTCAGATGCTTCGGGCATGATGAGCAAGCGTGTTGTCATGGCGAGTAAGGACAAGCTGTTCTGCCTCAACTCTCCCGTCTTCTCAAAAACTGAACTAAACTTTTTTTTTTTTTTTTTTCGGGCGGCTGCGCCGGTCAATTATCTGGGCCACCACAAAAACTCCGGACTATATGTCACACAGCGGCAGCAGGATATATCGTCACGCGGCACAAGAAGGCACGCTCACTTTGCGCCGGATTTGATTGCTTTCAAAATGACATTGAAATTTAGCAGATGTCCTTTAAAAAAAAAAAAAAATGGTGCCATAGTGTTTAAAATGAAGGCCAAAGGGACGATCACAGCAGATCGAAAAGGTCACTTTTATTGGTTTTAATTCAAGCGTCTCCCGAAGGATGAATGAGAGCGATTGACGTCACAACGTCATTGAGAAACATTGCAAGGACACGCGTGTTTTTATTCATCCACGTCATTGTGATCAAGAAGCATTTTTCCACTTTGGCGCCGCACCGAAGCGCCTCCAAGCGAACGTCGACCCGCAGCCGTTGCATTCATTCACGTCTTCCGGACGAGGCCGGCGTGATGAAGTCGACCAAAACAAGCGGCAAACAATTAGCGCATCGTCTCGTCCCTGCTGCATAAGCAAACGCTCGGAGCAGAAGAAGTATAAAATGGAAGCAAACGGGAGTCCGAGCAAAGAGGCGACAGGCAAAAAGAGGGGGGAAAAAAAAGCAAACAAACAAACAAGCACACAGAAAGGTGCAGCGCGAAGAAAGAAAAATGACTCACGGGACACGCAATGGTAGGAAACCTTTCATCACTGGTAAGAGAATCACACTTTTGGGGATTTGAAAATCGGTTTGTCAAATCGTTATATTAAGTATGATTTTTTTTCCCCCAAACATTTCAGGACCTGAAAATTATGTATGTGTGTGTGTGGAATAAGTTTGAGGCCTTTTGCAGCAGTTAATCGGCGTGAAATGACGGGGACCGGTTGACTATTCTTCCACAGCGAGACCCATTTGCTCCTTGACGAATATGAAAAAAAAAACATCTTTCTTGATCATCCTCGATCTTTTACTTTCAAACGTCCTTCAGTAAAACGAAGGTAAAAGGATTCAAAGTTGAACTCACGAGGGTAGTGAGGGGCAGTTGCAAACTTTTGAACTCAAAGTGATTAGAGTGACCCGAAAACGCGACATTTTGGCGAACAAAGCGAGCGCTTTGAAAATCACAAGAACGAAGCAAAAAAAAAATAAGACCTTTTCCATTTGGAAAACTCACAGCAACTAGAATCACAGAGAAAGTGACGCGCTCACTTTTTTCACTGTCTCCATCGGATAAGATGTTCTATTTTCATCTTTTTTCACACGGCGCCACATGACGTCAAAGGTTACGGATGGCACGTTTCGGACGCCGCCGTGCGCATGTCTGACGTCGCTCACCGCGGTCCCAAGAATGCTCAGGCAAGATTGTGTCAAGGCTCAGATGGACAGCAACGGTCTCGGTTGCTTTGCGTCTTGAGCAATGCCGACTCCCGACGGGATAAGCGGTCGGCCTACAAGCAAAATCAAAACACAAGTTGATGTCGCATTCAATCCTTTGACCGGCCGGCGACCGGTCCGAGACCTTTTTCTGTCTAGACGTCTGGGATAGGCTCCGGCAGCGCCGCACAATCCTGAAGAGAAGAAACAAACAGAGAACGGCTAGTGGGATGGATTGAGCCCGGTGGCTGTTTTTTTTTTTAAACCAACTTGGGCGACGATGTGACGGCATCCCCTGTCCCGGTCTTCTTTTCCAAGTGATGTATATGGTGGCGGTGTGCAGCGGCGTCCCCATCGGCGACCTGCTGGAGCGAGCCGCTCAGCACTCTGACAAACTCTACTCCCTCAGCACAACGCTCACCCACGACCTCGTGAGTCCGCTTTGACGCGTCCGCGTTCCGGCCCGCCAAGCTCGACTCACGCGAATCCAAACAACTCAACGACCTTCTCATGAATTAGCATGAAATGCTCTAATCGGTCGCCGCTCTGAACTGACTGTATCCGTTCTCGCCAGGACTCTCATTTCCCTCCTATGGGGCGGATGATGATGCCGCGGCCGTCGGCGTGCCACACGTCCTCCTTGCAGACGCCCGGTGACAAAGAGCAAGCGCTCCAGGTGTCCGTAAGTGACTTTTCCCAAATCTGCTCCGGGGCCTGCTGTCGGCTTACTTCGGTCTTTGGAAACTTGGACTGAGATCAATGTTGTGCGCCATTGCGATCATGACATCAGAGGAACTGAGAGGAGGTTGACAAGAGCAACCAAAACTCATTCGCTACCAGCCAATTCTAGACCGAGTCTGAAAAGACGTTTAAAAACGTCTTTGGGAGTGAATGAGTTAAGAAAGGATCACGTGAGCGCGAGCGGTTGCGTGTTCGTGTTTGACAATGCATCACACTAAAAAGAGTTGCTCTTCAAATATTTCTGGGTTTTTTTTTTAGCGAATACATTTTTCAATGCATGTATAAGAGACCCACTATTCAGAAGCAACAACGAAAAAACAGATTCTATAAACACGAATCCTGACGCAAGGAACGTTCTATCTGGCCGCAACACAAATACAAAGTGCATGAAAAATACGACTCACCATCACCGCATATGACGCAGAGCGGGCTCGGTGCGTGGAAACTCCCCCGTTGAGAAAAGTCTGTATTTGAAGTCGGACTCCTGATGCTTCTTTTTCTTGAAAGTCTTCGGCTCCTCTTCTGTCTCCTGACTGGGCCTTTTCCCCTTCTCAAAGAAACTTCCCAAAGACGTTTGTGTTACTCATTTTGCTCGCTCCCGGGTTTCATTTTAGCGCTAACCTATCACGTGACTGAGTGACCTGCGTCAAGAGTGACATACTGTAGACGAATGTAACAGAGAATCCGGTAATTTTCCAAAATAAAACGGAAGTAATGTGAGTTACAGTAATCCCTCGTTTATGGCGGTTAATGGGGACCAAAACCACCCGCGATAAACGAAAATCCGCGAAATGGCGCCCAATTCACATATACAGGTAAAAAACAACAACTTTTTTTTAAAGTCCGCAAAAAGTCTGCAAATGGTCCGCGAGAAGCTGCAAAACAACAGCGAGTCACATCGAGCAACATATACAGTACTGTACTCCATGTATATTAAATAAAAATAAAAAAAATGATGCGTTTGAAAAAATCCGCCGTGCACTGAAGCCGCGATCAACGAACCGCGAAGTAGCGAGGGATCACTGTATAGATTTTTTGTGCAACACGGCTTGATTATTTCGATTTTTCAGGGTCTCACCGCCTCAACTTGATGTTTTCTTCTCCCTGCCTAATGATCCATCCCAAGCGTCCCTCAGCCGAGCGCGGTCCGTTTGTCTTTTGCAGGAGTCGGAGCTGCTGTCGCTGGCTCGTTCCTTGCTCCAAGCCTGGGCGGACCCCCTGGCGGTCCTGTCCTCTTCTGCCAACACCCTGCCTCACCCGGCCCAAAGCAAAATTATCAACAAGATCCACGAGCTGCAGGAGCATTCCAAGAACCTGGGAGATGGCCTGAACGTCATCTCCGGCAAGGTAAGCGTGTTTCGACTGAAGATTCGGATGACTTTTTTTTTGTTTTTGTGACCTGGCTTCACAAAACATCAAATACATCTCGCTCCCGTAGATGGACCCGACGGCTCAGACCATTTCCTCGCCGCCCTACAGAGGGGGCAATGACGTCGGTCAGGACAAGCTATCCAAACTGATCAAATTCCAGTTCCTCCTGTCCTGCTTTCGCCGAGATTCGCACAAGATCGACAGCTTTTTGAAAGTCCTCCGTTGCCGGGCGGCGAAAATGCAACCTCACTTGTGCTGAAGGGCAAAGCCGCCCAACGGAAGGCTTCCGGGCTTTTCTTTTCGCAACGCTCGGATTGTACAGCAACACGTCCGAGCGCGACGCGGCACGATTTGGATGGCTGATGTGAACTCATCGGGATGATGACGACGTGTCACTTTTCACGTCATTATCCGACAGTCATATAAGCCGGCGTTGTCGTTGATTCAAAGCTGAAAAAAAAATGTGCTGACTGGGCGTGACAATTGGGATGAAATAAAAGAAATGCCTTCCTATTCCCGTGCGATATCTTCCTCACGATGACTGTTGGGTGTGGTTTCATCTTTCATCGCGGTTCCTTACTTTCATGAAGGGTTTGACGGCGTTCGAGGTCAACAGATGGAAAGATGATCACGAACGGCTTCGGGGAGGGGGGCGGGGGGTGTCTGACTTCAACATTGACTGACTTCAACATTGCCCAACAAGAGTTGAAGTCAGTGGAATGGAGCTGGACTAAATCTTTCTTCTTTCCCCGAGTTTTCTTGTGAGCGGCCGCCACAATGACGTGACCCCCTCCCCTCCGCCTCCCAATAGTGACGACCGCTTAGCGCCTCTTGGCAAAGTACTTGAGGGAAATCAACAAACCTCCCCGTGCCATCTAGATGGTTTAAATAAAGGGGTTTCCGAGAAACGTGCCCGACTTTGTTGATGTCATCAAGGCGACCCGATACGATCAGTAATCATGCATTTGTTTAACAGTCGTCTGGAATTCCGTTTTGTTCCGAGATGACTGTGTGTACTGAAACTTACAGTACATGTCGGAAGTGAGGCCCATTGAAAAAGAAGAACCTGGGCCTGAAATGGACAGGTTGTTTGGGAGTTGTCCCGTTTTTCTCAACTGCCAGCCCGCCCCTGTTCACAAGGCCCCTCACGCGTTTGCGTGCAAGCAGGGCAACGTTGAAGGATGAAACCGGGTTCACATTCAAATTCCATCATGAATTGACTGAACTCAGACAAAAATGTGAAAACAATAAGCAAATCGACTTTCTTTTGCATTGGCTTGACGTGCAAATTTGCATCAAGGAAAAATTTGCTCATGTCAGTTCAAGCCTCAGGTGACAAGCTTCACCCCTCCCTATCAAAACCGGACGCAGGCCCCGCAAGGCCGTCTGTCCTGAGAAAAACTCCAATTTATGATCCTTCGCTTTGTGAAAAGAAAACAGAAAATGGCTTTGCTCCAGCACGGGAGCAACGCCGAAGCGAACTAAATGCGTATCTGAATATCTGAGAGCGACCGAGTCTGCTATTGCGAGACGGGCCAGTTGACCGAGGAAAGAAAACGGTATGCCGACATGGATCCGTCCAATCCTTCTAAAACTCAAAGGAACACCAAAAGGTGGCAAAGGAGACATGACAGAACTGGCTTGAGAACGTCGCCTTTCGCTCGAGCGCGGATCATCCGACGCGGGACGGTGATCGGAAAGTAAAGCAACATGCCGGCGGCCGCCCGGACGACCACGTAAACACTCGTGATTCTTTGCGTGTCGAAAGTTCAGCCGCAGGTTTCCTGACTTAATAATTTGACTAACCGAGCTCAAGATGAAAAGACGGGCACGCAAATGAGCAGCCAACGATCATTATAAATTGGCGGCGAGCTCCTCGATGACGCCGCATTCTCCAGTCGGAAGACCACGGAAGCAACTCACAAGAGTCCGACTGAACATCACACCTCCGCCGGGTGAGTGGTAGCGAAGCGGAGCGAACGCCGGCGATAGACGCCGTTAACACGAAGCGCCGTTTTCCTTTTGTGCAGGTCAGCTAACGTTCGTACCTGCCAGCATGACGGAGACCTTGAAACTGTCCGCCCTGGGTCAGCCCTTCACCTTGGGGATGCTCTACAACGCCTGCAAAGACGAGCTCATCCCGGGTAGGACCGGATGCGCGCGCTCGTCCCGTTCATCGCGGCGGTCGAAAGGATCTCACTCGCGCTGCCGGCGCGTCCGTCCGTCCCCGCAGGTTTCACTCTGTGGGACAAAGATGCGCTGGATGGGCAGACCAGCGCGAGCAATCAGAGAAGCAGTTCCTTCAAGATCACCGCCTCGGACACCATGGAATCCAGGTCTTCCCTGTTGGACGTGGAAGCCTCTCTGAACATGAGTTTCATGGGCGGCTTGGTTGAAGTCGGCGGGTCCGCCAAGTACCTGAAAGACCAGAAGAAATTCAAGAACCAGAGCAGGGTGACCTTCCAGTACAAAGCCACCACCACCTTCAAGCAGCTGTCTCTTCCCGCTCTCGGGCCGCTGACCAGCCAGCAAAAGCAAATCATCGAGCGGGGCAGGGCCACCCATTTGGTCACGGGCATCCTGTACGGGGCCAACGCCGTCTTCGTCTTTGACAGCGAGAAGGTGGAGGCCAGCAGCGTTCAAGATCTCCAGGGGAACATGCAGGCCGTGATCAAGAAGATTCCGACCTTCGAGATCGAGGGAAGTGCCCGAATCCATCTGTCCGAAGAGGAGAAAAACCTGACCAACAAGTTCACCTGCACCTTCTTCGGAGACCTCATCCTGGAGAAAAACCCCGCCACCTTTGTCCAAGCGGTGAAGACCTACTGCGAGCTCCCCACGCTCTTGGCGGACGCGAACAACAACGCTCCTCTGGCCGTCTGGCTGTATCCTCTGAGTTTGCTGCACGACAAAGCCGCCACGCTGATCGAGGACCTCAGCGTTGCGCTGTCGAGGAAAATCCAGCAGGCGATGGAAGATGAAAACGAAGTGAAAATGAGATGCAACGACAGCTTGTATAGCGGCGTGGCGCAAGACTTCCCCGTCATCCGCAAAAACATCGCCAGCTTCCAGAAACTTTGCTCCTATTACAAAGCTTCGCTCCAACTGGAGCTGTCCAGCAGGCTCCCTTCCATCCGCGAGGGCAAAGAAGACGAGAGCGCCCTGGCGAAGGTCTTTGACGACGGAGCGCGATCTCCGTTCCGCAGCGAGCAGCTCAACAAGTGGTTGGAGAACAAAGAACGGGACATCAACGTGATCCGCTCCTGCGTCGACATGATGACGGAGAACTCCAACGCTTACGTGGTGCGCACCAAGTCCGAGCTGGATCGAGTGGTCCTCTCCTCCGGCGTGACCAACGTTCACTGCTACGTTTTCACCGGCTTGGACAGCAACGACCTCTACCTGGATAGCATGGCCAAGTACTTGGACACGTCCGCGCTGAGCGGAACCCAACACGAGTATCGGTCCTTCTCCAACGAGGTCGTCGTGCAAATGAGAGAAAACGCCCGCACCTTCCTGAAATACGCCAAACCTCTGCAACGTTGCGCTAGCGTCAAGTTCCTCATCACCGCGATGTCGAATAGCAAATACAAGGGATCTTCCATCTACCATTACCGAGACGGCGTTCTGGTCAGCGACAAATTCACGGAGCCCGCCGTCCCGCCGGTCAAGACCATCACGGACAGAAACCACCTCATCTGGTGTAAGTTGCCTTTTGTTCTTCCTTTCCTATCGTGCCGCGCCGAGCGTCGTCTGAAACCGTTGTTGCCGTTCTCCCCAGATGCCACGGAGCTCACCTTGGATGAAAACACCGTCAACAAAAATCTCACGCTGTCAGAGGAGAATCAGAAGGTGACCTACGGCAGCTCCCGGTTGTATCCGTTCAGCGAGGGGAGGTTTGTCGATCGCCCTCAAGTTCTTTGCAAAGAGGCGCTAAGCGCTCGTCACTATTGGGAGGTGGAGTGGAGGGGTCACGTCGTCATGGTGGCCGCGGACGCGACAACTCAGAGAAAGAACAACCAATTTCAGTCACATTTCACCGACTTGGTCTCTTCTTGGGGAATGCACGTCAACGGTATATTTCAAGTTAAGGTCGCGACATGGTTGGGCGATTTTTCGATTTGGTTCGGTCACTCGGATGGCGTGCGAAAGGTGGGCGTGTTTCTGGACTTCCCCGCAGGCACTCTGTCTTTCTACGGCGTCTCCGGAAACAAGCTGAAACACATGTACACTTTTGAACATGCTTTCGATAAAGAACTCTACCCAGGTTTCGCCGTTTATAACAAGTCCAATTACGCTCATCTGACGTTTTAGCGCGCCCAAGCCGTTTTCCTCCGGTGCCTCTGATTTTTCATCCCGGTATTTTCAAACAGCCTCGGAAGCGATTGTCACTCGGCGCCATTTTGTTTTTTGCGGCTTGATTCTCGCAACTTGCTTAGCGTGTTGCTTCACACCTTGTGGTACGAGCTACATTTTTGACGACGAAATTGAACAACGAAACTTAAGCGGCGGTGACATCATGGAACTGACGTGTTCGGTGACACAAACGCTTGCTTTTGTGCCACGCACTCAGAATTTTGAGAAAGAAGTCGGCCTTCGCAGGGCGACCATCGCGTTTTGCTATTTCGATCTTTTTTTGGGAGGGAGGGTGATGCATTTCTTGATTTGCAAATTTCAAATTCTGATCTGAGAAATGTACCAAAGCGACTGAGAAACATCCATTTTTGGAAATCAAGAACATTCAGCTTTCGTCGTTTGGACTTTTATGGGGAGGGGGCGGGATCTGCGCACTGTTTTATTTTGTTGTTTTGGCCCGGAGTTTGCGTCCTGCGCGATTAGCGGCTCCGAAAGATGCAACGCTTTGCTTGATGAGCTTGTTCATGGTCTTTTGACATCGCGCCACATGCTCTGTGTGTTGTAGCGCTCAACTCACTTGCTTGTAAGGTCATGGAAACAATAAAAACGCTTTTGGCATTCACCGTTGGTCCTCTTTGTGTCACTCGCGATTAAAAGGAGAGAGGAAGGGGGTGAGGCACGGAAGAATGCCACTCAACAACACAGATTACTCTCCACCTTCTCGTGTTATTCATGAAAATAAAATACCGGAGCAAAAGGCCGAAAGGCTAGCGCCGCGCGCCGCTGACGCGCAAATTAGTTTCAGGCGAATTCGAAAGCCGGGCGGCGAGGGCGCTTGCTGGACGCGCAGCGGGAGGTCCGTCCAAAGAGAGCGAGCGGCAATGGAAAAGGCTCCATTCTCTCTGAGGCCCCGCTCGGTTCTCGGTACCTCTACCGGTGTCGAGGTAAGGCGGGGCCAGGTCATTTCAAGATTTGAAAACAAACAATGGAATCGTGAAAAGAACTGCCAAATGAGCTGGTGAAGGGATGCCACAGTCGGAGTGATGCGCTCCCTCTTACGAGTCGCAGTCAAAAGGCCAATAGAGGCATTTTGGACCAACTGGAGACGCTCGGTGGAGGATGGGTCGGCTCCAAAGTTGAGCGCATGACAGTCATCCAGCTGGGATGTGACAAAGGCACGAAGTAGTGCTCTTGAGAAAGAGGAGGCTGGACTCGAAGACGAAAGAAGCTGGAGTTGACAATGGCGCCACTACCCCGGTACAATGTTGTTGTTTTTCGCCGTACTTTCAAGTCAAGTCAACTGTATTTCTCGAGCACTTTCAAACAGCCATCGCTGCATACAAAGTGCTGAACAGCAATTTAACATAAGACAAATCGGTAATAAAGACGCTAGAAAGCACCAAACAGTAAAACCAAGGACAAATCTAAGTCACGCCGAGTCCAACGCCAAAGAATACGAGTGAGTTTTGAGGAGGGTTTTGAAGATGGGCACTTTGAAGAGAACAATTTCATGAATGCTGCAATCAACCTATTCCATTTCTGAACAAGGAGCAACTACTACTTTCTACTTACTTTCCCGTTGCATCATTGCGGGTTCAAAACACAAACGCTCGCTATATTTCTGGGCTCTTTCAGGTCGAGTGTATGTGCATTGCAGGGAAGGCTACAGCCGCTCCCCCGCCTTAATCACGGCTTACCTGATGCTTCGACGAAAAAGTTTGGACACCCCCCGGTAGTGACTATGGACTCTCAGATGAACCGGACACACGTTTTGGGGACGCGGGAGCAAGCCGGGAGAAGGTGAGAGCCCAGAAGCATGGACGACGACGACGCACGTGTGCGAAGCACATTTGACCGGCCGGCTTCGCTATCGTGTCACTTATTAACCGGTTTGGAAGCGGGGGAGAATAGTGTCTTTGGCGTTGTCACGGAAACGCCGCCCGACGTGGAAACTTACCGAGCCGACATCAGCGTTCAGAGGCGTCCTTGGCCGTCTTTGCGGGGTTTCCATTTGATCGGGCTCGCGGCAAATGTTTGCCGTTTGCTCTCAACTTGGCCAGCGGCCTCTCTCAAATGACGCGGCCCTCGATCCACGCGCGACGGCGCCGGAACATGTGAGCAAATAGAAAAGGAGGCTCGCCGAGTGCGGCTCGCGTGTCAACTTGAAAACAAAGTCGGAGTGCAAAACCGGAAAAAAAAACAACTAACGATGTACTCGTGATGAATTGCGATGCCGCTTCTTCGACGGGGACGTGCGTGTCGAGCCTTAACACGCCTGACTTTGCGGTGTACATTCCGTTCCTTTTCTTACCGATGTCAACAGATTCAACATTTCTTTGTGGTTTTGCTAATAGCGGCTTTTGCATTCCACGACCTGAAGCATCAGCAAAACTGTTTTGATCCAACGAGAACGAGTCAAGAACACAAATAAATATATTCCCAAAGCACACCAAAATAAAAAGTGACGGTTCACGTCTCGCCGAAAACAAGACCGAAGGCTCAAACTAGCCAGGAAATGAGCATAAACTGCTCCAGTCGACAGCGCAAATGCTATTTTGATGCCCGCACCTCAAAAAACAAAAGAGGTCAAGCAGCGCAGACAACCAAGGACCAAATTGAACATTCAGATGAAGCCGAACCTTCAAAGCAACATCGCTCACTGAACGCGCCTGCGTCGTGTGAACGCAGTCTGACGGATTATACGGATTTGGCGCTCGACTAAACGGCCTCAAACTTGACACCAAGTACATTTGGGGGTAAATCAACACAAGCTCATCAGCATCTCAGTACACGCACTGTCGGGAATGTGTTTTTGTTTGGATGCTGTTCCGTTTGTGACCAACAGGTGGCATTGGAGGGCTTCTCGGTCCGTTCAAAGGAGCGCCAGGCCGACCGCTCGGGGTCGGACGGATGTGCTTCCGTCATGGCTTTGGGTTTTTTTCGTTCTGAATTTGAATTTGGAGCCCACTCCATGACGGAAACACACACAAAGTGCTGAAAACCCCAATAAACCCAAGTCACCCAAAAACAAAAAAAACACAAAAAAAACCCCACAACAGAAGCACAACGGTGCGAAAGTCGACAAACACAAAAAAGCAAGGAATGCGCATCGGCAGCCATTTTTTTGGGGGTTTGTTTTTTAATAATGCTGAAAATAGAGATCACAGAGCCACAAACACAAATAGCTTTTCCGAAGCCATTCTTTGATTGTGCCACACTGATTTGTCACTGAAAAGGAAAAAAGAGAGAAAGAGAGAGAGAGACAAAAAAAACCAAGGGTGTCCATGAAAAACGCACAAGCAGCACTCGTGTATCAAATACACCATGGATCGCTCCCGGGGGGGCCTTTGAGACCATGGGCTCTCTCTCAGCTTTTACATTCAACTTTGCACCGGGCCAAAAAGTGGCGAGTGCCTCACGCGCCGTCAACAGTCACAGTGAAAGGGAGCAAACGGAAGCAAGAGAGGACATCTCCATCGCGGCAAGAGCGGTCGTGTGGGACTTTGCCGTCCTGAATCTCTTCTTCAAGGCACAAGGGATTGGCCTCGGATCGGGAAGGAACCGAAGGTCACCACTTTCTCTTTTTGACCCTTCCCGACACAACTTTTTCCACGATTTGGTTATCGGCCGAGTTATTGGAGTTTGCGCTCCCGCTCGGGTGATGGCGCGGTCCTCTCTTGGATGACTCGAGGCAGAGAAGGAAAGTAGTCAAAGAATGGCTTCACGCGTCACGCTTACGCTTCGAGACAGAACAGAGGAAGAGCCGTGCCTTGTTTTGTTGTTTTTCAAGAGTCACAAACATTGGCACGGTCGCGTATCTTCTACGGACGCTTCGTGATTCACACATGGAGGCGTCTTACGAAACGCGTTTCGGATGACATCCCGGGCGGGCGTCGGCGAGGACGTCGGAGCTTACGTCCAAAGCGCGATGATGATTCGGATGAATCGTGACGAAAGACGAGCAAGGACGGACAAATGTGCCCGGGACGTTGACCGACAGATTATTTTCCCCGGAGAAGTCAAAGACGTTTTTTGAAGCGGCTTTTGTAGCCCGGCGAGAAGTTCACAGTTTGATTTATCGTCAACGTGAGGTAAAACGTAACGAGGATGCAAAGTGACAGATGCGGGGGGGGGGGGGGGGGCAAAGTTCAGTGGTCAGTGGTCGGCAAAACAGCGGCGTTTCCTTTCGCCCGTCGCCGCGGAAAGTCGCAAAAGAGACGCAAACAAAGATCTCGCCGCGAGGCGACGGCTGACACGAACGAGCTCGAGGCTCTTTGCGCACTACGAAAGCCATGCTCAAAACACATACAATCGCTCTAGTGCTACTTCGGCGGAGGGGCGGGACTATTTTGACCTCAAATTGCAGGGCTAGCGTTCTACTGCGGCTAACGTTTGGACAAGAAAAGATCGGCGCGAGCGTCACGCGAGACCACGCCGCAAACCAGTACGTCACGCGAGCCTTGTGCGTCGCGCAAGGTGGTAAAACTGACAACACTTATCGGTCTAGATATACTGTACAGATTTCGGGTCGCCGAAAGTGACGGACGACCGGCGGTTAGCGTGCGGGACTCTCCGTACCGTCAAGGCATGCAAAGTCGTAGCGTCCGTACGCGGATCTTTTTTGGGGGCACATTCCGGCCTTGCTACCGAATCGCGCTGGCGTCAACGGATTTGGATCTCGTCTACCCTGAAAGGAGCGGCGTCGCTTGCGGTCCCGCCGGCAAACAATCTCCCCAAAGCAAAAGGGAATCTGTACGGGCGCTTTTGAAATCGGAGCTCGTTTGCACCATTCCGAGCGCCCCCGACGACGGTTCGACGAAGGCGGAGAGCCGCAACGAAAAGCCAACTCTGCGGCGAGCCCCGTTTTGAACGTGGCCTTGCGCGAGTCGGCAAGGTAGATGTCGGGAACAAAGACGAGCGCTGACTGTCGGGTCCGTCTGTCCGTCTGTCTCCGCTATGCTGGTGCACGTGATCATGGCTGAAGGCAGTGCGTTCTGCGGTGCTGGTGATCGGTTATCGGTGGAGGCGGCCGTTTCCTTCCCACGCTCGGAGAAAGAACGGCCGCCGATGACGCCCAACCTCATTATTCGTCGTCCTTAAACTGGAACACGCGAGTGCTCTCTACGCTCACGGACGTGATCCTGAGTTGAAAAAAAAAGGGGGGGGGGGAGAAGTATCTGAAGGTCTTTGGCCGACCGTTGTCAGCGCGACATCGCTAATCGCGGTAGAGGTGCGCGACGTGAGCGCTCGGAGGTGGCTAGCCACGGATAGCTTCAACATCGCGCGTGGGGATATTTCCGCGACCGTAAATGAATGACCGTGTAGAATCCGCGCTCGCGGTTCATCGCGAATACACGCGCCGGGCGATGGAGCGACAAAGCGTGGCGGCACTCGAAAAGGCCCCGCCTCTATGAGGCGGGGCCTCTTTCAAAAACGTGCTTGGGCTGATAAAAGAGCAATGATTGGCACAAAGGCTTTGCAGATGCCGGCGCCCGTTACCACGGAAACATGACTCGCTCCCGATGGAAGATTTGCCTTGGTGAAAACGGCCTCGCGTTCGCCGGACGCCAGATTTCACAAGAGGCCGCGTGAAATCGCCTCCCGCTGCGATCCGCATTAAGCTCTGCCACGCTTTCGAGAAACTTTACAGGGCTCATTTTTGCAAATATCCAGACGGTTCTCTCAGATTATTGACAGTCGCATCACCTACAAAGAACGATTGTTTTGACCGAATCCATCTTAAATGGATTTATTGCAATAGATTGGAACGTATACGCCCCCCAGTCATCACCTCTCGTTTCATTCATTCGTATTCTGTCAATTCGCACATGTCCCTGTTCGGAAGTTTCTTTTTTTTTTTTCTCCCCCCCCCCCCCCCCAAGATTGCTGAAGGCAAACAGGAGTTGCAAAGAGGTTATTTGAAGGTTGCTCTGACTTATTACATCCATTGTAGCTTTCGTGCCACAGGGAAAAAAAAAAAAAAAAAATCCAAAGTCGACATTTCAGGCAAAGGAGAGAAAGCTCAGGCAGGCTTTTCTTTTTTTCTTTTTTTCTTTTTTTTTGAACCGCAGATGGCCAGCGGGCTCTTCTGTAGCGAGCAGAAGAAAACAGTTTGTGCAGCAAGCTTGCTATCGGCTTTGGCCAAAGTCTCGTGCCCCCGAGTGCTCTTCCCTTGCACTTGCTTTGGATGAAGCCGGATGCAAACACGGCAGGCTCGCTGTTCATCCCCCCCCCGCCCCCCGCCGCAACCGGGCCAAAATGGCTCCTGCCGGAGTCCCGTCGCTTGCCATCGTTAACCGAAGGGGCAAGGGAGCATCACGCGCGTTGAGATCACATCGCAACGGGGCCCTCGCTCTTCAATCTGGGCTTCCTGTTGCTCCCACAACTTGACTCGGGGCCACTCTGGCTGCTGACGGTTGATCCCGGGGGCCCGTTCCCAAAGAGTCGCCGTACATGTCGGCATCTGCGTGTGCGTGTGTGCGCAGATCGACTGTCCAGTCTTGTTTTTCGTGCCGCAGATGAGAGGGCAACCGCACCGAGATGAGAGGCGAGGTAGAATCAGTTGGGATTTGAAATCCGATCGGCGAGCGACGACAAATCGCATCGGCGCGAGTCTCGAGCCGGTGTCGTCGGGCAGATTGTGGAGTTTGCGGCCCACTGAGAGGGAGAAAGAGAGAGAACGGGCGCGGTGGCGGTGCAGCTCGGCGATGGTTGGTCATGCCGGTCGAAATAAGGTCACCGTGAAAAATGTGGGGCGTGTGCCAGAAGAAGCTCGGAGGGGAGGTGCACGCTGGGGAGCTGGTGGGTCAACTCTAAGCGTCTCTGAGTTATGCGGTCCTTGATTTCCTGCAGCCGGCCGGGTAACCTTTGCTGGGGTTCCCATCGGCAAGGGAGGAGGAGCTGCGAAATGAGGTGATTCCGCAGAGATTTTCCCAGGAAAGTCACGTCCAATTCATTCGGACGTCATCGTGACTGCGTGATGTCATTACTAAGAAAAGCACGGAGACCAGCGCCGCTGCGAATCCCCAAACTTTGCGAAGGCCGAGACGGACGGGCCTTCGAATGCTTCTTTGATTGCACGCGACGCCGTCTTCACTCCACAGAATCCAATTGGTATCGGCCCGAGGCTGTTTGCTGCCACATATGGGGGGGTGGGGGGGGGTTGGCATCTCCAGCTGAAGAATTTCTCAAAGCCATTTTGCGCCTGTGACATTTTTTTTGTCAGCATTAGCGCGAGATTTCAGAGGGCTGTTCAATTTGGGTTTTCCGTTTGACCTGCCGACAACATTCGCTCTCCTTTGGTTCTGGTTTGCAACTCCTGAGGAAAATATGTGGCTCTTCACCTGAAAAATACTTTCAAACTGTCACTTTGTAGTTTTGAGGGAATGACCCGAGGCCCCCGCGGCGTCGCTTCATTGACGTGACGCCGTTCGTTCCGCATGGCGGCCCCCCGTTCAATATAATCGGCGACGGCTGGCTTCGAGCCACCACCAAGTGACGTGAAAATGATGGAGGGACTCCAGAAATAAACGACGCCGCTTAGAAATGCCATTGCAGCAAGCCTAGCTGATAAGCTAATCAAGATAGCAGATCAATTAGCAGCTCTCTCAATCTGATCGGATTTTTTTTTTTTTAATTTAAAAGGCACCAAGCACAATTTGAAGCTACTTTCAATCGACTCGCATGCTTCCCTCCAGCCAAGTGCCATTCCTTCTACCGCCTCACCCTTCCGATCGGCTTCCCTACCAACACCAAAATAAGATCTTGATCAATAATCCTTTTGATTTGCCGTTTGGAATATAAGAATTGAAAAAGAGTCGTCGTGCATCCGGACTTGGACTGTATCGGACTTGCTCCACTGGACCGGATGCCGTGACCGAAGGGTCTTAAGTGGAATGCGCTTAGCAAGCATCCTCCGCAAAGCGTCTCCAGTCGCTCCAAAATGCCGCTTGCTGCTCGCCTCTTGACCGGCACTGGTAGGAGAGAGCACATCACTCCTACTCTGGCATCCCTTCGCTGGCTCCCTGCAAGTTCTTTTTCCGACCTTCTACGATTGGTTTTCCAATCTCGAAATGGCCCGGCCCCACCTGGCCTCTCGTTCGGTAAAGCCCCCCTGGGGCCGCCCATCTTTAAAACTGGTCTTCAAACTCATTTGGATTCTCTCCGGCTTTTGACTCGGCATGAGACTTGTGCCTTGTACCGTCGTCGTTATTGAGTATTTTGAATTATCGCGGCTGCGTGTACAGCATTTTGTATCCGGAGTTGAGGGGAGGTCAGTCAACATTCAAAGTGTCCCACCAGCCGCCACTGATTATACCGAAAGGCTTAAGCCTTTGCTTCGAGGCCCATCATAATGTAAAAGGAAAGCTTCGAACGGGGGCGGGGGTGGGTCAGGGGGGGGGGGGGGGGGTTAGTAAGCCGCATCTCATGTCAGGCATGAAATGTAACTCATGCATTGTACTGCACTGTAGTGGGATACTGAAGACCCATTACAAAAGGACAAGCAGAGACCGAAGACTACACGGTTGTGTTCTCTCGGTCAACCACCAATAAATAAGACACTACATTTTACAAGCTATGAGGTAAAATTGTAGCCGTTTATGTTGTATTTTGGAGAGTGTGTGTGTGTGTGCGTGCGTGCGTGCGTGTGTGTATATACATATAGAGAGAGCTCACTATGTGAGGGAGGTAGGTTGGCGAACACTGATATAGCAGCGGCTCAATGGGGGGTCGAGCTGAAGTGTGGCGGCCACCGCTGCTGATGAGGAAGGTGCAAAGAGGCATGTGGGGGGGGGGGGGGGTTGTCCGAAAAAATAAAAAATAAAAAATCGGCATCAAATGAAATAAATAACACACCGTATGAGGTGCAAGGTGTCCGCGTAGGGGGGGAGACTTTAGGCTTGTTGGAATTTGTTTGTCTGCATATCGATCGACTTGAGTGTGGAGTTTGAAGAACTGTACCTTTTAAAAGTCGCACGACAAAGAAGCCACATCGCTCTTTTTTTTTTCCTTGTGATGTTGAGTGCTGGTGGTAAGTGGTGGGGGTCCAAACCCAAATGTTCCCATTAAAGAAGTAGAAGAAAAAAAAAATCATGACCCCGAGTTATTTTAGGTGTTCCTGTGAGGGGGGGGGGGGGGGGGGGGGTGCCACATTTTATCGTCACACATCCTGGTCCTCGAAGACCTCCAGGAAGAGCGGCGGAAAGAGTTCGTTGGGACACTCCACCTTCATGTGGAGGAAGCGGCTGGCGTGGCACGCTCCGATCATGCGCAGGTCTGTTACCTTCATCAGCAGCTTGGGCCAGAAGTGAGGAATGTTGTGCTTGCGGTAGTTGATGTAGTGCTCAAACGCCAGCAGGTACGCCTCTTGGCACTGCTCGATCTTCTCCACGCTCGTCAGCCCCGAGCGATCTTGGGGGGGGGGACACGTCAAAGAGTTGGACGTTGCAAGTCACAATGGAGAACAGACGCAAAACAAGGATATATAGCGGCCGCGCTCATTTTCCCTGTTTTGGAACGGAACCCCAATAGGCTTTGCCCCCGCATGCCCGCCGTCCGCCACCCCCCTCGTTGACGAATGCGCTTTTTTTTTCTCGTAGGAGGCCGCGGCTGGAATCGAACCCGGTACCTCCGCACTGTGAGGTCGACGCGCGAAGCACTCCGACCCCCGGCCGCCCCATTTGACATTCTAGCTAAAAAAAACAAACTTTTTTTTTTTAAAGTCTGGAGCGGCGTCCGTTGCAATCTTTCTCCTCACCTGAGCTCATGAGAAGGACGGCCTGCATCAGCGCCACCTCGGAGTCATCCAAGTTAAACTGGGCCAGGCTCTTGCCCAAATCAAAGATGGCGTCCGACACCACGCCCAAGCCGCCGTTCTTCAGCTGCTCCCGTTTGACGGCCATCTCGCCGTTCAGCGTCAGGGTCTCGCTGTCCGGGTCGTAGCGCACGGCGGCGCGGAGCGACATGATCTCCATGCAGCAGCCTTTCAACAAGATGATCTGGTCTTCGCACGGAAGCTGGGAACGCAAAAAAAAAAAAAAACATTTGTGGGAAAAACCACTGCCAAGGCTGCTGCACTTCCGCTGAACAAAGCCACTCCTCCTCGGCTGCTTAATATTGGACGAAGCTTTTGGACGTCGCTTTTGCTCAGTGACTGGTCATTTCAATTGCTGTTTTGTTTCTTGTTTTTTAAATCTGCTGCGACCTGCCAAAATGAACTGGAACCAGATTTCAAATCGTCCTTTCAATCCTCTGCGGAAAACTGCGTGATCCGGCCAGCCGTGATTTGTCAAGACGTCATTCATCGAGTCAAAGATTGCTCTCGCTCAGCTTTTAGCAGATCATCTAAAGAAAATAAGAATAATTTTAAAAAAAGGGGAGGGACAGGACAAACTTGAGCATCTTTCCAGAGGCTTCAAACACGGTTGTTTATTTTTCTGGACTAATTTTCAGTTTGGGTTGAATTGAGGTTTTGTTTTGCGGGCCGTTTCTGTTGAGCTTTTTTTTTTTTTTTTTCTGTTTTCCTGACCTGGCCTGAGGATTTCAGAAAGTCACACAAACCGTTTTTCGGTTCCGTTGGATCGCCGAATGGCAAAGCACGGGAACTCGTTTGGGGTTCCGTAAACGTTAACCGTGGGAACCCATTTTTTCGATTTTGACCGATATTCATAATCAGCAATTCCGTGATTCAAAAGTATAATATTTAAAGGGCAAATGTTTGAAAACGACGCATTAACAATGAAGACACTCGCGCGCGGACTAAAATAGCAAAGCCGCACGCGCACGTCAAGTTTCCTGTTCCCCACCACTTAACAAATCGAAAGTAAAATGGAAGAAAAACACTCCCACTCCCACTCACAGCACAGCGCAAACACACATCCAGGCACAGTGAAACGGCGTTGATCACATTCGATTGGCGTACAGTCAACTGGTGTGCGGCGATTTCTATGGGAAACGATCTTTCGGTAGCGTCAAAACGATCCCACGCCAACGACACGCTAGCGGTAACGACGGGTTTCGTTTCGTTTTTCTTGTCCTCGTGTGTTTCTGGGCCCCGATTCAATTCTTCCCAGCTTTGGGTGTTGATGGCTGCGCCTGTTACTTCCCGGTCACCCTCCTCCCCGCCACCGCCGGCCCGCCCGCCTTCCTGGCGGGGTCTTAACGTGAATCGAAATGAAAAGCAGCTACCTCTGAGAACATGGGCAGTTTCTTGGCAAAGTCCACCACGCGCGTGATGGCGGGCGTCATGATCTTGGTGAATTCGCTGAAGGCTTCCAGGTCCACCTTGTCTCCTTCTGATGCGGGCACCAATCCCTGGCCGATATCATCCGGCTGCGGGCGCGAAACCCATTCGGTTAAGGTTAGCGTTCAAGGATATGAACGACGAGAATCGATAGTGTATCAAAACAAAAAAAGGGCTCGTCATCTGGAACTTGCCGGCGGGGGGCTTTTGTCGTTTGCCGCTTACCAGGAACTTGCGCTTCTGTTTCCAGCTGGCTCCCTGGGCGTTGGTGTGACGGTGGGCCTCGGTCACCATCCTGATCATCTCCCACTCCGGGGTGTCGGGTTCCGGCCTCACCTGCATGGTCCGCACCAGCTCCTCCCTTTTTCGTTTCTCCCGATTCTCCTCAATGAGACGGCGTTTGGCAACACGCTTCGAATCGTCCAAGACCACTGGCGGGTGAGAGAGTTTGGGGCAGGCGGGGGGGCGCCGTTTCGGTGACTATTTGGTATGCAGTGAGGTCGCAATTGTGGTAGCGACAACAGCTAACCCAGTGGTGGTCAAACTACGGCCCGCGGGCCGAATCCGGCCCGTTGGTCTTTTTAATCCGGCCCGCCGAAGGTCGGTCCACAATTAAGGTTCGATGTGAATGATTGCATTCATTTCAATTGGACTTGTAATGACAGGCATTTCACCGCCAGGTGGCGCACTGACTTGAAGTTGCAGAACACGGGGGGGCGGGGCAATCTTTTCGACCACCTAGTACCTCTGTATCGCTCTACTTCTACTGGTCTGATCACAACCCATCTGCAGCGATGCACAGGCTAAAATAGGTCATCAACAACACTTTTGTCATTTATAAAAAGTATATTAATACCGTACTTTCATGCTTTTGTTCTGTTGATGTTTGATATGGACTGTCAACAAATGCAGTGTTTTTTTTAATGTACCATAGCTCGTGCTGACCTGGCCCTTCTGTCAAATTTTAAAAGTCAATGCGGCCCCCGAGCCATAAAGTTTGCCCACCCCTGAGCTAACCGCTGTGTCTCTTTGAAACGTTTCATAGGAGAACACGAAGCAGCTCAGCTGCCGATCGCGCGCCGCGTTGGTGTCGCGGTACACCGGCCGGGTGTTCTGGAAAAAAGGCTTCGGGATATTAGGAATGCACCGTGGAAGAGCTGCCTTGTTGATGGAGTCATGAACTATTTCCCTTGCTGACATGCAAAGGAGTACTTAACTCATTCACTCCCAAAGACGTTTTTAAACGTCTTTTCAGACTTGGTCTAGAATTGGCTGGTACTGAATGAGTAAATTTTTTTTTTTGGTGTGGCTTTAGCGTACTCACAGTCCATGGCCATGCCAACAGCGATGCACTTCTTAAAACGGCAAAGCTGGCACTGGTTGCGGGTGATCTTGTCGATGATGCAGCAGCTTTCGTATTTACACGAGTACGCCGGGTGGAGGTTCTTTTGGATGGTTCGACGGAAGAAACCCTGCAAGGGGTCAAAACAAACAACCCCAAAAAAAAAAAAAAAAAAAGAAACAAAGAGGCACTGGTAAAGGATCGAGACAAGATGAGATAAATAGGAAAGAGGAAGGAGGAGAATGAAGAACATGATGTCACGGTTTTATCGTAATAGAGAGAGGAGAAAGAAAAAAAAAAGAGATTTTTCCTCTGCAATAACATCTAACTGTGTATCATACATGAGTCGGAATGCACGGCTCAAATAAAGAAACATTTCCTCTCCGGTTATTTTGTCTTACTGTCACACAGACAAAGCAAGCAAGAGCTGCAGGGCAAAAACAGCTTCCTTCCTGGCAAAGAGCAAAAAAAAAAAAAAAAGCGCTTTTGCAGGGGCCATTTGGACCAAAATAAGTGTCACTGATTGGAACGATATAATAGCAATAAAAAAAAAAGTTAAAAACCAAAAAGGCTTGTGAGTCACTTGGGAGGGGAAAAAAACCCCCCAACCAGGCGCAGTTACAACACCATTGCAGGATTTTACGAGAAGCAAATCTCTTCGTTCACATTTCACGCAATTCCTTCAAGCGCGGGATTCGCTCAGCGAGGCTAACGGATCGAAGTGGCGGACTTTGGCAACGCGCTGTCTCGGCCGAGCTTCCTGCGGGAGACTCAAAGAATGACTCTCAACCGCACCTTGCACCCCTCGCACGTGATGCAGCGGTAGTGGTAACCGGTCGCCTTGTCGCCGCACACCACGCATGGCTCGTCCTTCTCCAGGTAGCTGGGGATGTACCCTGGAACAGAGATGCTAAGAGCTATAGGAAAGGAGGAGGAGGTTAAAGGAGAAAGATGGGATGGAATTCAGAAAGGTGAATAGCGAATGCCGAGTCAAGGCGGGATGAGCCGCCACAACCAGCGCGATCGGGCGCGGGGGGGGGGACGAGGGACCGGCGCGGATTACAATTGGGGAGGACGAGGAACGAAGTACAAGCGCGGTGTGCATTCCAGCGGTGAAAAAGAAAACAGAAAGAAAGAAATCAAAATGGCATCGCGTGAGCGAGTGCGTCCGTGTGTTTTGAAAACACACGGACTTTAAATTCATTTGAAAATGTGACTTCATTTCCGAATCCGATTTCATACATCTACATCGGGCCACATTTTAGTGACCGTTTCCCTTGGAGGGCCATTCAGGCTGACATCCTAAAAGGAAGTCAAGAATAACGCTGAAGTGACTGTCACGAGGTGTTTGGCGACAAGGAAATGCTTGCCGTATCGCTCTTATTTATTACAGATGTGAATTTGGGCTACATATTTAAGCAAGCATCATGTTTGCTTTGCTTTCGCGGGCCACATCAAATGACGCGGCGGGCCAGATCTGGCCCCCGGGCCTCGCCTTTGACACCTTTGATATATATTTATTTATTGACGAGTTGTGCTTAGACCGAAGATTAGACGAGCGTCTTATGACTTCCGCAAAACATGCTTTTATCTTTCAAATCAGTCACTTGAATGCAGTCGAGGCAGATAATTGCCTTTCATCTCATCTTTCGCTCATGACTTCTAATGAAATGATGATTTACATGTCACGACACAAGTGAACACGCTGTTCGGAATGTTGTTCCTAAAGGCAGACTGGAATAGCGCGACGACACAATGGTTGCAGTGTCTAAATGGGGGAAGACAATCTTCCCCCCTGTTACGACTGACAAACTGCACTTCTTAACATTCGACTTTTCATTGATTTCGAATGGTTGGATTAAAGCGTTTCCCAGCCATGTTTGGTCGTGGTCACATGTTCTCTGCTCCAATCAAGAAAAAGTTTTTTTTTTTAACTCATTCACTCCCAAAGACGTTTTTAAACGTCTTTTCAGACTTGGTCCAGAATGGGCTGGTACTGAATGAGTTAACAGTGATATGGTCTGTGCCCCCCCCCCCCCCCCCCCAACCAGTCTAAGCTCGGATGACGACCATTCTGTCTCTCCTGTTTTATGGCTTCGGCTGAGCTCTTAGGAACCGTGATGTCATTTTTAAGCTACGATCACGCTACCCAATTCCGATGTTTTTGTTCAATTCAACCTTTTGACGTACTCTAAGACAAATGCGACGTGATCGTGACGTGACACGCGCACAAAGCAGAATGTGCAGCCAAATAAATGCATCAATCAATCAATAAAACATCTCGTGGCAGAGGCTTTCAGGAGTAAAGATCGACAGAGGAGCCATGAGGGAGGAGGTGGAAATATTTTGCGTTGATGAGGCAACGCTCCTCGATCTCCGTGGAGACGTCGACTTAAGATGACGTCACGTCATTTTCACGCGGAATAAACGAAGCGCCCGCCTGGCTGAATTTCTACCACCGGCAGATAAGTCAACTTTATGCTTCGTGGCTGGAATGGGATGAAATATGGAGTCCAGTGGAAAGACAATACTATTGCTCCGGACAACTTTGCCGATTCGCCCCGATTGCCATGAGTCGGATATTTGAGAGCGCAACTTGCGTCCCATTTGAATTTTGACTTGACTGTATTTGAATCCCGTCTGTCCCGACAGAGACTGATTAACGGGTCTCAAGGGGACTCTTCGACCTCAGCTACCTTTGCGAGCTTATTCATCGTCGACAAAGGAAACGGCGAGGAGTCTTGATGCAATCGCGAGGACAAAGCTGGGATGCCATTCAGCGTCCGCGGGGGAATCAGCTGGAGCGTAATGAGGCGTGCCGAACCTCATTTGCCAAACGGACTCCTCGAACGCATCAGAAAGGCCGAGCATCCGAGGTGACGCCTTGCGTTGGCGAGTTGGAGGTGAATCATCCTTACCAGACATGCTCTTCACCGAAGACTGGCTGTTCTTCCTTTTTCTCTTTGGCACATCGAGCCACCTTACGGGGGGGGGCAAGACAAGGAGGTTAAAACGTGATGATTTGCTTGCGATATGATCCGACCAACAATGACATCACACAGACAATTGTCTCCCCGCCCGGTCAACCGTCACATCCAAGATCTTGCGAGCAAACGGCCGAAGCGTCGCTCATCTCGCCGCCGATTTCCAGCGGAAAGGTATTCAGGAAGACGCACCGCTCATCTAATTCTTTTTCTTGTGATCTATTTTTTAGATTTCAGAATTTTCTGGCCTTTTTGCACTCTAACAGGACTTTGTTTGCTGTCGCTGCCAGATTTGGGTGACCCCCCCCCCCCCGCCCCCCCGTCACCCCTTCGCACACGATTTCCTTCTCTCCTCAAGAATCTTCTCCTGTGCAGGTTCCTGTTTTCTAAGCACTTCATATTTCCTTCTGTTTTGTTGAAGTGGTTTTTCCTTTCTCTTCATTTTAACACCCCCCACGAAACTGCAGACACAGCAACCCCCCCCCCCCGAAAAAAACCCCCCCAAAACAAAATGAGTCGTGACACGTTGTGCTCAGCTGACGTTGCACTTCACGCTTGAGCAATGATATTCCTTACATTGCTGTGAATCTGCCCGGCGCTGCGGGAAACACGAACGGTCGGCACTTCGAAATCGTCATTTCTTTACCGGGTGGAGAAAAAAAAACAACCCACAATGATTTCACAATCATGGAGGTTTCGTTGGGTACCATGTGACAGGAAGTTCTGAAAAAAAAAGACTCTCCGCTCTGAAAGTCTCGTAAAACGGCGGTCAGTTACTTTCTTGTGGCTGCAGCATATTTGAATGAAAACATTTTGGGCTCGAGCTCAAAAGACGGACACGAGATGAGCAATGTGACCGCAAAGTTGCTGACGACCGATTTTTTTTTTCATCGTGACTTGGAGTTGGCCAGGCAGACCTTTTGTTGATTTCACCTCTTCCAGCGGAACAGGTCGCCGTACTGACAACTGGACTGTCGAACCATTCGCTCGATACACTGTACATTCGGGCTAAATGTCAAAAATCCCCGTTTCTCATCTCAAATTGCCCGGCTCGCGTTATTAACTCATTCACTCCCTAAGACGTTTTTATACGTCTTTTCAGACTTGGTCCAGAATTGGCTGGTACTGAATGAGTTAAACGTCATCGCCCGGCGCCTCGCGGCATACCGAATAGGATGACAGAAGTGCCCCGGAAAATGCCGCTCGTAATACGTTGCAACAGCGTGAAGCAAGAACACAATGCTGCAGGAGCAAAGAAAACAACGTGCTGCCTTGAGGTTTTAAAAATGGCCAACATCCTCCGCCACCGCAACAAGAGAAAAAAAATAAAAATAAAAATAGCCGCTGCCAAGTTGGCTTCAAACCTTGCACACATTCTCAGCAGATGCCGAATGCGTGACTTGAAAAGCGTATGTTTTGGAAGCCCGTTTCACTCGTTTCATTTCCCAAAACAGGCGACCGCCGACACCCACACACAAAGTTGTAAAACACCAACCTGTTGATGCAATATGGCTGTAGAATATGCATGTTGCTCCCGCTGTTATTAGAAGAAGAATTATTATTTTATTTTTTTTTTTTTTTTGCGCTTTCAGCCTCGGGGCAATCTAATTCTCCGAGTCCTCCGCAGCGCCGTTTGCAGTCAGTCAAGTTGTCAGGGCAGGAAGTCCAGATCCTCAAAGCGCTTGGTAAACAGCATTGATCCACCTCAACACGGAGGTCGCAACTCCGACAAGCTCCCCGCGACCCCCCCGCAGCTTGAAATTGACCTCGCCAAGGTTCAACAGACTGTCAACTAAGTCAAGCTCGGATGAGGAGTTTCGAGAGCCCGAGAGTTCGTCTGCCTGCATCAGACTGGCTGCAAGCAAGAAGGACTACAATGTTTATTTCCCTCTGCCTCCCCCCCTCCCTTTTTCATTCTCTCTTTTCCTCCTTTCAGGCTGCTCTGGTCCAAACCCCCCCCCCCACCCCCCACTCCCGTGTGTTTGTGTGTGGGGTTTTTTTGTGTACGTGCGTGTCAGCATGTGGCATTCTCGACCATCAAAATATAATTCATTTCATCCTGATCTCTTTCAAAAGAACCCCCCCCCCCGCTTCCTGTCTGCCGCTCTTTATTTAAACTTACTGGGGGGGGGGGGGTTTTGCTTGTTTTTTTTCCCCCCTCCTCCCAAATGCCCTCTTTGTGCTTCTCAATTGCTAATCTGTGTCCGCATCTCATGATACTATGATTGCTGCAGCGAGAGAAATTGGATTGAACTCATTTCATCCTTCAGCTCGTCTTCAGTGTCTTTGTAGCGTGGGACTAAAAATCAAGAATCATTTTTTAAAAAAAAAAGGCTTTCTGCATCCAAACTCACTTCGGCCTCAATTCAAATTCAGTTAGGCGTAGAAAAAAAAGTAGTGCGTTTCCGCTAACCCGACCGACCGACTAAAAACCGAGGGCGGAGGAGGACGGCGGCGGAGCGGCGGGTTCTATGTCTTCTTGTTTTATGGTTATTTTGTTTACATTTTTGATGGGGTGGAAAAAAAAAAAGATTTTTAAAAAAAAACTTTGCCCGACCTACCGCCCCTATGCTGAAATTTCATGTCAGCGGAAACACACTATCTTTTTTGTTCGGCCTTACATAACAGCAGCCGAGGTGGCCTCTCCAGTGGGTTTGATGTGCGTTTCTTCTCAAACGCTCGTTTCCCGACTAATATAGATCTCGAGATATATCGATCTAGAGAGAGACATTATCAACCTCGAGTCTACCTTTCACTAGAAGAAAATGGACGGATGACCGGATGGGCTCAACCGCTTGATGACCTCCATGTATGAAGGTTTCAAAAGGACTCACGGAAGCAACTCGGTTTAGCTTCCGCTGCAAAAAAAAAGATTGTTGCAATGAAACCCAGGACGACGGGGGTCAATCTAAATGCCGATCCAAAACGTCCTGGGACTCTTCATGTGATTTTCCCGCTTCAGTTCAGTCACGCTGTGGCATTTATTTTAATCGATGAGGAACGGTGCCTCCAAGCGCCCAGCAAGTGTTGTATAATGTTGTGGTTCTACTTCTTCCTTTCATAACTTTGCTGCTGTGAATTGGGAATTTCTCCATTGCGAGACGAATAAAGGTTTTCTTATCTTAATGTTGTTTTGTCACATGTGGGGAGAGGCTGGCATGTGCGTTTCTTTCCTAAAGAGAAAAGGGGGGGGGGGGGTTCAGTCAAGCGGTTCCATGTTCAAAGAGGCCCCGTCAAAAGTCAAGCCGGTGAACTCCAAACCCGACGCGGGTACCGGTTGAAAACGAAGGCCGGTTCAAAGTGGCAAGAATCAGGGATCATGCCCGGCGGCGCGGGAAATGCCACAAAAACCTTTTTCCGCATTGGCGCGATCACGCCGAACTTGAAATTTTCTCACGTGCTGCATGGATGCAAAAAAAAAAAAAAAAATTTCACAGCAGATTATATTTGATACATATTATCGATGAATATATACTATCTTTTTTTTCCCCCTGCGTACATGTGTATACAGAAAGATATGTGCGTGCGCTGCTCATTTGAATCGTTGGAAGCGTGAACAGTCGACACGCTATCCATTCAAACTCAAGTCACAGCATCACCCGAAAAAAGAAAAATAAAGGCGCTAAGGAGACGCAGCCCCTGTGTGAGTGCGTGCGCTTTTGGAGCATCCGGAAGGCGCAAAAAGAAGGACCGCTCGCCGAGGGGAGGGGGCCTCCCCAAGAACACGTGCGTTCTCAATGACACCGCGAGAAACGTGCACATGCATGCGCACAATCCAAAGCACCAATCCCCTGCCGATGTCGCATATCGCCGCATCCTGAGCTGCCCTCGCCGCTTTTTAATCTCTCTAATCCCCTCGTGCCCACATGATACTCGGGGATGTACGCGCAAATGCCCCCCCCCCTTTTTTTTTTTAAATCATCAGCGCAGGCAAAGTGACACAACCACTCCCCATCCCGTTATTGGGAAGACGGTGAGATTTTTTTTTTGTCGTGCTGAAAAAGTTGGCATTTGGCGGCCATTTTTTTCAGGTAGCGTGGCTCAGTCAGCCCAGCAAGGAAATGCAAAAGGTGCTTGCAAAAAGATCCAACATCGCGCTGCGCATTTACGAGAGCGTCAGTGACGGCGCTTTGGCAAATTGACCTCTTAATATAGCGCTGTGAGGAAATGAACGCTCGCAAACAGCTGCGAGAGTTGCTGGGAGGACAAGCGGTGAAATAAAGGCGCTCTCCATTTGCTGCCGAGGACAAAGAGCGTGCGTGCGCTCACATGACGTCGCAAAGCCAGAAAATGAGAGTTGGGACTCATTTCTTCCAAAGACGATGACTACCTTTTGGCTTTTAGACACAGAAAAGCAGCCACGAGCGAGTCACTACGACACAATCCTACCGCGCCGCCGTCTGACCAGTCCGCATCGGAAATAGCTTTGGGGACTCCGGCCCAGAGAGGAAACGGGCAACCCGGACCGTTATCGGCGCAAAGTTCCAAAGCCGGCATCAGCGATGTGATGCTCGGACTGCGGGGCGACTTGAGTTGTACGTCAAGCAACAACGGGAACGAATTACGGGATGCCCGAATCATTCTTCCTCTCTAATATGCAAGATAGTGAAGAGGAGTTCTCCTGGTTCTGTTTGACATTCTGATCTCAAGTCAGTGAATTTGTTCAATGAGGCATCGAGGGGGCGGCGCGCGCGCGCGTGCCGGCGAACACGTGCGGGAGGAGGGACAGCGAGAGCACAGATGGTCGCGAGACGGCGTTCACCGCCCTTCGGTTTGCCTCCGCCGTTCTCAAAAAGACATACCGACTCTCATTTAACCCGCGATCCGTATTGTCAAGGTCATATTCCGCGACAGGTTCTGCAATGTTGCGCCGTTTTCTTCGAGCGAGAAAGAGAAACATTTCCATCCATTGAAAATGGCACCCATCCATTTTGCTCTGTTGCGGCAGATGAACAGTTAACGGTTGCTCTCCGGAGATGTTTACATGCCAGGTTTGATAGTCCACACACACGCACACGCGCGCACTCACACACACACACGGCCACGCGCATGCAGAAAACAGAACGTCCCGTACACCAGTAAAATTAGCCGTCTCACCTGCCTCTTCAAAATGACCCAAACAGACGTTGCTAGAAATAAACACCGATGCTCGCTTTGGATCGTCACCGTCACAGTCCAGTTATCAGCCAATGTTTCTTATTTTACTCGTGGCTGGCAGTGGCGGAAAAGGGCAGTGGAACCTTGTTGGGACAGATTCCTGGAAATTTGGGGATTCGTCCCCTGTGGAGTGCATTCAAATTGTGCACCGTGTGGGCGGACTTAGTATTGTGGCCGCCAAGTGGACCTCTGACACGCACGCACGCGCACGCACGCGCACGCACGCACACGCGCCGGCAGAATTTGTTTCCTCACCCTTTCTCATCTTTCACCGGTGATTTATTCTGCTTCTTGGACTTTGTCTCCATTCAGCCTCAGTCCCGCCCGGCAGCCAACGACAGGACAAGGAGCTCGACGGCCAGACCTTGCCAGCCTGTTCACGACTTGGCGGCGGAGCCTTCAAAAGGCAGCCACATGGGAATGGTTGCGGCCATTGGCCGGGAGAAGCGTGCTTGGCACAACAGCGGCGGCTGAGGCAAATCAAAGCTGCAAATGGAGAGAGGGGGATGATTATCAGGAACATGACATGACTTATGATCACAATACAACAATGTTGTTCGCTGCGGTCAGATCACACATCTGAAGCCGGATTGCTTCTTTTTGCTACTCCGGCTGACCAAAAGCGAAACAAGAGTCAAGCGACAGCATTTCTCTCGTTGAAAATGTGTAATTTAGTCGATTGCAAAGTCGACCGAAGTGCCGCACGCACCACTTCCCCACTTTTTCGTTTTGATGGCCACATTCATAAAAATGCAAGGATGCGAGGGCCACTTTCAAATGCTTCAAATCAAATCAATGTGTGCCGTATTCATCAAATATTCTTGGGGGGGGGGGGACAATGGTAGCCATCATACAGATGACAACGGGGGTGCATCAACAACTTTCTATTACAGTCGAGTGTGTTTGCGGAAGCGCGCGCTGCCATCTAGTGGCTCTGCTCTGCCTTAGCCGCAACCCGCCCAACTTGGAAATTATTTTTTTTTCCCTGAATAACTTTTTGGGTTGTTTTTGCTTTAACAGTTGTATATTGACATAGAGAAATGAAGCATATACGACACACCGAAGCAGCCATATTTGAGAAAATCCCTCTGCCATCCATCCATCCATTCTCATTTGGGTCGCCGGGCAACTGGAAGCCTTCCCAGCTGGCGACAGACGCCCTCAACCGGTTGCCAGCCAATGGCGCGGGCGCTTGGACACAAAATGACCATTCGCAGCGACGCGATGGAGAATGGAGAGTCTTGAATCGACCTGCTGTGCGTGTTTTGGCAAAGGTGTGGGAAATCCAAAGGACCCGGAGAAAACCCACACAAGCGGTGGAAGAAGATGCAAAGGGCGCACGGGAAAGCCCACGCCGAGATTCGGAACCCCAAAGATCGGAACTGGAAGGCACGCCGGCTAACCGCTCGGTCATTGTGACCACCCTGGATATTTTTTTTTTGCCCCTTTTCTTTTCTTTTCGATAGAGCGAAACACACGCGCGTGCACACACACACGCACAGTAGTTGCATATGAAGGCATGTAACGTGCATCGCCAAGAGGCCTGATGGGGGCACTAGCGCAACCATAACATGTACATTAAGTGTCATTGCTATCAACGGTGACCTGAGCTGACCCGGTTCGACCGCGTGTCTGCGTTCACGCCAACAATGATACGGCCCGGGTGATCGGAACTCAACTTTTATAAAGTCAACTTTTTTTTTTTGTTTGTTTTAACATGTCCCGTTTGGCCTTTTGCGACTTGACGGACATGTCTTGAAATTTGCAGTGGGACACGATGAGAGGGGAGCGGCGGAAAAGTAGTCGGGAGAGGACAGAGGGAGAAATAAACTAATTGTACGGCGTCACATTGGGGTCCGAGTTCACAACGGCGCGACGGGAGGACAGGACGAGACGGGGGGGGGGGGATGGCGATTGGACCGAGTACCTTTTCTCATCGAGCGGCAAATAAACTTGCGTCAATAAATGAGGAGGGGGCGGTAACTTGACCGCACTTGTATTCGCACGGCTTCTCGTTTGACAGTTCTCCGTTATTTCCATCGGCGTTCTGAAGAAGCGAGCCGCTTCAGGAAGCGACACGGGGCTGCAAGTGAGACACGTTTAGCGGGCAAAGTAGGAGGAAACATCAGGAGCGTGATTGACGTCAGGTGCTTTTTTTTCTTTCAATCGGTGCAAACAAGTTCATGAAGCTGGCCTCCATCTTAGCGTGAACAAACGCGGGTCAAAGAGTACACAGAAGATTTGCGCTAACCTACTTAGGCTCAGCGCAAGAGCAGGCGGCGCGTTGCTTACATCTCGCCTCAGATTGTTTTCTTCATTATGGTCACGTTGCCAGTCGCCCGTAAACGTTGATGCCCGTGTTTGCCTTGCGTGGCCCGTATGCGTTTAGTTTATGAGAGGACTAACATCTTTTCCATTAATGTTTGACTTTAAGTGGGGGGAAATGAATGAACGACTGAAGATTTTGATCAGCAGCAAATCGTGGAGCACGTGGCGCCCGCGGGGAGGGAGTCTTATTTCAGGATGGCCGAGGGATGAAATCTACTTTTCGCCGCACTGAGCGTGAATCGCTTCTGTCAAGTAAGGAGGCTCCGCTCCGACGGACGGCGCTCCTAATGAGCTCATTTCCATCTCGCTTCTGTACTTGAAACCGTTTGGCCACAGAAAGGGAGAGCCGAAAGAGTTGCACGTCAAAACAAAGCCGAGCCCCCCCCCCGCGCTCGAGGGAGTCGGCACGCGATAACGTCCGAAAGGAAACGCCTGCCATTTCGCCATCAAAGACGCTCCAAAGGTGCCCTTCGGCGCCTTCGCGGACGCCGCTCCGCGTCGATAAGCACGGCGCGCGTCGTCTATTTGTCCTTAATTTTAATGGGCGACGAGGAGGGCGACATAAAAGCCGCGCGCGGCTCATCTCGGGTTTCCGATTCTCAATGGCCCGACGTTCTCGCTTTGATGAAGGACAAAGTGAAAAGCGGGACAGCCAGCCGGAAGGGCGGCGAGGCCGCCTTCTACCGCGTGCCGTGCTTTGCGCCGCTCGATTTTACAAAGTTGCAGAGAGTCGATCCAAAAACGGGTCGGCGTCGGAGATGGGAGCCACGTTCTTGCCGCCTTTGCATACCTGTCAACTTTTCAGAGCGCCAACCTGTATAAACTACCAAAAAAATCCTTATAAAGAGCAAAAAAATCCTTAGAACATACCAAAGCATTTTAGATGTCAAAATAACGGCAGAAAAAAAACTACGAAATTTTCAATGATATTTATTGTAGATCTCCATAATACAATGTCTGGTTAATGTCTAATCATCATTCTACTTAGTGCAGGGGTGGGCAAACTTTTTGGCTCGGGGGGCCGCATTGACTTTTAAAATTTGACAGAAGGGCCAGGTCAGCACGAGCTATGGTACATTAAAAAAAACACTGCATTTGTTGACAGTCCATATCAAACATCAACAGAACAAAAGCACGAACGTACGGTATTAATATACTTTTTATAAATGACAAGAGTGTTGTTGATGACCTATTTTAGCCTGTGCATCGCTGCAGATGGGTTGTGATCAGACCGGTAGAAGTAGAGCGATACAGAGGTCCTAGGTGGTCGAAAAGATTGCCCCGCCCCCCCGTGTTCTGCAACTTCAAGTCAGTGCGCCACCTGGCGGTGAAATGCCTGTCATTACAAGTCCAATTGAAATGAATGCAATCATTCACATCGAACCTTAATTGCGGACCGACCGATTAAAAAGACAAATGGGCCGGATTCGGCCCGCGGGCCGTAGTTTGCCGACTTAGTGGCATGACTGTGTTCAGAATTGTATTCCTGGGTTACTTTCTTCACCAACTCCAAATGCTGACCCATCGGCTCAAAGTTACAGCATCCATTCATATTTACTTTGGAAACGAAAGCATTCGAGTAGACTAGTGCCATTCTGGGGGGGACGGAAATGTTCAGAATCCGTACGATTTGTGCGATACGGCCATATACGTAAGATTCACCACAAAATCCGTATGCACTATGGCTAAACCGTATGAGTTGACAGGTATGCCTTTGGCTTGTCAGACTGGAATGCACAACGCACCGGCATTTCGGCTCGGCCTGCGCATTTTCCAAACGCTTCTCTTAGCGCCTATTCCGCGGGCTCCCCCCCTTCTCAGAACGAGGCCAGGCCCCTCATTGCTCTGTGAAAGTGCTGCAACGCATGCAGAAATGCATTCATGACGAGAAAATAGTCCTCATCTCATTCACTCTGAACTAATCTCATCAAGGCTTCACCCCCCCCCCCCCCGGCCCCCCATTTAATTGTGTCTACACCAGGGGTCTACACCGGGGGTCCCCAAACTACGGCGGATACGGCCCGTCAGCACATTTGGCCCGGCCCTCCAACCTTCCTGTTGTCCTCGGGTCAAAATGACCCGTCACTGTGTTAAAAACGCCCCAAAAACCCGCTAAATGATCATTTTTTAACTTGAAATTTTATGACTTTTCCTAGATTGGCCCCAACATGTTGTTTATTAAGCTCCCCTACGATCGTCACACTTTTTCTGTTACAAACTGACACCGGCCCACCATCAGAGAAGGGAAAAGTTATGTGGCCCTCACAGGAAAAAGTTTGGGGACCCCTGCTCTACACCGTCATCCCTCCATTTTAGCCAGTCCACATTCCACTCGCTAGCCGAGGATCCGCGTCGCCTCCGGTGTTCGCTTGCTACGTTGGCTCCGCACATGAATTTCAAGTCTCGCCGGCTCGACTGTGACAGTGTGCGCCTGCGTTTGTTCATGGGTCCCGTTCCCCGATGATCTGCACGCGTAGAGTCGCAGCGTGGAGTTATGCTCCCCCCTGTCCGGCTACTGTCGGAGTTTTGCAGTGGGAATGCGAGCAGAAGCGCGGTCCGGTCCGGTCCGCGCCTGGTGCGCGTTCATCGCGCTTGGAGGTTGTGACGCGGCGACCTGGCTCAAGAATTGAATTTGCTTTTTAGTCTTGGAAGCGCGGCGACGTGATCGGGCCTTTCGATTTGCTGCGTGTTGTATTTGCGTGCGTCGCAACTTCTCACGGCATCGCATCGCCGACGGCCGCTTGGCGTTGGGAACGTACGGCCGCGGACGTAGCGGCAAAAAGGAGGATGGGGAGCGAGGAAGTTGGCATCTGGTGAGTGCTTGAACCGTGGTTCGCTCAGGGACACCTTTTCAGGTCTGCGGGGGGGTGTTCCGGCCATCAAAAAGTACAGTTTGTCCCCGTTCGGTTATGTACCGGACGTTCTCGACTGAGTCTGCGATTATAGAACGCCGCGTTCCGTCACGCATATGCAGCATGGCTCGAAACGCGGGCTGCACAAGGCTCTCGGGGGACGGATTCCGCAACTCATCTTATGGATGCAGCAACAATGGAGCGGCGCGAGTGCGGCCGCGGCGCTCGGACAGACGGCGGATGACTCATCTAATGGCCCACTTACGAGCGCGTGAGGATTCTACGCGTAGCGCGCTCTCACACGCACACTCCCCGGCCCGGCTCAGGGGATTTCATCCCCGCCTTGGTTCGTCCCCGATGCACTCTTTGCGACGGCAGAACCGGGTCACTTACTGATGTTCATGTCCGCATGGACTAAGCATCACGGTGCCATCTTGTCCTTCGTTTGTTTGTTTTTTGGGACAACTTCTAAACACAATCAGACTTTGGAGTGAGCGAGAGCCCCCCCCCCCTCTCCCCCCGCCGGCCGATCCTAACAGCCCACCCCATGCCAAGAATCTCATTGGTGGACGCAGTCTCCTATACATCACGGGAGAGCCAAGCCACAGGTGGCGGCGGCGGCGATGGTGGTGGGTGGCTAAGTGTGTTGCCATGGCAACTGGAAGCAGAGGATAGAAATAAGTTATGGCGCTACGATGCGAGACGACTAGCAATCATGGCGTATATTGTATGTGAATGACAGACGGTGATAAAGGGAATGGGGTTATCTGAGGTGAGCCTTGGACCAAAAAAAATAATGCTGTAGTTGGCGGGGGGGGGTGAGGGGGTCATAAATCTGTCTATTTCTGTCAACAATCTCTCATATACGAGTCGATAGAGTTCTCGTGCTTCCCAGGGCCGAAAACCCAACCCCCCCCCCTCCCTCCCATTGTGCTTACATAACTCAATACCGTCACAGATGCATTTTGCGAAATCAATCGTCCACATTTCAATTCAGGCTGATTTTGGTTGGAAGATGACAGCCATGTTTGATTTTGGCGTGACCTCCTCCTGAAGTGAAGAACGCGTGTCCGCGCCCGCCGCCACTTCTTTCCGTTGCTAAAGAGCGAGACAATACGATCGCGTGGAACCCCGGCGCTCCAGCACAATCTGTTCGAGGACGCCGGCTCACACGCTGGTGGGGGCTTTTTTTTTCTTTTTTTTTTTCTAGCCATGATGTTACTTTACATTTTGGCTGATTTGCATATTCATTGCGATGATTTGCGGATACTGGAAATGAGACGTGTGCCTTTTAGACCGAACGTGGCGGCGTCGCTGCGTTGGATCGAGAAAACAGACGCGTTGGGCCAAACAAACGCCGCAAGTGAAATGGGCAACGCGGCGCGCACAAGGCAGAAGTGAAGGCGTCGCAATGGGCTGCTCGACTTGAAAATTGAACGGCGCGCAGCCTGCGACGCAAGCCGCTCGTTTGCGAGAAGATTTGGGGAAAGCCGGGCAAGAATTTGTCTCGGTGGGAGCAAAGCGATTAGCCTTTAAATTCTAAAAACAATGTTTGCTTATGTCGCGATGAGATGAAGACTTAATCTTTGCGGAACGGGTGTCGACACGAACAAATAGAGGGGCGACTGCTTAGCGCGGTGCGGAGGCGCAGGGTTCGATTCCGACCCCCGGCCTTCCCGTCTGGGGGTTTGCGTGTTCTCCCCGTGTGGCTTTTCTCCGGGTACTCCGCTTTCCTCCCACGTTCCAAAAACGTGGACCGGAGGTGAACGGAACGCTGAAAATTGATCCCCGGTGTGATTGCGAGCCCCAATGGTGCTTTTATATTTATATCCATAGATGGAGAGACAGAGAGAAACCTCGAATAGCTTCTCTGTCCATGTCATGTCTCGTCCTCATATTTTGATGTCAAACCAAAATGTGTTCCGTTAACAGCAGAAATAATAATTGGCCGAACTATTCGAATATATAACCCCCCCCCCCCCCCCCCGACGTATCAGTAGGTGGTGAATGAACTGCGCCCGGACGCAACTTCACAGCATGAGCTGTGAAGTTGCGCCTTTATGGACTAATAAGCAGATTTTCTTCTCCGCATCAGTGAAATGAGAAATCCTGTACCAATTTGCGGTATGCACAACGACCATGTTCAAAACCGCTCACAAAATTCAACATCATTATTCATCCCCCCCCCCCCCCCCCCCCCTCACCGTGACAATAAATTATTAATGGCGTCTGCGGAGCACGTTAAACGAGGAGGAAAAAATAAATAAAAAAAAGAACCCGAAATGGAGAGAGGAAGGGAAATACAGAACTCACCGGCGCATTCCTTTTCCCGACTCTTAAGGCATCTTCTCTGGAGCTTTTTTTGCGCTACGCAGGAAGAATGGCCTCGAGTCTTGACTTTCCAATTTAGCCCGCGGTTCGAGTTGCGTTTTCCTGGAAGTCCGCATTCATCCCCCCCCCCCGCTCGGCACTTCTCTGGAAGCTTCGACGGATGAGAGGAAGCGCGCCTTGGGAATGAAACCTGGCTTTCTCGGGCAATAGCTTATCAGCGTCCGTCGCAAAAACGTTGAGGCTTCTCGTTCGGAAGCGAGCGGGAGCGAGGCCTTCTCTGTGGGCTTGGACTTCTTGGCTACGGTTGCTACACACGCAGCTCTCGAAAGGCAAATAAAAGATGCCGAAATGGGCGGTCGATTGAAGCGGCGGGCGGGCTTTTCAAAGACGGTATAGCTTGTTCCCTTCTTCTGTTTTCTTGACTTTGAGTGTGTAAACGATTCGTCAACTGAGGTATATTGGCGGACGGGTGAGAGTACAGCTGGTAGACGGTCGCTTTTGCGGCAAAATCTTCTGTTTCGTCCTTTTTTTTTTTTTTTTTAAGGTCAGTAAAAACTAACCTTGGCCACAAGCCAGTACAATTTTAGACACTGCGACGATCCGGGCCGAGAGGTGGTACCATGTCCAGAGCCGGTGCTGGCTGGAACAATTGCAGCAAAGAAGAGTTTGAGAGGCAATCCAGGTTGTCACGGTAACAGCAGGATGAGGTCACGGGTTGCTGTGTTCCGGTCACTGAGTTGGCTGTTTTGATGGAAGAGGTAGATAACTGGAAACTATCCCAGAGGTATTCATAAAAAAATTGAGCACAAATTAAAACAAAACAAAACAAAACAAAACAAAACAAAAAAAAAAAAAAAAAACGGTTAACTCATTCAGTACCAGCCAAGTCTAGACCAAGTTTGAAAAGACGTTTAAAAACGTCTTTGGGAGTGAATGAGTTAATTGTTTCGATCCTTTTTGTATTTCTACAGGAGGTAAAACGCAGATGTTTCTTCTGACTGGATGGAGGAGAAAGGATTGGAGATAAATCTGTCAAAATCTTCAATCTTGGAAGGTGTAAAAAAAAAAAAAAAAAAAAAGGGATGCTGGTGGTTTGAAGTGTCGTGACGAGAAGAGCGCCGGCCTGAGCGCAATCAAAGGAGGGCTTCTTTCGGGTGACTAGCCGACGGCCGCTTGTTGTCTTGACTCGGACGGCGGGGGGGTCTCATCGCTGGTCGCGCCTTCGAAGACAAAACGCAAACATATTGGAAGTTGAACACAAGCAAAAATAAATAAATACAAGCACCCAAAAACAACTTTAAGCCTCTCTCTCAAGATTGTCAGTGATGACAAGTTGTAACTCAAAAACGAGAGAGAGGGAGAGAAAACAATCAAGAATTGTTCTCCGTGGGCTCGTTCGTGATATACTTTTGCGTTGTTGCGGTGAATGGTTACAGGCCTGCAGGTGAAAATCTTGAAGAAGTTTTCACCTGCAGCCGATAAATCAACTCCCGAACGATGATGGATTTGCTTTTCTCTTCATATCCTGTCGTGATGATGTTTGTTGTCATAAAGATGAATTCACTTGCACGGCCTTGTTGTTGAAAAATACGCTGGTAAAAAAAGAGCGGTCACCGCGTTGAGGAAAAACATTGCGACGGCAAGATTTGTTCAAACCGAATGGAAATTTCTGCTGAATCGGGAAAACCAGCACTGCTCATCAGCATGCGATTTAACTACGGGTACCAAAACGGATCGCGGCCGGCACGCATCCATCCGCCATCGGTGCTACCTGCATTTGGCTTGCGTCAGTGGTGTCGAAACAAAACACAAACCCAAATTAGAACGAGAATGTGCGCGCGTCTTTGTTTGTAGGAACACAACCGTGGATCGAGGCGGTCTCGGGGATTTGGCAGCCGTTCCAATGAGGTCAGAGGGTTCGGGTTTTCATTGTACTGCATTTTGAACCGTAAATGGAGCCAAGAAAATATCCTACCGGCATATCAATATGGAGCTATTTGCTCATTTCATTCCGCATATGTCCAACGGTAATTTGAAACGCTGGCCGATTGTGATGACTCATCGAGTATTCCACGAGAGGAGATCTGCGTTGGCATCTTCGATACCCGTGACTACCAAAGTGCGGGGGGGGAAAAAAAAATAATGAAATTAAAACATCGTTCGTTCCAAGATGAATCTGTGACGGTCCAACCCAATCCTCCATCGAGCGTCTCCAGTTGGTCCCGAATGCCGCTGCTCGTCTCTTGACTGGAACTCGTAAGAGAAAGCACAAATCTTCTACTCTGGCATCCCTACAGTGACTCATTTGAGATTTCTTTTGAAGAGCCCGTGATTTGTTTTCGAATCTTGAAATGGCCTGGCCCCACCTGACCTCTCCGAGTTCCCCGCCCGGGACGAAACGGAGCCTTTTCCATTGGCGCTCCCTCTCTTTGGAATAACGTTGAGCAAGCCTCCTCGCTGCAGGTGTGTCAACACTGCGTGCCTCCACTCCGCTCCGACTCACGCCGCCATTACGGAATGGCACGCTTAATGGAAAGTGACCGGATTCTCTGAAAGCGGCTATAATTTGATTGTACTCCACCACTGCAAGCACTTGAACAACACCCGAGTTCCCATGATTCAGTTAGCTGGCTGTGGCGTTCCCATATAGGGGTGTCTCATGAATACTTCACTGACACCCATCAGAAGAGAGCACGAGCACCCACATACATAACCCTGCCAAAATCTTTGATGACATATAACGTCATCATCGGGTACAATGACAGCTTGTAAAAAAACAAAATGGGCCCAAATTAACCAACCGAGCATTTGTTTAACACCCCCACTGCCCCCCCCCCAAAAAAAAACACGTTGGCTTGGCGGCGACTTCACATCGAAGAAGAACTCCCGACGTGAATGGCCCCAGAGTTGTCAACCTCTGCCATCAATGTAGCAATACGTGACCGATTGTCTGTACATTTTCAAGGTTTACACACGATCAAAGGTGAACGGTATCAATGCTGTCCTCACAGTCGGTGGTAACACTGTCATATTATTACGCTTGGAGGTTATTCCGCTTCTTGAAAAACTGATGCTCGCCGTCATACATAAAACCAGTATGTAATGATGGACTGGATGTAAAAATGATTTTGAGAGCAAATAAGGTGGACATTTCTCACCAATGTACATGTTAATTCTTCATAAATGTAAGATCTTATGTTTATTTTCATTCCCAAACGCAATTTTGTCTCAGGCTTAATTGCTTCAAGCTCCCATTTAAAATTGAGAAGTGCCGGTGCTCTGTATCGGCGCAAATAGCAATGTGAGGGGCAGTGTGGTTCTGTGCATGCTTAAAAATGAGATAAGAGTGGAAAAAGAACGCCGTGTCTGAGCTCTATCTTAATCGTATCTTTCACAGATTAGATAGGATATTTGCTTTTGAGCGGTGTTACAGTAGCTAACCAACAGCTGGAAGTTGCCGCTAATAGCTGTTAGCATGTCAATGGGATTTCACATTAACTTTAGCATTCGCACCGGCAATGCTTTTCAAAACAAAGGATGTCTTGGAGTGACATAGTCAACGTGTGGAATTCATTTTGTTACGCGTTTACGGTCAACTTCAAGCATTCGTTGCGCAGCTCAACGCTCACTACGGCTAGGGCAGAGCCACGTCCACGTCACACAAGCGACATGGAGCATTGGTTACTTCCACCGCGTGCGTTTTTCTTCAATTCTAAAGTTTTTACGATGGCCGAAAGGCAACATTGAAATCGCAATTGCCTATTGTGTCTTGCATTTGTTTTCTCAAAGGCGTTCACGCTTTTGCCCCGGCATCTCCCGCTTGCTTCAATGCGGACCGTACAGCAAGCCACTGTCCGCTTCAATGTTCTGATCTCGGCTCAGCTGCTGGCGCAGCTTGTGGCACTCAAGGTCACCCGTGCTGCTCTTTAAGCCTGACAAAAGGGCCGTCGAGTGCGTTAGCACGTGTGTGAGCGGAAGAATAGTTCACCGCATAGGAAAACTAGTCGGTCGCGTATGATCGAGCGGAATGTCTTATTTGATCCGGTGTACGGCATTTACAATTGCTCTTTAACCGCGTAAGATGATACATTTTCCTCGAATTATCGGGTGGAATTTGAAGTGGGATACTCCAATGCTAAAATATTGCGGCGTTGTCATATATTTCTCTCCAATCCGCGCTGCAAAAAAACAGCAGTGGATCCGGGACGGCTCTGGGTGAGAAAGGCAGGAAAAAGGAATAGCCTCTAGTCTTTGGAGAACCCGAGGCCCATCTTAAATAGGAAAATGAATGAGGGCGGACGGCGGCGCGGCGCCGGACGGCGACCCTGGGAACCGATCCTCGCATGCTCAATGATACGGGCAGAAACGAGCCATTGAATGGCAATGTCAACGCATGAGAGAGGTGGTTGCGAGTCGGGGCGCGAGGCGACAATTGCCAGGCGAAGCCGCGATCGATCCCCCATCGGACCGGGAGTTCGGTACCCGGTCACTTGTCGGCCGGAGTCCGGCGCTTCGACTCATTCGTGCAGTACAAACCGATGGTGAGACGCAGCGGATGACAGAATTAAAACAATGAGTGTGCTGGCGGTTTTGGGATGGAAACAAAGCTTCACTTGTCTCGCAATATCATCGAGGCCCCATTCCAGATTGGCCGAGCCTACCCGCTGTTCATCAATGTTTTCCCTAAATGAGGCCTGGACGGAGCGCGCGGCAGACCAAACTCATTTTGAATGCGGCTTGAGACACTCGCGCCCCAGACTCAAATAGGACAATAGAGTGGACCGGAAACTATGACGATAAACGACAGTATCGCTACCGTAGCGACGGTGCTCTTCGTGCAAAATTTCAGCTCAATTCAAACACGTCCTTTTCTAAGAGCAATTATCGTTACATTGTCAAGAATACACTAACTGTATATATACATACATATATATACATACAAATATATATAGATATATACCTGTATACATACATTTTTTTATATATATATATATATACTGTATATATATATATACACACATATACATAATAAATAAATTGTTTTCAAAGGGTAAAAAAAAAAAGAAAAAGAAGAAGTTGGCGACATTTACTGTTTGTTTATTTTTTCTGGTCTAAAGATAACCGGCACCCCATTTGGTGCTTTCGGGCGCGCCAAATTATTCAGCTCAATGTTGCATGTGAAAAAACTAGGACAATGCAAACATAGCCATGAGGGAGCAACTGTTGTGAATCAAAAATAATTGATGGTATGCGAGATAAAAAAGAAAAGAAATCCATTTAATCACACTCTCCATTTGGAAATGTCAAAGTAGCATTGAGTTGCAATTATGAAGGACGTTCATTTTTATCGCCACGTTCGAAGTAGAGAAGGACCCCTACAAAGCAGAGAGACGTGACTTTACGTCTCTCCGTGTCGCTGCACTCGTTGGTTTGGTTGAACCTGTTGCCGTTTAAATGCGCCATGTTGAATTCTCTCGCGTGATATGTGACGCTGCGCCGCGTGCCTTCAAAGCAGCATTTCTTTGAAGGCATCTTCGCACCGCCGTCTGATTGGCCGGCAACGGGTTCGATGCTCAGTGCCAGCTGGGACGGGCTCCGGCACACCTGAGACTCGGGAACGCTATGAAGGTATGGCTGGGTTGGAGATGGGAACGGGGGAACGTACGCGGCGGACTCCGAGGAGGTCCGGCCAGCCACGACTGCACTACGGATGAAAATGTTTTGTTTTGTTGTTTTCTTTGACTCATTAGCTCATGCGCTAGACCAGGGTGGGCAATTATTTTTTGCATAGGGCCACATGACAACCAGAAAATATTATGGAGGGCCGGATCAAAAGGGTGAACTAAATTCGACATCATATTAATTGGATTTCTTTATTTAAAAAGCAGTATTTTGCATTTTTTGGCACGTTTTTCAGACTTTAAGAGTACATTATTCTGTTGCTTGACTTGGCGCTACCGCGGGCTTCCGTATCGTCTCCCCCTTCCTCCCTATGCTCTGCAACTTCAAGTAACTGCGCCACCTGGCGTTGAAATGCCTGTCATTACAAGTCCATATGAAATGAATGCAGTCGTTGACATCGAACCTTAATTGTGTACCAACCTTTGGCGGGCCGGATTAAAAAGACCAAAGGGCCGGATTTGGCCCGCGGGCCGTAGTTTGCCCACCTCAGCGCTAGACCCTACTTTCGCTGCTTACAATGCACTCGATGACCTTTGTAGATGACTGTCATGTAAAGCGTTTGACTGCTTCGACTTCCTCAATCCAAAACTTTCTCATGCCTGCATCCCCCCCCCCCGGGAAACGTCACCCGTATACTGTCAAGTCGTTCCCGGCAATAGAAAGGAACAGTGAGCGTCCTTATTTTACTCGATGATCTCAAATCTGATGGAATTACAGGACAAAATAGCGGAACAATCGGAATGCTCAGAGTCCAGGTCGATAAAAATCACATGGCTCAGATTTCCTGGACAACTTTGACCTTGTAAGCTTAGAAAATCCTTCGGAGGAACTAAAAAACAAAACAAAAAACCCCCAACTACATTACTAAGCAAACATCTGGTTTAGGCACAGCTGACTTTCACTCTCAGGCCGGAGAATATTGTTTCCTCTCCATCTATCGACGGCAACGTCTGAAGATTTGAACTCTTACGAAATGAGACTTTTTGCTCAAATGTCGGAGCCGCTTGAATGATTGCCGTCTGTCGCGACGTGCTCTTCGCTTCACACGAGAACAACTTCATCATGATCGCTCGTGTCGTGACGCAATCTCGGGTCTGGGAAGAAAGAAAGAACTAACGCCATCGCTATGCTCTAGCCCGAGTCTGGCGCTACTCGAACAAGTGAAACGCTGTCCGTAAATCACTCGGAGAGCCCTCTGAAAGTCACAAGTTAAAATTCTTCACACGGTATTTTCATTGGTCTGTAAAAGAGAGCGCTTGAAATAAGTTCTGGTCTACCTAACTCCAGACATGTGGGCTCAGCCCAAGATCACGTCCTTCATGCGTTTCATCAACAGCGACAGGCGTTTTATTTTTGCCACAGTTATCATGAAAGGAACGAGTCGATGTCCGGAATCGCTTGAATATTACTTGTCTGAATTACAGTCCCATAAATAGCCTTCCTTGATCCAGTCTTTCTTTTTTTTTTCTTCTCTCGACTGAAATATTAAGATTAAGATGAAGATATCCTTTATTTGTCCCACACTGGGGAAATTGACAGCCTCCAGCAGCAAGAATGTGGGTAGAAAGAAGAAAGAAAAAAAAAAAAACAAACCCCGTTCAATTAAGTGCAATATAAATACAAAAAGGGATAAATCGCAGCGCTATTTACAATTGTTTTTCACATCATGTAATTATTATTATTATTATTGTTGATATTTTCACTCAGCATTTTGTTCATATTCCGCCATTTGTCGGATTGAAGGTTGGTTGGACTGCGCGCGCGTTCGCGACACACGTCAGTTTTACTTTGAACGGGATTTCATTTTGTGCACGCTCACCGGTCCTCAACGGAGCTCCTCTCGTTCGTTCGGAGAAACGCAAAAGACACGACCGCCATGAAGGCAAGAAGCCCGCGTGCGGGGAGGAGGCCCTGGCAACGTCCACTTCTGTTATCTGATAAGAAAAACAATAACGCCACGACTGAAGCGCAGCTGATGAAATTCAAGTGATCTTGCGCCGTGTGTCGGCGGGCCCTTGCGACACAGTCCAAACGCTGCCAGCGCGGCAGATCTCCAAGTTTTCATGCGATGCACTTTAGAACTTTTAGTCCAGCCATGTGCGGGCTTCTATTTGCCTTTCCAACACAGTGACTCGATCCGCCTCTAAACACCGCAACTATTCCGTGGCAGTTACATAAACAGTATGGAATACAATTCAAAAGCGCACGATGGCAACATGCGGCTGTGCCGCCCCCCCCCCCCCAACCCCGCCGCCGCCTCCCACATAGCATCTGGAGCTGCTCAGAATCAAAAGAACAAAACCCCATTTGACGTGAAATGCGCTCTGTCCCTGTGAGGATTCATTTGAAATCTGATTGGTTCATGAAGCGCCGCTATGGCTAAGAACCGCGCAGAAATGACGTTACGCCGGCCGCGGACGTCCGGCGCGATCGATTCCGAGGGCCCCCCGGGCAAAGTAGACTAAGATGACGGGCATGTGACTTGGCCGCGCAGCTTTTTGTCTTTTTTTTCCCCCCCCCCCCCCAATTACATTCCCGCTTCGATGGTTTGGCGTGGCCAGATGACGTCGTCCAACGTGGCCTTCCTCAACGGCACGCGTCGGCTTCTTTTGCGTGCGGGAATACGTCGGGAATGAATGCGTTGCATGCGGGTGAGAGGGCTCGGGAGGGCGACTGGACAGATAATCGTCTGCGAAGTTGTTTTTAGTAACAGTTCAGTAACACGCTCTGCAGTGTGAACGGAGCGCTATTTATATAGTTGGGTTTTTGTACTTTTTTTGGGGGGGGGGGGCGTGATGGTGTTACTAAGAGGTGGATTAGGTGACTAAATACCCACTGAAGGCCCGGGTCCAGAACTCAACGGCTGCCAATGCAGACCACAAAAAATAAACCTAGTCAATTGGAATGGGAGCCCGAGTTCCCGAACGGGGGCGCACCCAATCTAAAATTGAAGCGGCTGGCGTCTCTTTGTGATCCTCCAAGTTTTACGACTGTCGACATCACATTTCCCCTCTACAATTTCCTGCGGCCCCGTAAAAAAACATGTCGCCTGTCCGTGCATAATGCCGTTAGAAATTGAGATTTGGAATTTTTTTTGGATTTTTTTATTTGGGGGTGGGGTGGGCGGGGGGGGGGGGGGGCTGGTTGTCTTCCAAATTGTCCAACCTCGGCGGTATGTGACTTGAAATTCAATTGTGATATGTCTGCGCAAAGATGGAAGGAATATAAGGTTGAAGAAAATGTGACGAGGACTGTTGCCCAACACCATCGTAGAAGTTGAGGGACCCAAAAAAAAGATTGAGACACTCCAGAACAAGCCGCATCGTTTGCATTCCTCAAAACGCAAAGGTTTCCTTGAGGTCCGCCATCATTTGATGAGGGGCGCGCGGGAGATGAGCTTGGACACGTGAGCAAATGCGTCAGAGACACAAATTGGGGCGACGCAACGCAACATTTTTCTCAATCGAGTCACGGTTTGACTCTTGCGCTCCTTATCCGTTTCGTGTTACACTCCGCCGAAAAGCTCGACACTCTGACTTGCGTCTGTTGGCCATTTGCGCTTGGCATGGAGAAATTGTTTTGCAGTCGTTGCGGTGAAAACACAGTAGCGGCAGCCAGACGGCATATTGCCCTCAATTATATTTCTCGTCTCTCTAAGTCCGTTCTCAATCGTACAGGTCGCGATAATCCGCAAAGGGTGAAATAAGACTTTTTTGGGGGGGCTGCTGAAGACGTTTCACCTTTCATCCGAAAGGCTTTCTTCTGCTCTAAATTTTATCTGCGGAGTCCTCCTCCTATTTAGGTCATCATGGGTCACCCTGGGGGGGGGGGGGGGGGGTACACAAAGGGTGTTGTTGTCACCCGCCTATGGATGATGGGTGAAAAGTCCAGAGGCCTTGATGTAACCTTTGCGGAATCCCCGTTGATGAAACATCATCCACAGACGGAGTCTAAGCTCCGAATAGCGTCGGTATGCTTTCGATGGCGGGTACGCCCCAAGAACAGCTTCTTGGATGACAGAAAGCGTGTTTTGCTAACTCGGCAAACTGGATCGAGCCATGCGAGCCCCACCTGCACCGTCTCCACCTTTGTGACGTGAGCAGGCTGTGGATCCTCGCGGGACTCTTATGTAAGTCATTCTCACAGGCAGGCGGGGTGGAGGAGACTGCTTTTTCTTTCCCGTCTCCTCCCCCCTTCCTCCACAAACACGCTCTCGCTCTATACATTACGAATTAACCTCAGAAAACCAGAACGCAGCCTCGCAGCAATAAGCTGTATGGGAACACGGCGAGGGGGGGGGGTTGGGGTGGGTGAGCAACGGACGTCAAAGGAGGTCATGTCTGGCTGCTGGCATGCAAAGCGGAGATTATAGCTTTAGATGTAAACATACAACCGTACTTGGGATATTTTCAAACAGCTTTGGCATGTTTTCATTAATTCGGCCATTGTTCTGTCTTCCAGTGGACCACCAATAAAAAAAAAAAGGCCAAAATAATCAGGATGAAATCCTGTTGGGCGAATATTTGCGTTTTTGAATTGTGTCATTGCATGCACGGTTGCGATTCTGAGCAAATCCTGTTCAATTATGTCACACGTACGACAACATAAAACAACAACAAGCTTTTCATTGGCGTTCAGCGAAAAGCGGGAAGGGTTACTTGGATTTCCTTTTCAGACTTGAACATCAAAGTTTTCAGTTCCCTGATGAGATGACGGGCCCGAATTCTTATTCTCTTCAGTCAACATACCGTATATTTGATGATGTGCTGATAGATCGCCGGTGCCCAAACTACGGCCCCGGGGCCATTGGTGGCCCACCATCCGTTTTTCAGTGGCCAGCGGCACACATTAAAAATGGCACTTGACACGGCCCACCCGGCTCGTTAAAAGCGGAGGTAGGCAGAGGGAGGAAGTAAGGTGTGGAAAAACAAAATCGGTGCCACGACTACTTATAAAGTCTGAGCAGCAAAGATACAAATCAACTCGTGTATTTCCAACTAAAATAGTCACACCGTTTCTGATGAACAAAGATCATTCCATTTTAGAAGCCTAAATTGTTTCCTCCACATTCTGCCGCGTCAAGGTCCCATTCATGAACAGGTCACGGAAATCATTCACGCGTAACCGTTTTAAAAATGCTCAGCCGATTACAGTTTGTTCTCGTTTTGGTTCTGAACGTAGAGCTGGGATTCGGCTCCTGATCGATGCAGGGGGCCGTTGGCCACGCTAAAATCTTGAAAAATGCTAAACAATTTGCCTCCTCACCTTTAACAGAACGCTGCTACGTAACATTTGTCCAACGTAAAATGTTCACAATCTATCATTGCTTGCCGGACTGATTTTAACGTGTTTCATGAATTCAAGTTGAAGAATTTTAAATGAAAACATTTGGGCACCCCCGTGCTTAATAACGAGGTGGGTGTGGATGGCCTAAAAAAATAAATTAAAATCTTCATTCAACTCAGCACCCCTAAAACCTCCTAATTTGAACCCTCACAATTTGGGCAAAGGGACATTCATTTTTTTTCGTTTCATTGATTTATTTGGGGGGGGGGAACTAAATATGTGCATTAAACATATTTCAACATTTTAATCCATTTCATAGCAAACACAATGGGCAAAACTATTTCTTCGTAAATAATTACCGAGCAGATTGGTTAAATTATCTGTAAAAAATAAAAAAATAAAAAATCCTGTTGCTCATTTTAAGGTGACACAAATGACACCACACTTCGATTGCTCTCCAACATAAGAGCACCTCAGAAGAAAAATAATCCTACTAATTTCCTGGCATTGCCAACAAAGTGGCCATCTAAGTAGAGCTGCCGCAAACGCATGCCATCGCACGAGCGTAAATCTTGCAACTTGTTCAAGCATTTTGAATGCAAAAACGCATCATCACGTCCATCTTTCAAACAACACCGCGTCCTTTGAATCCAAGTTGAAAGCCCCCAAAAGAGGTAAACCAATTCTTAATAACTACTCTCGGTATTTATCAGAGTGGTGCAAGGGCCAAGTCGCGTCGAGTACAGCGTGTACTGCCCGCTGGTTTGGCATGACCAAGCGGACGGCATGAAATGACAGCCTATCAAGTGCCGGTCCCATCCGACACTTGCATCGGACTATCCCGTGAGAGGAAGACCGAATGCATTCGATGCACCACACTGACACCCAAACGGCAAAATACCTCCGAGGTTGCCCAACGCGAGAGCACCTTTAAAAAAAACCAACAACAACAACACGAGCTCGTTTTCTGACACTGACAACAAATCCGCCACCAATAAACGCAGACTTGTCGTTGTTGCCGCCGCCGCCGCCGGACTGCCGTGACATCGCGACGATCTACTCGTGAGATCTTCCAAAAAGAGCAAGGCGTTCAGTTCAGCCATTTTTCAGGAAAAAAAACACTACTTCACATCTGTCTTGCGAAGAGCCCCGCGTTTCTTAGGAAGCGCGCCGGTCTCGAGGCGTTTCCGCAAACGAGGAAGCTCAAAGTATTCCTTACATTCACGTTTAGGTCACGTTACCGTGCAGGGGACGGGCAGGCCGACCGGGTTGACGTGAGGACAGCGCTCACCTTGCACCGTGGCTCCATGTACACAACGCAGCCGTCACTGAACCCCCCCCCCCCCCCCCACCCCACCCCACCCCATCCCACGCAACATAAGACCAACACTCACCAAGCCGCACTCTAAAGCCGCGTAACCGCCTCAAGAGCCGTCAACAATTCAGCGACGCCAACGGGGTAAAGCCGGCGGAAAACACGGGGAGGCGGGGCGGGGGGGGGGGGCTGAGCATGGTCGGTGGTGAAAGCGAGCGGAGGTGCATTTACCTTCCCGAAAAGGCGCCGAGTCTCTCCCAGTTGGCCCACTTCCCTCCGCTGACTGGCGCGTGTGGCCGCAACTGTCAAAGCCACGGCCACGATCCGCGTGTGCGCGCCGCGTCCTCCCCCCGAGCTCGTGCGCTGAGCCGCGGCCGAATGCGGGTCAGGAGGAAGCACGGTTGCTTCGGCTGTGGATGAGGCGTCGCGGGGCTCAGTGCTGCTCTCTAGCGGTCGGAGCGAGGAGCTGGCGCGCGGCCCGGACTCGCTTGCAGAAACGGCCGAGCGAGATGACGCTTCCATTTTCCCTCAGCAAACGCGATGGCAAAGCTTCTTTTTTTTTTTTTTTAACGAAGAGATGAGTCGAATTAAAAAAAAAGAAGAAAATACGTCGTTTGTGTGTACAGTGGTAGGAATCAACAAAGGATACTGTATTTAATAAATGGTGAATTTGCAATTTCAAACTATCAGTATAAGGCTGACAGAAGTATGTAGATTAGTTTTAAAAAGATTACCCCATCTTTGACCTCGAAACTCTTGATGAAAAGCAACCGATCAGAGACAGGTGCGAGGTGTCTATTTGAAGGCATGAAAGGAGCCCCTTGGATTTGGCAATGTATGGAATCAGCTGTGCTCACACCCACAACGGCAAAACCCACCCTTTTTTAGATACTCTGTCTTGTGAGACTTCACCAACAAACAATAAACAGCAGGATGATTTTTTTTTTCTGTGCATCTGTGCTTTTTATTGCAATAATACATCTCACACACACACACACACACACACTTGCACGCATACACAACAATGTTGTCAATGCTTAGAAGAAAACAGACTTTGGACATGAAGCAGTAAACACCATTCATGAGGTGGAAAGGACAGGAAAGTAAGCACTACCTGATTTAAGGAGTAAATTCTTCATCACACATCAAACAATGGTCATCGCAGTAACTGACAAAAGGAATACTCAATAAAAATGTCGTGAATAATAACAAATGATATTCACCCAGTAGAATTATTCAAGTAAATAAACAAGCGAATAAAATTAGCCTGGACAAAAATGAGGGCATGGTTAATATTGTGTTTGGCAAGCATGTGAGGCAATCACCAGAGCCAACTTTTATAAGCAGCTCAGCAGCACATTCAGTTCCAGGATGCATTGCTAGTTTTGAGATTCCTTGGTAGCCTGCCCAAATTCAAGGCATGTTTTGATGGACGTAGTAGTGGAGCAGCCCAGGAAAAAAAAAAAAAAACAACAACCCCCTTTTTCTTTTTTTCAAAGTAAGTGCAAAGTTGTTTTTCTCTAACATAGTACAGGTGGCACAGGATTGTTTGTGTTTGCTTGTTTGTTTGTTTTTACACTTTGATCCTGTCTGGAGGAGATCAAGGCCTGGTTGGCACCGAATGTCTTGAATTTCCATAAAAAGAAGACACAAGTGATGGGGTTTGGTCCCGGTGGCCCTTGTCCATCCGACCCTGCGAACTTGGGCCCCCGTGGCTCCTTATCTTAAGCCGTAGGTGTCAAACTGCGGTCCCGGAGGGCCGCTGTCGCAACACGCCTGATTCAAATGAACTGGTTCAATGTCAGGCTTGCGCAGAGCTTGCTGATGATCCGATCATTTGAATCGGCTGTGTTGCAACGGGGAGACTTGGGAAACATGCAGGGCGGCTGCCCTCCAGGACCGCAGTTTGACACCTATGTCTTAAGCCAACAGTCTCAAACTTGGGTCTACACGGTGATTTGAAACTGGACCGGCCAATTGGCGCCATTGACCTCCCGCTGGACGTTGGGAAAGCCCCCTCGTTGCCCTTCTTTAAAACTCCTCTTGAAAAACTCCTTTTTATTGTTTGGCTTTTGACTGAGCGTGAGACTTTTTAGTTGGACTGTTTTTGTGCTTTCTGCCGTCGCTGTTATTGTTTGTTGCTGTATGAGTTGAATGATTTTGGCCCAACGTACAGCACTTTGTATATAGCGCTGGTTGTTTGAAAGCGCCCGAGAAATACAGTTGAGTTGAGAAAAAAAAGCAACCCCCCTCCTCCCCGCCGACTCTCACTCTCACTCTCAGAGTGATTGCCTCAACAGTTTGGACAACAAAATATTGAGAGCATAGTCAGTTTTGTTCCAGGTAAACTTAAGCCAGCGCGTACGCACTTTCATATGCATACACACGCGGCGTTTCGCTCCTAACACATGCAGGCAGGGAGACGCAAACTCATGCTTCCATGAGGAACCACTTACTTTGAATATCTTGCTTTTGTTGTTGTTGCTATTTTTTTGTTCAGTTGTGGTTTCACGTCCATCTTAAAAGCTGCGTTTTCCTTTTGCATTGAACACTGACGATGCCAAAGCTACACTATTTTTTTACTAAACTCTACTGAACTGAACTGCACACAACCGACACGCCACAATCCAACATTCACCTCCAACTATTAACTAGCCCGATGATGTCACGATATATCCGGAACGCCAAAGGATCACAAAATCGCACTATTATATAGTCCGTCTCTATACGTAATTTGGAAAGAACTTGGATCATTTCAACGATTCTCAATATACTGCCTGTGTTTATATATACACTATGTACTTTGGGCTTAAGTTGGCCTTGGACACGTTACAGAGAATTAAAGGCTTAACATTTACACAGGGAACAAAGTGCGTTTTGCTTAGCCACGACATGGTCACTGCAATCCTCTGACAGTCCACAAAGCAAAACTATTCGGTGCGGTATTTACGTCCGTTTTAGTTGCATTCTCTTTGTCCTGCCTTCTTACTTTGTATGTACAGCATCATACTGACTCGATCAGGGGTGTCCAAACTATGGAGGCCGTTTGCGACCTGCCATCCATTTCTCGGCGGCCAGCTCTCCCCCTGTACAGTATATGCATGTATGTATGTATAACTTGGTAACATTTTCCTAAACGCCTTAAACAGAAAGCTGATGAACAATACAAACAATGTTGGATTGCTTTCTTGACCGACTTTAGCACGTTTAAAACATTTAAAACATTTGAAAGCGGCCCTTTCATCCTTCCACTTTTCTGTACGCAGCCCTCCAACAAAAAGCTTTGGACACCCCCGGACTATAACTTAGCAAGACAATAACAAATACAACGCCTACTACACAAGAAGCGAAAAATACAGGTTGCTTTTTTCTTTAGCACGATGCACAAAATCACTTTTTTTTGTTGTTTTTTTTTTTTTACAATCATCTCTTGCAGTATCTTTCCAGATAACAATTCAATGACAGTACGACTTCCTGTAGACTGCAGTAATGACGACAAATATACTTTGGTGACGGGGGTGACACGTGGGCAGTGATCAAGATATTGCCTATGGGATCATGCGGGGACAACGGGGGGGCGTCTTTTACCAGATTGTGTATTTAGAAAGAGGGACGGAGGAATGACTTGGTGGACAAACACGACGACGTCTTCTCCTCTTCCTCATCCTGTTTGCGGCTTGTTGATGATGAAATAGTCGTTGCGTTTCCGAAGCCACTCTACTCATAAAAGCTGCGATCGCTGTAAAACACACAAAGTAGACATGGGCAATTCTGGATGGAGATAACGATGCCGTTTACAATACGGTTTCTTTCTGGGCAAGGACACGCAACAAGCCCATAACTGCATTTAAGTGAATTACATTGTCAAGAAGAAAAAAAACGCCCTCAAATTTTCTAATAGGAGAAATGCCGGTGCCGTTTGGCATCTCAGTGTTCTAATGTGGCTTTCTCGTGTGTCTGAACAGTCTTTTTAAGCCCCGTGATTGGCTGCTGCTCGTCGAGCCACTGCCTGTAACAGGATGCATTTAATTCAAATATTTCCATCATGAAAATTAAATGGAAAAAAAAAAACAATAAAGAGCATAGTCGAGTGGAAAAAAACAATCCAAGCATGTTTTTTATGAATGACAGATGTATGCAAAAAAATAAAATAAAAAACACCCAAAACATGGAGGCAAAAGGCGTTTTAAAGCAAGACCGCATGACTTGTTGAAAAGAGCATTTGGCTATGATTAAATTGACCAATTTGAGTCAGCGTGTATGGAAATTAGAAATGGATGGAGGGCCCCTAATAGCCCCCCGGCTCGTAGTTTGGACGGCCCTGCGTTAGGGCTACAGTGGTCGTTTAATTACCAGAAGGTGCGACGTTAAAGGACATACGCAAGCAATCTCAAGACTGCAATCAACAGCGGAGAAGACAGCGTCTGGCTACGATTCCAAAAGGGCTGAATTGCATTTTTCCATTCGAAGGATTCTAAGGGCACATTTTGTTGTTGAGCTTACCAGCGCACAGTTGGAACCACTGAGTGGCGGCTTAAATGCGGATTTGATTGCCTTCATTCAACCTGATGCAAAATAAAATGATTGGTGAGGAAAGGCACTGCAGTTGGAGTCACTCTAACACACACACACACACACACACACACACACACACAGGCACAGGCACAGGCACGGGCACACGGGTTCGCACAAGATGGAGACAGCAATGGCAAAAAAGTGAAGCAGGTGATCCCAAAACAAAGAAGGTTTGAATTGAGGGATGTGGCTGATTTTCTTTTTTTTTTTTTTCCGTAAGCATACTCACGCCCCCTCATCTCGCAGCAGCGACAGGAACTTTGTCACTCGGTAATCTTGGTCCATCTAGAGACAACAAAGTCAAATGTGAGTGACGTACAGTCCAAAGTTTCAACAAAAAAAAAAAAGAGTCCAAACATCAAAATGTGTCATTAGTGTTTGGTTGCTTTGGCTTGAGTGTTGACATGAAATTGTCTTGATTTTGCGATTTTTCTTTTTTTTAATACTATTTATAATACTGTCCACATATACAGTGTGTGTATATATATATATATATATATATATATATATAATTGGAGAGCACGTGCAGACTTTGCCGGTGTAGCGTGAACTATACAGCAGTTCCATATAAATATGAAAGACTAACGAGTTCATTTCAGGTGCGCGTGTACCTGCAGCGACATCTCGATAAGCACGAGGAGCTTCTTAATGCCGATCCAAACTCGCTTTCCTTTCAGCTGTTGTGCGATGCTGGCCCTCTCTTTGTCTGTGAAGCTGCCCAGCAGCTGCAGAAAAAAGGAAGCACGGAATGTGAGCGACGCCGCCGAGAATCTTCAAAAGGGAATGCTTTGAATGCGACTGCACAGGAAACAAAGTGGCATTTCGTTCAGCGGGAACCAAGGTTATTTTATTTGTGCATTTTTCAATGGCACGCGCCCGCGCGACTGCGTAGCTCTCGGCGAGCGCGTGCATCGTTCACTCAAGTGTCCGTGTGACTTCGTACCTCTAAAGCGTCAACAAGCTGCTCCCCGGTCGAGATGTTAGGGATGTGGATGGTGGTGCTGAAGGCGTCCAACATCTCCATCTCCTGGAGGACGTCCTTCCTGCTGGTGGTGCCAATGATCAGCAGTTTCCGACCCTGAAGGAGAAATCGGTTACGATAACTCTTTTGACACGCTAGTTTGTTTCTTTTAAGATAAGATAAGATAAGATATCCTTTATTTGTCCCGCAATGGGGAAATTACAATCAGAATTCAGAAAGGAAAAAACGCTGGGTAGGCAGAGGGAAAAAAAAACCACGCTCGAACTATCCTCTTCCGAGGATAATTTAAGTCCAGGATAAAAAAAAGACCCTAGCACAGAAATAAGCATATGACAGTTACAACAAGTCACAAGACATAACATGTAATAAGGGGGAGGATGAATGGGAAGGGGGGGGGGGGTTGAGAGGGGTAACTTTCCTTAAGTTTAGTCATAATTTATTGATGTCAAACCAGTTTTTCATGTACTCAATTCTTTTTCCACAGTCGTCAGAAGCGTTTCAGATTTTCTCCAGAGCAGTAGAGTGATGTGTCATCGGCAAATAAATAGTTTTGAAACACAGCAGGTCTCATTTATACAAAATATGAATAGTTTTGGGCCTAGCACGGACCCTTGAGGAACCCCATGAGTGATCTTCAATCGATTCGCTTTTACGTTGTTGAAATGCTGGTATCTACTATCTGAATAACTTTTTAGCCATTTATACGCTACACCTCTAATGCCAAAGCTCTCTAATTTATTCCACAATATATGATCTATGGTATTTTAAATCTAGAGAAATCCCATTCATTTCTTGATCCTCTATTCTAGTGGCTATTGCTTCCACAAGCTCCATCGCTGCCTTTGAGGTGGTCTGTTTTTCTCTGAAGCCATCTTGATTTTCACTTAAATGAAGAAAGTTAACAAGTCGGCATGCAAATGGTTTTTCAAAAAATTTCGACAACAGTCGTGATAGCGGTCTACAATTAGTGAACTCTGACCTTGGGTGGTGCCTTCTTCAGGAGCACCAACAAGGCTTGAAGAACCAGATTGGAGAAACGCGGTCCGATTGGGACGTAGTCGAGCAGACGTTCGATGTCATCAACCACCAAACAGCTGAGCTGGGATTTGTAAGCATCATCAAAGACCTAAAATCCAGGGAAAACAGGATCGGAAATATCAGCTGAATTTGCATCCCTGATTTTCTGACCCGAAGCGGTTTGTCGGCTTCGGGGCGCCGTTTGCGCCGGGGCTAGCAAACTAGTTTTCATCTTTGCCTTTCAACAGCGGCAAGCAGGACAAGTGTGTGGAGACTGAACTGTTGAATTATTTAAGCGGCTCGGATAATGGATGGATGTTTGATTTTTTTTTACCCATACGTAGCAGTCACAATATGGTGAAAAACAATCCACACCCTGTGCACTAAATAATCCGCCAGGCCCGCGACTGTGAGTAAGTGTGTCCACGTGCACTCTTCCGTCATGTAATAAAGCGATCCGCTATCTTCATGACTGTATGCCTAACAAATGAACGAAGATTTGCTGATGTAAAAAAAAAAAAAAAATGGCCTCACCCTTTCAAAAAAACAAAACAAAAACAAGCCAAATGACAAGAAATGGGAGCATATAGAGAAAAACTAATGAGGAGTTTGGATTCTACATCCGAAACTGCCCTAGAAAACGCTGCTGGCTACTTGACGCAATTTTTTGGGAGGGGAGCAGTCCAGTGTTATGAGCTGGGCTTCTCAGTGGCATTCATTTGAGCCCATGAAGGTTTTTGTTTACTGCTTCAGAACGACTCTTTTGTGTTTGGGTCCTTTCTCTCAAGCTCCAAAACAGCTGACGTGTTCGCTCACAAAAGGTTAAACAGTGCGTCACTAACCTTTTTGATGGCCTGGCACTTGGAAATCTCTGAGTGTCCAATCATCTTGTCTGGAGAACAAATCTTGATGAAGGGGAACTGTGAGTCCTCCGCAATCTTGGCTGCCAAAGCTGTTTTTCCGCTGTGGGGCGGACCTGGGGGTACGTTTGACGAGTGAGACATTGGACAAGTGAAATGATGTTTTTTGTCGCCAGCGATAACCATCTTACATGCTTCTTTTACGTAATACGGTGCCACTGGGCAAATGTTGCCAACGTCGGCATCATAGAATATGTGTGAGAGTGAAAAATGACGTTTTTTTGGTATTTTTGCAAGGAGCCGCCCGGTCAAATGGGCAAATGCTGACCCTCCAGCAGCACAGCGACCAGCGGTGTGCGATCGCTGTTCTTGGTCTGCTGTACGAGCAGCTCTCCATCACCCAGGACATGGGTAACCGGGTCGCCCCATTTGATGATGCCATTCATGGTGTAGCTGGAGTAATCCTCCTGGTTTGTACCAAATGCCTGAGGGGGGAACAAGAGGAATCAAATTGTAATCCGCATCCCAGGTCATCAATTGAAAAGCAGATGAGACTCACTGGTTTAATGTCATTGTTGAGGGATCCCAGGAAGTCATCTCTGGTGACCTGCAGCTTCTCTGCCCTCTCCGTGTCAACCTCGACGGTAGATGTAGCCTGGGGGGGGAAAAAAAAACAATCCAAATGTCGTATAGAGACGCTAACTTATTCGAAACACATCTCGCAGCAAGATGAATTTTCGCTGCTATTCCACCACAAACGATTCCCATCGTAATCACTTTGTACTCAAAGGGGAGCGTTATTGTTTTTAGAGAGGCAAAAGCTTTTCCTGCCCCGCTAGTGCATGACATCCATTCAGCAATTCTTCACATTTTTGCTGCTATTCAAAACTAGGGAAGTGGCAAAAAAAAAATACATGTTTGAGAAGAACTGGCTGAAAAAGAGAAGACGTGGTGGACCACCAATGCACATTCTGAACATTCTAATGTCGCCAAACAATCGGTAAAATGGTCTTGAAAAATTCCCACCCATTTTTTTGGACGACTTATCATCCATCCGTTCATTTTACGTCCACTTTATAGATGCAGATATACTGCATATGAAATGTTCACGGTATTGAAATGCTGAAATAGTGGACAGCGGCAGCCCTTCGCGTCTCCCCATGATCCTCGGTCCTCGACATGACGAAATTGCTCCTCAAACGCTGTTTTTCGAGGATTGTATGGTGCTCAAATAACAGCATCGGAGGAATATAATTTGTCATTTTATCGAATTATCCTGGATTTCGGATGAACAATCTGTTTTATGGAATACATTTCACTGAATCGTGAACAACCCAACCGAAATGAAATGAGATCACGTTTCAACGAGCGCCGTGAAATAGACGTGATGAAAATCAATGCGCCCATATTTCTTCCAAGCGCCAAACTGACCTTGATGTGTCGGTTCATGGCGGTGGACTGGGCGGCCCTGACCAGCCCCTCCAGCTCCGCCCCGCTGTAATTTTTGGTTTCGGCCGCCAGCTCTGGTATGTTGACATCTTGCGCGAGCAGGTTGAAGCTTTGCATTTTGTTTGTGTGAATGGTGAGAATCTGAACGCGACCTTTCTCATCGGGAAGACCTGGTCGGATACGACGGCGACAAGGTGACCGCTAAGTTCAAGTACGTTTCGTAGTTACAAATAACAACAACAACAAAACACACGCACACATCATACATATAAGACGTGAACCATCAGCAATGGTGGCCGTTCCAATGACGGCAAACTTAAAAAAAAAAAAAAAACTAAAAACTGACGGACTGTGCACACACCCAAGTGGTCTTCGTCCATCACCGTAATCATCACTAACCGGGTAAGACCACCGGAGAGAGACGAGAGCAAAATATATGGTGCGATGGACTTTTATTATCTTCAATTTATATCCTACTGCTTTACATGGCGCACATGGAATGTGATATTTTGTTTCTTCATTAAATGCGTGCCGCAAAGAGAAGACCGTAAATATCGATTGTAACGACTCTGTCTTATCTTTATTTTCGTTTTCACGGTGTCCCACGATGGATGAGCGATCAGACGTGAGTATGTGGCGTGGTACTTTACCGAAGTAGATACGCCGCTTGTGCGGCGAATGCGTGTGACATGCTAAGTCAGAGGTGGGCAAACTACGGCCCGCGGGCCAAATCCGGCCCGTTGGGTCTTTTTAATCCGGCCCGCCGAAGGTTGGTACACAATTAAGGTTCGACGTCAACAACTGCATTCATTTCATTTGGACAGTTACTTGAAGTTGCAGAGCATAGGGAGGAAGGGGGAGACGATACGGAAGCCCGCGGTAGCGCCAAGTCAAGCAACAGAATAATGTACTCTTAAAGTCTGAAAAACGTGCCAAAAATGCAAAATACTGCTTTTTAAATAAAGAAATCCAATTAATATGATGTCGAATTTAGTTCACCCTTTTGATCCGGCGCTCCATAATATTTTCTGGTTCTCATGTGGCCCTATGCAAAAAATAATTGCCCACCCCCGTGCTAAGTGGTACGTTCCCTACGCCACCAAAGAAGAAGAAGAAGAAGAAGATCTGACGGCCTTAAAATAGCCCTGACAAACTGTAATAATGGCAAAGACACAAGCGTGGTTAAAATAACGATAACGGAGCGATGGACAGATTTGGCTGGCATGAAATCATGACAGATTGACGACGTCTGGTCTGGCCTCTGGCGAATGCTTTGATTGAAGAGATTTGTTTGACTTCATCTTACCCCAGTGAAGGTCGAATTGTTTATTACTTGCTCAAAATGTGCAATTGAATGTCACGCACCCGAAAAACTGCGCTTTCGAATCATTTGGAAAAGACAGGACAGGCGACGGGGGACCGCGAGGCCAAGAGGAAAACCACTTACCAATTTCCATCTTGACCTCAAACCTGCCGGGCCTCATGAGGGCGTCGTCGATCAGGTCGGGCCTGTTGGTCATCCCTGGTTGAAAACAGAAATAGCGATGACGGAGAGGAGGAAAGGAAGCATCCGTGGAAAAATAGTCGAAACCGAAATCAGACAAGTGTTATTTACCAATGACCAGGATGTTGTTCAGTTGCTCCACGCCGTCAATCTTGGAGAGGAGCTGGTTGACCACGGTGTCGTGCACGCCCGTGCTGCTCGCGCCCGTGCCTCTCTGCTTGCAAATGGCATCCAGCTCATCAAAAATGATGATATGAAGCCCGCTGTTGGCTCCCAGCTAGTCATGGCGGCGATGAAAAGGGCCAGACACGTTAAACTTCACGTTTCTGAATACGTAAAGGAGAACAGCCGGCCGGCCGCACACCCGCTTTTGCTCGTCCTCCGCGTCAGCGAACAACTTGCGGATGTTGGCCTCGGACTCGCCCACATATTTGTTGAGGATTTCCGGGCCGTTGACGATCTTTGGCTCGCGGGCGTTCAGCATTTTGCCGATCTGCCTGGCCATGAGGGTTTTTCCACAGCCCGGCGGTCCAAACAGCAAGATGCCCTTCACGTGCTTACAGCCTGGACGCAGAACACCAAAGGAATAGTGATGAGAAACATCCGGAAGGCAAAGAGACACAAACGTGAGTCTGCCTCACGAAGGATGTTACCGCACCGGGACGGCCGACAACGAAACGGAGGCCACTCCTTACCCATCTGCTCAACAATGTCTGGAGGGAAGACCCGAGAAGCAAAAGCTCTCCGGAAAATGTCAGAGAATTCCTTATCCAGACCCCCGATGCCCATTTTCTCAAAGTTCCAGTCCGGGTTGATGATTGTCTGACGTGCCTCCTTGGTCTTTGCCTTACCTACAAAAATAAAAAAAGTACTCGTATAACAAAATAAATAAATGGAATCACAGAGGCACGCGTGGCATTTAAACTTCCACCAATGTTACTCAGATTGTCGGACAAATTTGATAACTTCAAATGTCTTTTAACTCAAAGCAGTTCGACACATCGACGCGCCGCGCATTGCTGCCATCTTGTGGAGACAAAAGGTACCTCGCGAGGGACTCCTGAAGTCTCTCAGCGCATTCATTCCTTGACAATGACGAAGTCACTTCCATTCATGGCTACGTGTTGTTTCGAGTGTTTTGTTTTGTTTTTTCAAATACGAAACATACCAACAAGTGTCAAGGATGAGCTCTCCGCCTTCTCAAAAATCACCTGACTGTTTCCCACCAGTAGCCCGACATCGATCTGTCAAAGGGAACGGAGGAAAACTCAGATTTCAAACAAGGGGGACCTTCAACAATCGAGATGGATTTCATGTCATTTCCTTTGTTTTTCATTTCAAACCTCTATGGAAATCTCAAAGAGATCACCGCGGACAAGGCATCCTTTTCGATAACGCCGAGAAGGTGTAGTACAGCATTAGATGGAACAACGGAGCAACCGCCGCCAAAAAAACAGCTCGAGTTGCGTTGATAATTCAAGCGCACGCTATGCAGGTGGGCGCGTACCTTCTGCGCTTTCTTTCCAGAGGCCGCTTCGCCTTTGAGGATGCTGGCATCCATTGCCTCAATGTCTTTGACAACCAGTCCAAAGAGTTTGTCGCAGAAACTGAAGACCAGCTGAGAGGAAAACGGCACAGGAATTGTTTGCGGCACGAAAACGAAAGCGCGCCACGTGTCGGAATCAAAGCGTCCCGCACACTTGCGCCCGAATACGACGGACAACAAATAAACCTGCTGCGTGACAGAAAAGCCCTGGCTGTTGAACTTCTGGATGAACTCGGCGGCCATCATATCCGAGTCATACGGTGAGGAGTCGGTGCTCTTCTTCTGCAGGAAGTCAATCTCGATGGTCATGGCACCGATGCACTGCCTGGACTTGTCGAAGTTGTAGTTGGACACTGAGGACAGACATTTAATACCAATACCGAAACATTCCATCGCAAACGTGTCTTGTTTTTTTCTAATGACTATGTTCATCCATTTCCGATGTAATCAATCTTACATTGTCAGAAGTCAAGATCAAATATTGATATCTTGGAATCATCACCCTTATTCAATTATTCAACTGTGCCATGAAAAAGTCTTCTCAAAATCTTTCTTTTTTTTTCCCCCCCCTCCCGCCCCAATTTAATTTTTTAATTTTTTTTACCTTGGTTAGCTTACTAGGGATAGAAAACCTCTTTTAACTTCGCAGCAACTCTCAACAACAACGTGACAGTTTTGATGATGTGTGATTTGGGAGACGGTCAAGTCCAGTTAGCAATCCTCCATTTGGTGTGCAAATGTTGGACACCGATTGGACGTTCAGAGTGCAATACCTTCCACTTCCTGGCCAATGGAGAGACCGGCCCATTTCCGCTGAAAAACAGACCAAGGAAAGAGCAAAATAGGACAGTTTGCGTTGTTCATCTTCGACCGACAAACGCGTTGCTTCCAGCAAATTTGCAGCTCTTTTTTTTTTTTTTCTCAGAGTAATCAAAATGCATTTGCCGAATTTTGGAAACGCTATTTCATGCCCAAAAAAAAAACGTCCGAGTGACATTTGTAAATCGCCCTGCTCTCTTGAGGCTCGTATAGGACAAGAACAAGGCCAACTCAACAAGGTTATGTCCTCTCAAGGATCGCATCCCCACAAGAATTTGTGGCGTCACATTTTCTGCGGATGTTTGGGCGAGTACCTGTGGCAGGCTGAAGGCAATGGAACCGGGCGCCACGGTGTGGTGGGTCTTGACGGTGAACACAAATTTGTGGTTGGGTGTGATCTTCACAGTCACGTGTCTGGAGAAAGACAGCGAGCGTTTTCAACTTCAAGACAAATACATCATGGAGCAACATTATCACCCCATTTCTGAATCCTAATTCATTTGCTGGTTGCATTTTCTGCAGGGGCAACGTGAAACTATGTGCTGGGGTTTCCTTTTGTTTTTTTAAAGATATAAAGTTTGAAATGAAGACGTTTCCGCCGCTAATGATCCTCCATGAAGCGTTTCCAGTTGCTCCAGAATGCTGCTGCTCGCTTCCTGACTGTTACTCGAAAGAGAAAGCAAATCGCTCCCACTCTGGCATCCCTTCACCGGGTCCCTTTTTAGAAGATCATCATCATTTGTTTTCAAATCTCGAAACGGCCCGGCCTCACCGCCCCCGGTGCCGAAGGTCTGCATGGGACACGGCACGAGGAGAGACCAAGCGGAGGCTCATTTTTGTTCTTTGGCTTTGGTCTCAGCACCAGACTTGATTTTTAGTTGATTAATTGACTGTTTTATGGTTTGTTGTTGGATGAATGATTTTTGCTCCATATGGGGCCCTTTGCAGAAAGCGGTGGTTGCTTGAGAAATACACTCGAGTGGAGTTGTGTTGTGTTGTGTTGTGTTGCATTATGGCATCGACAGACATGATCGAATTCCATCATTCAGAAAACGGTGCGACATCTCATCGCCATCAATTCTGGGCCGCCTGTCTCCATCCGATTTGTTCAAATGTCGAATCAATATTTCCATAGGAAATGATGTCATTTGAATGCATGATATCCAGTGTCATAAAAACCTTCAATCGCTCCGCTGACACATGCACTCATCCATTTTCCCCAACCGCTTATCCTCCCAGTGGTCAAGGAAACACGATTGCACGTAGCGAAAATGACATCTGGCGGTAATCAGCTCGCAAAGAGCAAAACGTGAGCAGCGTTCGCATCTTTATTGGCACGGAAAGAGAAAGACGGGTGTGCCGAGAGTGATGACGACTCACTGGCCGGACTGCAGATCCTTCTCGCTGACCACGGCGCAGTTTGTCAGCGACAACTCGTCTGTCGGGCATCGTGCCGCTTGCATGGTCTGCAAAGGGAGACGCGAAGGAGGAGGGGCAGGAGAAGACAATTTAGCCTGATTGTGGTGATTTGAATGCAGTCGCTTTCCATCCGTTTTCATCTCGTTAAATCAAATGAAAATACTTTGACTCGGTCGGTAGTAAGCGCCGGCCGATGGAGAAATTCCAACGCGGTGTACCGCGGTCGAAGCACATGCTGCGGTCACCGCGGCAACCGCATGAAGCAATCCGACAGTGCCTCGGACAGCAAAGATCCTTATTTCAAGCATCAGGCCATCGTTCGGCCATTTTCTGTGCCACTTCTCCTCACTCGGGTCAGGGGTCCATACCACGAGCTGATTTTGGGCGAGAGGTGGGGCACACCCCGGGGTGGTCGGTAGTCCATCGCGGGGCACACGTCAGGACCAACAACCGTCCACATTTCCATTTACGGCTTCGGACGATGATGGAGAGTCTTCACTTCTCCTCACATGTGTGGTAAGAACAGACAAATTCCACACAGGTGGGCTCAGAGCCAAACATTGAAACCAGGGCCGCGCTGAGCTGGTTTGTTGAAGGGAGTATACCTCACCCCAAATAGTTCAAGCAGTGGAACAATTCGACCCCCTCAAGATATTCGTGACAATGTGAGCTTGACCTGCTTTTTGCTAAAATGCTACGAGAAGCAACTATGCGGTTTGTCCACTAAAACAACAACAACCACGACGGTGCCCTTCGGAAGACACACAGCTTGCGTTCAGCTAGATCATGTTACCCGACGGCACACAAGATAAACATGGACTCAAATCGACGCACGGCGACGCCGAGCCACCCCCTCGAACGCCTTTCCTGTGCTCATAAAAACCGCTGCGGAACGAAGGCGCTCGTCCAAACAATCCCGTCAGCATCAGCACCACGGAGGCCGCACACGTCCCTGTCGAGGTGCGCCCTCAAATGCTGCACGTCGTTCTGTTCGACGCGCCGCCAGCGGAAGGCAAGCTTCTTATCAGTGAGCGCTTTTTACGCAGCAAGCCTCGGTTCAAGGGCAAGCAGCTCCCGGGATTAAGCAGCCGCGCTGCTGCTTTTTTTTTTTCTTCCGCTAACTCGAAACGCCTGGCGAATCGCGTCTCGCACGTTGCGAGCGCGCGCGTGAGGCTGCGGCATCGAGTCCGTTTCAACAAATAAAGACGAACACCGTTCGCAATGACATTGGCTTGGCCGCATCCCAAATAGTCGGAGCGAGCAGTCGGTCCGACATTTTGCTGCCCGGTTTATCTGGAAAGCAGGAAGGAAGCGCGCGTTCGTCCAAAAAAAAAAACGCCATAGAGAACACGATAACGTGGGCTTATCTTACCCGGGCCGCCATCTTCACGGTTTGTGGTGGAGCAGTGATGCAGTAGTAGCGGTCCCAGAAGGTTCATAGGACGGTGGGGGGGAGTGGGCGTGGGGGGGGGGGGGGGGCTTGAGGCAGACTTGACAGCAGATGGCGTTGTTAAGCGTAGCGCACTGTTCTTCCATTGGCCGAATCAAGCGGAAGCTCGCACACCGGGATTACACCCCCATTAGCTCGCGTGCTCTGGTCCGGCCTCCCTGGGCGGCTTTGGATGACGTGCCAGCAGGCTCACGTGTGCACGTCAAACGCATCTTTTGAAGTTCAATATGGAAAGAAAGAAAGACATCCGAATCCAAGATGTTGTCCAAAGCACACTACATTGAGAAATGTATACAGAACGTGAGAATATGAACTCACGCTCACGACAGCAATTTTCGACTTGCTTTGAACGTGTCGCATGTTAATGACGTTGGTCGCGGTGCTAGCGTCAGCACCGCGGACAGCAACGCTCGTCCACGGGTCTCTCACGGTTTTGTTTCGAGATAAATTCAGGGTCATCAACCAAATTCGGTGGAAAATTATAGCCATCGACATTAGCATTACATTTTGGCTTATGTAAAAAAAAGTCGTCATATGTATGGTACAATACTGGCAGCAATGGGGCTACCAGGGAGCTCAAAAGCGAGGAAGACCAAGGCAGAAATGGAAAAGGAGGAAGCAAGGAAGACATAAAAATTGCTTGTAAATGTTTTTATACAAAGTACCTGTAACAGCTGATCCATTTGTTCTTTCTTGCATACATATTCATACATCCACAATAGTAACAGACTGCAGCATCCGTATTCTAGTAGCACTAGTAGCATTAAACTTGAACAAAGATTCTTGTTACACAATATTGTTCACAAATGGAAGGAGAGAGAAACAAAAAAAAAAAAAACCCCAACATTGTAAGTCTATCATCATCATCACACAATAGTTTTTGTCTTGTAAATGTTCCAAGATAAAATATGGCACATATTTGATGAAAGATGATTGAGAGGAGTGGGAAGGGTGTCAACCCGAGTCTTCGGTCCCGAGGGCCGGTCCTCTCAGTGGCCTTTCTTTGTGGCGTTCATCATTTCATTGCCGTTTGGACCAAAGCGGGTGGAGTCGGTTTGAAAAAACAAACAAAAGGAATGAATCGTCTCCATACATGCGCGGCACTAAATGTGCCGGCGAACATTTCCGACTCAAGGTCGGGCATCATTTGCTCTCGTATCGATTCAGAAGCATAAACCGGGTCTTACGTGATCCTGCACTGTCAGCTTGCATGAAGCCATTTGTTGACCCTGAACAGATTCAAGATGAATATTTGGCGGTCTTATCTTGTTGTGAGAGTAATTGGCATTTGAGGGTGTGTGTGTGTGTGGGGGGGGGGGGGTGAATCCATCATTCGAAGAGAACAACCAGCCTTTTTACACCTGCAAACAATAAGACCGCTTTAAGCGCATTGCTTCATTTTCTTCCCCCATAGTTGCACGTTTGCTTTGCTGGTTTCCCGTTTCATTCGTGTGATCCCGTTGCATGTGCTTGGACATAATTCAACACTTGATTCGTTTTTTCCAGCCAGGGGACCGCAGACAGCCCCACAGCCAAGATGTCAAGCGAAATTAGGTCAGGTGTGAGGTGTGAAAAAACGTTAACAGGGTGGAGCTCTGAACATTTCAAATAGCTGCATAATATTTTTTTTAAAAAACTCATTTTCATAATCGACAATATCGGCAAGCCTGTCATTGTATCATACAGACCTCCTGTACTTTGTATCATGAGGCATGTCACCTCAACTGCCGGCACGTCGAGAAATGCTACTTTTTTTTTTCCATTCAAGCGATGAGAAACAGGAGAGCAAGGTCATGTAAGCAAGTGTGATCATCGTTCTTCATGATATGCATAATATGTCACATGAGGTTCGATTGTGGCTCCGGGCTACATTGTCTTGACACCGCGGTCAATCCGTTATCACCAGAAACACAAAAGTAGAGCGAAAACGTCATGGCTTACAATAATGGAGAAAGCCGATGGGATGAATCTCGAAGGCAATGGTTTGTTTCTTTCTGGCCAAAATGATTATACGGTAGATATTGATTTTTAGAGATGGGTATAATCAGATGAAGTTATCGTTAGCAAGTCTGAGGATAGCTACCTTGTTATTGAGATCACACTTTGTGTGTGAAATTGGTACGACTATGGACGAGCCTTTTTACTTAGCCCAAAGCTTAATTGTTGGTGTACAGGACAGGAAAGCTGCTGTGCCTGCAAGGGGGAGACAATCTTAATCTCTTCCATTTTTTGTTCATACACCCTTTTCCGCCACGCTTGTGCTCGTGTTCGTTCCAGGCCAGTGCCCAGGTTAGCAGCAGTTCTTTCTTTTTTCACCACCCAAATTGGCTCGAGCTCTGGCGCTCGAAACTGGTGCTTGGGCCAGACTCTGACACCAATTACCGACTTGGCACACACACACACACACACAAACCATCTTTTCGAAAATGTTTGAATTGAATCTACATCCATATCCACTCTTTTATGCTCCCTACGTGGGCTCGAAATGATACACGTCAGGTAGGAAGTCGTTTTGCTCTCAGTGCCATTCAAGTGGTGGCAGCATTTAGGAAAAATAGGTCACCTTTTTACACTTGAAAAAAAAAAGTGTTAGCTGACGCACAAACAGGCCTGCGGTTTGCAATGCTTTTAACTTTCTCACTTTTCTATAAAAATGTCGACCCTTTCTATCCTCTTGTCATTCTAGACAGCACCAATATGGACCTAAAGGGAGAAAGTGCATGTGGATGGGGAGTTTTCAAATAAAACCCCATTCTGGATATGCACCGGAGGGTTCTATTGCATTCTGTCATGTTTTTTTTTTTTTTTTTTTTTGGGAAACATTTAGAGCCATTTTTCTAAACGATGTGTGCTCTTGCTGTATAGATTCCAAGCAGCATTGCCTAATACCAAATCTGTTTTAAAAACTGTACCTTATCAGTGACGCCACAACTATTTTATTTAATGTGGGTATGTTGTGTGGTATGTTTTTTTTTTTTGATTGTATGCTTTTAAAGTTTCAACAGTAGGCCTCACAGCCAGCGTTGATGAGTGCATTAATCTTACGCATGAGAATAAGGAATAAGGTTAAATGGAGTTGGCAGTAAGCAGGTGGTCATGTGCAATGGCATACTGTATGATGTGAGCTCATGCAACGTAATATCAATATTCCTGCATCTGCATGTTTACATTATTCATCCCTACTGATATAAATAAACGTTGTCTGGCGTTTCTAACCTTTCGAGAGAAAAACACTCTTCGACTCCTCGGGATAACCAGTTGCCATTTTTCTTGTATCTCCTTCAAACATAGGACGGGAAACAGCTTATCGGATGCATGACCTGAGCCAGTGACATCTTTGTTCATATCAAATTTCGAAATCATTTTGGCCCAAAATACACAATAATATACAGTATCTATTTTTTTTTTTTTTACCTTGGATCCATTTAGGTATCAACTGTCACAGAAGTCATCAGAGGCAATTAGATACACCAAGCAGGTATTACCAATACTGTAATAATAATCGTCAAAATAAGTTTAACCCAGGGTCCCCAACCTTTTTTGTGTCACGGACCAGTTAAGACAAGTACAGTACATGCTTTTCGTGGGCTGGCAACCATTTGTTTTTTCATTGCTTCTAAATTGCCAGTTTTAAAGCACTGGTACGAACAACAAAGAAGACTATAGAGTGACGAAACGTTTTCTTGGCATAGATTTTGTTTGCATTGGTTCCAAACGGCGTTATTCTACTGTACAACAAATGTAGAATAAAATAAAATGGCACAATGGACCAGTCAGGAATCATAAATACGTCCGATAATGTCAACAGAATAATTTTGAAGTTACGATTTTACGCGCAGCGTTAGCATCATTGCCACTTGCAAATGTGGCACGACGAATCGCTGCTTTCATCTGGTGGCGACGAAACTGCGAATGCTCACGTGGGCGGGCTGTGCAAATTCTGCTCGAATTTCCTGCTTTCCACTTGATCACTGCGATTTGTTCAAATATGGTGTGGCCTTGTTTTGACGACGGCGTTCTGGAGAGACCGCGAGGGGAGGAACTTCCCTTGTCCAAATCGCTTCAACTTCGAAAGTCACGGCTGCCCATCGGCTTCGTGCTTGGATGTACGTTTCGTCAATTTGTTACTTCACGTTGTGTTCACCGCTTCATCTTGCCTTTATTGGCCGATTCTGTTGATTTCAACTTGCAAAGCAATGTGAGAAAGGGGGACTCCGATCGGCTAGAGTCGCGCACGTTCCCCACCTCACGTCTGATGGAGCAAGTTTGCTCACAAGTCGCAGGTTTGTCGTGGTTGGGGACCACTGGTTTGACCCGCAAGGAAAGATTAGGGGGGGGGGGGGTTTGTTTTGTTTTTGGTGCCTCCTTGTTCTTAACTCATTCACTCCCAAAGACGTTTTTAAACGTCTTTTCAGACTTGGTCCAGAATTGGCTGGTAGCGAATGAGTTAATAACCAACTGGTGTACCGTGCCATAAAACATTAGAGACGCCAGACAACACCGTTGTTTCAAAGTAGCTTCAGGCAGCATTCCACCTGTCCTCATCATACCAAGGCCCGCAGTTCCCACATCCATCTTTTATCGGTCGAGACCTATAAAGAGTTTGGTCTTCTCCTCTTCTTTCTTGCTCTCATTCTTCAGGTCGGCAAACACCTGGGTGAAGAAGTGGGGGTCGGTGTTGATCTGGAGCATCTTGCCGCTCATGCGGTCGATGATCTCCAGGCAGCGGTCCCAGAAGGCCTCCTTCTCGGCCTCGACCAAGAAGGGCTTCAACGGGTAGGAGATCTCGTTGCCCATGTAGGAGTAGGACAGGTAGAGGCATGTGAGCAGCGAGGCCTGCAGCTCGCGCTCGGAGGCCACCTCGGCCGAGACCACGTCGCGGCACAACATGTAGAGGAAGACCACGTTGGCCGGAGTGATGAAGCCCTGATCCTGCCAACCCTGAAGGAGGAGGGAGCGATCGACGCTGCGCAGCCACAGCACGGGATCGGTCGGCGAGAGACGCTTTAAACGGTAACAACGCCGGCACAGGAATTCTCCCAGGCTGCGCATCAGCTCGCTGGTGGAGGCCTGAGGGATCGGGTAAGGGCAGGCGGAAAGGGAATACAACAATTTCCCAATGGGTAAATAAGAAGCAAGATACCGTTAGGGAGGGGCCGGCCGGGCAGCCTCCTCGGCCAGGGTGCTCTGCACCTCACACCTGAGACTCGTCAGCTCATCGCCCACCTGTTGCCTATCTGCTCGTTTGGACTGCTACAAACTGACTCACAGAGCATTCCTCTGTGCAAAGCTCTTCAATAAACTACGCCAAGTCTACCAGTCCAAACGAGCAGATAGGCAACAGGCAGGCGATGAGCTGACGAGCACCCTGGCCGAGGAGGCTGCCCGGCTGGCCCCTCCCTAACAAATACATCACGTTCGCTTGAGAAATGCGAACGCGCTCACAAATTTTTCATTCACATCATTCACGCTGAGAGAGGCCATACCTGTCACATTTACACAGCACCGTTTCATCACATGATTCTCATTATGTCAGACGCTGTTATGTTATCATGATGATCCTCATCAAGTTATTACTTATGCTTCAGTTCAGACATCAACCTGTACTAAATAAAGCAAATTAAAATCATGAACTCGTACTCACAAATGACTTTCTCGGGGGTTCGGTTTTGTTGAACACAAAGCTATTATTCTGTTACATGCATGACAACAGCTCGATTCAAAGGCTTATTGTACTTTCCGCCCTTTCGTGGAAGAGCATTTCATTGTTTTGCCTGTCACTCCACGTTGACGGCATAGATAGGTCAACATGTGGATCTGATTTTTTTTTGTTCATAAATAACTCATTCAGTACCAGCCAATTCTGGACCAAGTCTGAAAAGACGTTTAAAAACGTCTTTGGGAGTGAATGAGTTAAGGGAAATTGGCTCATTTTTCTCGGCACACCTGACGGTTGGAAATCACTGAAGTCTATCAGTTTTTGCCTCCAGTATTTTGGGAAATAATACCTTATAAGACCTTTCAAAGTCTCAGCTCAGCCTCCGAGAATAAGCCGTCAAGAAAATGCCTTACCTGAACGATGACGCGCTTCGGCGTACCGACTGCAGTCGAGGGCTGGATCCCGGAGCCGGTTAGGGAATTCTTTTTGGCGGCGACCGTGGCTACGTTAATGAGGGTCTTGGAGGCGGGGAGGTGGGAGGAGGTAGTCAAGGCGGCGGCTGAGGGATCCTGGCCGGAAGAGTACGAGGACAGATTTGCACAGGACTGAGACTTCTTCAGCTTCAAGCTGTTGGAAGCCGAATCAGAGGCGATGACATCATCCGCGTCCGGCGAGCATCCTTTCCCGCCGTCGCCGCCGTCGGACTGCAGCTTCTTGGAACCCTTCCTCTTCGCTGAGACGGCCACGATTCGTTTCCATGGCAGCACGCTGATGATGGAGGGGCGTTTGAGGGATTTGGCGGCGGCTGCCGCGGCGTCCTTGGCGTTCTTGCTGTTCTGGACCGCCGTGTAGTGACCCACCGCGGCCGGGCCGTCCTCGAACAGGGCCGCCTTGCGGTAGCTGGGAGAGAGCGAGAGCACGGTGCCCATGGTGCCTGGCGAGGGGCGGTGGAGTGACGGAGCGCTGAGGCGAAACCCCTTTGTTTGGAAAAGAGCCAAAGTGTCTCACCTTGGCCGATCTGTGAGCAGAAAGCGGTCCCGTCAGGCATTCACCGAAACGCGCGCAAAAGAGCGATCCGCCATGTCGTCCGTCCCCCAGAGAGAGATGTGAAAATCCCGATATTGAGCTCAGATTGGCTCCCGACGGAAGATGGCCGTTTCCACCGGGATTCGCGGTCTCATCGTTACTATGACAACCGGGCAGTCTCCGGAACGATCAAGTCAAAGGAAATACCCTCCGCGTTGTTCCGTTCAAAATCCTGGCACCGAAGAGAATGCTGTCATTCGAGCCTTTCAATGTTTGGATGCAAACCGTATATTTGTATATCTTGTTCATGTAACTCCCCGGGGGTACTCCTGAACATCCCATTCGCGTTCACGTCGGAATTTAACTACACACTTGCACTCGCTGTTAAACACACACTTTTCCCCAAGCGTATTTTGACCCACGGGATGGGGGCGAAGCTGGACAACACTCACAATCTTTCCCGGGTCAAATTCTTCACCAAATCGGGCCAAGGCGCAGTTCACTGCATCGAGTAGTTTTACTCAGTTCCACACAAGATACACAATTTAAAGCAAATTTCATTTTCACTGAAATCAAATTCCAGTGGAGGCCACGATAAGGCTAACATAGACGTCTTGGATGTGAACGTGCAACGCTCATTCAGCGATTGGAATTCGCCAAGATGCAACCACTCATGGCAATTTTTCTTTTCTTTTGCAAAAATAGTTATCTACTTGGATGGCATTCCTTCACAGGGAGTGTGTGGGGGGGCGGCACAGGAGGCTGGACAGTTGGGAGTGGGGGCATGTGCCAAATGTGAACCAACCGCTGGATTGATTAAAAAAAAAAAGAGAGATCACAGAGGAATTAAGTTTCCATTCCAGTCAATGTCATGCAAACGTGAAAGTAAAATGCTGTCTGTCTGATTGGCTGGTGACCAGTCCAGGGTGGATGCTGCCTGTCTTTTGCCCAGGATAAACATATAGAAAATAGATGCTTGGATTTTTAGGATGAAAGCGCATGCACACGCAATCCGTCAAACAAATTTCCATCGGATGCTCACCCATTGAGTTGAATTCACGTTTGATGCGGTCAACTATGCTGTCTATTGTGGCTCAATTCGCCAGAGCGCAAACCTGCAGAGCTCAGCGGCGTTATATAAGAATCAAGCTGGGCCGCGGACGCGCGAGGAAGAAAATGTACGCAAGCATCCATCTTAGCTTCAAAATGAAAGCCTTGAAAACAAGACACCCCCCGCCTCCACTTTTAGCACAATATATGCACAAGCGTCACGTCGTGTCGCATTTTGCATCGCTGATGATCGGTCATGTTATTGCTCTGTCGCATTCGGATGAAAAAGAAATCGGACTGCTTTCCTACCTGATGCCTAATGGACTCCTCTCGCGGCGTCCATGGAGCCTTGTGACCGCCGTGTCGAAATCCCAGACCTTCTCCTCGGTTTTCACGCAAGTCGCCGTGATCCGGTCCGTGAAAAGCCCCCCACCCCCCTCAAAACAGGACCGATTTCTATTCCCCGCGGGCTACTGTTTCCCCTTCATTTCATCTCTCATTCAACAATTTCGCGTTGTGCTCAAGGGAATACAAATGCTCGAAACAGAAAGAACGAGGTGTGCTGGGATGCGAGTTGGAAAATGTCCTCCATTGAGAGCCGAAAATCTACACGGTCACGCTTATTTCGTTTTGGGGTTTTTTTCTCTCCCCTCCCCAGATACTCACATTGCGTACGGAGTGCAAAAACCAAAACGAAATATCGGAATGGCAAAAACGCGTAAAACACAAAGAAACAGCAGAAAATGGCCTCTACAAATTCCCAACATAGACATCAGTGTCTGCCCTTGCAATCCTGAGAGAGAGCGAGAGAGAGAGTCGGCGCTTTGATGCGGGAGTCGGCAGTGATCGGGGTTGGATGGAGGAAGCAAATGCCGTCTTTCGATTGGCTGCAGAGAGGATGCTGCCAACGCCGCTGCAGTTTCCGCCGCCGCCGCCGACGACGACTCGCCGTCTGTGTCGCAACCTGGCCGATGAAGTCATTGGCAGTCCGTCGGTTCCGGCCTCTCGCAACCCATTCGCTGTCCGAGGTGCTGACCCAGCCGAGCATCTTTGGCACAACTCTTTCATTATTCTCATAAACATTGTATAGCACCATATTGGATTAAGTGTTGCCCATTTGTTATCCTGCAAGGGGAAGTCTCCCATCTGCGGCGCTTTCTCAAGGTTTCGCATATGATTGATACTAGCGCATCGACCTCACAGTGCAGAGGTCGTGAGTTCCATCCCGGCTCCGGCCTCCCTGTGTGGAGCTCGCATGTTCTCCCCGTGCCTGCGTGGCTTTTCTCCGGGTACTCCGGTTTCCTCCCACATTCCAAAAACATGCATGGCAGGCTGATTGAACACTCCAAATTGTCCCGAGGTGTGAGTGTGAACGCAGATGGTTGTTCGTCTCTGTGTGCCCTGCAATTGGCTGGTAACCGGTTCAGGGTGTTCCCGACCCACTGCCCGAAGACAGCTGGGATAGGCTCCGGCACGCCCCGCGAACCGTGTGAGGATCAAGCAGATCAGGAAATGACTGTGAGAGAGTAACTGAATGAAAGTTCATGTTGCAATTGTGGTCATTGTGGTTTTCTTTGATGAGTTAGGCTGGTTGTTTTTTAAGATTATTCGATTTTTTAATGTATTTATGTAAACATAACATAACATAAGATAAGATAAGATAACATGACATGACATAACATAACATAACATAACATAACATGACGTCTTCCGCTCGTCATAACTTGAAAAGATCCTGATCGTGACACACCCTGTCACAGTCATACGTTCATTTTTGTAATTATCTGAAATTTGCTGTGACGTTACGAATTTCATCGACAAAATACGCTCACTTGTCCGACGTCTGATAATCAACTTCATGTCCCACAATGCAATCCTTCGCGGCAAACATTCACTTCCGGGTTACGTCACGGTCTTAAAACCGCTTCTGGTTTGTTTGTGCGCAAATGTTGTTCTCCTGACAAGCTACTTTCGGTCAAGCCGCTTGGCATTCGCGCTGATGAACATGGAGTCTCTGCAAAGACATCGCTCGCTTTATAAAGGAACGACTCCGCCGTGGAAAGAAACATATCGCAAGGTGGAGTGGATTCAACCGGTCGCTCCGGCAGGCGAAGAAACCGCGCTCTTCTATGCTCACCCTCTATTTTTGACAGCGCTGTGTGGAGAGGCTCAAGAGCCGCCGGTCGAGGTTGCTTGACCGATATCGCAACATGGGCGAGGGCCTCAAGTGCGGCGGCCCGGCGACGTCCCTCGTCGTCCAGGAGGTCATGGCGGAGGAATGGACGGCTCTGCAGTCCGAGGATCGCAGATTGCCGTCCTTGTGGGGCCCGGGCGGCATTGCGGAGGTACGCGATGCTTGGCCCCCGAACAAATCGCACGACAGTATTGAACCGTGACGTCTTTCTCAACAGATGCACAACGTTATGAAGGATCATGACGAACTGGCGGTTTTGGCGGAAATCCAGCAGGAGCTGCTGTCTCGCGGTAATGCATTGCACACTTGCAGCCAAATATGCTCATCGTCACGTTCCCAACTCAAGAACCCTTTTCTTCTTTGGAAAATGATGAATTTTACATTGAATGACTGCTATATGTTCACTGAAGACCAAAAGATATGTTTTTTCAGATATTCAATGCTTCAATCCTAATTTAAGATTGGGGCCAAATTTGACCCGTTGGGATTTAAGGGTTTGAGTAGCAGAATTTATAGGGGCCAAATTTGACCCCGTGGGTTCTCCAGGGCTAAAGGTTTTCGCACCGACCATGGAGGCAAAGTCACTCTTCCCCACACAGCAGGCTATTCGCTCAGGATAATCTTTCGGCGACATCCAAGTATCTTGACTTTTACTGGATTTGATGGCACGGGAGGAAAATTCTCTCATTCGACCCGATGATTGTTATTGTCTCATAAACGGCAAAAAACACCTTAGCTCTGCTTACATTTTCTAAGCATTTTACATGCTTTACTGTATCCGTGAGCGACAATTGAGTCTTCCATAGAAAGCAATGATTCTGAAAGGAAACTTGAAATACCCTTTGCGCTGTTGCCGTTTCAAATGCGTGTTTTATATTTTCCCCCTATGCTGCAGAAATGTCTATTATCGAAGAGTACGAGAGAAACCAAGAATTTGAGCAGCAGTATATCTCGTCTGTTGCGGAAGGGTTGGAAGAGGCTCTCGTTATTTGCCCCACGTGCCGCACGTAAGTCCAACGGGATTGGGTTTGTGGAACACCGAGGGCTTGTGTGACTTGTTGAGGGCTGATGCTCATCTTGTGTTTGCTAGGAGCTACTTGAACATCAGCAGCCATTTCATCTCTTGTCCATGTGGACTGTACATAAATACAAAGGTTTGTAGAATTAAAACAACAACAACAAACTCCTTCCTATTACTTTTGCGTTCTCATCCGCATCTAATCATCCTGGAACAAGACACGCTTCCTCCTTCCGTGTCTAAAATCATGGGGAATGTAGTTCTAATTCACGTTGCGCTCCGACCAAATTCAAGCTGAGCGTTTCCGATTGCGCGTTTGCGGTGTTACGAAGTTGGACAGACGCGAGGTCGATGACAAAGGCGGCTTCCGGTCGCTGCCTGGACCGAGCACAAAAACTTTGATCACGATGAGTGCATTGACTTGTTTACTGCTGTCGAGCTGCCAACCAAGATGGCGTTTAGCATTAGCCAAACTAAGAACACACTCACCGGTCACCAGATTGACAACTTTTTTTTTTTTTTTTCTTAAACTTGAAAATATTACTGAAGAAATGTTTGTGCCTTTCAGAAAGACAGTAAATTTAAGTAAGAAGAGATCTACTTTTGCTGAAATTGTGTCGTCTTGTTCACCGGCTTTAGATGAAGAACATCACCGCAGATGTCCTGCGGAATCTTTTGGAATCCAGAGTGACGGAGCACATGGAAGACTGCCCCTACAACCCTGTCTTTTCATTAGCATCCAATGCAACCTCCTCTCCCAACCTGCTGATAAGTTGCAAGGTACGTTACTCGGTTCCAAACTTCGTAGGTACCGATGGTTATAAGTATTAGAGAGAGTGTGTGTGTGTGTGTGTGTAATTTCAAAACACAGTCTTTGTTGATAAACAATCAGCAGCTTGTGTGTCAGCTAGTTTAAAATGGCTTACCTGCGTCGCATTGTGGCCAAAGGTAGAACGGTAGGCGAATTGTTTTGCTGACTTACCGGCACCTTCTTCAGCATGCGGCATCAGCAAGTTGGGCAAGCGTGACAAAATGATTCCTTAGCTTTTTCTCCCATGCTCGACAACACGGGACGCTGAGAGGACCGCAAACTAGTTTGCGGCGTGTCCTTTGTCGCCAAGAAACGTCGTCGTTTGGGAACATCGTAAACCGAGGATCCGCCTGTACAGGTTTCTTGTTTTTAGCACCTCTTCACAGTTTCTGTTTACTCTGCTTTCAGGCTTGTGACTACCTCGCCATCGTCCTATGACTTGGAACACACTAAATGAAAGATTTGATTTAATGCTCATGTAAATCTGTTTAAATAAAGGTTATTTTTCTAATACTTAATTCAGAAGTATTTCGTATTAAAAAAATAGGTTCACAAAATGCCTTGAACCACTTAATGTGAAGTTTAAATTGGGGAATTCGGGATATATTCCCCGATGTAGATGAGTTAGAATTGTATGGGATATGTTATATATTTTTTTTTAATCTAATAAACGCGGTACAATTATGTAATAGTTTGAAGTACCGGTACATTGTGTTGATCATAAAAATGTCAAACTTTTTTTTAATTCACTCAATATCATTGCGCAACAAAACAATGTCCAATAAACGTTGTGTCATTGTTGAATTTTGTCTGTTGGTGTTTTGTTGTTTTTCAACTCAAATGCCATCGATCAAATATTCTGACCCAACTGCTCCAACGCTAAACTGGCTGTACAGTGGATATAATAAGTTTACACACCCCTTTTTAAATGCCAGGTTTTGTGATACAAGAATGAGACCAAAATGTTTTTCACCCTCAATGTGAGGGGAATGGGGGGGGGGGGGGGGGGAGTAAAAAAAATCAACTGATAAAATGCGGTTGCATAAATGTGTACATCCGCCACGAATGTGGCTGCATTCAGAACTAACCAATCACATTCAAGATGATGGTAACTGTGGGGTGGGGGGGGGGGTGAAAAATCCCAAACTATAATAAATTCATAACCCTTCTCCAAATTCCAAAATTGGAGCGGGTTCGACGAGGGCTAAATGAAGAACCAGTCTTAACCTGTAGGGGGCAGCATTGTCCCGGCATGCGCGTGAAGAACCCGAGCGGAAAAGCAGCAGCGGCGGCGAACTGAACCGAGCGCAGCTGTGTGGCTGGCAGGCGCGGGAAAGGAACGATGGCAGCCGCGGCAGTGGCCGAGTTTCAGAGAGCGCAGTCTCTTCTCGGAACGGATCGCAGCGCCTCCATCGATATCTTACATTCAATAGGTAAACATACCCGAAATGCGTGCCGCCGGAAGCCAAAGTCTCATTTTGTTCCGTCTTCGGAGCTTCACTAGCGCAACCCAATGCGCGAGCGATTCAATTAGGAATCTTTGTTGTTAGCTCGTTAGCAGTGAATGTGGAGCTACGTTCGCTGACGATGTCGTCTCTCGCCGTGCTTTTTACCGTGAGTGAGTCAGCAGCGGCGCGCTAGCCGCCTAGCACCACCCCGGCAAGAGCAGGACTTGCGCTAATGTTGGCCTCGGCCGGCCGGCTTGCGTTCATTTGGCACCAACTTGGTTGCCAGTCGGGGAGGTCGCCCGAGCGGGGAAATCGCCGGCGTCCGTAATTCTGCCAAACATCAAGTGAAACGCGAAAGCGGCGTTCAACTTGCTGCCACGGCGCTCCGCTTTTTGTTCCACTCAATTTGCTGCTCGTTTTCAGGCTTCATCAAGCACGTAGAGCTTTTTTTTTGGGGGGGTGTATGTTTTCATTGCTGTCTTGCTTGCCATCACACACAGCTTGTAATAAGTAGAGAATACGTGAATCAAATCCAAAGTATTCATAGCACTTCTCCTGACGTTATTCCTGGGTGTGCGTGTGTGTTTTGCAGTCAAGAGAGACATTCAGGACAGTGATGAGGAGGCTGTGCGGGTTAAAGAGCAGAGCATCCTGGAGCTGGGCGGACTGCTGGCCAAGACGGGACAGGCTGAAGGTAAAACACAAGAACTCTTGGTGGATCCACGCCATTGTCACATCATATCATTCATACTCGATCTTCATTTTTGAGGCACACTTCTAAGTATGACCACTTTTCCATCTGCCCTCAGAGCTTGGCGGTCTGTTGACATATGTGCGGCCGTTCCTCAACTCCATCTCGAAGGCCAAAGCAGCCCGACTGGTGCGCTCCCTGCTGGACCTCTTTCTGGATATGGAGGCCGCCACTGGTCAGGAAGTCGAGCTCTGCCTGGAGTGCATCGAATGGGCCAAGACTGAGAAGAGGACCTTCCTCAGACAGGCCCTAGAGGTGAGAAATAGAAAAAGAACCATTTAAGGGAGGCTGATCCCTGCTCTAATAAGCACTTGTGCTTTGAGCTGAAGCGGTTGCATCACATATCAGCCCCCCCCCTCCTCCCCCTTCTCAGTCTGTTGTGCACGGACAGAAAAAAAAAATCTTTTTGCATACCGCGTGACAGTTCAGTGTCACTTGGTCGCTTGGCTTGGCTGTTGACATGGCAGCACATTTTTCAGAACGTCGGTTGATGCAGCTTCGTATCGGAGCGTTGAGATTGTTTTCAACGCTGACACCGTCTTTGAGGGAACAGATGATGGCAGCGCGTGGAACGTATTGCGTCACCTTTTCAATATCAGCACTGAATGTTTCATCTGTGAGACTTTTCTTTCCTGCTTTGTCCCAAGGCTCGTCTTATCTCGTTATATTTCGACACAAAGTGTTACCCGGAGGCCCTACAACTTGGTGAGTGCTTCTCCGTCCCTACCCTGTTTGCAGGTTTATGACTAAAAGTATCACCGTGCGTTTCATTAGTAACGGGATCGATCTGTGGTAGAACGTTGTTCCGTAGCGATTTGTCCGCACGTGTCATGTTGAAGTTGAATCTCTTTTTTTTTTTTTTTTTTTTTTTTGCAACAACCTCGTGTTTTGTTTGCGCCTCCAGGATCGCAGCTACTGCAGGAGCTGAAGAAGATGGATGACAAAGCCCTGCTGGTGGAGGTGCAGCTGCTGGAGAGTAAAACCTATCACGCCCTCAGTAACCTGCCCAAAGCTCGCGCCGCCCTCACGTCAGCCAGGACGACGGCCAACGCCATCTACTGCCCGCCGAAATTACAAGCGGCTTTAGACATGCAGTCGGGTGAGACGCAAAAAAAAAGAAACAAAACGTAAACGAGACTAACTGGGAGCAGTGGCGGTTCTGGGGGGGGGGGGCAACGGGGGCAGTGGCCCCCCCCTCCGAGCGTAGATTACGCAGTCGTGCCGATTCGCCGACGCGAAAGGTGGAACCAAAGTGCGTGATTTAACATTCTAGTCGGACCCTTTAGTGCGCTGCGCCACTTAAAAATGAGCGGGAAAATGAGAAGCAGTCCGCAGAGAAGGAAATTACCACCACACGAGTGCTATTTGCGTGTGTGTGTGTGTGTAACTTTTTTAGTCTCCCTTTTTATTTGAATTTTTATTTAACATTGCCTTTTAAAATTTGGATAATTATATGTATGAAAAACATCTAGCTTCAGTGTATTTGCAATTTTTGTCCCCGGCAGGCTGGTACCATATCATCCCCTGGCTTGAATATTCTCAACAGATGGACGCGGCGTATTGTTACGCTCGCAGACATTTTAGCCCTCCTAATACTGTTTTTTTTCTCATCACTGTAATGTTATGACTACAATTTCAAAGTCTGGAAAAATAAAAAGTCAAATAAGATTTCCAATCTGTCTTTTTAGCCCTGGGTTGAACGTGCCCCCCCCCCCCCCCATCAAAACCCCTGGCCCCAGCCCCGGCCCCCTCGGTGAAATTGATCCAGAACCGCCACTGACTGGGAGGAAAATGAAAAAGAAAGATTGAAAATGTCCCCGTGACAAGATGACGCGTCTCGCCCGGCATTCCGTGGACCTGACCTTACTTTGTGCGTGTTCAGGAATTATTCACGCAGCGGAGGAGAAAGACTGGAAGACGGCTTACTCGTACTTCTACGAAGCCTTCGAGGGCTACGACGGCATCGACAGTCCTCGAGCCGTCACGGGACTCAAATATATGCTGCTCTGCAAAATCATGCTCAACGCGTAAGTGTTACGCTGCTCGCTTGGTCAAATTGGTCAGCAAAGACTGATGATGTGCATTTGGTATTTGTTTTTTTTTTACATCCGGCAATCTATTGTAACCTTGACCGGTGTGGTCGGCTCTATTGGCTTTCAAAAGGGCTTAAATGGTTTCCCTCGACTAAAAGTCACCACGAGGAGCCCAACTTTGAACGAGGCCGTTTTCTCCACCGATGTGCTTTTCTTTCAGACCAGAAGATGTCCAGGCCCTCATAAGCGGCAAGCTCGTTGTGCGCTACGCTGGAAGACAGGTGTGCTCTCTCTCCCGGTCTTTCTTTATTCCTGAGAAAGGACTGTGAACGTTTTGATTTGGAATGAAAGGTTTTTAAACTTTGAGCTAAATTGTAGTGGAAGCGTGTCATTTTCAGCAGATTTGATTAAGAAAGCGGCCCCGGACGGCCGGCCGGCCGACTCTGCGGCTGTATTCTTCTTCCCTTCTCCTCTAGACGGATTCTCTGAAATGTGTAGCGCGGGCCAGCAAGAATCGGTCGCTGGCCGACTTTGAAAAGGTTCGTTTCGCCGGCCTGACCGGAACGAGCCGGCGGCGGCCGTCGCGTTTGTCGATGATCCGCTCGTCGGCCTGGCGAGGGAATCCAATGTGCGTAAGCTGCGCTCTGCTTCCTTCCAAAAGGCCCTGACCGAGTATCGAGCGGAACTGCGGGAGGATCCCATCATCCCAACGCATCTGAGCAAACTCTACGACAACCTGCTTGAGCAGAACCTCATCAGGGTCATTGAGCCTTTCTCCAGGGTCCAAGTAAATGCTGCGCCAACTTCCGCTCGCACTTCTTTCCACTTTACCTTCACGAGATGTTTTTTCTTGAAATTGTAGACTTCATGTAGAATGGGTTGCCAGAAATTAAAACGCACCCCTCTATCGGTCTTTTCTCCACCAGATGGCACACATTTCCTCCATCATCAAACTGTCGAAGGTACGCGCTCCTCTTCATTTCTTTGTCGCTTCGTTCATTTTATGTAGCTCGCTCATTCCTTATTCTGCGCGTGCGCACGCGCGCCGCCGAGTCGCGCGGAATCCCACCGTGTCTTTCTTTCAGGTTGATGTCGAGAGGAAATTATCACAGATGATTCTGGATCAAAAGTTTCACGGTACGTCGGCGAGTCCGCACTATCGGGCGGGCCCAGACGGTTGCATATTCATTCGCGGTCGCTCTATTTTGCGTATCGCGATCCGCTTTGAGTCATCACTTGAGCAGTAAAACCACCGTAGGGTGAGAACCATCTTGCTCAAAAGCCGTTTGGACTCCGGGTAACGTTGATGCCGAATGTAGCAGACGCGCAGCTTGATTTATCTCCCGCTCTCCTCGCTTCTGTTTTTATTTTATTTTTTTGGTCCGGCAGGGATTTTAGACCAAGGTGAAGGCGTGCTCATCGTCTTTGATGAGCCCGCGGTGGACAAGACGTACGAGGCGGCCCTGGAGACCATTCAAAACATGAGCAGGGTGGTGGACTCGCTTTACAACAAAGCCAAGAAGCTCACCTAAGGTCAGTCAAATTACGCTCGGGGCCCCTCGGCGCGGTCCTTCGTCTTCCTTCTTCGATAGTCAATCTTGTATTTGTCCCACCGCAACACGTTTCAAGACAAATAATACGGGCCGAGCGCGTACTTCATCTGGAGGGAATTGAGCGCTTTGTTTTTGGTGTTCGATAGCTACCGGATGAGGAAGAACCTCAATAGGTCAGCTGAGACTTCGTGCCGTGAAAATCCCCCTTTGGTGTCCTTTGCAGTCGCACGCAGAAACAAACAGCGGAGTGACTTCATTCGAAAACATCATTTCATATTCTTGGGAAAAAACTAAAACAACACGCGACTTTGACTTCCCTTCCCCTTTTTGTCTTTGATGGAGTGCTTTTACAGACTTTTGGGATCCTTGAAAGCACAAATCAGCAAGTGAGCCGATTAGCGTCCCCGCATTCATTCTCCGTCTGATTCTTGCTTTCCGACACAGAGAGAGTCAAAGCGGCAGCCGAAGGTCGTGGGCCGGTCGGACCCTCATCGATGCCTCTCGCTTCAACCTCTGGATGGATACGGGGGAGGGGTGACGCAACTTTTCAAACCGCTTGATGAACCTCCAGCAGAGACCGATGGGACGGACACGTTGCTCCTTATTTTCCTCCCGCGGCAATCTGCTCCGCCTTCTGACCACTTCTGTCGCTTGGTCCCGATCTTGGGGGGCGGGATGCCACGCCAAGAGCTCCTCCCGCCGGCAAAATCTGAGCACCGCGGCCCTCGCCTGCCCACCAATGGTTCCTAGCGCCTAGAAAATCAAATGGCTTGACCCCTCCGTTTTCTTTCTTTTCTGCGCTGGCCATCGTTCAATCTTGTCAAATAGAAAACATCCTCAGAAAGAGGTTCAATCGCATTGCGCTCTACCCGTTTGTTTCTTTTTTTTTTTCCTTCTCTGAGACTTGCTATTTGGGGGGGGGGGGGCTGAAGACTACGTACTTGTACTGGCAAGAGTTTCAGGTCTGCCTCCTTGAGGCAAAGTCACCCAAAGCTTTCCGGGATTTGATTCTGCGACGCTGTTCCTTTAAGACCACGCCGCAAAGAAGCCGACCATCATGTTAGTGTTGTGCCGCTCACCCGCATCTAACCTCCCCTTCGGATCCCGTTGCCAGGTTCATCCAGTTCCCCGTGTAATTATAAGGTCTCCGTTTTATACGATACAAGAAACATGTAAATCTCACCGGGGAGAGCGTGCCCGATGCTTTCGGCATTCCAGCGTCTGAGCAAAGGAGGGACGTTGCATTCGGAGATCTTGAGAAAATCATATTATACATTCCTGAAAATGTCATTTTGCAGGGATGGGGTTTGCCCTGCGTAAAACAACTTGTAAATAAATAAACATAAGCCGGTAGATTGAGTTCTTTTTTAATTTGGGGGATCTTTGGGGGATTCGGACCTTCACCGTGAGGTTGGAGTGCGTATGTCATTTAATAACGAGATGAAAACGCTGCAGGGAGAAAGAAGCCTTCGGAGAGGCGGGCCTCCCTTTGGACCCGGCCCAGTTAGTCCATGAAGAACTCTTCATAGCGGCGCCTCCCAGTGGTCGAGTCCAGCTCAGTCGCTGCAAATCACGTCCGGCACGATGGGAGCAGAATCCGTACGACGACGTCCAGTTGGGTCATCGCCACCTAGCTAGCCCTCTCGCCAGCCCACTGCAAGTTGCCTAGCGTCCAACGTCCTCGTCAGGAGTCCAGCTGCAGCAGCATTTTTGTACCGACGGCGAGCTTTGATCGCTGGACACGGGAAGACTACCTGCAGTCCTCCAGTTCCACAGCATGGCAAAATGCCAACTGCCGGCATCGCGGGTCAGATCGATTGCACCGTACATTCCGCAATTGGCCAACATTTCGGGAAGCCCAAACATTGAGTGACCTCGAGAGAAATGATGCGACCTTTTATGGACTGATAAATGCGAGCTTTTGTTTGAAGACATGGCCTTGTTGCCTTATATAAAAAAAAATTTAAAAAAGAAGAAGAAAGGACCTTGAAAGACAATGGGCCCACACACCAGTAACCAAACGGCATTTTGGTTCCAGACCAACAAAGATGAGCAGTCTGGAGTGGCCAGCCCGATCCACAGACCTGAATGCAATAGAAAACGCTTTTCTGATGCAAAACCATGAGATGGCGCACAATTGAGTTCAGTCATTGTGGGTTCGGTCAGTGGTTCAAAGGAGAGCAAAAATCTTTATTCTGTTTTGCCTGACTACGTTATTTTGCAGAAAACAACAAAAAAAGCTGACGTAAATGCGGATTCTATTATTGTCATATTCAGCCCTCACTTTTTTTTTTATATGGCTTTTGTGCCATGACGCGATCAGTCACTTTTTACCTCGCAACACGTCAGACTGACTAACCAGGTATCAGCTTGAAAGCGTCAGCGGTTCGGGTGTAGTCACGTGACGGGCCGCGCGGTTCCGCTCTTTGCTTTGGTTTCAACCCAGAAATGAATGCACGTTAGAGAAGCCTACCCGCATGCTTTTAGGATTCCACTGGGACCTTTTGTGGACCTGTATGCTTTTTAAGTTCATTGTCGGTCCACTGCGTTAAAGGTTGACCCCCCCCCCCCCCGGCCCCCTCCAGGGCATGACGGAGGCCCGGGGCTCAAGTCAACACATGTAAAAAGGCAGATAGCTCGATTGTAAAGAAACCTTGATTGAGTGTAAATGGCTCTCCCCATGTGAGTCTGGAGCCAGCATCTCCATTTGAATGGGAGCTGAGCTAATGCGTAAACATGCCTTATCGCGACACCCTGATGCAAGTTGCTTTGCTAAATTCGGGTATTTATGCCCACCGTCAGTGGTGGGAAGTAAAAAAGTGAAAATATGTGTCACCCTGCTTTAGTGAATTTGTCACATTTATGTTTTCTTGTTACCTTTCTGTCCTACAGATATCTTTACTTTTTGCTGCTTATTTGGGGGGGGGGGGCATGTTACGTGTTTTCAACCTTCACAGACGACAAGATGACATTAAAAAGTAATCAAGTCTTAACAAGGGAGATCTCACATGCGCCCATAGTGAAAATCCCGATTGAGTGTTTGACATTTGGGGGAATCGAAGGCATAAAAGGCAGCAATGACACAGAGGAATGTGAACCAATAAACAGGAATGAGCCAACGCAACAGATTGGGAGAAGCAGGAGATTCCCGATGACCTTGGCCTTATTCAAGACAATTGTTTGATGGTGTCAGTTCCAAGAACGATTTGTGGACAATGCGCTATGTCTTGCGCTCTCATCCCGAAAGCTAGAGAGAGAGAAAGTATTTCTATCCAGTTGTTATCATCAGCTTAGTTAAGATTTTTTGTAGGTCAGTTGCCAAAGTTTTGTGAACACGTTGCTTCGAGAGCACAGAAGCCAAACAACAAAATCTTGTCCAGTATTGTTCCATGCATTGTTTTTTTTAATTGTACCCGAGTGCATGACAGTCTATGCCTATTTTTATTTCGGCAAAAGAGTCAAATCAGTTGCCTGCCTATTACACTGACCGTTTTTTTTTGGGGGGGGGGGGTGTGTCCCTGGACTTCTGTTTGGATGTCGTGCGGGTGCTTTTGCCAGGCCCGCCCACTTCGCGCGATGCGCGTGGAATTTAGTGGCGCGAGCAGGTGAGTTGAAAAAGTTCTTTTGTTTGTTTGAGGGGCGGTCGGTTGCTAGTGCGCCTCGGCGTCTTTAAGGTTTTAGGGAGAGGTTCGCTGGAGGTTTCTGCGGGGAGAAGAAGGGAGTCAGACAGGCGACGAGCAGTGCCGTCTTGGCCCCGGGGCAGAGGCTGGGAGTGCGAAGGAGAGCCAATGAGAGGGAGACTCGCGCTCCTTGTCTCCTGCCCGGCTCGGCGCGCCCTGTAATTAGGAGCTCCACTTGTGGGCTGGGCGCCGCCACCGTGGACGGCTCGGGAACGCCAGCTCCGCACTCTTGTCTCTTTTGTCCCGGAGTGTTTACGGAACGCTCGCCTCCGCGATGAACGGGCTGCCATCACCCGCGTTCGAGGAGAAGAAAGCCAACCTCCGCGGCTCCCCGAGCCTGGCGGCGGAAACGCCAACCGCGGACGCGGGCTTCTACGGCGGCCACGGCGCCGCTCTCCACGGCTCGCAGGACTTTTACGCGGCGCAGCAGTCCTACTCCACTCCACACGCGAGCCCTTACGCGTACGCTCACTACAACCTGAACGGGATGGTCCCCGGTGGCGCCTTTCCGTGTGGAAAAACCGAGTACGCCTACCCGCACTCGGCGTACAGAGAGCCCGGGGGCTTCGGCAGGGAGACGCAGGCAACGCTACCAGACAGCGGTGAGTGAGCTCAACTCTCAATCCGCTCAAGTTGATTTGTCATCGGGAAGAAACGCGAAAAAAAAAAAGCTCAAGATGACGTTGGACACCGAGAGCCCGCTCGGAGCAAGTAAGGGCGAACGAAACGTCGTGTGAAGCCAAATCAAACGTAGTCACGTTCTCAGAATACGCCCGGCGAGGGAGTTAGGTGCTTTTTGGGGGAAATCGTGCACACGACGTGCGCGCTTGAAATGGAAAGACGCTGCTGTCCGAGGGCCGTGACGACCGTGAACGCCTCATCATGGCCGGATATTGAATATACCGAAGAAATTGAGTGGGACGGTAACTCGTTTTCAAGTCGGAAGAAAGAATCCACCGGGCACAAATTTCCTTCCTTTCGCTTCCACTTTCTTTACGTGCATAAAGAATTTCAGAAATCGGCATAGAGTTGAAGGCCATGAGATGCACTGGAAAGTCCTCTTTCTTTATATATAAACCTCCCAAATTCTTAAAAGGAAACCCATTGATAAACCCCGATATCAATTCACCACGGAAAATGATTTTTTTCGTCCCAAAAACACCTGAAACAAACGGGGGAAAAAACCCTAAATAACATTTTTAAAAATACCGGGAAAAAATCTCGGAAGAGTTGAATTTGTGCCAGGTGGCTTGTAGTAGAGAAAATGTTAATGAGGCCCATAAAGTAAAGATGAATTTTTTTTTGGTTGGTGGAATAAATCAAGGCGACACTCGAGGCGTCCCATCTTCCTTCCCACTTCTCTCCTCGCCTCGTGCAGCATCCCCTACTCCCCGCTCATCATATGATCGGAGCCACCTGGAATTCAGAGGCCCAAATGTCATTGCTGAACGAGACCCTGCCCTCTTTGCTTGCTTTTCTATTGCTGAAAACAAAAGAAGGGAAAAAGATCAAAAGAGATACCGATACTATAAGTGCACTGGTTCGAGTGGGAAGAAAAAGAAAAAACAACAACCGTCCAATCGTTTCATTCGAACCGAACCCGAACGAGCAAATAAGTTCATTGTCAGCGGACCAGCTACCGTAATCATCGGAGTGACGTCACGGGGCTGGAGAGGAAGGTTGGAAACATTGAAGCAGGATCATGTCTTCCGCATCAGAGTCTCACTGAAGATTCATTCTGCAACCGAAAAGTGGAGGAAAGTGGCTCAGGATGCAGTCTGTGGGCACCAAAAGAAAATCATTTGTGGTGAAGGAAAAGCTCCAGCGAGGACAGCAGTTTCCTGAGCGCTTCTCAAATGGTTCCGTGCGCTTTGAACAACCGTGAATTGAAGCGCTTCTTTCGGATCCGTCATCCATTTTCGAGATCGCTCGAAGGTCATTCGGGTCACAGGTAAGCCGGAGCTTGTCCCAGTTTGCTTCGGGCGAGAGGCAGGGGAGACCCCGGACCGGTCGCCAGCCCATTTGCAGGACATGTAGGCACACGCCGACAACACGTTCACAACTCGGGCCGATTTGGAATTTTCAGTGAAGCGAACCCCACATTCCCAATAGTCGTGCCCGTTTTCCATCTGCAACACCGCTGATTGAAATGATCAGGATCGTGAACAAGCCTCTCCAGAACCTGCTGAGAAGCTTTGAAACCGTCCTTCGTGCCTTCGTCGTCACATCTCGACCGGATTACGTTGGAGTCGGCCAGTCCTCCGTGAAGCCTCTCCAGTTGGTCCAGAATGCCGCCGCTCGCCTCTTGACCGTTTTGAAGATTCCATTATTTGATATGCGACTCTTGAAATGGAAAGATGTCAAAACCCTGTTGCGCTACCAAAAAAGAAATAAAAAATCGGCACCTAAAGTATTTTCGGGGACGCGTGAAGTCATCTCTGATTACAATTTTTACAGAAATAATTGCCGATTGTATTTTAGGTCAACGGGTGAAAATCTACTGTGAATCGAATGATCAAAGTTATGATTAAACAAACGGAGTTCGATGCGTTTGCACTCACCGGGTCGCGTCATCTTGATTTGACCTCGCCGGGCATCGCTGTGTGAACAAACTCGACAGACTGGTGCGCGTTTTTGTTTTTTTCTTTCGTTCTTTTTTTTTTCGACATTCCAGTCGGGAGTTAGCTGGAAATGTCTCCGGGACACTTTGGCCCGCAGCCACGCAGCACATCAGGCGTCACCACATGTCAGTCAGCCTCGGCCTTTGAATCATTCCTACAACGCCGGCTGCTTATCACGCAAGGCCTGTCATGTGGCCACGCCCCAAATGAATTCAGGAACACGTGTTGTTTACCGTCACGAATTCCTCTCGGATAACAAATGGACCGCTTTTGGGAGACTTAAAACAGACCTTTGGATGGGTTGGGTTGTTATCGCTTTACATGAAAGGAAACTGACGTTCCAAAAATGACAACTTGGCCAGAGTTGGATTGTATTGTTTTTCTTTTGATGTTTTTGCCATTTGCTAACGGATAAACGGCCGGTGTTATTGATCGAGGCTAACTTCAAGACGTTGTAAAAGGGCGAGAGAGAGCGACGCGAGAGCAATGGAGGCAACGTATGTATGTATAGAAGCAGTTTTTCAGACGACATGAAACGCGGCAATAAATCTCCACCACCCGCCCCGACTCGAGGGGACACTCAGACCAAAATTATAAGTTTGGAGCGCCGGTGGAATTTCTTTGAAACGGAGGGACCGGAGCGGCTATTTCTGTGCTCGATCTGCGCTTCGTGGGGACCCGTTTTTCAGCTGCTTTTATTGTGTGACGCGTGTGAGAGAAGACGGCGGTTTCTCATCGGCAAACGTGGAGATGAAGCGGCTTCCCGAGACGAGCAAACCTAACCTCCTTGATATGCTCCTCTAGTGAAAGAAGAGCCCGAGATGGAGATTCGGATGGTCAACGGGAAGCCCAAGAAGGTTCGCAAGCCGCGGACAATTTACTCCAGCTACCAGCTGGCGGTCCTCCAGAGGAGATTCCAGTCGGCCCAGTACTTGGCCCTGCCGGAGAGGGCCGAGCTGGCCGCGCAGTTGGGCCTGACGCAGACGCAGGTGAGCCGCTCGCGACGAGAAAAGCCAGATAGCTCTCGGCTTTGATCGAGGCGTTCCCTTAAGGGTGTTCAAAGCCGACCTAGGCCAAGACATGCCAGCCCACAGCGGCGTGAGCATCCGACGGCTCCTGGCAAAGAATAACGTTGCTGTGCTGGGGAAATCTGCCGCCTCCCCCCACCTGGCTCTGCGTGATCTAGATGGCTCGATTATTTTTTTCTCACACTCGATCGGGCCCGTTTTGATGACGTCAAGATGACCGAGTTGTAAAGGATCCCGACAAAGTGCATTCGACTCCGGGTGGAGTACGGATAGGTTGGATTCAAACAAACAAACAAACAAAACAAAAGCGTGAGACCAGCACTGAAACTTTTCTGACACGCCTCGTGTGGTGAGAGGAATGAAATGACTGAAAAGAAATGGTAGTTGGATGTCACCTAGTGGTGAAATGATCAACGACACCTGCGCGTCAAATAATAATAATAATACATTTTATTTATAAGCGCCTTTCAAGACACCCAAGGACACTTTACAATAACAAAAAACACAAAACAATACGGGTTGAGCAAATGGAGCTCCTCCAAACTTTTTCCTCCGATGGTCGCGTACCGAAAAAAAGGAAATGTGCATCGGGCTTCGCCTAATTAATTATATATGTGTGCGTATACGTATATAATATATGCATACGGCAGGCCTTCTTCACACGATACCTTTGGTTGCAGGTGAAGATATGGTTCCAAAACCGGCGCTCCAAATTCAAGAAACTGTACAAGAACGGAGAGTTTCCGCTGGGGGAAATGGCGCTGGAGCACAGCCCGGAGGCGAGCGATTCGATGGCTTGCAACTCTCCCCCATCGCCGGCCGCTTGGGAAAACAACGACGGCGTGGCCGATGCCGCCAGCGGCGCGGCCGGCAGCGACACCAACCTGAGCGCCGGCCTCCAGAATGGTGCGATGCTGGACCCTACCAGCAGGGGGCAGCAACCCTATCAGCCCTCAGCTGATTCCTCCTCCTCTGTCTACATGGACGAGTACGCGCACCCGAATTGGTACCAGCAGCAGCAGCGGGACGCACATTTGGCCTCGCAGGCAACCAACGGCGCCGCCCGCCACCCATCGTCAGCGGCGCCGCCTGCTCCCGTCGGAGCCGTTTACTGAATCGGACCCGCTCAAGTTCAACAGAAGGGGCGTTTTTGGATCATCCCGAAAGACCTGTAGGTGTGCCTCCAAAGCAGGATGAAAATGTACTCGTCATATTTTTCAACGTGACCAAAGTGCCCAAACGTATTGGTTTGCTTCATGCCGATTGGAGCCAAAGACCAACTACTACTGATACTCTTCAAGATCCTTTTTTTTTTTTTTAAAGATGTGTGGGATAGTGAACCTCCCTTTCTCCATGGCTCTACTCAAATAATCACATTCCAGCACGGTTTTAACATTCATTGCCCGCCCCGTGTGAAATGTTGTCAGTTTGCTTTGGACATACGTCAGTCTGGCTTCTCACACCAAAAGCGTTTGTGACGGGTGACCACCTCGGCTTTTCTGTTTTATTTACCAAATTGACACCTTGCGAAAACGGTTTTCCCGTCCCCGACTGCAGCTCGGCTTTACCCGCCCCGCGTCGTCGTCTTCCGCTCGAAGCCAAACGAAAATCCCAAATCGAGCTTTTCTTGATGCGGAGTTCCGGTGCGGCCCCCCGGATAGACCAGGGGTGTCCTCACTTTGTCGTTCGAGGTCCACATACAGAAAAATGGAAGGATGAAAGGGCCGCCGTCCACGAAGGACACGTCTGGCTTTCGCGAAACATATCGCGTGTTGGCACCGTGCGACTGGCGTCAGCCTTCTGGAAATCTTTAATTGAACACATGAAGCCATCGACTCACTGCAGTGTTGCGTTCTGCAACGAGTCGTTTGGGCGATGCCTCACACTTGTCGGGGTTTGAAGATAATATGCGACGGCATTGAGAGACTGTGAAAAAAAAGTCCCTCCGTATGATTCAGTCCTCTGAGGCAGATTTGATCAAAAGAGTGAAATCAAACAAATTAGAGGGCGTCGCCATCCTACCCGCTTCTTAACGGTTGCTCGTGGATGAAGGCTGAGTCATTCCAAAGTCGTCGTACAAGCACAGCGTGTGGCCAGAAAGCTCACGACGCTCTTTCAGGTGAGGACTCATTTGTTTACGAGTCTGAGCGGGGCGGGCGGAGGTTACGCCGTTTGACAGGCACGTCATCTCTCAACCTCATGTTGCTCGATTTGTTGGCTCTTTGAACTTTTGGGGGGGGGGGGATATGTTGGAAGCAGAAAGCCGGGCGTGGCCTTTTGTCACGGTCGTTACGTAAAAACAAGGCTGTGACATTTACCAAACCCTCAGAAAGTATTTGGGCCCTCGGTCTGACAATTAAGGCTTGTGTCGATGGTGTCATTCACCGTTGCAATTATTTTGTCATTGAGGTATGAGGATGCAACAGGGTGGTAATTAACTTCCTAATGGGGGAACCGTGTGCAGACAACCTCTCCGTGCTACTCTATCGCTTTCTCTTCAGGACTCCTATGACTCATAGGTCAGGCGTTAAAGACCAAACGCGCCTCAACAAGTTTCTCCGGCCATGCCGCTTGACCGTGAGCCTTTTATTGGCTATTTATGCTATTGATGGAACAGGACACAAACATTTGCATCATCATCATCAACTTATACAGTACAGCGTTGTTTGTCAAGTTGCCATGACAGCATTTTCAAATTCTAGTTTTTGGCATCGATTTGCAAAAGTGGGAGTGGCTTCGAGTCAACACGGTCACACGGTGTGCTTTCTTTGTTCTTAATGAGAGCTTCCGGATTGCTACGCACTTTTGCTTGCCCTACCTATGAATCACAGACGCAAAGTAAGCGTGTTCAAGACGACAATTCAAATGTCACATTCAAGTCAAGTCACATTTGTTTCCATGGCCCTTCATCACAAACAGTCTGAAAGTTTGACGACATCCCCTAACCTTAGCTCCCAAGGAGGCCAAGGCAAAACTCCAAAATCCCCATCTGGGGAAAAACCAAAAAAAAAAAAAAAAAAGAGAGAAACCTTGAGAAGGGGCCGCAGATGGGCGTATCCCCCTTCCAGGATGAGCAGGCCGCAATGCATGTTGAGTGGGCAGCATTTGACACAATATTGTACTATAGAAGGGGCAGATACTGTAAATTCACATTTTCACACACTAATATATATATACTGTATATATATGTATAATGTGTGAGGCAAATTGTGCTTTTATTGATATTTGATATACTATTTTATTTATATTTTTGGATCAAATTTGGTATAGCAATCCGAATATTTGAAATAAAACATTTGACTCGTTGAAATAATTCCCCACACGTAACATTTCGCATGCGTGCACACAGCGAAGGTTTTGGGAGGGGACAGCTCAACTGGAGTCTTTCCAATCTAATAATACACCAGTCCAACGGAGAGACGAGCACGTTTCCTTTCATGTGGTCCACAGTTGCTAAGGGGGATGAGGGGTGTGTGTGTGTGTGTTTCTGATGGGGAATGGGTGTGTACGTGACAAACAAGCTGGTTTTTTTTCGTGGTTGCAACAAACCAAACCCGCAGGTTCACCTTTGAAAACGGCTCCCTTGGAAAGAAGCCATCACAAGATCGCTTTCACGATTAACACACGTGTAATTAAATTCAGTGCAACTTATGATTTGTCGAAAATTGTTTGAAATAATGGAAGTCATTCTTATTTCATAAACTGTGTGAAAAGAATGACGGCAGTCGCCGCGTGCTGCTTCCTCGGCAGAATCGTGAAGTGACGAAATTCCCGCGGTCGCCGACTCGGAGCACGAAGACCTAAATAATCGATCTCAGATTGGCCGATCACAAACGGTGGTGAGATCGCAGATGGAGATCGTCACTGGTGTGATTGGCAAGCAAATATTAAAAATACCGAAATAATAATTGTAGTTTTAAAAAATGTATTTTTAATGTTCGTTTGTTTTTTTTCCCACATTAATAAAGTATTTATCTTTCCATCCTCAGCAACACAGTGTTCGACTTTTCATCTCATCAGATTTCTTTCACGTAACAAATAAAACAACAACTATTTTTAGTTGTGCAAGACCCTGTCGCGAAAGAAGTTTGCCGGGATTGGAATGTCATCATGCGTAGTGATGAGAAAATTGAGTGAGGTCATGTTGATCTCAGCCCAGGAAAACAAACGGGAGTGCCTTGTATCTCAGAGGACACCGACCGTGTTTATTTACCTTCCTGCGTTGAGCCCTCGGCTTCCAGGTGTCAAAGAAGAATGTGTCTGAACATCCCAAGCGGGACTTGTAGTGACCTGCGGATGTTTTGCCGCGAGGCAACGGGATTTTTACTCACGCCGCGACTGATCGTGACTCAACAGAATAATCACCCTTCTCCAGCTGAAGACTGCACTTACAAGTATGAGATTCCAAAGATGACTAAACAACATTTTTTGTCTTGAAGTGCTAAGAGTCACAGAAAAGAGAAAAAAAACAGCTGGTATTTGCCAGAAAACTATTCAGTAAAAAAAAACCTCCACGCAAACATAATCATAAAGGTGAACACCCGGCAAGAGTTGATCACGATCCGTCAACAAGTTGGAGGCTTGATAGTATTTTACAGTTTGACACCGGTGGACCAGGAAGGAATGAGACAAGATGATGACATCAAAACCCGGCAGCGGAAGGCAACTGCTTTACAAGAGTGGCTAGAAAGATTTTCTTTTCCTTGCCTCCAGCTACAACCTACAAAACCACACGTGGGCTAATGCATATTTTGGAAAGACTTAACCGCCGTGGACAGTTTTCTGTCGGCTTGCTTCGTTGATCATCATTTCCGGTAACGATTGACCGTTTTTCTGTAAATAAATAAAGGCAGAATTTGGGGCACACATCTTGTGTTGGATGTCATTGCGTTGTGCAAGCATTTCAAAATGGCTGACTCGTTAGCAGTGGCGTTCTGTCAGGGCCAGCGAGGCCTTCTCTGCTGGCCTAAACATTCTCAGAAAAGTAAATTTAATACATTTACTTTTCTGAGAATAACATACATTTAATTTATGTTATTTTATTTTCATAAATATGTCAACAAAATTATTCTCTGTATTCTTTACGTCATATTATTTCCACTTCAATGTTATTTAAAATAACATTGAAAGCCACTCGCTAAATAACTTATTTATTACGGTAGAGTTTTTAACCAATCATATTTCAGCTAGCTTGTGTTGCCACGTCAACTAAACTTGCTCGGGGCCTTCAGACGAAACAGAGCAGGCCCCTGTGCGCTCTCAATGAACGGGCACAGTCAGCTTGCAATAGCCAATCAGATCACGAGTCTGCCCCGGCCTGACGTCGACACTGGACGTGCGCGTTCGGTGATTGGATGAGCGCCTGCTAGTGGGAGCTGTTGCTGCATTTTGACCCAAAATGGCCGAAGGAGAAGACGTTGATCTGCTTGCAGGACTACTTTGCACACAATTTTCAAGACGGACCTTCCACCGGATTTACCCATTTAGGTTGTTTTACCAAGGCAGCAAGGAAACATCAGAGCACGTCTGGGCACTTGCAAGCTACGGTGCGTTTCAAAACGTTTGGGGACACTCGCGTCCATCTGCAGCTCAGTGAACAGGCACTACATTGGTGAGTAACCGAATTTTATTTTACATTTCTTCTTGTTATTTTATTTCGTTAGTATAAATGGTCATGAAATAAAATGACAAAGATACAAAAATGTATCAAATAAATCATCTCACCTGCAATTTAGAATGGTGCATTGTAGTCAGCTTTGTGCACTAAAATTCGTTCACTCTCAGCTGCTCAACATTTTCAGTTATTTGCTGTTGTATAGCCGATTCTCAAAATGCAAACGATCTGTTAACTTTATTTTCAAAGAATAGTTTGTTTTGTTATTGTTTGGTTGGTGTCTAATATGAAACTGCGACATTGCGCGATTTATTGGACAGACTTGTTTATGATCACGCGGCGTCATTTGGGTGGCATTTTATTGAGTATTTTTTAAATCTTTTTATTTTTGACAATATCTGTCAATTTAGTTTCCTGTTCTTAATTGTGAATGCAGACTTGATGGTTTTAAATGCTCCTGAAATGAAGTGCTGCCTGACGAGCCGATCTTGTGTTCATGCATGTGACGTCACTGAAGGCCGAAGGTTGAAATGCACGGCCCGCCACTGCTCGTTAGGGTACACCAGCCCATTTGGATTCGCGTTTATAACCCAAACGTGTTGCGCTGTTCTTCAGTACTTTCTATGGAATTTAGATGTTTTTATGTTTGTCTTTTATTGCCCCCCCTCCCCCATTTCTTCAACTTGAAATGAAGAACAGATTCTCGTTTACAATGCCGAGCGGGCTGCAGACAGCAGAGTAAAAACAAAGTCAAAAAGAAAAAGAAGAAGTTGCCGCATGTAAAATCCATCCTCAACATGGCTCGGGATGCCATCAAGTGTTGTGCGCAAGCGTCCTCCCGTCAGATTGTCCACGTTGGCTCCCGTTATTATTGCTGGAATGTTGTTCGTCAGCAGCCGCTTTGTGACATCAAGGTCACCAAGGTGGCACCGAAACCACATCTCAGCATTGAACTGACGTCTGTCATGTTCTTTGCGTTTCGAATGTTGTCGTCAGCCCCAGCTGGAGCGAAGGGCGTTGCCCGCCGGCAGGCCCACCTGTTCCTTGTTTCCCCTCAAGCCTTGCCATGTGTTTCAGGACTGCCAAGCTGCCGAGTCCTTGTCCAATTACTGAACGTGTTTGCTGTTCATGCTCAAGTGTTGTTTTCCAGACCTCTTGATATCCTCGTAGTCGTTTTTTGTTTGTTTGTTTGTTTGTTTTGGGGGGGGGGGGGTTGCACTCTAATGCTTTGTCTGTAAGTATTGACAGAATTTTTCTCCTTGATCTTCCTCTTATTTTGTTTCGTGTAATTGGTCTCTTGTCATTTCGTTTATATTCTCGGCTTTACTATCACCTTGCCTTTTGCGAGAGCTTTTTGCTTAGGCTTTGTTTTTCCCGGCTCCTTGGGACCAGCACTTTCTGTTTATACTCGCTCGGTGCGCTTTTCTATCCAGGAATATTTTTTTTTCGTAACGCCGTTTATCCGAGTCTGCATTTTTGCAATCCGTCAAAGTCAGGTTTTAATCCGTCGAAGGATCCCCGAGAAAAAGAGGAGCGCTAGATTTCGGTCCGCCGTATTCGACGATGTCAACGATAATGGGCGACGAGCTTTTGAGCTCCCGGTAATTAGAGTGATTAGTTGATGTTCCATACTTGCTGGCACCGCTCCACTCTAATCGTCGAACTGACGCGAAGAGTCGCGTTACAGGGTAATTGATGACCACAATGTTAATGGAAGCGTCACTTGAAAAACAATGGCAAATACTTTGACAGGCAGAGAAAGATAATCGTAGAGAATTAACATAAATGATCATTACAATTTAATTGGTTTAAGTGGATACTGTGCTGCAATTGTCATCAAATGCGCTGTCATAATGGAAGGTGACACGCGCCCGTCAATCCCGGTAAAAGAATATTCCAACTCGGGCGCCTTCGCAGAATGAATTTTGTGTTCTTCCGTAGAACCTTTGCCACCACCGCCATCGAGAACATCGGAGGCGTTTTTTTTCCCCCCGCCCTCTGATTAAAACACTCAATGATGTACGATGGACCGCTGACGCAGGGGAAGGTGTCGGTGCTCGTCTTATTGGATCGCAGTGCAACGTTTCGTGCGGTGGATTATGGCATCGTTTTCAACGGGTTGGGAAATCGAATGGTCTCAAAATGTTTTCAGGTCCTACTTGGTGCAGGATTGGAGATATTTGGTGACGATTGGAAGGTTCGAATCTGATGAATGCCCATGACGTGTGGGGTCCGTCAAGGGTCCATTCTTGGACCCCTTTTGTTCAGTTTTTATACCGTACGTTACCTTGGAGTCATTTGCTGCGGAGCGCCATTCATGGCTATGCAGATGACACACAGCTCTCCTGATCGATTTCTCCAAATGGCAGCATTTCAATCGAAACAAACGGAGGTATTTGGGAGGGGGTTGAGGGGGGGGGGGGTCTTAAACATGGAGACGGCTGTGTTGGTTTCTATGAAGGCGTCCCTGCCCAACCTCAGTTGCGCTCCAAGTGAAGCATGTTTGTATTTGTACAGCACATGAGTGTAAACGAACAGGCAAATAAAAAGCGACGCCCGCTGTTTGGGTCTCGTGTAAATTCCCGTCGCCTCGTACTCCTTCACCGCTTTCCTCTTCCTCGGCCCGTGACACGCTGCGTTTTTGCCCAGTGGCGAGTCATCGGACCGTTCGGCATCCGAGTTTTGCATTTGATGTCCCCGCGCAAGCCGCGCTCCGACCGTTCTCCTTCTGGGCGTGTCCGAGCCATCTCGATCAGCCCTCTCTTAAAAACACATCCACACCTTGGCTGTCCCTGCGATGGGCTCGTTCCGAAGCCGAGGCCAACCCTTTGACATCTTCGTTCCCCATCGCCTCCAAATCGGCTCCCCGCCATTTCTTGGGCGCCGCCGTCTAATCCTGAGGCGCACGGTGGCCAGCCTCACCGCCGTCTTCTCAAGTTCAAGTCCATTTGGTCGTCAAGTGTGCAAATACCGCAGGGCGATATTGCCGTTCTCTCTCACTCCCGTCGCAAATCTTCACAGTGGAATGAGTCAAAAGGATCACGAGTATAAAAGAGCCACGCGCAAACCGTTTGTTTTTGTTCAAGGGAGGCAGTGCCTCGTGGGCCAAACAACACGGTCTGTCAATCGGTAGCAGGAGGCCCGGATTGGTGGGTCTGTTTGGGGGGGGGGGGGGGGGGGTCGAGTCTCCTGACAGCCCGGGTGGACAAAATCGGTAGCGTCCTCCCTGACGGCAGCAGGCGGAAGAGAAGCGGTTTCTTTCTTTGGGATTTTCTTTCTCCGATTTTTTTTCCCCACAATTGTGATGAAAGTTGTAAATATCTGGAGGAAAACTGACGGATTAGGACACCGTCCACTTTGTAGCATTCAGCTCAGTGAAACAAAAGAAAACCCAAACTGTTCCGATGCCAAGAAAACCCCCCAAAAACTTTATTACGGTGCAGTATTGATTATTTAATCGTTTCGACACTCACAAGGAATTCTTCATTTCACACATGCGTGATGATTTTCGGGGATTTCATGACAGACTGAATGAAATTTGTGATTATTGAGCAGGTCTCTTATGGAGAGAGAGAAGCCGTTGGCAATCACACACGCCGCATGTTGGATGCCTTGATAAAATAATGACAAATAATTGAACAATTGATTAAAAATGATCACGGCAGCTTTCACGTACATTTCAAACACTCTGAAGAATCACAATTGATTGTTTTGTGGTTCTTCTAACCCAGGGGTGTCCAAAGTGGGTCCTCGGGGGGCCACCGCCCCGCCTGTTTTCCGACCCTCCCGGGAGCAACGCCCCCGATTCAAATCATCCGGATGGTTGGAATGGCGCTTGGGAGCCGGCTGACGAGCCGATCGTCTGAATCGGGCGGAGTCGGAAAGCGGGCGCGACGGCGGCCCCGCGGGCCCGGAGCCGGACGTGCCTGTTTTACACCGTCCCTTTTTTCAAAGCTTTAAACCAAAACCAGACTTCCAAAGGAAAGCAAAACTTCCCGGAAAGCCCTTTCCCACACGTGCTCGTGCCACATAAGCCCACGATAAATCTATTCATATGTATTTGCCAAGAAAAGAATTGTCCCGAATCGCGGCCGATACCCAAATGTCCGCCTCGCTTTTTCGTAGCGAGGCCTTCATCGCGTGCCTGCGGACGCTTCACGCGGAAGCATAAGGGACAAACCTTCCTCGCGGCGACATTGGGGAGTCTCGTCCCGCCGCACCGCCGAGCCCTTTTTCACTCCCAAAAAGAAAAAAAAACAACAACTCGGTGCTGCTTGTTTTGATGCCGGAGAACTTTTCTCGAGATTCGAAGATGGCCCTTTCCTCCTTCCATTTTATTTTTTTCTGTGTGCGGCCCTCAAGCAAAAAACTTTGGTCAGAATTTGGTGAAGAGGTTCACTTGAGCGCAGATTGTGCTCGTGCTGTTCCCAAGTCTGATCGCGGTTGCCGTTTGTTTTTTCCATGTCATACGGTGTTCACGTCTCGCTTGTGAGAGAGAACAGGTCCTTCAACTGGAGCTAATAATAGCCGACGAGTTGCACGGCAGTCAACGAAGGTGTTTCGATCCAGTTCAAAGATGCCAAGAAGTCACCGCAATATTGCCGGCATTCCTAATGCAACCATGCAAATCGGCACTTTTTTGCATTTTTTGCATTTTCTTCATGTGACACCAAGAAATTCACCAAAGAATCCGCGTGCAGTACCTCGCTGCACTTTACTTCTGTGCATCGAGAGCTGCTGGAGCAACGGGAGCCAAAACCAGTCGCCCTAGATTGAATTTTTTTTTTTTTTTTGCTGCGCTTTACTTAATTTTTGCTCCAGTGTCTCACACTGTAAACAATGTCGGATATGGGGGAGTTGTTTTTTATGGAGGAAAGGAAAAAAAAGCCCTCCAATCCGAGTAGATGTCACATCAGTTGAGTCCTGGGCATGACATCCTGCGGATGTCCCGGATACCAGTGGGCAAAATTGTTCATGTAGCCGCCGGAGTGCACCGGTGGGCCTTTCGGAGTCATGCTCATGTCCCAGACTGTGCACGGAGAGGCGGAAGTCTGGAGCGGGGCCGACCTGGGCTCTCCATCCGATCCGCAGGTCCCGCTCTTCATGATCTTCTTGTACTTGGATCGTTTGTTTTGGAACCATATTTTAACCTGAAAGTCCAAAAAAAAAAAAAAGGGAGTCACACAGCAGCTTATCGCCAGCTTTTAAACGACGGCCATGCAATAACAATGACGATGCGATAACGAAGCCCTTTACGATCATCTTTCAATCAATCTGTTGGCCTCGAACGCCGCTGCGATTTTGTCACGACATGACGGATGATGGTCCAAATTGGTGACTTTGCCAATTCGGCTTCGATCGTACAAGTCAAAGAAAAACAAAAGCGCGAGGTGAAATTCACAGCCGGCCTGCATGAGAACCGCGGCCCGTCGCGGGAAAAGTGCGTTCGGCGCTCGGCGCGCGCGTTACCTGCGTCTGCGTCAGGCCCAATTTGGCGGCGAGGTCGGCCCTCTCGGGCAGAGCCAGGTACTGGGTTTGCTGGAAGCGCTGGTTGAGGGCCTGCAGCTGCAGACTGGAGTAAATGGTCCGAGGCTTTCGGATCTTCTTGCCGTTGCCGTTGAGCCGCAGCTCGCCGTTTTCCAAGACCGCGGTGGGCTTGTCGTGTTCTGCTCGAGGAAGGAGGAGGAGGAGAAAGCCTCAGTCCGAGGCCACGCGCGGCGGCTCAACATTTCCGTTTGACAGAACGGTTGGGAGACGCGGATTTCGTAGTTTTCGGTGGAGGTCAAGACATGACCTTTTGGGAAACGAATGGCTCCCGCTCGCCGACGATTGTACAAAAGAGATGGCCGATCGTTTTTCCGGCGCGGACAAATATACGTTCACTCGGCCGCACTTTGCCCGCAGTGACGACAAAGAACCGCTGCGCACCTTGCGAGTGTTCCGAAGCATTTCGGATCACCATCAAGGGCAAATGAAAGTCCGGCTTCGCCGAACTCTCGGACGCGGATGGGAACGTTTACGGCGCAAAGAACATTCCGTTTCACTTTTGTTTCTTTTCCCCTCTTGGGAATGCACATACGAAGTCGGAGTCAAGGAAGGATGCGAAAAGTCAAGGTTGGACAGGACCAAAGGTTTCACTTTTGCAAAAGGACCAAACGTGATATTGATTTCAGACGGGTTTGGGGGGGGGGGGGTCTAAAATTAGACGTGTTCGCAGCAATATATATGACTTTATAGGCAACTTGCAGTTGGAAGCTATTTTGCACATGCAGATATTATTGATCACATACCAAATATGAGCAAACCAGATTCAGAAAGAGCAGCTGTGGGGGGCTGACTAGCTTCTAATCGAATCAATAAAGCTCTATGCGGGGAGATGACCGTTCACTTCCGAAACACTTCTTTTAAATAATAATAATAATAATAATACATTTTATTTATAAGCGCCTTTTAAAACCTACATTTTAATTGATTTTATTCTTTTTTTTTTGTCTCACATCTTTGCGTCGGAGTCAGATGAATCTCAAAAATGTGCCGCGCGAGGGAGCATCGTCGGTGGTGAAAATAGACCCGAAAGACGCAGAACCGAGAGAGACTATTGAAAGTTTTTTCCGAGGAAACTTCTTAAAAAAATAAAAATTAAAAAAAAAGTCGGTCAGTGCGAGCAGGCCTCAAAAGCAAGCGTGCCCCCCTCCGCGATCGGTGACCGCACCTTGTTCACGTTCACGGCCACGAACTTCATTTGACGCCGCCGTCAGATTTGGAACGCGAGCGCGGACTCGGCGCGCCTCGAAAGCTCGCGAAAGGTGGCCGCGACCGATCCCATCCGCAAGTCCAATCGAAGAACTGACCTTTCTCCTCCGGCCTGGCGCGCCCCTGCAGCCCGCCGCCGTGGCCCGCGTGCGGGTAGGGCAGGTAGGACCCGGGCGGCTGCGCGCTCACCGGGCTGTGGTAGGACGGGTAGCCGAGAGGGCGGCCGTAGGAGGGCGCCGACGACGGGAAGGGCCCGTCGTGCCGCGCGGCCGCGTGCAAGCCGTGGAACTGGTAAGGGTTGTGCGCCAGTCCCGGCGAGGACTGCGGGTGAGCGTGAGCCGGGAAGCCCTGGCCGCCGCATTCCAAAAAGGCCGATTTGGAAGGGTCGGGGGAGACCAAAGTGTCCGCCAGCGAACTCATCGTCATCATCGGGGATGCGGCTCGGAAGCCATGCCGGCTCACCAACTGCGGACGACGACGGCCATCGTGAGGCCGGCCAAAAACAAATCGAAAAACTCTCTGGGCAACGGCGCGCACATCCGACCTAATAATTCATCCCAAAAATGTTCACACGCACATAAAAAAAAACAAACAACGAACTTCAAATCAGTAGGAAAAAAAAAAGGTGTCTATTTCTGTCCGAAACGGCAGACGTAATATTGGATTCCTCCCCGGGTCCGCTGCGCACGATTGCGTGCCTGTGTCAAAGTGGAGTGAGGCGGCGTGGCGGTGCGGCGCGCCGTTGTGCGTCTCGCACGCGGCGCTCTCATTGGCTCTCCGGGAAAGGGCGCAGTCGCCTCAATCGCCCAAAGGGCTCGAGTGACGCCGGGGCGCAGAAATCGTCTTCGTCATCGCCGCTTAAATCCAATTTGTCTTTGGAAGCATCCCAATTAAGCGCAAAGAGCAAAAACCATACAAAAGGATAATAAACATGACTTTCTTGAGCTGGCAATTATCGACGTGTAAATGTGAGCCACCGCGAGTGTTTTTTTTTTTTTTTAACTGGACGCGAAAGGGGGTGAAAAAAAACTCCCGCATGACACGTTATCCCGGGTTAAAAGTGCCACAGCAAATGTTTTCAAACACTCGTGGAAAGATGTTTTACAATCAGGGGTTCTCTAAAAATGACAGATTCACGAATAAGGTAAACGGTGGTGTCAAGACGCATTTTTAATTCCTTCTCCGCCAAAGATCAAAAGAAACAACGCACTCTTGAAAGCAGGCGAATGGGCGCGCTCACACGTATCACAAACGCAAGCAATTTATTCCTCAAGAGCGATCATCGCCTTTTACTATCAGTAGCATGACTTTACAAGCAAACGAGAATCGAACCAAAAACCAGCATTTTATGTATCTCGCGGAGAAAGAGACCAGCGTCCATTTTAAAAAGAAATCTTTCTCCTCCTTTTGTTCTCGATTATTTTTACTGACCTTTATTTTTTTTCTAAAGTTTACCCATATTTGAACATTTGAAATGATACTTTAATATCTGATCGAGCTCTGTGTGTGTGTGTGTGTGTGTGCATAATGGCTGAAAAGAGACGAACCCTTGCATTTGACGTTCCAGTTTCCTGGTTTTGGACACGAACTGCACCCACAGCGGCGACCGCACGTTTGCAGTTGTCAGTTGTAATAACAGAAAAAAAATGAAAGAACATTTCAAGACACGTTAAAAGGCAGAATGAGACGTTTCGTCGTGTTTTTTTTTTCCTTATTTGTTGTTCTGATACTACGGAGGCCTAAAGGTGACATGAAATGGAAAAAAAGAAAAAGAAAACAACAACAAGGACCTTCGTTCCCTCGCAAAGATCTTCAGTTTGTGTGCCGTGGCCTTTCATGCACGACTGTTTGAGAGACGACAGCTTCAGATGTCTTTCGCTTAAGCTCGAGAACAGATCTTTTTTTTTTCTCTTTGTATTTCAAGCCAATACCGAAGTAAAATACGATTAAACTCCGCCACGGGTGAAAATCTTTGTTGCTTCATCCACCCGAAAGTACATAAAGGCCCATTGAAAAAAAAAAGTCTTCTCTTGTAGAGGGACCCCCCCCCCCTTTGCGTTATCTTGAAGTCTTTGCGAGGGAACACAAAAGTTTTCTTTTTCCATCTCACCTTAGACGCTCCGTATGATACAAAACCACTTCAAGTGCAAGCTTTCTTAATTATTCGTGTACATTTGATTTCAACAATGGACCTTCGCTTTTCAAAATGTACTTGTTCGGTTTTGTTTTGTTTTGTTCATAAATTTTTTTTTTTTTAGATTGTTTATTTCTTCTAAAGCTGTGAAGCGTCTTTGAGTTCTTTTGAAAAAGCACTCTCTAAATGAAATGTATTATTATTATCATCATCATTATTATTATTATTCCACCAGGCTAATGTAAGGAGAATTCTTGCCCATGGAAGGCGGCGCTCTCGCTTCCTTTCATCCGCTTCCAGCATTCTTCTCCTGAGTGGCGAGAGGGCACACCCTCCTTGCCGTGTCGATGCTGCCATAGGCTCATGCTTTTTCTCTTCTCGGGTTCTCACGACGCAAGTGGGCAAAGAAGTCGGCCGGCAAATTCAAGTTTCAAGGGAGGTAGAACACCATGCGCAAAAGCTCCGCATACACTCGCAAGTCCGACCCGAACCGACGACTGTCACTCGTCCTCTCGCTCTCCCTCCCGCCTCCTCTTTTCCACTTCCTCTCCCTGTAAAAAATGCCACCTGTGACCTTTTCAAAGTGCTCAGTGCCCGATTGAAGTGGTTGAACAATTAACCGTGAAGGTGTTTCGCCAGGCGGCGCGTATCGCGAGGCCGATAAGCTCATGAGTCACGTGTCATTTTCAAAGGCATAGTTTTGAAATGGCAAACGCGACTCCGCGTGAGATTGGCGCGTCTTATGCAGAGAACTGTGGACTGGATTTGAAAAATCTGGCCCTGCAAAATGCGCTCAAAGCAGAAAATGTTTGGAGACTCGTCAAGAGGTTTCGCTCACTGTGTTTCCGTTCAAATAATTGCGTGCGTGGGTGCCAGCTTGGCGTGTGAGCAATTGAAACACCCGTTGAAAAAAAAAAACAAGGGGATGAGCAGGAGGAGGTTCACTGGTCCGAGACGATCGCTTCCTGAGCGACATGATGCGACATGCGAGAAGCGGCGCCTGGAAGTTGCGGAAACATACTGAGGACTGTTGATTCCCGTTTTGCAATCTGGCGGTGCGACGGACAGGCGTGGGTTTGGCGAATGTAAGGAGAACGTTACCTGCCTGACTGCATTGTGTCTTTGTTTTGTTTTTGTTTTGTTTTTTTGCTGCGAGAGGGTTCATGATGCACTTTTGTTTTTCTTCAGGTTAGCTTCGGCCGAGGGTGTCGAACCCAATCGCACAAAGGGACAAAACTCCAAGCGCTACTTTTAGGTGGGGTGGCCGTGACATCCGGGGTCTCGCCGTGCAGGAACTTGTGTACTGTGCACCCTTGCCGAGCGGCGCGCCACGCAACCCAGATTAGAGACGCCACCGCACCACCCAAACAAAACGACGCCATCGCTCCCGGCAACCCCATCCGAGCAAGCGCGGCCCCTGGCTGTAAGAACGTGACGAGGCGTCTGTCCCCTTATATGAAGTTCAGAGTCATCGCGGCCCTCTTTTTGAGGGTCAGGGGGAATGACCGCCATTTGGTCTGTGACGACAACAACAACAACAAAAAAAGATTTTGTGTCAGTGAAGGGTAAAACGCACACCGATCCGCTTGCGACACACTTCCACTTCCTTTGGTGAGGCGAGGCGAGGTGAGGCTTGGCGATGGGTGAGTCCGCCAAGGCTGTAATTACGCTGTGCCATTGCGAAGCGCGCAACAAAAGCCAGCGCTGCGGGAGCAAGGAGTGGACCTACGGCTGTCTCTTGTCACAAAACATTTCATAACAATACTCCTCAGCAGACTTCAGACAGTTTGGCGTCAAACTCTCCCACTCGTCGACATCCGTGCATTAGAGATGGCTGAGTGGGAGGGGACCGAGATGTTTTGTTTGTTTTACGTTGTTATATGTTGTATGCGCTGATTGACAATTCTTTCCCCTCGCACCCGCCTACACGAGCCACAATTTTCTTTCGCTGGTACCAGAGGGGGTTACGCGCAACTAGCTTCCGCATTTTGTAACCCGCCTCCTTCCGGTTCAGGTGACTGGTGAAGCACCGTGTCACCTGTCGGGCTGACAGAACTTTCCGTGTTCGCCTCGGTCGCTCCGAGTCGCGAACTGCCCTACCGTCTAAGGGTGTTCCACAGGGTTCCCTTCTGGGGCCTCTGCTGCTTTCGTTGTATCAGCCGCCCTTGGGTCCCATCTTAAGAAATCGTGGTATTTCCTTCCACCGCTGTATGGAGGACTGTCAGACGTATGTCCCACCGAGCATAACGGACACCTTCTCATCGGGGCCATTTTGTTCCGTCTTGAGGAATGGCACGACGTTTCTTAAATTTCAATGAAAAGAGAAGTGATGATGTTTGGTCCCAGTGGTTCTTGCACACCCCACCCTGCTGACTCGGGCCCCCTGCCGCCTTATCTAAAGCCAAGAGTCTCGAAGTTGCTTCTTAAACTGCACAGTGCTTTTAAATGGAACCGTCAAATCGGTGCTATTGTTGAATCCAGTTGTTGTTTTGTTCCCGTGCCAGGCAGCCGGCTACGGTCAAGCCTCTCCTTCCTCAACCGCACGTGGGATGACTGTGATGCACTTTATTTTGGAGTCGGCAAATCCTCCTTCCGCCATCTGCAGTCGCTCCAAAATGCTGCTGCTCGCCTCCGAACTGGAAGCATAAAAAACTCTGGCGTCCCCTTCACTGGCTCCCGGTACATTTTAGAGTTCTTGTGAGGATTCTTTTATTTGTTTCCAAATCTTGAAATGATTTCACCCCACGTGACCTCTCCGAGCTCCTCTACTCCTCCGCCCCTCAGGTCAGCGGGGCAGACGCTACTTGAGGTACAAAGGGAGGCTCGGAGAGGATGGCGGCCTTTCCGTTGCCCGTCCCTCTCCAATTAAACATTAGGCAAGCCCCCCACGCTACACATCTTTAAACTCATATTAAAAATATATTTTTCTTCTTTGGTTTTGCCTCGGCACCGTTTTCCGAAACGTATTGTTTCGAATGTCTTTGTTGGATGACACATTTTTTTGCCACACGCGCAGCACTTTATATGCAGCGGTGGTTGTTTTCAAGTGCTCAATAAATAAAGTCGAGTCAATTTGAGTTGATTAGTGCCTTGGAAACGCTTGGGCGTTTCCAAGCAGGAAGTACATGACATAATGGTGAAACACGTTCTTTAATTGAGGCTAATCAAAATAAAAAGGAGAAGGAAGTAGCAGGAATATTTCTGCCGCTGCCCGGAGGCTTTGGATGACTTTTTAACAATGACTTGACGTTGGAATCCCAATATTGAATGCAAGCATGCACACTTTCCCAGTCTTGTTTTTCTTGTAAGTTCAGGTGAAAGTAATGCCTTGCGTCCACCAGCGGGGTTCATTTTCTCGCTCACTCGTTTTTTTTTTTTTTAAATATTAAAATTTTAATTTCAAAATTTAATTATCAATTAAATATTTAGGGTTACTAATAGTTGTGTTTGACTTCATTTTTTTCCTGTGCGTTTAGTCACTTCAAGTTCATCAGCAAATGGACCCGTGGTTCAATTGACTCTATTCTATTCCATGGACTATGGGTGTCTGAAGCGCGTGGCCCCTTTTTTTCGGACGGGGGTTCGTCAAGTGGATGGCAAACGTAGACATTGACGTTCTATCGCTTGTAACGTAAGCAAATGGTAGCGTTTCACTGAAAAATCTGCATTCAGCCTGCGGCGGTTGTCAAAGCGGCGCTCAACACACACACAGTGAGTGGCATGTTGAAACAATGCGCAGTTTCATTTTTGAAAAGGTTTTAGGGGGGGGGGTTCATTATTCACGCAATGATAACAAAGCCAAACAAAGAGCATTATAGAAGTGGATTCTAATTGTATACTATATAACTGTAGCCATCCGGGATAATTACGAATAATGATAATTAAGATGATTAACAAGTTTTACTATCTGAAACTTGTCAGCTCGCTTGAATAAACAGCCTCCAACAAACACTTGAACAAATCCGTGCGCCCGCATGCTCAAAGGAGAAAATGCAATCACCTACGTAAGGATTCGGTCAAAGCCGACACGACTCGGAATCGCCACTCTGTTTGGATCGGAGTTAGCGGTCTCGAAGCCCTCCGGAAATACTTTGGAATTTCCCATATTTCGTCCTGGGAGTCTCGATCGCTGAAAATACCCGAGTCAATGTACAGGTATGTCATTTTAACGACGGGTCGCGACCTGGCCCGCGCGCGCCCGTCACCGAGGGTGACGAAAACAGGGGCCTTATTAAAACGCACCCGATGTTGCCGTCTTGTCTCGAAGAGCTTTATGCTAACAATGAGTTGTGACTGCAAGGCAGGCCGAGTCCTTTCAAATTCCTTCGGCTTACTTGCAACAGGTTGATGACGCGCGCGGTTCGGAGCCGGGACCTTCGAGCTTTACCGCGTGTTTTTTCAACAGTGGATCTCGAAATGCCATTTGTCGTTCGTCAAATCGATTTGGGTCGCAATGAGTCGACATCAATATCTGTTACTTTACTGAAACGCATTCCTGTGAGGTGGCAATTATCGCAATTGTCGACTGTCACCCGCCAATGATTGTAATGCAGACGTATTGGCGACTCATCGTGTGCGTTCTCCGGCGAAGTCATGCGCGCTGACGTTTGTTTCGATTTTGCTCGCACTCCAAGTGGCGTGAATGTTGGGGCGATCCACTGTACGCTATTCCGTTCACATTTGAGTTTGTAACGTGAGCGGCGACATAAAAAGATCAGATTATGTACAGTATATACTGTATATATTATTATACAATATATATATATATATATATACAATAAATATGTCATCATCAGAAAATGCCGCTGAAGAAGAGTAGAGCCCATGCTGGCCATGAGGAGAGTTTGCTCCTCAGTATAAAGTCTAAAATTCAGACCTGATGCGCGTGTTCATTCTTGGCACGGTGTGTCATCGTCAGCGGAAAGAGCTTGCGGGAAACTTTGTCACTTCCTCTCATAAAAGAGTCTGTGAAAGCCAGAAGACTCCGCCCGACTTCTGTGCGCGCTACCCGAGCGGTTTGACGGACATACTTGCAGTGCTCTCCGTACGATGGGTCGTCGTGCGACCGGCTGGCAAGCGGTTCAGGGCGTCCCCCGTCTACTGCCCGAAGACGGCTGGGACAGGCTGACGGATGGCTCAACACGCCGAACGTTTACAGCATGAATTTGACAACCGCATAATACGCGAGCGGACGTGCCACGACCGCAAGATTTGCCTTGATCCCACGTGACCATCGGTTGAGGCTAGGCCAGTGGTGGGCAAACTACGGCCCGCGGGCCGAATCCGGCCCGTTGGTCTTTTTAATCCGGCCCGCCGAAGGTCGGTCCGCAATTAAGGTTCGATGTGAATGATTGCATTCATTTCAATTGGACTTGTAATGACCGGCATTGCACCGCCAGGTGGCGCATTGACTTGAAGTTGCAGAACACGGGGAGGGGGGGGGGCGGGGCAATCTTTTCGACCACCTAGGACCTCTGTATCGCTCTACTTCTACCGGTCTGATCACAACCCATCTGCAGCGATGCACAGGCTAAAATAGGTCATCAACAACACTCTTGTCATTTAAAAAAAGTATATTAATACCGTACTTTCATGCTTTTGTTCTGTTGATGTTTGATATGGACTGTCAACAAATGCAGTTTGTTTTTTTTAATGTACCATAGCTCGTGCTGACCTGGCCCTTCTGTCAAATTTTAAAAGTCAATGCGGCCCCCCAGCCAAAAAGTTTGCCCACCCCTGTGCTAGCCCGTCCATATTGCCGCAGTCGTACCGAGAAATAAGCACGTAGTTCGCGCAGCCGAAATTCAACAGAAACCGACCCAGAATGTGCAGAGGGCACCCGACGAGAAAATGCGGGTGGCGGGAAGCGCAAGTGGAGCGCACGCTAATTGGCCGCTCTCAAGGCAGACAATCATATAAACAACAAGAAAGTGGAAGGGGCCCCTTTCAACCCTTTCCAAATGGCCCGGCGGGCCTGCAAATAATGAGGACGGAATGCTTCCTAATTGCTCAACCGTGGCTCTCTCCTTCCGACATCTGTCCTGAGGCGCGTCTGTCGGACGGACGCGCTTTTGCAAACGACGGATACGGCCGACGGAACTTTGCGGAAGTCGGAGAAGAGCGCAAATCATATCGGCGCACTCAATTTTCGCATCCGACTGCCCGCTACCCATCTCTGAATGGCGCGTTTCATGAAAGGTTGGTGAGAGAAAAGTGCCGATCTTCAGAGGAAGTACTCATTTCAAATGATTTTGCAAGATGTAAAAACGCAGCGTTTCCGAATCTTGGCATCGCGTGTGAGATTCAACCTCGTCGTTTCGCTTTCGACACCGGCAAATCTTTCCGGATCTCGGACTGTTCTCCCGTGTGAAAAAGCTCGACGACGGCGGCATAGTCGCGGCGCACAAAGCGGACACTCCCCGCCTGCTGCGGATTTCCGCCTGAGGCTGAAAGCGCCGCACACATCAAACGATTAGCGACTCGCTGCTCTAGTTTGAGTACGAACTGGTTCGACAAAGATCAACTGCGCTAATTGCCGTGCCGTCGTTAAAAACAAAGTGGCCGTCCTCGCAACCCCGGTCGCCTTTCTATTTGGCTACACGGAGGCGGCGCATGTGCTCGGCCGATATGCGGGCATGCGGATGCCCGCGTTATGACGAAGGTCGATGGTCTACCAGCCTCCGCATCCGCTCCGCACGCAAGCTTGAGTCGGATCTGCGGGTGAAACACCCCCCCCCCCCACGCCGTCTTCTGTACTCGGAGCTCCATTCGTGAAGATTTTGCTCAACCTGCTCATCACGTCCTGCTTTTGCAGTCACTTGAGAGCAGCATCACCCAGCGCATATTTTTCCCACACAGTTCGCACAGTTTGTCACCCTCATCGGTTTGTCATCTCCGACACGCCTATTGTTGTGTGCGCAAACGCTGTAATTATCCTTTTTGTTGACACCTTGAAGCTTCACCCCGTCCAAGTTTGATACCGAACGCTCTCTCGCATTTTAATCGGCAGACTCAAACCGCAACGAGATGTCGGTCGGGACCGCGCGTTCGGATACGCGTTGCGCCGGCGCGGCATTAAAATGGCCAACGTTGGCGTTCTTTTCGTTGTATTCCAGAGCGCTTCAACCGGGGGCGCTGCAGCGCTCTTTCGTGCGAGCCGCCGCCAGTTGAGAAGAGGAGCCGCGCGGTGCTGAGCGTGCGCGGGTTACTGCGAAACCGGATGATTTTAGCATCGGTCTCAGGAGATCTTCACCCGATACCGTCGTCATAACTGAAGTCCAAACAAATTGGCGAGCCGTCCCCAAATACGGGCGGACATTGCGCAATCGGCGCGCAAACCAAAGTATGAAATGCGAGCGGCGCCAACCTGTCATTCGATACGTGCATCGGTACGCACAATACGCCATTAATTTCGTTCTCTATTTCTATGTGAGCTACCCTGTCTTTATGGCTGCATGAGTCCCTCCAGCAAAACAAACTTGCTCGACAACAATCAATCAAGAATAACTGTAACGCGGCATTTGGTTTGGAATGTGTTGAGAGGCCATACTCTTGACTGCAAAACATCAAAACGATTCCATCGTTCGCCTTTGGGGGAGCATCTTGACGCTTTCCGCAACCCAGATTGACTCCAACTGGGACGCGTGACGCGAGAGCGAGCCCCCAAGGCCGCTCTACGCCGACGCCTGCCAGCCGTCGTCATCGTGTGTGACAACTTGAAGATTGCTCGCCATACTCGATCGGTCTGTTCCTTTCTTCTCGTTGCCAGATATGGGTCGTTACTTATTTTTTACAACTTTCGAGGGTGATGACACGACAGGTCAAGTCGGGTCGAGATCTTGCGGTCTCATTAGGCAGCAAAAACGGAGGAACAGAAAAAGATTCGGAAAAGCCAGCGATTCCCCAACAATGAGCCGATTGCAGATAATTATTTGTCAATGTTATTTTACGTAAGTGCAGGAGTCGAGGCGATATCTTTACACGAGTATATGAACTTCTTCCTCCCTCGGTACAGAGTGCGAGTGCCGTTGCCGCCTCTGTCTGACATTTGGCTTTGATGAAACGTTCCCAAAGCCCAAAACCGCCTCACGTCACGAGTCCAAATGTGTCTACTGCCCTCTGCAGATCGCATCATATATCTAGTTTTTTCAAATCCAAATTCGGTTCGCAAACTCCAAGTGCGTTGCTAGGTAGGAACAAGTTTGTCGCGACAACAACAAAAAAAAAATCGAACATAAATAGCACACTTAAAACACACTTTTCAAAATCAACAGTGTCCTATCAGAATAAAAAATTATTTTGGAATGTTGCAGTAGTGCTGTACCATCATTTGCATCATGAGAGAACAGAATGTTTGCAAAAAAACAACAACAAACAAACAAACAAAAAACGTCCTTTGATCCGACATTTCCGAATGACTTCCTGAAGATTGTACTCGTGTGTGTGTGTGTGTGTGTGTGTGTGCAGCCACGTGTGGGAATGTCTCCGAGGCAGATGTGTGATGAGAGGCAGCGATAGGCAAGGAGGAGTGGCAAACAACAATGCATCAAAGTAAGTACTCGTGAACTCTACTGACGGCATATGCTGTGCAACGGTGCCATTTTATTTGCAGCTCGATGTCCATCCTTTGAAAAGAATAGCGCGTGTCAAGGCGTTGTGTCAGTTGGTCACCTTTTTTTCCCCTTAAACTTTCGTAGTACACTTTTTTTTTTTCCCCTACACCCGACCGCCGTGCTCTTAAGTAGCGTGTGGTGAAGCTGAGGGACTGTGATTTTGTTAAGAATAAACAAGAGTTTGCGGAAACGCCATAAGTCTTTGCTGCTTCGGCTGTCCAAGAGCAACACGTCTCGGGCTGGTTTCCTCCTCGGCTCTTACCGCCACGCGTTATGGTCGTGGGTTCGATTCCGGCCCCCGGCCTTCCCGTGTGCAGTTTGCATGTTCTCCCCGCGCCTGTGCGGGTTTACTCCGGTTTCCTCCCACATTCCAAAAACATACACGGTAGGTCGTTTGGACACTCTAAAGCAGGGGCGTCAAACTCATTTTTTTGTCGCGGTACCCGTGACAGTTTGACATTTGGGTCCAGATTTCAGCAAGAATCATGATAGTCAACACACATGATTTGCTCCCGCGGGCCACGTAAAATGATGTGAGGGGCCGGATTTGACCCCCGGGCCTTGACTTTGACACCGGTGCTTTAAACTGCCCCTGGGCGTGACTGTGAGCGCGAATGTTCGTCTATGTGTTCCCTGCGATTGGCGGGCAACCGGTTGGGGGTGTCGCCCGCCTACTGCCAGAAGTCCGCCGAGATCCGTGAGGAGCAGCAGTTCCACATAGCGAATGGGTGGATTTTTTGCTACTTTAGCGCCCCAGGGGTTCAGAGGACGGCGGGTGTTGTCTGTGGGCGTAACAAGAGAAGGGGGCGTGAACTTGGAGAGGACCGAAAAAAAAAAAAAAAATCTTTCGAGCGTGCTGGCCAGCGAGTGGGCGGCAATCTCCCACCCGCACGCGGCATGGCCACCGTCAAGAGAGGAGCGTCCGGGTGCCGGGTGGTGGTCATGGCGGGTCAGTACCGCTCCAAAAAGTCCCAGCTGGCATTGCCAAACGGCTTGCAACCGAGAGGGGGCGAGGGGGACGCCCCGCGTCGCGCGTCCAGAGTGGCGCACAAGACCGCGGCTCGTCATTTTTCCCTTGCGGGCGGGCCCAAAGCCAACGCGATATCCCGGGACGTGAAGGCTTTCCTCGGCCAGGTCGGCGGAAACCCCGGGGAAGCCCGCTACTGGCTCGCCCAGTTCCAGAGAGCGACTTCGTCTCCTTTTGCCGTCGTGGAGGTGTGACGCCGCGATGCCGTACGCGTGGCGCGTCGCGTCGTCGTCGTCCAATTAGACTCGCGAGGGTGCGGGCGAAATCAATGAAAAGGACGTGATAGGACGTTGCGCTAATTACCACAAGATTGCTCGAGTGACACTTGTGCTCAATCTGCATCTCTTGAATTAGACGTAATTGCATCGACGGCGCAAACCTTGATGAAACTTAATGAGACGTAATTAGCGCTGTTACCTGTACATTAGTCGAACAACAGTCGGATGATTATCAACTCAAAACAGTTGAGTAATAGCACTAATCCACCAATCAATCCATAAATGACGCCAAACGTCACGAAAGAGAACAAGACTCGCGCTTGGCAGTTCAACTGGCTGACTGGTGGCCGATTCTCTCCAAACGACCGAGCAAGAACTCGTGATCTCACGCCAGTCGAAACGATGTCCGAGACATTCGCGATGTTTTACTTGGAGCTTTTCGATGCCCTCTCCCTTCTAGGTGGACAGTTCGGTGTTTGACAGCGCGGACGTGGTTCACAGTCTGGCCTTTGGGCTCGCTTTCCTCCAGCGAATGGACATGAAACCTGTGGTGGTGATGGGCGTGTCGCACCACGACGCTCTCCCGGTGGGGGAGTCTGAGAATTCCAGGCTCCTCGTGGCGCAAACTCAGCAGCTGACCGAGGCTTTGCAACAGCAGTCGGCAACAGTTCTGCCATTCTTCTCGGCCGAAGTCTTCCTCGTGCTGCAAAAAGCTCAGCGTGGAAGCAGGTGAGGAGAAAAAAAAAAAAAGAAGGTTCCCCCGCAGTCGATTGCAAACTGACATTTCTGATTGCCGCCCCGTTTTAGCAGATGCAAATTGTACGCTGTCGAGCTACGGCGATCTCTCGCCACTTTGCGATTCAAGTCAAAACAGTGACAGTGAGTAAGTCAAAACTTACCCGCATCGCGGCCTCACCCCTGAGTGAGTGTGAGTGAAAGGTTGTTTTGTTTTTCTACAAGTGCCCTGAGATTGAACGCCGTCCAGTCCAGGTTGTAGCCCGCCTCTCATCGAAATTCAGAAGGGATAGGCCCCGCTCACTCCCAACCGCTCACTCCAAGTTGTCTTCAAAATGGATGGATGGACGCATGGAGATCTGACCCCGTTCCTCCTCCTGTCCTTGCAGTGCTGGACCGTCCCTACGGGTCGATACGGGCCTCCTCCAGTGGAGTCTCAACTGCGGGATGATTCCTCTGGTTTGCCCGACACGGCGAGACGAGCGAGGTCGCGCTGCCGTTTTGGACTCGATGGAAGTCACGGCGGCAATTTCTCATGCTTTGCAGCCCCACAAAGTCATGTTCCTGACCAACACGGGAGGCCTGCGGAACCAGCAAAACCAGGCACGACTCTAAATCTTTCCCTCGAACACGTCTCGTGATCAACTGTACCATCGCGTGCCGCACTTTGTATGGTTTAGTCCGGCGGTGGGCAAACTACGGCCCGTGGGCCAAATCCGGCCCGTTGGTCTTTTTAATCCGGCCCGCCGAAGGTCGGTCCGCAATTAAGGTTCGATGTGAATGATTGCATTCATTTCAATTGGACTTGTAATGACAGGCATTTCAACGCCAGGTGGCGCACTGACTTGAAGTTGCAGAACACGGGGGGGCGGGGCAATCTTTTCGACCACCTAGTACCTCTGTATCGCTCTACTTCTACCGGTCTGATCACAACCCATCTGCAGCGATGCACAGGCTAAAATAGGTCATCAACAACACTTTTGTCATTTAAAAAAAAAAAGTATATTAATACCGTACTTTCATGCTTTTGTTCTGTTGATGTTTGATATGGACTGTCAACAAATGCAGTTTGTTTTTTTTAATGTACCATAGCTCGTGCTGACCTGGCCCTTCTGTCAAATTTTAAAAGTCAATGCGGCCCCCGAGCCAAAAAGTTTGCCCACCCCTGGTTTAGTCAGTGCGGTCTGGAAAACGTTCCGAACCCTACTTGATGCGAGTGGAGGCGGTTTGTTTCACAGGTGTCGGATACGGTGTGGTTGCCTGGCGACCTGCCTCATCTGTCCACGGCACCGTGGCTAAGCGCAAAAGAGCGGCACAGAGTGGCCGGTATAGCCAGACTGCTTCACCGTCTGCCGACAGAGTCCTCTGCAGTGATTACGTCTGCTGACACGCTGCTGACAGAGCTGTTTAGCCACAGAGGTGCTGACTAGTGCGCGTTTTTTTTTTTGTTTTGTTTTTTTTAACGCCAGCACGGTGCACACATGCATACCCAGACTGGTGATTTTAAATATGCCTTCCTGCAGCCACTTTTAAATTGCTCTATACTGTGTCTGAGTCTCAATGTCCTTTTACTTTAGGAACCGGATCACTATTTAAAACCAGAGACCCCATAAATCGGTAAAAAGCCAATAGGATGTGTGTTCGGTTGTCCAACTGGCAATTTCTACGACTCATCGTTTGCACTTTTGCAGGTACACTTCCTTCGATGGGATTGATGTGAATCGTCTTTTGGCTCTCATCAACAAAACGTTTGACAAAACTCTGAAGCGAGATTACATGGAGTCTCTCAAAGGCCGCCTGCATTCGGTCTATCTCTCTGAAGGGTGAGTGCTCCTTTCCCAGTATTAGATGAGAGGGCCGTAACAATAATCTGCCTTTATTTCGCTTATGCATGGAAATGAAGGGGGACCTTCATTGACATATAAGAGCCATATGAAATTCTCTATGCTTCCGCATCATCAATTATTGTCTCTATATGTGCGCTGCGACCGACTGACGACCAGTTCCCGGTGTCGTCTGCCTTCCGCTAAATCAACTGGGATTGGCGACCCTGTTCAGGATAACGGCGGATGGATCTCGGTGTGGACGGCACGGTGGTCGACTGGTTAGCGAGTCGGCCTCACGGTTCAGAGGTGCAGGGTTCGATTCTGCATTTTCCCCCTCGCGCCTGCGTGGCTTTTCACCGGGTACTCCGGTTTCCTCCCACATTCCAAAAACGCGTGTGCCGGTTGAATGGAACAATCGAAGTTGTCCCTAGCGCGGATGGCTGTTCGTCTCTGTGTGCCCTGCGATGGGCCGGCGACCGGTTCAGCGCGTTGCCTGCCTTCCGCCGAAAGTCCATCGGGATTGGCTCCAGCACGCCCGCGACCCCCCGTGAGGAGAAGTAGATTAGAAAATGTCTTTGTGTATGTTCAGCTACACAGCCGCCGCCGTTGTCACCATGGAGGTGGTGAACACGCCCTATCTGGATAAACTGGTGGTGAGCAGCACTGAGCAGGGCCAGGGCACAGGCCACGTCTTGTGGGAGCGTATTAGACAAGACCTGGGAAAGCTCTTCTGGAGGTCCAAAACCAACAACAAAGTTAATCCCTGGTAAAACATACACAAAAAATAAAGAGATAACTAATATGCTCACGAGGAGGACAAAATATGTGTCTTCATACAGCTCTAATTACATATTAGACTGTTGTATTCAAAGATGAATGTTTGAAAATGTCATGGCAGTCACACCTTGTTAAAATGTCTCCTCCTCTCTCGGCGTGTCTGTCTCTCCAGGTACTTCAAGCATTGTGAAGGGAGCTTTGCTAATGGGGAATGGATCGTCTTCTGGTGGGGCCTTACAGACATCCGAGAGTCCTACGAGCTCGTGGAGTATGCTAAGAATCTTCCCGACTCTTTCCAACCTTCTCCTCTCCCACCAACCCAAATTCTGAAAGCTTCATTAAACACTCCTGCTTCCGAGTGATCGGATGTACTTTACACATTGCGTTTCTTTTAGCCTCGAGATTATTGCCATAAAAACAGAGTTGTTGATTTCCTACGTTAACGGTCTCTTGAGTTTTTCATTGAGCACATTGAAAGCTGAACTTGAGAATGGAGACGGCTGTACATGTTCCCCTATTTTTAACTGGGTTTCCCTCAACGATCTGCTTGCACAGCCAATGTCGATGCTTTCTAGCAGTTGTGTGCTTATAATGTGAAGAGAGTTTTGACGTGAGCAGGGCAGCAAACAGTTGGCGGTCGTGCAGATAGTCTTTTAGCCAACAACTAGCCTGGCGTGCTAATTACAGCAAATCTCGTCATTTTTTCTATCCGTCACCGGCTGATATGCCGTCGTCGTATATGAGAACAGCGACAGTTTCTCGGTCTCCTCCGCTGAACACGCGCGGTATTGAGGAAAGTCGCATTTTTGACGTATCAAAAGGGGGCGCTAGAAATCATGTTCCCGATCATCGGCCTTACTCATCTGACCAGCCAATCACAACTGTTGTTCTCTCGCGCAGCCAATTGCCATCAGCTCTTCCTCGTTCGGCGAATCATCATGTGTAAAATCGGAGACGTCATCATGATGCGCGATCACCCGAACGCGTCATGGCGGAGGAAGACGCGACGAAGTCGGCGGAACGGACATTTACGGCGGCGGAGAAGCAGCTCTTTCGCCGCCGACAAGAGTTGGACTACTGGAAGAAAAACGCAGTGCGGATCCGCAGCAGGAATCTTGTGACCGGCTTGTGTATTGGCGCGTTTGTCGTCGGCATGTGTATCCTTGTCCACGAACGACCCTTCGGTCTCTTGTGATGTAACGCCAAATGTCATGGATCAGAAAATAGAAAAAGGCAGAAATGAACCCTGCTTCTGTGATCGGCTGTCGAAAAGTACTTATGCGCTCCCTAGCGTCGCAGTTTGTTGCATGCTCAACCTAAAAAGTGCATTTATTCACGTTATCGCAACACAGTTGAATACACGAGACATTTTGCTGAGGATCACCGTTACAAAGTTTCATGTGACGTGAGATGCTCTTGAATCATCCACCCATCCATCCATTATTTTTCTGATCCGCTCAGCCTCCTGAATCAAATCCTGGACGAAATGATATCAGAACAGCGTCCCACCATGCAACGTCGTAAATCAATAGTTTTTCTGGCTCAAAATGAGGCAGACGTGGTACCATTCGGATGAATTGGAATTATTATGGGTCTTTAATAGTGTTCCTTGAAGCACTCATAACCAACTTGATTTCAAAAGTACTTCCTTATTTCAGGAGACGCCTCTTAAAAAGTGAAACCATGAGGTGTAAAACCTGTTGAAGATGAGCTGCCCTTGGTTGCGAAAGAAACGATATATCGCCGCTTGAAAAGCCGCAAAATTTTCCCACACATTTTAAAATGTCTTATTTGCAGGTCTTCTCTTCATCTTCAAATGTTTTCCTTTAACCAGCAGTCCTCCAGTTAGTTACACCATCCTGTCCGTAAAACAGGAGAAAATCCTGGACGAAATAGATGATGAAGCCAGGAGCCAAATCATCAGAGGGCCGCGGACTGGTGCCAACTCTTGATTGCGAACTCACTTCCTCGCAGGGATCTTGTCTTTTGTTATGCAGGACATCTGTCATGACACGGTGACGCCATTAGTGGCGAATGATGCTGTTTTAATGGCTTCCAAGCTCCTAAATCTTCACGTCCGTCATGTGGTTCAAATTCCATTCAAAACATCCGTTATTGAACATGTCACAAACCACACAGTGCGGTGCTATTACTGATTGATGCTATATTTTCATCTCACGAAATGGAGAAAGTGATCAACAGTTCATGATCAGTGAAATAGCTAACACCAGATGGGATCAACTAACATTTGCTTTGTGAGTTGGTGACATTTTTATTGCTGTGTCTGCCATCACCTGTCATGTTACTTTGTTTCATGTCATCATCAAATTGACTTTGTATGAAATTATCCACAAAAAGATTGATTGCGGTGCAGTAAATACTGCATATGTTGATTCCATTTTTATTTATCCAGGTATGGCAACTGAGAAAAGATGTGATGCCGACCTGGCTGCAGACCGAATAAAACAAATCGAAAGAAAACATTATTTTATATAATTTTAGTATAATGTGGGTGATTGCATTCGCTTTGGCTGGAGAGGAGAGAGAATAATAGTCATTTTAACGGCAACGTCATTATAACGGCCGGATTTTCCCCCACAAAATAGTGAAAAGGCTTTGGTTACACCGAACTTTATGAACAAAATGTACGGCTTGCACGGCGGCCCGGTAGTCCAGTGGTTAGCACGTCGACTTGACAGTGCAGAGGTACCGGGTTCGATTCCAGCTCCGGCCTCCCTGTGTGGAGTTTGCATGTTCTCCCCGGGCCTGCGTGGGTTTTCTCCGGGTTCTCCGGTTTCCTCCCACATTCCAAAAACATGCATGTCAGGCTGATTGAACGCTCTAAATTGCCCCTCGGTGTGAATGTGAGCGTGGATGGTTGTTCGTCTCTGCGTGCCCTGCGATTGGCTGGCAACCGATTCGGGGTGTCCCCCGCCTACTGCCCGAAGACAGCTGGGATAGGCTCCAGCACCCCCGCGACCCTAGTGAGGATCAAGCGGTTCGGAAAATGGATGGATGTACGGCTTGCGCTTCCCCTCCGTTGCTCAGCAACACTACTGATTGACCCGGTGCGTACATGGTTGTACTTCCGGGGGACACGGGGCACAGGGTGTCCGAAGATGGTGTCTGCTAAACGGAAGCTTGGCACAGTTGGTGGCCAACAGCTTGAAAGATGATCGTCAACGGCTTCCGGGCGCGGCACATCCTGAACCGGAGAAGCCACTTGTCATTTGATGACGCAATGAGATGAAGTAGGAGCTCTACAGTTTATTTCGTGTCTGATAAAATCCGGTTTTATTCGTCATACTGTTAACACGTAATTGACATGTTTTATATTGTATTACATCTTCATGCTCATACTACCCTGTATATCGTAGTTGGCGGCCATTTTATTGGAAATAGTTACGACGAAGTACCGTTTTAAGTACCGATTCGTGATGTCCCTCGAGGTGTGGAGGAACGAGGCTCGACTACGCTCCAGCACTGTTAGCTCTTGGGCTCCCCCTCGTTCTCTCTCTCCGGAACGCGGTATATCGTATGTAGCTTACAATATGTCCGCTTGGGGGCGACACAAGCCTAGAAATGAAAGTGCGGAGAGGGTTGGAGGTTGTGCGATTGATCAATCGGACTGCGCCACCGGAACGCGGTATATCGTATGTAGCTTCCAATGTGTCCGCTTGGGGGCGACACAAGCCTAGAAATGAAAGTGCGGAGAGGGTTGGAGGTTGTGCGATTGATCAAATCGACTCCGCCACCAAAATAGGCGGTTCATGTAGAATGAAATCCGATAAGTCTCCAGAAACAAAGACGCGCGATGGTGGGTGACGTGGCAGGAGGCATATGAAGGCACTCCATGTCAAATTGAGAAACCTCAGGGAGTGGATGCCGTGCGTTTCTGGCTTTGTGTAAGCGCGCGCTCGATCGAGAGCGCGAAATATGCTTGAAAGTCCACCCGGGAAGAAAGACAACCGAGGTCACCAACAATAAACACGTCTAGTTAAAACTGCGCGTCATCACGCACGGCTTTCCCTTAAGGGCCTTGACCACGCCACCAACTTTCTGCAAATCCGGCAAGCGTTGAGAAATCCGTACACGTGTAAAAAACGAAAATAAAATGACTTGTTTCCTCTCTGAGTCCACAAGAGTGCGCTTTTCCTTGAGTGATCCAACCACTCACAGATGTGCTTATGTGGCCCGGTGACGAAGATGACCGACCGCAGGGTTAGTTTTCCTCTCACGAGCTAAAGACGAGCATTCATTTTCATTGCACCGATCACATTTCGAGGTTCAAGGCAAAGCCTAAAATGCGACCTAGCCAAGAGGTGTGAGCCCCCCATAAGCATTTCCGCACTCTTGTTCGGACCGGCGGTTATCCGGCGTAATCGTCAAGTGTTTCGATCGAGCTAGCTGTGCCCGCAACCTGGAAATGCCGATCGAGTTTGGGTAGTCCGCTAGCGTGGCCACGTTAGCGCGCCTCCTTGTCGGTTGTCAGCATGCACTCGTCACGCAGAGAGAGGTAGAATAGCGAGGAAAGGGATGAATATTGTTTTTTCTGGACGACAAACATGGACTGGGGCTTCTTGCTGCGTGAGCCTATCTTTGCGCCCCACATTGAAGTCGTTAATGTCTGCCGCAATTCCCAAAAGTTTTCACTGCTACTTCTTCAACAAGTGATGCGCGGGTCTCTTTCTTGTCGTTGAGGTCACAGTGACAACTGGATTCTTAAGGGATACTGTAATGTATGTACTTGAGTATTCATTTTTAATAATAATAATAATAATACATTTTATTTATAAGCGCCTTTCAAGACACGCAAGGACACTTTACAATCAGGAACAAAAACAATAAAACACAGAATGGCGTTTTACTTGAAATTGCAACATTTGTAAGTTGATTTCCCCCCCCCCCTAAATAGAGGTCTGTATCTGTATGATTGTTGTTGTATATTGTGTTTGGGTGATGACATTTGGAATTGGATTTATGTACATTCTACTTACTTGGTCAAAACCGGGATTAAGATTTGAGTTCCGAGAGGTCAGCGTGAACAGGAACAACAGTGACATCAAGTCACGTCATCCCAGAAATGTTACCAACAATGACATCGGATTCAGAGAAGCAAGATATTCCTCATCTGCGGCCTTGTTGTGAGAAGGATTTGTGGAAAATGCGTTTTCTTGCCTTTGCCTAAAAAACACCAGCATCCGGTGTTCAAAAATGCTCTGCTTAATCTGTAAAAAATCCCTTCAAGTAAGGCGTGTTTTCCAGTTGTAATGGTTAGCTATTTTAGCATGAATGACATCCAAGCTATGAGAACACATTGGGCCCCGGTTTGGTAGCCAGGTGCCCGAGCGCTCGGTGTAGAATGGGCACAACGTCATGTTGGTGCCGTGGCACGTCAAGTTTAGCGTGTCGGGGACCGCGTTGCGCCTCGCCGTGAAGAAAGGAAAATAATTTCCTTTCTTCAAATCTAAAAATGGAGAGAAAGGCGGCGCCACAAACATCATTTCCCCGAGTGAATCTGCTTTTTCCATTCAGACTGAGCAGACGGAGGAGGAGCGCGTGTCCGCTCACCCACCCCCGCCAGACGAGAGCGAATGGGAAGGGGAAAATCTTGGAACAAATGAACGCAGCAGAAGAATAGTTCATGCTGAAAGCACACCTCGGTGATTCGCAACGTCGTCCACTCAGACGTCTTCCCATTCCTTCAACTCCACCCTCTTCATGCAAATAGATGCACATAGTTCCCACCCATCACGTGGGAAATTTAAAAAAAAACTGGATCTGTCGTGAGTTGTTTTGCACTTCCACTCCACCGTCGTCACTAACACCTGGGCTAAGTGACAAAATAGCCACCCTTACCTCCAGTTTCTCCGTCTATGACGTGATGAGCTCTGACGTGATGAAGATCCGGAGTCACTTTCGAGTGACGGCCAGAGAAACACAATCAAGGCAGAGGCGCCGTCCCTGCATCATGTCAACGCCAATTTAGCTCCGGTCAGCATGAACCGTGAGCGTTCAGAATCGCCTTTATTGCCATTGTGTAGCATCCGCAAGTTGTCGCCTCAAGAATAATGTGTTCAATTCATTGATCAATATGTTGATTGAGGCCGGCCGTGTGAATGCAATGTGTCGTGACGCGGTCCGAGCAGGCGTAAGGTTGCGATCGACTTTCTGCCAGCAACGCAGCAGCGCAGGTCCTTGGTGCTCTGCAGGGATGCCGTAACACCGGAATTGCCCCGCGAGGGAACATGAAAGGATTTTCTTTTCTCACATTACAGCCGCTTACTTAGATGAAGCCGCTAAAAATCTGTTTATTTTGGCGAAACGAGATACTGAGGAGTGAAAAGTGTGATCATATTCTTGATCCTCGGGAGAGATGGATCGCTTTATGCTATATACTGTCTATATAAGAAATATATATCTGCATCTGCATACGGATGCACTCCGGTTAACTTGACATCACAAAAGAAAGCGGCACATCTGCGAACAGCTTGGAGTGTTTTGCTTAGCTTGGAGACGGGCCCCGATTTCCGAACGCCGCCTTATTCTAAAGTAAACCCCACCTCCCCGCTCTTGAGTCCACAGCCCTGCCACCCGTTGCCCTTCCCTCCCTCTTTACCGGCACCAGATATCGTCATGTGCCCTTCCAATGAGAGTTAATTGTAATCTCTTTTTACGTATGATCTCGACTTTTGTCTTGAGCAGTAGAATCAGCAAGACAAGTGCTCATTCTGCTTGACTAAGTGGCCTGGAGGAGCAGCAGGGCCGAGATGCGCGAAGGGGAGTGCTGGTTGCGGGAAGGACGATATTGAGTCTGGCCACCAGAGGCCGCTGGGACGATTGTTTCCTCTCAAACTGAAACATGGACATGCAGGCATGCCCCCCCCCCCGCCCGCCCCCCCCGCAAAAAAACCTAGAGGTATCGTCTAAAACGTTTCGAGAAAGATTTTGTTTTCTATATAGTGTCGCATCGACTCTTCAAATTTGAGATGAACAGAAGATACAATTTAACAAGAGCGCGACCGTAAATCTGTACGGTCTGTCCACGAACTTCAGCGTTGTGTTTCGGAGAACAAGAGTGTGGCTGGTATAATTGTTGTCCAAAATGGGCCGGGGTTTATCTCCTTAGGATCCAACAGAGCAATGAGGGCCGTTTAAAACGCTCTCCTAGCCTATTTCCTGTTTACGGCAATGCCAACGGCTCAACCGCTTTTGAAGGCGGCGCCGATAGATGCTCGATGCTGTTTATTATACATCTTGGGCATGCCACATCAAACAATTCTAGAGATTCCACAGCGTGCCCCCTCTCAAAGAGATGACGTGCGCCGGCTTTGAATCGTGCTTCATTTTAGAAAAAAAACCCCTCAAATGGACCTGAATCCCAATCGGATTGTTACCAAATCTGCACTGTCATGGCGACACTGGGAAAATCAGCTGAGGAGGAACGAACAATGACGAGGTTGCGGCGCAGATAAACGGCGAGGCACTAGAAAGGCATTGTAGTGCAGGCCTTCCACGCTTGGAACGTAGGCGAGTCGTGTGACTCGGGGTTTTCATCCTCTGCAGATCTCATCAGAGCTCCAATTCCAGCAGCTCTGCCTGCGACCGAGGCCGCAGCGGCCAATAGCGTGCCGCTTGTTTGGGCTCAGCCAACCGCCACCTTTCACTCTCCACGAGCCCTCCTACTTCACCGTGCTCTACCCACAAACGGGGCGCTGAGGCCTATTGCACAAAATAAAAGCTTTCCATTGGAGATATATTTTGGAGCGGGCGATTTTTCTGAAGCCCACATATTGGAGCCGCAAGAAAATGCAATGTGCGGTGGCAAAATTCACCGTTCAGTACAACGAGTAACTCAAGTGTATTCCTTGAGCACTTGAAAACAACCGCCGCTGTGTACAAAGTGCTCGACACGGAGCCAAAATCATTCATACGACAAACAATAAAACGATAAAATCAAAACGAAGACCGTGGAAAGCACAAGAACAGTCAAACCACAAATCAAATTTCATGCCGAGTCAAAGGCCAAAGATTCAAAATGGCGAGTTTTAGAGATGGGCAGCGAGGGGGCTCGCTCAACGTTCATTCCAAAGAGAGGGAGCGGCGACGGACAAGGCTCCGTCCCCTCTCGGCCTCCGCTTAGTTCTCGGTACCTCTTGTCCGCGCACCTGAGGCACCGGGCAGGTGCGGAGGAGCTCAGGAGAGGTAAGGTGGGGCCAGGCCATTTCAAAATTTGAAAACAAATAGTAGCATCTTCAAAAGAACTCTAAAGGGGGACCCAATGAAGGGATGCCAGAGTAGGAGTTAGATGCTCCCTCTTACGGGTACCGGCTGAGAGGCGAGCGGCGGCATTCGGGACCAACTGGAGACGCTTGATGGAGGATCGGCTGACTCCAAAGCCAAGCGCGTGACAGTCATCCAGCCAGGATGTGACAAAGGCATGAATTTGTGTTTCAAAGTGCTCTCTCCTCTTTCAGGAGATTACAAAGGTCAAATGAAACAAACCTAAAATGACTGCAATTCCCAAATGGTGCATGGTCTAGTTTTGTTCATCCCGAGTGCAGTCTAGCAAACTAATTGGCTCACTTTGACAACTCCATCCATAGGCTCCAACAAAATTACATTGGCGCGCCAGGAACTTTGGAGAGTGGAAAAGCTTTAACTCCAGCTCCAGAAGTCCCATTTAAAAAAAAAAAAACACCATAAAACTTCAAAACAATGCAGGACTCAATGTAAGCAGTTCTACCGCTTCATCCATAAACCCCCCTGCTAACGTGGCTAGGTGCTAACGGGAACCAGAAGTTTTGGGAGATGTTTGACAGTGAGAGTGTGGGTGGGGGGTTAGGGGGGGGGTTGCATTAATTAGCTTCCTGAGCCACTAACGTGGAAAGAAGGACTGTTTAAAAATTGCTGAGAGCAAAAGAAAAAGGGGCATGAAAAGAGGAAAAGGAGGGGGGGGGGGAGGTGACTTGTGGCCCCCCGATGTCATGCTGGAAAATGCTGGAGGGGGCGGTTTAAAACTACCCCATAAAGACATTTAGGAGGGTATAGGTGCCAACATTGCAACAAATTGGAGTCACAGGTAAACGTGAGCAGAATTCTTTAGAGGGGGGGTGGGGGGCAAGAGATGGCAAGAATAATCGCATTCTGTTGCGGTGTCCTGGTATCGCAGCCGTCCTTTTGGACCAAAGGATCACTGCGCGATTGTCTGTCACTGATAAAATGTCAATTCTTTACAAAAAAGCCAGTAGGAATGAAGTAGGACACACGTTTGTTGCCGCGCTACCGTTCTTAAATCTTATTTGTACTTCTTGGGTTGGTCACATGTTTACAAAAAGAAAAAAAAAAGGTGTGGGTCTCATCTTTTGTCACCGATACGTCGAAATTGGACTTGAGAAATGATCTTGACCGAAGTCTTTTTGTAATTTCGATAACTGGTCACTCTTTTGCGCTGACTGTAGACGAACACACAGTAAAAGCCGCGTACGTGCTTCTGGTTTCGAAGGCGGCAGTAAACCCACCGGGTATCCCACCAGGTTCTCTGCTTCTCCCCCTTGATCTTTTGCTGCGTAAAAAACGTTGCCTCAAGGGCCGCCGGGCACGGCGAGGGAGCAGTAAAATCATTTTCAACAGATTTTAATGGATGAATAGCGAGCCGACGAGCAGAATGAAGAGCCGGGCAAATAATAATAGCTTGCATTTTCAATTTGATCCATTTGTTTCGAGAAATCGGTCAATAACGAAGGACTTGAGAAACGGCCACCAGAAATGAGAAATCTGAGCGTTGGTCCCGTTTGAGTGTCCCCGCGGGCCTCGTCAAGCTTCGCCATACTTGATGCGCCCGCGGCCTACGACGCCGCCAAAATCTCTCGCACTTTTTCACTGGGAAATCACTCCGCCGCCACGTCCCCTATGGGACGCCTCGCCTGACGTCGCCACGGTTTTACAATGCGAGTGGTCCTTCCGCGGCGTCGCGCGGCATTCCGTCACAGCGACTCGTTCTGTGCGCGCGCAGGAACGCCCGAGCCCGATAATAAGACGCAAAGGTTACACCTGCCGGGCCAACTCCCTCCGGGCGAAAACTACAAGACGCGAGCGGGAATGAACGCCACATCTGTTTTGAGCAAAGTTAGAGTGTTTCTTGTCCTGTAACAGAAGGCAGTTACGTTAATAGTTGCTCCGGTGTCTCTTGGTCTTAGCACTAAATGAAAAGGTCGGAGGCTTCTGAGGGCTACTGAACAGCCGCCGGCAAACTCCGAGTACGTTCAAAGTCGCTCTCGGATCGGATGGACAAGCGGTTGCGCTGACGGACACGCCGACGGCACTTTGTTGACTTTTGTCAGAGGGCATTCGATCGTGACCGAAGCAATCCGAAATCTCCGACGCCTCATCAGCCTGTTTTTGCTATTCTGTTGTGAGTAAGCATTTGTTTTGTTCTGCCATGCAAAAACTCTATTTTTTATTTTTTTTTGGGTAGCTCCCGCAATGAAGAGAAATCGAAACGCTAGCGCTGAAAGAAGGAAGAAGAGTGGCCATTTTGTGGGTGGAACAATACAGCAAAGTTCAGTCTTCCTTCGGACGACTTCCAAAACCGCACGGCCGACGAGACTCTCTCATTTAGCGTGTATTTATAGCGGCCTTCGTGGCCTGGATGCTGAGGGGAAAAGGAGAGGCGTGATTACACGTCGTCCCGCTTCGAGCTTCTTCAACCCTCGGCCAGGTGGTCCGCTCACCGTTTCTTGTCGTTGTCGGGATCAGCGCCGAGGCCAAATTTGCCATTTCGAAAGACGAGCGCGCCCCTACGCGCTTGGCCGTAGCATGCGCTGACAGAGTGCATCCTGGGAGTTGGAAGGCGCTTTGCACCAACCGCTTCACATTCAAGTAAAACAACGATGCCTGTGTTAAGGATCGTGAAAATCAACATCGATACGTCCGTCGCATTGCGGGACAAAAAAGGATTTTGTCAGGCAAGTCGAAAGAAAGCAAAGTGAAACACAAGAGACGCGAAATGGAGAAAGGAAGTGATGCAAAGAAGGACGGGAAGTTGTTGAAAGTCCCCATGACGTGGGCTGGTGAGGGGGAAAGGCACGGAGGGGGGAGGGGAGGGGGGGCACGCTGTGGAATCGTGAAAACCCGAGTGAAGGTTTCACACTGAACAGATGAGCACGTTGGAGCCGGAGACGGAAGACGATGAGATGCAGATGTGACGCCAACAAAAAAAAAATCCAATCGTTCGTTTGGCCGCGGCGCAGGATTTAAGCATTAAAAAAAATGGTTTTCGTTATCCAAAACCGAGACTAATAATATAAGGCCAAAGACAACAATTTGCTTTGATTCAAAGGCAAAAAAAAAAGACATCTGGTCAAGTCATCACTTTTGGACACTCGACGAAATAGTGGCAGTGTAAAAGATTGTGCATGTGGACGGAACAACGGGACCGGCGATTGCGGCCCAAATGAACAAGAGTTGATTGGGGAATCTTTCTTTTTTCTTTCTGCACATGCTTAAAGCTTGCTACAAAGTTGACCTCAATGGAAAAGAATGCAAAATCTCGCTTTCTCTCTCTCTCTCTCTCTGTCGCTCCTTCTGCCTCTCCCTTTCTCCCTCTCCTCCCCCTCACGGGTGAGACGCGCACATACTGCTTAGATTAAACTGCCACGGAGAGGGAGAGAAAGCAAGGGAATGTTCTTTTTCCACTTTTGACCCAGACTCTCTTTTTTTTTCTTCTTCTTCTTCTTCCTAATCTCTCATGTTACTCGCTTTTTTTTTGCCTTGCAATTTCACTTCAGAGCCCACCAATCCTTCGAACCTTCAGAAAACAAAACAAAAAAGTTGTTCAAAGTACCGCGGACGCTCTCGTGTCTAGTCTGTCATCGCCATCGTCTGCCGACGGCTCGATCGTAACGGCTCGATGCGCTTTGGTCATTGTCCGAAACGTAGCAAAGCTGACGAGCTTTTTTTCTTTTTTTTAAGCGGACTCCACCCTGAACCGGTCGCCCGGTCACTTGCCGGGCACATATCGAGACGGAGACAAACCACCGAGCGTTCCCACCACCGCTGGGTGGGAACTGATCCCGCGGTGCCGCTCACAAGTCAAGCGAGTGTGCACCACTACACCATCAGCGACGCACGCAATCATTTTATCGATCTATCCATCTAGCTATAAATGTATAGATCGATAGATTTATAGAGATATAGAAATGAAGGAATAATATATATATACTGTATATAATGAGGGCGGCCCAGTGGTTAGCGCGTGGACCCCACACTGCAGAGGTCGCGGCTTCAATTCCGGCTCCGGCCTCCCCGTGTGGAGGTTGCATGTTCTCCCCGGGCCTGCGTGGCTTTTCTCCGGGTACGCCGGTTTCCTCCCACATTCCAAAAACATGCACGACAGGCTGATTGAACACTAAATTGTCCGTAGGTGGGAGTGTGAGCGCGGATGGTTGTTCATCGCTGGGCGCCCTGCGACGGGCTGGCAAGCGGTTCAGGGTGCCCCCCCCCCCCCCCCCCCCACGCCCGAAGACGGCTGGGATAGGCCCCGGCACCTCCCGCGACCCTTGTGAGGATCAAGCGGATCGAAAAAAACCCCGTTTGTGTTCAAAGTACACTTCCGATCAAGTACGGGCCAAATGGGTTGCATGTTGAGCGGAGTTGTCAGCGCCTGCTGAAAAGTAGCCCATAAAATGGCTCGTCATCCAACCGAGTTACTTTTCAAATCAAGTCGGTTGCTTTTTCAAGGCAAGCCACTTAACGGATGGAACAAAGGGTTAAACTTTGGGCAAAGATGTACTTGATTGACAGGTATCAGATTGCAGCCGGTCCAGGTGGCCACACCTCCCGTCAGCCCCAAGCGAGGATTTCCTGCTCCCCAGATAAGATAGCGGCAAGTGATGTGGTTTGGGACACTTTCGGAGGTGGCTTTTTCTTTCCCTCCTTTGTGTTTTTTTTTGTGTGTGGGGGGGGGCTTAGTTGTACAAGCACCAGCGGTATCGCTGCGTTCACTTGTTGTTGTTGATTTGTCGTTATTCCCCCGTCCGCTACGTTGAGAAAGTCTTGAATGTTCGCGGCCTCAAAGTCTCAATGCAGTCTGGCGACAAAACTGGCCACCTCTTTCCTCTCTGCTCCCCCCCCCCCTCCCTCCCTCTCTCTCTCTTTCTCTCTGTCTCTCAGCTGGCTTTTGCAACATCACCCTGCCACGTCGAGGATGGGCCCTATGCCGTTTCGCTTTCCTCCTCCTTCAAAACTGAGGTCAAAAGAGTTTATGAAACGGATTCGGGTATTCGCCCGCGCTAACTTCCTGGTGTGTGTCGAGCAGAAAATCGAGCAAATCTCTCATCGAGCGTATGGAAGGCGCCTCGAAACGGGATCGCGGTCTCCGAAAGCCCACCGCCGCAGTGGCGCGCGTGCTCAGGTCAAGGGGGATACCCCGCCATGGGGGCATTTACAACGCAGGAGATGGACAGCCACCAGGGGGGGCTATGAATGACGCGGCATTAATGCACGCGCGCGCAACGTTAGCGAGCTAACTCATTGGATTGCTTGCGGCACATGATGGGCGATAGTACTCGACTGTTGTCACTTTGGTGTTAACTCCCGCGACGAACGCTTAACGTGTCCAATTGACGTCGGGCGGGGGGGGGGGGGGGGTGTCCAAACGTGTTCGTTGGAGGGCCGCGTACAGAAAAACACTTGAAAACGCGGCCTCGTTTTGAAACGCGCTCAAGAAAGCAAATTGGAGATCGCTTGTGTTGTTGATCGGCTTTGTGTTGAAGGCGCCCTGGCAAATAGTTGCGGACTTTTCCTCCGTTTTTTTTGGGGGGTGGCCGGCAAGCCTGGAGCTCGCAGAGTAGATGCAGCGCCCCAGCATCCGCCAATCATCTCGCCTCCGTCCCTTTTGTTGGCTCACTATTGCCGTTGCACCGCGTTGCCGTTCAAGTCGGGCTCTCATCATGGCGCCGACCCTTTCTTGGTGTAAAGTCGTTTCAGTCATCTGAAAGTCGTAGAGACCTCCCCCGTTTCTTTTTTTCTTCTTCTTCTTCTTCTTTTTTACTTGTGTTGATCATTTCTCTTTGCTGTCTGGCAACTGCAGTGTTCATAGTTTCCATCCTCGGCCTGTCTGCGCCGTGTGTGTGTGTGTGTGTGTGTGTGTGTGTGTGTGTGTGTGTGTGTGTGTGGTTTTGGAGCTGGGGGGGATGGGCTCTGATTCTCTTCTCTCGATGGGAGAGTAAGTGCAACAGAGAGACAGAAAGTGTTTTAAACATTCCTCTCTTTCCTCCGCAGCGTGACCGTACTGGCTAACTTCTCACTCCTTCCCCCCCCCCCCCCCCCCCATTTGTTCACCCCCAGCCGGTCTCCTCCCCCTTTTTCTTTTCTTTAAATTTCCGCCAGAAAACTTTGATTTGACACTTTGTCTTCTTCCGTCATCTGTTTGGGGTCTTTACATGCAAATGCAAAACGGGAGCACGTGATCGGGTCAGGCAGGAAGTCCGGAGAGTGGAACTCTGCTGACGTTGGCCTCCGCCGAGTCTCCCAACTGTCTGTCGCTAGTTAGCTTGTTTGAAAAGCGTCAAGACTCCAAATCACGATTGTCCGGTCTCGGCAAGCGAGTTGATAGCAGGCGCAGGCGCCGCCCGACGCTATTCCGTTAGGAATGAAGTAACGCCGACGTGTTTCTCCCGGCGCAAATTTGCCAGAGTTTCAACGGGTGCAACAAACTGCTGCTCGAAATAAATACTATCATTACTGCCCATAATGTATCCAGAGAAAGAATTACAGAGGAGGGAGGGGGGAGAGGGAAGGGGGAATGAGTCACGCATGTGGACGTGGCTTCCCTTCCATTCTCCCTCTAAGGAGCGTTGCGTCTGATTCTTCAACCGTCCCTCCCTTGGCTTCCAAAACCAAAGCGAGGCCTTCAATTATCCCCTTTCAGCGCCCAGAGAGAGAATGTAGGCAGACCTTTTGGTCTCTCCTTCTTCTCTCTCTTGTTTCTCGGGTTGACGACGCGAAGATGACAGTGAGCTTCGGCGTTCTCTTCCTCAGCAAACGCGCCGGGATGCGACGCGAGTGAATCCCAATCGAAACCGACCCCCGCCACGGAGGGAGCCCGCTCATGGCAGCATCATCCCCCGTGCGGGCGTGCAGAAGAGGGCCCGCGTGAAGACGTGTAACGTGGCTCCACGTGCACGCGCTTGCTCGAAATGAGGATTTACAGGAGGGAGAAAGGCACACAAGCTCAGCAGCAGCAACAACTTTGCCCCCTCAGCCCCCCCACCCCAACCTTTTCTCTCATCTTTTCCAGTAGCATAAACTTCAAACAGCCAATAGCTTCCGTTCATAAAGAGCCCATGACACACACGTCCATGTTTATGAGTGAACCTCTTAAAGGCAGTAATGAGGAAACAGCAGGCGGGCCTCCTTCTGTACGTCCAATTGTGCACATTCGCCCCAACGCAAAGTCTTGCTGCGTATGATGACAGTCAGCTGCGCGTTTGGCTTTTTACGAGCGCAGCGGAAGTGCGCAGTCGACAGTCGAGCGCCATCAAAGTGCTTTCTAGCTGACCGTCGATATGGGGAAACGTTACCATGGGCATTCCGCGTCTTCCAAGTGGCGGATTTTCCATCACCTTCGGCGTTGGGGGAGATAAACGCTCACTCGCCGGTCAAAAGGGAAACGTGCGTCAAGGTGCCGTTGGCCGGAAGGGGCGTCGGGGATGGACCGATTTGGAAGCCTTCCCCACCCGGTCGACTGTTTTTGAGACACGTCGTCGGGATGCGGTGGCAGTTCCGATGAAAGCAAAACTGTCGGACGGCGAAGAGGACAAAAAAAAAAGGAACCTTCAACCTGGTGGGACCAGTGATGGGAAAGAGAAAGTGTGATCATGAACACCATGAAGGAAATGAAACTTTGTATTTATATTGCACTTAACTCATTCGGTACCAGCCAATTCTGGACCAAGGCTGAAAAGACGTTTAAAAACGTCTTTGGGAGTGAATGAGTTAATCGAAGTTGAAACTGTAACATTTATTTTGTGAATGCAAACACTTTTGTTGGAGACTGTCAATTTCCCCGGTGTGGGGCAAATAAAGGATATCTTCTCTGATACGAAAGTGGTCCCGATGTTTCTTGCTGCGGGCTCTCCTTGCTGGTTCCGGGGAGAGACTCGCCTCCTAAACGCCTTTGGGCCCGTGCTCGCCGAGTGTAAGCAAAGTTCGCATTGAGAAAGTACTTTGCTGTTGTACCCTACAAGGGACAACTTCATTCCAAACTCGTATGACAGTTGAAAGTGAGAATCTCCTGTCATTGACCGGCGACTGAATTCTTTTTACCAGTTCGCGTGTTGACGGAAATAAGAGCGAGAGGGAGAGAGAGCAATTATGTTTGTCTTGTGTCAGCTTCTCCCTGCCACTTCAAAATCGGATTTTTTTTTTTTAAATGACTCGGTCAAAGGAAGAAACAGCTGGGGCGAACCCAAAATGAAGGTTTTTTTTTTTTTCTCACGTTGACCTGATCTGAGTTTATTGACAGATGGGCGTCAGAAATCAAAAGCGCAACACCTGGACCGACGCCCGCCTCTCACTCATGTCTCGTGTCTTTCCTGTCGTGTCGACGCTGCGCGGGCTGAAGCCCACTTTGCAACTTGCTCACAGTTGTCCACGGGGCCTTTTTCCTCGTGTTCTTCTCACCGAGCGCAAGTTTCTTATTTGCTCTGCTCAAATTCCACCGCCGTCTGTCCAAATGACCGATCGGAAGGCCCTTTTGGCTTTTCCGTGGACATTCTGGAGTGTCATTTGCTCAATTTCAAAAGGATTACAAATTAGATCGAGGGTGGGCGGTTCCAGTCGATTGGGGGGGGGGGACACACCCGATTCAAATGATCAGCTCATCAGCGGCCCTCCAGGACTGGAATTGCCCACCCTCCAATGAGGTCAACAACGTTCACCCCAACAACCGCAGGCCACCCGCGGAAGAACCACCATCGGCACTCACGATCACACCCAAAGGGGCATTTGGAGTGTTCTATGAAGCCGCCGTGCATGTTTTGGGAATGTGGGAGGAAACCGGAGTACCCGGATAAAAGCCACGCAGGCACGGGGGGGGGGGGGGGGGGGGAGAACGCGCAAACGCCACGCAGGAAGGCCCGAGCGGAACCCCGCAGTCGGACGTGCTCGGCTCACCGCGTGCCGCCCTCTCTTGAGTCTTGACGCCATGCCAGAATTATTTGGACAATGATATCCTGACTGTTCATTTGAAATCAAACAGTCGGGAAGGGATGAAGTGGGGAAAAAAAATGTCAAAACGCAAACACGTGGCATTTCCTCTCCCCAACTGCACTTTGATGATTGAGAACTTTTTGTCAAGATTTTCTCCATTTTGCGCGTAGCGCCGCGACGCTCCCGCATCCCAGCCTGAAGGTCGAATCGGGGAACGATGAGGTGGCAGTTTGCTCTCTTTCTTCTTCTGCCTGCCTCGCGAAAGGCACATTGCATTCCATCTTCCTCCAAGAAAAGAAAAAAAGAAAAAAAAGGAACAGGCAGACACATGGATAATGTGAAGGTATCCGCAGTGTGAAGAGAGAGAGCGCGAGAGCGAGAGAGGGAGTGACTTGGACTTGTTGGCCGGCTTCAGACCGTGCAACGTGTCCGCTTTCTGCCGGATCAGACGGCCGCGTCGCTGCGGCTCAGCCGTGAAGGACGACGGTGCGAGAGGAGAAGCCTCCCAAAGGCCTTTTCACATTTGCTCTCGTCAGTTGGGCAAAGCCCCGAGTTGTGCGGCTTTCGCGGGGCCAAACGGCAGCGCAATAAAAGCTTCCACCGCAAATGCCCATCTTGTCCGATTTTGAACCGTACGCGCGTGAGCCGATCGCGTCTCGCCATTGTCGTAGAGTTTCCGGCGCGAGGGGAGTCGGTCGCGCCACGTTTTGAAGTCCGGCCAATCCGGCGAGAGCTTGCTTTTGAGTTTCATTCCGAGCGTCCTTTTAGCGCCGAGCAGAGACGTGAAACGATCCATCTCGCTGCACGTGAGAAGAAAGAAACAAAAACGGCAACATGGCGCCGATGGGAGAAATCTATGAATCGAAGTAGCCGATTCCAAAAAAAGCAGATCCAGAGATCAAATATGGACTTCACTCATGTTACCAATTCAATCACTTTTTTTTTTTTTCCCACGGTGGCCGACTTCGGCCTGCTCCGCATCATCAAGATGCGGAGGACAAAAAAAATCGCTGGCCGAAGATGAAAGGGGAGGAAGAGCGGTGGGCGAGTGAGCGATTATCAACGAGACCATCCTATAGGGGGGTGCTTGATTCTGTCGGCTAGCGAGAAATCTTTCCGCGGCCTGTGTGAGTCTCGAATGACCACTCGTCGGCAACCGACCGTCGGGGCGGGGACGGGGGGGGGGGGGGGGGGGAACCCTTCGGATGGTTTTTGCAAGGCCCACAGGTGCAACGCGCACCAGCTGGTCAAGTAAAGCAGCAGCATCACGGCAACTTTGGCGAGACGCAGCCCAAGACGACGCGGAGCAGCTTGCAGCTCGGCGCGCAAAGTCTGGAATGAAGCTGCGGCTGCCGCCACTGACGGAGGAGATCTTTCCTCTGACCAACCGATGCTCTTCAAGATCAGGTTTCCTCCCCCCCGCCGCCGCCCCCCCCCCCCCATCCCCCATTCTCCTCATCCAAACCCTTCTGCTGTGGAATCATGGAAGGAGGGACCTTTTTTTTTTTCTTTCTTCCCATCTGTTTTTTTTCCCTTCCCCTTCCTTTGAGGGAGGGGTCCATTCTTGTCTTCCCTAAACGCGAGCTCCAGCAAAAAGGGTAACGAGGGTGCGTCCCAGTCGCTGCAGTCCCAGCGCCTCCCAGTTCAGACTCCCATATAAAAAGCCCGGTGGAAAGTTGGTGTAGGCAGTAGGGAGTTTTCTGCTGGGGTCAGGAGGACTGTGGAAACAAGCGGACCCTACCCCCAAACACCCGTGTATGAGTGGAGTGTAGCAGAAAGAGAAGACACCCCCAACTTTTTTTCCTCTCTTGCCTCAAAGAGTCTACATGTCTAGAGGCATCTAGATATGTTCAGCTTTGTGGATTTGCGGCTGGCGCTGCTGCTCAGCGCGGCGGTGCTCCTGGTGAGGGCGCAGGGCGAGGACGACCGTAAGTCTCATCATCTCATCACTTGTTTTTTTTTTGTGGAGCTTCTTGACACCAGACCCCTTTTTTTTTTTTTTTTCCCCCCCCTCTCTCTGATTTTGCAATGTGGATATTTTCTCGACATGTGGATGTAGCGGATGAGATTTAGGCAGGAACTTTGCTAAACAGAATGTTTCTGCATGACAGATAGCGAGTCAGAGAGAGAGCGAGAGGCAGGGTAGGCTTTGCGTAATGCAACGGGCATCTCCAAAGAGGCCCCTCTCTCCTCCCCCCCCCCCCCCCCGCCCCCACCCTAATGCATGCAAAGCAAGTCGCTGCAGGTTTACCTCCAGGCCTGACCTAGACTCCGAGCCCAGCGCGGTTCGCCAAATTCACACTTTGCGTTCCGATTTGCTCGATCTCGCGCACGGCCTTTAACGTGCTTTATAGCTCCGCTCCGGTTGAAACGAAATAGTCCGATGGAAGGAATAGAGGAGGCTTCAAACTAAACGCTGGCTGGCGCCCGGCAGGTGAGGGACGGCGAAACCTTGGGTGGAAACATCGAGAAGGAGAGGAGGAGGTGAGCAGGTGTAGTCTTGTCCTCAGCAAACATGGCGTGTGCTGTGCCATGAGCTGAAGGAAGTTTTCACCCAAAAACTGAAACCTGTGATTTTGGTGCATTGACAGTTGTCTCTGTAATGCTCCCAAAAACGAGAACAAAGGAGAGCGAATGCGTTTTTCCAGATGTGAATTGTCGAGAAAGGCTCGTAAAACTTTGCTGTCAGGCAGATGAGATTGCTTCGTCTTATACCGCCGCCTAGTGGTTGGCCTGCGCATTTTACGCACACATCTGGACGCCCAGTTTTCATTTCCCACCCGCCCACCCCCCATCCCCTCCCCTCCCTTTTTCCTTTTCTGCTTTTTTTTTTTTTTTTTTTCATGCGGTGCTCTAATTGCAAACACATGCAAAGCGGTTCCAGCAGCTGCTGCCAACACGCCCTCAGCCGCTCTGAGCTCACCAATCTGGTATTCTGGGAGAGAATGGATCCCAGGGTTTTTTTTTTTTCTCCGCTTGAAAACTCAAATCAAAATCAGCAATGCCGTCACATTTAAGTGATGGGATTGTGGGACGGTTGAATATTATGAGGTGAGCGAGGTTAGTTTTTCCTGGCTTCCGCCCTCGACTTTGGAGAGCAAGATCAGGTGACCTGCATTCAGCAGCTCTTGGATTAGCCCCGTCATGATCCTACATTTCAAAACAACGCTCAAGAATTTTCTTCCAAAATTGCCATAGGTGCTAGTCCCTCGACTGCAGTCGATAGTTGCTATCTGATTGATTCCCGGGTGGCGCTTCCCCGACCCCCCCCCCCCCCCCCCCCCGCGTCGACTTATTCGTTCACGCGCGTAAGCGTCGCCGCCTGACCCGTCTCGCGCCCCTCTGTCGCCCCCCGCAGGCACGGGTGGAAGCTGCACCCTTGACGGCCAGGTGTTTGCGGACCGTGACGTATGGAAACCGGAGCCATGCCAGATCTGCGTGTGCGACAGCGGCACCGTGATGTGCGATGAGGTCATCTGCGAGGACATAACCGACTGCCCCAACCCCGTCATCCCCCATGACGAGTGCTGCCCCGTCTGCCCCGACGACGGTACCGCGGCCCGTCCTTTTCTCCGCTTCCTTCCTGAAACGCAAAATAGCCGACAGACGCATTTCACTCGAGTCGTCGTTTTTTTACGAGCGCGGTTGCGCCGTAACGCGACGGTTGCGTTTCAGTGTTACTTTTTACACGACGGCGACTGTGAAATATGAAATATCCCGTCATTAAGTCCCACCGACACAAAAGAACTGACTTTGGTGAACAAGTCCAACTAACAAATATGTGTCTCCTGATCTGTTCGCAGGCTACCAGGGTCAATCTCAGGTCGAGGTAAATATGATTATTTACATTATGACATGGCTACGAGTCGCACATATGTCACGTCTGATCAATAAAGCCTCACTGCAAATGATTTCAAATCATCCTGGATTTGAACTCGAAACCACAACTTCATTTTCGTGCTCTTTGTTTCGATTCACGAATGACCACGCCATACTCCATACATCTCATAACATTTATTCTTCAAAATGTACGGATGGTGTTTCTTCATTTTTTTCCCCCCTCAACCACAAATAGAATAGTTGATCACGTCATTCGTGTCGAGATAAATCAATCGCACGATTCGTGAATTGAGTCGTCTCCTCTGCTAAAATTCTTTTTTTTGTTCCTCCTCCTGTTCAAGGGACCCAAGGGAGACCGTGGACCCAAGGGAGAGAGAGTAAGTGCACACTTGTCCACCCGTCAGCTCTCGTTTTAGTCTCGGATGCATGCTGCTTTCCGTGAGAACCGAAGATGCGTTCCCACCGAGGTCATGAAACCTAACGCCGCGCTCAAAAGTTCATGCGGAAACTCCCGCCGAGTTACGTTCAAGCGTGAGCCCCGATTGTGCTGCTTTTACGCCAAGCGGAAGTCGCGTCAATGACGGCGGCCGTTTTCCGCTTCGGTCGTTGGCGCGGAGTTTGAAATGTCAGTGGACGAAAACCCGAAGCCCGCCCGTGTTTGAAAGACAAACATTTTGTCCGACAGCGACGGTAGAGAAACGTAGCGAGTCCATTTGCGAGACGATGTCGAATTGCTTTTGGGATTCAGAGAAAATGGCCTTCAACTGTATTTGATGTATTTATTCACGACCGCCGTGATTGGCGTCTCCCCCGAGTGTCGTGGTTTTCATCGATGTGACCCGTCGATGGCAAAATGCGCGTTTCCCCTCATGGTTATCCAAATGTTTCATTGCTATTTCCGGCGTCCACGTATTTAGCTTGCTGACATTCATGCTCATTCCAAATCCGTCAAGTTGTTTCTTGGCGGGTCTTATCGAGTTCCTCTTTCCTACGGTCACGTGACCCCCGTTCCCGGACGGTCACGTGGTCACGACCTTTGACGAGGGTCATCGTTGTAATTCCGTCACTGTAAACGGAATAAAAAGACGTTAAGAGGCTACCCTTCAAATCGCTAATCCGATCGGTTGTGCCGGATGAATAGTCGGCTTCGTAATTTTGACGTTGTTATCATGACTTTTAAGGGCCTTCCATTTTCTCTGCCCCCTCGTAGGGTCCCGCCGGTCCCGCCGGTAACGATGGTCTCGACGGCCAGCCCGGTCTGCCCGGACCCCCCGGCCCCCCTGGACCCCCCGGCCTCGGTGGAGTAAGTCAAGAGTTTTTCTTCAATATACTTTTTTTTTTTTTCTAGTCGTTGCTATTGTTGATCATTTCACGTTGACGGGACGATGGATCCACTCGACCGAATTCGTGCAACAAGGCGCTTGCTTCCGAATCGTCCTGAACCGTGTTAACGACCCCCGTTCTCGTTGACGTAGAATTGATTTTCAATTTGAATGCGAGGCGAAGCCGGCTTGTTATCCAAGTCGCTTTCGGCACACTCCAAAATGATCACCGGGTCACGGATAGGCTGAGGCGTGAATTTCCTTCACGCGTTCGCTCAATGACTGAAACAAATGTCAAGAGCCGCAAAAAATGGCAACGAGCGGACGCGGTACGAGACGGGCGACGCGCCGCCGGTCTCATCCGTAGTTCCCGATTTGGTGTTTTTGCGTAAAGCATTTCATTCACGAGCGGATAACCACAAAAAACGCAAACGCTTTCTCGGCAACAGTTTACTTCCCGGCCACTGAGCAAGCAGGCACTTTTTCCCCCGTTGGGATCGATGGGCGAGTTGTGCCATCGGCTGAAACGTTTCTAACATGGGTGCGCGGCTCTATTTCCTTGCAGAACTTCTCCCCTCAGATGTCTCACGGCTATGGCGATAAGTCTCCTGTCCATCCCATTCCTGGACCCATGGCAAGTCGATTTCGCACACGCGCATCGGCACTTTATGATTTGACATGGTCGCGCGGACTTTTAACCTTTCCCGCTCGCCTTTGACAGGGCCCAATGGGACCTCGTGGAGCCCCCGGACCTCCCGGTTCTAGCGTAAGTACACGACTTCCTCCCTCCTACTCGCTCAATTGTCAATGTGACCGACTTAAAAAAGTCATTTCTGACAAAAAAAAAAAACAAATCCCTATATCCCAATATCTCCATTGGGCTCATTTAAATGCTTCACTCTAAATCCTGCCCGTTCCAGCTTTGACAAATTTCTGTGTTTTGGGGGATGCAAAAAAAAAAAAAAGTGTTGCTGTTGATACGGCAACGTGCATCCCACCCACCTTTCAGGACTAGCATGCTAAATAAACGCAATTGTGGTGGGGAAAAAAAGCGATTGTCCTTCCCGCGAGCACACCAGGAAGGAATGGAAAGATGACAAAAGTGACAAATGACATTGGCTGAAGCGGCTCCGCTGTCATGAGGCTCCGAAAGGTGTTCGGCGCAGCTTGACTAATAATGCGGTGACGTCTTCTGCACAGGGCCCTCAGGGATTCACCGGTCCCCCCGGCGAGTCTGGAGAGGCCGGACCTGCTGTGAGTACTCCAAATACAGCCGCGAGCGCGAACATGACTTGACGCCGCGGTGAACCTTTTTTGATGTGGAACGGTTGGCCTTTTGCAGGGCGCCATGGGACCCCGCGGCCCCGCCGGCCCCTCTGGCAAGAACGGAGAGGACGTAAGTTGACCGAGTCTCACCTCCCCTCCCCCCCCTCGTTCCATGGCGCGTCGCTTCAGCTTTCCTCGATTTCTTCCAACGGCAGGGTGAATCCGGCAAACCAGGTCGCGCCGGCGAGCGCGGACCTCCCGGAGCTCAGGTGAGTCGCCCGCGCCGCCGCTCCTCACCTTAACGCGAGCAAAAAGAAGAGCCTGAAGGCATTTGCTTTCTGCCTCAGGGAGCTCGTGGATTCCCAGGAACCCCCGGACTGCCCGGTATCAAGGGACACAGAGTGAGTGGAAAAGCAGACAAAGCATCGCAAACAAGCCGAGCGTCTCCTTTGCTTCCGCTTGACTTCTGAATGTGTGCCCCTCCTCAGGGATTCAGCGGTCTGGATGGTTCCAAGGGAGACACTGGCCCTGCTGGACCCAAGGTAAGGACCCCGCGGTTGCTTTGCGTTCGAGCCTTGGCCGCATTTTGGACATAACGCTTGAAAATTCTCACAGCCAATAGCCGACTTGAACTGTCGACAAAATGTGTGAATGCACCTGCGCAGGAAGCATTTTGGTTTTTCCAATCACGGAGTATGACGAGCTCGCGACGATGATGATGAAGGGAATACGCGTATGAATTCACTCTTATTGCTCCCAAATCAAAGAAAACCCGATTTTCTGTCCTACTGCGTATGTTGTGGCGCATGGCACTACCTTTGGTGACATGTTACCGTCCCACATTAAAAAAAAAAAACCCACAAAACATTTTACGTCCAATTACAGTTTCGGAAACAATTGAACAAATGGATCTTTACAGCGGATCTTACTATGGCTTGGATTTGAGCTTTGAAGAAAATGATGTCCTGTTGCCCACATAAGCAATGAAGGCACCCCATCCAGCAAAGCTAAATGGGGCAAATAGAAATAGAGTTCCCGATAGCGTTTGCATGTGTAATTGCGAAGGAAGAGGCTGTGACGGCGACTGCAACGTGGAAGGAGTGCGGCATTGGTCAAAGTAGCCGCGTTGATGGTCGCTCGCGTTTGATGTGAGGGACCGGCGTCTCACGATGCTCCGATTCTTCTTCAATTGCACACCAGCCGTGCAAATTTCGTTTAATTTCAGCCCCGGCACTAACATGTTAGCTTGCTGATCCAAGTGCCGTCCCAAACATTGTCTGACCGGCCTTGCGTTTGTTTGTGTGCAGGGAGAGACCGGAGCCTCTGGTGAGAACGGAACTCCTGGTGCTATGGTGGGTAAAACCGGCTAGCCCATATGTTGCGGTTCGCTTCCAGATGGTATGCATGCCTTGAATCCGAATGTCGTCCTCCGTTTTCAGGGACCCCGCGGTCTGCCTGGCGAGAGAGGACGCGCTGGCGCTGCTGGAGCCGCTGTGAGTTTTTCTCCGCCGCCCAATCCATTGATCACAGCGTGAGATTGGAGCCAAACTGGCTTTTCGTTGTGCCGCAGGGTGCTCGTGGTAACGATGGTGCCGCCGGTGCTGCTGGACCTCCCGTAAGTGTGCATTTTGAAACAGGCTCTCCAAACTCCATTGTCCGTCCCGCACATTTGTCTGAATATGTTGGCTTTATTGTTTTTTTAGGGTCCCACTGGCCCCGCTGGACCTCCTGGATTCCCCGGTGGCCCCGGAGCCAAGGTAAAAGCACAGTTATTATTATTGTTGTTTTTTTACTCCCCTCATTTCATTCTTTTAGGAGAAGTTGTTTTTAGGTCTCGAGGGATTTGCGGAACAAGGCGAGCGCTTGTTGTTTAGCAGTTTTGTATTTGGCTAATGGGACGGGTCAAAATAATTTTTTTATTGGTTGAGATTACAATCTTGGATTTGAGTGATATTGCCTTGAAATGACAGATCCTGTGACTCCTGATGCAGGCATCAGCATTGTAGTTGTGAAACCTTCGGGGAAAACGGAAGCTAGCTGGAGCCGTTGTGTTTATTGGCACACTCTTGACACGATATTATTCATCATTTCGTTTGAATGATGATTTTATCCTAAATGAAGATATTTGGGGCAGGGCGGAGTTAGGATCAACCGATGTTTAGCTTCTTATTGAATCACATAACCCACTTTTCAGGGTGAGGCTGGAGCTCAAGGTGCTCGTGGACCCGAGGGCCCCGCTGGAGCCCGTGGTGAGGCCGGTAGCCCTGGACCCGCTGGTGTTGCTGGACCTTCTGTAAGTAATAAAACAAAACAAAGAACCCCTGCCTTTGGACCTGTACAGAACTGGTCACTAAAAACATGTCATTTTACCCATCAGGGTAACCCCGGAGCTGATGGAGCTGCTGGAGCTAAGGGACTTCCTGTAAGTGCACGACGTGATGCTTAACGCGCTCCAAAGTTAAAACGGCAGAGATTCAGAGTTGAGATGAATGAGTTTGCCGCCCCCCGCAGGGTGCTGCTGGAGTTGCCGGAGCTCCCGGATTCCCCGGACCCCGTGGACCCCCAGGATCCCAAGGTGCTGCTGGTGCCCCTGGACCCAAGGGCAACACTGTGAGTAAAGCTCTTGCATAGCAGATGAGCGCTGTTCTTCATCTGGGCCACGGATAGAATCGGATTCAGAACGACGTCGTTCCTGACGCTTCGATATCCTACGATGCGTTTGGCCCCGATTGTTCATCCCGTCTTTGAGTGACCGCTTTTGATTAGCTTTTGGTCTTGTTTGCTTACGTTTGCTTATTTGTTTGTTTCAGGGTGATGCTGGTGCCCCTGGATCCAAGGGAGAGCCCGGCGCCAAGGGAGATGCTGTAAGTTCACCGCCATCGACTTGCCCGCCTTTCCAGTACGGCGTGGAACGCGGTCGCTCACGTTTTTGTTCGTGCCTTTTGTATCGCGCAGGGCGCCCCAGGAGTTCAAGGACCTTCCGGACCCGCTGGTGAGGAGGGCAAGAGAGGAGGCAGAGGAGAGCCCGGTCCCGCTGGAGCCCGCGGAGTTCCTGGCGAGCGTGTAAGCGCCGTAGCAAAATGTCCAATTTCGCTCCGTCGTGTGTGTGATGTTCTTGAGCTCAGGGCATCATATGAGATCAGATTTTTTTCAGCGTATCGAACATTCCACAGAAGTCCCACCGTCATTACATTTCATCAGTATGACATTCACAAACGTTTTAGTGCCCCCTACAGGTAATTCGTAAAAAAGCCTGTGATTCGTCAACAAAAGAGCATCATTCGCTTCAGATTCTATTGCGAATGGTCACACGATCAGACTTTTGCATTTTGAGTCAAGAGATTTTGGTCCAGCAGACTTGATTGGGTTCAGAGAACCAAATTGCAAGATTTGAGTGTATTTAACCCTGCGTTCTTGGTCCAGCAAAGTGAACGACAAAAAAAGAAATCAGCTTTTTTCACAGACCTAAGCGAGCGTTGTTGCATTTCCTCTTCAGGGTGCCACTGGCGGCCGTGGTTTCCCTGGTGCTGATGGCGCTTCTGGACCCAAAGTGAGTACGGCTCCCCCCGCACCGTTTTTACTCACTTGTGTCAATAATAACCTGTTGGTTTGTTTTCTCTTGGAAGCCATTTGGTTGTGTTCAAATATTTGTCGTGTGCCCTTGACAATCTTAGGGTGCCACTGGTGAGCGCGGTGCCCCTGGTGTCGCTGGACCTAAAGGTGCTACCGGTGAGCCCGGCCGTACTGGTGAGGCCGGTTTGCCTGGAGCTAAGGTAAGACGTTGCTGCTGAGGATTTCTTGACTGGCCATATCCTCCTCTGAACATTTGTGTTTGACCTCTAGGGTATGACTGGCAGCCCTGGCAGCCCCGGACCCGATGGCAAGATGGGAGCTAACGTAAGTCCGCATGTTCACGCCCTCGTGTTTTGAAACGAATGCACACTGGGCTAACGGTAGCATTTCATCAGGGTGCCCCTGGACAAGATGGCCGCCCTGGACCCCCTGGCTCTGTTGGAGCCAGAGGCCAGCCCGGTGTCATGGGATTCCCCGGACCCAAGGGAGCCGCTGTAAGTGCTGAGTCTCAAGCTATGGAGCACGTTCGATCAGATCCACAAAGCTATCCGGATCATTGTCGAGATGAGGCTTACAAGTGACGTGTCCCCCTCCCTCCTCAACGTATCTTTAGGGTGAAGCTGGAAAGTCTGGTGAGAGAGGAGTGATGGGACCTACTGGCCCTGTTGTAAGTTCTCAAGGATACTCTCTTCTGTCCTTGTCACATGTAAAAGCTCACTGGACAGCCCAAAGTAAATATCTGTGGTTCTTTAGGGTGCCCCAGGAAAGGACGGTGAGCTTGGTGCTCAGGGACCTGCTGGACCCAACGTAAGTAGAGGAAGACATGAACTCCAAAGTCCAGCTACTCCCATCATTTTGGGTTCCAACATTCCTTCCTTTGCTCTTCTTAGGGACCTGCTGGTGAGAGAGGTGAGCAAGGACCTGCTGGACCTCCAGGATTCCAGGGACTTCCAGGACCCCAAGGTGCTGTTGGTGAGACTGGCAAGTCCGGAGAGCAGGTGCAAAATTAATTGAATTCAACTCTGACCACTTGTTTTGAACAATGTAAAAATGGCTTTTTCTTCTTCTTTTATTTTCTAACTCGTTTTTTTTTTTTCTTTTCTTTTCTGTAATTCAGGGTGTGCCCGGAGAGGCTGGAGCCCCAGGAGTTGCTGGTGCTAGAGTAAGTCACAATCACCTTTACCTGATAACGGGCTGTAATGACCAAGATGTTTGATCTGTAAAAGTATCCGGCTGATGATGATTTTGGACTCTCCGTTAGCCGACAGTCGGTTGCCTTTGGGATTTGATTTTCTCAAAGCACTTTCCTTTGAATCAAATCAATCCAAAAATAGTCTGCGTTAGATTTAGCTGCAGGTGAGTCTGCCCTAAATTTGTGCCGCATCTTTGATTCAGGGCGACAGAGGTTTCCCCGGTGAGCGTGGAGCCCCCGGTCCCATCGGACCTACTGGTGGCCGCGGATCTCCCGGATCTGCTGGAAACGAGGGTGCTAAGGTAATTTGGGCAAAAATGTTTCTGATACTACTTGCGAGTGATTCTTCCATCTGATTGTTTCATTTGCTCTTTACTTTAGGGAGATGCTGGAGCCCCTGGTATTCCCGGAGCTCAGGGCCCACCTGGACTGCAGGGAATGCCTGGTGAGCGCGGTGCCGGCGGTCTTCCGGGACTGAGAGGAGATAGAGTGAGTTGTCACACCACCGTCAAATCGGATGAAAGCTCCCCCCGGATCAGAATTCTCATTTGTTCTTGATCAATTCTGCCCTCTCCAGGGTGAGCAAGGAGCCAAGGGCGCTGATGGAGCACCTGGCAAAGACGGTCCTCGCGGTATGGGTGGTGCTATTGGACTTCCCGGGCCTGCTGGAGCCACCGGAGACAAGGGAGAGTCTGGACCCGCTGGACCCGTTGGACCTGCCGGAGCTCGCGGAGCCCCTGTGAGTCACCCTCTGTCTGTCTGAAACACTCCAGACTCCAGTCCGACCCTACCTTTGACGTCATCATCTACGCTAATGCTCGTCGTGGTCTTCAGTCCATCTAAGAACAGAAGAAATGTCACGTTGTCTTGTTCAGGCGCCTCGATCATCTTCTCAAGTTCTGCAATTTTCTCCTCTTTCATAGGGTGAGCGTGGAGAGGCTGGAGCCCCTGGACCTGCTGGATTTGCTGGACCTCCTGTAAGTCTATAAATGCTGGCGCTCCATTCGCAGACCTTTTCCTGTTGTTTGGATCACTCCAACCTTTTTCTCATCGCCGCCATTTAGGGTGCCGACGGTCTTGTTGGTGCTAAGGGAGAGGCCGGTAACAATGGAGCTAAGGGTGATGCTGGTCTTCCCGGTCCTGCTGGACCCACCGGTGCTCCCGGACCCCAGGTTTGTCAACCCAAGTCATCAGGTGTCATTGTATTGTGTGCCCCTTGTTAGCTTTCCGACGCTGATCAACCGTACGCTCTGTTCATTCAGGGTCCCGTTGGAAACACTGGCCCCAAGGGAGCTCGCGGAGCTGCTGGACCTCCTGTGAGTTAGAACAGTGACTGTTCTGAGGCCCTCTCATATCGTATTCACATTTACATACAGTCTTCTCATTGACCTCGTGTCTTCTCACCAAGGGCGCTACCGGTTTCCCCGGTGCTGCTGGCAGAGTTGGACCCCCCGGCCCCTCTGTAAGTCCAGTTTGAATCTGGAGCACGTCAGCCGGTTGGATGCGCACAGCCCTGTGAAGAATTGTGCTCCGCTTTTTTTGCAAAGGGTGTCGCTGGACCTGCCGGACCTGCCGGACCCGGTGGAAAGGAGGGACCCAAAGGAAACCGTGGTGACACCGGACCTGCCGGTCGCCCTGGTGAGATTGGAGCCGCTGGAGCCCCTGGACCTTCTGGTGAGAAGGGTAGCCCTGGTGCTGACGGTGCTCCTGTAAGTTATTTCCCCTTTACTGTAAACCCTACTCACACAAACCCGTGACGGAAAGAAGCTTCAAACTGCTATTTTATTTTTACTCGTCTTGCTGGCAAACACGAAAGATCATTTTGAAAAAGGGTCCACGTTCTGGTGGTCTGCCTAACACTTTGCCTCTGCAATCACCCCCCACCCAGGGTAGTGCCGGTATTCCTGGACCTCAGGGTCTCAGCGGACAGCGTGGTATTGTCGGTCTGTCTGGAATGAGAGGAGAGAGAGGTTTCCCCGGCCTGCCCGGACCTACTGTAAGTTCATACGATGACTTTGTCCTCACGTTATCGAGGCCTCGTTCTTCCAGCTAGCATGCCGTTAGCTTGGCTCGGGCTATCGCGACTCACTGCGCACGTCGCCCACAGGGAGAGCCCGGAAAGCAGGGAGCTGCCGGCCCCGGTGGAGAGCGCGGACCTCCCGGACCCATGGGACCCCCTGGACTGGCTGGACCCGCTGGAGAGACCGGACGTGAGGTATGACAAGAAAGAGGCTCTTGCGTTATCTGTTAACCTCCCGTGCGTTTGTCCTTTGACAGGATCACGCAATTGATCTGTCTGGTGTTTCTCCTTCAGGGTTCCCCTGGTAATGAGGGATCCGCTGGCCGTGACGGACCTGCCGGACCCAAGGTGAGCGCAGTGGACATGGCTGCAAACGGCATGTGCTGACAATCGGCAAACTTTGCTCTCAATTGGCTCGCCCCCGACCGCGACAGCCCAAGTTGCAAGAAAGCCGTTTGTATCGTTGCGTCGCCGCTTCAAGATGAGCGCGGCTCAAAACCGGCCAGCGTTTGTTTGATTGGAAAGTCGTCCTCGGGAAAGGCCGTGGCTCCCCCTACAACGCTGAACGAGATGCTCCGTATGAAATAGGAACGGCAACGATGCTAAGACTACAGAATGGGCAGCTTTTTGCGTTCCGACACCTGCATGGAGAATGCCTCATTTCTTTGAAAGAGAGTAACTGAGATGATCTTGCGGAACAAATTTAGGGAGACCGCGGAGAGTCTGGCCCCGCTGGAGTTCCCGGTGCCCCCGGACCCCCCGGTGCCCCCGGACCTGTTGGACCTGCTGGAAAGAATGGCGACCGTGGAGAGACTGTGAGTGAACCGCGGCTTTTCCGAATCTCAACTTGATGAGAGGTTCATGAACTGCCGACTGCCGTTGAGAGGTGAACATTTGCGATAGGGCACGACACGCCTCATTGATTTGCTTGTGTTCCAGGGAGCTGCTGGCCCCGCTGGTCCCTCCGGTCCCGCTGGACCTCGTGGCCCCGCTGTAAGTAACGCGATGAGCACGAGCGACAGAGCTCTGCAACGGGCACAGATCGGGTCAATCATGTCATCTCCACCTAGGGAGCCGTTGGACTTCGTGGAGACAAGGGAGAGAGCGGTGAGGCTGGTGAGAGAGGCATGAAGGGACACAGAGGATTCACTGGCATGCAGGGAGCTCCCGGACCCGCCGTATGTTCCTTCACGCTCTTGGCCGCACATTTTTTGGAATGTAGGGTATAAAATAACACACGTGGGTCTTAACTGCCGTTTTCTTTGGACGCCACTAGGGTCACGCTGGAGAGCCAGGACCTGCCGGTGTTGCCGGACCCGCTGGACCTAGAGTGAGTTCACGCTCCAAAGAGACTTTGTTGTGTGTTCTAGCTTCTTCCTTTGGGGAATTTCATTTATTTCCCCCCCACCCCCCACCCCATCAGGGACCTTCTGGAGCTGCTGGTTCTCCCGGCAAGGATGGTATGACTGGCCTCCCTGGTCCCTCTGGACCTCCTGGACCTCGTGGACGCTCTGGAGAGATGGGACCTTCTGTAAGGCTCGCTTAACTTTGCCATCTATTGTAATCACTGCCCGAATTGCGTTAACGCCGCATCCCCCGCTTCCCTTCTGTTCTTTAGGGACCTCCCGGACCTCCCGGACCCCCCGGAGCACCAGGCGCCCACGGCGGCGGATTTGACATCGGTTTCATCTCCCAGCCCCAGGACAAGGGTCCCGATCCCTTCCGTATGTACCGCGCTGATGACGCCAACGTTCTGCGCGACCGCGACCTGGAGGTGGACAGCACTCTGAAGACCCTGAGCCAGCAGATTGAGCAGATCCGCAGCCCCGACGGCACTCGCAAGAACCCCGCCAGAACCTGCCGCGACCTGAAGATGTGCCACCCAGACTGGAAGAGCGGTGAGTCATTATGTCACGGACTATTCACACGCTTCCTTGCGGCGGTAGTGGGGCATGAAGGCTGAGACTGGATCCACCCCCTTAGATGAGACAAGAGTGTGCGATGCGTTGCGGCCGCTTTTGAAGTCTGATAGCTTGTACCCCTCCGTCTTCAGGCGAGTACTGGATTGACCCTGACCAGGGCTGCAATCAGGACGCCATCAAGGTCTACTGCAACATGGAGACCGGAGAGACCTGCGTGTCCCCAACTCAGCGTGAGGTTGCCATGAAGAACTGGTACGTCAGCAAGAACATCAAGGAGAAGAAGCACGTCTGGTTCGGCGAGGCAATGAACGAGGGCTTCCAGGTAAACGCGCCGAATCCCCAACAAGTCTCCTTTCGTTGGTGAACTTTCGATCGGAACGTGTACCGAGCCCTCTGCGCTCTGCTTTCCTTCCCCAAAGTTCGAGTACGGCAGCGAGGGCTCTCTGCCAGAAGACGTCAACATCCAGATGACCTTCCTGCGTCTCATGTCAACTGAGGCTTCCCAGAACATCACATACCACTGCAAGAACAGCATCTCTTACATGGATGCCGCCACCGGCAACCTGAAGAAGGCTCTGATGCTCCAGGGCTCCAACGAGATTGAGATCCGAGCTGAGGGCAACAGCCGCTTCACCTACAGTGTCCTCGAGGACGGCTGCACGGTGAGCGCATCTGCTTGGATCCGTAGCGCTCGATCGCGAGATTTGCTCGCTTTGGTCGAAAGCACCGCTCCATGCAGAGATGATAAATTCCGGTCCAGAAAGTCACCACGCTGAGCCACGAGTAGCCGCAGTCTTTGGCCACAAGTAGCCGCGGGCGCTTCTACTCAAGGCAGCTCGTCGACCTGCCCGTTGAGTAGGAGCGGCAGGGTTTTGACTTTCTGGACCATCTCTGACAAGGTGCCACGTGATGAACAAAGAAGTGATTCATGAAACAGTGCGGACGTACAAACAATGCGGATGATGACATAAATGCGTATTGACGGCGCGGTTTTGGCACGTTGGATTGCAATGTATGCAGTTTGAGGAAGTGTGTATTGGTTGGGAGTTTTAAACGTTGATGAACGCGCATCCTGACGCCGATTCTTTTCTCTCCTCGCAGTCACACACCGGTACATGGGGCAAGACAGTCATTGAGTACAAGACATCGAAAACATCTCGCCTGCCCATCATTGACATCGCTCCTATGGATGTTGGTGCTCCAGACCAAGAGTTTGGCCTTGAAGTTGGACCTGTCTGTTTCTTGTAAAAAGAGAAATCTGGACTTGAATATGTTGTGGTGCGTGAGTGTGTGCGTTTTATTTTTCTCTAGCAACCATCCCTCTTAAAAAAAAAAAAGAAAAAGCCACCAAAACATTTTTTTTTTCTGATCTGGCCCCCTTTTTCCCTCCTCATCCTGCGATTCTATCCGACCATTGTTCCAATGGTCTACCATGCCTAAAACCTGCACTTCAACAAAGATGGCAGTGATGCGGCAATGCTCGCATCGTCGCATTTGGGACCACTACTTTTTTTTTTTTTTGGTTTGTTTATTTCTGACTCTGTTTTTGTCTCGTTTTTACCATCACCAACACCAAGGATCCCATAGAGAAGATTTTCACTGGCTACAAGAAAATAATATATGCTTCGATCAAATTGACTCCCCCGGCCCCTCTTCAACCAAGCCAATCCAGGCCTCTCTGGAGTTTACAGAAACACACAGGTGACTTTTGTATTTTTATACACCCGCCCTGCGGTGAGAGGAATGAAAGGACAGTCCCGACAGACAGAACCCGATTGCTTTGTACCACATTTCAGGTGTTGATGAATAAACGGTGAAACTGACAGTCATGTTTGTCTTTGTTGTTATGCCGGCCGCTCTCCACCTGCCCAAAGTCCCGTCGGTTTTGCTCTTGTTTGTTCCTCTTGTCTGCCAAAGTCACATTAAAACCACCAGCAGAGAAACATGGGTTTAAAACTTGTTTTTCTTTTCAAGAACATCCTACGGCTACCTCAAAGAGAAAAAAAAAATGTTTGAAAGAAGTGTGTTTGCCCGCGATCAGTGGAGTCACTGAGGCACTTTAACAAAAGCCAAACTGGTGCTATTCTCTTGTGCAGGGTCCCTGACATCCACTTTGTCTCGACAGTTCTTTACTGTTGAGCTCAAGAACGTGACAGAGGCCTTTTAGCGTTTTCTTTTCTGGTGCGAAAATGAAACCACCAAACAAAGGAACCTTTTCTTTTTCTGTTTTGTTTTTCTGTTCTCACCCCCTCACCCCCCCTCATGTAACTCAAGCAAATTCTCCCAAAGCCTTCCCCTCCGCGATCCGCATCAAAACTCCTGTTGTCTTTTGTTTCATGTTTTCTGGAGGCGGGTTTTCTCATGCCAAATTTTGAAATGCACAGAAAGCGAGCCATCGATAAAAAAGGAAATCGGGACGAACGCCACAAGATCTGTACCTATTTTGTATATGTATAATAATTTGAGATGTTTTTAATTATTTGAATGCTGAAATAAAGCACGTTAAGTGGTCGTACAACGAATCCTGCCTTTACTGTCTCAATGACTGGCCCAGCGGAACTGAGCTCGAACTTGGACAGATTTTTACAACGCTTGAAAAGACACACAAATTGACTCTTCAAAGACGTCCGAGAGAGGACCCAATTGGAGCGTCCTCAAACTGCTCGGGGCGGGCTCCGGCAAGGCACGATCGAGGAACCGGGCTGTATGTTGAAGCATTTCCATGTAAGATTGCTGACGTGTTTCTCGCCGAATCATTGAAAACCTCTTTTTATCCCCCAGTAGGGTTTTCCCTCCTTACGACACCAACAAGAAACGAGAATCAGCCTACCTCTCAATTGGAGCTGTGAGTTCCCAATTTCCATCCAAAGAAATAAAATCCATCGTGGGGAGGGGGGGGGGGGTGAAGATTCCGATTTAATCCACCAAGCGATGAGAGTGAGAGCAGATTTCTCGGCTCGTACCCGAAAGGAGAAATCCAGAGTAGTTTGTGAGCGAGCGCCGGGCTCAAAGCACAGTGCAAGCAGTGAGTGATGTGTCGATCGCGAACGAGCCGGTACAAAAGGACGGCTCTCTGAAGTGAACGATGAGCGTCGGCACCCTCCGTCGAGAGCCGGCTGTGTTTCGTGTTCGTCCCGATTTCTTTTTTTTTATCGATGGCTCGCACAGAAAGTGAGCCATCGATAAAAAAAAAAAACGCCTTACTATACATGGTCGTTTTTTTTCAGCTAACTTTTAGCAGAAAAAAAACGACCATGTACAGTAAGGTGTTTTTAGCCGGAAAAAACGACCATGTATAGTAAGGCGTTTTTTGACAAAAAAAATGACCATGTATAGTAAGGCGTTTTTAGCCAAAAAAAACGACCATGTATAGTAAGGCGTTTTTTGACCAAAAAAATGACCATGTATAGTAAGGCGTTTTTAGCGGGGAAAAAACGGTCACATTTCCCAGTTACTCCTAGCAATGAATGCCTTTTCTATGATGATGATAACGATGATGACTTTTATCACTATCACTTTTATAATTATTATTTCCAAATTGTTGATGACTAAGTTTGACCTTTAGGCTTTGCAATTAATGTTTTGAACGAGAACTGTACATCTGATGCACACGGGTTCTCTCTGGTGGTCGGTATGTAAAATACAATCTTGCCTCGAGATGCTGCCGTCACAGTAAATTCGATTAAATTAATGGTATACAAGGTGCAGACGGAAAAGGACGTTTTTTAAAATTGATAGCACAAAAGAAGAAAAATAACGCCCCAGTCACCCAATTACGAACGGTTTTGTGTGAATGCTGGGATACTAGCATAGCATCCCAGATGTAATTACCAACTCAGTAGATGAGAGCTCAAAGTCAACAAGTGCAGCTCGTTCAGGATACAGTATACAATTGGTTTATACATTATGTTCACGGACCTTTTCTGCAAGATGAAACATGCAGTCTCAAGGAAAGAGGGAACGACGTGGAAACAATGGTCGTAGCAGAGAATAACCGAGGCAACTCATTTTATGCCTGAAACGTTCGCATTACAGCTGTTCGAAGAAGCAGGGCCAGGGTCATCACCGGGGTTTTATGGACACGAGGTGCGTGGCCTCAGGATTTGAGCGAACAAGCAAGCACGACAGTAGTTTGGGAATTTTTCATTGTATATTTTTTATTCCGTTTAGTTTGAATTTTAGTTGTTGTTTTTTTAAACACAGGGTGTTTGTTGGGCGCACAATTAAAACCAAAAAGGTCACAACAATATTTGTGTAATGGATTTTAACAGCAAAGCTTTCCAAAAATAGCATTCTTTTGAAAATAGGATAACATTTTGTTATGGGATTTTGAAACCTGGATATTACACACAACAATATTTGCGTAATGGATTTTAACAGCAAAGCTTTCCAAAAATAGCATTCTTTTGAAAATAGGATAACATTTTGTTATGGGATTTTGAAACCTGGATATTACACAAACGGTCAGACCAAAAATCTCGACTCCCGTTGACTTTGCAATCGACGTTGGTCAGATTGGATGCATTTTCACATCTTTTCAAAGAGTCAAAGCTTTCTTGATATTTGTCAGTTCTCACAGGAAAACTATTTTCTCACTGGAATCGTCTTTAAAAGACCAGCCTGATAATTTTTGGTATCGCGTAAATAAAGTAACCTTTGAAATTCTACGGCCTTCCCTTCCAAAACTACATTGTAGTACACGCCATCAGTCGATTGGAGGCGCTAACGAAAACTAAGGGTGATTCGGTTGCTTTTCCCAGCACGAAGAAGGCTAACCAAACACAACCTCAAGCTAACTGTAACAACGAGTTGCCACCGATTTGCGATACTTGACATTATCAGAAAGCGAAACCCAAGCCTGAGGTACTCGGTTGACGTTACCGCTACAAGCGGGTCATGCAGCTCCCCAAAAGGTAATGAGCCGGAAAGCCTCGAGGTCTCGGCTCAGCGGTGCCCACAAACTGCAGCCACACCGGAATGACTGGCAGCCCAGGTTGGTGCTCTGTTTCGGGGACGACTGGTGAAAATCAAACGCTGTGTGTTTCGGGGCCTATGCTCGGCTTCCTCGTCAAGTAGTCGCCGCATGGGAAGGGAACTTATTTTTAGCCTTCGACTCATACAATTAAACACCTATACGTGGCCTAGCATCGGCCTCGAGAAACATTACGTGGTGCCTCAGACCTCAGACTTGTCTAGTTTTCGGCGGCGGGTGAGCCGTACATGCAGCACTGATTTGGTGATCTGACGCTAACGTTAGCCTGGGATTCCCTTCAAACGTGCCTCGGAAATGCGACCCAACACCCGCGAGTGCATCTTGATGACAGTTGTGCTCGGACATCTGATCGCAAAGCGCGCGCTAACGTGTCCCCCAAATGTGACAGAAATGGCTTTGTTTGCTCCTGGCACCCAGCATCTGCGGTGTGCATTGATTTATATGCCCCGCGTTGATGACATTCGAATAACGCTTAGAATCATAAACACTTTCACAATAGCGTGTTTCTTCCTTGTTGAATATCCCGGGCCGATAATCGCCCACGGTTTCAACGAGGTTGAATTTGGAAGGCCGTAGAAAAGGGAGACATCATTTTCACCAAAGATTGCAGTTTACGCACCCGTTCCCTCAGGTTTTCAGGTTAATATTTAATTCGTATTCACGGTGATGATGATAATGCCCGCTTCGCGAGCACGAGGTGTCCCCACCGCACATTGAACTATGGCCATGTGGGAACAGCAGTCATGAGTGAAGGCACCGCTGCATAAGATTCTCACGGTGCTATTTGCAAACGTTTATGGTCTTCCCATTTCTAACTGTATCAAATTCCTCCTAACTTACACGTTCGCTTTTTTTATTTAACATACACATCAAAATGTACAAAAAACTGGGCCAAATATTTTGCTTTGTCATCGATCCCGATGGCAGTTTGATCAACTGCTACGTAACTCAACCAAAAATACTGTACAACTGAATACCAGCTGGAAATGCACCAGTCCACGTTTGCAAACCTTCAAACAAACAAAAAAAAAATACTTTTGCTTCATCTCGTTTGCAGTCTTGTGACTAATATATTTGGCGACAGTTGCAAAATTGTTGCACTAGCATTGCTGCCAAATTGGCTTTTTCACTTCTTTTTTTTTTTTTTAACCCCGAATAAGGGGTGCATATTTGGCAGAGAGTTCATGAAAATGTGTCATCGCTATGACCAGTCAAAATCTGTTTATTTTGGGTACGTTTTATAAAGCACTCTATGGCAGGGGTGGGAAATTCATTTTCCAAAGGGGCCACTTGAACAGCAGTTGTTGACGGCCACGGTAATTTGCTCACCTCAGTTGTGTTCCATATTTTTGCATTCATATCAAGTATTCAATTCTGTTATTTTAACATCTGTTAGTTGTGTTAATACGTTGTTATTTTTGGAAATAAATATGAATCCAAATTGTAAGCAGCCATTAAAATGACATATTTACAGACACTGACACTACATTTCTATTTAATCGACCTTCCCAAAATATCTTGTCTGCAGTCTCATGTGCATAATTGTATGCATACACTTGTAAATAAAAGCACCTGATCCATGACATTCTATTTTGACTTCAAGATTTAGAGCCTGTCAAAGGCTATGGGTGAATGCAGCCAGCAGGCCGTACTTTGCGTTGTTCTAATTTCACCTTTTGTCGCTGCTCATTGGGAACGGCCTTTTGTCATCTGCAATCATTTTGGAGATGGCCTTGAGTACTGTTAAGGCATACGATAGGTTTAAAAAAAAAAAGTCTACAAACCCCTGTTCAAATGCCTGGTTCTTGTGATATATGAAATGAGACCAAGAGAAATCGTCCGCCCAAATTTTCCACCATTTTGTTTCACCTATATTTTTTATATTATATATATTTTGCACATCAGGTTAACGACTTCCAGAAGGAAAGACTTGAACAAGATATAAAGCCCAGAAAATATAAATCTTTAAATGTTCAATTCAGGGGTGGGGGTGATTTGGCATAGAACGATCCTCCTTTGTATTCCAACTGTTAGGTCATGAAAGAAAAACAGAGCTTCCAATTTAATTGAATTAGTGACATTAATTGAGTGACTTTCATTTTCACTCATGTGAAATGCATCCAACTCAGGATCGTTGCCCTTTTGTGTGTGCCGTCGTCCTTTTCTCCAGAGTTGACGGTGTGTCATTCCTCGAGGACGCAGTGAGGTCCAGCGAGCTTGGCTCGGCAGCGTTTTCCGACACCTCGCCCTCCGGCTTGGCTGAGCAGCCAGCGGCGCCCAGCGATGCCTACGCCGCTGCAGATGAAGAGGGTGAGGCGTCTGCGCTTGATGCTCCCGCCGACTCATTCGGAGTTGAAAAGAGAGTCGTCACATGGCGCTTAACTTAGAGACGAGCGATCGGCAAAAGTAAAACCGCACTTATTTTGCATCCCGCAGGTGGATATGAAGCTGGCCAAGGTGTCTGTGATACTACTTTTGGTTGGAAGTCGCTGGGGCAAGAGTTGAGGCCCAATGACGTGACGGCGGATTTAAACTCTTTTCAGCATGGAAACCGTGCTTTCGCTTCAAAGGACATGAGGAAATCGCAGGGTGAGGCCGCGCGAGAAATGTACACGATTCAAAGATGTGACGGGATGGGTCCTGAATCGTCTCATTAAGGCTGCTCTACTTTGGTCAAAAACAGGCCAAGACTTTCTTGCGTGTCACTCACAGCATGTTGAACGTCAATGTGCTTTTGTAGACAGAGGGATGGCTCACTCAGATGAGTCTCGCTTGGCCAACCTCCTGCGCCGAGTCTCAAGGGAGGATGATCGCGATCGCAGGTTGACCACCCTCAAGCAGTTGAAGGAATTCATCAGTCACAGCGAGAACAAAGCGGTCAGTCTTAAAGTCACCATTGACTTGGGAAGAAAAAAAAAAAAGACGCAAGATGGACATGTTAACTGGGTACATCTGTGCGTATATCCAACTATATATATCTGTATATATGTTTTTGTTACAGAACTTGGTCAAACAGTTGGACACCATCCTCAGCACCTTGAATGATATTTTGAATGAGAGGTAAATTGAACCGTCTCACCTGCAGAACAGATTTTGTCAGATTGCACATCCCTTTGTTGAAACAAGTTTTTTATTGTATAAAATAAATCAGCTTGTTTTGGCCCAACGATGAAAAGAAAATGAGGGGGGGAGCATTCATGAGTGACACCAGTTATGACAACCCCCTGCTCTCATGGTATGAAAGAAAGGAATGAAAAAACGCATGGGTTTCGGCATTCCCTTCCAATATTTAAATATATTCCCAAAAAAAAGAAATGCATTTGTACCGACAGTGTTGGACTACACATAATTACCGTACTTCTATCCCCCCGCCCCCCCCCCCCCCCCAATATATAACAAAGAATTCAGAAACCCACTCCTAACAGACTGGCTTCCCTATGTTGCGGATGGTTGTAGTAGTAAGCTGCTCTGGGAGTTGCGTCAGGATGCGGCGGCCTGCTTGGGTCTGCTCTGCACCGTGCTCAGCTACGAGGCGGAGCGTATCTTCAAGTGGCTCTTCCTCAAGTTGACTTCAAGCACTCGCGACGAGGTGAAGCTGTTGTACCTGTTAGCGACGCAGCGGGCTCTGGAGGCCGCGGGGGAGCGCAAGACTTTCACTCAAGTCATGCAGGTAACCCCATGCACATGTCACGATTGCGCTCATCGGGAACTCGACCTCGTTACGAGGCTAATATTAACTCTCCTGTTTTGTGTGTTACAGCTGGTGATGAGCAATCTCCAGTCCATCTTGGAGAATGTGGACACTCCAGAGCTGCTCTGTCAAAGTGTGAAGTGTATTCTTCAGGTGGCTCGCTGCTACCCACATGTCTTCAGCACCAATTTCAGGGTGAGAGTGCTGGCGCCATGTTTTTGCGTACGCCCAAGATCTACTTCAATCATCCCATCTCCTAATGTGCAAAAGCACGTTGTGACACTTGCCTCCGCCTCCGCATCCTTGGGTGCTGGTGGTTATTTTCAATAGGACACGGTGGATATCTTGGTGGGCTGGCACATTGACCACACTCAGAAGCACTCGCTCACTCAGCAGGTGTCAGGTCAGTGGCCATTCTGTTTTTGAAGGGAGAAGTTTTCATGTTCCTAAAGAACATCAACTACCTGTGACCAGTCAGGTTTCAGACACATACCCCGTGTGTGCAGCGGAACAGTTCAATTCAAGTCAAATAGACATTGCGGTGTCATAGAATGGCATTTTCAAGACGCAAGGGCTGTCATTTGAAGGGGGAGGAGGAAAATGCAACTTTTGCTTCATATCAGGTGGTTGGTAGGCTGTTTTTTTTTTTTTAATAGAGTGACAAGATACGGTCAGTGCTGAAGAAGTCATAGCTTTTTTTAGGGGGGGGGTTATGATTTTGATACCAAAAAAATAGCCCCGCATTGTCTGAAAAAGGGCTAATGGAGAATGTAAAGAAATAAAATGGGTTTCATAAGGTGTAATTCTGCGGTGCCGTATACATGCGTGCCCTTACTGCGCATGTCATGAACGTGGACAGTTCGTCTTCTGTGAGCATCTGGAGTTTCGGCGTATTGTAGCTACTCGTGAGCGCTCTCATTTTATGCTTGTACGGTCGAATTGTGTACTGTTCAGTAAACGGCTGAAATTCCAGTTGCAAATCTTTTTTTTCCTTTTCCTCACCTTCGCTTGGAACTCAAGTTTTGGTACGCAACGGAAAAGCAAACAAATTGACAGAGAGACAACACGTAACGCAAAAAAAAAAAAAAAAAACCCCTCTTAAGTTGAGGAACCCGTGAGACACGCCGCCACATATACAGTCGAAGAAGATAATAAAATGTCGAATTTATTGTTTTTTGCCTTTTTCCCCACTTGAAGCCTGGCTCCAGAGTCTGGAGCAATTTTGGGTGGCAGATTTGACTTTTTCCACCACTCTGCTGGGGCAGTTCTTGGAGGACATGGAAGCATACGCAGAGGTGAAGCGTTACATGCGTGCGCTGTTGCTCGTGCGCGGTTTCAAGAACGTTTTAATCAAGCAGACAGACTGACTTGCTTTTGTTTCTAGGACCTCAGCCACGTCGTGTCGGGGGAAGTGCCGGATGAAGACATCCCGCCTCCTGCGGTGTCTCTGCCAAAGCTGGCAGCTCTTTTGAGGGTGTTCAGCACAGTCGTTCGCAGCATCGGAGAGCTTTTCAGCCCCATCAGAGGACCGCCCATCACTGAAGTCTATGTCACTGATGTGAGAGAAGCACACCGGAGAACATCTTTAGGCCGGGCTGTGTTGGTGTGATGAAATATGTGTTGAATAATTGATTTAGCCTGCCAAGTCAATGGGGAGGATGAAAATCCGATTGCATCACATGCCAGGCGTTATGTGGCCATCCATAGCTCCACATTCCATTGTTGAAATGGAAAGGATGCAAATGCGTTCAGAGATTTGTCAGCAGAGAAATTAGAAGACCAGCGAGTTGATGGACAAACACGAGGCATTTTCTTTATAAAAAAGATGTTAAAATAGAGTACAGAAAGTCTAATTTTGGCTCATGAACATATTTCCTTCGCACTGGATGTTCTGTATTCTGGATTGTATGTTTCACCATCTAACTCATTGTGTCATCCAAGAGCATCAAGCCTCATGTTTTGGTCTGCTTTTATTTATTTGTTCAGATTCTTAACCGGGTCCTGGCGTGCGTGACCACAGCCAAGCGGGTCCAGTTCTCCGAGGCAGTTCTGACTGCGGGGAACGAGTGCGTGGGTGTGTTGTTGGCCAGCATGGAGCCCTGCGGACAACTCATGGAGACGGTCTTAGCCTATGGCTGGGACCAATTGGACTGCTGCCGCGCTTGTGGTTCGGACTACAACCTGGCAGTACTCAGCCTTCTCACTCTGGTATGGCCGTTTTCAATTAGCCATGGGCTCATTTCCTCAAGTTACCAACTTGAAAATTCGATTACAAATGGGTATTTATTTCCACAATCCAATTTTTTTCAATTTGTAATACTTCATTCCAAAAAAAAAAAATTCCCCGTTAAACTAAAAGGAAAAATGCTGTACAATAGACATGTAAACACACTGCGCCTGAGAAAATGAGCACAACCTCTTCACATATGAACACACAAGCTGCATCTGTCAAAATCAAGTCACCGTGGTATCTTAATTCTTAATGAGCATTCTAAGCAGAAAAGTACGCAAGCAACCAGTAATTGCCCGTTCAGAAACATTCCGAACCTTCGGCGATGGACACAGATTGTTCACACCGTTTACTGATACAATATTTTGTTTCTACTGATACGATTTTGATGATGCGCTTTTTGGACAAATTTTACAGATAAGAGCAGAAATATTTTATCAAGAGTTGCATCCTCTTTGGTATTAATCATTTTATCATTCATGTTTTTGGGGGGAAAAAAACTGTTTTAGATTGTGGAACAGATCAACACAAAGCTGCCCGCGTCCTTCGTGGAGAAATTGCTGGCGCCGGATTCACAGCTGCTGGAATTGCGTTTCCACCGCGAGAAAGAGGTTTGTTAGCGCATACAAAAGTGCGTGCGAGCAAAGAAGCGTGAAGAAAACTGCTTGTCATGGTGTTGTCCTTTGATGAAGCACGATTGTTGTTATTTGCATTTCATATCTTTAGACGATGTGATGTGATTTCTACAGTAGGTCTGGTGTCTGGACAGTATTCGCAGCGCTTCACTTTTTCCGTATCTTCTCACAGCACTGCGTAATGACAATGTGAACATCTTGATTCAAAATCAAACGAGACAGGATTTGCTCCGAGGTACAGATCTGGAAAAGGATGTAGATTGACGGGGTGTTTGTGTAGAAGAACAACCCCAAAAAAAAAACAACCTTTGGCTTTCAGGCAGTAAATGTGGAAAAAGTGAAGCGCCGACACTCTCTTTGGATGCAACGTCCATCTGGAAGACTTGAAATGTTGACACGTGACAAAGTATTTTGTCGCTACTTTACAATTTGTTTTTGTCTGATGGGAGATGTTTTGATTTCGGATCATGACTTTCCGGTTGTGTATGCGCACCCCGCAGGTGGTGTCGGCTGTACACGGAGTGTACCAGGCGCTCCTGAGTCTGAAAAATATTCCAACCCTGGAGGCAGCTTACAAATTGGTATTGGGGGAGATGGCATGTGCCCTGTGCAGTATTCTGGCTACCCTGGAGCCGACCAGTGGGCTCCAAGCGCCCGATGGCTCCTGCCTCGGCATCCAGCACCCTGCTTTCGCTTCGGTCACCTTAAACCCGGAGAAGGCGCAGTTCATCCTCATTTTCAATCTCAGCACTCTCACCACCATTGGGAACACCAAGAACTCGCTCATCGGGGTAAGATGCACGGCTTTCGGAAAAAGAGTGCTTCAAATACTCGCTTCTCTGACGGCAGATTTTAATTCGCGTGGAGACCAACAGAAAAAAAAATGGTTCCCAATTAGCAATGTAGAATTAGAATCTTAGTCATTGTACACTCCTATGGGAGACCAAATAAAAAGTCAAATTAAATCAAATCACCGTCGAGGAGGTTGACGACTCACAACGTTCGCAATTGTTTGCGGTTCGGTGTTTTAGTCGGTTTTGTGACGAGAGAACGAGAGTGTGTGTTTGAATTCGGTCCTCCGCTAAATATCACATTGAAGTAACTTGACTAAGTCGAGTTGGATTCTTTTGTTGAGGTGTACGCATTTGCTTTTGACTGAAACTACCGGAGATGCTAATCATCTTTTGTTTGAACTGTTTAGATGTGGGCTTTGTCTCCTACCGTCTTTGCCCTTCTGAGTCACACGCTGATGCTCGTGCACTCGGAGTTAGCCGTCTACTACCCGGCCGTCCAGTACGCTGTGCTTTACACCCTCTATTCCCACTGCACCAGGTAATGTGTAAACATTTGGGATTTGCCAAAGGCGTATGTATCCACATGGTGCGGTTATGAACGGCAAAGCCGAATCGGATTTCCTTGCGGTGTGGCTAGGCGGGTACGATGATGGCTGCATCAACTGTATCATCGATTTTACCTCGTACCGGTTCAAAAAAGCGAGTTGCTTTTTTTTTTTTCTTTTTTTTTTTCATTCAAGAGGAGTAGCTTAATATTTGATAGAAGTCAACAACGGACTCCACGCACGAAGCCAAGCATTCTTTTGAGATCGTGTTCCTTGATATTCCAGTTCTATCCCTTATGTTTCGTCAAAGTGAAGATTGTTGGTTGACCAACCAAAGGACCGCAGTGTGTCCAGCGGTATCTTTTTTTTTTTCTCCTTTTCCTTTTTTAACCGTAGAAGAAACCCCCAATGAAGGCGGACAAAATGTTCAGTCAAAATAAATTGTTTGGACATTGACAACTTTTGCATTGTACGCGTCAAAGTTACGCAATGTAACTTTTGACATTGAACCGGAGGTGACGTGAGTCGTGTTGTCCCGTTTCTCATAGGAATGAGTGACATGCTGAACCTGTCGCTACTTTTGGACTTTCTAACCGGCGGCGTATCTTCTCTGCATGTTTCTCCATTAGACACGATCATTTCATCTCCTCCAGCTTGTCTTCATCTTCCCCCTCCCTGTTTGACGGTGCCGTCATCAGCACTGTCACGACAGCCACAAAGAAACATTTCAGCACTCTCCTCAACCTTCTGGGAGGCCTGCTGGCCAAGGAACATCTCTGCCTTGAAGCCAGGTTTGTCTTTTCTTTAGAGCAGCACCGCAGCCCCCGTGCTGAACACCGTAGAGGCAAACGAGGATTTTTATTTCTTTCTCTCAGCTTTGTAGTCTCGGCAAAAGCGGGTACTGTATTATGGTCCCATCATAACTCGGCGTGTTTATGTATCAGGAAATTGCTGCTGACGTGGGCTCAAGAGATCTCGCTGCTGATGAAGAAGTCAGACACCTACAGCCCTCTCTTCTCCTTGCCTTCCTTCAACAAGTTTTGCCGTGGCCTGCTGTCCAATGGTAAGCTCAACATGTCCAGTAATGTTTATTTGATTTTATTTTTTGAAAGTTGGCAGATTCTTGACAGTATTATTTTCCTCTGCGGTTTAGCCCTGAATGAAGATCAGAATATCTGCCTTCAGACCTGCAACAGCCTACTCATCCTCTCTTCATCTCTATCTGTGGAGCTTCTGCAGAGGTAACGAGCTGCCCGGGAGCTTAGTATAGACTTTGAGCGGGAACGTGAATTACAGAGGCCATTTGGAGCGTCGGTGCAATCCGTTCTCGGAGGATACATTTGGATTGTATCGACGGCAAAAAGAAGTCATGCAAATAACTATCGTTGCTAGTTAACACCCCTCGTTAAAGTGATGAAAACCTTCCCTTCCTGATGCCGCTTTTGATTCTCGGGTCCATTTTTAGGTCTGTTGTGGTAGTTTCCATTTTGACAACAGACACGCTGAGAAAATAAAGGAAAACACCAAACAAAACGTGCTGATCCTTTTGTTGTGCGTCTTAGGTGTGCGGATGTGTGCAGAGTCCAGTTGGTCCACTCAGCGGTGAAGGTCAGGCAGGCCTACGGCAAACTGCTTCGGACAATCCCCCTGGATGTTTCTTTAAGGTAAACGCATATTTCAATTCCACCTAGTTCCAGCCGTAGCGCTAATGGGTTCCTGACTTTTTTTTAGAAGAAATCCGGCATGCGAGCTTTAGCGAGTACCGGTGCTAACCTCGCCTGCCGGTGCTGTGTCAGGCCACCAAGACACTGGCCAGTACGCATTTCATAAATGAAGGCGATGAAATGAAAACTAGCACTACATTATAAACATGACTTCAGATCCCGTAACACCGTTGCAAGGATGTTGCTGGAAATACAGTCCAATGACAAATACTGAAGCCAATAGTCGGTGACGGTTGTGTTCTGCATTTGAACAGTATGTATAATATCCTTGACAAGTTGTCCGGGAAGCAATGTTAGCAGCTCTGCTGCCGCATGCACTCATTTGCTACACATGTATTTTGCTGAATAGTAACCACAGCCACCCAGAGATGACTCGGATCTCCTTGGCCATCCGCCACCACATGAGCCGGGCGCCAAGCGGCACCTTACACCCCCAGGACTTTGGTGACCTCATCAGCTTCGTCTTATATGGAGCGCTGCACCGCGGAGGGTACGTCCTTTTAAAAGAGATCCTATAAAATCTTGATTTCCCTCTCCCGATCTCTGTACTCTAAACCCAGACACGTTCCCCATGCGGCAAACAAAGCATCTTACCACTGTACTCTGCACTTTGACCGTTGCATGCTTTGTTCCGTACTGTCATCTCTATAGCGATATCCTCATTGCACTCGCACCGAAAACAAAATGAAGTGAATAGTTAATTAAGCTGATGAATGATTTTTTCCTTCCTCAAACCGGATAAAAAGTTTTAGTCGCTAGACCTGCCGGGAGACGCGTTCGGGCGAGCCGTATGTTTGTGGCAATGTGCTGAGGGCTTTCTAAGTTTGCTATTCTTCTCCACAGCAAGGATCCATGGCTGGAACGACTTTATTACAGCTGCCAGCGACTCGAAAAGCGGGATGGGCGAGGCGGGGCCGATGGCACGCGTCCCGGCGTGGTGCCCGGGGCTCTGTTAAAAACGGAAGTGGTGCTGTGGCAGTGGGCGGTGTGGGAAGCCGCCCAGTTCACTGTGCTGTCCAAACTGCGAACTCCCCTTGGGCGAGCTCAAGACACCTTCCAGACCATTGAAGGTGACACCGAAGCTCTGTGATTCGAAATTGACTTGGGCCACGTTTCGCTATGCACATTAGATTCATTTCACTATTCATGTGAAGAGATCGCAGACATGTCAATTACAGCCAGTATCATTCACGGTGGGTCAACATTTGCCCACGTCGTTATATCCTTTCATGTATTTGTGGCAATCCAAAATGGGGACCAGGATTAAAATGTGATTATTGATGCCGGCCGACCAATCCTGGAAATTTTGGTCACGGCAGACGGCCAAGTCTTTTCTCATGCCCGCCCTCCGTACTGTATCTTGAAGGTATGATCCGCAGCCTGGCTGCCCACAGCCTGAACCCAGAGCAGGATGTCGGAGCATGGGCTGCCGCTGCAAGTGACGGGGATGGTCACCATTCAAATCAGCTCCGCATCACTCTACTGCTTCAGTATCTCGAGAACCTGGAGAAGCTCATGTATAACGCATATGAAGGCTGTGCCAATGCTCTCACCGCCCCACCAAAGGTGGACCGATAAGTCTCTCAACGCTGATCATTTCCAATTAAAATGGTCCACTTGGAAGTTTTTGAGCGTTGATAACACTCAGCCCTAATGTAGAATCGCCCCCTTTCACACAGGGTATCAGGACCTTCTTCTACACCAACCGTCAGACTTGCCAAGACTGGCTGACAAGGATCCGCCTTTCACTGATGAGGGTTGGCCTCCTGTCTGGCCAACCGGCAGTGACCATTCGTCACGGCTTTGACCTTCTTGCCGAGATTAAGAACAGCAGCAACCAGGTTTGGATGAGGACATTGTCAATAGGGCCGGGTGATCGCATGATCCCGAATTGGGATCGTGGGGAGTTTCAGGCTGATTACGGCGATCGGCTGCGACTGGCTTTGTTTGATCAGATGCGAATATGGGCGTGACAACAGCAAGGCAGTCGACCTTTTTGCCACACCTTACTCTGTGTTTTTTTTTTTTGTTCGTTTTCTTTCGACGTGATTATATGATTGACGAAAAGAAAATTGTGGCGATCATCGAGATCAGACAATATGAAACAAAGAATCGGGATTTATTTCTGTATTGTTTTTGCCTGATCGCCCTGCCCAAACTGTCAGTGAGGATCCCAGGAAGCAAATTCTAGTCATTTGTTTTGTTCACTTCAGGGTCCCGAATTAGACGTTCCTCTAACATTATTGGCAGAAGCGCTTTGTGAGCTCCGTTGTCCTGATGCTATCCTTGGACTTGCTGCCTGGAGCCTCTCGAACACTGGCAAGAGTCTCAGCTGGTTGTCCTCCGTTGCTTTACAAGCAGAGGGACGGTAAGCATACACCACAGTAACACGCCGCCAATGCGGTTTGAAGGCCAACTACAAAATCAACAATAATGACCAAATAATAGATGGACATCAATGCCCGAGGACGCTTTTATTTTGAAGAACGTAGGCTATCCAAATTCCAAACCATTCGATAGCCGCAGGCTGAGTCTCAAGTACTCCATTTTCGAGAGAAGTGAATATTTAATTTCATTCTTCCGAGAAACAAGCCGGTGCTTTTTTTTTTTTTTTTTTTTTTCATGCTGAATTAAACAACTAACTTTGACTTTTTGGTCATTGGCATGTGTTTTCTTGGGTCTGCCCGTGTGTAGGTTTGAGAAAGCAGCTCTAGACTATCAAGATCAGCTGTCTGCAGTTTCTGGGATGGACTGCAGCATCAGAAGTTCTGACCGTTATCTGCTCAAACTCTCCAGTAGTACCAGCAGCCCCAAACATACAAGCAACGGTGACTCACAAATACGAATTTGAATCCAGTCAACTTTTGTTCAACCCATATTCGGTCTGATTAGCTTCAAGTGTGCCGATCACAATGCACAGTAGTACATATTTCTCGGAATGTCTACTTTTGCTCACGCTTCATTTGGCCACTTTGGATCCTAACATTGAAAGTCCTTGTAATCATCACATACATGGGGTGATTTGTTTTGTTTTGTTTTTTTTCCCCCTGGGTTTTCCTCGAAAAGGTGATAGCAGGAAAACCGTGCTGCTGAAGTCAAATGATTGCTCTCCTGAGGTGGTCAACCTGGTGGCCAACAAAGCATGTCAGTGCTATGTGGCACTTTGTGATTGGGCCTCAGTCAAGGAATGGCAGGCCACCGTTCACGCCCTGAAACAGAACTCCACCAATCTGGTCAACATCAACCTGAGGGCCGATTTCAACTACATTCAGGCCCTGAGCTGCTTTGAGGACGGAGATTTGACCGAATGTGGTACTCAACTGGAACTTCTGCCTGGAGAAGACTTCAGCTCCATCTCCAGTAGCAAGGACAAGATGGGCAAGTCTGGGCCTGACCCGAAACTAATCTTTTAATTGAAAAGGGGGAGAAACTGTGAGTCGTTTGATAATGAATAGCGCTGCTTGTAAAGGGAGTGTGCATGAACTTGTATTCTTAAGCATTCTGTTCATGGTTGCCTCTGTGTGTGTTGTAGATCTGAAGAGGCTTCTGCCCTCATTGAGTCCTGATCCAGCGGAACTTCAGAGAGCCATTGAGGTACAGCTCCTGCGTACCGCTGTTAGCGCCCTAGCGAAAGCCGGCGAGCCGCCGGAGCAAAGGGCCCCGGCCAATCAAGAGTGAGTATTTTCGAAGAGACTAAGAAATGCTCATTGCTCATTTAGGTCCCCGTTTTTTCAAACGTAGCTTTCTTGAGAGCACCAACATGTGGTGACTTAGTCCATCTCATGATCCATGTATTGTCGCAGTACATTGGTGCGCTGCCTGAAACAAACCGGACGGATCTGCCTGGGTCCTCTTCGTCTGTCAACCCTGACCCTCTCCGATGCCTTGCCCACCCTTCCCACTTTGCAGCTTCACTGCACCGCTACTCTCGAGAGCACGCTTTCGGGACAAGAGGTATGTGTGCCACTCTTTCATGTTACCTCCATTCACCGTGACGTTTTTGCTGGACAATACGATGTCTCGGTGTGAGTATTAAGCATGACACTCCCGATTGGTGGTTTCCTGAAATAGTTTTCACAAATCAAAATGGAGAAAAAGTCATTCAGAATGAGTCCTCGAGGCCAAGCGCAAAGATGCCGGAAGAAAAGTCTAGAAAGTGTTTTCTGTTATGTCATATCGACATTTTGCTTTGTTCTGAGAGCAAAAAAAACAAAAACGATGAAAATCATCAAAAATGATGTCGCTACCGTACCATGAGGCGCACCGTATTAAAAGATGCAGTCTCAGTTACGGCTGCTATTTTTATATTCATCACATACTCATATTGGACATGGGCACGGTGAAAGTGATCTTGAATTCTCACGTGCCGTAGGACTCGGTGGTTCCTTTGAACAGTGAGGCACTGAGTTCGTGTAAACAACAAGATGTCCAGCCTTTCCTTCAAGCCCTCAGATACACCATGTTTCAGAGACAACTCCTCAACAAACTCAGAGGTAATGCACTCAGCATGTGGAATCTTCTCAAAGGTGAGGGGTTATGTGACATCGATAGCTGCACGGCTACTTGTCTGTCAAATATAGTCAATGTAGAGGCCACTCTCTGTACCGGAGTACAGCATTCGTAGGATGCGAGTGGCTCAGAGGTCCAGGAGTTTGTAGTTCCAACTCCTGCTCATGAGTGCGGCCAAACTTAGAGGAGGCACTGCTGCGAGGGTGGATAAACACGGACTCGAGGTGGTTACTTGCTTGCCATTTAGTCAAAACAAAAAGTCCTTGCTTGACAGCGTACATACACCTGTGCCATAAGCACTTATCAAATAAATAAAAATAGTGGAAATTTTTCAGCAGTAACTTCAGCAGGTAGGGAAAATAAATCACAGTGAAGACAAATAAACCAGGCATTGACCCACTCAGTCCGACAGCAAGAAACTTTTTTATTTATTTTTTTGGGTCCCGTTTCAGGTTCTTCTCCAACCACAGATGCACACCTCATGGAGCTTTGTTTGACAACTGTAAAGTTTGCTCGAAAAAAAGGCAATGTTGCCCTGGCGTCCCGCTTGCTCGGTCAGTGTTGTGATGGAACCCAAGAGGAGGAGCAGGGCGACGAACTGATAAAGGCCTTCCGGCGCCTCAGTGTGGAAGGCACGCTGGGAGAGAAGTGGGGGCCAGAGCTGCAGATAGAGAAAGCCAAAGTAGTGAGGACTTCAGGTGAGGACGGATGTCGGTGATATTTTAACAGAAGCTAAAAAGCTTAGCGTGTGTATTTGACCCTCTCGGTGCTACTTGAACATGATCATCTGCACTTAAGGCTTGCGTGATATCTCACAAATCACGTAACAAAACCTACGACAGATCCGGTTCATATATGAACAACGCGTTTTTGTTTTTTAAATGTTTGGTAAGCCATTTCAGTCTAACAAAAGTAAGCAATTCTACAGGCCAGTCCATTCCAGCAATGGAAATGCTGAGCAAGGCTGCTCTTTCAAATTGCTACGTGGGAAAAAATGAAGGTGCTGCCTGTCGCTCGCTGCTCACGCTCTGCAAATGGCTGTTGGCTGACTGGAAGGACATGATTCCCCAGCTTAAACAGGTGCACTTTTTAAAACATTGTTCCTTGGTGTAAAAATTGCTGGTGTGCGAGTTTTATTTCTTTTATGGCATGAAGTATATATACACTGTGCTGTTTTGCTCCAGGTCGTAAAGATGTCAGGGGCAGTAAATTCTTCCAATGCTCTGAGCAACATGTCACCTTTGTGTCAGAACATTTCCGCTCTGCTGGAGCTTCCTCTCGTAGAGCAGAGCATTCCCCACATCACCACCGAGACCTCAGGTAATTTTAAGTACAGTCGTGTTTATTCAGTTGTTTATCAAGTGCCACTTGGACATAAAATCATTCACATATGTTCAATTTCAAAGTCAAGTTAATCACAAACCATTTCAACGAAATGCAAAGGCTTGTGACGTTCCCGAGGTCGTCACCGTTCACATGCGACGCCTAAGCTAAGCATAACTTCATGTTTCAAAGAGAAGGCAAGCATGAACGATCCGCAAGGGAACATTTTTCGATCGATATCTTCGATCGACGTGCCCCGACAAAATAAGATAAGATATCCTTTATTTGTCCCGCAATGGAAAATCTCGGCACAAGTTCCAACTGAGTGTTCTAAGAGCAAAAGTGCAACCATAAGTTGCCTCATGCTGACCAAGAAAATTGAGATAATTGAGCAAAGACCAACCCAAATGTGATTTCTGTGCAGTGAGCGTTGGTGTCGGGGAGCCAGACTTTGTCCTTGGCCAACTCTACCAGCTCTCCACCAGCCTCGCCCCTGAAGTGGCAAAATCCTGGGCAGCTTTGGCCAGCTGGGCGTACCGCTGGGGTAGGAAGGTCGTTGACAATGCCAGGTTAGCGGACCCCAAAAAATATGTGACATTGATTGATGACGCGTTTTTTTTTTTTTTAAACAAAACAATATCACGCTGTAAATAAATGTATTTCCCTCTAGCCAAGGTGAGGGATTGCCTCTTCTTTCTGGAGAAAAGAAGGATATCGAGGAGCTCCTACCTGCCACTACGAGCGAAGAAGACAAGGAAACCATTTTTAGCATTCTTGGTCAAGCCATGTGTCGACCGACTGGCATACAGGTAGAGCCTGCCGAGAGAAAAACCATCACTCGTACTCCCATTTTGGTCGCAGTCTCAAGCCCTGTGAAATGGTATTATTTACCCCTCGCTTCCTTCTAATTTAGATGTTGGGATTGTGTGCATGCGTTTTGCTTTAGGATGAGGATATGGCACTCCAGCAGGAAGATGACGAGGACGACATGGTGGATGTGATATGGCGACAGCTGACCGCGTCTTGCCCCTGGCTGGCAGAGGCAGGCCAACCTGTCGCGGATGGTTTGATTCGGATTTGGAGACGTGTGGTAGACCGAATATTTGGCCTCTACCGGATCTCTTGCCAGGCCTATTTCACGTTCTTGAAACTCAATGCGGGCCAGGTAAGATTGGGGGACGTTTTCTGAACATCAAGCTCTGATACGTGCAGTAAATGTGAAAAGCCCTATCTTTTTATTTCCTCCTGACAGCCAAGAGGTAAAAGGAAGCCTGCCTGCTTATTCGGGTCTCTTTCTGTTGTTTCAGCTACCTATTGATGAGGACGACCCCAAACTCCTGCTGTCCTGTCCGAACAGCAAACAGAGTAACGATGACATGATCGTCATGGCAACCCTTCGCCTCCTCCGTCTGTTGGTCAAGCATGCCGGGGAACTGAGAGAGGGGCTTGAGCTCGGTTTAGCCTCCACGCCGACGGCACCCTGGAGGGGTATGTCGAACGGACGGCGTTTTGTGCGCGATCTGGAAGTCTTGACTCGTTTGTTTGAATTAGTTGAAATGTTACGATGATCTGGAAATGGTGTTGATTAATATTCCGATTGTCTGTGTGTCACTCAGGCATCACGCCGCAGCTCTTTTCACGTCTCAATCATCCCGAAGCGTACATACGACAAAGTATATGTAGCTTGCTGTGCCGAGTGGCCCAGGACTCCCCGCATCTCATCCTTTACCCTGCCATTGTGGGCTCACTCTCCCTCGGAGGGGAGGCTCAGAATTCAGGCAGGGCTTGATGTTGCTATTGATTGCTCATGGCTCATTACCTTTCCTTGAACATCCCCATCATATCGACGACAATGGCTTGTTTTAAAACGATGAATCTGCTTATGACAGGGAGCAAACTGCCATCCGCTCTGCCAACGTTTTTGGGGAGCATCCAAGGAGAAAGCCTTGGCGGGGAGGAGGAGCAGCCGGAGAGTGGTGACAAAGGCGAAATTCCAGAAGAGCTGGCTGCATTCTGCTCCAGTCAAGACCAAGCCATGATGCAGGATTGTTACAGCAAGATAGTGGAAAAGCTGTCTTTAGCAAACCCGACCATGGTGCTTCAGGTAATGGGCTTTCACAGCTCGATCACATTCCGACATTGACCGTAGGGACCTTTCCCCGCCCCTCCTGATCATCACAATGAGGTCCTAACCCGCAGTACGTCCTGTCCAGGTCCAGCAGTTAGTCGGTGAGCTACGCAGGGTAACGTTACTGTGGGATGAGTTGTGGCTGGGCGTGCTGCAACAGCAGCACATGCACGTTCTGCGTAGGATCCAACAACTGGAGGACGAGGTGAAGAGGGTTCAGAATAATAACACGCTCCGAAGGTGAGCTGCGTGCTCCTCTCTGGGGAGTTGAGCTTCTTCCCGCCAACGTGACTTTTGATACATTGTCTACGTTCGCAAAGGCAAAATGACGGTAAGCCCGGGGTATCTTTTCCCCTTTGCTGTGCTTCAGGGATGAGAAGATCGCAATAATGCGCGAGAAGCATTCTGCTTTGATGCGGCCTGTGGTTTTTGCCCTGGAACATGTGTGCGGCATCACATCGGCCCCAGCGGAGACGCCGCACGAGACCTGGTTCCAGCAGACGTATGGCGATGCGATCGCTTCTGCCCTGGAGCGATTGAGGAACCCCCACAACCCCGCCAACCCCGCCAGCAGCTGGCTCCCGTTCAAACAGGTGCGTTGGACGCCGATCTTCTGTTCTTCACGCCTAGCCGTGAATTGCGTACCACGCTCCTGATTGCACTCATAGAACACGCACAGTCAACGTGAGAGAATTCATGACGGCAACCTCTGTGTTAGATTATGTTAAGCCTGCAGCAGCGTGCGCAGAAACGAGCCAGCTATCTTCTCCATTTGGATGAGATCAGTCCACACCTGGCATCTCTGACTGGGACAGAAATGGCCCTGCCGGGCGAGGTGTCCGCTTCGGACGCTGTCACCATTCAGAGCATGGGCAAATCCATCACCATTCTGCCCACCAAGACAAAGCCAAAGAAGCTCTTCTTCCGGGGCTCTGATGGTCACAACTACCCGTACCTTTTTAAAGGTAAAGACCAGTGTAACACTTGTTCCTAATCCGATGGTACATACAGCTCAGCTGCATCTTTGAGGTGTTACCGTATCGGAAAGCTTCCAGGGCAGGTGTGACAAATTATATATATTCAAAGCCCCAACTGCAAGTTTTATTTTATCCTTCAAAGTATGCCGCACGCACTTCATAACGAACGACCAACTGATTTTCATTTTTAGATGAGCTACGTTTTTGGAACTTCAATTTAAACTGCGCTTAGCAGCGCTACTGGCTGCTCCAGAAAACGTGAGTGAGCTTTCAGACCAATCTCACACCTTAGACTGTGCTGTAAGAGACGAAGTAACGTTAGAACCACCAAATGACATCCAATGAATTTCACAGGTTTTTATTTGAAGCTGAAAATGAGGGCGTTCAAGTACTGCAGAGCGGACAAAGCCTTATCTTTTCAAATGAGAGCGACTGCAATTCAGAACACGGTTTATTTATTTATTCTAAACTGGCCATCCGACAGACTTGTGACTTCTTGCGTGTTGCAATTTTACGGCATTGACTCGTGTGTCAAATGATTTGGAACCGAGTGATATTGTCTCGTCTCTCAGGTCTGGAGGATTTACATTTGGATGAGCGCATCATGCAGTTCTTATCAATCGTAAACACCATGTTCACCAAAATTAACCAACAAGAGCAGCCTCGTTTCCATGCGCGCCATTATTCTGTCACACCCCTTGGAACACGATCGGGACTGATCCAGTGGGTTGACGGAGCCACGCCCCTCTTTGGCCTCTACAAGCGCTGGCAGCAGAGGGAGGCTGTGCTGCAGGCTCAGAAGGTAGCATCTACGACAGTCTTTTACTACTGGTTGTATGCTCTGGAATGATTTTATGACTGCAACAAGACAGAAGTGATGGGGTTTGGTCCCAGTGGCTGTCCCATCGAATCAATATTTGTTGTGCCTAATTGCGTAATGGAATGCAACGTTCTTTTTTTTTTTTTTTTTTTTTTTTTGTCCTGACCCAGGCCCAAGACTCATTCCAGCAGCAGCCAGTGCCTCTTGTACCCCGCCCAAGTGAGCTGTATTACAGTCACATTGGTCCTGCCCTCAAAGCAGTTGGGCTCAGTCTGGACGTAACGCGGCGAGATTGGCCCCTCGGTGTGATGAAGGAGGTGCTGAAAGAATTGATGGAGGCTACGCCTTCCAATTTACTGGCCAAGGAATTGTGGTGTTCATGTACCACTCCCAGTGAATGGTGGAGGGTCACGCAGGTAAACAATTTTGCCGGTTTTTCATGAGCTATTTTTTAAAACTAGTTTCTCTCTCTTTAATAGCTGTACAGCGTTGCGCACTTGTTTTGGATTTTTAGCCTGATTACAATCGTTTCCTTTCTTTTTTTCTAGTCTTACGCCAGATCCACTGCTGTCATGTCGATGGTGGGATACATCATTGGCCTTGGGGACAGACACCTCGACAATGTTCTCATTGACATGACCACTGGAGAAGTCGTGCACATTGATTACAACGTGTGTTTTGAAAAAGGTCAGGACAATCCTTAGATTACGTTTGATGTCTTGGTGCAGTTGGAAACAAATGCCCGCCTGCGCTAAAACGAGGGCTTTACTCTGCATTCGTCCCTTTTAACATCGTATTTTTCTGTGCTTTAGGAAAGAGTCTTCGGGTCCCAGAGAAGGTCCCCTTCAGGATGACGCACAATATTGAGAGTGCACTGGGAGTTACCGGGGTGGAGGGCATCTTCAGGCTTTCTTGCGAACAGGTGAGCCTCGCATCTTGAAAAGGAGTCCACGAATTTAGAGTGCAAAACATTGCCGATAAGAGGGTTCTAAGTAGAATTTCTGCCTGCAGGTTATTCAGATGATGCGCCGAGGCAGAGAGACCCTCCTGACCCTGCTGGAAGCCTTTGTCTACGATCCCCTGGTGGACTGGACGGCCGGGGGGGAGGTGGGCTTTGCGGGTGCAGTGTATGGAGGAGGAGGCCAGCAGGCTGACAGCAAACAGAGTAAGAGGGAGATGGAGAGAGAAATCACACGCTCGCTCTACTCCTCCCGAGTGGCCGAGATTAAGGTAAGACCCAAGATGAATTGCAGAAGTCGAGAGATTGTATGATCGGTTCCCCCCGTGGTTGGGCACGTCATTGTTCTAGCCCACCCCCCAAAAAAAAAACAAATTATGTCCTTTGCAAAGGTCAACTGGTTTAAGAATCGTGATGAAATGCTGGCTGTCCTGCCACAAGTGGAAGAAGCTGTCGAAGAATACTTGGTTCTCCAGGATCTGCTTTGCCAGGGAGAGAAACTGCAGGCCAAGTTGCAGGAGGAGTTGGCCTTCCTCGAAGCGGCGGAGAACCATCCAGAGCATCGACTTGTCACTCTGGAGCAAAGGTATGAACGCCGCACCCTTCGTACTTTTAGAATCTTTTCGGTTCTGAATAGTCACGCCGCAGCTGTTCCCCCCCCCCCCCCCTCCTTTTTTACAGGTACTCTGAGCACAACCAGTTCCAGTCACGGCAGAGGACTGTGCAAGAGGCCATACAAAGTAAGCTGGCTGACCTGGATCAATGGATTTCCCAGTACCAGGCGGCGTTTTCCAATCTGGAGACGACTCAGCTGGCTGCTCTGCTGCAGGACATCAGTACCACCATTGATTTGGGTTAGGAGAATCATTTTTATTATCCATGTCACGTATTGATTTTTCCACCATATAGAAATAGAGGAGAATATTCAAACGCCACAGACAACTTAGAAAGGAAATCACACTTGCAGCAGTTGTCCAAATATTGTCCAGTTGGGTTTTAATTCCGATGCTCCCCAGGTCCTCCCAGCTACGTGCCAGCGACGGCCTTCTTGCAGAATGCGGGCCAAGCTCATCTGATCAGCCAATGTGAGAGCCTGGAGGCAGAGATGAGCTCCTTGCTCCAGCAGCGCCGCGGGGCCCTTCGTATTTGCTTGGAGCAGCTGCACAGCTACGCGACAGTCGCTTTGCTCTACCCACGAGCCAACCTGCTGCGCCATCGAACCCACCAGTGGAAGGCCTGGTTGGAGGAAATGCTGAGAGTCATGACGGTTGAGCACTGCCAGCATATCTACAGGCAGTAAGCTGAGCACATTCACCAAGAGCTCCATTCCTTCAGCAAATACTACACCAGCGTAACCTTGTTGCTGCAATGACCTCTGAGCTTGTCTCTTTCTTCCCGCGCAGATATGAGGTCCTGTTTACCCCTCCGTCCAACGCAGCCAGCTGCCAGTTCATGTCCAATGTGGAGCTGGCGCTGCAGCGCCAAGTGGCTGACACCAACGAGCGTGTGATGCACCAAGCCGAGCGACTGAAAGCGGAAGGCACGACGGCAGCGGCGTGCGAGGAGCAGCTGAAGGAAATCGAGCATTGCATCGGGGTCTTTCTGCGGGAAAACGGCGAGTCGGGCTCACTCAGCCTAGCTGGGATCATCACCTCTGCCCTCTGCTCACTCTGCAGGTGCAAATGCCTGACGCATACCTCGCAAATGGTTGAAGACGTCCATCATGCCGATCGCAAACGGCGATGCGGCTTAGCCGCTAAAACGGAAGGATAGTTGAAAATGTGGTTTCGTAGGCGCAATCTGGTGATGGAGAGTGCGGCGGCCAGTGCCGGAGAGCAGCTGGTAGACCTCATGTCCCGGGACGGAGCCTGGTTCTTAGAGGAGCTCTGCAGCATGATGGGCAACGTCAGTGCCTTGGCGACGCTGTCGCAGCGCTGCCCACTCCTGCCCAATGACCTGGAGCTGCCGTCGCCCTCCGCCACCGCCCAGGCCATTTATCTGGCCAATTCAGTCTATACCTGCTTGCAGGTAATGCCGAGACAGCTGCCCGCAAACCCGGCCGTGTTACCTTCCCAATTTGTAGATGATCTCGCCGTATCGTTTTCATCGTCTTTGTCAACCGAATTGCAGTACGCTCCTTGCAGACGCTACTACTTGCCCACTTTTCCACTGCAGGAATTGAACACCAACTTCCGTCAGATCATCTTTCCCGAGGCTCTGCGCTGCATGGTGAAAGGAGAGCCCACGCTGGAGTCCATGCTGGCAGAGTTGGAGCAGCTCGTGGAGCAGAGCTCCGATGGTCTTGGCTTGCAGGGCTTGGTTGACACTCTGTTGGCCACCACGGGGTTAGACCAGGACGGACGCAACCAATGTCTGGACATCACCAGGTGAGCGGCGGCCATTTAGGAACTTGATGAGGGTAACGTGTTGCAAATGACAAACATTGCACGACGTGTTGCGTTGATACGCTCAGGATGTTGCGCGCCCAGTACTCTGAGCTCATCCAGCCACGCTGCATGGATGGAACTGGCCCGGACTCACCAAAAATGTCTGCTGGTCAAATGCTCCTGGTGGCCTTTGATGGAATGTTCACGCAGTTAGAGACGGCCTTTGGACAGCTCACTGACAAGGTTTGAGCCTCACTCCAAATGAAGTAGTCAACACAACCCGGAAGGACTCTTGTTCCATTTTAAGCTCGTTTGGCTTTAGGTACCATGACGCTCAACACACTTGCTCGTTTGATCTTCAAGCGTCGCCGTTCGACCCCAATCGTCGTCAATTTTCAGCGGTATCTTGACTTTGGGCCCCAAACTACTTTGACACTGCACGCCGTGGTGCCCAATTTGGACTTTTCGCTAAATCCAGTCTATTTATTGGTTGATTTAGGAAGGGGGGCGGTTATACTCATTTGCATGACAAATACCTTGTTTTATCACCCGATGTCGCCAGAGTATAAGATGGGAGGAGGTAAAGATATTGTCCCCCATCTCCTATTCAAGATTGCATCACTGGCGCGCGTGGCCGAATTACCGCTGTCACCACTTCGTGCTTCGTTTCAAGTGGGATTCGATTCAAGTCGAGTGGAAAGACAGCGACCGTTAGTCAAAACGACGGAGCACGTATTGGGCTTTTGATGACATATAGGTCGGAGGGGTACGGATGAGCGTTCATACCGCGGATGCATTGCATGCATATATGAAAGAGCCCCCCACCCCCAAAATAAAAGGTGTACAGTCCACAACTGCATGAAAATATCGACTGATATCGTTTATTGTCATACAGATGAATGTATTACTTGTATTTGTGAAAAATACATGGAAAAACAATATTAACTCATTCACTCCCAAAGACGTTTTTACACGTCTTTTCAGACTTGGTCTAGAATTGGCTGGTACTGAATGAGTTAAGGGGCGGGCGGTGCGGGATGGAGCGCTTTGACAAAAATGCACTTTGTCAAGAATCTTGAGCTTGGAGCCACCCTTTTGATCTGCTGCTGACCCGCAGCTGAGTTCGCTGGAAGTGCCGTCGGCGTGGAGGAAGGTGGACGTTCTGAGGGAAGCCCGCGCTGCGCAGCTCCACTTCTTTGACAGCCCGACTCAGCGGCAACTGATGGATGAGGTTTTCTTCCTGAAGAGACTCCAAACGATCCGAGATTTCTTCCGAATGTGCTCCTGCTTTGCTCAGACTCTGTCTGGTGAGAGATTTGTTAACCGCTCAAAGGATTTGCGACGGAGTCCGAAATATGCGGCTCATCCCGCTTTTGTTCTTTTCCCCGCCCATCAAGGGCCCCCTCCGGATGAGCTGATGACCTCCAACGGACCGGTCGGGCTAGGAAAGCCGTTGTACCGGCAGCCTAACGCTACCGGCTCGAGCGGGGCAATCATCAGCGAGGAACAAATGACCCGCCCCATCAAGGCTTTTACCGCTGAATTTGTTTGGCAAATGCTGATGGGTCTGCCCAGCCAAGCTCTCGGGCTGGCCCTCTGCAGCGCCATGTCCGCTCTTGGGCTGGATGTCGTCGCCCAAGTCGAGGCGAAAGATTTTGGGGCGGAAAGCAAGGTACGAGCTTTTCGCACGCCCTTTGCTATGCGGTTCCTGCCGTGCAACCTTTACAAGTTGGCGCGGGCGATGCAACGCCAGTCGTTCTTTGACTGTCGAGTCACGTTTTTGCCAAATTGACATGAAATACAGTCACGTTTTCAGAGCATCCGCAAGATGGCACGGCGGTGTATTGGCTTGTAAGAAAGGTTTTGCTTTGGAAGGTGTCTTTGGACGAACTTTGTAAGAAGGCGGCAGAGCAGAGCCTGGCATCGGGCCGCGTCTCCCAGCTGCTGCTAAACAGAGCCACCGTGCTGGCCGCTTCTTACGACACAGCCTGGAAGAAGTTGGACCTGTTGCGAAGGTTGGATGGCAACCTGGATGCTGCAAAGGCGAGCCTGCAGAGGATTCAGCTGCATGTTGCCGTGTTTCAGGTACTCGCTGGAAAACGCCGATACGTTTTTGCTCCCGTCCCTTCTCGCTGCTCGTAACCAGTCAGGTCACCAAGGGCACCGTGGTCTCACCACTTTCCGAACTGCTGAAATTAGGAACGGCCACTTTGGAAACCTTTGTCTCGGTGTGTCTTTTCCTCCAGTGGCAGCATGAAGACATCCTGGGTCCCAATAATCAAACACTCAGCGTCAACATCCCCCCTCGCGCCGTCATTCTCGGCAACATGAAGAAGAAGCTGTACAAGCTGAGTCAGGATGAAGGCGCCATTGTCGCGATTCAGGTTTGGGCCGTGTCGTATCGTATTTTTCCACGTCGACGCGTTTCTCGACGGGGCCTTTCAGTGACGTTACCTTCAACTCAGACGTAACCCATTTGAAGCAGAACGGGGCAGCAAAACCGTAGCAAAGACTTTTTTTTATTTTTTTTTACACCTCCGCTTTCAGAAAATGCCGCTTTGAAATGTGTATGATTAGCTCTGACCGTTATTGAGCAGCAATCCATCTTCACTCAGGAGAAGCTTTCCTCACTGGAGGCGAGCATTGAGCAGCGCCTGAAATGGGCTGGCGGCGCCAACCCAACGCTGGCCCCGGTCCTTCAGGACTTTGAGATGACCATCAGGGAGAGACGCGCCACGGTGGCCAGAGAGAACCAGCGCGCGAGCCAGGTGCCGCCACTCCACGGGCCCGTTTGTAAAAACCTGTCGGCGAGTGGCGCGGGGGACGGCTCCTTTTTCAAACGATCTGGCCTCCTAGGTCACCTTCCTGTGCTCCACCATCCTGAACTTCGAAGGCCTTCGCACCCGATCGGCGGAGGCGCACAACATGGACGCCGCCCTGTTTGAGCTGCTGAAGCGCTGCCAGCAGACCTGTTCCTACGCCGCCCAGTTTAGTAGCACCGTGTCCACGCTGGAGCTGGAACTGCTGCAAAGACTGGTGGGTTTGAGCGCCCATATCATTAGCCCGACGTGATGTATGACACTTCACTTGTGATGGCCCCCAACAACCCTCTTTAGGTATTTCTTTTCTTGTCGAAAAGTTGATTGGCGTCAGCCAGTATTCGCTTACCATAATTGGCCAGAGTTCAGCAGATTAAGCGCCGATGTATTCCTGCTTTTTCATGAAACGACGAGTCGCTCGAAGCGGCGCCGTTTGTTTACTCTCTTACCCCGCTCGATGCGATACGCGTCTCGTTTGACCTCGCAGCAGAGTCCGGTGCCGGACCTTCCGATCGGCAGCCCCGAATGGTCGACGTGCGCCCAGAGACGCCTGGAGGAGGAGCTTAGCACGGCGCGGCGGACGCAGGAGGAGCGCGAGCAGCAGTTGGAGTCCTGCGCCGAAACGCAGCAACTCCTCGTCGACTCCATCAAGACCATTTTGTCCAACCACAACCGCCAACTGGCCGATGTCAAGCACCTCCTCAGAGCCATGGCCAAGGTGCCGCCACGTCCGTCGATTTCCACCCTTGCGTCGGTCGAGCGCTCAGAGTCCCACCGAAAGCTCTGCCTGTGTCCGGCGCGCAGGATGAGGAGGCGGCGCTGGCCGATGGCGAAGAGGTGGCTTACGAGGGCGGCGTGCGTCATTTTCTGATGGAGTACAAGGCGTGGCAGGACAACATCCAGGTGGTCTTATTCACGGTCATTCAGGCCAGCGGGCAGCCCCGCAATCGGGAGCAACTGGACTCGCTGGAAGAGATCCCCGCCACTGTCAAGGAGCTCCGGTCCCAGAGTCAGAGGTGGTCCCGGCCTTTCTGCGCGAGGCTTCGCCGCTGTCGTTCGGCCGTTAACTCTCTTGCCTTTGCTTCACGGCAGCGTGTATAACGGCCTGGTGGGCTTTGCCTCCCCGCTGGTGACGGACAGAGAAAACGACTGCGCCAGCCCCGTGTCAGCGGCGCAGACGAGCTTTGCAGCCGGTACGTGGAAGTGACGCGACGTCGGCACAGCCGTCGGACGCGGCGGAGACGTTTTTCGGGGGGGGCTTGCATTTACCGATGCGCGGTCGTCTCGCTTGGCATTGCGTCGTTTCCTCCGATGTCAAGACTGACGGGAATGGAGCCATTTTCAGTTTCGACTCCGCAAGCGAGAAATATTTCATTCCGCGCTCGAAGCCGAATGTGCTTTTGTGCTTCAGCCGTTCGTTGCAGCGGCTTGAAGACCCAGCCGGAGTCCATGTCCCAGAACGCACGGAAGATCCCGCCGCGCAACCCGGGAACCCCCGCCGACACCCCGCCCAGCACGCTGATCAACAGCAAAGGCCTCAACCCCAGCCCCAAAAGGGCCGCGCGAGACCCCAAAACAGGCAAAGGTAGAAAGAAGCGCTCTGCACTCACAAGACAAGCGTCATACCAAGGCCACAATGCATTGAGATGATTTTTCTTTGCCGTTCGGGAAAGTGGCGCCTTGGGATACTTTAAAGCAAAGGTGTCCAATTCATTTTTTTCTTTTTTCCAGACAATGGTCTTTTTGAGTGAAGAAATAAAATTCAGGTTCACGTTTTTTTTTTTGGGTTTTTTTTTTTTTTTTGGAAGCACTCATATTTGAAGAAAATGTTGGGGGGGGGTTTCTCTCTCAATTTGACTTTGTCTTGTTTGTTTTTCATATGAAACCAATCACCTCGCTCGAGCAATACGGCCGCCGCCCGCCGCGCTAGAAGCGGGAGCGCCGACTTGCGTAGCTCCGTTTTCCCCTGCCCTCCCTGCAGCAGTTCACCTCCTTCCTTTGCCCGCAGCCGTCCAGGAGAGGAACTCGTACGCCGTCAGCGTGTGGAAGAGAGTGAAAGCCAAGCTGGAAGGCAGAGACATGGATCCGAACCGGAGGATGAGTGTCAGCGAACAGGTTAGGCCTCTCTCTTCTCGCGCTGCCAAATGGCCTTCGTCACCTTGCCGCTACCTGGCATGCGGCCTTGGTGCTGTTCAAAGATGATGGGCGCACAAACGGGACTTTCTCCAAGCAACCGGGTACGGATCAATCTGTTGCCCAAAGCGTCCGCCGCAACAAATGGCCGTGTGGAAACATTCGACGCCAGTTGCGGGTTCTACAAAATGAATGACGTTCAGCACTTTGTAGACGGCGGTGGTTGTTTTCAAGTGATGTAGCAAAACACTCGAGTTGAGGTTGGCAGATGTCATCACATGGAGTAGCTGCGCATTTTAGAGCTGCTCGCCAACGCATGTTTTAATAAGAATTGATACATCGGAGAAAAAAAAACATTCTAACCAAAATCCCCCCTCCCCCTTTATTAGGCAAAAAAAGGACTTCATTTCAAATTAGCAGTGCAGAAAATGCACAGTCATGGTTCAGTCACCGGTTTGGTCCGTATCGTGCAGTGTTCAGGAAAGGGGGGGGGGGTGTTTACACTGTGTGCAGTGGCTGCAGGCAGCTAAAGGGGTCAATAGTTGTCTTTTCACAGCGGCACTCGGCGAGCCCATGCGCATGAACTGATGCCGAAGCCCGCTCAGATGAGCGGCAAAAGCTTTTGGCGTTTGCCGGCCCCATTAAACGGCTGTCCAACCGTCTGCTTCCAGGTGGACTTTGTCATCAAGGACGCCACAAACTTGGACAACCTCGCCCAGCTTTACGAGGGCTGGACCGCCTGGGTGTGAACGCGGCACCGGCGTCTTTTGGTTCAGCGAAGGCTCGGAGATCCACTCGAGTCCAGCGGGTCTCGGGTGTCAGAACAGCAGCACCGGGCCACACTGCGAGGAGGAAATGGAAAGCGGAAGCTTCGCCCGACCTCCTGGGCGCCCATACCGGGATAGCCACCCCGTAGCACCGCTGCCACCACACTCCGCAAACATGGGCGATCGGGCCAACGTAACGCTTGGCGGGTCAGCCGCCCCACCTCATTTTCTGGGGCCCGACCGGGCAAAGCCGCGACGGATCGGGGGGAGGGCCGGGAAGGGGGGGTCGAAGGCCTCCTCACCCTCACCTTTGCAGCCCACGGTCAACTTGTACCCCCGAAAAAATCACCGCGTCCCGTTGAGCTCGTCAAACTCGGCCCGAGTTCAGGGTGAAGCATGAAGTGAGCCGTTTCCCCCCCTGAAGCGCACCGCCGTCACGCTGCGGGTGTGGGGCGGGAGCGGGGGGGGGGGGGTTCTGCGGCGCCCTCAATCTCACCAATGACTCATTTGCATCGCTGCCCCCGTTCTCCCGAAACTCAGCGGCTATGCCATATTGACGGCCCCGAGGGCCACAATGAAGAGACTGAAGGTTCCTCAGGATTCATTTGAAGACTGAAACGAGAGAGGAAAAGAGAATCCAAACTGTACTTTGGTTGTTCAAACCGTCATCAGACTTGACCCAATAAAAGATTATCATTTGGATGGGATGGATTTGCTCGCCGGAATGGTTCTTGCCGCCCTTGTGCTGAGTTACAAGGTTGCCACTGCTGAGGCGGGACACGAAAAGGCGAATGTGGTCGGAGGAGGCGCCGTCTCCGTCAAATATTTCTCCTGTGTACATCGTGATTAGTCTGTGTTGTGTTCCGGAACAATTTGATCCTTCTTTACAAATAATCAAGTGTTTTTTTTGTTGTTGTTTTTTGTTTTGGGACTCTTCTAAGTAGAAGCGCTTACTTTCACTCATTTGCAGCAGCTGCCCAAGCCCAAATGCTTGTATTTTATTCATCTGACTTTCTGCTTTTACATTTTTAGTGGGAGATATGCTTTTTGGTGATGGTGAATATGCTTTCTTCAAGCTTTTACTCCATTTGTTTGACTCTAAATAAACGTTGAATTCCTAAGTCTCATTTTGTAGATCATGCCGGTCAACTAACGTAACCGCTGAGCATAAAAAGATTTGAGAAAGGAGCAGAAATTTCGACAACGCGGCAGACAAAAAGTAATCGGTAAAAAGGTGCTGAATTTATCATTTGCCAATCAACTTGTCTCGAGGTGCAACAGTTAAATTGATTGACAGCTCATCAGTTATCAAATTAATGACAGTGTTTTAACCATTGATGACTGAAAAATGTTGTCTTAAAATTGTCCTAAATCCTTTCAATGTTAATTTTCTCACAATTCATGAAAGTATCCTGATTACAACCGATTGAGAAATTTTGACATTTTCTTTTTAATCAGAGGTGCAACGGGTTTTTTGGGTGCCGATTTTGAATCTGCCCTCTTTTTGGGCGGGGGGCTGGGCATCGCTTGTTAATCGTAATCATCGAAAATGTATTCTGTATTTAGCTCAAATTTAAAAACAAGAAATGAAAGTATAGCCATCCCCAGTTAGAATTTGCCATTGACCAGTGTTACCTTTTGAGGTTAAAAAAGACAAAACTTTTTTCCCAATTTCGGGCCGTTGTGGTCCAAAGTAATTGAAAGAGAATCACTTTGCCTTTTTCTGCACTGTCATTGTGAAATGTCTTGTTGAATAAATGGATGGAAATGAAATGTTTTTGTATCCGACTAATCAATATCTTAATCAACAGATGAATCCAATTCATCATGATTTGCGGCCCTAATCTCGTCTATGTGTGAGCTATGCCCGTTTCAAGACCTCAAAGACAGACCGACTCGTGTTATGCTGCGCACTCAAGGTGGACAATCGGCCTCTTTGTGATGCCCACTGCTTGCGGTGATGGGATTTTCGGCTCTTTTCGGTGAGCCGGTTCGTTTGGATCGGCTCAGTGAAAAGAGCCGGCTCTTTTTGGCTCTCAAACGGCTCTTTTAACTTGAGCTTTTCTTTGAAATATTTATGACAAATTTAGCATACATTTTGATCAATGACTTGGTGAACTAAATCTTGCACTCTACTGACTGCAAATAGCAACGATTATCGAGCAAAGAAATGGCTTTATTTTTATTACTTATTTTATTGAACATTAAAAATGCTCCAAACAATAAACAAGCAACAAAATTAAACTTCAACCATCAAACATGCTGCATCATAACAAAAATAGTGAGTATTAACTGCAACAGCAGCAGTGAACAAAACAAACGTAAGCTACTCCTTGCTTGATTTTAAACAAAACAAAATACTTCAATTTGTCCAGTTTTTGAGAACATCCCCTCTGACGGGACAGATGTCGCTACAATGCACAATCTACTCTCCATGACTTTGATCAAACGGGAGTAGACGGAAGCTCGGTATTTCCACCAGCTCAGTGGATCAGCTGCCCTTGAAATCTGCGGTTCTTCAAGATGTGCCCTAATTTAGTGTTTTGTGTTTTTGCACGTTTGGCTAATACAGTAATCCCTTGTTTATCGCGGTTAATGGGGACCAAAACCATCCGCGATAAACGAAAAAAACGACCATGTTGCACATGCGCTCTGCATAAAAATTGGTGCGTCTTCATTTACGCTTCTCCGATGGTTCTCAAACTTCTTTTTCCTTTGTTTTACATTCATCGGAAGCCAATGCTCGATTGTATTAACATTAAACTCGAGCGAGTACGGTCAAAAATCAAAAAGAAAGTCCTTTTTTTTTCCCCCTTCAAAAAGTCAAATATGAACAATTAATGATCAGAAATGAATAAGTATTATATTAGTTAACCCCTTTTTAGGTGGGTTGCGTCGACTTAACATATAGTATGACTGTTATCATCACTTGAATTCGAGCAAATGGCAACAATTCACCCGGTAAACTCCAATCAGCAAAGTGATTTTCGAATCGAACTTCACCTCACTGGGTTGGCCTTTAACATCATTGCTCAAATGATTTGCACGATTGTGAATATTCCTGATTGGTGGAGCTCACTGAGGGTTCACTGCGCGACAACACATCTCTGCAGCGTGATTTTTGTGAGGTTCATTCAATAACTCGGCCTTCCTCCCCCCCCCCCCCCCCCCCCCCACGCCATTCTTTTTGTGAATCTCTCCGTCCGCCAGCCAATAATACTTCTGTTGAAGGCCTTGCATGCAGGCCTTTGATGGCGCCGCACATCCAAAGCCGCCGTGCGTCAGCCCTGACGTCAATCTGCCCAAACACACCGATCACTGTGTGGCGAAGAAGCTTGTCGTGGGTGGCTGAGTTGGGTCGCTTAGCTTAGCTTGGTAGCGGAGCAGAATGAATGGCCATGAAAAACAGCGACGGAAAGAGAGGTGGGGAGCAAAGTGGATCAAGGTATAAGAATGTGCAAAATGCTTATTGTTTTCCACTTGGGATTGTAGCGTTGAAAGTCACCATGAACCGCCGACAGATCGCAATAAGTTATGATACTTAGGTGTGAGGGTGCTTGTTTGTGGGTCAAAGTGACTCACTCATCACATTCTCTACCTGTCTATTGTCGGGAACGGTAAATATCTTGGAGAGGCGATTGTCATGCATGTCAGGGATGCCTCACAACACTTTTTTTATTTTTTTTGCCAGTCTCCACTGCAGTACAGTGATGTGCATGCTAACACGTACATGAGTACCGGTCACGTGACTCTTTTGACCAAAGCCTCGTGACATTGTAAGGGCAAATGAGTGTTAAAAAAAAAAAGAGATTGCGCACCATTCAAATTTTACCCGTTGAAGAAAATTGCTGAATGAACCATCTCTTTGGTCTGCATCAGTAGACCTCTCAGTATTCATAGCCGAATGTGTCCCATGCACGCACGCACGCACGCACGCGTTCAATTTCAGTCCTCAGCAACTGCACAGTTACTTAGAGACTGATTGCAGAGAGGGTGCGTTTCCATGGAAACCCTAGTGGCTGAGTCATCTTCACCGCAGTGCCCGCTCGCCTTATGAGTGCGCATGTGTTTGTGTATCGGTCTTCATTCATTCATCTTTATCCGGTTTGAATCATGATCTGAATTCCAAATGTGGCTTGGCCACGAGCATGAGTGGCTTCGCGACACCGAGACCGCTCTCATTGCGGTGGAATGACATCCTATTCAACCCGATGCTTTTAGCGCTGTGATGTCACCGCCTCTACCATGAGACGCATCCTAGAACAGACTGACAAATTTTTGGGGGGTTTTGGGACTCGTGCTGAAAGATCTGACCCGGAGCGTTTAGTGTCTGACATGCCAATCAAAGGTCAGGTTGGAGGGTTATTCTCTTTGAGACCAGCACAAATCCCACCCCAAACAATACTTAAGCCTGTAGAATAGAACGACCGCCATTAAAATACAGTCGCGTAACTAGGCCCAAATGTTGATTTAAATGTAACCAGGTGAACCATACTTTTGTAGTGAAGGCTGCCTTGTTTAACAAATGTAGCACTGTCACTTTAAGAGCCACGCTAGATCAAAACACGCGGGAACATACAGAGCGTGCGGGAATCAGACCAGGAAGTGAAGTAAGTGAGAGGCTAGTCGGCTAGTCGGCTAGTCGCTGAACTGTCCCTACTGCTTGTCCCAACTTGATACACCCATGATCGTCGTTGTAACCCTGGCGATATTCAGGTAATTGATAGCTATTTTACCATGTGATTTACCAGGTGATTAATTATTTGAATGGTATTTGTAGAGCAAAATATCGTGGTTTGGCGTTTGAAATCTGCCGCTAGTGAGTCGTGTGAACAGCTGTATAGCGGAAGTGTTTTCGCAATGTTACAAGATGTAAAAAATGTTTTTTTTTGGACTGTGAAATGATATGAACTGTGTATCTGTTCTTTAGAGGGGAGATCATTTGTGTTTTTCCAACGTGTTTTGTATACACCCAACATGCCGGAGAGTGTCGAGTAAGTGTGTCCTTTCATCTCATTGGATTGTAATGATTAGTCGGCCTGCACTTTTAAGTTTCATGGATTGTTGGGGCTTGGAAATAATGTATTTTGATTTCTCTTTCCTTATCAAGCAAGCCACTGCTGTTGTTTATTATGGTGAAATTTTCTTTAATCTGTTCGATAATTTTCTTTGACCTCTTGGATCCCTTTTCCAAGTCTCTTAAAATTCAGTTAACATCTCAGTCTTTCATCTTAATGCTGAACAATTTTTCATTGTTCAGTCGGGAATAAAGCCCACGTAAAAAAATATTTTGTGTCCAGTCCAGTCTTTCCAAAGAGCCGGCTACATAAAGTTTGGGATTTTCAAAGTCATCATCTTTTAAGATACAGCCGACCACAAGCCAACATGATGCACAGTTTGAGCCGCCGTGGATCTTTTGTCAGCTTGTGAAGCCCTTTGAGAGTCTTTTGTGATTCAGGACGATGCAAACAAACTCGATTCTCCCTCATCAGCACCATTGTGTGATTTGTAGTTTCTTTTTTTGAACCATTTCCCACAGTTTTGGCCCATCCGTTGAAAGGAATACTTGTGCCGTTCCCCTCGCTTCCCCTTGTTCTCAAACCAATCGTCTTGGTTTTAAAACGGAATGATTTGCGCTTCCTGTCACCAAAAGGGACACGAGCTCCCACAATGTGACTTTGTAAACAGATTTATGCCCACAGCAAGAGTCCCATCTAGACCCACATGCGCACAGCCCCCCCACCCCCCTCCTATCCATGACAGGGCGTGTTTCCTCCTCCGAAAGCCCCCTTGCATTATTGATGCCATAGTATGTGCACAACATGGCGCGTATGCCGGGCTTTTATTTGCCTTTGCGTTGCGCTTGACATTTTCTGCCCGCGTTCCATCAAGTGCGCACACTGCGCTTCTGTATCGACACCGTGAATGCATGAGTTCACTTGCTGTTTTGTACGTCCATTCCACGGGCGCTTTGTGCGAGTGCGCGTGGGTGTATCTCTTTGTGTCGAAGAGGGCGGGAGGCTGAGCGGGGGCGGGGGGCACTCTATAAATAGAAACCGACAGCTCCCTCTTAGCCCTCGCCTTGGACTCAAAGAGAAAACGAAAGCTGAGGGAAGAAGGCAGATGAAGGCGAGAAGGAGAAAATGCAGATTCAGAGCAAGCGGAGGGGGGGGGGGGTGATGAACCGCTCCATCACTTCCTCCACGCGGGGATGCCCATAAAAGGACACGGCACCGTACATCCTCCGATATAGAAGCGCCCCTTAACACGTTTGTTGTGAACTGCAGCTTCACGCCAATGACAATTCTCTGAAATGGAAGGTGAAAAGCCAGACCCCCCCCCCCCCCCGACATCTTTACATCAGCGGTGCCCAACCACCGTAGCTTCTTGTTCCTTATGTGGACATTTCCTTGTGGACTCCTCGTGCTTCCCTCTGAGTGAATTTGCGAAGACTCTTCAATAAACTACGCCAAGTGTTGGCCCGTTGTCGCGCTATTGGGGTCACGTCCAAACCCGAACAAATTGATTTCACCTTCCGTCTTCTTTTTCGACGCTTTCAAACGCCTTTCGCCCTCTTTTCCCAATCCAAAGGCCAGAAAGGGTTGTTTACCCGTGACATCATCGCGAGAGCAAACGGGTGGACGGGGGGGGGGGGGGGGGGGTTCTCGACCGCCCGACTGTGTCAGAAGAAGGTTCGGCTTGATGTGATATGTGACGTCAGCGACCACAACTGTCACTTCCTTGAAGAGGGGCCCACCTCCGACGTATAACCACCGCCGGCCAGACGGGTCCGAGTGTGCGCGCGCGCCCAACTCACCTGCGCGGGCGTCATCGGCGGCCGGGTGCGCGCGCCCACAAGCTCCCGCTCGGGTTACCTAAGAAGCAGGAGAGGGAGAGGCTCTGGGCACAGCTGCCCCATCCTATCTCTTTAAATGACACCGAGCCGGAGCGCTCTGCGCGGGTGCGTGCGCGTGCGTGTGCGTGCGCGCGCGCGTTTGGGGGCGAAATTAGGCGAGCGCCGCCGCGTTGTGCCGGAGGACGATCGAAAGCACAACGCAGCCGCCCTTTCGCTCTCCTTTTATCGCGGAGAGCAAGAGGCTGCCCGTCGCTTCTCCTCCACCTGCGCGTGAACGCTTCGGACTTTTTGGAGCGGGCTGCTCCTCCGTCGTGCCCGTCGATGGGCTCCGTGGGCGCATCGCTGGCCTCGCGATAGGAAACGGCGGGCAGGGCGGCCTCGCCATCACATTTTGTTGTTTGCCAGGGGGAAAGGTGATCGAGAAGCAGTGTGCGGATCATCATGGATTAAGAGCCGAGCGAAAAGCCATCTGAGAGGTAAGGGCAGAAGGGGGGGGGGGGCAATGTAGCGAGTGCTTGTACAGTGGCGTGTGTGCGTGTGGCGGTGATGGGTGAAGCTGTGCTCGGTTATGGCACCGGCGGAAGCAGCAGCAGCAGCATCCACGCTCCACACTGCGGTCATCCGCTCCCGCGAGGCGGAGGGAGAGCGCGCAGGCTCTCGGGGGTAGGGGGGGGGGGGGGAGTCGGTGCTCGGCGCTGGGTGGTCCGGGGCCTCTTTGTGTGCGTCGGGCCTCGGGGAGACGAAGCCGATCAACCGCATCGAGCTGCGGATTATGAACTCACGCGATGACGTCAGCGTCTGTGAGTGACGTCACTGCATTGGGGGCAACGTGGCACCGATTTTGAGTCTTGAATCCGCTCTTGGGGGGTACGCACGCACAATCGGTGGCTTGTCGTTCTCCAGTATCTGGCGAACAACAGCTTAGTGTTTGGTCCTTGCAGTCTCCACTGTTTGGAACTAACCCCGCCGTGCCTTTTTAAATTCTCTTGTATTGGTTATAAAAATAGAACTGCGCGGTCAAAGACAACCACAAACATCCTTTAATGTAAACGAGTCATTCCAAAAGAAAGAGGCCATTTTCTGTTTTCCTACCATGAAATTTCAAATATCCCGCGCACAAAGTACAGAAACGCGGATTTGTGCAAATGATGGTACTGAGACAAAATGTCATGACTCCCAATTATTTTATCTTGCGTACCCCTCAAAATGATCCCCCCCTCCACTGACTAACTGAACGTAGCGACGTTAGAAGAGAACCTCAATTGAAAATCGTTTTGTTGATGCGATGTTGTTCATATGGCTTTGTAGAATTTGTTGAAATATTTGTTTGAAAGGCATGTTTTTGATGGTGATAAATAGGCTCTGGAAGAAAACCTCTCAGGAAGTTTTTCTTCAGACCATTTTTCCAGAAGTGTTGCTGCCTATATCATCCTCCAATTGCTCTGATTCTGCCAGTTTTTGAGCACCCGGCCTCTGCTGGTCCCAAGATAAAAATGGGAACAAATCATACAAGTGAAAAACTGTCGTGACCCCTGAAGACAAAAAGCAGAAAGTAACAACAACAGCAACGTAGAAGTTTCCACAATGAGAGTTCTTTGTCTCTCAGGCGGGGCCCCTGGCACACGCGTGCGGCAAAGGAATAATCAAATCAAACTTTGGGGAGAATCCGTATCATGGGGCAGATACGCTGAATTATTTTGTTTGAGTCACTCCGGCAAAAATAAATTCTAATGTTGCAGTTCATCTTCCCCTCCCAAAATCAGGAGCTTGCTATTTATTGAACAACACAAGAGACGGCCGCCGCATCGCGATTTGATCCCAGGAACAAAACAACAACAACAACAGTGTCGTTTTGGTTGCACTGTACTCTATGCTCGGGTCCTTGTCCCGTTTTGGCCTATGTGCAGATTTGAACTTGTATATGAAGCAACGCTTTTGGAAATTGTTCAGCTCCGGTTGGTCTTCACAGCCGATAGTCTTCCCTTTCTGATTGAAAGCAGTATGAGTGCACAAAAAAGGGGAATGTTCTTCATCCATTTTTGGTGAATGAGTGCTCAATGTACGTCCAGTTACTACATTTCAAGGCCAATAGATGTAGCCTTGGAAATGTACTCCTGACAAGAAAATAATCTCGTCATCTGGGTGTCCAAGTGGACATTTTAACCAGAGTGTGTGGACAACAATCTACTGTAATCATAAGTAGCGTGATGTAATGTGGGCGTGGGGGCGGTTGAGCGCCACAGAGACAAATCCACTGTAAGTGCCACTCTAGTATTTGTGCTTTTTTTTTTTCTGTATTTATCAATATAATATTTTGTTGTCCACTGAAAAAAAACATTTACTCCATTTGATCTTGTCAGGCGGTCGCATGAAATAACAATCATCCGGATCCACTTGTGCTATTTTTAAGTAACCATGTGACGAAATCAAATTGGGTGAATTCAACCCGCCATTTTGTGTGTGGGGGGGGGGGGGGGGTATAAAAATAAAGAGGAAGCAGCGACCTGTCGAGGGATGCACTTTCATGGCGTTATCAGCATGAGATCTAATCCTTTCAAATCCCCCATGAAACCCAGGATGACTAGTCAACAAGAGTAAGCAAGCTTGCATTAAAGGCTCGCCGCAGTCAAAGGCTCGAATCAGCTTTTGTTGACATGAAGCGAGTGTTTAGCCACCGCCTAATTAACGCGCTCCGTCTTGCGCGACAAGACAGAAATGCAAATGACTCGTCGCCAGCTACACCCAAATAGGCTGCCATTTATTATTTACAACAAAGGTAAGTAGAGTGGATGTCATAAAAATAAATCGACAAATGGTTGTCGTTTGTACACAGTGAAAAGACTCCGTCGCTATTGACTGATAGCACGATCAAACGTTTCTCTTTCTTGACTGCCGAGGCGCCTTCTCCGTCGACTGTATTTTTTTTGTGTGATTACACAAGGAGAGAGGCTGCCGTGAGCGCCGGCGAAAGGGACTCTATTGACTTTGTGCAGCACACATTTTTACCCATTTTCACATTAGCACTTTACACGCACGAATGGCCCAACGAGCTCATTAGCACCGCGGGAATAGAACGACATCTCGCGTGCCAGAATGGCTGTCTTTCACGCGAAGAAAGTCACTCGTGTGTTTTCAATGTGCCAACAGAGACCACAGCGCTATGTTAAGGCGAGCGACGAGTGGACGTTCTGAAGCACAGGTGTCAAAGTCGAGGCCCGGGGGCCAGATCCGGCCTGCCACGTCATTTCATGTGGCCCGCGAAAGCGAATCATCTGTCGACTTTCATGATCCTTGCTTAAATCTGTTCCGAACTCTCAAATTGTCACACGTAATAACTAACGGTGACATTTTGCAATCATTCTGTTACCCTGTTTACACTCACCAAAGCAATAATTGAACAAATACTTGACTGACTTCAAAACTAGTGAGTCATCATTTTTTATGTCCAAGTAATAATGCAATGTGACGATTCAACATTATTTCAGTTTCACTGTCTTAACGGCCCTCCGAGGGAAGACGTAACTCCAGAGTGGCCTGTGACAAAAATGTGTTTGACCCCCCCCCCCCTTGTTCTAAAGCACATACAGTCTACCCCAAGTGTGGGAAAACTACGGCCCGCGGGCCAAATCCGGCCCGTTGGTCTTTTTAATCCGGCCCCGCCGAAGGTTGGTACACAATTATGGTTCGATGTCAACGACTGCATTCATTTCATTTGGACTTGTAATGACAGGCATTTCAACGCCAGGTGGCGCAGTTACTTGAGGTTGCAGAGCATAGGGAGGAAGGGGGAGACGATACGGAAGCCCGCGGTAGCGCCAAGTCAAGCAACAGAATAATGTACTCTTAAAGTCTGAAAAACGTGCCAAAAAATGCAAAATACTGCTTTTTAAATAAAGAAATCCAATTAATATGATGTCGAATTTAGTTCACCCTTTTGATCTGGCCCTCCATAATATTTTCTGGTTGTCATGTGGCCCTATGCAAAAAATAATTGCCCACCCCTGACCTAGCCTCATAAAGTTCAGGTTTTCTTCAAAAGCGTGCCTAAAAAATGACTTTTTAATCATGTCTGACATTGCCAATCTGTGGCGCGCATTTCAAACTCAACCACCGCGAGGGATAAACATTAGCCGAAGCAATCCGAGGATCTGTGGAGGCACAGAGTGGTCAATCTGAAATCTGTTTGTTTTTAAAAAGAAACAACTTCAACGAGCGTGCGTGTGTGTGTGTGTGTGTGTGTGCGCGCGTGTTTGATTTCATAACGTGAAACCGTGAGAGCGTTTCATCGCTCTAAAATATGTCCGACTTTTTCGAAGCGCTGGCCGGAGCCGGTCTCGCTGAAAGAATGGTTGTACTGTATTATGTAATGGAGGAACCCGGTGATGCTGCGGCAGCTGAGGCGGAGCGAGGCTCCATCTGCTCAGGCAGCACCGGCAGAGAATTCCGCAAAGGTCCCAAAAGGGCCTCGTGCTAATGATAGCACGAACAGATACGTGGAAGTGTGCGCGGACGTAGCGCGTGCTGCCGCACCGTCGCTTGTTTTGGCAGAGCGGGGCGGCGTGATGGGGAGGTTGTGTGCGAAGTCGGCGTGTTACGTAACCGATCGGTCGGAGCCTGCCAGCCCCCTCCTGCCGCTGACACAGAAAGATCAGCGGGAGCAGGCGAGATGAGGCCACGCGTCGCCGATCGTCGACACTTTCCGCTGTTGTCGTGTTTACGTACGCATCCGGATCCCGTCCGGAAAGAGATTTGAACCGCGTGTGCCAAGATAGTTTCGACAGTTCTCTTCCGAGTCAAGGAACAAACAAAGCGTGATGATGATGTCATCGGCGTACGCGGCCCGTCCATACGATCATTCGGAAAATAGAAAGTGCAATGTTGATGAGATGGTTTCGAATAACCCCGGCATCAGGATTTTGGATCCGCTGTGCTAGTCCAAAGCAGATCTGTGAAATCGATATTTTAAGCATGTAAATGTTCGGCCTGTTGTTGTCTTGTTTTTTTTTTGTTGTTGTTCTTTTTTTTTTTTTTTTAGAAACCTGCGATAACGGCTGGTTTGAGGACCATCTAACTTCCCTTTTTTCCCTGCCTTTCTCATCGGAACATGATTGTTTAGGTCAAGGGTGTCTAAACGTTTTCGTTTGAGGGCCGCATGCAGAAAAATGGATGGATGAAAGGGCCTTCCCGGCTTGCGTCATCACGCCATCCCATCTTGCTTGGATGCCAAAAGAATGTCGGCCAACGAGCAAAATTGGAAGCGCCATTCTGGTGTCGTTTTGCTGGGCCCCCCAAAATGCGGCGTGGCTGATTTTGAAATGGCATCTGTGCTTTTTTTGCCTGGCAGGTTCCCGATGTTGAACATGTCCACCCCCGGTGAGCTGAAGTCTCCCTGCGTGACTCGCAACGGCATGGTGAAGCTGCCCCCCAGCCAGCCCAACGGTTTGGGCAGTGCCAGCATCACAAAGGGCACCCCCGCCGCCAAGAACCGCCTGTGCCAGTCCTCCTCCGTTCCCTCCATCCTGCCTCCTCCGCCATCCTCTCTCCCCTACCACCACCACCACCACCACCACCACCACCACCACCTGGACAACACGGTCATGCCGCATTCGGCAGCTTCCATCCTCGGCGGTGACCCGGAATCCGGGAAGCATCTTGTCGGTCTGAAGCCGTCCCTGCGCCAACTGCCCCCGCTCACTCTCCCCAAACCGCTTTTTCTGGAGCGCCAGCTCGTCCTGGATGAGAAGCTGCTCAACCGATTGCTCTGGTACTTCACCGCGGCGGAAAAGTGCGTGCTGGCGCAGGTCTGCAAGACGTGGCGTAAGGTGCTGTATCAGCCCAAGTTCTGGGAGGCCGTGACGCCCATCCTGCACGCCAAGGAGCTTTACGCCGCGTTGCCCAACGGAGACAAGGAGTTTGTCAGTCTCCAGGCCTTCGCCCTGCGCGGCTTCCAGTCGTTTTGCTTAGTGGGTGTGTCGGACCTGGACATTTGTGAGTTCATTGATAACTACCCGCTCTCCAAGAAGGGCGTACGTTCGGTCAGCCTCAAGAGGTCCACCATTACGGACGCGGGACTAGAGGTGAGTCGCTCTCTCGTAGGGATTCGCTCTGAGCTTCGGTTGGGCTTTGACCGCATTTTCAAAGACCATGTGCACCAGGGGTGGGCAATTATTTTTTGCATAGGGCCACATGAGAACCAGAAAATATTATGGAGGTCCGGATCAAAAGGGTGAACTAAATTCGACATCATATTAATTGGATTTCTTTATTTAAAAAGCAGTATTTTGCATTTTTTGGCACGTTCTTCAGACTTTAAGAGTACATTATTCTGTTGCTTGACTTGGCGCTACCGCGGGCTTCCGTATCGTCTCCCCCTTCCTCCCTGTGCTCTGCAACTTCAAGTAACTGCGCCACCTGGCGTTGAAATGCCTGTCATTACAAGTCCAAATGAAATGAATGCAGTCGTTGACATCGAACCTTAATTGTGTACCAACCTTCGGCGGGCCGGATTAAAAAGACCAAGGGGCCGCATTTGGCCCGCGGGCCGTAGTTTGCCCACCCCTGTCCTAGATGAATGATCTATTATTAGATTGAAATCAAACAAGTTAACATTCACAAAGAATAAGGTAGATACATCGTTTTTGCTTGTTTGTTTGTTTTTCCTTCCTTTGAACATGTAAATAGTCGCGAATGACGACTCATCTCCTCAGCCATCCGCGTAAAGGCGGCCTTTGTATCGCAGGTGATGTTGGAGCAGATGCAGGGTCTGATGCATCTGGAACTGTCGGGTTGCAACGACTTCACGGAAGCCGGCCTGTGGTCCAGTCTCAACGCCCGCTTAACGTCGCTCAGCGTCAGCGACTGCATCAACGTGGCGGACGACGCCATCGCTGCCATCTCGCAGCTCCTGCCCAACCTGTCCGAGCTCAGCCTGCAGGCCTATCATGTGACCGACACGGCTATGGCCTACTTCACTGCCAAACAGGTAGGCTCGAAAAAGCATTTTAAAGTCATTCACCCTTCCATTTTTCTGTATGTGGCCCTCCAGCGGAAAAGTTTGGAAAAGTTCAACTCCGCCCACAACATCAATTAAATGTTCATGAAATAATACCCCCGCGCCCCACATCCCTCTTTCAGGGCTACACCACACACACTCTGCGGCTTCACTCGTGCTGGGAGATCACCAATCACGGCGTGGTAAATATGGTGCACAGCCTGCCCAACCTGACGGCACTCAGCCTCTCCGGCTGCTCCAAAATCACCGACGATGGTGTGGAGCTGGTGGCGGAGAACCTGCGCAAGCTCCGCAGCTTGGACTTGTCGTGGTGCCCCCGAATCACTGACATGGCCCTGGAGTACATTGCCTGTGACCTGCATAAATTGGAGGAACTTGTCCTGGACAGGTCAGTGTGTGTGTGTGTGTGCGCGCGCCATTTGTAAGCAAAGTTACTTTTACGTGGCTACATCAAGCCACATTTCCACCAAGCGGTTGAGAGGTCGGTTCAACTTGCATGTCGAGCGCCCGTTTTGCCAGAGCGGAGATTCAAAAGACAAAACCTCATTGTGACGCCGACGTGCTACTTTGTGTCCCTTTCTAATTGGCCAGTAAATTGAACAAAGAAATGAAACACGACTTGGTTCAGGGCAGTGTACACTACAGAAACTACAAACACACTTTTTAATCCTCCCCCCTGCGGTAATTTTTTTTTTTCAATAATGCTTGTTTGTTTTTGTTTTTTTTTTCTTTCTCTGCATTCCACATGGAAGTAGGCGGACGTTTTACAGAACAATGGCCGGCAGTCTTTGTCAGACCAGAAGTGCCAGAAATGTTTGCGTTGAGGAAAAAAGAAATCACGGTTTACTTTGCACATTGCATCTATTTGGTTCTATTGAGTTGTGTGTTTCATGAGCATTTAGTCATTTTTATTGCACTAACTAACATTTCCCATATTGCCCTCTCTAAGTAACCGAGTAACTACCCAATTCACGAGCCATCTCACTCACTAAATAGCAAAGTAAGTAGAGACTCGTCTAAGTGAAATGGGAACAAAGTAAATAACTCAGTACCTCAGTAATTAAGTAACTAAATAAATGAAGCAAGTAACTGTAAAATGGTCAGTAACTAAGTAGGTAAACAAGAAGTGAGTTATAGAAAACCCTTCGTCTGTTTCTACTGATAGTGTCCGACTCATATTTGTCAGGGGCCACATCGGAGCGAAGGTGAACCCAAAGAAATCAAGTCAAGTCAACTTTATTGTCAAACGTGCTCTGTGTGCAACATACAACACAGATGAAAATTCTTTCCTCTCAACCAGAGGAGCCGCTGCGGGTACCCGCTGCCGCCATCAACACAACAGTTAACATAAAAGGACAAAGAATACAACACAACACAGAAGACACAGACAATCGGGCAATCTAAACCACTTTTCTGCACACACTTTGTTGTTACTCAAATAGCAGCCGTACGGAAATGTCACGGCAGCAGAAGGCCCCCCCCCCCCCCCCGCTCCTCGGATAATGAAAGGACGCTTCTTGTACAGCATTTTAGTCACAATATACGGGAGAAGTCAAAGAGGAGCAGCACGCCTAACCCTCGTTTGATTTTGTTTACATGGGTGACTAATGTATGTCGAAGCTATAACGCGTTACGTCCGGCCCGATGCCCTTTTAGAAATGAGTGACTAACTCAGACTTCCAGTCGAAAGCAGACACACGCACACACGCACAGAGGACAACACCACAATAGTCCCTACAGATTCTTGTCATCACAACCGTGCGGTGTTGTAGCAGAGAAGTAAGTGGTCGAGGGGCAAAATATCCCAGTGAGAGCGCAGCTTTGTGAGGGTGCTGTCGGTATTCTGCCGAGTCCCACTTAAAAACTGTTGACTCATCAAATGTACTTTCCGGTGTTTTCCATACAAATGCAGCTGCAGTTAAAAAAGAACATTGATGGAATGTCGCGGCCCCAACCACCCATCCCATTTCTGGACTGCTTTGTTCTCATTAGGGGCACGGTTGATCTGAAGTCTGTCCAAGCTGACTTTGGGCAAGGGGGCCTCGTACACGCTGGACTGGTCACCAGCCATTTATAAGGCACATTTAGACAAACAACTATTCACATTTACATTGGGAGTCTTCACATCCGCGTTTTCTGCGGATGTGAAGACTGATGGTAGTAGACCCAAAAAAGCAGGGAGCCAGGAGAAGTAGAGTGTATCGAACCAAATGTATTAAAAAAAAAAAAAGACTAGCAGGTCGCGATGGGCAAAATGACACGGAACTTCAAAGCTTGTTTCGAGTAAAAGTGGGCACGGAGGAGGCGCGCGTTAGTGACGTTACGTCACGTGACCAGAGGGAATCGACGTCTCGTTTGGGGGCTGCGCGTGTCGAACGGAAAAGGTCACGTGACCAACTGCAACGCCCTCTCACAAAGTTCAAAACAGCGTAAAAAAAAAAAGCACATCAGGAAAGAACAATGGAACAACACCAAATATAATCCAAACAAAAAGAGAATCGTGACAATTACTCATGGCCACATCCCGTTTCGCCTTGTAAAATTAAATCCAAGCTCTTTTGTGTATTTTGCTTATTTTTAGGTGTGTACGGATCACAGACACCGGCTTGGGTTATTTGTCCACAATGTCATCATTGCGCAGCCTCTACCTGCGCTGGTGTTGCCAGGTAACAAAATATACACGACTTGATTCAAAATAACGTTCACGTCTGTGGCCCTCGCAAACATTCGAGTTATTGTTTATTGTTGCGTGCGATTTTTGTGTGGGGCGTGCCCAGGTGCAGGATTTTGGACTGCAGCATTTGTTTGGAATGAGGAGTCTTCGTCTACTTTCTCTAGCAGGTACTGTACGATTTTTGTGATCGTAACCAGTGGTTCACGACCAGTTCACTTTATGTGATTGTGTAATTTGCTCGGGTTGTTGATCCCAAGGTAAGGTGAGAGCAATGTAGTATCGTCGATGAAAATATGACGAAGGGACTGTATTTCTTCTGATATTTAGACCACACCGCCATCTAGTGGTTGCTCCTGAGAAATTAACAAGGAAACAATCTACATTCAATTTTACTCCTGCGTGTATTATAATCAAACATGTCTCCCCACCTGCACTCCCTCGTCGAGATCTTATGAATCTTCTTAAAGCAAAAAGCCCATACAACACATTCAAAATACTACATTCACACTAAAATTGAAATGTATTTCAGCTGCAATGGATTCATTTGCATTTCCATTGATTTCATTCAAGGAACAAATCAAATTGGTAACCCAAAGTTGAGCCTGTTTATACTGCATTACATGTTCATGTTCGGACTGTTTAATACATCGAAGTTGGCGGCGATTTTATTGGAAATGGTTACAACAACCTACCGTTAAAACGTACAGATTCGTTGTGTCACTGGAGGTACGTTGTAACGAGCTTCGACTAGTAAAAGAACACATCGGGTTGTTTTTAGTGTCATTCTAATGCAGTGCATTAAGTATTTCTAAGTTTAGTTTTTTTTTGACTGGCCCCGTTACACACTCCCAGACATGTGTAAACAGATGAGTGTCCCTCCTTCAGGTTGCCCGCTGATCACCACGACCGGCCTATCGGGCCTCATTCAGCTGCAGGATCTGGAGGAGCTGGAGCTGACCAACTGTCCGGGAGCCACCGCCGAGCTCTTCAAATACTACTCGCAACACCTGCCGCGCTGCATGGTTATCGAATAAGACCAACGCCTCGTCCTCGGCAAGCCACACCGCAATACTCCGACCTTCCTCCTCTTTCCTCTTCCTCACTCTCGTCAAAATGCAGCCCAGGATGTAGTACGGCGTTCCTCATCTCTTGCCCCCCCCCCCCCCTCACCCCGCCGCCCGTCTTCCTTCGCACCCGCATTGAGTAGGCTGAGCAGCGGGAGGACCGGACTACGAGGAGAGAAGACGACGGCCGCTACGTGTCCGGATATGGCGTGCAAGCGAAAGGCTCGGTACGACGTCTTGTCTGGCCGCAATTTTCTTTTTGGGAAGGGCGCGGGAGGTTTCAGACAATACGCCCGGGCGGTCTCCCGCAGCAGATCGCAGCTGCGGCAAAGTGGACTCGGCAAAACACAAATGCCGACTTTGGTTTCGCTGTCCCGGTGGAACTCACACATGTGCTTATACACTTTAACCACAGTCGCACACATCGTGTATGTGGTCAGTGAAACAAGACCACAAGTACTAACGGTTCTTTTTCATCACTCTGTGTAATATAAGCCGCTGTTTTTCCTCCAAGCTTCAGTGTTGTCTTGTTCAGACACAAACCAGCCGGTCATGAAATCCGACTCCTCGGATAGAACTTTTCTCTTTTTCTCCCTCTTTGTACGTGTGATGTGTGTGTGTCATGAACAAGGTTTGGGTCTTTTTTTTTTTTTTGAGGTGGGATGGGGGGGGGGATATCACACCCCTTTTTTTCCCCCATATCTTATCAGAAGTTCAAAAAATAATAATAATAATAATACAAAACATGACGGGACATTTACAAAACAACTGTTTACATTTGTCCTTTTTGTTGGACTCGTACGCTTGACGCATTTCTTGTTTGACATTTCATCACATTTCTTTTTCGCAAGACAGTGAAATTCTAGCTAAGGCGCTGTCGTACGCTATCGCTTTTGTTGTCTTTAAAGGATTCGTCGGAGAAGTGGTAGAAGAGTGGAAAAAAAGAGTTCTACTTTTTTTGGGGGGGGGGGGGGCTAGAGAAACTTTACTGACGGTTTGAAGTGCTTTTGCCTTGAGAGGTGTCCTTATTGGCAAGGCCGTACCCTGCCTTGAAATGTTGAAGTCGGATGACAAAGTGTCAGTTTGAAGTATTTCTCGAGTGCATTTTGGAACTTCACTGGAAAACTGGTCGAAACACACCGATGGTTTTGTGTTTCTATTTTCAAGTGTGTGTTTCTAGAGATGAACGTGAAGTGTGGACTCCCGCAGTCAGGGGATTTCAAGACAGTATTTATTGACTCTGCCTCAGAGAGTTTTTGTTTTTTGTTTTGGGGGGGGGGCGGCGGTTTTCAGCGGCTTCACTCACAAATTTTCAGAGAACGCGGTTTGAAGGCACATCAGCGTATCACATTAAATTGTCATCAGAAGCCTTTACGTAGTCACCCGGTAAGCGATCGTCCCCTATCCGCTCAAGGCCGAGATAATTAACTCATTCACTCCCAAAGACGTTTTTAAACGTCTTTTCAGACTTGGTCCAGAATTGGCTGGTACTGAATGAGTTAAAGAACTTTGAAACTCCTGAAATGTGGGAGAAATGCCAGGAAATGAGCTCATCCCGGAGTTAGTGACAAATTTGCGGATGCCTTTTGTGTGACCCTTTGGTGTCAGAGGTCATGCATGGCTGAGTTCAGAGAAAACACAATCAAAGAGTCAAAAAACAAGCAGGCCCCAAATTGTCAACATCTGCAGGAACATTTATTTTATTTGATTGAACAGGTGTCGAAAGGCTCCGGCTAACTTTTTGAGAAAAGCTTTTCAAGTGTGACGCGCACTTTACGGGAGAAGCGGAGTTGGACCGCCGCCGCGTAGGTCCTATTCGGTTGGCCGTCGATGACATTTCCCATCGTGTGTTACGCACTCCAATTCCAAGCAAAGAAAATCCATGAAAAGACGGCGCTTATCTTATTAATCGGGTCCATAATCTCTCAAGGCCCAACTGTATGTGTGCGAGAGAAAGAATTGGCAAGGGTTCAAATACAAGCTCGATATCGGTGGAGGATTTGAAATCCGGCGTCAGTTTTGCAAAATGAGCCTTAGAATGACAAAGAAAAGCAAAGTTGAGCTCCTATGCATCAAGCGTGCAAGGCGGAACAAACACAAAACGGCATCTTAGAATTGGTGTGACTCTGAAAACTGCTGTCCTTACAAAACAAAAACATCATTTCAAAGGGAATATATTTATTTTTTATAGCATTGGTTTGATATTCAAAGGAGATGAAGATGCCTGGGAGTGAGCCACACTGCCACTTTTTTTCGGGCTGTGGATTTAATTTAATTTAATTTTTTTTGCCTCTAATGTGTCGTCAGACGTGCTTACTGCCAACTGAAAGGACTGGCTCAGCGACAGCCAGTGTGAGGTTGTGCCAAATAAATCTGCAGCACCACGCGTTGCTGCTTTGCCTTGTACGCGGACTGTACAGAGGCGGACGGTGCATGTTTTGTTTTGTTTTTCGGGGGTGGGGAGGGGTTGATCTGGTTCGGTATTTCAACAAGACTGTCTATCTGTTCATTGTACATATTTATTTATCTATTTATTTCTATTCATTTGGGTCTCGCCGAAATGGTTTATTTATTGAGAGACATTGCTTCAAATTTGCAATGATTGCTGCGTTCGATTTCTTTTCCTGCCTGACATTTCAACCCCTCAAATAAATATTTGACCTAGTTCTGACATGATATGCTCACTGTCATTGTCTTGAATGTGGCAAAATATATATATAATATTATGTCTGAGATTTTACCTTTGTCATGGCTAACAAATGTTTACACTAGACTGATACTAAAATGATTAAGGGCAAGATTTGTGATTCGGTCGTGCTAAATGAAATCTATGGAAGCTGATTAAGGACCAAAAAAATAGCTTTAACCTTGACCAGAATTAGGCTGTGGTGTACGTTGATCATGCCATCAAGAGTATGACAGAATATTTATTCAAGGATTTGATTAAGCATTATCTATTTGGCGTTTCGATTTTGGATGAAATGTTAATGTGTCCATCCTATTCAATAGCCTACAAACAAACAAAAAGCTCTAGTCATCAGGTGTATAAAGGTCATTTTTCTATGTCTTGGAATTTTAAACCAGGTACAGCTGGCGGGGGGGGGGGGGGGGTAAAAGTATTTCACTGTAACATTGTAAGCAATGTCCGAGCAGAAATGAATTCAATGGGTAACGGATTGTATATAGAACGCAGCCTTTTTTTTTCATATAAAAGCAAGAGACGAGCAAATGCTGCAAGGAGTCCATCAGGGTGAATTCTCTGAGAAATAAAAGTCCTGAATTTAATGATGACTGAACACAACATTGTCTGTAATGAGCTTCCATAGGTTCAAGTGAAAGTTTACATATCATCAACGGACGTGCTCAGTCAGGCATTTCCAATCTCAGTCCACGGCACATTAGCTAAGGAACATTTTCAAAGACAAAATTGTACCTGTTCTACTGCTGTCCAACGTCTTTGTATACATCTGTCACCATTTTGTTACAACAACCCTTGTACAGCACAACTTTCAACAGTCAAAATAAATATAGACCTATTACTGATCATGAAAATATTGAAGCCGTGTGTGTACATTCCACCTGCACCGTATTGGGCTTTTGTTTCTTTGTGTCTCAGCAAAGACGAGACAAGCGGCTTGCCTGGAAATTGAAGAGAAAATGTGTGAGTTATTCTACTTCCCTGCAAAAGATCGCGGATGGCGGCGCCGTCATGACCCGCAACATGACTGCTCTTCTATTTGCAACCCAAAACCAAGGAACAAAGAAAAACAAATACCCGTACACTTGCAATTGTCAATTAAAAGTGTTGAATTTGCCTCCCTTACAAAAATATTGAGGGAAAAAATTGACCTTAACAAGCAGTGAGTGAGGCAGCGGTACAAAATGATGAATGGATGGACGTTTCTCGAGATTTGTCACGGCGAAGAAAAAGGCCATTGCATTCCTGTACAGCAGACGGCAGCATTGCCATTTAAAGAGCGTGTTCGTGTTACCGTCCCGCCCCGAAGAAGAGTCGGCAACCTTCCGCTTCGCACGAGAAGCCTGAAAGACACAAGTTACGAAATCAAACCTCCAGACGAGTCACGACTTCTCTTCCATGACGTCCCACCAAATGGGGCTTGACAGATTCTGTAGCCCTGACGGGTCAGAACAGTTCTGGGTGAGTTAGGTTTGTTCTCCGTTTTTACTTTGTTTACGTCTGTTTTGCAAGATACCGGTCACCGGTTGCACATGCTAGCTGACCAAAATTGATCAGTGAACGTTTCAACTCCGTTGCCGTTTATTCTGCTCGCCAGTCACTTCAATAACCGGCTTACCGACATTTTTTTTAAATTAAATTCAGCGTGTCTGGCCTATCATGCACCAGCAGTAATTATAGGGAAACTGTAAATGTATTTTCGGTCTACTCAAAGATATCGTAAACAATCACACATGACTGACTCATGGAGAGGTTCTTGAAAGCCTGTCGTGTGTGCAGTTTCCCCCGTTTTGGTATCCCTTTTAACGTCGATCCCAAGCAGTTTTGACTTGCTTGCTGATCCCGAGCCGATTGGTTTTCAAATCTAAAGGTGGAGGAATTGAAGCAAGAATGACTTGCCTCCTAGGTAGACTTTGCATTTAATCAAGTCAAGTCAAGCTTTATTGCACAAATATGCTCTATGTGCAACATACAGGATTGGCATGCCGTAATTTCGTATGATGCCGCCATTGACAGTAACTGAAGATATATTTGCAACATATTTTACTGCAAAAAGAACTTTGACGAAAAAGGTCACTTATTTTAATATAACTTCAAAGGAGACAAAACAACACCATGGTAAAAACTTCAGACTTAACACTTTGTTACTTGCCACGTGCCTCGAAATAAAAATGTGTAAAAACTAAACATCTTTGCACACTTTTGCTTTGGCATTTACATCAGTGCCCATCAGTGAGACGCGTTTATGAAAGCACACGCCCAACCAGCACGCAGTTGTGCCGAGTCAGCTCGCTTTGCGGACATGCAAGTGCGCACGCCGTTGATCCGAAACTGGGAAGTCAAGTCATTGTTCCCCACGGCATGCAGAGTCATCGTTCCAAAAAACAAAAATTCACACACATGCAGAGCACAACACGTGCCCCGCATACGCAGGACCAAGTGCAAGTAAAAAGCACGCTTTGACTGAGCCGAATTCACGAGCTGCAATGCCTTTTTCTTTGCCGTTTGCCCCACTTGTCTGGTGCCGACGTGCGTTTGCTGGCTTACAGCCAATCACAACGATTGTCACAGACACCACTTTGTAGTCTGGCATCGGCGGCTCGGGCGTTCCTTTACATCGGGTAGAAAAACAACGAGGATGGAAACAAGCTCGGAATAATTCCCAATTCAAAACACATCTTGGGTATGTGTTGAGCAACATTCTGGACTCGTGTGCATTTTGTGCTATGAAACGATGACTGTGGAGCGCACAACAAACGATAACCTCCCAGCCCGATCTTCCCTGCCATGTCAGCAATGCTAGAAATCATAAATGTTACTTTGACACGAAGGAAGGAAACTTTTATTTTATCAAACACGACGTGATTGGAGGCAAAAAAACAAAACGGGCAGTATTTACCCGTTTGTGATATCCGCTATGGGAAAATCAGGACGCCGAAAACGACGACTAGTGGGTGGGGGGAAAAAACGAGATTTGATCTGTCACAGCTGTCGATTTAGCGTCTCCATTGTGGCAGCTAAAATACGTAAATAAAAATAAAAACGTAGAATAATAAGCATAATATCCTCTTCCTTTGCCTCACCTAGGATTGGGACCGCTCATGGAATACCACAAAGCCAGACTTTACCCAGTGCTTCCAGAACACCGTCCTGGTGTGGCTGCCATGCATCTACCTCTGGCTGTGTGCCCCCATCTATCTCATCTACCTTCGTAGCCACAATCACGGCTACATATGTATGAGTCACCTCAACAAAGCCAAAACTGTGAGTCCTTACAAACATTACATCGTTGTGTATGTACCTTCGGGTATTCTACTTCGATTTGATGGTGCAAGTTAAGCATCACCATGTTGGGATGGTGACAAGTCTTCTTCTTTCGGCAGGCTTTTGGCTTTCTTCTGTGGATTATCTGCTGGGCAGATGTTTTCTATTCTTTCTGGGAAAGAAGTAATGGCAGTAAAGTCCCTGCGCCTGTCCACCTCGTCAGTCCAACCATACTGGGCTTCACCATGGTGAGGGAATTTGTTCGACGGTGCCGTGAATGAAAAACAAGTGCCCGTGAAGCCACCGGTGTACAATTAGGATGTGCTCTTCCCCCCCCCCCCCCTTGTTCCTTTATACATTGTCAAATCGGGACTCGGCATTGGCGGGTGACTCTGGCGCCATCGCGGTGCAAAAAAACAAAACCAATCAGATTGGGACATCCCAATGTTTGTAATGACAAGAGCAAAACAAAAAAGGTCTATTTTTTTTACACTTGGGGAGTGTCCTAATCTATTTCTATGCGCATTCCAGTTGCTGGCCACCCTGATGATTCAGTACGAACGATTGAAAGGGGTTCAGTCATCTGGAGTGTTGCTGTTTTTCTGGCTGCTGGCCTTGCTGTGCGCCACAATCACCTTCCGGTCCAAGATCCTCCGCGCCCTGGACCAGGTTAGTCCACCACTTTCGCGGGTGCCGCAAACGACGGTCCGCGTTTCCACGTCCGGGTCGACATGTATTACAAATGAAGAGTGTCTTCATTCATCCCAGCCGTCAACTATCTGCGTGTGGAGGTACACCACCTTCTTTGTGTACTACAGCCTGCTGCTGGTTTCGTTGATTTTGTCCTGCTTGTCAGATCGGCCTCCGCTCTTCTCCCAAGTCGTCAAAGACTCCGTAAGTCTGTTTCCCGTTGGCTCAAACGTGTCGTCGCAAACGTGTCACTTTGATGATGGATTTCAGTAATCCCTTAGTTTTCGTGCTTAATGGGGTCCTTGTTCCGTTTGATTTGCTATCGCTAGAATCCTTGCCCTGAACCCGGAGCCTCTTTCCTTTCCAAAATAACATTCTGGTGGATCACCAGGTAAGTAGGCCTCCAGTAAATACACTTCCTTGATCACATTTTTGACACTGTGGTCATGGTTTATGAAAGACGGTTTAATGCAAATCAGATCAGCCACAAAGCACCGTAAATTATAATACACGTGAACTTTGCATCATGAATTGCGTGTGCTTCCCGTAATTTGAATTGCAATTCTGCTTCGGATTTATCGCCTCAATTCAATTCTGAATTTTGTGCGGTGACTTTTGCCATTTGAATGTCATGAACCCCCCCCACCCCCCTCCCTCCCCCTCTCCCAATAGCCAGTCTCGCATGTTTGCTTATGCGAAGCGTCTGACATAACGTTCCCTATCAGGATGATGATGAATGGCTACAAGCATCCCCTAGAGGAGAAAGACTTGTGGTCTCTGAACCCCGAGGACCGCTCACAGAAAGTGGTGCCAAGGCTGGTTCAACGTTGGAACGCAGATTGTCAAAAGCGAAAAAGGTCAGAGGCCCAGTGTGGCTCATTCATTCAAGTCAGGTGCCCTCATGTCTTGAGATGAGAAACTTGTAAATTCAGTTTAAGACCGGCATCGTCTTTGTGAAAGAAAAGAACAACAAATAACCAAGTCTTGAGTCAAGGCGTAGATTACAAATGGCAATATCTGACCAAAGAAATAACAGCTATTGTTTAGCTTTTGGAAAGAATGGCCTGATGTCATTTTGACGAAGCGTCGAAGGCTAATAGAAGCGGTCTCCGGTTCTTGGTGTCCTCAGAACAGAACTGAAGACATTGTACTCTCCCCGGCCGGCCCGAAACCCCCGCGCCAAGGAGAGCGGCGCTGCGGAGGAGTCTGAAATCTTACTCGTCAAAAACACCAAAAGAAAGGAAGCCTCCCTGCTGTGGGCTCTGTGCCTGGCCTTTGGGCCGTATTTCCTCATCTCGTGCCTCTACAAGTTCATCCAAGACATCCTGATGTTTGTCGGGCCCGAGATCCTGCGGTCAGACAACATTCAAAGGATTGCCGCGACGATGACCTTTTGCCGTCCGATTAATCGGCGCAATTCTCTTTCCGCTTGATGATCTGCAGGCGTCTCATCCAATTTGTGAACAACTCCGGCGCTCCCTCCTGGCACGGCTTCTTCTACACGGCTCTGCTCTTCATTTGCACCTGTGCGCAGTCGCTCATCCTCCAGCGGTATTTTCACATCTGCTTCATCACAGGCATGCGCCTGCGCACCGCCATCGTTGGAGCGGTCTATCGGAAGGTACTTACTTGCGCTTACTTTGTCGCGGCGCGGCGCCAAGTATGAAGTCGAATTACCGTGAGAGGGAATGGTTCATCGCTCCTTCTCCGCCCCTTCAGGCCTTGGTTATCAGCAGTGCGGCCCGCCGCACGTCCACAGTCGGTGAGATCGTCAACTTGATGTCGGTGGACGCTCAGCGCTTTATGGATCTAATCGCTTATATCAACATGATATGGTCCGCCCCCTTGCAAGTGGTGCTAGCCCTGTACTTTCTCTGGCAGGTGAGAATCGAGTCGACACGACAACCGACGCGAGATCTACTCTGACTTTACCTCATGCCGCACACAGTGGAATCTTTATGATTGATTGATTTATTCCTCGACCCGGAGAAATGACATATCGCGCAAAGAGTTTGTCTTTTTTGAAAAACTGTTGTCCTTACCCCCCCCCCCCCCCCCCCCCGAACAATGAGTCATTGTAGAAATTATTGTGCCAGGCCTAATTGTGATCACGTTTGTGAAATCCTTCTTGAAATGTGGACTTTTGTGTAGAACTTGGGTCCCTCTGTTCTGGCTGGAGTGGCTGTGATGCTTCTAATGGTTCCAGTCAACGCTTTCATTGCCATGAAAACCAAAACTTATCAGGTGAGACTTCTCCGACCGCCACCATTTTAGGGATATTTCCGCTCTTATCTAAAATAATTGGAGACCCCCCCCCCCGCCCCCACGTTGGTGGGACATTTCCAACTCTTTATTATCAACGAGCGCAAAGCCAGAAAGCGAGCTTTTTGTCCCTCAAAACTCTTGAATGGATTTTGCACGTGTTCCAAGTACCTGACGTAGTGTCTAGCTCAGGGGTGGGCAAACTTTTTGGCTCGGGGGCCGCATTGACTTTTAAAATTTGACAGAAGGGCCAGGTCAGCACGAGCTATGGTACATTTAAAAAAAAAAAAACTGCATTTGTTGACAGTCCATATCAAACATCAACAGAACAAAAGGATGAACGTACTGTATTAATATACTTTTTTAAAATGACGACAGTGTTGTTGATGACCTATTTTAGCCTGTGCATTTCTGCAGATGGGTTGTGATCAGACCAGTAGAAGTAGAGCGATACAGAGGTCCTAGGTGGTCGAAAAGATCCCGCCCCCCCCCCCCCCCTGTGTTCTGCAACTTCAAGTCAATGCGCCACCTGGCGGCGAAATGCCTGTCATTACAAGTCCAATTGAAATGAATGCAATCATTCACATCGAACCTTAATTGCGGACCGACCTTCGGCGGGCCGGATTAAAAAGACCAACGGGCCGGATTCGGCCCGCGGGCCGTAGTTTGCCCACCTCTGGTCTAGCTTGTGTTTGTTTTCTTCATGCAGGTGGCTCAGATGAAGAGTAAAGACAGTCGCATTAAGCTGATGAATGAGATGCTGAACGGTATCAAGGTGTTGAAGCTGTATGCCTGGGAGCTTGCCTTCAAGAGCAAAGTATCCGATATCCGTGAGAGCGAGCTGCGGGTACTAAAGAAGGCCGCCTACCTTGGCGCAGTGTCGACCTTCACCTGGGTCTGTGCACCTTTTTTGGTAAGGGCAACAAGGTACAATTGTCATAGATATGTCTGTGTCTGTGTGCGTTGGCGGTCTAAATAAGTCTAATAAGAAGAATAATCATGATCATAATAATGCATTTTATTTGTCATGCACTATCCGTGTCAAAGAAACCTCGAACTAAACGGTTGCAACAAACACCTGGTTAAGATAAAAAGAGAAGAAATGAAATCAATGCAACAAATAGTGTCGAAATAGAAGACGGTAGATTGGCCAGCGCCGCCCCTTCCTGTCACAATGATCACCACTCATTTGTTTCTCATTCGGCAGGTTGCCCTGTCCACTTTCGCGGTGTACGTGCTGGTCGATGACAAAAATGTGCTTGATGCCCAGAAGGCCTTTGTTTCTCTGGCGCTCTTCAACATCTTGCGCTTTCCTCTCAACATGCTGCCTATGGTCATCAGCAGTATGGTGCAGGTCAGTGCGAGTGACGATCAAACACTCGGCAACACGTGCTTTGTGATGTACGCTTGGAACACTGACGGCGTTTACCATCTTAAGGCGAGCGTCTCCTTGAAGCGGCTGAGAGTGTTTCTATCACACGAGGAGCTCCAGGAAGACAGTGTCGAGCGCAAAGCACTGGTTGGCTGTGAGTCTTTATGTCTTCCCTCTTTGTGCATTTTGATTGAAACACGGGTACATTTTACAAAGCGCGTATGGCATTTTTTGCCCCCCACCCCCCCCTCTCCCCCGGCAGCCTCAAACAGTATATCCATAGTGGATGGAGTTTTCAGCTGGTCAAGAACAGAATCACCGACACTCAAAATGTAAGTGTTCCTACATCTTAGACCAGAGGTGGGCAAACTACGGCCCGCGGGCCAAATCCGGCCCGTTGGTCTTTTCAATCCGGCCCGCCGAAGGTTGGTGCACAATTAAGGTTCGATGTCAACGACTGCATTCATTTCATTTGGACTTGTAATGACAGGCATTTCAACGCCAGGTGGCGCAGTTACTTGAAGTTGCAGAGCACAGGGAGGAAGGGGGAGACGATACGGAAGCCCGCGGTAGCGCCAAGTCAAGCAAATCCCGTTCGATACGACGGAATGATGTACTCTTAAAGTCTGAAAAACGTGCCAAAAAATGCAAAATACTGCTTTTTAAATAAATCCAATTAATATGATGTCGAATTTAGTTCACCCTTTTGATCCCCGGCCCTCCATAATATTTTCTGGTTCTCATGTGGCCCTATGCAAAAAATAATTGCCCACCCCTATCTTAGACCTTTGCCTGACTTCTTTGTATGAAGTTTTGACACGTTGATTTCAGAATTTGCTCTCCATAGTGTCTTTTTCCTTACTTTGTATTTGTCCGCATGTGTCTGCAGGCTGAACGTGTGTATCCCAGACGGCGCTCTTGTTGCCGTTGTGGGACTCGTCGGTTCTGGAAAGTCCTCTCTTCTGTCAGCCCTGCTTGGTGAAATGGACAAACTTGAAGGAAGTGTGGCTGTCAAGGTGCTTTACTGTAAAGGCATACTGAACTTAATCCGTGGAGGGACGTTAAGCATCTCTCTCGCGCGCACACACACACGTACACACACACACACTCTCTCTCTCAAGAGTGGTGTTGGGCATCACAGTGAATTTCCGAATGCACCCCGTGTGGAAGGCAGCAAATACGTTGCGGTGTGACGAAACTTCCTTCGCGGCTCAAGTAGCTTTCGCCTGCTGCTTTTTTGGCTCACATTGGAAGTTGGCTGTGTTGTACGAGTCCCGGTTCCCACAGATCGCAATGATGATTTTGATCCCACATTGTTGGCTTCTCTTTGCAGGGTTCAGTGGCCTATGTTCCCCAGCAGGCCTGGATACAGAATTCCACGCTGAAGGAAAACATCATATTTGGCCAGGCTCTGAGTGAAGCCTGGTACCAGCGCGTCGTGGCCGCATGCGCCCTTCAGCCCGACCTCGAGATCCTGCCTGCTGGAGATTCCACGGAGATCGGCGAAAAGGTCTTTGGTTCATCGTCATCCACCACACGTCCGCGTTGTCTGAAATGTTCCGTGATGCGACCTTCGCTCCACTGGTGATATCTCATTCCAAAGCCGTAGGCTCATATTAGACATTTCTGTACTTCCTACGGCGTCATTGGCCCACTTTACGCAGCCTGTAAAAGCAGCACATTTCTTTTTTCTGTGTTGCTGTTCTGTTTGAGCAGCACAACTATGGAATCGTGCGACAGAGTAAAGCCAGCAGCGTTACGGCTTCTGAAGTATTCTCGGAGCTCCCGCAGAAGCGTAATTGTTCCATCAATTTGCCATGGGACTACAGATGGAAACTATAATCTCGCCTATTTACTCTCAATAAGTCACTCTCTCCCCTTAAAAAAAAAGAAAAAGAAAGAAAGCTGGCTGCCCGGTCAGCAATTGTCGCGGTCGATGCCTTTTAAGGCCAACGGACACGGGAAATGAAATTGTCACATGCTGTGCCATGTGAAAGCGCTTTTTGATTTGTATTTTTTTTTTTTTTTGGTAATATCCGTCACTCTTTGGTATGTTTGCACGGCCAAACCGTATGACTATCTTCTCTACCTTTATGGACAGGGTGTCAATCTGTCAGGGGGTCAGAAGCAGAGGGTGAGCCTGGCCAGGGCTGTCTACTGCGACCGCGCGGTCTACCTGCTTGATGACCCCCTGTCTGCCGTCGACGCGCATGTGGGAAAACACATATTTGAGCAGGTCATCGGTCCGCAGGGCTTGCTGAAGGACAAGGTGCGTATGATGGTGCCTGAAAGTGACGACCTTCGCCTCGTCATCTGAGGCGTCGATGTTGATGTTCTTCCGCGTGTGGGCGCGTGCAGACCCGTCTGCTGGTGACACACGGGCTGAGCTACTTGCCCCAGGTTGACCTGATTCTGGTCATGGTGGATGGAGAAATAACCGAAGTCGGCTCCTATCAGCAGCTCATGGCCACCGAAGGTGCTTTTTCTGAGTTTCTGCACACCTACGCCAGCGTCGACCACGGAGACGACGGCGGTGAGACGCACTGCACTGAGCGCAAGGACACACGCCGCGTGTAGCGCGTTCGGTTGTGATCGTCGCAAATGACTTTCCGTTTTGTTTTCTCTCCCTCCCGAGCTTTAGAATCGAAGCCAAAACTAGTCATCAGAGGAATGGAGAACGGCAGTGCAACTGGGCTCGCTGGGTTGGTATAACTGAACGACAAGTGCCAGGCGCCGGCTCTTAGCGGCATTTGTCTGACCGTAGCATGTGAGGTGTGTCAAACGTTCTAGCGCTTTTGTCGTAAAACATACTTCAAAGAGATGCTACGCCAATTTTATTTTGTTTAGCGCGTGAGAAGAGGCAACTTATGGCGTGATAGCACACGGCTGCAACACCATGTCAACGTGCATGCTAACACTGCCCTGAGCATGTGACGATTCCAGGCTGAATTATCACAGTTGCCAGTGCATCCTCCACACTCAACCCGACCGGCTCCTGTGAGTTTATTTTGCGGCGTTTCCGCTCTTCTCCTCTTCCAGGAGTTGATGAAGGCGCGGCAGAGAAGACTGGGAAAAAATGTGTCAAAGTCCATAGGGATTTGACTGGGGAGGCTTGTCGTTCGGATGTGTCTTTGGCGACACAAGTCCCAGAACTTTTCTGGCACACCTCCGAGGTCTATGAATGAATATGTTCTCCGATCGACCCCCGCATGGTCACTTAAAGCTTGCATTTTCATTAGGCCCGGTGAAAGCAGCAGTACGGCCAAGCTCCCCCAGTCAGACGAGGAGAAAGAGGAGCTCGGCAAAAAAGCCAAGGAAGCGGGCAAACTAACGGAGGCTGACAAGGCCAGCACAGGACGGGTGGGTTGACAAACGACGGCGACGCATACGTTGCTCCAAGTGCCTTTTTCTGACCATGAGACGGAATCTGTGTCTTTTCACGCCCGCAGGTCAAGCTGTCTGTGTTCTGGGCCTATTTTAAAGCAATCGGTGTATTGATCTGCGTCGCTCTGCTGCTGTTTGTGGCTCATAACGTGCTTTCGCTGCTCTCGAATTACTGGCTCAGTCTCTGGACCGATGACCCAGTTGTTAATGGCACTCAGCCTCAAAGGCAACTGAGATTGGGGGTTTATGGTGCTCTTGGCCTGTCCCAGGGTGAGTACGGTATCTTTTTGGTGTCCGTGTGGCCCTTTGTCTTTCATTCTCATCTTAACTGATGCTGTCGAACGCCGTTGGGCGATATGTCTGAAAAAGTATTGTTTTGTGTTTTTTGTTATTGTAAAGTGTCCTTGGGTGTCTTGAAAGGCGCTTATAAATAAAATGTATTATTATTATTATTAAAAGTTTATTTCATGCGTTGACGGACATCGAAAATGATTCCATTTCTGTTCATTCATTGACGCTACGATCCGAAATAAGGACCAAGTGAAAAAAGGCCGAATGCCGGCCGGTCATTGAATTTGAACGCATGTATGCACTGACCAATTGGGAGTTGCACACACCTCTCGGCGCGCAATCTCACTTGTGGCCGCACAAACAAGCGACCGCGTTGCCGTCGATGAGTCCGATAGGAATCGGCTCTTCTTATCCCCGGCTGGGAATTTTGGGTTTACAGAATTAAAAAATAAATAAAGTTCTCCAGTATAAGAGAGATTTCGTGCAAAGTAAAAGGATGCCTTTTTTATGTCTGAGAACTCGCACGTGAATTTGGGATGTGACGGTTGATGATGTATGCGTAGCTTACAAACGGTCAAAATTGGAAACATTTTTGTTTGTTTGTTTGTTTTAACCACGTAAATCTCACCGTTGTGTTGTAGGGGTGGCAGTCTTTGGTTACTCCCTGTCCATGTCCATCGGGGGCATTCTGGCATCTCGCTACCTTCATCAGGCCATGCTTTACGACGTCCTGCGCTCGCCTATCGCGTTCTTTGAGCGAACGCCCAGCGGTAACCTTGTCAACCGCTTTGCCAAGGAGATGGACACCATTGACACAGTGATCCCCAGTATTCTGAGAATGTTCATGGGCTCCATGTTCAATGTGATAGGTTCTTGTATTGTCATCCTGATCGCCACGCCCTTGGTGGCGATCGTCATTCCCTTCCTTGGTCTGCTCTACTTTTTTATACAGGTTAGTGTTCCGAACACCCCGCCGAGCTGCCTTCATTACTTTGCCGTTCATGTTTCGGTGCGATTTGTGCTCACGCCATCCGTTGCGCGTGAACTTGACGTTGTTTTGAGTTATAGTCGCTCTTCTTATCTGCTCTTTGTTCAGAGATTTTACGTGGCGTCGTCACGCCAGCTGAAGCGCCTGGAGTCTGTCAGCCGTTCACCTATCTATACCCACTTTAATGAGACGTTGCTGGGTACGTCCGTCATCAGAGCTTTTGGCGAACAGGAACGCTTCATACGGGAGAGCGATCAGAGGGTGGACCATAACCAGAAGGCCTACTACCCCAGCATTGTAGCAAACAGGTAGGATGCAATCGGTCGGATTGCGTTTCCTCAAGTCGTGGCCACCATTACCATACCGACTTTGCACAAAATAGCGATGGCCGATCCTGCTTTTGTACAAAATGTAAAATCCCGGCTGTTCCTGCGATGGGCTGAACTCGCCGGCTCACAATTTGAGGAAATACCATGACTTTGGTCTTTGGACAGATGGCTGGCAATCCGACTGGAGGTTGTCTGCAACTGCATTGTGTCCTCTGCCGCTTTGTTTGCCGTCATCGCCAGAGACAGTCTCAGTCCGGGTATCATGGGCCTGGCCATCTCCTATGCCCTTCAGGTAAACCGAGCCCAGCAATTCCTCGCTCACTTTCTCTGCAATTGGGTCGAGAAACAACTTCTGCACGGGAAGCCCTCGTTTATCATCGCCAGGGTTGCGTTCCAAAAAGAGCCCGTGATCATCACTATTTAAAAATAATAATAAAAATGGACCAAAAAATTCCGAAGCTGTGAAAAGATGAACCGTGCTATGGCGAGGGATTCCTGTCACGCAAATTAGGCTGTATTGATTTGCAACTTAACGCGCAGAAGCGATGTGCAGGGGTACGTTTACTTACAAGTTGCCTTTTTTAATGAGCAAGCTCGAGATCATGTCTGTTCAAACAACACAAACACTGTAAATTTGAACGGCGGCAAAATCGTCAAGCATTCAGCATGGTCATAATAATAGAGTAGCGTACAACACGGTAGAAATGCAGTTCATCCCATTTCATGATTCATGGACTGTAATTCTAAGAACAACCGCACCACCGCCCGCTTTTCCGTAAATGTCCTCCGACTCCGACTTTGAATCCTTGTAGACGGATTAGCTTCATTTATTTGGTTCAGAGGTTTCGGCTTGACGTGAATATCATCCTCCATTCACCTGGCTATCCCGTCTCATGTGCAGATGACGGCCTCTCTGACCTGGCTGGTGAGGATGTCCTCCGATGTGGAAACAAACATAGTTGCAGTGGAGCGAGTGAAAGAGTACGGCGAGACAGAAAAAGAGGTCACGAAGGTCGCCGTTGCTCGTATGGCGGATGTCTGCGGTCCGGTCCTAATTTGGAATTCTCATCCTACGACCACCAGGCCGAGTGGAAGCGCGAGCGCTGCGACCTGGACCCCGGGTGGCCCACCGAAGGGCGCATAGAATTCAGAGGCTTCGGTCTACGATACCGTCGCGATCTGGACCTGGCCATCCGTAACATCGCGGTCAGCATTTCAGGAGGAGAGAAGGTCTGACATGGTTTTGTACATCTACAACTTACATTGGTCATCCTTGCAGTCTGCCTCGTGCATTCGTAAATACGCTCCGAGTGCACGCTGCTTCATTCGGAAAGGCGCAGCGTCGTTCAAATGTGCCCGTTGGGGTTATTCGCGGTGCCGGTCGCCGCCCCAGTACGTCAGGCAGTTCAAGGAAAGGCAACGGTCAACGCGCGATAATTGTGTGACTTGCATTGTGACAATCTTCCTCTCAGGTTGGGATTGTCGGTCGCACAGGAGCAGGCAAGTCATCCCTGACACTGGGCCTGTTCAGGATCATTGAGGCGGCAGAGGGGCAGATTTTCATTGATGGAATCGACATTGCTGAACTTGGCCTCCACGAGCTCCGCTCCAGAATTACCATTATACCACAGGTCAGTGCTGGGATGGGATAAAGAACCAACAATTCTCTCATTAGAAAGATTTCAATACGACAAGAGGTTTGTCCTTGCTTTTCCAGCCCCGCTTGATCTCTCTCACTCTCTCTCTCTCTCTCTCTCTCATTTGAGTCATCACAGCTGCTGTTTTTTGGGTGATCCGCGATTCACTGTAGCTCTTTGCGTCCCCTCAGGATCCAGTCTTGTTTTCAGGCACTCTGAGGATGAATTTAGATCCATTTGAAAGCTACTCTGATGAGGACATATGGAGGTCTTTGGAGTTTGCTCATCTCAAGAACTTTGTGTCCGGCCTGCCAGACAAGCTCAACCATGAATGTAGCGAAGGGGGAGAAAACCTCAGGTAGGACCCACCTTTGCATTTCTTGTCATTGCACACTTAAATTCTTACGAAATGGTAGTTGTGAAACAAATATACTTAATGTAAAGTAATCAACATGATTTGGAATTGACAGCCCGATCACCGGTTCCTTTTCGCCTTTTATTTGTAACGGACTGTACATCACGTCATCTCAAACGGTTTCAAGAGGTGAAAGCCAAAAACAGGAACAATGTATTTTGCTCGTGTCCAGCACTTTGAAACGGTAATTCATGCCTTCGTCACATCCTGGCACGTACTGCACTTTGTTTACAGCGGTGGTTGTTTGAAAGTGCTCCAGAAATACACTTATTATTATATATTACTATATTCAGGTAGTTTGGGTTTCTGGGAAAAGGTGAGAGAAATCATGCCCAACTTGAACTACATCGTTTGCTGGTTTGGTTCCGCAGTCTTTATGAATCCATGATGTCAGGTATAGCTTTTTAAGATGAAAACCGCAGCATGTTTAAAAAAAAAACAACCTCACCCTTTTCTTTTCTCCAATGTAGCGTGGGCCAGCGCCAACTGCTATGCCTGGCCAGAGCCTTGTTGAGAAAGACCAAGATCCTTGTTTTAGACGAAGCCACGGCCGCTGTGGACATGGAGACCGACAACCTCATTCAGACCACCATCCGCTCTCAGTTTGAGGACTGTACGGTCCTTACCATCGCTCATCGCCTGAACACCATCATGGATTACACAAGGTATCATTTCCCACCTTTGCCTTTGAATTTGTGTGACGCTGCGGGTGGCCAATGGTGCCAAGTGGGAGACTCTCGCAGTCGTTGAGCCGACGTGCTTACCTTAATCGTGCTCCGTCTGAATTGAACTCATTTAATGCCAAAACGTAAAAATATGTGACGCTTAAAACGGCGTTTCCTTAATTTTTAACTCAACCAGTTGACTTGCCTTTTTCACCGCTGCGTTGACTTCATGTCAAAGATTCAGTATCACATGTTAAAATAAAATGACCTAAATTCAGCCCTTTTTGCGGGTGCTTATTTTCAATGTAAAAAAAAAAAATCAACATTTACGGATGGCGACCAATATTATATATGAAATACTTTTATTGTGATGTACCTTTCAGTCATATTGTCCAGCCCCCAGTTAAAAAAAAGCTGAAAGGTGGGCAGAGTGAGAAGGGAAGGTTGCACCATCGAACTTTTTGCTCTATTCAAAGATACAAATGAACCATTTATGAAAAGGGTCACCTTACTACAGTTTGTTCTTTTTGGGGTTCCCAATGCGGAGATGGGGTTCGCCTGCTGTCAAGTGCAGAGCCGGATCTACTCTGTGAGATCGAGGGCTGTTGGCCACCCCAAAAACTTGGAAGATTTTGCTTTTGTCTCCGCTCTTGAGAAGACAAAAGCAAAACTAATTCTGAACTGGGCTCCCGTGATTCCGTGTGCTGAGAATTAAACTGGTGTTCTCTTTCATTTAGGGTGCTGGTTTTGGAGAGAGGAGAAATGGTAGAATTTGATTCCCCAGCCAATCTCTTGGCTCAAAAGGGATCCTTCTATAAAATGGCCAAGGATTCTGGGCTGGCCTGAAGTTTTGTCACAGTGGTCCTCCAAAGCACTTTGCCAGGCTCCCCTTGCTTCCTGCTGTCTCCGTGCCGCCTCTGGAGTGGCCAGAGGCGGCACGGCACTTGTTCAATTACCGTGTTTGATGAGTTGTGGAAAGACGTTGGTTAAAAAAAAAAAAAAAATGATGGGCTTGTCCTTCACCTGCCGACCCAACTTCCAACTTAATTGAAGTACTCGCCTTTTGCCAACAAATATGCTTCTTGTTGTTGATGCCATACCATCACTTTAGGGGCTCCTGCTGTTCCAAGTCAAGGCAGGGCGTGGGTTGGGCACACCTGTGTAGCCTTTATTTTGACACCCGTGGTGTGGAAAGAAATAGGGGGGCAATCTCATCATCGCACATTGCTCCATGGACTCGGGGTGAGGCTTGTCAGGGTCGGCTTTCTCAAATACCAAAGGTTTGAATCCAGGATTGAAATGTGGGGTGATTTGAGAGATGGGAGCTGTTGAGTTGTTACCTCTCGTTTTATTACATCAGAGTACGTTTACCTGGAGCAAACGTGAATTGGTCTCACCGAAGATTTGGCTGATCATCGATTTAGGGATTGGCTTTCAAAAAAACAAAAACACTCATAAAACCTTTTTCCCAATTTTGGGACCTGCCATGGCTGATATTTGTGACGACAAATGATTTGCTCTTTTGAATGTTATTTCGCCTGGGTGGACAGGGTAGTGTTTTGCGTTTTAGACCAGAGGCACGTTGGGTGCGGCAGCCGAGTGCTCCGAACCATCCGCTGATTGTTGACTTGTAATGTTGTTAACGGACTTCAGACAGTGTTAGGTGATAATGTTGAACTTTAAACGCACAAGTTGAAGGGATCTGTCGAACAGATTCCAATTTCCTGTCACTTTACATGCTGCATTATTTATTTGTTTTTGTTTTTTGTTCTCTTTTCAGCAGCTCTAAATGAATGTTAATAGCTATAAAAAAAAATTAAGTCGTTTATTTTATGCTCTTGTGGAGCTGAGGTCCTTTTGGTCAGTCATTTGATTCTTTGACAAAATGGAAACTCCGAGGAGAGTCTGACTGATTCATAGGGTTTGAATTTTAGGCTGACGTGTTTTGATTGCATCTGCACATTTCTTTTTCCCTCAGGTGCAAATTTTTAGCGAAGGTACCGCAACCACTTTATTTGTTGGTAAACTACTGAGTTTACTTCCACCAAAAAAAATTACAATGATGAAAATCATACTTGTCTGTCGGGTGCAGTCTTGTGTACATTGAAAACATTTCTTTCATGTGTGTATAAAAGAGGGTTAAAAAAAGTTTTGACAAAACATCTATCTGCGTGTCGCTATGACGTTCAGTACAAATAACACCAGCAGACTCCAATGTTGATGATGTTAAATGCATTGTATGTTTTTCACGTCTTTTTTAAAAATTGTGTTCGATATGGCATTATGTGTGCTTTCAGTTTCGTACGGAACAAAACGGTAAGGCTAAGCGTCTGCCTAATGCTCAGACTAGGTGAGTTCCGAGTTCCTCACAGAATAGAGCCTTATACACTTTTTTTTTTTTTTTTTTTTTTCATAAGCGCGTGTGTAAAATCTTATCTACAATAGCCAAAACGCACCTTTGTTGATTCACCAAAACTTGTTGGGGTTTTTTTTTTTAAGGGTCTGTGAGCCCAGGTTGGGCAAAGCGTCTTCTATTGTGACAAAATGCATCATACAACCTGGAATGAAAATGACACAGTGAACATCAGCGTGTCCTTGTAGCGTATGATTTTTTGTATTTGTCACTAGTAAAAATGAAGGTTCTTTTTTTCTGACCATTGGTTGTTTTCATTCTCGTAATTGTAAAACCTGTGGAGATTAAAGAACTTTTGTTACATATTTATCAATGCAAATTTTGTTTTACCCCGCATTTGTTTGTATCTTATCGGTTTTAAATAAATACAGTTTATACACACAATGTTTCTCATTTTTCCGTATAAGTGTAAACATGAGTTTTGCAGGGTGGCCCGGTGACCCAGAGGTCGTGGGTTCGATCCCGGCTCCGGCCTTCCTGTGTGGAGTTTGCATGTTCTCCCCGGGCCTGCGTGGGTTTTCTCCAGGTACTACGGTTTCCTCCCACATTCCAAAAACATGCATGGCAGGCTGATTGAACACTCCAAATTGTCCCGAGGTGTGAGTGTGAGCGGTGCGATGGGCTGGCAACCGGTTCAGGGTGTCCCCCGCCTAATGCCCGAAGACAGCTGGGATAGGCTCCTGCACGCCCTGCGACCCTTGTGAGGATCAAGCGTATACGAAACTACGTTTCCCATAATCCTCTGTCATGCGGCTTGAGGGAGTGGAAAATGGCGGAGATTGATGGAACTGAGCTGCTGTTGCGTTCATAACACCGCATAAAAAGCAGTCTTTGTTGATTTTCACCGTCGAATCTCATGTGATATAAAGAGATTCCGGTATGCGCAGTGCGCACGCTGGAACACTGAACTGGACGTAACAGGATTTAAGGTAATTTGCACACACAGCCCACAGTTGCTGCCTTTTGCTAGCTAGCCTCGGCTAATTTATCTTAGCTAGATGGCTACCCGGTTGTGCTCTAAGTTCCAAAGGCATGACTTTTCAAAACGCGTCATGTCGTTTTCGTGATAAAGACTGACTGAAAGTAACGCCCAAACTTCCCTGACCATATTCCACCACTTTTGGAAGCCGTAACGAACAATACTAAGGTGCCAACAGTGGGGAAAAAACCGCAGCTATCTCATCTTTCAATTCAAACGGAGCCTTTTTATCTTTTCTCGTCAACATTATGGCAAAAGCGCGGTTGTAATGTGTTTGACATCGGAAACTGAGACTTTTGTCCAAAAAAAAAAAACATCGTGATATGAATATATATTGCCTTATTTATTGTTCGGAACTGCTTTGTTAGTGCTCTTGCTCTTATTATTGTGTCTATATTACCAATAGTAATAACATGAAGGACAAATATGACCACCCTCTGACCGATGGATGCTTTATTCATGTCACCAGGTTACAGTGCCGTCGTGGCGTTTTTCTCACAATACTCTATGCACTGATTTTGTAGATTGCAAATGTTAACGAGGGAAAGCAGCGCTGACCGGGGAGGTACTAGTACAAATAGGCTGGTGTTGGATAAGATTTATTTCTCTTCGATCTAAAACGATCACACCATTTTTCAACACAGTTAACAACACAACCGCTGGCATTCTTTGCCTGACTGAGCCTGAAACAATTTAGGAAAATTGGATTGCACTGCTTCGCTGCAACTACCAAAGTACTCGTCGTGCAACACAACACACATGAGAAAATGTGCTACATCAACCAAGATTCCCACTATGGCACCTCCGCTGGGCAACATTTTTGTTGTGCATGTTGCGTCTTCTAAAACTAGTGAAATGACTAACATTGTTATTATTGTACAGTCGGGAGCCATAATTGATCAGAAATGTAGTTAAATGTCCATCCCACACTTAATACTGTGCTAATCTCAGTGTTCACTCTTCACTTGAGCATGATGTCCACTAGTTTTATCAAATGTCACCTTATTTGTACAATTTTAAATGCAAGACTGCATCTTTCTCTCTCTTTCTCACTCCTCTCAGTAAGGTTTGTTTGTGGGTTCCAATCATTAGGCAACCTTTCCTTTGGCTTCCAATCCCTGGGTCCACCAGAGTAACCTTTATACAACCAACTGTCCTGAACCATGGACCTGGCGTCAGCATCGGGCCTCAGAAGGAGACTTGCCACATCCTGCTCACCCACCGGCCAAAGAGAGATTGCCAGAAGCCCACCTCGTCGCTCACCCTCTTTGTCTCGGTCATCTCCATCATCTGATCAGTCTTCACCCTCATCTACAACATCCTCTCCCCGTGCCAACTCGTCATTTTTTCCAAACCACGTTAAAGGTCAGACTCGTGAGTCAGAACTGCTGAGGGTGTCTTCCACATCTGCCTCCCGAACAAAGTCATCCCTCTCCACAGCCAAAGCCACCTTTGCAGAATCCTTTCCTCGCAGTTTGTCACAGTCAGGTGTTGAATATCAAGAAGAAGGTAGGAAAAAGGAGATATACGATCCTTTCCATCCTACAGAGGGGGAAAAAGAGGGAAAGACTGAGGAAGATGAAGGTGAGAAGTATGATCCTTTTGATCCCACTGGTTCTCCAGCATCAGATGATGATGATGACGAAGACGGCAACTTAACAGAAAAGCTAACGAGTGCGGAGAGAGAAATTGAGAAGAAAGAAGAGGAGCCCCCAGATTCCACCGACGTATTCAGTGACCCACCGAGCCCTCCGTTGGCTCCCCAGCTCTCTCATAGACGGCGAGTTGACTACAGCACGACCAAAGCTCGAGTTAAGAGAGAGCGGGCTGACTCTGACCATTCTGAGATTGAGGAGGGGGAGATAGTGGTCGCTATTGAGAGAGATGTTGGCACCAAGAGAACAGCCGCAGAAAATCTCCTCCTGGACTCTCCCACGGTCACCTTTTTTGATCCAAAACCAGAGCGCATCCTCCGTGTGCTGGATGGGGATGGATTTGTATCCGTGTGCGCGGACAGCAACTGGGATGTAGACAGGGAGACGGACGATGAGCCTCGGGTGGGAGTGGAGGATCTGAGAAGGAAACTGGTCAGCAAGAGGAAGGAAAGGTATCTTGCCTTTCCTGATTCATCCCCGCTCACTTCTGAGCTACCACTTCCCCCTCCTCCTCCTCCTCCTCCTGTTGACTTGATGCCTTCTTCCCCGCTTGCACCCGCTGCCGAGAAAGGAAACGCAAACCGCAAGTCCTCCAAAGGGCCCAAGGATCAGATCAGGCAGAGAAGCAAGGATACAAAGGCGAAGGAGAAGGATGAGAAGCGAAAGAAAAAAAGGAAGGACAAGGAGGGAGATGGAGAAAGGAGCAGAGAAAAGAAGCCGGGGGACAAGACTGATAAAGACGGCAAACGTAGGAGAAGCAGCAGAAGTAGTAGTCAGAAGAGAAAGAAAACGCATCACAGTAGCCCGGAGGCTTCTCAATCGCACAACTCTTCGAGACGAGACGGCCACAGGAGACACTCCTACCCGAGCCCTACTGCGGAACGCCACCGAGAGAGGGAAAGAGACCGGGACAGAGGTCGAGACGGAGACAGAAGCAGAAAAATGGAACGAGACGGGTATAGAGAGAGCGAACGAAGCCGCGCCTTCAGCCAGAGAAGAGATGAACGAGAGAGACGCTCTAGCTCGAGAAAGGATGAGAGGAAACGGAAGGGACTCTTCCATTCCAGCAGCAGAGAGCGAGACGTTTCAAAGAGGCCGAGAAGAAGCGGGGAGAAAAGAGAGGGCGAAAGAGCCCGGGAGCATGAGCGGGACCGTCGCCGGGAAGGACGTCCCGTCGTCCCCCCGTCTATTCAGGACCTGAATGGTTCCGACCTCTTCGCCATCAAGCGAACCATTACCGTCACCACCACCACAACTACCACCACGGTCCCCGGCTCTCCGATACTCACTCAAGCCTCTCCGTGCCGGATTGTGCAGGACACGCCCCACAAGAGGAAGAAGAAGAGAAGATGGCACTCGGGTGGAGAGGAGATGGACCGGGGAACTTGTCGTAGCCGATCGCCGTCGCCTCCGCGGTACCGCAGATATGAGTCGGACCGCTATTCCGATAAATTAGAGATAGACGTGTTGTCTTTAGACGGTGAGGCTTTGGACTCGGACTACCCGTCCTTGGAAGACACGCCTCCGGCAGCTCTGCCCCCGGACCTGCCTGTCCCCAGCCCCAAATCGAAACCCACTCCAAAGACTGAACGGCATCACCCCAAAAAGAAAGGTCACGCCTCAAAGAAATTTGCTCAGTCCTCGTCCTCCTCGTCCAATAAAACCAAAAGCAAATGCCTATCGTCTCTGTCCGTCACGTCGGAATCTGCCCCCGTCCCAGCCGGCCTTCCTTTAGCCAAGAGAACCAGGAAAGTAGGGAAAGACAAAGCGTGGGACAAAGACGGCAAAAAGGATTTGGGTCGCTGCGGCAAATCTAAGAAAGAGAGCAGCGGTCGGAAAGCCAAACTTCAGTCCAAAGTGTCCGTTTTGGTGCGCGAGGGTGTGAGTAGCACCACTGGGACGTCAATTGGCTCCGGTAAGCTGGGGATGGACCTCCTTGGTCCTGGAGCTACTGGGGGAGGTTCCGGAGGGACTGTGGTGGGGGGTTCAATTGCTGTAGTCTTCTGTAGGGACAACGAGAGCAGGTCACCCTTTCTGAAGCCTTGCACCGAACCTCTTTCGGTCGGCGTGCGCAATAAAGAGCTGGCGAGTATGGGCAAGCGAAACAGCCTCGCGGCACCGCCACCCTCTTTAAACAGCGTCGGGGGAGTGAAATCAAAGAAAACAAAGGCCGGGTCGATCACATCCACTTCCTCCTCTACCCCCTCCCCTTCATCGACATTGGCAACCAAGCGCCGCCGTCGCTTAGCCAAGAAAGTTAGGGCCAAAGATGGCGCATCGGGTCCGAACACTGGAGAGGGGAGCCAAATAAAAGTGGCACCTGAAGGCTGGAACGCAGCCCCGCCGGAGGTTCTCTCCGCCGCCGGTGATGGAAGCAAGGCCGTCAGTCCGCACTCTGGCCAAGCAGGCCCCGCCCCTTGTTCGTCGTCCGCCTCTTCCTCGTCGTCCTTTACGAGTGTGCCCCCGCCCTCCTCCACACCACCGCGTACACCCCCACCTCTTCCGGCTCCCTTGCGCGACGCCAGGGAGTCTTCGCCGGACTCTCAGACCGTGGACAGCAGCTGCAAGACTCCGGAGTCTTCTTTCCTAGCCGACGACTGCCCAACTCAGACCAGCCCCACACCGCCGCCATCCAGTCCGCCCAGCCCATCCCTGCCCCAGGGGTCTACACCCACCGCCGTGCAGCCCCCTTCAGACAATGCGCCCAAATCTGTGCCCTCACCCCCTTCCCCTTCATCATCGGGGGCAGGTGTTCTCGGTTCCCTTTCTCTGCCTTTGTCCTCGTCAGACCCCTCTTCCTCCTCGGTGTCCTCGTCGTCCGCCGGCAAGCCTCCTCCACCCCCTCCTCCGGCAGCTCCCGTCCTCCCGTGGAGTCTGCAGACAGGGGTGGACTGCACAACCGGAGGGGTTCTTGCATGTGAGTTTGCTCAATCAGTTGACAGACGTCGGCCAGGTTTTGGAGGAAACGTTCACACCTGAGTTTGATTGGGATGTATCCAGCAAAGCACAGTTTAGCCACACGGCACATTGCTGTTGCTCGCGTTTGTTATCAAATCAAAAACCTGGTGACAATGTCATCGGCAGATTTGTTGGTTTCTTTTTATGCTTGTTTCTTAAATGACAGCGTGCACCCTTGTCTTACAAACAGAACCAAGAATCTATTTTTGCGATCTCGTGCGGAACCTTTTTTTTTTCTCAATGACTGCCGGGGACAGAAAATGCATTTAATGGCTCTGCGGTGAACAATTGCTCACAACCTGTAACCATAAATCCTCCCACTTATCTGTCCTCCTAGTAACCGCCCTTCTCTTCAAAATGGAGGAGGCGAACATTGCCAGCAGAGCAAAAGCACAAGAGTTCATCCAAGCGACCAGCCAGGTTAGAGGACCCGTCCGTCGTCTTTGACTGCGACGCTCCAGTCTTTTCAAAACAAAACAAACGAGAACCTCGAAGAATGTCGAAGCACTAAGTCGACTCAAACTCCAGTCATGATAAACAGACGTTCACTTCTGTTCACTTAAGCTCAAAGTCAGTATCAAAAGACGATTTGACACATCTCTTGATAGACACTATTTGCGGGCGTAATGATTTGCTTTGATTCTTCTTTTCAATCAAATCAGATTTTCCGATTCAAACGGGGTTTTGTGGAAATGTGATTTTCCCAGTAATGTTCTCTTGTCTTGAATGCAGATCCTCTCACAGGCAAATCAGAGTCAGTCTCAGGCTCCGTCAGCTGCCTCTTTGACCTCCTCCCAGATCCCTCCTCCCCCTCCCACTCTACCCCCAGCGCCTGCATTGAGCCCGGCGCAGTTCATCCTCCAAAGCTCTCTGCCATTAGTCGGTTGCACCAAAACTCCGCCCTCCCACCTGCACCCCAGCCTTGGTGGCGGCTGTGCGCAGACACCCCCACCTGTCATGCCGGTCGGGCTGCCCGGATTTACAGGGAGCTCCGGAGACACTTTTTGGGACAGTGAAAGTAAAGACCCCGAGAAGGTGAACTTAAAGTTCATTTGCAGTTGGTGTGTTGATGCAAGATACTTGACTATTATGGACTGCTGATAACATCCCATTTCCAGTACAAAACACAGCAAATAGATTTATAGATATGCTTGGTCTCTGACTCACAAGGGGAACAAAATGTTTTCTAATCCTACTCATCCCTTGGAATTATATTTGCAAAGCAATTATTTTTTGTAGTTTCTTATCTTGATATACTGTATGTCCTCTGTTTGATGAACTGCACAGTACCTGAAGAAGCTCCACACCCAGGAGCGGGCCGTGGAGGAGGTGAAGCTTGCGATCAAACCTTACTATCAGCGCAAAGACATCAACAAGGATGACTACAAAGATATCCTCCGAAAAGCTGTTCACAAGGTCGGCCGCACATCGAACGCGCCTCTTGCGACTCGTCGTTACAGGGGCTCTTCAGTTTACACGACTGTCCTGACCTACGAGGCTTAGAGGGTACCGACGGCACGAAACCTTGTCAGAGTACATTGTCTTATGGCTTAAGACAAGATACTCAGTTCTTGTCTAAAATATATACAGTACTGTATATATATTTCAAGGCTCGAAATAAACGGATTCATACCGTAACTACGCTCGGCCCTCTCTCGGTCTGAGAGTTTGACCTGATGCTCACCGTGAACTCGCATATGCCAACTAAGAAGTAAAGTCTTTAAAGTGAGTTAGGCTTGAATCAAGCTTTTGTCATTGTTTCAGATCTGCCACAGCCGCACTGGTGAAATCAACCCGGTCAAGGTCAGCAACCTTGTGAAGCTGTACGTCCAGCGATACAAGTACTTCCGAAAACATGGACGCAAAATGGATGAAGAGGAGAGGGATGAAAGGGAGCAAAGCGGCGCTTTTTAAAATGTTATCCTACTCTGCCTTTGGTTGTTTTGGACACCCACTAATTTGTGTTAATGTTTCTATTGTTTGGTCTTATCCATTTTATGCAGCTTATCCGTGTGATTTCACTGTAAATATGTCAGACAAAAAAAAAATAGGTCTTTAGAGAACAGGTCATGTATAGGAGATGCAATGGATCCCATGTATCCCAATAAAATCCCCAAAACCGTGAAAATGCAACCAATTTATATTACGCAGTGAACGTACAAACAGCAGGAATACCTTTTTTTTTTTTTAATCTGTCTCATATCTAGGATGTAATACACTCCTAAATACTCATAATTCATTTCCAGAAACATACTCCTCTCGTTTTTCCCCAACAGCCACCTGTCTCTTTGCAAATAGTTCGCAGGCTGAGGGGCCAGCGCGTTGTACAGTAATTATGGCACTGTGGTTCACATGCAGTTGACACTCAGCTCAGTGCTTTGCTTGACTTGTAGGAATGAGTTACAGAGATGGAGAATGTGGCTGAATCAATACTGCTTATGAAAAAGCAAATGTACATATTATAATTGCCACTTTTTAATGTTTTCTTTTTCAAACGTTCCCACGGTCAAGAATGGGGCAGACAGACTTTTTAAAAGATAAACGAATGAATTGTTTACATCCATGGAAAATAAATGTATTTTGAAGGAAGCATACAGGTCAAGACGTGCAAGTAAATTTTCTTGGAAATAAAAATATTGCTTCACCGTGTTAGATCTAAAATATAAAGGTAATGGTTTTATTACATTGAGGGAAATGAATTTCCCCTTTCTAGGAGAAATCAATAGGAGACTTGCTTCTTCCCAGGGGTGATAAACGCACTTGCACTCCACGTAAGTGGAAGTACAAATACTTATGTTAAAAAGACCGGTGAAAGCAAATATCGAGACTGAAATGTACTTGTGTACACAAGCAGATTTTTTTAAACTCAGTTGTGTACATTACTCATTTTGATGACTTGTTTTGGCGCAACCTAAAAAAAAGATCTGCACACAAAATAGTTCCCCCTGAATGACCTGCGTCATACCGGTGTTGGGAAGAATAGTGCACTAAATAAAACGCCCCTTAGAACGGTCGGCTCCGATTTGAGATATCGTTTTTTTAAATGACCTGAATAGTTCTACATTTAATTTAGATATTCGAAATAACTTACAGCGATAGAACGTGATTCCTGCTGACTGCGTGAGGGTATGCCGTTGTCTTCGGTGTAAAGTACGTAATTCTTAGAAGATATTTATCTTCATGATTGACGGTTTTCTGGAGGTCAGAATGTCTTGTATTGTGATGAACCAGAATGACAATTTATAGAATCAGCCATCGTTGTTTACATTCGCCCGGAACTCTTTGACGTCGGAACCGGGACGATACGAGTGGCAGAAATCCGACTTTCCCAGGTCCCTGAACGCAGCGTTATTTTACGACGACTGTGGCCGTTATACGGCATCCCGCCATTTTAATTTTACTGAAGTTATACGATACGCATTGATTGTACGAGTTGTCGCATTGCGTGTCGGTCTGCTCGGCAACATTTTGTTTTGTTAACGTTCATACACGAAAGCCATACCAACCGAACGTACCAAGGCATTTATGTGTCTTCCGCGCCCGTTTAAATTCGATGGTGTAATTTATCTTTGGTCGTTGGGTGAGTGAAGGAAGGTAAGAGTCCATGTGTCTTGTTAGCATAGCTACTTCGGTGGTTATCACTAGGAAGTTGAGTGTTGAGCGAGCGAAACAAAAGAGCCGCTACACCTAGTGGGGTTATTTATTATGTTTTATAGTCTTTTAGAGGAAAGGTGATTTGCAAAAGCAAGAAACCGATTTGAGTCGGGCCTATTCTTACAAGTCGGCCGTGAGCGACATGCTAGTTAGCCCGCGAAGCTAACAAATACGTTTGCCTTTGTGCTCATCCTTGACCTGACATTTACTGGTTGTTGGGGTTTTGTTCACCGTGGGTTAAACCTATAATTGATCTCTTTAGGTGAAAAATGACGCAGTTTTTGCCCCCGAACCTTCTGGCCCTCTTTGCCCCGCGGGACCCAATCCCATTTCTGCCTCAACTGGAGAAGTTGCCGCATGAGAAACACCACAACCAACCTTACTGTGGCATCGCCCCGTTCATCAGGCACTTTGAGGTTGAAAGCTTATCACGTATGACACATTGTTCCTTCACAATGTAGCATGGAAGGAAAATACATATCATTTGTTGTCTTTTGTGATTAGGATCCGAGAGATGCCCCGCCACCAACAAGGGCTGAGACTCGTGAAGAGAGGTTGGAGAGAAAGGTGGGTTTGGGAACTAGGAACCATTGCAAGATGACTTTGACCATTTTGATATCGTAAATAATGCATAAGGTGGTGTCTGTGTTTGATTTAAATGGATGTTGTCTCAATCTGGTGAGCTGTTGCTGCTTTGTAAATTGGGATGATCTTCATTTGAAGTGCCTTACAGCTGTTCACGTGATACTTAAAAACGGAGATATGCAGTTTTCCAGCAAATAAGTGTCTTGCTCACGGCCAAAGACAATTATTAGTTTTTGCCTGTGTGTGTGTGTGTGTGTGTGTGTTGCCATTGCAACAGAATTCCCTGATATCACCGTCACTTACCCATTTTATGCAAATTGTTCAATTTGTAGAGGCGAGAGAAAATTGAAAGGAGACAAACGGTGGTGGAGACGGAGCTGAAACTTTGTAAGTGTCTTCATTGATCAACGACAAGCCATTTGAGCTGATTGTGCTTTGTGGGCTTTAGCAAACCTTCCTGTTTGTATTGTTTTAGGGGACCCCCATAATGACCCAAATGCACAAGGGGATGCCTTTAAGACATTGTTTGTTGCAAGAGTGGTGAGTGTGTCAAAATTAAGTGTTTTTACATCTGCACTGGGATTTCTCCCGTGGGAGCTTTTCCTCTCACCTGTTAATAACAATCAGTATTTTCTTTGTCCTAGAACTACGATACCACAGAGTCCAAGCTTCGCCGTGAGTTTGAGGTCTATGGTCCCATTAAGCGGGTAAGTTTATCGACTGTTGCTGACTTGTCTCGACACACTCAGATGTACTGTATGTATGTATGGCAAAAAGCTAAATTGGAGCTTTTAACTGAGTTGTGACTTGACACCGAGTCACCTTGAAATTCATTTGGAAAATGTATAGAACAGGCCTAGCTGCTGTAACCCCATAGAGAAAAATGGACGCATCTTGGGTTTGTTTTAAAGCACGCACAGGAGCATATCGTGGACTTTCATTTTCAACAGATATCAGCACATGCAGCGTTGTGTTGATTGCATTTAGTCACTGTATAAGCAGGCATCTCATGAGCAGCCCACCACTGATGATACGTGCCTGTCGCTTGCAGATTTACATCGTGTACAACAAGAGGACGGGGAAGCCTCGCGGATACGCCTTCATTGAGTACGAGCATGAGCGCGACATGCACTGTGAGTACAAATACAGGACTGAGAGCATAAAAAGCGTTTTTGCATATTCATCAAGCGACAGTCAGTGTGGTTTCTTCCATTGGCACCAGCTTCTCATACATTTGTGGGGATGGGGGGGGGGTGGCATCTTCTAGCAGCTCGAATCAGGATCTGTCCCATATGAATAGCAAATTTTGGAAGAATCAGAAGTTCGCGCGCATTACGTTCCACATTTTGCATGGTGAAAAACCGTCTCGTGGTTGTGTGACGTTTGTGTGTCTGTGTTTGTTGCGTATCATCGGTTGACTGATGGTTTGGTTGAGAAGTGGGGGAAAGGCGGGTGGACCAAGAGGTAGAGGTGTGAGTCATCTGTGAACCTGAACCTCTTTGCCTCTCAAAGGGCACATTGTCTTTTAACTGTTAGGTGAAGTAGCTCTGTGGAAGAGCAACTCTGCTGGTTGGACTCGATTGGTAAGCACAAGGTTAGACTAGTCACTCATCGAATGGGTTATCTCTTTGAAATACCTATTGGTTTTGTGGCACCCCCAACATAAGAGTGGGCAGTGTTTTTTATTAATTTATTTTTTGTGGTCTTCAACCCTGGTCACGGTGAGGTAATTGAATGTACATGTCACCATATTGAAGTATTTGAATTGAGTTTCTTTCTGCCACAATGCACAACTGTCTGATTAGACAAGTCAGGTGGTGTCACCTAGCCCAGTGACATCATTCTTGGATGTTGGTGGCATTAGCTCTGCCGGACCAGAGTTGCTGATCACAGCAATGTAGCCAAGTAAGGGATAAAGTGAGTGGGGAGGCGGGGCTAAGCATCATATTAACTGTGTGTTATTCTCATTGCCACTGCAGCCGCCAATCTGTGATGGCTATTGGCCAGAGCTGGCTGGCAGATGATGATGGTTATGATACATCTACACCCTACTACCACTGCTCAGTGTATGGTTGGTATAATGGGTTTGTATGATGGGTAAGATTTCTTTCCACCCTCCATCTCCGATACAGGGAAGAGGAGCGACGTTCAATGGGAAAAGCATTTTTACTGGCAAGCCCCGGGAGCTTCCCAGCAAGTAGTTTTTCTTTACAACTTTGACCATTGAACGCACCCCTGAACACCAGCGCATTTAGCGGTACCCGATGACTCTGCCCTTTTTGTTAAAGCCACCTTGCGTTGCCGCTCAGAGCTCGGCCTCTACTCTAGACGATGGCGACGCGGAGAGAAAACCGGCCTCCCGTTGCACGACTCTCAAAGCTTGTGGCAAAGTAACGACACCACTTCTTGGATGGTGTGCAGTCTTTGCACGGAAAGCGAAGGAAACTGCCATTATGAAGATCAGCTCGTTGCCGTGAGGGTAAATGTCGTACCCGTTTTCACGCAGGTTGGATGGTGACTTGCTTGTTTCGGCGTGACATTGACATTATATTTATTCACGAGACTTCAAAAAGATTGTTCTGATGGGGATTTGTACTGTTAACTCCATATCCAGGTCCTGATAGATTCAAATTTTATTCACCGATGCGAATGAATTCACTGAAGAAATGTATTGTGAGCTGGCGATTAGGGCAGCGAGTGCTGTCAACGTTCCGGTATTTGAGTTTGTGATCCAATCTATTGAGCTAGTGCTATTGAGGCTAAGATGGCTTTAATGGAAAAGGCAGATGTGCTTTTTGGTCATTCTGACACGGGGACCATTTCCAAATTAGTTCTTCCCTACATTTCCACAACCATTCAGTTTTAGCCACACGGTGTTCTTAATTACAGTAATGAGTTAAACTTCATCGGGTGGCACTTTTTTTCCCCTCCCTGCGCCCCATTGGAATAAAGTTTAGACAATCTTATACCTAAGTGGTTAGCGTTAGTAGCGTGGCATTACTGGCCTTCATTAATTGGCTGCAGTAACGTAAAGGCCGCTTCTGTCTTTTTGACAGTGGTTTTTTTTTCCCTCCATTTTTTTAATTTATTTTGCTCTCAGATCAGTTTTTGGAGTACTGTTGGGGGTTTGGTAAGGCCCTGTCAGTGGGATGGCATTTAGATGGCATCCTTTGTGTAGAGAGGAAGTGGTGGGGTTCTGGTAAGGCCCCAGACTGATGTTGTGACCCAAGTGAATTCTGGTGTTGATGAGGGGTTGCGGTAAGGCCCTCTGAATGAGCTTATGAGACTGTTCCAAGGATGATGTGAGATTCTGTCTTGTCTAAATGGTAAAAGTGAAGAGGTTGTGGTAAGTCTTTGTTCTTCAACATCCAAGACGGTAGCGCCGTCGTCCCTCATCCCAGACCAGTGTAGCGGACGGGAAGCGGCATCCCAATGTCAAAGTTCTTCACTTGTGCAAGACGGATCAACAAACGTTTGTGTGGCATCGCGGGTTGAGCTGTGAGACGCGTTGTGAATGAGAATGCCATGTTGTTGGTGTTTCTTCTGTGTGCTGCTCTTGCATAGAACAATGGTAAGCAGGTCACAGTTCGCGTCGCATGGAAACCACCACAAAAGGCTGGCGTTGCCGAAAATACCGTCATTCCCAAACTACACATGTGGAAACCTGCGCCATCCTGGTAGACCTTTGTTTTAAGCCGACGTCAGACTATGCCAATCTAGCCCGATTTTGAGACGAGCATAGAGTCCCGTAGCTGATTTTGAGAAGGGATTGACGCGTCGTAGCACGTGACATCCTCGGCGCATGTCGCAATTTTTGTTTGTCTTGACGCATAGCGTGACATGTCTTGCGTCGTTCTGCGATTGGTTCTTCGGCATTGACTAATAGGTAGGAGCGGCGGTGCCCTCCTACTCCTGACAAGAGACTGGACGTGGCACACACGGTCACAAAGTGGTGTACGGTATTTGCGAAGTGACTTGAACTAATGGGAAGAATACGGAGCATTTACAGCGTGTTATACCGGAGACAAATTCTTTGTGTGTTCTACATACTTGGCCAATAAAGATGATTCTGATTTCAGCTCATGCTACGTTTGCTAACTGCAAAGCTAGTAGCCCACTAGCGAACGTGGGGGCCCGAAAATAAATGTGTTTCCTTAAGTTCATTTCGGCGAATTAACAGTCCATACAGTCCTCTCCCCACCATTTGGGAATGGGGCAAATTTTATTTTATTAAAAAGTCCTTTAGGTTGACATGGTAATAACCTAACGTGTGTGCATGCGTGCTAATTTTATAGTTGTTGAGCATTTACTCAAGTTTGCATCAGTAGCAAGATGGGGTGAGATGTGATAAACGCAATGTAATATGTAACCACAATCGAAATGACCCCAGCAAGCTTGGCAAGTCAAGTGAATGCCACAACAAAGCGAGAGAGAACTTTAGTGGGTTAACGGTTGCTTACGTATTTACTAACTCTTGCCACAAAACTTGGCACTGAGCTATGTAGAACATAAGCCCGTTTGTAAGGACTTAAGAGGTTGGCTGTAGTAACCCCACTGCTGGTCACGGTGAAAGAACTATTAAAAAAAAAATACAAAACATTGAACATTCATCGGGTGGAAGGAAGTCTACTCCCATTATCCTTGGGCTTTTATCCAGAGAGCAGCCCTCTCGGCTTCACCTGCTCTTGGTCAGTATGCTAAAGCACCGTTTTGTTTCCTTGTTACAGTGACGCATCGGACTCTAATCACCTGTGGTTTTTTTTTTCTCTCCCCCCTCCTCTTCTCCAGCCGCCTACAAGCACGCGGATGGCAAGAAGATTGATGGCAGGAGAGTGCTGGTGGATGTTGAACGAGGACGCACTGTCAAAGGATGGCACCCTCGTAGACTGGGTCAGCAAGTATTTTTTAAGCTTTCCTGAGCAATTGTAATTATGTCGGGAAGTTGAGTGATATCAGTCTGGGTGGGCGGCGGCCGCCACGCAACTTTGAACGCGGGAAAACCCCCGCATTTGCATTTGTTTCACTCAGGTGGGGGGTTAGGAGGAACCAGAAGAGGTGGTGCAGATGTCAACATCAAGCACTCAGGACGAGATGATGCATCTCGCTATGATGATCGCCCCCTGGGAGTGTGAGCCCGGTTTTATTTTGAGCACACTGTACACATTTTAAGCATGTGTGTCACTGATTTTTCTTTGTCTGGATTACTTTATAGTGACCGCGATCGTGGAGAGCGTAGGGAGCGTAGTCGTGACAAGGAGAGAGAGCGTCGGAGGTCCCGGTCCCGCGAACGCCGCCGCCGCACCCGTTCCCGCGAGCGCGATAGGGAGAGAGAGAGGCAGCCGGTACCGGGGGAGGACGTCACCGGTAGCGGCCGGCGTCGAGACAGAGAGCGCGATCGCATAGCACCGGCCGGAGCAGACAGCAGGAGTAGAGAAAGGAGTCGGGATCGTGACAGGAAGAGGAGGAGCAGAAGTCGGGATCGCAAGCGTGAGCGCGAGAGAGCTAAGGGGCCCGAAGGGGAGGAGATCAGCCAGGGAGACGGGGTCCCAGAGGGCGGCGAGCGTCCAGCGGAAGAAGCTGACGGAGAAGCGGGTGAGGGTACGGAGGAGCGAAGGGACCGGGACAGAGAAAAGGATCGGGACCGCAGACGCAGCCACAGGGACAGAGACAGGCGTAGGAGCGATCGAGACCGGGACAGGGATCACAAGAGGGAGCGGGGCGACCGAGAGAGGGCTGAGCGTAGGGAGGAGCGCCACGGCTCCTTACGGGAAGACGTGGGCCTGCAAGATGAAATGCCCAACGAGGAGGGCGAAGAAGCGCCCAACATGGAGGAGTACAGTCAGGATGGAATGATGGACCGGCAGTCTGTGCCTGATGAATATGCTGCTGGTGAGAATGGCTATAAGATGGAGGAAACAACTGGAGATGAGTACTAACTTAGACCCACTCGTTTAAAAACTTTTTTTTTTTTTCAATATTCTACTGTACCGTGACACCCTAAATTAATGGTATGGAAAAGTTACCATACATAGACCATATCTCGCCTTCCTCACAACCACAAATGAGACCGTTTGTTCCACATGGTCTTTCACTGTGGATTTGCCCAATTTATTTGTGCCGCTCAATCAATTTTTCAACAATTCAAGGGGGGGGGGTTATTTTCACCTTTGAAGCTGTCACATTTCATTTCCTGCTTTACTAAGAATTAGATTCAAAGTCAGTCGGTAACGGATATTTTTAGTGTGAGATTTGAAGGTAATTGTGTGACGTTTCACAATTGTATGGTTTAAAATTCAATTAAAATTTTTTAATTATATTTTGGTGTCCTTTGCTTTTGTACCAGGGTTCCGTTATTAATTGCAGCTTTTGAAATAATAGCCTTTGTTCATAATGTACTCCAAGGTTCATGTTGCGATTTGTTCTTTCCACCTTATGTGAATGCTACTGTAATTTACGGTACATGATGCGCCCGCCTGGAATTATGGTTGAAGACAACAATATTGGGTGCAGCATCATGACCGCTGATCAGTGGCTTTGCCTTGATGTGGACAATACCCGCCGTTCACGGGGAGAGCGAAAATCCATGTATCGAGGCCCACTGAATGGCGTTGGGGAAAGAAAGGATATACCAAGGTAAATGCAGTACAAATTCCGACGCCTTACGCATTCGCATATTTTCAGCAGTCTTTCAAATCCGCTTTTAAAGGTAAGGGTCGTCGAGTCTGTTGCCACTTTAATTCCAGCGTAATCTGTCGCTTTACGTCGTTACGTACGCACGCGCGCGCCCCCGGTCGCGTCGCCACTGCGCCGCGATTGTTTTCTCCGCTCGTAAAGCGCGTCTCTCCTAGCGCCGCTTTGTCCTCGGTCCCCGGGTCGCCGTCTGACGACTTCCGAACGATGGAGCAGCAAACGCTGTGAAGAAGGGAGCACCTGAACGACGGAGGCCCGCGCACGATGATGTCCTCTTACTACCACCCAGCCAAGGAGGCAGACATGGCGGAACCTCTCTGCTTAGAAAGAGGTACAGTATCGCCGCCTTATACAATGCAGTAATGAATTCGACGATATGGATTCATTTCTTTTGTCCGCATCTTGACTTTCGTTTTAATCCGCTCAAATCATGCACCGTGTCACAAAGCGACCGCGGTAATAATGAATCACGAATTAATATGCAGTATTGGTCAACGAAAAACGACGTTCCGCATGCTGTGATTAGGACACGCGTGGAACGGGTGTGCGTATCGCAATTAAAGAACTCGGCCGTGCCAGTGACGTCACTGGCGAACGTGGACAGGGTGCGGTGAAAGCGTGGCGGTGTGGTCATGTTTCTCGCCTTTATCGCCTGTGACGTCAGCCCAAGTGATTGCTGCGCGATCAAGTGGACTTCCAGGATGCTATTGTGTCAGTTTCTCAATGTTGTGTCATTATACATAGCTATGACCTTTGATCACTATATTACATATTGTATTGTTCAACTCAGCTGTATTTCTCGAGCACAATAGGAGTTGACTCCTATTTGTTTTTCCAAGTCCTAATTTACAATTAGTTTGAGTTTGCCAGGGTTAAAGAGTAATTTTGCTGCACTGGGCGGTACTCCAGTACTCATTACCAGCTAAGCCGGAGCCACCGATCGATCACGCGCGACGTCTTTGGCCGTAAGGAAAGTCGCCGGCTTTGTATACGAGTGTAATTGTGTGTGTCTCTGTTAGATGTGTGTAGGGTGATTGAGCTGCTGGACCGGCTGCAACGCAGGGGGGAATTACCTCCTCCCAAATTGCAGGCCCTTCAGAGAGTGCTGCAGAGCAAGTTTTGTGCCGCCATAAGAGAGGTAGGAAACTGCAGAAGAGCTACCATTCCCATGAGCAGAACAATGCGCATGTCGTTGTAAAAACGTCTGGCGCGTGCCTAATTTGCAGCGCAACTTTTTGATCGAGCGCGTGTCTCCGTTTCTCTGTTAGGTATACGAGCAGCTGTACGACACTCTCGACATTGTCGGAGGACCGGAGGTGCGAGCGCAAGCGACAGCCAAGGTGTTTCAAGTGGGCTAAGTACAAGTCGCGGACTGCGTTTCACTTTGTATAAGGCGGAAGCCCTCGATACCTCGCACTGTTTATTTAGACCCCGGTAGGGGGGCGGCCACGGTCTTGGCCTTGCGATTGCGCTCCTCTCAACGTTGCTATCCAGTACATTTGAGACATCGTGAACAATGAGGACATCTTTTTTCGTTTGTCATCCTGAGCAGGCCACAGTGGCGGCGTTTGCGGCCAGCGAAGGCCACGCGCATCCACGGGTGGTGGAGCTGCCCAAGACCGACGAGGGGCTGGGCTTCAATATCATGGGGGGCAAAGAGCAGAACTCCCCCATCTACATCTCCAGAGTGATACCCGCGGGGGTGGCCGATCGTCAGGGGGGTCTGAAGAGAGGAGACCAGCTGCTGTCTGTCAATGGAGTGGTAGGAACAAGCAAAGGACCGAACGCTTTGCGAAACTGAAGAATGTCACCATTTAATGACAGTTAAATAGCCACTTTGTGGCTTTGCAGACTGTGGAGGGGGAACACCACGAGAAGGCCGTGGAGCTGTTGAAGGCCGCCCAGGGCTCGGTCAAGCTGGTGGTGCGCTACACCCCAAAGGTCCTGGAGGAAATGGAAGCTCGCTTTGAGAAGATGAGGACTGCCCGCAGGCGACAACAACACACCAGCTACACGTGAGACCTCTGGCACGCAGCACATCTTAAGGATGGGCCTCCATTGTCCGTTTACCGTGTCTTAAAACAGTTCGGGCCGAATGGAGTGCAACTCGCAGAGAGAGGCTGTTATTTCTGTCTTAACGAGTTTGGAGTCTTAAAAAAAAAAAAAAAGAGGACTTAAGCCAGATCCCTGCATGATTGTCTTGAGTATGAAACCGGCCACCATGGTCAAGGCAGCTGGACCCACGATAAATGTCAGGCAATGTCTGCCTGCGTATGCCGTCGCCCTCGTGTGTGGTGGATCTGCCGTACGGGAGCCCGCCCGCCGCGACTGCTCATCGTGTCTCTCTCCTTGCAGGTCTCTGGAGTCCAGAGGCTAAGGTGAGCCGATGTCTTCATCCGCGCCGGCTCCCCTCCGACCAGACTCGCGTGTCCCAGATGGAGGCATGAATATAGATGACGAGTAGCAAACCAAAGTAGCCCACTTACGCCCGCGACCCGAAAGGTAAACCAAACAAACGCTGCCCTTTGGCTGCGCCTTTTCCCGGTTCCGTAGAGAAATACGACGCCAGCTTGTAGCGTCAAATCCTGATGTGAAATCTTCTCCGCTGTCCAAGCGACCTAAATGTAATGTACTTTGTACACGTCACGTGGCTCGACTAGATCTTAGCGTTCCTATTCCGAATGGCTGCGTCCACACAGCATGCGATTCTCTGTACCCTTAAAGAGGTTTCGGGAAGTGTGTGTCCAAAAAAAGACGCTGAAGCCTTCGAGACCATTCCTGTGAGCGACGTCCATATGGAGGAAGGACCACCCTCGGTGGCTGCGCTGTGTGACTTAGGTTTTTAGATGTTGTGTCCGTATTTATTTCCTTCCTTGGGATACTCATGAAATAAATGGTGGCAGTCAAGCGGTCTCAATTTGTTTTTTCTTTCAGAGGGATAGACAGACAGATACAGCTAACTAGATTTAAAAAAACATTGATATGACATAGTAATGCGTAACCTCTTAGTCTACCTTTCAATCAGAATCGGGTGTGGTTATCATGCGATTGGAAAACAAACTTCTACAGAAAAGGCAAAATCAAAAAACTTTCATGTGGACTTGAAATACGTTTTAGCGAATTTCAAATTCGTCCGACTCGGAAAGCAAGAAAGCGGTCATCCAGGTGACCCGTGGTGATTCACCTTAAATTCTTGACGTGACCTCCGCTCTCCTGACCAAGGATCTGCTTACCTCCGATAGGGAGCGACAACCTGCTCACATAAATGCAAATCATTGCGCAAGTCTACTTTTTTTGCGCCTGCGCGTGTGCGTGCGCATGTATTACCCGCCAAGGCCATAGCAAGTTTCAGCTCATCTTTGAGAAGTTGCAGAACTGCAAGAACCCCTTGTTCCCCCTGAACACGAGACATATTGCATAATTCTAAACATATTTTGTTTTGTGCAGCAGTTTGCTAATGTGTACATCATCACTGTAAAGTGCCCGGGCCGGTCAACATGTGAATACAAAGCGGAAGTTGGTCTTTCGACTTGGCTCACCTGGCAGGCGAGGCCCCACAGCACAGGCCGACCGATGAAAACGGCCTTCGCTCCCAAGGCGAGCACCTTCAGGACGTCGGTCCCTCGCCTCACTCCACCGTCCAGATAGACGTCGCAGCGACCTTTGGTTGCCCCCACAACCTCCTCCAGCACATCAAGCTACACACACACACACACAAACGCACAAAACATAGCTATCGGTGGAAGGAATTGGCCTTTCCGGTACTGAAGTTTGTTGAAAAAAAGAATCCAAACAAAAATATCCCTGACTTGATCCAAAGTGGATGTGTCGAAAATGCCAAATACTGTAAATGCACGCAAACCACACGGAAACGCACTGTGGCAGGAACTCCATCCAGCTGTCGAGCTCCGTGGTTTGACACCAAGATGCCATCAACGCCATACTCCACGGCCCTGGCAGCATCCTCCCCTGAATACACACACACACACACAAATATATATATATATATATATATATCAGTGTACATACATATAACGTGGTTATTTAATTTGAAGCGAGTCTTTCTCACCGGTCAAAACAAAACGGGCAATGTTGTGTGTACGCATACCAGTTAGCACTCCTTTCACAATCACAGGTAGGTGTGTGTTTTTCTTGAGCCAGGTAATGTCATCCCAGCAGAGAGCAGGATCGATGGCTTTTGCGACATAAACAGCCAAGCCGCTGTCACTGCCGTAGTCTCCCTCCGAGAAAGCCAAGGAGTCCGTCGAGAAGTTTGCCAATCTGCAACGGAGACGCACGGGCGGCGTATCGGCACGAATGTGGGGGGGGGAGAAAGACAAAGTGTCCCTCGCTGCGTTCATCCAGTGTCGCTTGCAATCTTTGTCCTCCCTGGTAAGTACCAAAGCGTTTCAAAAGTCCTACCTGAGATGGGAGGGCAGTTTAAAGCAGTTGCGCATGTCCTCGAGCCTCCGGCCCAAGTACGGCGTATCCACGGTAACGAAGATGGCCTCGCAGCCCGCCTCCTCTGCTCGACGAACCAGGGAGAGAGTGAGCGCTCTGTCTTTGTAGATGTAAAGCTGAAGCCACAGCGCACAGCCGACGCCCGGCGGGCTCGTCAGTGCCGACGTCACTTCCTCGATTGTGGAGGTGGCCCATGAGCTCAGCATCATCCCCGTGCCCACTGCGCGGCATGCTGGGAAGAAAGACGAGGCCAAAAATAAAGACCATGTATAGAAAGGCGTTTTTTGGACCAAAAAAAACGACCATGTATAGTAAGGCGTTTTTCGCCGAAAAAAAAGGACCATGTATAGCAAGTCATTTTTAGCCCCAAAAAAAAGACCATGTGTAGCAAGGCGTTTTTAGCCAAAAAAAAAACAACCGTGTATAGTAAGGCGTTTTTAGCCGAAAAAAACGACCATGTATAGTAAGGCGTTTTTAGCCCAAAAAAAACGACCATGTATAGTAAGGCGTTTTTGAGCCGAAAAAAACGACCGTATATAGTAAGGCGTTTTTAGCCGTAAAAAAAGATCATGTATAGTAAGTCATTTTTAGCCGAAAAAAACGACCATGTATAGTAAGCCGTTTTTTGCGGGAAAAAACTACATAGTATAGTAAGGCGTTTTGGAGCCGAAAAAAAAACGACATAGTATAGTAAGGCGATTTTTGCCGAAAAAAAAGGGCCATGTATAGTAAGGCGTTTTTTGCGGGAAAAAACTACATAGTATAGTAAGGCGTTTTTTGAGCCGAAAAAAACGACATAGTATATATAGTAAGGCGTTTTTGGCCCGAAAAAACGACATAGTATAGTAAGGCGTTTTTGGCCCGAATAAAACGACCATGTATAGTAAGGCGTTTTTAGCCGAAAAAAACGACATAGTATATAGTAAGGCGTTTTTAGCTCGAAAAAAACGACCATGTATCGTAAGGTGTTTTCGAGCCGAAAAAACGACAATATGTCGTAGTGTAGAGGCACACGCGCCGGCTTTCGGTCCAGGCTCCCTGGGTTCAAACCCCACTCAGTCACATGTGAAAATAAAATACACCAAACACTTTGCTTTTTTTTTTTTTTTTTTTCTGTAAACTCTCCCTAGTGAATGCCAAATACGCCAATAGTGCAGGTCAAGTCACAGTCACTGGCAGTGTAGGGGTATACATGCAGGTGTTCGGTCCAGACAACCCCGGTTCGAACCCTGCTTGGTGATGTGTGAAAATACAACACCAAACACTTTTTCTTTTTAACTGGCAACCCTTCATAGTGCATGCCAAATACACCTATCGTTCAGATCAAGTCACAGTCACTGGCAGTGTAGGGGTACACATGCAGGTGTTCGGTCCAGGCAACCCCGGTTCAACTGACCGTGTTTTTTGGGCTAAAAACGCCTTACTATACATGGTCGTTTTTTACGGCCAAAAACGCCTTACTATACATGGTCGTTTTTTTCGGCCAAAAACGTCTTACTATACATGGTCATTTTTTTTGGGCTAAAAACGCCTTACTATACATGGTCGGTTTTTTTGGGCTAAAAACGCCTTACTATACATGGTCGTTTTTTTCGGCTCAAAAACGTCTTACTATACATGGTCGTTTTTTATGGCTAAAAACGCCTTACTATACATGGTCGTTTTTTTCGGCCAAAAACGTCTTACTATACATGGTCATTTTTTTTGGGCTAAAAACGCCTTACTATATATACATGGTCGGGTTTTTTGGGCTAAAAACGCCTTACTATACATGGTCGTTTTTTTTGGGCTAAAAACGCCTTACTATACTATGTCGTTTTTTTCGGCTCAAAAACGTCTTACTATACATGGTCGTTTTTTATGGCTAAAAACGCCTTACTATACATGGTCGTTTTTTTCGGCCAAAAACGTCTTACTATACATGGTCGTTTTTTTGGGCTAAAAACGCCTAACTATACATGGTCGTTTTTTTCGTCAAAAAAACGCCTGACTATACATGGTCGTTTTTTTCGGCTAAAAATACCTTACTATACATGGTCGTTTTTTTGGGCTAAAAACGCCTTACTATACATGGTGATTTTTTTGGGCTAAAAACGCCTTATTATACATGGTGGTTTTTTTGGGCTAAAAACTTCTTACTATCCCTGGTCGTTTTTTTGGCCAAAAACACCTTACTATACATGGTCTTTTTTTTTGGCCAAAAAAATGCCTTACTATACATGGTCGTTTTTTTGGGCTGAAACGCCTTGCTAAAAACGCCTTACTATACATGGTCGTTTTTTTGGCTAAAAACGCCTTAATATACATGGTCGTTTTTTTGGGCTAAAAACGCCTTACTATACATGGTCGTTTTTTTCGGCTAAAAACGCCTTACTATATATACATGGTCGTTTTTTTTGGCTAAAAACGCCTTACTATACATGGTCGTTTTTTTGGGCTAAAAACGCCTTACTATAAATGGTCATTTTTTTTGCTAAAAACACCTTACTATACATGGTCGTTTTTTTTGGGCTAAAAACGCCTTACTATACCATGTCGTTTTTTTCGGCTCAAAAACGCCTTACTCTACATGGTCGTTTTTTTTGGCTCAAAACGCCTTACTATACATGGTCGTTTTTTTGGGCTAAAAACGCCTTGCTAAAAATGCCTTACTATACATGGTCTTTTTTTTGCTAAAAACGCCTTACTCTACATGGTCGTTTTTTTGGGCTAAAAACGCCTTACTATACATGGTTGTTTTTTATGGCTAAAAACGCCTTACTATACATGGTCGTTTTTTTCGGCCAAAAACGTCTTACTATACATGGTCGTTTTTTTGGGCTAAAAACGCCTAACTATACATGGTCGTTTTTTTCGTCAAAAAAACGCCTGACTATACATGGTCGTTTTTTTCGGCTAAAAATACCTTACTATACATGGTCGTTTTTTTGGGCTAAAAACGCCTTACTATACATGGTGATTTTTTTGGGCTAAAAACGCCTTATTATACATGGTGGTTTTTTTGGGCTAAAAACTTCTTACTATCCCTGGTCGTTTTTTTGGCCAAAAACACCTTACTATACATGGTCTTTTTTTTTGGCCAAAAAAATGCCTTACTATACATGGTCGTTTTTTTGGGCTGAAACGCCTTGCTAAAAACGCCTTACTATACATGGTCGTTTTTTTGGCTAAAAACGCCTTAATATACATGGTCGTTTTTTTGGGCTAAAAACGCCTTACTATACATGGTCGTTTTTTTCGGCTAAAAACGCCTTACTATATATACATGGTCGTTTTTTTTGGCTAAAAACGCCTTACTATACATGGTCGTTTTTTTGGGCTAAAAACGCCTTACTATAAATGGTCATTTTTTTTGCTAAAAACACCTTACTATACATGGTCGTTTTTTTTGGGCTAAAAACGCCTTACTATACCATGTCGTTTTTTTCGGCTCAAAAACGCCTTACTCTACATGGTCGTTTTTTTTGGCTCAAAACGCCTTACTATACATGGTCGTTTTTTTGGGCTAAAAACGCCTTGCTAAAAATGCCTTACTATACATGGTCTTTTTTTTGCTAAAAACGCCTTACTCTACATGGTCGTTTTTTTGGGCTAAAAACGCCTTACTATACATGGTTGTTTTTTGGGCTAAAAACGCCTTGCTATACTGTACATGGTCGTTTTTTTTTGGGCCAAAAACGCCCTCCAGGACCACAGCCGGCGATACCGTTTGAGAGAATCGGCTAGCGCAGCGTAGCGAACCCCGCGCCGCGTACGGCACTTTGACGGAGCGTGCGCCGACCTCTCGCCGTTGCCGTCTCGCCATCCGGGTGGGCCATCCTCTGCATCGCGGTGGCCGCGACGCACAGCGGCATGTTGAGCTTGCGGCCCAACACAGACACACTCAGATCCACCGAGGACACATCCCTCAACACCCGAGGGATCAGGCGCCACCTACCATCAGATGGATCACTCGGTTAATAAGAGGGAGCAGAAACCAAATTTGATAAGCCGCGCACCCACCGCTCCTAGATGTGTTTTAATGAAGCCGAGTGTTGACTGCTTGAAGTTACCATGCTCACCAGATAACGGCGCCGTGCATGTTTGTCCAACCGATGGAAAAGTCATCAAGGAGATAAAATTAAGATTAAATGTTTTTTTGGGCGGGGGTGGGGGGGGGGGGTCGCCGAGGTGGAAATCAGGTGGACCCAAGCGCAGGAAAGAAGGCGAGGCAAAACAAGAAAGAAAATGTTGCCGCGAAAGGCATGGTTGGTGTGCGCGAGGTACCTTTTGAAGGCGGCCACGTTGTCAGCCAGCGTGACCTGCTCCTCGGCTCCAGAGCTGTAGTAGTCATAGACGGCTTTCGGAAGAACCTTCCTGGCTTCCACCTCAAAGTCGGACACACACACGAGCTTCCCTGACATCGCCGGGCCCAAGCTCAGTTCACTCGCGCCGTCCGAGGGCTGGCGAGAAGGAGGAGGCCGAAGTGCCGGTCGAGAGCGCCCGTGTAATCATTAACCCGGCGCGAGGCCTCGTCGTCTCCATCGATCCGTGATTGGGCGAAAGGGGAGGAGGCGACACCGTGCAGAATAAGATCGAGGCTTTGCGAAGAGTCCCGGAGTCGGGTTGATTTTTGACCGATGACTCCCGATTGCCCTTCGAGGCCCCACCAGGTGTTGCAAACGTCAACCGCTAACGTGGTTTGGAACCAGTTCAACTTTGAACGTGACGATCGGGGCCAAAGTCGCTGCGCGGCGCGACTGCTGTCCAGTCGCGTCACAATTTGCACTGCACCATCCCGTCCCGCCGTGTCGACAAAATCCAAAATGACTGCTGTTCACGCTCTTCGTTTCGATTGTGCCGTTCTTTTCGCTCGCTTCTGTCTTTTCTCTCCGGCCGTCCCATTGCATTTCCAACTCCTGAACAGCAACCGCCGAACAGCCCCCGCACCCCCTTATCAGGGGTTGCCACTCTTCCTCCGGACTGGAGCCGTTTGTGGGCTGGCCTGGTCTCGATTCCCCGCAAAGTGACTCAGAGACACATCCAAATAGCCGACGCGGCCTCCACACCGGGCAGCGCGCACAAAAAAATCAGCTCACGCGGTGACGGCCGAGTACATTTAGTGCTTCGGAAGAGGACATTTGCATCAGTCAGTCGACCCCCCCCCCCCCCACCCTCTTTCAGTAACGAGCACTACATCTGTCTCTAATCCTGGTTGCTGCAGTCTGCTCGGCTTTCAAAACACTTTTGGACTCCCACGCGAGATATGGAGAAGTGGTGGAAGTCTCCTTTTGGGACACAAAGTCCACGCGTGGCTGCACACATTTGGGAACACAAAGTCAAGCTTTGTTTGGTCGCACGACTCGTTTCAATTCCAAGCGTAAAAGCCACAAGAAATCGTACGGAGGGGAACACGCAGGAGAAAACAGTGGGAAGCCGACCTCTTTCGGCTGCTGCCGAGTGCAGAGCCAAGCCGATCCAATTTGAAGCAAAATAAACAATGAAAGTCCATCTTTTCACGAGCTCTGAAATGCACCTTTGTTTGCAAAGTGAGCAGCACTTTTTTTTTTTTTTTGCAGAACTGTAAACATGACTCTGCCGCTCGATACGCCATCTCAAAGTCATCAACGCAGTCCTCGCCATCGTTCCGTCATCCGTCTGGCCGCACCGCCGCGGGAGAAAACGCTGTCGGGACGGGGGGCGTGGCGCAGCAGTCCAGGGAGTTAGCCGTGACCCCGCCCTCAGGACGGGGGACCGTGGGTGTGGTTTTGGGATTCGGTGTCCCAGTTCTCGCCGCGGTTCCTCTTCCTGTTGCGTTCCGCCATGACGACGGCCGCCGCCACCGTGACCAGCACGGTGACGGTGATGACGAGGACGACGGCGGTCTCGGCGACGCACAGCTGGCCGTCCACCAGAGCCAGAGAAGCGCCGGCCAGCCGCGGCGGCCGCTGACAGGTCACGTCGCGGTAGTCGTCGACGTGGAGATGGCGGACGTGAAGGATCTTGCTGAAGACGCGGTGCAGCTCGCAGTCGCAGCTCCAGGGGTTCCCTGGTGAGACGGCAAACTCAGGAAGAGGCGGCCGACGGCCCCGATCCCAAAGTAACTCGCGTCCCGCCCCGATGCCTCAAGGGAATAGCGATTGGTCCCCCAAATCTATTTGACACGTCGGAGCGGCGAAAGGCGTCACCTGCGAGGCGGACGTGCGTGGCCCTGGTGCGCAGACTGAGCAAGGCTTTGAATTTGAGATGATGCAGGTTGTTCCCGTCCAGCGCAAGGAGGGCCAGGCTGTAGAGAGGAGCCAGAGCCTCCGAGTCGATCTCGGAAATGTTGTTGCGGCTCAGCCGGAGCACCTACGCGGACACACGGGTCAGACTGGCTTCGCGGCGGCGGAACGCGGCGGCGGAACGCGGCCTCGCGTTTCCACCTCCAGTCCGGGCAGCATGTCCAGGCTTCCTCGGAGCACGACCGAGAGTCTGTTGCCGTGCAAGTCCAGCTGCCTGAGTCTGGAGAGGCCCCCGAACACGCCCGGGCCCACCGACGCCAGACGGTTGTGGCTCAGGTCCAATTTCTCCACGTTGTCCAGATACTCAAAGCTGATGCGGTCGAAGGAAACAAAGCAAACAAATGCAACTCACTTACTCTGGCTCCAATGATGGAAACCTCCAGTCATGCGAAGCCGGCTGCCGAAAGGCCGGACCGACAGCCGAGACGGCCAAGCGTTCGCGCCGGAAGCCAACCCGCATAATGTGGATCTTATGACGGTCTACATTGCAGGGGTGGGCAATTATTTTTTGCATAGGGCCACATGACAACCAGAAAATATTATGGAGGGCCGGATCAAAAGGGTGAACTAAATTCGACATCATATTAATTGGATTTCTTTATTTAAAAAGCAGTATTTTGCATTTTTTGGCACGTTTTTCAGACTTTAAGAGTACATTATTCTGTTGCTTGACTTGGCGCTACCGCGGGCTTCCGTATCGTCTCCCCCTTCCTCCCTATGCTCTGCAACTTCAAGTAACTGCGCCACCTGGCGTTGAAATGCCTGTCATTACAAGTCCAAATGAAATGAGTGCAGTCGTTGACATCGAACCATAATTGTGTACCAACCTTCGGCGGGCCGGATTAAAAAGACCAACGGGCCGGATTTGGCCCGCGGGCCGGATTTTGCCCACCTCTGGTCTACAACTTGGATCTAGTACTGAAAAGAGGGGGCGGTTTGAGTGAATGGCACCTGAATGTGGACAGATGACGCAAGTTGTTGCGCTCCAGTCGCAGCTCCCTGAGCGCAGACAGGCTCACCGAGAAGTCAGCGGGGAGATGCGTCAGCCGGTTCCCACTGAGATCCAGCTTCTCCAGGTAGGAGAGGGAAAAGAAGGCCTGCGCGTTCGTCCGAGAGAAAAAGTGAGCGCGTCGGCCGCCGACTCAAACCTCTGCGCGGCGGGTACCTGCGCTCGAAGGGCCCGTATCTGGCTGTTGGCCAGCACCAGCACCCGCAAGGACCACAGGCCGGCGAAGGCTCCGCTCCGGATTTCGGTCAGGTTGTTTCCTCCCAGCTCCAGGAGCCAGGTGCCGTGCGGGAGACCCCCGGGAACTTGCCCCAGCCCGCACTCGCGGCAGTCCACCAGGTCGCTGTGCTCGTAACAAAGGCAACGGCGGGGACATGAGCGCGCGCCGGCCGCCGCCGAGGGCGAGAAGAAGGAAGGCCAGCCCAAGGCTAGGGCGAGCCAAAGAAGGCCGGCGAAGACGAGTCGCATGCTTCGCTTGGAGAGCGCGACGACTCGCGGATGAGTCGAGGCCTGGAGCGGAGGAGCCGCGGACGCCGTCAAGTCAGCACCGCCGCACCTGAGCAAGGACAACTTTATTGGACACGGATCCAGACGCATTTTCATCATTTTCTTGACCTCGCATTGATAAAGAGTCATCTTGGCATTTAAAACCACACACGGTTTTTTTTTTAAGGTCCAAACATATGTGGCAGGCTTTCATCAGAATCCAATTCAGCCTCTCGTAATTTCATTCCCTTCCCCAAAAGTCAACTCACCGTTGCTCCCGAAGCCCTCCGACATTCCAACAAGAGAGTCGAAGCGAGCAAATGACGACGATGACGATGCTGATGATGGGACGGACTTTGGTGCAGCCAGTGAGCTGCGTCAGTTAATCCCATAATCCTTTTCCAATCACCAAATGTTTGCTCTCATCCGCTAAACTGGCATCTCATGAGATGTTTTCATCCACGCTCTGCCCCTCCCGTTTTCTCTTAATACTGCTGGGGGGGGGGGGGGGGCCGAATCCCCATCCATCTGTTTCTCTGACTCTTGGATTATATAAAGAATGTTACAGTGGAATTTTTTGACCGGGAAGATGCGAGTGGGAAAAGCCCAAAGTAAAATTGGATTGACACGGGGGAGACGTCACAAATAGTTGGCAGGTACACAAGGGGCTTGGTTATCTTTTTCTTGAAGTGGGGGCTGGGTAACCGAGAGGGAAAAAAAAGTCACAACTTGACAAGAGGACAAATGCTACGTCACATAAATGATAAATGTGAAATGTGTTATTATACCACTACAATTATCCTCTTCCATATTGTGAGCTGATGAATAATAATAAGGAAACTAGATTTGGCATCTTGCATTGCATATTAGGTGTCAATTTAATCTCCATATGGATGCCTATGTCTACATGAAATATAAATGCGAGTAGCTATTACTATTTTATGATCTATTACTTCGTGCTTTACCGTTAATCAAGCGATCGAGATGGTTTCAGTTTGTCAATAAAGTTTGGATTTCAAAACGGGCGTAATGCGGAAGTAGTTGTGTTTTCCAGCGCGTGACGGGCAACGTCTGCGCACGGTGAACGAAATCGAGCAATCTCTTGCGCGTTTCCTCCCGAAACGGACTGCACGCGTCGACATCTTCTTGAAACTGACAGCGCGGAGTGTTAGGGAACCTCCGACGGCGTCATTTTCAGCGAACGGGGAAGGAAGGTCTTCATATTTCGCTCCATCGAACAAGGCGGAAGCAATATTGACCACATTTTCCCACAAGGCACGCGTCCAACGTTTCACTTGACGATCTTGATGTAGGAGACTTTTGGTTTGGCGGCGATTGACAGGTGCCGCCTCGGTCATGGCGGAGGCGGGCGCTCATCTCACCTCCGGCGCTGTGCGGGAGCAGCCGTCCATCTTTGAGCTTCTGGCTCAGGAGTCTCTGATGGAGGCGGTGAAGCCGGCGCTGGGGCACGCCGTCAAGGTGAGCCGCTTCCGTCCCTCGAGAAACGCGCGCCACAGTAAAACCCAACTTTGCACATGCACATGAAATGCCGACCGTGATTCGAAAGGTCATCTAACATAGACGGGCGCTATCGGAGACTTGGAGAGCTCACCGTTGTCCCGTCGCGTGATGGTCGAGGAGAAACTCGGCAAACCGGACTCGCACGGAACACCTCGAGACGCCTCGGTCCGACGTCAAACGGGGCTGACTTTCGCATTTGGCCTCGTCAGGTTCTCGCAGAGTCGAACCCGCGGCGCTTTGGTTTCCTGTGGCGAGGCTTTGACGAGTTCTACCTCCTGCTGGACGTCCTCCTGCAGAGGCACTTCCTATCCCGCTGGAGCGCCTCCTTCTCCGAGAACTTCTACGGTCTGAAAAGGGTTTCGGCGGGGCGGGGCCTTCCCGTCGGCCCCCGGGCCCGCCTGCGCTCGCTCCTTCTCCTGTGCCTGGCGCCGTACTTGCGGGCCAAGCTGGAGGCCGCGTTTGCGAGGCAGAGGGAGGAGGAGGACTTCTCCATACGGCTGGCGCAGAGCAGGACCCGGAGGCTGTACCGGGCCGCCGTGGCGGCCTACCCGTACGTCAACGCGGCCTGGCGGGCCTGGATCTTTTGCCAGCGGCTGCTCTTCGTCTTCGGGGCGGTGCGCGCCCACCACCCTTCGCTGTGGCTGGCGAGGGTCCGTCTGGGCCGGCGAGATATCCGAGAGATGGAGCTGAAAGCCGGCCGGATGGGAAGCCCGCTCGGCAACAGGTAGAAACGGCCGCCGACCGCGTGCCCGCTTGCCACCCGAGGACCCCGCCGCTCCGTTCGTCTCGCAGCCATCGACGAGGCGGAGTCGCATCCTATCTTGCCTTGCCAACTCGGTTCCGCCTTGAAAGCACCGCGTCCAAGCGGCCGACGGGGCGGAGCAAAACCCAAGTCCCCATTTCTGTGTGTGAAGTGCACGTTTCGGTCGTTTCCCTGGAAAAACAACCCAACCTCGGCGCCTATTTGATCAGCAAAACATCTCACTTAGGCTTCCTTCAGCCTACAGACGAGCTGAATAAGCTTCGCGGAACACCTCTGTCAGCCGCTTTCAGGTTAAGATCAGCGATTTATCCTTTGAAAGCAGATTTCAGCTCCTGGATTGGATCTCACGAGCTGCTGCGAGTATCCCTTAAGGTGTCACCAGGCGGCGGCAAACGCACACTTGTGAGCCCACAATGACCTTTTTTTTCCCCCCCTTCTTCATCCATCGCGCATTGAAACAATTTCACCTCTGACAAACCTTCTTAACTATTTGGACGCTATATAGTAGCAGTAGTTAGTCGCGTGTATGCATGCGCAAGTACATCATCGCTTCTACTTCTAAATTGAAATACCGCCCCACCCACCTTTTGTGATGCTTTCTAGTGGATTGAACGCGACACTTTGATCAATCCAAGCTACTTGAAAGGGTCCGCAATGTTTTAGGAGCCGACACATTGGAAGGCGCCTTGAGCACAAAATCATTTATTTCATTTTTTTAAAGCTTTGCCGGCCTCACGATCAAACCACAGTTGGACAAGACCAATTCCTGTAAAAGAAAAACAAAATAACCCCCCCCCCCAAAAAAAGGTAGTTGAGATTGACGCCGATCCTCGTTAGGATTCCCATTGACGGCATTTCACGTCCAAAGGGTTCATTAAAAACAACGATCAAGAATACAACGGAGAGTTTTTCAATGCAGGCGTCCCGTCCCGCCCGATGTGTTTTGTTTGCAGCGTGTTGCAGAGGGCGCGGTGGTTGATGTCACAAGCTGCCAGGGGCGTGGCCGTCTCCCTTTCCACCTCCCTCTCGCTGGGGGTGTTCTTCTTGCAGTTCCTGGAGTGGTGGTACTCCTCCGACAACCGGGCCGTCGTGAAGAGCCTCACGTCCCTCCCCGCGCCCCCGCCCCCTCTCCACCTACACACGGCCCGCATCCGGGAGGAGGGCGGGCGCGATGCGGCGGACGCGTCGCGCTGTCCGCTGTGCAGGAGGCTTCGCGTCAACGCCGCGGTGCTGTCCACCTCGGGCTTCGTCTTCTGCTACCGCTGCATCTACTTGTACGTGAAAGCCAACCGCCGTTGTCCGCTCACCGGCTACCCGACTGAACTGCAGCACCTCATCAAGATCTACTCGCCGGACACTTGAACCGGACTTTCTGCAACGCCAGCACTATGCGGTAGAGGACATCTCGCCACCAGGGGTGCGGGAGCGCGTCGGCCCCCTCGCGCCATCAACAGGGACGAGGGGGCCGACGTGCTCCCGCAGACCTGGCACACATTGCGTCAGTGGCGGGGGGGGGGGGGGGGGGGGGGTTGGAGCGCAGCCTCGAGCGGGTCACGGAGCCTGATTTGCAAGGTTTTCCGACCCGCTCGGCTGTTTTTAAGACACGTCACCAGGAAGTAGTGACTGCTCAGATGAAGGCGAAACTGTCAGCCAGGTAAAGAGTTTTTCCTCTTTACCCCCCAGAAAAAAAAGGGGGGGGGGGAAGAAACCTTCAACCTAATTGAACTCAAAAGTTTATTTGCATCCCCCCTGTGGCCTGAAATTAGGGAGCAAAGTTGGCCAGACCAGAATTGAGCAAAATCCACATTAATGCGAAAACATTGACAGCTCGTAAGAAATGTCCACTCGCACGATGGAAGAGCTTGCCAGTCGCATTCGGTGAAACGCAAGCGTCCGTCGGTGAATTGCTTTATTGAGTTTCCGGACAAGTTTAACACCAGGCCCACTTTAAAAAACAACAACAACAACAAAGAAACCGAGATTCAGGGTCAACATCACAACTTGACAGCCAAGGATATTGAAAATGGGCTTGAAGGCAACGTCCACAGAGCCCCAAACTGAATGTGAGTGCCAATCACCGCAAGAGTCAGCATCCCTTTCAACCAAAAGGAAATCGTTTCGACGAGGGTGCGGAGAGAAAACGAGTCTCATCGTCAATAAGAGTCACAGTAATAGATCGCTCGGGTAGCTTGTATTGCACATGTGTACACTTAGATGCACTTTATATACACGTGAGTCGACACTGGAAAATGTTGCTTCTCTCTTCCTTTTTCAATCAACAGGAAAGACAAAAAGGAATGTGCTTGTGATCAGTTCCCACGAAACGAGATTCGAATGTTTCCGCTCATGAGCCGAGGCGAGAGAAGGAAGAAGAGGGGAGATCCCTGCTCCTGGGGGGGGGGGGGGGGACCAAACAAAACGGGGAGGTCCCACGGACCTTTCTCACAAATGTCCAACTATAAAGGTCGCCCCAACCCGAGGCCCCGCCCACCCACCAACTGTTAGCCAAACGTGTTCATGTACACCACAGCATCAAACAGCTAGAAGAGAGACGATTGAGTCATGAGCACACGCGGTCTCGGCAAAAGGCAGAGCCCCCCCCCCCCCCCCCCCAAAATGCCATCTGACGTGGGCCACAAGATTGGTGGTCAGAGTGACAAGGCGGGCTGGACTGTCGCACTTTTCTCGAGATACAAATGAACCACGATTCAAAGGATAACACAACGGATCTTCAAAATGCTGTCGTGAATCAAAATAGGTTCTTCCCCTTTGTGCTCGATGGCCGACGTGTGATGACATCACATGAACGATCCTCAAGTCACCGTTTGAAAAAATGCTCACCTCGCTACACTTTTCTTTTTTGAGGGGGTTCCGGATGTGCAGGACCGGATCTCTTCTGTGGCTGTTGGCCAGCCCCAAAACTTTCACACCTCGAGGAGAAAGCTCACGAAATAAACGAGACAATCCAAACGATCTAGAATTGCTTCCGTCACCTACTTGCTTCGTGTTTCAAAAAGTTTAGGGACTTTAAAGTGGCCCTTTCCTCCTTCCCATTTTCTGCATGCTGCCCTCCAACGAACAAGTGCGGACTTAGCATCTTGGATCGCGATCGGCTTGCAATGCGTTTAAAGGGAAAGACTTTGCATGGTCTTGCTCCTATGCATAAACGTACAGCAAAAAATATATAGATCTATGTAGTCATGAGTTGCAATTCTGGACATTCCCAAAGTTGCATTTCTCAATCATCTCCATATATGTAGTCCAGGCTTGGTCCTGCCAGAGAGCCTGCAGTCCACCTCCATTCACAACAATCGCATCTCAGCATGAAACAGGTGTTGCACTTCATTTCAGTTCAACATTTCTTCATACAGTCTACTCATATAACCACTCTGATCAATTTTATATATACGGAGGGAGGGAGATCGATCTATAAATATCTAGATATAAGTGTGAGATGTACATGTGTGTATACATTCACATACATACACACACACATATATATCTATATATATATATCAGTGGCGGGCCGTGCATTCAACCTTAGGCCTTCAGGAACGTCACATACATGAACACAATACAGTATAGGCTCGTCAGGCAGCACTTCATTTCAGGAGCATTTAAAACCATCAAGTATGCATTCACAATTAAGAGCAGGAAACTAAATTTATAGATATTGTCAAAAATAAAAAATTTAAAAATACGAAATAAAATGCCACCCAAATGACGCAGTGTGATCTTAAACAAGCCCGTCCAATAAATTGCGCAATGTCGCAGTTTCATATTAGACACCAAAAAAACTATTCTTTGAAAATAAAGTTAACAGATCGTTTGCATCTTGAGAATCGGCTATACAACAGCAAATAACTGAAAATGCTGAGCAGCTGAGATTGAACGAATTTGAGTGCACGAAGCTAACTACAATGCGCCATTCTAAATTGCAGGTGAGCTGATTTATTTGATACATTTTTGTATCTTTGTCATTTTATTTCGTTACCATTAATTTAATACTAACGAAATAAAGGGACAAGAAGAAATGGAAAATGAAATTCATTGACTCACCAATGTAGTGCCTGTTCACTGAGCCGCAGATGGACGCGAGTGTCCCCAAACGTTTTGAAACGCACCGTAGCTTGTAAGTGGCCAGCCGTGCTCTGATGTTTCCTTGCTGCCTTGGTAAAACAAGCTAAATGGGTAAATCCGGTGGAAGGTCCGTCTTGAAAATTGTGTGCAAAGTAGTCCGGCAAGCAGATCAACGTCTTCTCCTTCGGCCATTTTGGGTCAAAATGCAGCAACAGCTCCCTCTAGCAGGCGCTAAGTCAAAATGCAGCAACAGCTCCCACTAGCAGGCGCTCATCCAATCACCGAACGCGCACGTCCAGTGTCGACGTCAGGCCGGGGCAGACTCGTGATCTGATTGGCTATTGCAAGCTGACTGTGCCCGTTCGTTGACAGCGCACAGGGGCCTGCTCTGTTTCATCTGAAGGCCCCGAGCAAGTTTAATTAAGCCACTCGACTAAGTGGAAATAATATGACATAAAGAATACAGGGAAATAATTTTGTTTACATATTTATGAAAATAAAATAAATTAAATTTATGTTATTCTCAGAAAATTAAATGTATTAAATTTACTTTTCTGAGAATGTTTAGGCCAGCAGAGAAGGCCTCGCTGGCCCTGAAGGAACGCCACTGAGATATATAGATATATATATAAAGGAGAAAATCTATTTTTTTTTAAACAGATGTATATATGTGTGTGTGTGTATATATATATATATATATATATATATATATACACATACACACACACATATATATATACACACACATACACACACACACACACACAGTGACAGTGTGATGCAACTGTGGGCAACAGACAGGACACCAAATGACATCAGTACAATAAAAAAATTAAATAAAAAAAAAGAGGGACGGAGTGGTCACATGCCACGATCCCATGGTCGCTGTTCTCGAAGGGGATAAAGAGGGAAGAAAGAGGCGGTGGTTTCAAGTGACACACATGACATAGCCCAACACAGCCCCCAGCCGCCTCATTTCGAAATGCGTGTCCTCCAACTGCCACAACCTCTCCCTTTGTCAAACACAAAGAAATGGCAAATTAAGGCAATCAGATGAGGAGAAAACGACCAGAAAATGGAGTGACTCAGTGACACAGCAGCTCCGTGCGCGCCGCCGTGTTCCTTCAGTCCCGATTGGCTGCTTCATTTGCTGAGGTGCTGCGGCGGTTTTCGACCGAACGTCGTCCTCTCGCGTGCGCGTGAGTGAGTGGACAAAGAAAGGCACCTCGTTCCTCCTCATCGTCCGTTCGGCCGCCTGCTCCGCCGCACTGGCCAACCGTCACTCGCAGAGGTGACAAAAAGGAGGGCGGCGGGCGGTGCCGTGCGCAGGTCGAAAGGAGAGGAGGGAGAGTCAACGTTACACGAGAGGCGTGTCCGTGCTGACGTGCCCCTCCTCCGGTTGCCGTGGAGACGCATACAAGTGCCCCCCCCCCCCTCCCGCGGGGAGAGCCGACTTTGTGAGCGCTTCCTCCGCCGTTTCCACTCGGTGCGAACGCGTGCGTACCGATACACAATCCGGAAGAAGAAGGGTCGCCGCCGGGAGGAGGTTACGGCGGCACATCGCATGCGCGGCCCTCTTACAAAACGGGCTCCTCTTCCATCGGCTCCTCCGTAGACCTGCGTGGGAAGACACCGTCAGTCCCCGAGAGCGACACGCGGCATTCAAGAAGATGTCGGAACGGGGAGCGACGTTGACGGCTCCGAGCGAACGTTTTGACCACCTGGGAATTAGCAAGCATTTTCAAGGCAGCAATTCACTCGCTATTTGGGTGTCAGCTCAAGAATAATATGAACGTGCGCTGCTGACAAAGTGTTATCCGGCTTCGAAAACCTCGCGACTGCACCGACCTGCCGGCGTCGGCGATGTTGGCGGCCGAGCCCGACTGCTGGACGTCGACGCTCAAAGAGGCCATGGCGCTAACGGTGTCCGCCTCGTCCTTCTCCGATTGAACCTGAGCTGCCGGGGGGCCGTCCAATAGCGAGGGGCTGCTTGTCGGAGACGAAGTCTGGAGGCAAGACCAGTGTTTGCCTACAGGAGTCGTCGAGACAAACACAGAGTAGAGTGAGAGGAAGACTTGCAGGCTGTTGAATCTTGAGTGTGCGTGTGCGCATGCGCGCGTGCTGACTCACTCTGGATTTCGAGCACTCTTTCGAGGGAGGCGCGGGCTTTCGGACACGGCTTCTCTTGAGGCCACTCAAATGCAGAGTCGCTCTGCCAAGGACACGCAGAGGGTTAGTCATGTCAAAGTGGCAGAGAATGGAAAAGCGGAAGGAAAAGGACCAACAAGGAGATATCTATTTGTTTACTCGTAAAAGTGGAAAGCCGTGTCCTGCCATTGGCCGGGAAGCGGTTGAAGGGTACCGCCCCTATGCGCACATCACACGCAACACCTCGGACAGACCGGGCCGGCCTGAAATACTTCACTTAGTTTACACTTGTAGAGCATACCTTGAAAATACAGTCGGCCCTTATGAGGCTGGGGGCTGTCTTAAATGAGCGGCAACACTCACACGCGACGAAAGAAGGCTCATGCGGAATTGTCATGTCAGAAGCAGAGATCAAGGGAGCATTTGATAGGCAGATAGGCCTATCTAGGATAGGCAGACTCTCCTACCGGGTCTCCGAGGAGCGCGGAGACGCACGCTTCTGATGCGTCGCAGATGGCAGTCAGGTCATGACCTCCCTCGAGCGCCATGACAACACGCCCACCAGCCAGACCCATCAAGAGCTGGGTCAGCAGACCAAAACCTGCCAAAACGGGGCAGCAGTCGCTCAAACCATGCGGGATACAGTACGTCAAATCCATTTTTTCATCGGTATGACAGACTTTTTTTTTGGGGGGGGGGGGGGGGGGCTAAACGGAAAGAGACCGGTAACCAGTTTGGAACTCACATTTGGCAGAAACAATGTAACCTCCGAGGGGAGACTGATGACCCTCCACCGCGTCAAAGCCCGCGGACACCAGGATCACGTCCGGGCTGAACTGCTGAGCAATCGGCATCACCACGCTCCTGCGCACAACGTCCCAACAGTAGATGACATCATCAAGTAACTATGACTTACAATAACACGTTTTATTGAGAGAGTACATTCGGCAGCCTGCGGATTCATTTACAAGTGAACACTAACCGAGACGAGATGTTTGTATGTGGATGTAAAGTTTGCATCCAGTTAAATGTGAAGCGGAATTTCAAGGCTGTTAGCGCCCCCTGTTGGTGATAGTCTGAGACTACAGGCGGTCGATAACAGACCAGTTACGTAGAATCGTAGATCGATCCACGCGGGAGTAAGCTGGACGGAAGAGCCGCTGTCCACGATGTCGTCGTCTCTCTGATCAGTGATGTTATTGCAAGCGAGGAACATCGCAGGTACCGATGGGGGGCAAAGCTTTCCTTGAGGAGCCACGTACAAAGCCTCCCAGTCACGTCAGCTCTTTGTTCGGTATGCGGGGAAACCTTCTATCTCGCGCATCAAAATGAAACAACACGTCTTTCCGCAGTCTGGCTGTCGATGTGGCTGTATTTTTAAACAGTTTTTTGTTGTTGTTTTTTTTGGGGGGGGGGGGGGAAGCCCACAAAACACTGAAGCGTGTCGAGAGCTCACTGTAATGACAAGAAATGTATTTCCGGCAGTGGGTGGTGTTTACCTGAAGGCAGTGAGGTACTCAACATCGCCCATGGGGGGCTCGACTCCTCCCGTCCAAGCTACGTTGACATTAAAGCCAACACCTGCACCCGATCCCACCTGTGGAAAGAAGAGATCGAGTCGTCCGCTCAGGACTTCATTTCTTGTCATCCTTTCCATGATTATATAGCGAGCGCAGAGAGCGAGGGCGTGAGAGTTGGGGAATCCACGCTCGCATGCGCTTACCTCCTCGGGAGCGCCGCTGCCAGGAAAAAAGTTGCCGTCGTCATAGCGATGCAGGGAGATGTAGAGGACGTCGGGGTCGCCGTAGAAGGCCTGCTGCGTGCCGTTGCCGTGGTGAATGTCCTGCAGCGACAGGTTGCAGAGGTATCCGAGGGAGAGCGTCGTTAGGAATCGACCGGTGTGGTGGCTGAGAATTTATTTGCATGGTTAAACGGGCTCTTGTTGTATCGCAAAAAAAAAAACGAATACGTGCTAAGAAACCGGTTGGAGACCGAGGGTCCGAACTCACGTGTCAATCCACGCGCCGTAAACAGCACGAGACGAGCCAAAAACCTTTTGGGGGTTTATGGTGAGCAACAGCGCCACCCACTGTTCAATCGGTATAGCTGCGGTGGCAACAACTGAAATGCATGCGCGAGCTCACTAACCCAGTCCACGATGAGGATCTTGCCCACTCCCAGTTTCTGCTGCAGTAGCTTGCCAGTGATGGCTACGGAATTGAAGAAACAAAACCCCCTGCTCACACACACATGTGAAGAGAAGGACAAGACAGATTCCTAATTGCCCTCAGAGAAGACCAACTTTGTGCAACGGTTGCAGCGTTTGAAAATCAGACGCATGTACGAACATGGCAGTGGATTCCTCGGCGTGATGTCCCGGCGGACGCACGACTGCAAAGCCATTCTAGTACAAAGACAGAAAAAGACAGTCAAGGACGGGCCCGCGGAAAGAGGTCGAGGCCTTTTGAGGATACCGCACGGACATACGGTATACGTCGGTGCGTGCGCGTGTTACCTTGAGTTCCCCCGCCGCCACCCTGAAGGCCAGCTCGATCACGGAGCCCGCCGCCATGCGGACGGCTGCGGACGAGTGCATCTCGTTCCACACGGTGTCACTGTCCACCTGCGGGGAGCAGCGAAAGCGCTCCAGTTCTGAAAACGGGCGAGCGACGTAGCGCGATGACGAAGGAAAGGTCTCGAAAAGGAAAGAAAAGTCACCCCTATTCCTCCGCACGGAAGGACGGCGTACATCTTCTGACTGATGGGACCTGAAACCACAGGCGGCGGCGCACGTGAGAGGACGGAGGGGCCAACCCGGCCGCTGCGGTCAACACCGAAGAGAAAGTCGGCGATGCCTTGAGATACGAGCGTTGCGACTTGAGAGTCTTGCCAAGATACGAGCTTTTGCTTTGACCTCTCATCAAACTCAACGTAAAACAAAGAGAATGACACATCGGCTCATGAAACCAATCACATACGATAGTCAGCCGCCCGGCTACAGTTAGAGGCCTTCCACGACTGACATTTGTGCACAATCCGCGGAGCGACGCGTGTAGACAAACAACGTAACGAGAGTCGCGGGCATGTATTCTTTATCCCGTGGGAAAAAGAATACATTCGGCGTGCGTTTCTACGTCGGGGTCCTCGGGTGGCGAGACTCCTCCGGAAGGAGCGGCATCATGCCTATTGAATGCAAGCGCAACAAAAAAAAAAAAAAAAGCTTATCCTTCACATTTGCCATCGCCAAATGCCGCGATGCACTCTGGGCATTTCGATTTCATTTCAGTGAGGAAACGTGACTTGAGATTGAAGAGTTTTGAGTGTGGTCAGGGAACAAATGAAACGGGTATCTCCGGGCACCGCCCTTCAAAGCCAATCCTTTTGTACCCAGTAGCTTCTTGTGGTCCAGTTTGTGTCGATTCAGCGGACTGGTTCCATAGAGCAGCGTGTGAAACTCGGAATGGACCGTCTGGATCTCATCCAGGGAAGCTTTGCGCCCACGAATTCTCTGCTCAGACACAAACAGAGAGTGACCGAGAAGGCTTTCTGCGCGCTTACTCTCGACTTCTTTGAGGTGCGAGCGCGCCTACCTCGCAGCGGCCCAGCAAGCCCGTCTCCTGCAGCCTGGACCAGATGCTCTGCACTCTCCCGGCGTGCTCCGGGTGGATATGAGCATTGCCGCAGACGCATTGGTGCTTTAACATCAGACCGTCATACACGAGTCCTGGACGAAGCCCGAGACGACGAGAAAGCAACGGAAATGCCGCGACGTGAATATCGCCCATGGAATCGAGAGCTCGAATCAATACGGAAATAAAGACTAGAATGAGTAGACTAGACCTTCTATGAGTAGAAAGAACGCTTGAACTTGTACCGACCGACACGTCGAGACAGCGTCTGACGTTCGACGGGCCGCGTTTTGCCCGTTTCCCGTGCCGGCCGGTTGTCGCTTTGGCACGCTCACCTGTGGTGAAGAGATGTCTGACGGGGTTGACGGCGGCCGCGGGAGAAGACTGCGCTCTTCCCAGAGGTCTGTGAGGCAACGGGGAGGGGAACGCGCCCATCCGCTGCGAGAAAAGCCCGGCGCGCCATCAATTCGCTTGCCGCGGCAATCGAGGAGCTCAAGTCAACGGAGGCCGCGCGCACGGTCGGACGTTCACGTGATCGTCTTTTGTTGTCCGGACAATGTTTACGTAGCCGCTATCGTTCGGTCGATGCGTGTGTGTGTGCGAAGAGTTCTATACAAACGATGTATAGCGCGCATTGCTGTGATCCCCGCTGTCGACTGGGTGAGTCATCACGTGTGGGTGGACACAAAAACAAACACTCCAAGACATTTGACAACACACACACACACACATACACATGCGCACGCAGTCAATCCAGCGGTTGAGTCACCGGCTGGTGATGTCAATATAGCGTCATGTGTGTGTGTGTGTGTGTGTGTGTGTGTGTGGTTTCAGCAGCACAGGCCAGACTGCGTCTTTGTTTCTCCTTCTAATGACATGCGTTTATACGACACAAGCGACTGTGTGTGCGGTTCAGGCCCTCCCGAGCGGAGTGGCATGTTCTCCCCCCCCCCGTGCTTGCGGGGATTTTCTCCAGATACTCAAACACCCGAATTCCGATGTCCAAATCCCACTTTGCTGTTTTTCGCTTCCCGGGGTGGCGTTCCGGTACCCACAACGAGGGGCGGCTCGATACGGGACTGGCAAAATGGCAACTGGCATCTTTCGTACGGAGCGCAACTCGGTGTGACTCATCCAAATCAAAAAAAAAAAGAGACAAACCTGAGAGTAGCTCGCCCTGGCGTCTTCCTCGCTATCCCCCAGCTGGATGACGTCATCTTCCTCATCCTCTTCGTCCAGTTCACTTTCTGTGCTCTCCCCTTTGACGTGTACGACTCCTCCTCCTCCTCCTCCTCCTTCTTCCTCCTTCGGATGGACGCCGCGCCTTTCGCAGGGGATGGCGGCGTCGTCCGACGCCTCGCTCCGAGCCCTGCTCCAAAGGTCCGTTTCAAACCCGACGCGCTTGCCGATACGCACGCCAGCTGTCGAAAAGCTACGCGGAGCCCTCGGCTCGGCGATCACCTGCGCGCGTCGTCGTCGTCGTCCTCCTGCATGTCGTTGGTCTCCGTCAGCTCCTCTTCGGTCTCCTCCGGATGAGTGGGAGGCGGTCTGGGTAGGTCGGAACCCTTTGAAAGCATCTACACAAAAAAAGGCGACGACGTGAGGCCGCGCGGGAGCGCGCTCGTCGACGCGTGGGATCGACCTTGTAATGTTTCTCCAGAAAGTGCTGATGCTGCTGCTGAACGACGAGCTGCTGGAGGGCCTGCGGCGACTGGGGCAGAGGAGCGCTCTGGGTACGGGCGAGAGGCCGATGGCGAGGCAACTTGTGGACGGGTCGCATGCCGCCGGAGACGCCTCTCTCCGCTGTAACCAGCGGCGACTGGCTGTACATGGGAACTGAGAGAGCGCAAGGTCGGGGTGCAAAAACGCCGGAGTTACACCTTCGACAAAATTGGACAGCAATCAATCAATCATTTTGGTGCGCAGGGAATGCGCGTGCGTACCGGCTAGCATTGCGCTTTGCTGTCTGGCCTGCTCCAGGAGTAGCACGTGTTGTAACAATGAAGAATGAGCCGAGTGCGAGCTCGGAGGTGGAGTCTCGACATCATGCCCTACCCCTGCAAAAAAAAAAAAAAAAAAAGAAATACAGAAGAAGAAGCTAGAAAGCAAGATTGGTTTCTCTTTCGACACTCAACAATACGACTACGTTGCCTATCCTTGAATGAGGAGCCCGACTGATCAAAGACGACAACACGATGGATGACGGGACAGAAAGAGCAACGGCGGCCACCGAGCCTGCTTCGGCATTTTCCGTTTTAGGCAGACTGGACTGAACCAAGGACACGTGGAAGCATCCCCCCCCCCCCCGCCCCCCCGCTTTCACTGACCCAAACCTCAGAATAGCGACGCATGTCATTGAGGAGCAGTTAGAATGGCACGAATAGACCGGTCAATGCATGAATGCGCACCTGCGGGCAGGGAGGACGTGGAGAGAAACTTCCCGGTTAGAGCGCCACCCGCCCGCAGCGACTGAATGGCTTGACGCTCCGCCTCCTGTTGGCTTGACAACTTCTGCGAGGCCTGTCAAGTGTGATCATGCGTTCAACAGGCAAATTAGATGACATCATCGGAGAAGAAAGACGACCATTCACTTCCTGAACCGTCTCACCGAATTACAGAGACAAATAGCAGGCTAGATAGAGAGCTACGTCGTACGATATGATAGATCTTCATCGAGTCGCGTCGCGCTTTCAGAAAAGCCGCACCGCATTTTCGAGGTGCGCTCGAGAGGCCTAAAATTTGGCTCCGAAAAAAAAAAAAAAAAAGGCGATGGCAAAAGGTGAGCGCGGGCCGCGTAAGACGGAAACATTCTTTGAAGACAAAGCAAAAATGAGTCCGGCTGCGCCGTCCGACGTGGGCGATGGCGCGTGTCTTTTTGCCTACCGTGAGGTGCGTGTTCGCAGGGAGGCCTAACGAGATATTGGGAAGAGACGGTGAGGTGTAGAGACTCAGCGGACTCAAGGTGCCATCGGCCCCCAGCGTTTGATGAAGGGATCGAAGCTGCAGACACGCACACACACACTCGGTTGCGGTACACTCGGGAGCTCGGCGGATGGAGCCGCGCCCCGATAACGCGCGACGTATTTCGTTTGGAGCCCCGAATCCAAAGGCGAGCAGAGAACGCGCGACTTTTTGCCGGTGAGACACGCAGGTCAACAACAGCGCCACATTTCCATCCGCGCGTCGACGACGACGACGACGCCGCCGCCGAATTCCTCGGAAACTTTGCCCGCCGCGCAGGTGCGTTTGCGTACCTCGCTCTGTATGTTGGGCACGGAGCCGGTGTTGCCGTTGGCAATAGCGGAATTGGAACTATTGGGACTGCTGGGCCCTGAACCTGGAGCGCTACTACAGAGAGGAGAGACTGTGAAAATAGATCAAGCCATCCATCCGTCAGTCAATCGATCCCGTGGGGGGGGAGGGGGGTGAATTTGCTCGCAATCATCTGGCGGAGGCTCGTGGACGTTACCCGAAATCTCAATGGCTCTTTTCTTGAAGGTGCTAATGACCGTGCCGTCTTTCCTTCTGAGGAGCGGGGAGCTCCGCCTCTCCGCTACTTTCTGCTTCAACCGCGAACGCACCTTCAGGTTGGGCTCCGACACTGAATGACACAAAAAGGAGAGAAAACAAAACGTTGGCGTGACCAAGTCGACTGACGAGGAAGGAGTTTCCTTTTTTTTTTTTTAACCGCACATCTAAAAGTTGTAAAAATATCACGGTTCAGGGTAAAGTATGAGCCTTAAGGGAGACTTCTTTCTTCTTACTTGTTTTCTTTTCTGATTGATATAAAAATGATTTATTAGATATAAACACATAACGGGGTAGGACTAGATAAGTTTTTTACTTCTTCCTACTCCCTTGAACATAATAACTGTGTTGAATGAAGACTGATTTCTTTCTTTTGACTATTTTATCTACCTTATTTTCTGTTCAATTATCACTGTATATGTTTTATGTTCAATAAACGAACCAATCCAATACATCTATCTGCATTTGCTGCTTACAGTTTTACTCGTGCGTCGGACACAAAATGTCAAAGGGAGCCCCGAAGGCGACGAAAGAGACTTCGTTTTCGGTGGGTGAAAAGTCAACCATATGAAAGCTCTACCTTCAGAAAGCGAGAATGTTTGTGCCAACAGATTGGATAAAAACGAACGCTTTGCTGAAACACTTTCAGTCTATTTGGGTGGCAATTTTTTTTTTCTTGACTCGCCACTATTTGACTTGGCCACGCTTGCTTCTGTAACCACTCCAAATCTGTTGCACTGTGAGGGCATCTAGTGTGCAAGGGTTTTTTTTAAAAAAATTGGATTCAGGTCTACGGTCCGCTTGGCGAAAACCTCCGGTCAAGTCATTCATTTGATTGGGATCCGCAAAAATGAAATGAAACCACGATGAATTCCGGTTCTCCGCTCCATTCCAGATGATGGCGACGTATAATTTCTTTGAGGGGGGGAAATGATGAAAACGGCCTTTCGTTTTTCTGCCTTCTCGGTACGCGATGTCAACGTGTCATTGCGGCTGGCGTACGGTGTTCGCGCACTGACGACGCGGCGCCGGAAGGAACCGGGGGGGGAGTGAACATGTTCGAGAATACATCAACGGGACACGGGGATCACAAATTGGGCCCGACATCACACCAGGGTGAGAGCCGACCTTGCCGGCGTTTGGGCAAAGACGCTCCAAACAAAGTTTTGAGCGCTGCGTTTTGGGACGGGACTCGCCGCGTGTGCGGCGCACGCGGGCCGCTGAAGGAGGACGCAAACTCGGCCACGTCCACAATGACGTGACCAATGGGCCGCATAGGATATCGGTTGGATTGAAAAATGAATTGCGCCGCTAACGCTTTCCTTTTCAAGCCTTTAACCGCGGCCAATTTAATTGGAATTTATAAAAAAAAAAAAAAAAAAAAGAGACCATGCGACACAGGGCGATGTCCTCGCTTACCCGTCTTGCGGAGCGGAAAGTCGTCCTTGCCCTCGTAGTTCCCCAGCAACGTGGGAAGTTTGTAAGACGGCGGAGTTCCCGGAGTGTTACTCTGGGGTGGAGAATTGTGCTCCAGGGAAGCGTTCTGGCCTCCCCTGCGGACACACGACAAGGCCCGCCGGTAAAACAGCGTCGGAGCAAGCCGATGTGAGCGATTGGAAAAGGTTTGGCCTAAAGGATAACGCAAGCATCGCAGTTGATGAGATTCGTCTTCTTCTTCTTATTCCTCCTTACCAGCACTTTGAGGAGAAGGAATGGTTGAGTCCACCGATAGCGGGTTCTTTCTTATTCAGGAGGAATTCCTGCAATTTCAACTTGACCTCGGTACTGGCGATGGCACCTTTCGGACACAAACAAAGGGCGCGAGGAATCAGCAGCCGTCTCGCGCGCGCTACGGCGGCGACGGCCTCGACGCACTCTCTTTGCCTTTCTCCTTATTGCGAAGTAGAAGCAGCTGTTGCTCCAGCCGTAGTTTCTCCTGCTCCTCGTGTCTTTGTTGTTCCAGTTTTCGCTTCTGCTCCAGCTCTTGCTGTCGCTTCGCCGCCAGCAGTTCCTGTTGTTGCTTGCAAAGCCACGACAAAAAGGCGTGATCGCAACCGCGGCTGCACCAACTGACAGGAATCGGGGGGGGGGGGGGGGGGGGGGACACACCCCGAGCGGCGCCCGGTTTCATTCCCGAGTCAAGGGGCGCCTCGGGGTAGCGCGACATCGCAACTCGAGGCGCTCGGTACCTTCAGGTGCTCTTGGAGCTGGACTTCGTGTTGTCTGGTGAGCACTTCGTGTTTTTTCTGGAATTCGGCAAATAGGAGTTGCTTCTGGAGCTCTTGCTGCTGTTTGAGTAGCACCAGTTCGTGCTGGAGCTGCTGCTCGCGCAAAGCCGTATCCACTCCCGCGCTTCCCGCGGGCAAAGGGCCCAGCCTGGGCTCGGTGCGCAGGTCGACGGGGGCTCCTCCGCCGCCGGAGCCTTCTTCGAAACCTATGGAGAGCGCATACAGATGGAAACGGTTGGAGCGGGGAAGGGGGATTTTGGCCGCCGGTCCGAGCTCTAATTTGAACACGTACGAGGCCCCGCGTCCGAAGACCGGCCCGAGTATGACAAAACGGGCCGCTTATCGCGTGACGGATACGCTACGGAGAAACAAAATAGTGAGGGGTGGACACAAAAGATCACCCTCTCCTAAAAGGTCAAAGGGGTGCTTTCAAGCGTTCCCACACGCCCGAGCTATTAGTCCATCCACGTGCGCTTGCTTTGGTGCGCGCTTGAGGGCATTTTAGGAAGTCGTGACGCATTTGAAGACCTCGCATGTATCAGACAATGCTAGTTTTCTTTGGGGGGTTTTTTTTTGACATGACAAGTAAAAACTCACAAGCGCGTTTGGTCAGACACAATTTCCTGGTTGAAGTGTCCCAGGCATGTCCAAGCAAGAACACTCAAAGACGATCGAGGATGCGTGCGTACTCACCACCTTCGCCACCCCCCCCTCTCTGTTCACCCGCCGTTCCGACTGGGCTCCGCATGCCCGATGGAAGGCTGCTTTTCACCTCCACCACTGCGAGGGAGAGAGAGAGAGACGGAATGGCTGAGCACGATGTTGTTCATTTCATTTCATTTCACCCCAGTGTTTCCTTGGCACCGCCGTGACAATCGACATCCATCCATTTTCTGATCCGCTTAATCCTCACAAGGGTCGCGGGAGGAGGGGGGGGGGGTGCTGGAGCCCATCTCGGCTCTCTTCGGGCAGTAGGCGGGGGACACCCTGAACCCGTTGCCAGCCCAACGACCAGGGACGATTTGGAGCGTTCAATCAGCCGGCCATGCAGGTTTTTGGAACGTGGGAGGAAACCGGAGCACCCGGAGAAAAGCCACGCAGGCCCGGGGAGAACATGCAAACTCCACACAGGGAGGCCGGAGCCGGGATGGAACCCGCGATCTCAGCACTGTGAGGTCGACGCGCTCACCAGTCGCACACACATACAGGTTGTGGGGGGGAGGGGGGGTGTTGTTTTGTTTTGTTTTGCCAGATATGACAAAAACCAGACATGCCAAGACTCGGCAACTTCAGAATAGACATCCCCAATTAGCTTAGCGGCTTCCGTCGGCGACAAAGATCAGCTCATAGGTGTGCGCTAGTGTGTGTAAGATGGGACTTTGGGGGAGTGAGCCAAGTCTGACCCTGATCCGCCACATGCTGTTGGCTCCCGTCTCCTGAGCGCGGATGATCCCTTCTAATGGATTAGGCTACTTCCTGAAGATGGCAAAAGGCACGTTAGGGCGTCAGAACCTTTCCTATCTGCTGGCCGGACAGGAAATGAAATCGGACCTTCCTCGCTGAGAACTTTTCAACCTCCTCCACCGACTTGCCGCATGGCTTGGGCGTGACTTTGCTGAACCCAACTAAGTTTGGTTTATTCAGCTTCACTTCAACCACCACCCCCCCCCCCCCCCTTTCGAGCCTCAGCTTTTACGCACCATAAAAAGTAGGAGGTAATCTCATCAAACGGCAACATCCACAATAAGGCTAAGCTCGTTAGCCATGTCCTGGCAAGCGAGAGGAGAACGTCATTCAAATCCCGAATGTCTTTTGGACCAAACGGACTTTTTGACCGATGCTATTGAGGGTATCGTCGTTTCCGAGCCTCTTTCTGCAAATATGAGTTACTTTAAAAAAAAAACATCTAACTTAGAAAGAGGAGTGTTTAAAAAGACGCCCCCTTACTGTCCCACATGTGCAAAGACACACAACCAAAGGCAGTTTTCTATTTGGTGATGTGTTGCTTCAGTCCCTGCGGCCGCTGCTACCGCAGCACAAAAAAACCCCCAAAATGCTGGGAGATGAACACCATGTGTGTCTGCGAACGTGTTTGCAGCCACTCACTTCTCAATTACCTAAACAAATATTCTGGCGTGTCACGGTGACGCACGTGTCTCCCTTTGCACTACAACACAGACACTGTCCCGATGTGTGCGTGTACGTGTGTGTGCGAGTGTGAGACTGGACTGTGTGTGTGTGTGTGTGTGTGTGCGACAGCCCTCTTGGCAAGAAAGCAGCATTCCACAGCAGCCAGCTTCTGACGTCAAACCCGAGACATTTATAGTCTTGTAAAGACGCACACAAACTCACACTAACATACAGTCCGGCAAAGGGGCGGCTCAAAGACACTTTTCGCTCAATAATGTGAGCCGCCGCGCGCCGTTCGACACAATGAGGCGCGAATCGAGTGAAATGCGGTCCAGGAAAAAAAAACTTCCATCTGAAAGTTCTTGAAGTTTGGTTTTGTTCTTTCTTCTTTCTCCCCACAATCTTGCTGCTGTAGACTGTAAATTTCCCCAGTGTGGGACAAATAAAGGATAGCTTCGTCTTAAGTCTCTCCACCGGCGTCCAACTTTTCAAACAACTCCATCGGGATGTTTGTATTATTCGGAATTGGTTTCAGTCATCGCCCGGCCGGACACGAGACCCAAAAATGACAAATTGCTTTGTCAGGGAATTTTCAGGCTTAAAGAGACACTCGGGTTTGGAATTCCATTTCAAAAACAATTCTTTTGTTGTTCCCTTTCCCGTTTTCTGTCATTTCGACTTCCCGGGAACCGCCGGTGTCAAGTGGTAATTTGGGAAAGCGATATTCATCTTTCCGTTTCTTGTCCATAACGCCCCGCTCAAGGAAAACGGCTCGGATGACGTCAGCCGCGCAAAAGAGCGCAGACGGAGCGGGGAAGAACGAAAAGGTAAAAATAGTCTCACGGCCGCGTGCGCTTTGGACAAATTGGAAGTCGTGGCGCGTGTCCCGTTGCCATAGAGACAGCCGGGTGGCGATAGGTCGTCGAGCGAGATGCCGTCTCGATGCGTGGCACGAGGCTTGGCGTCTGTGGCGAGGACCCGCCGAGCTTAAGCGGCGCTTCTCCGGGACTCGGCGTCAGAGAGGCGCCGGGCTTCCCTTTTTCAGTTCTGGGATGTCCCGCGATTGGCCGCAGCTGCCAACCCGCTTATTCATTCATTCCCATCGCAACCTCCGTGTCCTTTTCACATTTTGTCAACAATGCAGCGGCGGCGGCGGGGGGGGGGGGGGGGGGGGGCAGCGATCGCAGTCTATTATGCAAGAGAATCAAAGGAATGCCGCATGACGTTCGATGAAGAGAGAAGATAATGGCGACTCTCCCGCCGGAATCACCCGCCAATTGGCGTTTGTTATTTGAATGGATGCATTGTTTTAGTTACCGCGTCGCGCTTGGAAAATCAAGGTGCGCCAGATTTGCATCCAAACGCAATATCGCGTTTCACTTGGCTGAGTGCAGCCTGAAAAGCACGTTCAGAACAGCTCACGCCTGCCCCGCCACTAAAAACAACCACCGTAACCGCTACAAAGTGCCACACGTGGAGCAAAGATCATCCGGGCAACCAAACGATGAATGGATAGCGACCGCAGCGGAAAGCGCCAAAAGGCTCCTACGAAAGACGGAGTCACGTTTTCAGACAAATTTGAAAGACGGACCTCGAGGGGGCTCGCCTGACGTTAGGTGATTTCGGAGCGGAGACGAGGCTTCCGCTCGCGGGTTTCAAATTTGTGAACCCTCACTCTCTCTTGCACGTCAAATTTAGAAGGCGTAACGTCTTTCGCTTTCAATCGATCGCGCTCGGAGGACGGGTAACAATCGAAGAAAAGCTCAACTGGTGAAGTTGAGCGCTCCCCGCTTTTCCTTTTTTAACAGAAGACTCAACTTACTTTTTTACATCTTTACGAATGGCAACAGTTTGAGCGAGGAACATCGTATTGGAATTGATATGCTGAGACAAAACTCCATTTCTGAGCTTGGAGGTATGTTGCTGAAAGCGCCCTTTCCTGAAGAACGACTCGGCGGCGTCGGCGTGAAGAGAGCAGAGAAGAGGGAACGTGCCAAAGTCCCCTTCCAAATAGCTGTCGGCGTCAAAGCCCAACTTTAAACGCCGCTCACCTCGCCGCACCTTTTGTCGAATGCCGATCCCCCCCCCCCTCCCTTTTTCCCCTTCTCGTCACTCCACAAAGACGACGGCGATAAATCGAGAAGAGACGGGGCATCCGATGATAACAAGCCAACGCAAAGATATCGTGCACATCATTTCGTTTGCGTTGCAAATTCAACATTCCAAAAGTCACGGAAGAGCAAAAGAGTGCAAATGACGGCGACCAAGCGGCATCCGCGGAGTCGGCGCGAACCTTAAAAAGCAATGAGCACACGGCGCAAAACGCGAACGAGATTGCGTCTCGGAAGCAAAGGACCTCCGAACGCCCCCCCCCCCCCCCCACCTCAGTTCCCCGAGAGGACTCACCGGCTGTGGCCATGACAGCGGCGGAGCCCCCGCTGTTATTCAAGAGCTCCAGAGGCTGCTGAGCGTCCGTGCCGGCGGAGGAAAAACAGGACTCGGTCTCATAAATGGTCTGCAACATGGTGCACAATCCTGACACCGTGCGATGCAACAGCATGCCCCGAGGAGAGAAGCGCTCTCTTCGCGCACAAAAAAACAGTCCCGTCCGGCCGTCCCTTTTCAAGAACAGCGCCGCGTATTCAAGAAGCGGCGGCCACTCGTTGCGGGAGGAATCGCCGACGAGCTCGCAAGTTGAAAACCGCTTCCGTCTACTCCCCAAATTGCCATCGGAAAATCCGATTGTTGTCTTCGGTGATGGAATTCGTTAGGGGGATGGCAAAAGATCCTCGTTCTGCGACGCGGCGGCCTCCGGGCAGTCAGTCGGGGAAGAGGGACACCTAAGAACCCCGGAGTCCGGATCCCTGCCGACACGTCCCGGTTGCCGGCGCGTCGGAGGACGCGGCGGCCGCTCGTTCGGAGCAAAGAGTTGGCCCGCGATCCCGCCTCGGCCCACGCCGAGCGAGGGAAAGGGACGAGGGGGGAATCGCCCAAAGGCGCTTCGGAAAAGCGGCAGCAAGTCTGTCGGCGTGGGCTCGGAGCGGCCGCTTCCCGCCAAAACGGATACGGGGAGACGCCGGACGGCCCCCGCATCGAAGGCTCCTCGCGCCGCTCTCCTGCCGTCGGATGAGAGGGAGGAAGATAAGGAAAGGCGAGGACAGAAATAGCTCTGGGAGAGCGCTCCCCGAGGTTCCGTGCTTCCAAAATTAGAATCCGGCGCCGAGAGAGGGAAGCGAGGCGGGCGGGCGAGGAAGCCGATGACACGAAAAGAGAAAGAAAAAGAAAAACAAGGACATTGGTGTGGCGACGACCGGCCTTTCCCGAGCCGCCCGGGATTGCGATTCCGTGCGATGAGAGAAACTTGACGGAAAAGAGAAGGCTCGCCGCGCGGTCAACCTTCATACGCCCACTCCAAAGAAGTGCCTGTCAGACGGCTAATGTGCGCCGTCTGACAGGCGGCGCTCGGCGTGCGTGCGCGCGCAGGCGCAGGCGCGAGTCGCCGCCAGCTGTTGAATGAAAAGGGATTTTCAGAAAGTAGATGACCGGGCGGAGAGGACGTCAAGACGGATAAGCAAAGACGCCGACGCCTTTTGTCCTTCCGTGAGAAAAAAAGGGGGAAGACGCTCATCGGTTTGAGCCTTTTCCCGCAGCTCTCATCAGATCAACCACGAGAGAGGAGACACCGGCGCGGGACGGGAGCCGGGGAGAGGCGCGATGGAGGCACCGGCCATGAAAATAGCCCGCCTCGCGGAAGGAGGAGTTACAGATATAAATAGACAACACACACACACACACACACACAGAGAGAGAGAGAGAAGCCTCAAGCTGCGGATGGGATGGAAGAGGGACGCACACCCGTGTCATGATTCCCGAGAGCGCTTCCCACAATTCACCTGTCAATCAAAGAGTGAGGCCGGGACTGCGCCGGTCTTGATGGAAAATCCCGAGTGCGGGTCCACGACGAGACCGAAGCTTTTGGGAGGTCAGTCCCGGACAAGAGCGGGACCTTGGAAATGAGGTTCCCACGTGGGAGGGACTAGCGTACCGTAGCCCTCCACTCTCCAAAACACAAAAACGCAAAACACATCGCCTAACGCATCTTGTTTGATGGCGAAATGAATCAAATTCCCACGGCGGGCCGTGGAGTTCGCATAGACGGTCCGAGCTCGCCGAAGCTTTTGCGCTTGACTTTTTGCTCCGCATCGGAGGAGATCAGCATTCTCACCGCCTGAAGCGGCGACCCCCACGCGGGCGCGCCGCGGCCCGGCCCGGCCGTCGTCGTCGGGCCGGAGTCGCGCTACGCCCTCAACCGAGCCACGCGACAGGTTTCAAGTCGGGGCTCGGACTCGGCTCGAATGCCCGATAGAGAAATCCACCGACAAAATCGTATCGCGTTTCAAGTTTCCGTTCATCGTATTTTGCAATAAAAGTTCGAACCGGCGGAGAGGGAGCCGAGTGTGCGATCGTCGGGGCAACTAAAGCGTCGTTCGCTCTCCGAGATCCGCCCCCGCCGATACTGAAGGCGATTTTCTGTGTGCCGAGTCATTTCTTGAACTTTTGTTTGCCGCGGGGATCCCACGGACACCTTCCACGCGTCTGCTCAACCGGTGGGAATGTTTTGACGTTGACGGGAACTGGCCTCAACCGTTGCGATACTTTCAGAAGGAGAGTACATCCGGTGGCCGGGAAAGCTCGCAAGGGGCAGAAACGTCGTGACGCCTAAGCCCCTCGTGTTCTCCCCCCCCCCCCCCCCCCCCCCGCCCATATCCGATGACAACATCTGAAGTGTGCACACAAAATAGGCCGGTGCTCAAGGGCAGTATTTTCCAGCGGTGCACGTGGGAGACGCCGCCGAGCACCATTGCGTCAAAGAGCTGCACTGCGCACTTTGCCGTCTGTGCGGATATTATTAATTGAAACGACCGGCTGCTATTTTTAGCTGTCTGTTTGTTCCATTCAGCGCCGGATTCCAAAGTGAATTCGCCCGCTTCAAGTTGAAGGCGACGGCACGAAAGAACGCCGGGGTGTTTCGGCGGCCCGTTTCCTTTCCGGGAGAGAACAAAAGCGCACTCCGGCGTTTCCGTGAATTGGTCACCTTCATCTTCATCCCCCTCCTCCTCCTCCTCCTCCCCCCCGCCCACCCTCCCGTGTCAACAGCTCCGTATGCCCAATGGGCAGACTCGGGATGACTCACGGGCGGAATGCAAAGACAACGTTCGCATATTTTCTTTTTTTTTTTCAAAATATCTCAAATATATGCGCAGCTCGCTGCAACATCATCATTCAGTCATGCAAAATTATTGTTCGGCCTTTCCAAGCATCCGTACAAAATTTGCAGGGTGACAGAGCAAAATATCCGACATCTCGATGGTCTCACATACAAAACACGTCTGCTGAAGGTGTGTGTGTGTGTGTGTGTGTGTGTGTGTACTGCAGTGGTTCAGCGGATGACTCATCTCTGCGTTTCTATTTGCGGCGCATCAACCGCTGGAGTCACACTGTGTCTTGCGCGTGCGAGCGTGTGCATGCGTGCTATATGCGTCCCCATGACAACCAAATTACAGTCAGCGTGACAAGTGACATGGCCCCGTCGACAAGGTGCCTGGGTGACTCGATGGCTTTGCATATTTCAGACTTCAAACATCCACGACTCTCACTCGGATCTCCGCGGTTTGCCGCCATCAACGCATCCCGTCGATGAATCGGATAAAAATCTATTTTGAAATCAAGTGGGTGACTTTGTCGTCGTTGTTGCTATTTTAACTCATTCAGTAGCAGCCAATTCTGGACCAAGTCTGAAAAGACGTTTAAAAACGTCTTTGGGAGTGAATGAGATTATTAAAGGCAAAGAAACAACTATTAAGTCATCCACTTCTGAGGCCGACGAGATGTCAATTCCGGGTTCTTCATATTCCGGCTGCACATAACAATTATGTTGGCAATAGATGAAAACAGGGGTGCCCAACCTTTTTTGAACGCGCGTCTTGACACCATCCTGCACGCGCGTGGCGTTTGAAAATACTTCAGATCGCCATTCTTTACCAGTGCCGTCGGTGAATTGGACATCAAAACTAACTTTGAACGAGAATATTCGTAAGAATAGGAAAAGACAGATTTCACAACCGCAGACTGCTGACTGCTAACCACTTGCGCTGATGCAGATCGCGCGCCACCGAAGGTTCATGGTGACCTGCCTTTTTCATTTCCTTTGATGTTTTCAGACTCGGGACCGGTGGATCGTGATCGACATATTAGAATTAAACTATTGGTTCCCCCCTCGGCCCCCGATAATTTGATACTGACTCCATTAATGATTGATTAATTTGATGGTGGATGAGTTGCGGAATTGTGACAGCTCTCCTACCCCGGACTCTGTAGGTTGTCGCGTTCCCCGACGATGGCATCGGTGAGAAGCGGACACCAGTCGGGTAGCCACAAAAATCAAACCGCGGGGCGATCGAAGATTTTCACTAACATGAGTGAATCTCTAAGGCCAAGGTCGACCCGGACAAAGGCGGCGGCCGCGGCGGCGGCTACCGTGGCGACAATAACGCTTCGGGCCACAGCCAGACATGGCATTTTCTCCGCTCGACTTTCGAGAGCGCTAAACTCATCGGCGGGGACGAGCAAATTTGTCAAACAATCACTCACAGCTGACATCAGGGATCAATGGAAACTTACCGGAGGTGTGTGACGAATTCATGGAGGCTGAATCTGGCCTTGGCTTTCTGATCCTTCAAGTCGGCGTGGGCGTGCGTTAAAGTGGGTCCTCCGCGTCGGCCATGTGTCGCAGGGCGGACGACGGATGGGCAGATAAACGGATGAATTCGACCTCGTCCTCGGTGGCGACTCTTCTGGGGGGGGGGGAGAAAGAAAGAATATTGAGCGATGTCTTCAAAACGGGGCTCATGCGCTTTGGATCGGAAGGAAGAAATGAAGATAACAGCGACAGTTTCTTGAAAGAAATTGCACCTCGTTGGTTTTTTGGGGGGGAGAAGATTTTGCTCTCCACATCAGATTTGATGTTGTGGAGAGCGGATGTTGTTTTTTAGACATATCATCGTTCTAAAATTGACACACCGTCTTGTGCTTCATTTTCATCTATTCATGCTCTTCGAGGAAAATTCACATTTCTGACAAAGGAGGATCAATGGTGGCTGATGCTCGTTTGTGTCAGGGTCATGTTGCTTGTGCCTATTTTATTTTATGCATAGTGTTATGAAAAGGTCAACTAGAAAATGAAAAATTGTGTCGTCACAACAAGAGTAGCTTGATAAGCAAACGCAGCGCGCAAGCTAGATCACATTTCACTCATCTTTATTTTCAATCATATGAAAAGCAGTCCTTCTTAAATCCTTCATTCACTTGATTTCATTTCAAATTGTTCGCAAATGTCGGATTGGACGTTTTGGTGACGGGTCGTGACCCCGAGCCCCGAGCAACTGCTGCTCCGTTGTCATTTTCAGGCCACGGCAAGTGGCAAAATGGCCACCCCCTGAGATGGAGAAAAGGGGATCGTCCGTTTTGGAACATATTCCACGGTCCCTTACATTGGGCTGCTCGGTAGTCTGGTGCCACCTACTGGCCCTTTTGTTGATTACAGCAACGAGAAGACTTGCAAAGAGTTCCAAAGCAACAGCCGGAAAGAAAACCTGTCCGTCCATCTATCCATTTTGCGACCCGCTTTATCCTCACAAGGGTCGCGGGGGGTGCCGTAGGCGCAGTAGGCGGGGGACACCCTGAACCGCTCGCCAGCCCGTCGCGGGGCACACCCGAGACCAACAACCATCCGCGCTCACACTCCCACCTCGGGACAATTTGGAGTGTTCAATCAGCCTGCCGTGCATGTTTTTGGAATGCGGGAGGAAACCGGAGCACCCGGAGAAAACCCACCACGCTGGGGCGGCGCGAACATGCAAATTCCACACGGGGAGGCCGGAGCTGGAATCAAACCGGGTACCTCTGTACCGTGAGGTCGACGCGCTAACCGCCGGCCCGCCGCAAAGAGAACCTTGCAGAAATGAGCATCCCGAGGAATTGTCTCCAATGCACGACGAGGCAAGCGGGGAACCCGCACGTCCGAGGGAAGGCTCGGTCTCATCGGCCGCCGCGGGATTTCAAAGATTTCAATTCCACATCGATTGACCTCTTGGCCGGCGGGCGGACGCTTTGCACGTGAGCGGCGCTCAGCCAAACAACGCCAACGTGGCGACGGCGGCGGCGGCCTCAAGCGAGCGCCGTCTCCTTTCGAATGCGACGTCCCGGGTGGAACGCTCCCGTAAATTGACCAAACTGCAAACTGCCGCCCGCGCACAGAAGTTAGGCAAGGACCTTTGGCCGTCGCCGTGTCGTCGCAAAGCCAGAGTTTAAGAAGACGGTACAGGCACGCCGACGACCGTATCCGAAGCCGAGCGCGCAGCGAAGACTGCGGTTTGCCCACCTGTGGGAGCGCCGAGAACTCGGAGCGGTGACTGACCCCTACATGCTCGTCATTTTTCATTGCAGCGAGAGTCAAGAACGCTTACGGGCACTTTACTTTTGGAGTCTTATACAAATGCACACATACATTTTTGTTTCAGATGTTTCATGATCAAAAATGATGATTGATTCAGTTCCCTAATTGATTAGTTTAGTGAATAATCGTTGCACCTCCGCGTGTGTTTTGACTGCGGCCAACTGCCGCCGCCGACAAAAGATTTTCGGGGCCATCGTACTCACGCGCCGGCCGCGGGTACCCGCTGCACTTTGGCATGTTTGAATTTTGTTGTGGGTATTTCTCTATTGTCACAAGTTACTCCTCATTTCTGCATTTAACTCATCGTCGCGCTATGACAGCACTTGAATGGATATTGCATCAAATTGGAAGCCGGGGAATCAAAACCTCATGCAAACGCGACCTAACGAATCGAAATTGGAATCGAACCGTCGGGCGATGACGAATGTGCAGCGATACAATCCGCCCGCTTTGAGGAAGTGTCGAAAAAACAAAGCCATGGACTGGAGGTGTCCTGAATTTGGCTTTGTTGACTGTGCGGCTCTTTTCCAGCTCCTTAGTTGCATGTCACTGCCAAGATAATGAGAGGAAATGTCCCCGAGAGAAGGGACAGAGGGTGTGTGTGTGTGTGTGTGTGTGTGTGTGTGTGTGCGCGCGTGTCACAGAACGGAGGACTTCAGCCTGTGGAAGTAACCAGACCAACCTGCCGGCCAACTGCAGCAGAGGTGAAAAGGCAAAAAAAAAGCAGAAAGGTCGAGGGGGATATGGAGCGTGTACGCCGGCGTCACGTGACTCTGCACTTCACTCCAACATGTGCCAAAGAATTAACAAAAATAGAAGACTCTCACTCTCCCGCCTCCTGCTCCTCCTCTTCACACCGGCGTTTCCTAAAATACCCGCTCCCCTCGCATGCGGGAGAGGAGCAGGAAGTGCTGCCTGGCAACCAAAGAGCCGGCTGCCGTGGCAACGCTTCACCTGAGCATCTCTTGCCTAAACAAACAAGCGTGAGCTGAGCGGCACGGAGAAAGGACGGCTCGCGCGGCGAAAGCCGCCGCCGCCGGCTTCGCGGATCGTCCGACGTCTTTCCCGTCGGCCGCACTTTTCAAGGTGCGCGGCCGCATCGTCGTCTCGCGGACTTCGCCGCAAAGGGAACGCCACTCTTCAAGGTCTCGCCGAGCTAGATCGGGGCTGTCCAAACCCTTTCGTTCGAGCGCCGCGTTCATCCGAAAGCGATTTTTCAAGCTTTTCGGGTGGCCAAGGGCCCCGTACCTCACTTGACGAGCCCCCCCTCCCCCCTGCACCGAGCAGTCGCCCAAACGCACATTCAGATACAAAACAGAAATACAGTAGTTCCCTTGGATATATCCAGAAAAACTGTTCAAAATGTCAATCAATTATTAGTTGTGGCACCTATTTTTTTTCGACACCCTCCCTTCTCACTCTGCCAAACTCCAGACTCCAACCTCTTCTTTTTTTTTTTAACTCGCCTCGTGGACCGTGACAAATGTCATTTTGAATTTATGCCGCGGGCCAGAGAAAAACGGATGGCGGGCCGCAAACGGCCCCGGGCCGCAGTTTGGATGCCGGCGAGACGGATCACAATTTGGGATGTCAGCACATCACGTGTGATGTCAGCGCATCCCATGAGAGCTCATTTCCTCCGGCATCAAAAGATTCAATCTGAGAAGTGTGGTTTGCTTTTGCCGTGTTTACGGGAAACTTTTTTCTTTTTTTTTTTAAATGAATAAAAAACAAAACGACACAAAGATCGGCTGTTTCTGTGCGGACGAGGCCTTCAATGATGTTAGCCCTGCCAAGTGATTAGCATTAGGAGGCTGTTTGCATCGCGTCAAACTGCTTTTAGCTTTTTATCATTAGCGGTGGAAATGTCGACTTGTACGTTTTTTTACACACACTTAAAATGTCGACGCGCAGTTAACAAAGGTTTCATGCTGACAACTGATCGGGAAGGCCAAGTTGCAGTTTCTGGATTGATAGCGCACGCTTCGGTGTTGAAAAGAAAACGGCTTGAGAAATGAATGTACAAGTTCGGACTTTTTGGGGGGGGGGGGGGGGGCGTTGCTGAGATGGACGTATCTCAAGTACCAGTGGTATCAGTATTTGGTATCAGTATCCGCGACCGGAGGAGTTAAGTACTCATACTGGTATCGGTCTTTAAAAAAAAAAACGATATCAGACATCCCTCATTAAGGAGAGTAGCATGGTTGAAAACCGTGCCCAGATATGAGCGGATCAATGTGAATGAAATCGGAGCTCGACCAGGGTCACAAAACAGACTGCTGACCAATGTTGTCGTTCTTCTTCATTTCTTGCATAAGATGCTTATAAAAATGAACGCCCGCGAGCTCTCGATTTCAAACTGAGGGACAAACGCCAAAAGTTTGGCGTTCCCTTCAAAAGGATAATTGATGATCAGAACATTTTGTCGAAGCCGGACGTCAACTTGGGCAAAACCCCCGCAAAATGACCGGCAACTTGAAGTGGGTTGCACTGCGCGGAGATATTATGCAACTAATGCGCCAAATGCACTCTTGACCCCTGAGATCTGACTTGTGGGCTTGAAGGGGGGAAAAGCGGCCATTATGCAGCTGCAAATCCCTCATTCAAAGTCCTTCCAACCAGACGATCGGCAAAGGGATTGAAGCCCCTCGGGGAGGCGGTGATGTGGCGGATTTAAACTGCAAAGAGCGTTCCGAGAACCAGTTTGTGAATTAGAAGCATGCACGACGGTCAACTCGATGACGCTAACAGGCAACGGCTTCGGACTCGTGTGGTGCTCGAGACTAGACCGGGGCCGAAGAGGCAAACTCAACATCGCGAGCCCGCAGCAAAGATTAAAACTCCGAACTTTGTAAAAGTGAGGCAGACATACAAACCAAAATTAAAATAAATGTCTTTTTATGTTTTTGTTTTTTAAAATTTCATGAAACCCGTCTGTGTCTTTTCTACAGCATCACTCGCAGGTCTGAAGTGGCAAGAAAGAAGTCAAGTGGGAGAGTGTATCGGAAAAGAAAAGTCAAATTCAATTCTTCTTCATGTCTACACAAACGGTTGCATCAAGAGTGTGTGAATAAAGAACCGCACTACACGGTGGCGGCAAGTCCCGCATGATGTCAAGTCGGTACATCAAAGTCAAATGGCTTGGATAAATCCTTATGATAATAACGCACCAACAGTGGTGTTTTAAGCTCGTTTAGTGCAGCGGTCCCCACCCGCCGGTCAGCGGACCGATACCGGGCCGCAGGGAGACAGACCGACGGGCCGTGAGCAAATTTGCTTCATCAGACGTGGCGGAAAGGTGCGCGACTCTCGCCAATCGGAGTCCCCCTTCAAACATTGCTTTTCGAGTTGAAATCAACAGAATCCGCCAATACTGTACACGAATGAAGGAGCAGTCAACAGAAAGTAAGAGGAGCCAATTGACCAAACGTACTGCTTGAGGATGCGCAGCCTATGCGCAGTCGTGACTTCCGAAGATGAAGCGATTTGGACAAGAGAACTTCCTCCCCTGACGACGAGGACGAGGAAGCCGTTGTCCGCGCTATGCCGTCAAAAACAAGGCGATACAAGAAACCTGTTGAATCGCTTGAGCAAGTCGCACCCGAGTGCTCAAGTGGAAAGCATGAAAGAAAGCGAGCAGAGTTTGTATAACCTGCCCGCGGAAACGTGAGCACTTCGCTCGCTAAAAACCACCCGGAAGCCACCGGATGGTAGCAATGTCGCCCACAGCTTACGTAGGACCGTAACTTCAAAAATGATAACATTTACATGATGAAGCGCATTTGTTATTCTTCATTTGTTCTAGTTCACGGGGTTATTTTATTTTAGTCTACATTTGTTGTCCAGTAAAACACCACTGTTTGAAACGAGCGAACGTTAATAAAACGTTGAATTACTCTACAATCATCTTTGTTGTCAGTAGCAGTGCTTTAAAACAGGCAATTTAGAAGCAATGGGGGGGGGGAAGATGGTTGCCGGTCCGCGAACAGCATGAACCAGTGAGACAAAAACGGTTGGGGACCACTGCTTTAGTGAGGCGGGGTAGTGTGGAGTGGTAGCTGTTAGCTTAAGGCGTGGACTGGAGAAGACCGACTGTCGGCTGCCTACTTCAGGCTGCCAACTTCCAAGTTGTGCCCTGGTTCGCTCGCTACACGCTGTCACTTGAATACGAACGCAATCATCGGCTAGGAGGCCGAGGCGCGTGGCTATTGTGTGGCCGAAAGTAGCTCGTCGCGTGTTGCGTGTGTTTTTCGAGATTCGCGTGTTTTACTAATCAGATCCCAGTTTTGTGTCCTTTAGCTAGCCATAGCAGCGCGTTTGCAAGTTAGCCAAGTGCGAAGAACGGCTCGACAAACCCAAACAATTCACTGGAGAGCTAGGCAATAAAAGGGAGCGAGCGGGGCAGTCACGCATAAAACGCACAAGCACTCACTGGCTTTCTCTCAGTGCACGGTTACCGTGGATGTCGGCGGGTCCTCCTGGAACGTGTACTAGTGCCGCGGTGTCTTCCCAGCGGCTCCGGCTGCGGCTCCGGCTCCCATCGCGGCTCGCAACGTCTCCACGAAAAGCAACCGCGGTCGGAACGTGAAATTTCCACAACCGGGCCGCGACTCACCTCCTAAGGTTTCGCCACCTCCATATTTACAGTCCGTCTCGCTACCGTTCCCCGCGCCTTCTCCTCTCCGCCGCTACCACCACCAACAACAACATTATTGACGTCCTCCTCCTACCACGTGACCGGTCTGCTGACGCTAAAAATAGACCCCATAGAAACCAATGGAAAGCGACCCACAGAAAGGCAGACGGGCAGGATTCGCCATGGACGAGCAGAGCTACGTTGAAGTTGATCTGAAATGCTTCACCCACCAACTCTCTAATTGTTGTAAAAACAAAGTGTAGGTGGTGACAATTAGCTGGTAGTGATAGGGCTACTTTCGTGTGTGTGTGTGTGTGTGTGGGGCTCTTAAATCTTAAAAACATGCCGCTGTCCAAATATTTACTGACCTAACTGGACACACAGCTCAGTCCTGTGACCTTTACATGAGGAAGCTATGGGGGAATAGAAAACGAAAGTGAAAAAGAATATATGACGAAAGACAGGGGATATGCATATGATGATCGAAAGGAGAAAGGCAGAAGAGACAGCAAGGGAGCCATAATGGTGGAAGGATGGATGAAGACGAGTGTGGAAGAACTGCAGTAGAAGAGAGGGAGCTCTGTGGAGGTGGAATAAGAGGAAGGAGAGCGCAACGGAGACACAAATAGAGAGAGAGAGAAGCAAAGAGCTATTCTGGTAATGATGTTGTTGCCATGGAGATGCTTTCCCCCAGTCAGACTACTCCACAGGTGCCTTGTGTTTTTTTTTTTTTCACAGCACGTCACTGATTGGTGGTGATCTGTTGGGACATTGACTGGTTGTCCGAAGTGAAGGGCAAAGGTCATCCCTTGCATGCCATTGCATTTCCAATGCATTTGGCTTCTGGTCACACCTGCAACAGTAGAGAAATCCTTGATCCCACCCAAGTACATGAGATGTCATTGGAAAGACCAGGATGTCCTCGACCGAGCACACCAGGACTTCATCAGCTTAGCATGATAGATATATACCAAAATCAAATGCCCACTATTCTTTTATTTATTGATTTAGAATTAATTAAGGGGCCAAAGGTGATCAAGGTGTGATCAACTCATTTTCAGATTCCCACATACGTGTAGCATGCCCTTCCCGAACAAGGATGAAACTTCACTGATGATTTTTGCCGTTTATTTGTGACACCACATATATCCGTAACCGTTGCCTAATCACCGTAAGAGCCAGAACAGATTTCACAACACCTCCAGATAATTAACAAACGTAGGTAACGTTCTACACGAAATATTTACAAACAAAAATGCTCAAAGATAAAATTCTGAGACAAAACACATCTTTTGCCTCTTGGGAGGGGCCGCCAGGGTGAAAAAACGTTTGGTATGACTCCGTCACAAACTTTGGCCAGACTTAGGACGTCAAGTTAGCTTTTTGCAAACTGGGCTACACAGAAAATGACAATTGAAATGTAAATTTCAAAATAAAATAAAATGAAAAAAGATGATGGTTCTTTGCACAATGTGTTTGTACACATACCACAGTAAGCGAGTAGTCATAACATCTGCTAATTTAGTAACAGAAGCATCACCATTCCCAACCCACTCTGGTAAAAATATACCCAGTCGGACTGCAGACAACATTATGGCGCTGCAAAGACGGTGGGAAAATTGGTCCATTGGTGCCAGTCGGAGTTATTAGACACTAAAAGAGATAAAGAAAAGACACACGCACACACTAGCACTGGTAAGCGGTGGTGAGTCAGATCTCTGCGTCACAGGAGAAATCAAAAATGTCAAGCAGAAAAACAGTACACACACACACGAGACACGAACAATCATGGCCGTGGGCGCCATTTTCAGACATTATTCAGGATAGCCTTGATAAGCTCTGTCGAACTTGTACAATAATGCCCACGTGGGAGGGTTGTCTGTGTTTTTTCACCCCGGCACATAATGGCACAGTTGCTTAACATCTGAGCCTTTGACTTCTGATTGCTAACTACATCTTGACATGTACCAAAGTAATATTGCAAAATTAGCTTGTCATTGTGGGAGGATGCTTCTTAAAAATGGCGTCACTGTACTCGAAAGAACAAGTTCTGCTCCAACTTGTGCATATGTCAAGTAGGCCGAGTGTCCCTCGCGCCTTCGCAGAAACATCTGGCGAAATGATGCGACTGCAGCGCCCTCAATGGGAGAAAAGGGGTACCGCCAGCCATGAGTCACCCCGGAACAAGCGCGTGAGGAACCGCTCGTTGTGGTCGGCGCTGCCCGGGGACAAATTTAGGCTCATTAACGTGACCAAGGTGAAGGCGTTTTATTGCCACCTGCTAACTATTTGTGTGTGTTGAACTCATCGACTGAAATGCAGTTTTCCTCAAGCAACTTTACACGACAGTCAAGAAAAGGGCTAAACTCACCATTTAGCGCCGTTTTCTTTTTTTTTTTTAAATCGCTCCTTCTTGGGCAAATGACATCCAAAGGCTTTGTTCGTTCTCCACCCGGAACAACGTCAGACGGAATTTTCAAACACGGCAGCTCATGACATTGAGAAGCAAAGCAGAAAACCCCCCAAACAAAAGGAACTCACCTAAATTACCTTCCGAAAAGAACTTACCTCGAAAACATTACAACACATTAACGAAATACTTTCAACGTGTAAAGAAATAAAAAATGAGTTTATGAAATTATGAAAAGACCCTCCTGTGAAATTAATTTTAAAATGCTTCAAAGACCGTCATCAAAAGTGGAACCCGTTTCTTCCTCTTGGGTTGCTCTTCTTTGGCGTTGTCTAGGCAACCAGCCCCGTCACGTTTGAGCCGGGTCGTCACTCGGGTCTGTGACGTCTCCATTGAGTTTGGATTAATGCCCCCTCCCCCTAAAAAACCCCAGCAGATTTCTTTTCAAATTTGAACATGACCGTCACAACTGGACACGGGCAGCAACGTAGCACGATTGATTGTGTTCTTACTTCTTTGCGGACTTTGGTGTAGTCACGTGGGTTGGGTCTGTTTCCGAAGCCCCAAGCGCTCCACTTGAGGGAGGAGGAAGGCGGATGTATAAATCCACACCTCGCGACTCTGCAAAACAACTCTACCCGGAGCACAACTACGACGTCGTAAGTATTGACGCGACTCTTTCTACGCGGCAGACTGTTTAAAAGTGATTTTGTGGTCGGGGCGATGTAGTCAAACGCGCGACGTCGGAACAGGTGGCAGCTCGCCCTTCTCACAATGGAGGTCCGTGTGCGAGACGGTCGTCATCTTCGTTCGATCCGTGGTGTTCTCATTTTGGAGGTCCGACATATGACCACGATATGAAATGGACAATGACATCGCCAGATTTTCGTTTTTCCTTTTTGTCGGGTGGGGAATGTGACACAACACTTGATGTGAGGGGTGCCCAGGAGGGGCGGCGCCTACGTCCGCGCGTCATTTGTATCATGCCATCCACAATCGGGGGTTCGTGAAACAAAATTCATACAGACACAAAACAAGGGCATTTCATTCAATCAATAAATCTTTTCAGTCAAAAGGAAAAAAAAGTCACTCTAGCCTACAGATTTCCGCAATATCGCGGCAATTTTAACAACGATCGATAAACCAACGTGTCGCATGGGAAACAATGACCACTAATTGATGGATGACGACTCGTTCAGCTCTTTTTCCAATTCATTTTGAAGAGGAGTTTGGGAGCTAAAGAATCCCGGCAGTATCCATGGATGCATCCTATTCTCACGAGGGTCTCGGGCGTGCTGGAGCCCATCCCGGCTGTCTATGGGCAGCAGGCGGCGGTGTGAGTGTGAGCGCGAATGGGTGTCGGTTTATGTGTGCCTTGCGACCGGCCGGCAACCCGCTCAGGGTGTGGCTCGTCGACTGCACCCGCACGCCCGCGAGCCTGGTGAGGATGAGCGGATTAGAAAATGGCTGGATGGATGTATACTTAGCTAGTCCTTGCGTGGGTTGGCTTGGTCATCAGAAACCATTCAGTGTGATAACTATGCAAAAGAAAATCAGGAAGGGTGAAAATCCTTTTTCACGTCACGGTGGACGCCGATATTGGAAAGAGAGATCTGATTAGTCTTCAATTCGATGTCCTAACCTCATCTACTTCCTAACCGAGTTTCGCAGATTGCAAGTAGAGCTCCAGGCAAAAGTCATGATTTGCGCGCTCTCTCCCCCCTCCCTCTGCGCGTCCCAGATCATGGAGGATTCTTCTGCTCCGCGTTCTGCACGCTCCACCTTTGCATGGCTGGTCGCAGGCTCGCAGGTTCTGGGCGTGACATCGGTCGTGCTGACTGGCGTGTGGATGGGTCACTACCACGGGGGCTTTGCCTGGGACGGCACGGACCAGGAATTCAACCTGCACCCTCTGTGCATGATTCTGGGCCTGGTCTTCTTACAGGGAGATGGTGAGCAGTCATCAACATCAGGATGAACTTCACACATCTTGATTTAATTCACCACCAGCTACTTTCATTCCCTTCTTTACCCGACCACGTGAAAAAAAAATGTAAAAAATATATAAAGACGTACCTGGGATTAATGGGAAAAAAAAAACATTTGGCATTGAATGAGTCAGACAAACGGATCATTAATAGTGTGTATGCGTGCGTGTATGCATATATCTATATATATATATAGATATATATAGATGTATATATAGAGAGAGAGAGAGAGCCATAGTTTGTCATGGCAAAGTCAAAATATGAACCCCTTATTAAACGCTAGTATATCATCAAAATATTAAATACAAGTCAATATTTTGGGCAAAATCTTGTGACTACAATTAAATGCTCTTCCTGCAGCATTACTAATCAATATCTGTGGGCCCATTTTTCTCCTTCCCCTCTCTCTCTCTCTCCCCCCCCCCTTTGGGTCCTGCAGCTCAAAGTACTTTTGGTAAACAGTCTAACGACATCAGCTTCTGCGGTTCAACAGGACAGCTGTCAAAGCAAAATTGCATTAAAGCGATAACAGCAAAGGTCAGCCCAACATTAGTCAGATGTTTACAAGTGATGAGAACACCCCAGGCGTGGGGGGGTCTCTGCACACACGCCTGCACTTGCAGCAGTGTGTGTGGTCACTGACTGTAACGGTGCCTTGCCACACCCTCACGTTGTCAAACGACCGTTTTAGCAAGAACGAGCCCGCTCGCTGGGCTTTGTGCTGCCGTTGTTTGCATTCAGCACCCCATTTGAAATTGTGGCCTGGAGCAGGGATGGTCCGTTGCGATCTTGTGGACAAAAAGAATCCCTATCTTGGAGCAAAGGAATCCATTCATCTAGGCGTGCAATTATTACTATTATTTTCTTCTTCTTCTTTTAAATGTCCATCCGTCAAAAGCTCAGTTAAGATGAAGGCCCATTATAGATGTCTTGCCATCTTTGCATGAGCCTTGGAGCAGTGCATGCAGCAATGTCACTTACTTTGTGTGTGTGGGGTTTTTTTTTGGGGGGGGGGGGCGGGGGCGTGGTAGACAGCTACACGGTCATCATAATTGTCCGGCGAAGCATCTTTCGGATACAAGAAAGATAAATCAGTCCTTAGAAGTCACGTCAAATGTATTTCTATATTCTGGACATGTTTACATTGTCAGTTTAAAACATTTATGCCGGCTTGTTCACAAACGGGGACACACGGAGTCCTTTTCCACTGTTGTCGACTGTGGTCTTCGTTTTCAATCTTTGCATCACAGGCACATCGAATATGTAGAAACATAAAATACAAATGAAACATACATACCGTTTAGGCCTGCTAGTGAACAAACGGGGGTACTTAGATATGGCTTATTCATCTTCTTAATTCCACTTCATTTCCGCAACTGGTCGCACCGCTGCGTGTAGCATCAGACTTGTGCTAGCGGAAAACAGGAAGTGACCTAAGTGTGCTCTCGGAAGTTAAGATCGCAAATTTTACCCATTTCGTTTATCTAGCTAACTAAATAATCTTTACAGTATACTGTAGTCCGACAAGTTGCAGTAAGGTATAGGAAAATGAAAACAAGGCACATATATAAGTTGCGCGCCGCGTCAAACGTGCAATAAGCATTAGTGGACCAACAGCGCCTCTTAGCGGCAGAAGAAAAGTACGGTTACACTTCAACAGCTGTGAGAACATTTCTCAGACCCTTGAATGGAAAATGTTTGCATTTTAAAAGTAATTTCTGTTCCTCTCTCTCTTCCCAGCCATCCTGGTCTATCGAGTGTTCCGTAATGAGGCGAGGAAGAATGTGAAGGTGCTTCACGGCATCATTCACTTGCTCGCCCTCATCATCAGCATTGTCGGTAAGTTCGGGAGAAAGAAGCGCTTCTGTTTTCGTGAGGCACCGTGCCTGACATCGCGCATTTAACGGAGGACATTTCGGTTGTCGTGTGATGTGTGTTCGTTAGGTATGGTAGCTGTGTTCGACTCCCACAGAGCAGCCAAGTATCCAAACATGTACTCCTTGCACAGTTGGTGTGGCATGGCTACCGTTGTTCTTTTTAGCTTACAGGTAGGTAGGTACACGTTTTACACGCACATATGGCAACAGATACTTCTTTTCGATTTTTCTCTTCACAGTGGGTCATGGGCTTGTTGTTCTTCCTGTTTCCCGTGGCGTCGTCATGGTTGCGAGCAACGTACCTCCCCGTTCATGCGTTCTGCGGTCTGGGCCTGTTGGCTATGGCTGTCGGGACCAGCTTGCTTGGTATCACAGAGAAGCTCCTCTTCAGCATCATGTACGTCCGCATCGACCGCATGAGTTATCAACAAGGCCACATGAATATATACTTTCTCTTCTTTGAATACCAACCGATACTACTGAGGCTTACCGAGCGCCGTTGCCAAGGCGTGGGGTGGGGCTTCACCGACCTACTAATCGTAGCCTCTCGTTCTCTGGCCCAGGTCAAGCTATCCGCGATTTCCACCCCAGGGGGTTCTGGCCAACGTTTTGGGCCTCCTGCTTGTATGTTTTGGAGTGCTGCTGTGCTACATCATCACCAGGGAGGAGTACAGGCGGCCACCCAACCCCGAGGAGGAATCTTTGGCGGTCCACTTCAAGACCCTGACGGAAGGGGGCTCGCCCGCAATGCCCTAACTCATTTGCTTCCTTCTGACGCAAACTGCTGCCGACAGTTTGACTTTTTGTGGAGGTCTCTTGAATCACCGATGATGGCGGCATCAAATTAAACCAGGATGCGGGCCAATTGCAATGAATGGATCGAGATGTATTGGAACCCCCCCAAAAGAAAGAAATGATGCCCGCTTTTGATTGACACCGTCAAAGAGATCTTGCATCGGTGTGGATGTGCGTTCGGTCTATTTGCTTGTTTGTCAACCGTGCGTGTATATTCTGTAGACCGTTAGTGCTTTTGAAGACATTGGACATTGGCGTGAACATGTTCAGAAAATAAAGTCACACATCATCATCATCATCATCCCCCGGTCGGTGTCAGGCCCCCAAAAGGTATGGAGTAGAATTCGTTCAGCTTCACTTGCACAACCGCCAGTCAAGAGTCTCACACGCAGCCCGCAGAGTAACGCGCTTCAGCGAGGCGGCAGGGACCTTTATTGACGGCTTCTCGTACATCCAATCGAGGTCCTACAAATTCCAAGTTGTCCAAATCACAGCTGCTGACGGCTGAACGCGTCGCGAACCATCGCGGGAGAGATGGAGAGGTCAGAAGTCTCGTTTGTCAGAAACGCACAAAAAGAAATGGGCTAACATTTGTCATCACAAAAAGCACCAAACTTCAAAGCAAGGAACGGAAAGAAGTCGGGCCCGTGACCCTGCGCAGGCTCAGCGGCATCAACAACGAGTCTCCTAATGTCTTGGAGACCAAATGGGATATTTTGCAACGGGAGGCGTCGAGTCGCCACCGAGTCCGGAGGAAGTCGCAGCGGAGGATACCGGTCCGCCCGGGACGGTCCCGCTCCTCCTCGTGCTCGGACGACAAGCCCGCCACCTCGCCGTAGAGGAACTATCGGACGGCTTGTTGCAACGTGCGGCTCTCGAAGCGCATCGGCGCCAGAGCGCCCCTGGATGGCTTTCAACGGTCATCGGTCGTCGTCACGGCCTTCCTCGAGCCTCGCCGCTCGCCGTCTCTAGACGTTCGACTCCACAAAGGGTCTTTTGGCTTTGACGGGAGAGGCGGGACACGTCTTTCTATTGAGCGGCAGCGTCCGCGTGAGCTTCGCCTCGACGCAAGTCGGCTTCCGGCCGCCGACGCCGGGATCCTCGCCCGGCAACACGCGGTAGCAGGGCAGCCGCGCCTCGCAGTGGCCGTTGTTGTTGCTGCGGTTGTGATGGGCGATGAAGAAGGCCGGCTGCGATCGGCCCGGCTCGTCGCCTTGTTTGTCCGGCGACGTGACGACGGTGTCCACCGAGGACACGGCCCACGACCGGGAGGGGCCGAGGGCGGATGGGGAGGCGGGCGGGGCTCGCGGCCGCATTCTCGCAGACTCGTCGCCGAGACCCACGTGGGGCGGCGCGTTCCTCGACGACGAGCGGCCGGCCTCTCCGGGATACGTGCCGCCTCCGACCGCGCGCTCCGTCCGGGGCGGGGGGTCGGGCGCCGGATGGTCCGGGGGACCCGCGAGCCGGGTGAGGGCCGGCGTCCCGAAACCCGGGCCCCGGTTGGCCCGCTGCCCGCCGACGAGGCTGCCGCTGCTCGCGGAGGAGCGGACGCCGGGGCTCTGGGAGCGGACGGCGGGTCTGCGGGGAAGGGCGGGGGGGGAGGTCGGGTGTCGCGGGGCCGCCCGGTGAAGGTAGCGCCGATCGTCGGCCGGCGCTTTGGCCATTTCCGTCACTTCCACGGGGTAACGGGCGGCTTTGGATTGGTTGCGGCTGTACTGGCGGGGCTGGCCGAAGCGGCTCATCGCGGGTTTCGGCGGGTAAAGCGGCTCCGCGGCCGCGCTCTCTCCGAGACACGGAGCTCCGCCCCCCGCGCCCGCCAGCACCTGCTGGCTGGCTTTCATATCAAAGGGGCTTGGGCAGATACCCTCTCCGAGTTCGGCGAGTTCTTGCGGCAGGTGGGCAAACTGCGAGTAGGCGGAACGACCCAAAAGCGCGCTCGACCGAACCGCCGAACTGGGCTGAGCCGTTCTCACCGGCTGGACGTTGGCCGGTTGCGGCCGGTGCTTTTGCTCGTGAAGAGATCTCCGCTGCCCGTCGTGCAGCTCCATTGCCCGGCGCGGGTCGGCGGGGTGCAACTTGCGCTCCGGCGCGGGGCTGCCGGGCTGCGGGTCCTGCCGCGGCGAGGTCGCGGGGCTCGGGCGGCGGTACGGAGGCGAAGAGGGCGAATGGGCGGGGCTCGTCTCGGGGCCGCGCGCGTGCTGACTCGGGGGGAGGGAAGGAGGCAACGCCGCCCCCGGACGGCCGCGGACGTCGCGCCGATTTCTGCCCTCGTCATCTCTGGCAAAGGCCTCGTCGGCGTGAACCCGCAGGCAATCCAAAGCTCCGGACCCGGCGTTGTCGTCGGACGAGACGTTCTGCGCGGCGGGAGCGCAAGCGTCCGGTTGCGGCGCGTGCTGCCGACACTCCTCCTTGACCCGAGACAGGAGCCGTCGAATCTCCCGGTTGGAAGGAGACAGGCGGCTGGCTTCCAGCAGGTCTTCCAGGGCTGCGCCAAACTCTCTGCGGTGGGAGAAATGACGAAGAAGGGATCAAAACGTCTCGCCGGTGAGGCGTAACCGCGAATGGAGGAGGGGCGGCTCGGATGCCGAAGGGGGCCGCCATTTTCCATCAGAGCCAAATCGCTCTCGTCGGCGTCGCGGCCGCCTTACCGGCGACTGCGCTTGGCGCGGGCTCTGGCGTAGAAGGCCTCATACGATTTGGCTTTGAGCTCCAAAGCCCTGGTGGCGAACTCCTCTGCGAGGCCGAAATCCTGCGGGCCCAAGTTCGCCTTTGAGCTCAAACTCCGAGACGAGGCGTCGCAAAAGTGCGGCCGGAAGAGGAACGACTCACGTTCATCTTGCGGCGACAGCGCGACAGGTTGAGGAGCACGCACACTCGCAGCTGCCTGAACGTCTTCGGCTCGTCCGCCGGAAACTTCTGGAGCGCAGACTGATAGGAATGTGCCGCTTCTCTCACTTTACCTTGCTACACACACAATAAATGCTTGGTTGGTTGTTCACCCCCCCCCCCCCCCT